>NC_087519.1:36173341-37500216 GCF_963921805.1 Phalacrocorax carbo | reverse complement strand
CAATGGGATCACGCAAAGGAATTAGTCCTCTGAACAGACAGCCACTTAGTGAGAAGGTAATTAATGCAACTCTAGTGGTTCATGTAAAAACAGATTAAAAAAATGAAACACAGTGGTTTCAGAATAGTGCTACTCAAATATAAAATGGAGACATCTGGTACAACCTTTCATTAAACTGGGGATGTGTTAGCTGAGTTCTTGTTCGTTTTAAGAGGGGTGGTTAATGACTATGTTTGAAAGATCTTTTTAACACCTAATTGGGTCGCAAGTCATGCAAATTGAAGTACAGAAGTATATTCTGTGCAAGAATGGAGGTAGTTACTGTATTTTTACAAGAAAAGCTCAGTTATTAGGATTTCTTGTCTTTGTTACAAACCAGTGATTCAGCCGACATGAAGGTCTTAAGCATACACCTGTTACAAAAATGGAAGTTTTTGCAAAGTACTTAACTCCATCAGTAGGCTCCCTCTTCTGTGCTCCAGTGCATTGTTGCCTGCTCCATCTCATTCAATATTGCAGAATGGGGATTGCTTTTGGATTTTTGAAGAAGAGTAATTTTAAAGTCGTGTGGAGCATGTGTTTTGTTGGTTTAGGGTATTACAGTAATCAAAAAGTAACTGGTAAGCTCTGCTTTTTTTTTTTTTTTTTTGCCTGGTAATGAGGGGAAAGTAGAATTCATGGAAGTGTAGAAGGTATTTTCAAATTATGCTAGACTGTGAAAGGCAGGCAAAGCAAAATGTATTCTATATGCAGTTTGTAAATGGAAATTGAAGAAAAAGTGTTAGTATGTATAGCATATATGTATACTATATACACATATTTATTGTTTTCTGAGAATGCACAGCGGAATTACCCAGTTTTGAAAAAGAAAACAAACCTGCAGAGACAATCTGAAATGCAGAGAAAACAAGCTCCAGCCCTCAGGAGGCCTGCCCCGCTAAACAGAAGGTAAAATACCAGGTCTGCTTTCTGATTCTTCTTGACAGCTTTCCATAGTGAGTCTTGTTTGACAGGCCTGAGTCCAAGAGAAGAAGGTAGGTACGGGCAGTAGTAATACAGTCAAGACTATCATGTATGAAGTTCTACAAATGTAGAAGCAGCTGAGCATGGGGCAAATGTGGTCTCAAAACAAAGCCAGATATTTATTACCATGTAGAGCACTCAGGAAGTACCTCTATTCATTTAAATTTCAGGCAGCCTATATGGAAATGACCAACATGTGGACTTCTGGAAGTCACAGCCATGGTTTAGTGAACTTTCTAAAACAAATGCCTTTGTGGAAGCTGGTGCCATCTTCAGTTTCCTGGCAGCTAGTGCATGTTTTATTTGTGCTGGAATTAACATGTCTGTCATGAACGGCATCTTAACTGGTCTCCATGATGAAAATTTTCACTGCATGACTCTATTGTGGAAACTGTAAACAAACTTTATATATATATATCAAAACTGCTCGTTTTTCTTATCTAATCAGCAATGCTTAAAGTGCTGGAGGATACTGAGGGAAGGAAAAACCAGAATTAATAACCGTACCATCCTGTGATGTAGGAGTTCTAGGCTTCTATGTAACAGAAGTGATTTCTCCATTTATGAGTAATGTGGTTTGTTCCACACGTGTAGATGAGAAGCTTATTGCAACTGAAATGTTCAGCCTCAAAGAGGCAGCATTGCAGATGTCCTTTGGGATGTATTGGCTGTTTCCTGACTTTCATAGTGGTCTTTCTAAGACGTTATCTGTGGAGCGTTTGATGACTATATTTTAATAAATATTACAGGAATAACATGCCATCCACTTTTGCCAGAATTGGAAACAAACTAAATCAGCAGAAAGACACTCGTCAAGCAACCTTCCTGTTTAGAAGGGGCCTGAAGGTAATCAAAATTACTGGAAACAACAACAGAATTGTGCCACAGGTTCTAACCTAACCTGTAACACTGATATTAATGAATTGACTTTGAATATCAGATCTGAGTAGAAACTTGAGGTGGACTGGGAAATAGGCACGGGTTCTTCTAGGGAAATGTACTTGTCCTCTTCAGTTACTGTACCCCATTGAGTCTTCCTTCCTGTTCTAGTGCAGCTGGACTGTTCAGAGGGGCATGGAACTTGTCAGAGTGCTTGAGGGTAGTTGCAAGGTATTAATTTCTCCTTTTAAAAGTAAATGTTAGAAAGCACTGTGCAGCTTTCCAGAGTTGCCTTTGGGTGAAGGATATACCAGAAACATGTTCTAGAATCTGATTATGGTTTTTGGTTTGGGTTTGGTGGTTTGTTTTGGGGGTTTGGTGTTGGTTGGTTTTTTTTTTTAGTTATTTTGGGGTTATTTATTTTAGTTATCCAACTTATTAATTAAGGATTTTTTTAGTTATTTTGAGTAAGATCAAGAGAATAGAGAGTGTGCAGTGAATGATAGTGGTGTTCTCAGTTTTCTTATGTGCCCTCATTCTACATCTGCCATCGCTGTGACTGTAGGTGGCTGCTGTCTTCCATCCACATGGATTGCAGAATTACAGGCAGGATCAGGAGGAAGAAAAGCAAGCTTTGTGGCGTATTGGATATTATGTATGTTAACATTGATCAGATTAGGGATAGCCAGGTTTTCTTTCTGGCCTGGTAACATCTTGGTGTATCTTGGTAAAGTGTATGTTTGCTAACATAGTCCTCAAAAATGTTTCCATCTCTTTATTCCTTAAATTACTGTCGTTAACAATTCTATTTAAATCATTTTTGTATTCTTAAAGTAATTTCTTTCCAGTGTCTTACAATGGTAATAGGGTAGTTATCTTTGAAGTCCCTCTGAAAGTACAACCCCATTTGTGCAGAGTGTACAAACAGCTTTCAATTTCTGTTCTAGAAGTGCTGTATTTCCAGCTGCTACAATGGGAATTGAAACAGTATTCAAATCCAACGTCTATATTGATGTGTTTTCAGGTGCAGGCCCAAGTGCAGTCAACAGATGATCTTGATAATCAGACAGTAAAGAGAACTCGTCAGTAAGTATTTAATTTGGAAAACTTCAGTTTGGTTACTTGTATAATTCTCATTTTAGTTCTGGCTTCTTGGCTATGATAATTGAATGGGTTGGGGTTTTTTCCCCCCCTGTAGGCTTATCAGCTGAGTGACAGTGATCCTCCCCCTATTCTCAGTTATTTCCTAAATTATCTTCTAATTTAACCAGGAGGAGTTTGTTTGCATAAGACACTTGCAGGAATGAGGGGGAAGGTGTTAGCTTCAGAGGATTAGACTAATCTCTCCCACTCGTGAATACTGCATAGACTGGAAGAAAAATTCAAATGTCAATGTTCTCCTGAGCTCTTGATGTAACTTCCATTTTTATTTAATATACATATAAGCCTATGAAGCAGTTTGGAGATAAACGAGGCAGGTCACAAGGTGGACGCTCAGCTCTTCCCATGTCATTCTGTGCCTGCTAGGCACTGTGCAACTTGTTTGTTGGTAACACAACAGGCTGAGTAAGTGGCGTATGCCACAGACCTGCAGTCTGGCACCGCTTTGATTTGCTGTGAGGACCATTGTGGCCCCACCTGTGGCGAGGAAACTGAATGTTTTAAAGAAGTGAACATCTCAGTCTGTGCTGTAGTTCTGATACACTTTGTCAGCATGTGATCTAGCACTCACCTGAGTAGGTTTCAGTAATGTAAAAGATATAAGAATCAATGGCCAAGCTTCTTGTAGATAGTTTGACTGCATGCAGTCTTCTTACTGACCTGTATTCTGAAAGCTTGTACATTCTTTACTAGGCAGTGTTTTGGACACAGATTTAAAGATACTCCGACTGAAATTTCTGCAATGATTTTGTAAGCAATTTCTGTGTTTTCAAACTAGATGGCGAACTTCTACCACAAGTGGAGGGATTCTGACTGTATCCATTGACAACCCAGGAGCAATCATATCCCCAATGTGAGTTTTCAAAAAAGTTCTGAAATTCTTAACATAGCTGAAACCGCTGTTCTAAGCTATTTCACAAGTTCTTTGCAGATAGTATTTCAGATGACCCCAACCTTCTTGTGAAGACTTAAATCTGGTCCTTTTCTGAGTGTTTCTGAGCAGTGTTTGAATACTGTCACAGCTGGATTTCTCAAGATATCTCCCAGTTAGGAGCTTGATGTGGTGTATGGAGTTGAAGAGTTGTAGGCTGGTAGATTTTCACCTTGCCTGCCTCTTCCAAATCAGACTGTATTGCAGCTGTTTTCCTTCCCTATCTGAATGAAAATGAATAAGCATCTAGTTGATGCGTGATGGTAATAGCTCCCTGATTCATGAAGATATTGCTAGAGTTGTGCTTAAAGTATTTCTGTATTTGTCTTTGGGAAGTTGATGGTACAGTTGTTTCATGAGGTGTTCTACTTTAAAAGTCTCTTGAATAGCTTGTTTCATTAGTATCACTTTACCTGTAAGGAAGACTGTACCAATTATTTTTTTTTTGCATTTATGGGAATAACTAACTGCAGATTATGCATTTGTCAGTAGGACTGAGAGATAAAAGATAAGGTTGCTTCCTATTGGGACCGTTGCTGCCTGACTTCTACCTTCTTGAATTTGTGCCCTCCAGCTATTCAGCCAGCCTGATCAAATGGCTTGATGAAAAATTTATACCTCTATCAGCATTAAGGCTTTACTGCATAAAACACGTATTCAGTGTGTCCTTTGTAACATTCTTCTTTCACAGTTCCCAGAAATTACGATTAACTTGTACTCCTGTGCCACCATTTCTGATGAAGAGGGACCAATCTGAAGAGAAGAAGATTCCCAAAGGGGTTCCATTGCAGTTTGATATTAACAGTGTTGGAAAACAGGTAAATGCAGTTTCTTTCTTTAACTGTAGAAGTAGTTTCAAGACACATAAAAACCAGTGATCCAGGCACTTTGTTCCTAGACTCACTAGTGAAGGAAGGAGGGAACTAGTGACTGCTAGTTGTTTCCACTTCAGTTCTTCATCTAAATTGCTACATAACTTCAAGCAAGTAACTAAACTGACTGTTCCCGTTCCTCTAGTTCATGTCTTGTATGCCCACATGCTTTAAATGGGATTTAAATTGTTGAGTATTTGTGAAAGCCGTCTGGTGTTCCTGCTGTGCTTGAATCAGCAAGTGTGCTTAATTCAGGGATGAGCTTCTTTCAGTTGAGTAACTTGCATGGAACCCTGACAGCTGAATTTATAAGACAACTTTTGCTATGCATCTAGGAAAAAAAAATCCAAAACCCAAAAGTTGTGAAAAATTGCTCATCTTTCAAGGCTTTACCTCATAAGTTTCATGAAGATGGACAACATGGTGCAGGAATCTTAGTGCTGTCATTGAAGGAATTCTTACAGGGTGGCGGAGTTGGATGTTGTTCTTGTAATCAGCTTCTTACTACCAGCAGTAGAAAAAACTACCTGGAAACAGTGTGTCAGTCTGGATTTGTTCCTTCCATGAATAAGCAGTATGTCAAAGACAGGGTACTGCTATATTGTAAAATTAATTGAACTTTTGGACTCCAGTCTACTGCCTCAAATGGATGGACTGGAAAGCAACCTGCATTAACACAGTTAAAATGCTGCAGTTGTTGAAGTTGCATAGAATCTGTGTGGGGAAATGAGTGTAGTGAAAGTTCCCATTTTCAGTCTGTCTGTCCTCGGTTTAACTTGGGGTATTTTGAGTAGACTTTGTCCTGTCATTGTGTACCATGTGTTCTTAATGAATTAGAAGAAATGCTAGCTCTTGGATAGTCCAATCTGATTTTTAAATGGTGTGGGAAATTATGAAATCAAATTACACCTATTCTTTTTTTAATCATCTAAGTGAGGCAATTAAATGGTGATATGGAATGAGGAAAAAATTATTCTTGTCTCCATTACTTTGATTAAATTAACCTAACATCTTTTAAATTTGTGATGGAATTACTTTGTTTTTCAGACAGGAATGACATTGAATGAACGTTTTGGGATCTTGAAGGAGCAAAGAACAGCACTCTCTCAGAACAAAGGAAGCCGTTTTGTAACAGTGGGCTAGCCTGACAGATGGACTTGAGCACTGATCCCACCTGCCTAAGAAACTGATATAAAAGTGGGCAGAACAATACAGCATACGTCACTGAAATTCTCCAGACTTCTTGTTAAGATGGTGGCAGAGCTATTTATCTTTATTACTTTTACTTTGAATGGTAAAAGACATGACACCTTGGGGGGGGGGGGGGAATGGGGAGACTGCTGGAGTGGCACCATCACCTAGTTGGAAAAGATTCTGTTGCCCAGCTGATGACTAACACTGATTTTGGTTCATCTTGCAACCAAAACAAAACACAAATTTTAAAAGTTGCTCTTTTTTTGTCTAGGAGTGCTCAGTATCTGTTCTTCGACCCCTTTGTTATGGTAAAGATTGTGTGTTTCATTACAAACCCTCTTTTAGGGTTTTTTTAGGGACTGCATATGAACTTTCCTTTGGACTGCAGTTTGGCACAGAGCCTCAGTCCATGAATACATTGGTAGTGATGTAGCGGCGTTTTTCATGGGAGCATTGGTTGTACTTCTTTGTGCTTTTGAACTTCAATTTTTTTCCTTTCTTGAAAACTAAGTGTTTTACATCCTCACTTTCAGAAATAAAGCTGTTAGCTGAGACCCAAAATATGTAACCAGAAAGGAGACTATTCTACTCTTATCCTTAAAAGTGGTCCAGATCATACTGGAAAAATACTTACTCTCATAATACCCAGGCATTTATATTAGAAATAGCTCAAGTTCCTCATCGTCCCCTGTAAATGGAGTATGTCTGTCTCCTGTTTTTTCCTAAACTTCTGCTTTCTATTTCTTTGTAAGTTTTTCACAAACTTAATGCAATAACTTCACATTTTTTAATAATTTCATAGGAATAAATACAACAGTTCACAAGAAAGTCAGTGGTATGGTAGAGTTCCTTACCCTCCCAGACATAAGATTCTCATCTTGCATACCTTGCCCCAGAGGGTTTTCTCTGGCTTTTAGAAATAGCTAGAGGCAAGCGATCTAATGGCACTTGTTTGTATATACCAAAGAGAGGTAAGAGTGAAGCTCATCAGAAGCGGTCAGACATCTTGAAATTGGCTGAAACTGGGGAACTTTGCTGGAAAAAAGCCCCGTTTGCCTGCATGTGCGAGGCATTAAGCAGGAGCATGTAGTCACTTGCTTTAAGCTTAGCTTTGTGCATTAGAAGCTGCAGGATGGTAACAACTGGGGCATCCTCAATGTGAATTTATATGATCCCTAAAACTGAGGCACCTATTCAGACTTGCTTCCAGACCAGGAACTGATGAATTTAACACTGTTCTATAGCAATGAGATTTAGGTACAGTCAGGTAAAAGAATGATTGATTTGCTTGCTGCATCCAGAAATGTTTATGGTGTTTGAAGTGGGTTTCATTCCTTTTATTGTTTTTGAAGAATTTATATTTGACTTCTTACAGAGTTGGTTTCCTTGCATTTTTATCTCAAATTCCAAGTTAGCTAGCGTTTACCAGGATCTTCAATGTTGAAGAGCGTTTGACAGTAGAAGGGCTTTTGTTTGTATAGCAGTTTTAAAGTCAGAGTGCATCCTGATGCTATATAGTACTTAAACCCTTATTTTTAATGTTGAAAAATATACCTTAGCAGAAGCAAACTAAATGTAATGGTGTTAAGGTTTTCTTAATTATTAGTAGGAAATATTTTTTTGGAAAAAACGTCCCACTTGTTAGAATTTGAGTAGATAAATTGTTGTCAGTCATCCTGTTTCAGTGTATACATTTTCCATGTGCCAGGATGCAACAAAAAAATTCTTTTGCATCAACATAGATGCAAAACATTGATGCAATGCATCAAAAAATGCTAGTTTGTATTTAATGAGAAGATGCTTTACACTGTACCTTTTGGTATTTTTTGGAGAAGTTATTACATTTGATCTATTCTGAAGCTGTTATGTTTTTTTTTTTAATAAAAAGTTACAGGTTTTATACTGTCTTGTTCCTGTTATAACTACCTGGGCAATATATTGGTCATATGAATTTTCTGATATCCTTCAAGGGGTTCTTAATGATTAAATCCTTATTAAACAGTCTGAAGAATATACCAAAAAGCAGCCTGCTTTAAAGAGGACTTCATTCATTGCCCGGCTTAATATCCTGAAAATTAAGCACTACTTGGAGTGGCACTGTATAAGCTCACTTGCATTTAAATATGTCAGCTCTTAATGTATTTTTCAATAGCACCGTCTAATTTAGTGGTTTGATGTGATTATAGTAACAGATCTGTGTATCTGTCGGCCCAAGCACTGGTTTTTGTGTTGCTGTGACATGTCTTCCTAGCGAAAAGTCACTGTAATCTAAACCTTGTATTACAGGATCAGCGTGAACACCCCGATAAACGACTGCGGTCATGTCTTCCAGTGCGATGCTGGCAGGAGGCTTGCCTAAGCGGTGGCAGTGCTGCTGTTGGCAGTGCAGGAAAGAAATACCGCCTGTGAACGTATTTGATAAGGTGTTGAGTATGGCGAGTGCCTCAGCACCTGACTATCTGCAGTCCTTGTTGTTCGTTATCAGCCCGAGTCTCTGCGGCTGCCAGCTTCGGGCAGTGTTCAGACACGCAACAGTCCCAGCGTAGGCAGCTGACCTGTGCTTCCCTGGAGCATGACTGGTTGCAAAGAGTGTCACCTTTTAAAGATTGATGACATCAAAGAAAAAAAACATGAAGCAGGTGGTACTTTTCCAGTTTAGTTCAGATACGTGTGTTTTCTCCTTTGTTTGCTGCCGGAATGGGCCTTAGGACGCACCCAGCGGGGATGAGCTGGTTCTCACCCAAAAGCCAAGCCCTGCTGAGCTGTTGGTGCGGCGTCTCAGCCAGGTGGGTGAACCAGGATTTTTCTGGATTTCAGAAGGCGTACGGGCACTAATACCCTTGTCAAGCGGAGGCGGGCACCCTCGCACGCCAGATTACCTCAGGCGAGTGGAAAAATCAGCCCCGAAAGGGGGGTGGTTCGGGGTTATTTTTTTAATGAAGCCCTTTGAGCCGTCTCCGTGCCCGCGGGCGGGCGGCTGCGCATGCGCACTCCTCCTCCTGTCAAGGCTGGCGCGTGCGCTCTCCCGGCCGGGCCCCCGGTCTTCCGCGCGCATGCGCAGTGGCGCGCGAAGCCGGAGCGGCAGCGGCGGGCCCTGGCGGGGGGGAAATGGCGGCCGCGGTGCTGGCGGCGCCGGAGGGCGGCTCTGCCGTGATGCCGGCGGGGAACGCGGCGGCTTGTTCTCCGCCACCTGGTCCTTCAGGCCCGGGTTCGTGGAGCCGCTCCTTAGACCGAGCCTTAGAAGAAGCGGCGGCCAGCGGTACCCTCAGTTTGAGCGGCAGGAAGCTTCGTGACTATCCGCGGGCCAGCGCCGCCAACCACGACCTCAGCGACACCACCCAGGCCGGTGAGGGACGCGGCGTTGAGACGGGGGGGAAGAACGCCTTGCCTGCCCTCAGAAGCCCCTCAGGACTTGGGGGGCCTGGCTGTCCTGGGGCAGCTGGCTGGGGCGGGGGGAGGACAGCCATCCCTCGGTAAGAGTGAGGCTGAGGTGATCAGTTTGTTGCCTCTTCAGTAAATTGAAGCTGGATGCATGAGGAGAAATTTCCTCAGTGGATGCTTGGTGCGTGTGTCGTGTGTCCCCGTCCACCCGTCCCCATTTCTCTTGAAGAGTGTATGTGTGGGTGTAGAGGGGGGTTTCTCCTCACCGGGGGCGATGCTTGGCATGTTTCTCTTCTTGGGCCGTTTCTCCTTCACGCTTTTGCCTCCGCCCTTCCTCTCCGCGGCTGAGAGGCAGGATGGAGGAGCTGTTGCAGGGTACTCCTCCTTCCTCTGCCCGTCCTGGGTCCGGCCGAAGAGGTCCCTCGATTTGTTGGGCTTTTTTTTCTTTGTCGTCTCCACTCTAGAAGTGTTTCCCTTATTGGAGGCTGTTCCAAAAAGAGTTATGAGGCATTTCTCAGTGCTGCTGCCCACTGATGTGGTTTTAGCCAGACATGTTCTTGTTCTGATTTATGTATATGTGAGTGTGGGTGTGTATATACAGACACGAACCCTCACCATCTCTCATCTTGTGCTGTTGACAGGGGAAACCAACTTTCCAAGAAGGGCTGTCAGGTGTGCATGCACTAAAGACAACTGTTTCTCTTAGTCTTCTATTACTGTCATTTCTGACAGCCATAAGCAAGATACGAAAGGTACTATGGACAGAATCATGCCCCTTTTCTTTTTTTCTCCTGTATCATATGGATAAAAGTATTAGAATTTTTAAGAAATACTTCACAAGGTACAGTAAACAATCGGGCTGTTTTTTTCTCTCTGCTCCTCAAGTATATTCATAGGAGTAGACTAAAAATGTGTACTTTCCCTGTAAGCTCCTTGACCATAAGCAAAACCACATTTGTGGAGTATGTTTATGTATTATTGTATTGAATAGAGAGATGAGACTTGGGAAATGATGAGAGTTTGTGCAGGATGTAGAAGCTTTTTTACTGCATTATATAGAGTCAATATAGCTTATGTTTTGACCCTCTAGTTGTATAAATGAAGTAAAAGTAGTTTTAAAAGGTGTCAGCATGCCATTTGTTTGTGGCTTTGATTACTTCCTATGCAGTCATTTAGATTTTCTCATGTTTTGTGTTGATTTGTAGCTTAGAAATAAACTATCTTAAAAATAAACTCCAAACATTGCTTTTTGAAAGTTACCGTATTTGTTAGTGTGTTGATACACTGTCAGTTAAGTAATTCAAAATGGAGCCTCCTTTAAAATTGTCTGACTTCATACTTTGTCCTGTAACATTCTATTTATGCAAAAATCTGTTACTAATAAAAAAAAAAAAACACAAAACCCACTCACCACCCAACCAAACGTTGAGACAGATGTGGTTTGTTTCACTTAAACACATTTATAAATAGAAAACACTTCTTGTTAGCGTATAAAATCTTCTGTTCAAAGGGTTTTCTACAAGTGCAGTTGCACAATGAATGTGCAGTGAGCTAGTCTGTAAGCAAATGTCACATACGTGTTTGTGAGGGATTTGAGCTTTTTGTTTATAATACTATTCATTTACTGTACTCTTAAACAATTTGTGGGAATTCTTGTTTCCACCAAGGTTCCCATCTATTGTGATGAATATTTGCATTGTAGTTGTTCAAGAAGCATTAAATGCTAATAAGCGGCAGTGCATACCATACACTTTTAGGCATTTATCATCACAATGAACCTTAGAAAAAAGCTAGAACTGTTCTTAGGTTGTAAGAATCAAAGCTTATTGGGGGGACACGTTCTGTTTAAATTCTCTGTTTTGAAGGCTGCTGTGATAACTTCATGTTCTGCCTTTTTTAGCATGGTCTGTTCTATGACTTTTTTGTTTTGAATAAGGCTGGGCAGTGGAGAAAAATCCATGCAAGTGTTTCTGACCCTCAGTTTTCAGTTGAGCGCTCAGCTAAGAATTTAATCCAATTCTTTCCCCGTGTGAATTTCTTTCTTGGGTAGCTTCCAATTCTTTTGTATGGGAATAGCCACAAATAATATGGTATAATGTGTATGCGTGTTAGGTGTTGTAAACACTTTAAATAACCCTCTGAAATGTAGGCTCCAAGGGCCTTCCTGCATGCTGTGCCACAGAGACTCAGAGCATATCAGGTAGGGTATGTGATGTTTGTGGAGTTTCATAAAAATCATTGGAATTACTCCCAAACTATGAAACTGAAGACAAAATGATGTATATATGCAAATCTTATGCCTTTTTATGTGCATGAATAGACACCTCTCTAGTGTGGCTCATGTTATACTGGAATAGCTCATTCCAATTCTTGTAGTAACAACAGTAATTGCATGTCCCTGTCACTACATCGATGCTAAAGAGGTGGAAATTAATCACATCTCTCATTAATGTAACTACACGGCTAGAAAACCAGCATCTAGCATTGCCTTAAGCCTTAACAGAATCACTGGCCTTGCCTGGGAGCTGCTGCTAACACAGATGAATCAGCCCAGCGGGATGGTAGGAACAGGGTGTTAGACATCAGGTGCCTGATGAAGTTTAGTTAGGTGTTCTGTGCAGATCTTGACATTGATGATGGGTTAGGGGAGAATCCTTTTAGGTAGATGTCAGCCATAAGGTATCTTTTCAAACATTACATCAGTGAGAAAATCACATTTCTTTGGATTTTTTGTGAGTTCAGAGTTGACAGTAAAACTAACCCTGGTGCTCAAACTGTAATAGCTTCTAGGGACCATTCTTAACCGCTCACTAAACAATTGTCAGAGCTGAGCCTCTGGCAGGTGTAACTTACCTTTGGAAAATATTTGATAAACAGATCACAGAATCATAGAATATCTCAAGTTGGAAGGGACCCATAAGGATCGTGAAGTCCAACTCCCTATTTCTTGCAGGTCTACCTAAAAATAAACCATATGACCAGATCAGGTTGGCTGCATTTTTATTCTGGAAGTTAATATAATATTGCTGTTAAGCATCAGTGGAAAAATTAAGTTCGTCATTAATCACTTGCCTCAGTCACTAAACTTTTCACTGGAAAGTAGATTCTCTAGTAATGTCAGAGCCTCAGCTGCTCTGGGCCCTGCTGTCTTCCAGTTGGTGGAGACCCACAGAAGGCTTTTTAAACCAAGGTTGGTGCTCAAAGCTTTTCTCAGAACTGAGCAGGTAACTTCTGGTTGTTTTGCATGTTGTCTGGAATAAGATCACATAATGTAAAATGAAATTGAAGATGGGCAGTCTATGCTTGAGAGCTTTGGGATGGATTAGTGGGAAGGTAGCTCCCCACAGTGCATGATGCAGTAGTCCATCTAACGTTCTTGTACATGTGGGATGGCTCATATACAAGAAATGTAGTGTAATAATAACTTAGATACTGAAAGAGGGGGAAACAGCTGTTCTTTATGTTCATCCCTTACAACTTAATTGGAATTTTAGGAAGTGACTCAAGCTTACAAAGCTTACTGATGATAAAGAATGAGCAAGCTTCGTTATTAACAAAGCAAGGATGTGCTTCTCTTTTTCTTTAATACTCTTTCATTGAACCTGCATTATCTATCCCCATTTTATCTGGGCTGATTTACAACCCATTTGCTCATTCCACTCTTATTCTCAACCGGGGAATAGGAAAAGGAAGAACTATAAACCATCCGAGTTAAATATGAAAGGAAGCACAGTTGCATTTTGCCAGTGTTAATGTAGACTCTGATGTCATGATTTGACAGCCTTCCCATTGCCCTAAAGCATACATTGAGCAGAAAAGTTATTTGTCAAACCCTCCATGACAGCTGTAATTACCTAAACCACTCACTGTCTCCATTTTTAAAGGAGAAGATGGGAATTTGTGGGTTTATGCAATAAAATAAATGGCTGTTGTATGGAAATCAGCTAGTAAGATAATTACATGCAGAGTACTATGTCTTGTTTCTGGAATACATTAATAGTGAAAAAGGGTAGCAAGACTCTGAAAAGGAAGAAAAATATTGTCTGCCACTACCTTTTGAATGACTTTGCCAATAAGATATCTCTATACTTTGTTCATAGCAGCTCCCCATAGAAGCAGTAAAATCTGACTATAGTGTCAATAAAACTTCTATATGCTAAGTGCTTGTATGCATTTAGAAGGATTACAGTGACTATGAGTGTTCTGCAATAGAGGTCTCACTGGTATTTTTCTTTCCTGCCAGAAATTTAGTTGATATTACCTGCTGAAATGCAAAACAGCTTGCGAAGTACAGTATGGCTCATACAGCAGTGGCCGTATTTTCCAAACATTTGTTCTTAAAGCCACAACAGCGGGATCCAAATGATCCTAAAATTAAATAATTATTTGAAAAAAACCCTCTTTGGGTTACTGTATCTTGAATGTAATTTTATTATTATCTTTAAGATAACTTGGAAGGAAATGGGATTGTCCTTTGTTCAAGTCGCAGGCTATTTGTTACAAGAGTTTACAATGTTGGTACTTAGATTATCTGAAGTTTCAGTATTAAAAATCAAAAGCTAACATTTCAGTAGGGTAGTTCAGAGTCTTGTGCTTACATTTATATACTTGCCTCTACCCTTATCAAAACTAAAGGAGAAATACACTCTCCAGAGGTTCTAGTAGCTGTAGGGCGAGGAGGGAGGATGACAATCCTTCCCCAGACTTTAGATGTTAATCTAGCTTGTTCTATTCAGTTCCATTTTTTGGTCTTACCTCCTACTTGTGTCAGTCCCTTCATAATTTGACTATTGCTCCCTTTTCTTTTCTTGCTTGTTATGTTTCTGTTATTAGAAAGTCTGGATCTCGTGTGTGTTGTGCATAAGTACTGGCAGTTCTTAGTCTAGGCTAATGGAATTCTCTGAGAGTGGTGCTTTGGTAAATTGATAAATTGAGGTCAGTTCTCTTGCTTTTTTTTGTTACTTTCAAAATGTGGAGAGCAGTTGACTGTTGTAGTTTATAGTTTGCTTTTGTTGAATGGGTTGTGTTGGGTTTTAATGGAGAGCTGAAGCCTGCGATAGCACTCAAAGGTTCTTGGCACACAGGCAGGCTTTTTGCCTAATGTGTTATAGCAACTGGGAAAGTGGAGTCTAAGCTTGTAGTTTCTAACCTTTGTTGCCATAAAAGTAATATGTGACATTCGGAATGCCTTTGTTTAGCGAGTTCATCTTTTAAAGCAAAAAAAAAAAGTCCCACAGTCAAACTTTTACTACTAATAAAGTCTCCTCAGTGGTATTCAGGATTGCATGTGTTTCTAGTTACCTCACTAGCGGCCTTCCACTTCTTGCCTCCATCATGATCAGACTTTTTTTTTAAATACCATCTTGTCTGCATACACAGTCTTATATTTTTGGAGGTAACTGTAACTACACAAAAAGTAAAGAGGAGAGGGCTTGTTAGGTGAATATATTACATCCTGCAGTCAAACGAAAGACAGTTTAGGGAGAAAGGAAATGTCTTTGTTTCTCTTGTTTGCAGCCCTCTTCTCCTGTGGCTGTACCTGTGCTTGGAGTTAGCAAATTTATATCGGTTAACTACTTCCTGAATTCAGCTGTGAATTCACAGCCTAGTGCGATCCAAGTTCTATGCTGATGCCGAAAGGGGAATTTCGGTCTTCATCTCCTGCTGCACAGTCAACAGCAGCAATCGTATTGCCTTCCAGCAAGCTGTTTTGTACTTATCTGGCTGAAAACTCAGCCACTAACTAGTTGGATCAAATCCTTGGACAGCTCGCTACGTTTTCACATATGCATGAGTGCCAGCAAGCACAAAGGGTGCAAAGACTGTATGGGGTGATGAGAATGAGAGGGCCTGTTTTGGCAGGTACGTAAGCTTAAATTGACTTGCATCAATTGTGAAATCACACCATAACTATTTTGTAACCTTTTACCACTGACTTGTTGTAAATTTGCTAAATATTTTTTGTAAAACAGTCTGATATCCTTTGAGTCAGTTAGCCTGGGAATTTTTTCTTTTAGAGCATGGCTCATAGAGCTGAATTGCATTCAGTGAAACTTTACTGCTGACAGATTTGGATCTCATGCTTTCATTTGGCAAAATACATTATTTTATGCAAGTAATTTTAAACTGATGGTTTAAGTTTAGCTTTAGACTGCAGTAGACATATAATTAGTTTCTTCAGTAGAAGAACCAGCAGTAAAGAATTAGTTACAGCAAACAGTGCAAATGATATAGCATGTGTTAAAAATAAAATTACATGGTAGCTAACGAAAAGGCTATAACTCAGTTCAAGGGTTCTTCCCTCTTTAATAACTAATCAGGCTTGGATCTCATGGTTTCCAATGTTAGCTAAACAGCTTGAATGAATTGCAGTTGTGTGTTTAGCTGAAGTTATGGGCAATGCAGTCTGCTTTCTTCTTCATCTGCTGTGTCCTCCTCTCCAAAGTGGATGGGTGAAAACCCATTCACGTTAAAAGTGTCTTGGCAGTTAGACTTTATCAGTGCATTGGAGTTAAAATATTGCGTTAGTTCGCTGCATTATACATCTTTAGAGAAGATGCAAAGGGTAATACATTGTGGTCTTTATATTGTTTTGCATAATTTAGTACTTTTATATATATACAGGAAGAGGGCTGTATTTTTCACTTTGAAGTCGCCAAAACTGTCCCTATAGTCCTTTACTTCAGTCTCGCTTATGATTCCATACTA
Source organism: Phalacrocorax carbo (assembly GCF_963921805.1). NCBI lineage: Eukaryota > Metazoa > Chordata > Aves > Suliformes > Phalacrocoracidae > Phalacrocorax > Phalacrocorax carbo. The sequence continues at coordinate 37,484,067 of NC_087519.1, read as the reverse complement.
CAAACTGCTGCTTTCACTGACAGAGCCCAGAAGTCTCCTTAGAGTGAGGAAAGTGTTTGTTCTTTTCTAGCTGGTAATGTTACCGATCTGAAACCTAAAGTATTTACAGTCTAAATGTAGTTCAAGCACTCCAAAATGAGGATATGCCTAAAAAAATCCCACTTGCTACGCAGCCCGGGTGTTGGCTGCTGGAACATACGGTTTTTGACCATAGTCTGTTTCTGTGCAGAGGGCAGCAGGATTAGCGACCATCCATTCAATTCCCCCCCACCCCCCACCCATTGCTCAATTACCCATGGAAATTTTAGTCTCTCTATTCTGCTTATTGTTGAAAGTTAGCTCTGAATAAACAAATATGTTATTGTTGCCTTGGGCTTTTGGGTAGTGCTCCCTCCTGTTGAAAAGTTTTCAAACACTATTTTTCATGTAATCTCTGAAGTGAGGCAGGGTGATGTTTCTGCATTTTACATATATGAAGCTTGGGTTTGTAAAAAGTTTGAAAGCATTTGGTGATTTGACGTACCAAATTCAAGGCACTTAGGGCCTGAACTTTTTGGCAACCCAGCTATCACAGGTTAAATTATTATTGTTTTAAATGCAGTTCTTATTAACTTCAGATGCCTTGTTGACTCCTCAGGAGTACTGGAAATCAAGCCCAACATCTAGAGAAATGGAAATATGTGATTAATCACTACTTTTGGAAAAATTAGTTTTGAAGACTTGCTTAGTATTATGAAGGAAATATATGGCACTGACAGAATTAATCCATTTTTCCAAAAGAGCATTCACCAGCTTTCAGGTTAGCCATCCCTTTTTCTTTCTCCAGTTCCCTGCTTTGTTCCCTAATGGTTTTTCAATATCAATCTCTTGCATAAGACAGTTACTGTGATCAGTCCTGATTCCACAGTAATTTCATCTTGTTTGAAGAAATCTACTTGAACAGAAAAACCTTGAAGAGGAACAAAAAGTAGTATGTGGTTGTTTAATTAAAGACCTGTGGACAGTAGATATGCACAGGAAATGTGCAATTAAAAGTTACATGGACATCTTTGATTATAGACTCTACTGTCTGTGTGCTTGATTTTTCAGTCTTAAGGTTTTTAACTGAGTTTTCTGTGTTGGACTCAGAAAATATCACAGCCCTTTTCAGGTGACTTTTTTAATGCTGAGTTCTAAATTCAGGCTGAATTTCTAGATTCAATCATGTGGAATCACGCTGCTATCCGTGTGACTCATCAGCACAGTTCAAACTTTGATGCCCATCAGGTTTCTCTTATCTGAGTCGATAAAGTAGCAGCAGGTTGTCATTCCCTGGGACCTGTTTGTAGAGTGGGCAGCTCTGCCTCTGAGTTGTGTAGGTGTTTGAGAGCAGAGGTTCCTCTGTGTGTTCCATGTCATGTGTCTTCCCTGCAATATGTTGTTATCTCAGTTCTGTCTCTTCTGTCCCCATTTTATTTTTTTCCCACGTCCTTCAGCCCAGCTTCTGTGCCTTAGCCTTTTATTCTTTCCTTGTTAATCTTGCCCTCTGTCTCAAATGCCTCTCTCATTGCTGACTCCAGTCTTCTCATCCAATTTTTTAGCATGATAAAAAGAGGAATAATTGGTATCTGAATGGTTGGTAGAAAATTGCTTTTAAATCCAAAGAGGACATTAATTTGAAGGTGCTGATGAGACAAGTAGTAATTTAAACCTGCTTAACTCATTATTACTATTATTTATGGCTATATGTATATTGCCTCTTAGTTCAGTCATAGCCTAAGGCTTGTACTGGTCTTTGAGTTGGTGTCATACATACTGTTCTCTAGGAGTAAGAGAGTCATTGAGCGCAATAATAGCAGGACAATTAGGTGCTTGTCATTACATTGACTCCAAGCTCAGCTATGGAATAAATGTTTTTGTAGAGAGCCATGACTGAATGTGGTTATAAGCCATAAAATATCTGCTACTTCCTTTTATTCTGCTAGCTTGCCGAGGGGCGGGTAGATTTTTGCTTAGCAGGGTAAAAAAAATTATCTTTGGAACCCATCTATGCCAAAACAGCAGATTGATCATTTGAGCTGTAAATGTGTTGCAAAATATTCAAGTATTATATATTGCATGGCTCTGTCCTGATGCCATGCAAGTCATACCCCATCGTTCAGGGATGCCTGTGTGTCAGAAGATTGTTAAAATTACCGTTAAAAGTTAGTGTTAGAAGGAAAGCCTAGAAGCTTCATTGTTGATACCCTTCACTGGTGATTAAATGCTAGCTTTTCATTCTGAACATGGTGAAGGAAATTTCCTTGGAGAATACTACGCCCACCACCACCACTGGTACTATTCAATCTGTCTTGTAGTTCATGTTTTCCTTTGAAAACACCTTTTTTTAAAATCATCTTTTGGAATTGAATTTTCTATTTAAAGGTGTTGTCACATCATTTATCCTGAGACACTATTTAACTGCAAATTTCTTACTATGACCAACTTAACCTCTTCCTGAGGTATCACATCCTTCTTTCTCTTGGCTAATTGATATGGTGAATGTTAGCAAATTATGTTGAGCAAGAGATTTATACTCTCTTCATGTAGAGTAAGGAGGACAGTTTTCTATTCAAAAACACTCTTTTTACAGTCTGTTACTGTTTACCTGAAGGCTTATTTGTACTACCAGATATATACTTTTAAGAATATTAATGTGCTTATTAAAAAACAAAACAAACAAAAAAAACCCAAACCCAACCAAACCTTAATATGAAGCTAAAGCCATACTTTCTCTCCAACTTGGCTTGTTGTAATCTGAAGGATTAACTTTTTCCCAGGGCTATACTTTAAGACACCAAGAATGTGAGGGGTTACAAAAACACACCTGTATTGTAATTATGTTGAGAACTTTATTGATTGTGATATGCCATATTTTTTACAGATTTAACTTTCTGTGCTTTTTCCATATCATTACATTCATCACAAGTTCAAGCATGCAGATGGCTATGATCACGTTGAATAAATATGAAAAATTTTAAGTACGAATAAAGTGTGGTACAAAGTACTTGTATCCTAGATCTGAAACTTATATTTTGTTTTTGAGGATACTTTTATGTCTCTAAACACCTCTACATACCATGTTTTCTAAAACTGTGTCTTTCAAATATTGAAAATACCTTGGCAATACTATATTACACATGTCAAAGCTTGATTGCTCTCTTTGCTTTTTTTTCAAAAGAGCATTTTTGTTACTTAATGCAAGGATCCCTTCCAGTTCGTAGAATTTAATCTAGAGCAGGGTATTAAAGTACTAATAATCAATCTTTAAACATGGCTTTCCATGGCAGAAATCTCTATTCCTTATGAAATTAACATGCTTCATGTTTTTCTTGAGTGTAATTTTTTCTGCACTATAACATTCTATTCAAATTGCTGTTGGGGAACATGTAAGAGAGTTGCGGTTACTACTGTTAGTTAAGGAGTACACAGCACTTCAACAAGGCAAGGCACAACAGAAGTGGCACTTTTTTCCCCCTTCATATTTCTAGTGCATTTGATTTGGGTGTGAATTATGTAACTGCGTATGACAGAAGTAACCGTTTAATCATCTGTCATCTCTGCTTTCACAAATAGATGCTAAAATGAGGAGTGCATCTGTTAATCCGTTCTTTGTGTCAGCATTACTGCAGTGTAATTTCTATTCACAGTGGCTGTAGTGCTGCTTCAGAATGTGGTTAAGAAATAATTCTGTGGAAGTTCCATTTTGATAACATCAGTTTAAGACTAGACTACTTAAATAGATTTTTTCACATTTAAATAAAATTGAAATATTATTCAGTTCATATTCCTTTTTCTTAAAACACATTTTTCCTCTTTGAGTATGTAAAACAGGAGGTAAAAATATGTATTTTCCTCAATAATGCAGTTGTTGGCACAATGCTGCCAGATTTGCAGTATTTAAATGGAAAAATAATTTTACTGTTTTGATAACCACTGTTATTATTTCTATGTAATTAGATTTTCAGAGAGTAATGTGATTTTTTAAAAATTATTTTTTATTTTGAATATGTAATAAATGGAAATAAAAGTGGTTTTTTGGAAGCGTGCATTGCAAGCTGTATGAGCAGATTCTGGGATAACTTGAATGAGGTGTGGTCTCTTCTGTTTGGGGGAAGGGATTTCCTCTTCTAATGAATGACTACAACACTTGTCTCCAGGGCTTTCTCAGTATAGTAATGAGAAATGTATCTGATACCTGACAATTGTTGGGGATTACAAAAGCAAACAAACAAACAGACTGGAGTAGAATTGTGAGAATTTCTGTTTGCTTCTGCATGGCACCAATACCATGCAGCACAAGAGGCAGAGAGGATCTGTCTAGAGGCTGCCATGGCCACTGCTCCACTCTTGGAGAAGCAGTTCATACTTCTGTTTTTCTCAGCTGGGGATATTTCAGTCTGCTGAACACTATTTTTTAATCATATTGGAAGAAAATATGTTCATACTTAAAATAAATGATGCTTCTTAGATTCACCTATTTTATTTGCATTCTCTGTTTTTGACCTTAAAGAAGTCCTTCTACCACTGCTTTTCCTATCTCTTTGCATCTTGCTTTCCCTAATTTGTGTGGTACATCCTGCTTCCTTGCTGTTTGCATGGTGATATATGCTTATGTCAGGGACATTTATAGAACAACTTATTTGTTATATCATTCCACTTCTCAGGCAAAGTCATGTAATTTTAAAGATAGAAAACACAGTTTGTGCTCCATGAAGAGAGGGAGAAAAGAGAAATCATAAGCCATCCATCTTATTTCAGGAAATTGAGTTTAATTTCAAGTTTCATATTGCACATAGACTAAATTCGTTGAGGCTTTTTATATGCCTTTGTATCTTGTTTCCATGCCAGTTGATTTGAAACTGTGTTAGTACATTATGTAATCTCATAAAGTTGCGTGTTGTGCAGGAATGACAGTACTTGGGAGGAACTGGGGATATTAACAGTTGTGAAGCTGGAGACATCCTTGTTGATAAGCAAAAATAGTTTGTGGTGTTCTAGAGATCTTGATTCATAAAACAGTCAGCCTACCTCTGATAGGTAGCATCTTCCATGATGAGAAAGAAGATTAATGAACAAGAGTGTAATACATGTGTGCGTGCATATTAAATTGTAAATGTAACTTTAATTTTGCTTCACACTTGTAGCATCAGTATAACTTCACTGTAATAAACTTTATTTCACTCCAGCTGTTAAAGAGCTTTCTTCATGTTACTTTCCATGTGACAACTTTTCCATGTAGTTCTTGTGGCGGAAGAGTAATTCCTGCTGTGTTGTTGGCTTTAACTTTTTCAGGGGATGTCAAACTCGAGTGGCAAATTTTCATTTACCAAATTTTTAGTTAGTTTATGGCATCTTGCTTACGATCACTGCCACTCTTGCGATCTTACTCTGCATCAGTGAAATGCAGTGCTCTATTTCTTTTATGTAGTATTTCCTGTCACAATTGTAACAGCTGTTTCTTCTTTGGCTGTAGTTACAGTTTGAGAGATGGGGAAATTCTTGTTTGTAAAGGATGTTAAATATTAGGTGAAATGCAAACTCAAATGGTTTTATTTTCAAATATATTTTACGGTGAGACTTTTCACAAGTTTCTCATTCTTGCTTTATAGTAGCCTGAAGAGTGTTATTTTACTTCTGTTAGAAGTATAGATGCATTTCTATCCTTCTAGTGATCTCCGGGTAGATTTTCTTCCTCATCTTGTACTTGTAGTAACGAGATCAATATTGTTTTCAGGGCAGGAGAAATATTCGGTGCTGTCACTATTGTTAGTGCTTGATCATCATTTTTCTTTTTGTATAAACTTCAAATGTCCTGCTTGACTCACATTTTCCTACCCTTACTGCTTCCCTTTGGCTGATCACTTCCATATTTATACTGAAGCTAAATTAATCTTTTAATGCTGTGCATTTTTTTTAATGTCTGTAAAAAATTGCATATTGGGGCAATTATTTGCAATGTATAACCCTTCCATTTTGCTGTGTGTGATTCATTGGCTTATCCTTTGCTATTAAGTGGAAATCAAATTTGCATTTTCAGGACTCTCAAGCTATCCAGTACCCTTGCTGCATCAAAGCCTTTCTATCTCCCCGCTCCTCTGTGCAGACTTCTGAAAGCTGTTGAAGTTTCATTATTTCCATTAAGTCCCTTGATTAAAATCCAGGGAGTGATTGTTTCAGTGGGACTATATTCTGTGGTTTGGGGTTGGATTTGTTCGGGATTTTTTTGCGGTGCTGGAACTACTAGTTTACCTGCTTTTTCACCTAAGTTGAAGACCATTGTCCCTCTTTTTACCCAAGCCTGTTATCCTAGTGAGGTTTTGGGACAGATAAATGACTGAATAAATAATAAATGTATGTTTTTAACAATGCTCGTAATTTTTCATAGGAAAAAATACTAGATGGATCCAAATGTTTGCACATGGACTTAAAATCTGGCAGTAGTTCTAGCTCCATTTTCAAGGCTTTTTAAATATCTTTTGCTTTAAACTGAATTTTTTTTAAGTCAATTTGTTTAGTTGGGTAATTCCTTTTGTACCTGAGGAAACTTTATCTGGGGGAGTTGGGGATGAGTTCATTTACTGCACACTTCCCCTGGCTGCTAACTTCGTGAAGCACTCTTGTAAAACGAAACTCTGCTCTGCTGGAACACGGTCAGGTATTTCATAAGCAGTCGGCAGAAGGCAGGGTGTCGTGTTGCTGAAGAGCACTAGCATGCTTTCATACATTTCGAGTGTCTTGCTTGTACCCATGTGTTACCGTGTACAAAGCAGTTTCTCTGTAATTTTGAGATTCTTCCATTTGGATTTTTTGCCCATTTGAAAATGAACACTTTTTTAATAAGTTTTTTTTTTTATTTGTAGAGCTCTAAAAATACTAGCAGTTAAAACAGTCATTATGAAATGGAATAATGGAGATTTCTGGAAGTGGAATTATCATCTTTGTTGTTGTGCAGTGTGGGCAGCCACCATGCAGCTTTTCTTCTGTGACTCAATGTTTGTCAAGAATTCATCTAGCAAGGCAAAAAGCTTTCATTCTCCTTTTTCTCCGGCTCAATGTGATTTGTACTGAGCTGGTATAGAGTTGCATATGCACAAAACTGATGTTTCTCAGAAGGAGCTGGAGGGGTGGAGCCAACCAGCCAAAAACTTTCAGTGTCTACTGTGGTTTGAGATTAATTTCCATCATGGCCTCCTAATAAGAGCAATGTTTACTGTTAAACCTCAACTTAAGCATTTTCCTGAACAGGGATGGATTTGGTTTGGTTTTGGGGAAAGAAAAAAAACCCCTATTTTCAGTTCTAGTTGGATCAGTTGGATTTTATTTTGTCTGTTTGCTGCCAGGGATACATAATGTGTATCTTTTTGTGAAAAGATGTATACAATTCACCTCAGATATTAATCTGAGAATGTAACAATCATTTTGACAGCCTTGTTACTAGATTTCAGCAAGCTTAGCTTTAAAAAAGTGACGATGTCTGAAATTGTGACTGCCAGTTCTGTAGTCCTTGATCCCTGCTAATGTCTGTATGGTGTGTTTTTGACTCAAGGTGACTTTTATGGTTTCCAGATTCAAAATTTATTTCATATTATGAGCATATGTTTTGGCAATTGCTGTCATTTATCTCCTCATTTGGCTGCGCTCTCTGTTTGATATGGGATATTTTCCATACATATCCTATACTGTTGTTTTATTTCTTGACGCTAAAATGGCCTGTACTGCACAGATGACTTGGTAAGACTCCAGCTCTTTTTCTAGAATTCTGGCAATAATTGTCCTATTGAAAATTGCAATGCTGCTTGTGTAAAGTGTAACAGACTTTTTTTGTTAGGGATGATGTCAGCGTCAGAGATGGCCTCAAGGAGTCATTAAAAGAACATAGGACTTTTGACTGTTAGACTTTATTGACTTTTCTCCTCAATAAAATACCGTTCTGCTGAAGACAGATTAGTGTCTGCAATGGTATGAGACATATTTGGTGACCTTACTGTGTAGTCTGATGAAGCTGTATCTAAGTGCCGTAAATACAGAGGCACTTTATTAAGAGCTTCAGAGAAATGTAGTAATAAGAGGGATAAAATTTTATCGAAATGCTTGCCTTTCTGTGAAAGTAATTGGCCTTTTTATGTGAAATTACTCACTTTGCTTTTTAGGATCTTTGAATTTTCTGTTCTGGTTTGAGCTGGTTTGTTTCTAACTCTCCACTTAAGACATTCTGAAATGTATTCACATCTAAAATATTTTTCTTTATGGTCTGTCTATCTATTGCTGACTTTATTATATCATTCTGCTTAAACTGTCTGTGGAAAAAAAAGGAGTAAGGCGATATATTTTGAACTGATTGGTGAAATATATATGGGGAATACGCAAAACTAGCGTGATACTGCAGCTGTTATATTAGCTGACATATTTATATGTGAAAATACTTGGAGAATTTTATGTATAGCATTAAGATAAAATGAAGTCATTGCTAGCTTTTAGTAAAATAAATAGATGAATGGTGGAAATATGGAGCCTTTGTTGGTTGCATTTTACATTTCCAGCCCTCCTGACTGACCTGTTCCTGCCTTTATTCTGTGCCAGGTCTCCTTCCCCAAGTTACAGTTTAGTTGCAGAGCCGTTGGAATTGCTTAATGTATGAGACAATATATGATACAAATGAAAGCAAAGTGCAGTAACATACAATCTTCCTCACTGGTAGTCTCTTCAGGTAGAACTCCCCATAGCTATGAATAGATTGTTGAGGGTGATTTAACAACGTAGTAGGTGTACTTGGAGTGCCTAAGCTGGTTGTGGGAGTGCCAGCTTGGAGAGTGTAAATTTATTCAAAAGGTGTTGTGCTGCCATACAGGGGTTTTCTAGCCTGGCTCAGTGCTACCTAGGAGGTCTTGATACTCTTCTGTCAGCAGTGTCGTTACTTATCATTGTACACTATCTGCATTATGTTTTATATTAACCTGTGGTATTGCTTTATCCATGTTACCTGACTCTTCCTTTCCCCTTCTTTTCTGAATAACTGAACGGTGACTATGGATTTTGAAATATAGGCTCTGGTGTCTAGCATAGTCTCTTAGAGCCTAATCATGAAATGGAGGAACTAATATCATTTTTTTTCCTGTCTTTTTTGTGAAGAGAAGTTGTATGTGCAGTATAGTTTCTTGGCAAGAGTCTTCTCTCTTTTATGTAGCTTGTTTTGTGTGTGGTGCCTTATGTACATACTGCATGCTACAGGTTTTCCATGTAAAAATGGAAAGGTGAGACAAATGGAATTGAAGGAGGTGAAAATGTGTATGAAGACCTTCAAGCTCTCTGAGTTCTTACTGGCCAGTCTCTGGACCATAAGAAAAATGTGTTTCTTTAAATTCATAGAAGTAAGGAAATGAAAAGTTGCCAACTAGAACACACAGCCTCCTCTCCTCTCTTAACGAGCAAATGTCATCCCATTACAACACTAGCTCAGCCCTCTGGTCTGGAGGTGGCAGCTTGCATTGTGTCCTGTACTGAAGTATATTTTTCAATACAGCTTACCGTGATGTGAGAACAAGTTTTATAACGACAATAGCACACTTCTTAATTAAAAACAAGATTAAAAAATTTAAGTGATTTGACTTTTAGATTCAGCATGCCAACTCCGGTCTGCAAAAGAATGTCTTCAACTGAACTTTAATGAAGCGTGAGGATGGTTTGAGGAGACATTGTCACCGCAGGCTGAAGAAGTTGCATCTCTTTGCCACATTAACTCCTGTGCCTGTGCAGCAGCTATCTCTCCTCCGCGCTGTAAACCAGACCACTAAGAACAAGTTACTGTAAGTTATGAAGTGACAACCAGGTTACGTCCGTCCCTGTGAAAGTGAGAAGTTATACTCAAGACTTGAGTCATCAGTTGTCTTGACGTATTCATGAGAAAGTGAAGAGATGTAAAAGAAAATCAGAAATTGTTTCCTGACTGGGGAAGGGTCCGTAGAAGGGAGCTATGTCTTTCCGAAATAGTATGAGACAAGACCAGCACAAGCCTGTGGGAAGCAAAAATAGTGGAAAGCACTGATGCTTTCAGTGGGAGTATGTCCATTTACTGGTATTCATTCTCCATGATCCTGAGTGTGAGAACTGAGAAAAGCAGATGTCTTAAAAATAAAAACAGATGAGGAAGAAATAACAGGAGGAGAGATAAATTTCATGTTGTATATGCTGGGACTGAAGGCCTTAATCAAAGCAGCAAATCTGAACTGTGTAATGATTCTAAGTAGTGGTATTGCAGCAAAACATTTACAAAATGAGCTTAGTCTCCTTTGTTTTAGCTGGATGGTTGCTAAATGCTAGAAGAAAATAGAATGCTTAAGTAATGAGGACTTTGATTCAATTCCAAGTACTGTCTGCTTAGAAAATGCTGATTAAATAATTTCTTTCAAAAATTGCTTTCTTTCTCTCCCTCCCGCCTCTTTCTAAACCTTCTCGTAAAGGCAATGCTTCAACTTGTTTGTCAATGTGCAGATAACACCTACTTTAAGGAGACTGTGCTGCCCAAGGAAGGTCACTGCCCTTATATATCCGCTAGAGATACAGTTCCTGTAAGTCCTCTCCCAGTTAACTTCAGGCAAAATTTGCAAGAGTAGTTTAAACAACTTAAAAAATCATGTGAGCTAACTTGACTTTTTTTCTGCCTGATGTGGATTGGGGAAATACTCACACAAGTGTTGCGGAATTGGTAGCTTACAGCAGAGGGCTGATAGGGAGTATCCAATTGAGGTGTCAGTTTTACACCAGTATCATTGGATCCCGGAGGATGTATCTCCAAGGCTTTCAGGTACCATTTTAAAATGTCTTAGTTAAACTAGTATAAAAGGCTAGATATACAGAGACATACAGGTTTCATGCTTTGATTTGACCTTTTTTTTCCCCTTTTTTTCCCCCTTTTTTTTTAGTTTAAAGTCAACAAGGAGTGGGTTTGGGTCAAACCAAAATAGCCTCCTTTAAACCAGGTTTATCAATGAAGGGGTATTGCCTTACCAACTTTGTACATGTCGTCCAAAGGCTGCTTTACCTGGAGATAAATACTGTATGTATGTTTTGCACAACAAAAAAAAGAGGGACCTGCAGTGCAGCCCACCAGTGAGGAACTGAACTTCCCCAATTTAACCAGACTTGGGAGCTGGAGACTCTGGTTTATTTCCTCAGTGTTAGATCTCTTGCAACATTGCTTCTCCAACTTTCACTTACTTTAGTTTGTTTGGCTTTAAGTTTTAAGGTTGTTTGAAAGAGAAGCATGATTATGATCTTGGCTGGATGCCCAAGTTTAGTGAGGAAACAGAATGAAATTGCTGGAAGAGAGAAGATTGGGGTGTGTGGGGGTGTGTGTGTGTGTGCGCGTGGTGGTATGTACCAGAAGTTGGAAGTAGAGCATATGTAAAAGCTTCTTAAACTCCAAACCCCATAGGAAAGGGTTAGAATTAATCCTTATTTTCCAACATGGATAAACAGTTCCATTTTGCATAATCTCTGCTGTAGCAGTGCATGCAGTTGCAGTTTGTGTTCTGTCTGTAGCCCGTCCCATTGTTTACTGACCAGTCATAAGGCTCAGCTGCTAGGTCATTTGACTTCCTTCATCATGCCTCCCTTTTGAAGCCACTGAATTCTGCTCCCTGCTCACGTGAAAAGTGGTTACATCTCATTCCTGAAGTGTTTGCTTTACTCTACCATGTGCTATCCTTAAAATATCACACTGTGTATGCAGGTACATATCTGTAATGAGTAAAACCTGGGACTAAATCCCTGATCATAACCCTTTGTTTGCTACTCTGTGTTTTATTAGAAGAGTGTGTGTGTATTAAGGAACCAGAAAAAGTGCAGTTTAATGGTTGTTATCAACCAGCTAGTCCAAATCCCAGCTACTGTCAAAAGTCACGGTCCCTCTCTTCCCTACACATGCAGCCACACATTCTCATCCTCTCTCTTATATTGATGTTAGAGATTACACAACTGCGGTATGAATCAGATCATGCCTCAGAAGGGCTGAAAACTATTTGTGGCTTTGGTTTTTTGCAAGATTTGTTCTCAGTAATGAGACCCAACTGGCTGTGTGGCTGCACAATCAGGAGCGCTGGCACAAGGGAGGGGATGATGATAAATGGCCAGTAAGTAATTGTTCCCTGGCTTAGAGTGACTGACTGTGAAGCTAGGTTCTCCATTGAAAAATTAATAAATAATGCTTGACATAAGTTTGAATAATTGGGCTACTGATTTTTCTGCTCTAGGGCCAACTAGAGGAAAAGCAACTGGAGTTGATGGAATATTAAGAGTTCTCAGTTCCTTGCTGGGACTGGAGCTTGTCACTCTTGCCTGTTCTCCAGTAACCACACACAGTAACTGTATAATGGTGTTCTATAGTTTCCTCTAGTTTTTGGTTGGGGTTTTTGTTTGGTTTTTTGTGTTGGGTTTTTTTTTTTACATTTTTAATAAACAAGCAATAACACTCCTTGCAAAGGAAAATTAAATTATTTCTGAGAGGAAATGGCATTGTATTCTAAGTTGTAACTCTGATTAGAATATTTATCCTCTTGCAGTGTTTATGCGGTCTGCTCCTGTGAGAAAATCATGCTTTCATTGGGAATGTGCTTTCTTGTCAGAGAGCATACAGCAGCTGACAGTAAGTGCAGGACTGTAAAATAAGTGTTTGTGTTTAGTCAGTGTTTTTCATGGTGACAGCTGTGAGGTTTTCATTCATGTGTAAAAGAGAAAGCTAAACTACAGCAAATATGCATTAAAATCATGTGGGGAGAAAAATGGAGGGAGAATGGGAGTTGGTGCTTAGAACCTTCTGTTTTCCTCTTTGATCCCAGGTATGACTGGGTTTTCTTATTTAGTATAATTAAAGTTCTTACAGATCTTTGTGCATGGATTTTTCTAGTTTTAACAGAGAATGGTGAATGTTGCAGAGACTAATCTTAGTAAGGGAGTTGTACTTGATTAATTTCTTCATTTTATGTGATGTGTTTTAATGGAGAAGAGTTGAAGGGGCAACTTAATGCTAAAAAAGCCTAGTGTAGTTCAAGTAATTTGGAAGCCAGATTCTGCAAAACTCCCTTGTGTGACTGTTCTTAAAATGCTCCTGAGATAAACAACAAAAAAGCTAGCCAGGTTTCATTCGGTGATCTAGGTATTGAAGGAAAAGGTAAATGCTTTGGCCATAGTTCTTGCTCACTATAATTGCTTCAAGCAAGGATTTGTGAGACTTCTTCAGAGAAGTGAGGGGTTCTCTTGTTTTTTAAATCCTTTGTCAAGAAGCTTTGTTATTTGTATTGAATGTTCCAAAATAAAAGTGTAGCCAGAGGAAGTAGCGTATGTGAAACTTTGATCCACACATCTGAAACTTGACAATGATTTGGCAATGATTTGAAACAGGTTTTACAAAGGACAGTGTTAGACAGCTTTGTTTAAAAGCATGCTACAAACCTTGTCTTTAAAGGCAGGAAATCTAGAGGGCCAATTTCAGCGTGAAGTGTAATCTTTCAATTTGTTTTGCATGTTAGGCAGTGTATTCTCAGGTTGGTGAAGTAGGCTTTGGTGGTAAGCACCTCTGCATTCCAGGCATAGCACGGCCAGGCTGACATTCAGAAGAAACCACTAACCTTTGCGTTGTTTTCTGTGACTGCAGAAGTCGGAGCCTGTTCATGTTGGAGATTAAAACATGTTTCAGTGCTGCTAGTACTGCTACTGAGTAGGAATGTGACAGTACATATCAAGAATGGATCTGCTGATAATTGAAATGTGAGAAGTGTATCAAGGACGGATCGCATGTCTGAATCTAATTTTCCTTCATGAGATACTGGAAATTGAGGGTAGAAATTTGGGGTTGTATTTCATTACAGGGCTACAGAAATAATGTAGGCGAAAACAGTCTTCATTATGCCTGTTAACTCAGGTATTCCAGCTTGGGCGGTGGTGCTATCGTGTCAGCAGTGTGCATTAACCTAGGTAAAACAAAGGAGGAACAGCATCATTTTGATTCAGTAAATACTACTTTCCTTCACCTTAACTTAATAGGTTTACAAGAGGTGTATCTCAGATACATGGGAGAATAGTTGGGAAAAGTTCAGGTTTGACAGGACTGGTAAGTAGAAGGTGAGTCACGAGATGACATTTCTGAGGTTTGTTTTAAATTAGTGTATGACAAAAGCGGTAGTGTTATATCATAGCAGGCAGGAAGAGGTAAAATCACCCCTCCTGTGTCAATAAATCCTCCAGGTGTGAACTGAAGCTCTAAGGATGCCAGCACTTTCAGTGCTTAGAAAGGAAAACATTCCCAGGTGCTGAGTACAGCAACCAACAGCATCAAAATTATATCACAGAGGTATTATTTTATGATGGTTTTTAGTTTTCTTGTGCAAGAAGAGTCAGTACTATAATACCAGTAGCTCCTCTGCTTCAGCTGTGCGTTCATTTTATTAGTTTTCTTTTAGTAGCTTTATGAGAATGTTTCCTAAAATTCAGCAGCATCATAAGCACTGCTCTTTTCAGATTTTCATTTCAAGTTCTGAAATGCTTTGGGGGTGAAACAAATCAATTCATAAAACCAGGATCAATATACATTTATTTGTTTGGCTAATAGAACGAATGACACACAAAAAAGTGGAGTTAATGTTTATATGACAATGTGCTTCAATTGCATTTGGAAATGTGAATAATTGTTCTAATAGAGTTGATTCTAAATGTCATAATTGAGCAATCAAATGGCATCACGTTCCTCAAAAGATCTGTTTAGTGATGTTATATGAAAGATGCCTGTAACCTAAGCAGTTAATTTCCAGGGAGCAGCCTGAATCTTCCAGAGCAGTAGTTGTAAATTAGTTGTTTAGGTAGCTGCTTTCCATATCTGCAAGATTGCATCAGCTACTTCAAGGATATTCTTCAGTGCTCTGAGAAGCTGGTGATTGCGGTTTTGTTGTTATCATTGTGAAACTGTGGAGTTCGCTTCTGGTCTTGAAGTTGTGTATGTGGGAAGAAAAGAAGTCCGTTTACACAGTTCCAGATTTTGAACGTATTTAGTCTTGAACAGCTGTACTTTGTCCTCTTACAGCAAGCAGTTCATGCAGCCTCTTTCCTTTTGTCGCTGTACTGCCTGTCGGCCTCCTGGTCGTTGATTGGCCTATCTAATTAGTCATATGAAAATACATTTTTGTCTGTGAACTGCGAGCTAATATATTTTAGATTTGTCTCATATAAAAAGGAAAACTGAGTTTGCTTTTAAGTTACAATGGATGCTTCATGGTTTTAGGGAAAACAGAACATTTTCTTGCCCTTCAAATGAAGTCATCTTAGTTGAGGGCAGCATGTAGCAGCCAGTGTCACCATCAGGATTCAGATGAATTCACAGATACCAGTATTGTTGCATCACTGCAGCACATTCATGGCTGATGTCACACAGCTGCAACTGGGTTGTTACAGAAGGCATGATACATCATGGGTGGGAGCCCACAGTTTACAGATGCTGACATAGTGTCACAATCTATCTTACATTAGTGTTGTGCCAGCGGGTATGATGGTGGTCGCTGACTTTCGGTTTTGAACAGATGGCCAAAAATCGAGGCTTTGCTGGCTTACATTTAAAAAAAAAAAGTAAATGTGTGTGGGAGACACATGCGGATCTTGGTGACAAAAAGCAGGTTTTTATCAACTAAATTTTGTAGCACAGTCTGGGTCTAGAACTGGCTCTCACTGGCTCGTAGTTAATTGGAATGAGAGCTGAAGCTGTATTCCCATAGCAACAGGATTAGTGGACTGATCACATTAGCATCTCATGATGAGTTGGAATTCACCACCGCCCAGCTAGTTTGAGTGCCAGCAACAAGTTGAGCTGCAGCTCCCTCTCTTTATAGTGTCTGTAGTGGGTTAAAGTACCCAGTACCTTAAACAGTGCATCTTTATGCATCAGTCATTTTCCTTTGGAGACAAAATTTGTGTTACAGCTTAAGTTAAAGATGTGTGAACACAGCCCTGCTAATGTTTGACTTTAGAAGAACATTCTTGTTTGAGCAGGAAAAGTTTACATTTAATGCCAAATGATGCAATTTTAAACGTAGTGTATTCTCTAGTTGTATTTAATATTGGATTTGCTGGCTTTCTGAACAGAATCCCAATTAAGATGGAGAAGGTCAGCGATCTGACTCCGCTCTGAGATTTCATTTTGTATGTGTACTGTTGGCTTTTTTTTTATCTTTCACAAAGAGCTTAGTTCCAAAGAACACTTTCCCTTTGCCAAAATTCCACATGATCTTGCCTTCAAGGAAACGCATCCATTTTTAGCAGGCTAGAAAAACTTTTTTTAAAGCAGATTTCTGTTAACAGTAGTTTTAACCCATGAAATGTGAACACAAACAAGTCAATCTTAGCTCAAGTTATAATAGCCATATTTCACTCATATGCTTATTCATGGTGAAATTCAGCATTTGTGCTTCTACGGGGGAATAAGTCATTTGCTCTTTGCGTTTTATGGTATGTCAGGCAGCAAGGGAGTGCATATACATAGTAAAGCAAATAATCTGCATCATGATCATTAGTCATTGGTCAATTTGACATTTATCAATGGCCTCTTAATTCATAATACAATATTTGTAAAAAAAACAAACCCAAAACAAACAAACAAAAAACCCCCAAAACCAAACCTCACAGCAACATTCTGTCATTTTTTCTGAGAAATGGAGAGAAAACTGCACAAATTTTAGTTTGCACAGTAATTTGTGCTATAACACTTTTTTATTTTCTGGTTGTTAAACAGTTATTTTATGGATATAGTAGAATAAAACAAGTCTTAATTGACAGATATTTTTGATAAAATACTTTCCGTTTTGTTCCTTTACCTCACTCATACTTTTTCCTATGGAAAAGCACCAGCTACTGCTGTACTGCAGAGTAGCATATATATAAACATATAAACAAACACTGGAGTGCTTTTTCTTCTCTTCTAGTTTTGCTAGAGCTGTTCCTTTCGTTCAAATATTTTCAGGAGGAAGGTGGGGAAGAGGATGGAGTTGTTGATCTGTTTACAATGACTATCACTCTAAATCTATTGCAGCTGTACAACTTGGAGGAGGAGAAGGTTGGAGTTTACTGTCATTTTCTCTAAAACATTGATGAGAATTAAATTATGGAAGTAATGCAGAAGAATCCCTAGGACAGACTGATTTATTATGGGAAATGGCTTGTGCAAAGCAAGTGTCATACATTCCCTTGAAAGTGTATGTTGTCCCTCTGCAGGGTATACACAGATACTTTGACTCCTTTACTATCTACAGAATCTTAAGCAGCTTCTGATCAGTCCGATTCATTTGCTCTCCCTACTTAGGTTGGTGTTCAGCAAGTGCTTTAAATCAGCAAAAGTGATCCCTGCCACCGGAACAAGGGACTGCTGCCTGCACCATTATTTTTCCATGGTGCTGACATAGGGTTTATGGGGCTGTGTGGTGAAGTGATTAAAAGACTGATGTGTTTAATTCTGATTGGAGATTCACACAAACTTTGACAATACAAAGGGCCTGGGATGAACAACAGAGGTAAAAAAAATTTTGGCAGTAGCAGGAAGCAGGATCCATCACTGTGGTCTTTCTTTGCATTTGATGCATTTGTCTGATGTTTATCTGGATTAGCATACGGCAAGATTAGATGTTTATGGAAGCTGTCTTTAGCAATCTCTAAGTGCAGGTTTTTCTTCACTCCTAGAAGAAAAGAAAAAAGGGGGGGAAGGTTGTCTCTTCCACAGAAAATAGAAAAGGGGGGCAAAGATCTCAAACGGTTTCCTTTGTAAGGCAGTTACCCAATCCTAGATTTGCAATGCAGATTTAATGCTAATGACTTCTATTACTTTGTAGTTTTAGCTCCCACTATTAGAGCTGGTCAGAAACATTAATTTAAAAGTGCTGGTTTTTCAAAATCAAATTTGGACAAGTTTAAGCTGAGATGATATCTGAGGATGGCACAAGCTGGAAAGAAGCACTTAGTGTAATTTTTAAAAAATTATGATTATTATTATTATTAAATACTCGTAGCTGAACAGACAAGGAGTTTTTGTTCCCTGTTACCTTTTTGTATTGTTGGATTAGAAGTTTCCATGATTTTCATGTTTTCTTATCTGTGTGCACCCTGCAACATCTGAACTTTATATCCATCATAGCCTCTGCTATAGTTGGCTTCAGTCATACCTGTAGGTTCGATAATGCAGTTCCTTCCCACTTGTACATTAAAGTACATCTGTAGGTTTTTCTCTACAAAGTTTTTTATGGTGATTCTTTCTAGTGAGATTTTTAATTACTGGTTATCTATCAGTAGTAGCTCATGGCTTGTTCTAAGCATTGAGGTAGACCTAGAGTCAGTTCCAGCTGCACTTGGAGTGACTTCTTTTCCTTGGGCACCTGAGAAGGACTTTTTTACTCTGGAAAAGCTTCCTTTTAAAAAAAAAATCATGTCAAGAACCACAAGACCTATCTGCATTGACAGTCTTTAAAAAGTAATCTCAATTGGACAGTTCCTTCATGGAATAATGATACAGAAATTGTGTCAGTTTATGGAATACGTTGTGGGGTGGGAGCTTTTATCGTCTTATGCCGATGAGGAGAAATTGAAATTCAAAACAAATAAAATAGCAATTAAATTTTTATTTCTTT
This sequence comes from Phalacrocorax carbo, assembly GCF_963921805.1. NCBI lineage: Eukaryota > Metazoa > Chordata > Aves > Suliformes > Phalacrocoracidae > Phalacrocorax > Phalacrocorax carbo. Next base: position 37,465,396 of record NC_087519.1, on the reverse strand, counting down.
TTTTTATTATTATTTCAATCATTCGTGACACCGATTCAGGTTAGATGGGTTTTTACAATGAATGTCTGCCCTCCCTTAAAAATGTAAAGGAGAAGTGTCAGTTTATTAAACAGGCAGTATCTAAGTAGGAACTCCCTGCCGACGCAAGGTGCTCTTGATGTGAGCATAACTCCTGTCAGAATTAAGAGCTGGGTGTGTTAGGAAGCAGGAGCTATTAGTGTGCATTTGTGAGAACTGTCCTTTGGCATTTATAAGCAAGAGCTTTCCTTGACCTTTAAAGAAAAAAGAACCCTTTGCAACTACATTATTTATCACAATGCAGCTGTTTACTCTTGAAGGAGAATAATACTGATGGCTATTTTATACGTATAGACTTGTAATTGGAACTGGCTAAGGAAAAATGTTCAGATACAAACATTTGGTAGCAGTTTTGGTTAGATTTTTCTCTCTTGCCAAGCGAGGCATGTATGATCACAAAGAAACAGAAAACCTTACTGCTCACAGCAAGCAGAGCATTTCTCTGCATTTGGGAAGGCCCTTTCTTGAAAATCCTTCCATTGCCTGGTTGAGAGTACAGGCTTGAACCGGCATCTCCCTGAAGGAGGGAATGCTTTGGCTAGTCTATAAAAGGTTTGTCTGAGGTGTGTGCCTCATGTTTCCCCTGTTGGAACTGGTAACTACAAATATGAGTGTATCTATATAAAGTATATATCTTAGACCAGAGTTTGAAGCTGAGATTTCCATGTAACAGAGTGCCCCAGGAGGGGGCAGGGAGAAAACTACTTCATGATTCTGGTCATTACAGCACTGCCTACCCAATACCAACTCCATAATCTAAATATGGTCCTGAAACAGAGATTTGAAGCTGGGCTTTCAGCACTTTAAACTAGCTTCCTCTAAGCATAAGGCAGTTTGGGGTGTGCAAGCATGGCTATGAAAGGAATGTTGCATCTGGCTTTCTCTCATTGTGGCTGTAAGATTTTAAAAGATGTTGGTTTATTTTGTATGTGAAGTGAGAGGCACTTCATAATCTTGGAAGTTTTGCAGGCAGGACAGTGAAAACTGATTCCTGTCCAACTTCTCCCACTGTGTGATGCTGAATATACCGTCAATACTTGTTCTCGTGATATTTTAAGATAGCTTTACTGAATGTTTCTTTTTTCCCTCCCTTCAGATTTGTCACGGAACAGACTGTCAGAACTTCCAGCAGAAGCATGTCACTTTGTCTCCCTTGAGAGTCTTAATTTGTACCAGAACTGCATTCGATATATCCCAGAGGCTGTTTTGAATTTACAGTCTTTAACATTTCTAAATATCAGGTAACGATTGTCTTAGAAATTTTGCTTCAGCATCAGTAGTCTTGGTTTATAAATTTTGATGTATCCATAAGTAACGCTAACATGGTGTGTAATCATTGTGTTGTTATATTGTATGTCATTGAATCAAAGCAACCTGAACCAGTCTTTCCTACTTGGGTGGATCTGGGAACGTGAGGATTAAGCAGCAGCTTGTAGAAGTAGAGTATGAAGAAGAAAGCTAATTCCAACTTAAAGGACTCACAAAATAAATTCCAGTAGTTTTCATGTGAAATACAGGCATGCAGACTGAAAAAAGAAGATGGAGCTTTTGGATAGTCTTTACAATTCAGCTCTTGGCTGCTGTATAAGGCTTATGCAATTTCCCTTTACCTTCACTCTACTTTTAAAGATCTTCCTCAAGCATTAATGCTTCTCTGCCAGCATTAAAAGCTAATTACTGCAGCTTAGCCTGTTGATGAAATTCAAGTGTGTACAGCATTCTCCATTTGTAGAAGGCCTTTTAAGAGGTGTGGAAAGTTCCTTGTCATAAATTGGCAAGGACACTGATCAAGAAAAACTTCAGGCTATTTCCTTCTGCCGTTATACTTCTGCCAGTTTAGTATGCTTATGTTTCTTTATTTTCTTTTTTTTTATTGATGGTAAGAATTGTTGGAATAGGATATGAATCAGGTATGGGTTTCCTATTGCTATGATCTCTAGTAGGTGCAGTCCAATTATTATCCTTTTAAAAGCTGCTGTTGGTTCACTGACTGCTCAGAAGTTTTTGTTTGGGGTTTTTTTTTTTTTTTTGCTTTAATAATAAGGAAGTCTGAGTTTCAAGCATGAAATAATACAGCAGCATATCTTGGTAAATATCAACACCTGATCAAAGCCTTAGTTAAGACCCTAGTAACTTTCTAATCATCTAGTCACTGTTCCTTGCTATGTTTTATTTTTAAAGGGAATCATTCTCTTTTTACAATCCATTCTCATTCTGTCTGAGGTTATGGTCCAGTCGTATGACCTCATATTTGCCTTAATAATAGTTTATTATGAAATGTCCAGGACTGTATTTTGGAATAATGAAATCTATCATACCAAAAGTCTTGATCCACATGATTTTCTGAATATTTAAAGTATATTTCTACTTGAGTAAATAATTACTTTCTCTGTGGCGTTTTGTATGTGCTGACCTGCAATACTACATATCAGAAAGGCTTTTGCACTCTGTTCAAACATATTCATTTGTGACAGGATGGCCAGTTGTCAGAAGCACCTGAAAGGGCACAAAAATATCATATTCCCCAGCACTGAGTTAGAAAGCATCTGATCAGGCTTGGTACTTGATATTCAGAGTTTGTTCACACATAACTAGTTAAACCAAGTAATGAAGAAAGACTGAGTTTATAATCTAAATGGAGTGTGGGTTTTGTATGTCTTTCATTGCATTAAGAGGTGAGGTGATTTCTCACTAGAGTTCTGATGATTTTGTTTTCTTTCTGTCCAAAAAGTCGAAACCAGCTCTCAACATTGCCCGTACACCTCTGTAGTCTACCGCTAAAGGTTTTGATAGCAAGTAATAATAAGTTGGTTTCAATACCTGAAGAAATTGGACAGCTCAGGCAGCTGACAGAGCTTGTGAGTATACAGTTGTTGTTTTTTTTAACTATTACTGTTCAGTCTTTAATTTTTAATTGATGTGTCTAATAGGTTCGGAGGTGCTTCAGAAGAAATAACAATTTCTTTAAACTGATCAGAATAATGCAGTAATTAGGATGCTATCTGAGCATGTGCAAGTTCGAAATCCCATTTCTCAGACTTCCCTGTTTTTGAAAGGAAGGCTGGATGGAGTTAGAGCTGTTATGCATTTGTTTCTGGCAAAAAGCTTTTATATAGCAAGCTGCACTGTCTCAAATAATATGGAATAACTTGAACAAGATAACGTGAAATAAACTTCTACATCTGAATTCTTAATCTTTTAAAGCTTTTATTTCCCCATATATTTAAAATGAGAATAATGCTTCACATCAGCATCAAGATCTAATGAATATAAGCATCTAAGGTGTTATGTAAATAGTTGTCTTTTTCTTTCAGTCCCTAAATAAAACACTACCTATGGTTACTAACAGAGGCTTACCAGTCAGTGGTGGCAATGTCAAAACTGCTAACTCATTCTTTACTCTTGCTTTGTAGGATGTGAGCTGTAATGAAATACAGGCAATACCTCCACAGATTGGCAATCTGGAATCCTTGCGGGACCTAAACGTCAGAAGAAATAATTTGGTGCATTTACCTGAAGGTGAGATAAAGGCTGTCAGTTGTAACAGCAGAAGCTTCAAGCACTTCTTTATTTTCAATGCCTTTTTCTTCCCCTGAGAGCTAGAAGCAGTGTACTTAATTATTTTGTAAAACATATTTTTATAATCTTGCTTTTAAATCTGCTGAATTATGTTTATTTTCTATCTTCAGAGCTTGCTGAGTTGCCTTTGATTCGATTAGATTTCTCCTGCAATAAAATAACAACAATACCAGTTTGTTATAGGAACCTCAGACATCTGCAGACCATCATGTTAGAGAACAACCCTCTCCAGTCACCCCCTGCACAGGTAATCTGCAGCTAGGAATTCAGATGAGTAGTTCAACTAAAAAGGACAGAATGAAGTAAAAAGCTGAAGGGTTCTATTACAAGCTTTATTTAAGGAAGAAGAGGACTTTAAATAAATTGTATTGTCTAAAAGTGCTGAATACGCAGCACAGCTAGAAAAATCCCTTTTTCTTTTCTTACTTTACTTACTAGTAGTCACGCTTATGGGATATTACTAAGAATTCCACTATTAGCATTGTACTAATGCTCACTGAACATTTCTGCTTTCAGTGTAGGAGAGAGCAAGCTCTCTTAGGCAAGACTGATTTTGTAACTCTCAAAAGTCAAAATTTTGACTGAGGCCTCATTGCCCCTGTGTGCAGGTTCACTTTGCAGCAGAGTGCTCAAACTGGCCTGTGAGCTAGAAACTGCAATATGGTTAGTGACTAATTTAATTTTTAATGTGGGGCCATAAGCCCTTGAGTATTACAGGTTTTACTGTGAGCTGCTGCTTCTGAGGCAAGAGTGGCACTTGCTGAACCTGTAGTTTCAATAGGGTTTTGCTTCCCTTTGAAAGCAAAGACAGCTGTTACTGGCTCCATTCACTTTAAATTTGAGCTTGCTTTGGCAGCCTGCCGCTGCCATTCAAAGTTGGGCATGGGTGGGATGCATCTGTTCTCATGCCAAGGGTATAAATTCTACTACTTGTAAATGCTTATGTCTTGTTTGCATGATGAAAACTCAGCATCCAGCTGACAAAGTTGCATGCAGACCAGATGTACTTGGATGACAGCTTCCATTCGTCTATCATGGGCATCCTGTCATGCTCCACTACAGCTGTTTTTCTAAAATGCAGTGAGATTAGAAGAAAAGATGCATTAGTTGACATAAATGTGCTCATTTATTACTCTCAACGACAGGTTAAATGTCTGTAGAGTACTTTGAAAATGTATTCTCAAATTATACTTATGTAATCTTTAATTTTTTTTTAAGATATGTATAAAAGGAAAAATTCACATATTTAAATACCTGAACATAGAAGCATGCAAGATAGCTCCAGAGTTGCCTGATTATGATAGGAGACCCATGGGATTTGGATCTTGGTAAGTTTGGCACAATCCAAATTCCTAGTTCTGATGACATTCAGGAAAATTTTGTCAGTCATCTGAGGTTTTTTTTAAAAAATTAGATCCAAGGATTATTCTTTGGTAAGTGCATTGATGGAGGCGGTTTTGAAGAATGTCATTTGTGTTATCTCATGGTGCATTCTAACAGGGTACCACTATACCACTATATAAGTAGTGAGGAGCAGCTCAGAAGAACACCTGGGCAATATCGTATGAAAGGCAGTGTTAGAGTTGATGTACAGTAAGAAGTCTTGGTATCTTCATAGTACAGGGGGTATGCTCTCATGTTGTTAACATGTGTGTTCAGCTTATAAGATCTTAATATTTTCCATACTTACTTAAGTACATACCTGCTGTGATTTTTAACCTTTTGTGCAGAATTTTATAACTGCTGCGCTCAAACCGCAGGTGTAAATGCTGATCTCCACCCCATTAGTAAACTGTTATCCTTGGCAAGCTTTCACTTGGCACTATTGCTTAGCAGTGTAACACAAATATTGGAACAGTCAGCCATATCAGCTGCTAAATTAAGATGCCTAGAGAAAAGCAGGAGTTAAGATCTATTTCTGTTACCTGATACAGAGGGAAGGGCGTCAGTGAAGTATGACACTAAATATAAATAAAAATTACCTCAGTCATCTTGGAAGGTGTCAATAAGGTGTGGAGGAATAAGTTGCGACAGGATGTACCGCTGTCTTTGCAGCAATAAAACGCAAATCAGAGGGCCTCACAATAAATCATCATGAGTCAGATTTGTGAAGAAGAATTTGCATGAGGGACTGACAGAGTGATTCCTCATTGGCACCGAATGTCTTAAATTGTATTTCTAGATGATGTCAGCTTACGAGTATTTTACGAGTGTTACTCAGTTTCCTAGAGTATAAGCTCTTGCGGAAGGTTTCTGCGTAATACTGGGGATACTGTCCTGTTACCAAAAAGGATCTAAATGATAAACTGTCATGATCTGTTTAGCATAGTTTGTTTATTTTTTTAAGAGAAATTCCAATAAAATAAGTGGGCTGTGTGTTTAGTGATTTATTGTTGGCTGTAGTTATATATTACTATGGAAGTTTTCATTAATTGCCTTTGTGAGATAAGAACAATGTATTTTAAACATAGGTTGGAATTACAAATGTAAAAACAAGTGCAGAACTGATTGAGGATGCTTTCTCTAGAGTTGCTTCCAGATTCAGTCATATGAAATGAGCTTCAGCTGGCTTTCCTTCAGCTGTATTTCCATCCCAAAGAGGAGATAAGTGTTGGTGGTAGAATGAGTTGTTGTTACCATGCTGTTTGGGGTATTTAGTATTGCAGGTGTACCTATCTGTCTTCATGTACCTATGGAAGAACTGTCCATGGACTGGAGTACACGTTAGGAGGAAATGGTAGAATGATCCCGTGGAAGAGAGGATCCCAAATTATTATATTCTTCTGGAACTTTGGATGAGAGAAATAAAAGCATTCAACTACAATATAGTTAGTATTTCCAGGGAAGTCACAAGAGCTTTATGTCTGTTATTTTCAAAGGTGACTGACAGAAATAAGATATCAGTCAGTACCCCTAGACTTTGTTGCTGTTTTATCTGATAAGCTAAGTGAGATACCATGGAGGTTAAGAATCCGAAACAGAGTGGTAGAGATTCTTAAAGTTTAAAGAAGCTTGAGTCGTGCTGTCAGTTCACTCTTGATTAAAATTTTTTTTTAATAACGAAGTGGTTAATATTGCTAATAAAACAAGATACTCTGAAATGTTATGGCAGAAAGTGTGGTTTGGAGGTTCTAGTGCAACTAATTATTTGTTTTAGCCTTGTCTCATTATATCACAATGGCTTACCAAAGTGAGATCTTGTATGCTACAGTCCTTTTCTAAGCAGAAGCTCTGTGAAATTTATCTTGCAGCAAGGTTTGATCTCCTGCCGCCCATCTTTGGTTCACCACACTGAAGTTCAGAGCACCTCAGGTTGGTGCTGGAGGGAATGTGATTGAGAGGAGGCAGAACTGTTGTAACTGTGTAACAGTTCCTTTGGCACTGAGGCAGACTGTTATGGTCTGGAGTTAGAAGGTTTAACTCATACATAAACCAGTGTAGTGGATATTCTGGGACTTGGACAACTGCTCTTTCTTACAGGACTTTAAAATATGTGTTTCATTGTGGCTTTGGAGCTGTGTTTTAGTCTTTGAAACGCTGTCAAGTCTTTCCTTTGGCTGTTGATCTTACCAGGCATTTAGCTTTGATTTCAAGCTTCCTGGGTAAGTTGTAGTTGCCCCAAGATGCTTTGATCTGTTTAAATGCTCAATAGTTGTTCTGTGTAGCTTGTTGGTCAGGGAGGAATTAAAATCTTACTTCTCAACTGATTTCAGGATGGCTGCTGTATGATTGTAATTGTGTAAACCATGCAGCATTGAATAGTTGGTTTAGATGCGAGAGTCAGAGAGGAGGTGTAGAAAGCAGCTTTCATGTTAAAAAGGAGAAGAGTCTCCTGGGAATGGTGATTATGAATTTTTGAGTTACCAGATAACCTTAGTGGTTTCAAAAGCTATAATTGAAAAGGAAGGCTAAAAGAGGAAAATTTGTATCTTAATACTTCTCTATTTTAGCCAAATACTGATTTTTATATTCTTCAATTCGGAATAATTGTTCAACTTAGAACAGGGTTCTGAGGAGATTCTGAAAATACTGGTGCATTTAAAATGGAATTATGCTGCAGATGGATTTTTCTTTTCTTTGACCGGTGTTTTAAATCCAGTATTTAAGTACTGTGAACTGTTAGCATAAGTATGGTTCCGTTGTCAGTGATTCAAGTTAATAGTTCTTTAACAGCACTGGGCAATTTCATGGTCTTTCTTTTTTATTCCCCACCCAAAAGAAGGGAGCTTGTTTTTTCCTTTCCCCTTATTTCTTGCTAGGGGTTTATTATGCAGATGATCTTTCTGTTTAAATATGGGGGCCATAAAGGTGGAACTCTTGAGTTAATCAAAGTTCCACACAGGCAGAAGAGCTTGTCTTTTAGCGTACATTTGCAGAATCTAGATCTGCATAGAAGCAGATGTATAGCCTAGCGTTTCTCATCTGTAGCCCTCCATCCCTCCTCCTAGTTTTTTGCTATTCTGTGTCTCTCAGAAAATTAAAATACCTCAGTGTAGTAGTCTGTCATTGTTCTACAAAGTCCCATGCGCGCACAGTGTGCTGCATAAATAATAATAGTAATTTGAAAATAAGTATTTCCTGAAAGAGGGATTTTAGGGGGAGCAACAACTTGAGAGCAATACCAGTGAGAAAATGACCTGCAATTTAGTTATGATGGGGTGAAGCCATTAGCCTCCTGAAATTCGTTCGTTCTTGTGTATTATGTAGTAATTACTGCTTCACTTCTCCCTGGGGCATCAAGTGCCAGTAGGACAGTTGAGCCATTGTGAAATGCCATCTGCAGTGGATCAGACAAGTCCCATTGTCTCTTTTACTGTAGCTATCTGCAGCAGTTGCCAGACTTGACATCTGTGATGGCTGTACTGCTGAATTACGTAGTTTCTGAGCCCAGAAATTTAGAGAACTGTATGGCTGTTTGGTTATATGTATTGTAACACTAGGCACATGTCTAATGCTTTTGTCTAGACATGTCACTGACAAAGTTAGGCTTTGTAGATGTAGATTTCTATATTTATTATATTATGAAGTATTTGAAATGTTGTCCAGCTTACTGCACAGTTTCTTAGGTAATTATGATACAGGAGATAGTTATGTAATATATTCTGCTTACTTTTGTGTAGAAATATATTTTGATACACCTGTAGTTTTAGTAATTTTGCATGGGTTTAGGCTTACGTATGAAAAAGTTTGTGAGATAGTGTTTTTCAACCAAAACATATGAGCAGCAGAAAATGAAAGTTTGATTTGTTAAACAGTGAAATAAGAGATCACTTTGCAGTTTTCTTAATTTCTCTGTGGGAAATGTTTGAAGTATGGATATATACTTCGGATCAGATTAGCTCCTAACATGCTAAGCAGTGGCAGGTGGACAGCTGACTGACAAGTATGTTTGTAGCTGTAAGCATGTGCTTCATGTCTTATGTGGCAAATGCAGTATGATGCTTTCTGATGTGCTGAGCTTGTGACCACACTGTGCTTGGTAGCTTATTCTGCTTTTGTTCTGTAATAGCTGAGCAGCTTTTGGTGGTGTTTGTGTTATAGTAACTAAAACTGTGTGTTTGACAGCCATGAGGAACTCTATTCCGGCCGGCCATATGGAGCGCTTGATTCTGGCTTCAATAGTGTGGACAGCGGAGACAAAAGATGGTCAGGGAATGAAGTAAGTGTTGCAGCTTTATTTTTGTTGAGTGCAGTGTTGTACAGGAAAGCAAAGTAATAAGTATACATCTGGAAGCATATTCAGTAGGTAACACGTATATGCTAGTGTGCAGGTTGCCTTGAGCTAAAATTATTTGTTGTTTTGTTGGAGAAAAAGCATAATTTTGTATGGGATGGGGATGAAGTTGGAAATAATAAGAGAAATGTATAAAACAGTTCATGACAGATGAATTTACTGTAGCATAAAATATGAGAAAAGGGGGGTCTCCATTGTAAAAAAAAAAAGCTTATAACTGTACCATATTACAATGTTGAGTTGACTACAATTAACTCATGAGTAATTGTTTCAATAAAATAAATCTGAACATGAAAACTAAGCTTCAAAAATGAAATGGAAATTTCAGCTTCTTTCTTTGCAGCTTGTTTCAAATGTTAAAAATAAAATTTGTTTGCCATTTAGAAGCAAGAAAATGGGATCTCTTAGCAAGGAGACTGTCAGTTATTCTTCCCAGGAGGAAGCTGCCTTTTCTTCTTGGGTCAACTAAAAGAGGCAGTAGCTAAGACCTAAAGTGTTTCAGTGAGCTATACTCTGTACACTTGCTTGCACTCCTAACGTGGTTTTTGAGAGGGTTCTAGGAGTTTCCATCCTGGAACGTTTTCAAGCACTTGCAGATATTGCAAACAAAACTGTAGGCAAGCTGTTTTTTTAAGGAAGCTTAAATATATGTTTTTTAAAAACAATACCCTATAGCCATATTTTGCTTTAACTTAATGATTTGTAAGTGCAAAAACAGGACAGTTGAAGTAAAATAACAAATCAAGATGTAGTAGCTTACAAGATGATGTTTCCGAAGAAAAGTGTTTCTTGACTATTTGTTTTCTAAAGCCAACAGATGAGTTCTCAGATCTCCCTTTACGTGTGGCAGAGATCACTAAAGAACAGAGACTGCGAAGAGAAAGTCAGTATCAAGAAAACCGAGGAAGCACAGTTGTAACTAATGGTGGAGGTAAATAGTGATCTTTGGCTAACAATATTTATTGTCATCGTTATTAAAGTTCCAGGATATTTGCTATAAATAGTAGGTTGTCTAAAGAGGAAAAAGAGAAAGTTCTAGGTGGAATTACACACACACAGAGTTGTAAAATCACCATTGTATTAAGGATGTTACAAGGCAAAATCAAATAGCATCAGAATTAGGATAATCTGGGAAGCATTGTCAGCTTCTGCATATGTGCTATGTAAAGCCCCCACATGCGTCAAACAGTATTTTGGAATCTTGAATTTTGGTGCATGGAGTTTTGCTGTTTGAGCTGCTGGGGAAAATTTGTGGCAGTAGTAAATTGTCAGTGCTCTTGCCAACTGCTGTCGGAACAGGATGAGCAATTTTGTCAGGGAATTTCATATTTCCAAGTAGCAAAAATGCCTTGTTCAGTAGTCTTGGGTTTTAATCCAAACATGCAAGCCACCTAGGAGGGATGGGTGTTTGTGAGTGACGTTGCTTTTTTGCACCTTCTCAATTTGTTGTCCTGCAGTCTTACAGTAGCACCCTCATATTTGTTCAAGAGATGATGGTGCTTCCCATGTTTCTTGATCTCTGCAGTCCTTCTCTATTTTAACTTCAAATAATCTGTTGCTGCCACTGCCTCACAGTTCAGTCCTCCTGTTTATATGTCCCAATTTTAGCATTCTTCCAGGTTTGGTTTTTTCAGTCATTCCCTCTTCTCCATTTTTTTGCACTGCCGATTGTTAGATCTCATCCCCATATACTTTGATTTTTTTTCCTTCTTTCTCAGATGCTCCTTGTTTTCCATTTCCCCTGATGGCTCCAGTTCATATTTCCTATCCGAGTCTCACTCTTATCAGCTAATCTTCTGTGCCCAACTCCCACTTTTTCTTCCTTATTCTCTCCTCATCCCTGCTTTATCTTTTGCTATCTTAGTCTTATTCTTCTCTGCCACAATATTTTGTTTTCTTTGCAACCTTCTAGAAATATCTGAGGCTTTTTGGTTGACTCACACTCGTTTACACATTAACGGACAAAAAATTCAGTTCGAACAGTTAAATTCTGGCAAAGTTAGAAGAATTGAAGACATGGTGTTATGGGAAGCTGTGGGCAGCGTTAATAACAGGTAGTGCTGCCAGCTCTGCCTCTAAGACTAACTGTATTTTGTTCTTTGGGTTTTGTACACCAGGGATTTGTACATCAAAGTGCCTCGCTATATTTCTAAGATGGAGCATGGTCAGTTCATGAATAAGAGTATCTGAGAGGGGCCCAAGCCATAGCACGTGGCTGTCAGTGATCCAGGAGATCCTTTCCAATTTTGTTCCTAACACACATACTGATGTCTTTCACCCTCTACTGTAATATTATTATTGTTGTTATTGTTAATATTATTATTATGTCTAATAAGCAAGGCTGGAAAGAAGGGAGGCTTTTGGTTTGGTTTGTTGGGGTTTTTTAAGATTTGAAACTGAGATGGAGATTTAATGAAGCCAAAGTATATAGGAATGCTGTTTTGGATGGTTGTAGTAGCAGAGGAGTTGGCTTTGGCAGTAACAGTTGCTAGATTGTGTGGTGAGGCAAAGAGAAGTCTGTTTTAGGCAAGCAGGAAAGGGGTGGGGGAGTAGAAAAAGAATGTCTGCAAGAGAGTCTGGAGCAAGTTTGGGGAGAGTTTTAAGAAAAAGAAAGCTCTAGTGCTCAGAAAGGGAGCTTATGCTTTCCCCAGCATCCCCAGCACAGTATATTTCACCACGGTAGTTTGGTCAATGTCATCACTCTCGGTATCCTGGGCAGAATGTGTAAAAGCAGTGACAAGTAAAAAAATTGCCCTACATAGTATCGCCCACACAAGGAAAAAAAATCAATACTAGCCAAACCGTGCTGTTTCTTGCTCTCATTTCAGTGGTTCCTAATTTTGTTTTTCACTCCTCTTTATAAAAGCATCTGCAGTTTTATTTTAAATTGGTTTAGAGGGGAGTTGTTTCTTTCCATACTGTCCTTCGTTATTTCCATATACACTTCTTATATTCATTTGCATCCAGATAACTTGGTCATGCTGCCCTCTGTTTTGTTGTTGTAGCAGTAAAAACAGTAGACGTACCTGTCATATCCATTCCAATTTTTCTGACAGAGATGAATTAGAACCAAGAGAAATTATTCAGAATGTACACAAATTAATGATTTACAGTCTTGGTGTTAGTTGATAAATTTTGATAGATTGTTTCCAGTACTGAGAAAAAATCACAGTGTTTACCTTTTCAGTCGCTGCAAAAGTATCTGCAGCCAGCAATTTAAAACTGTGCTTGATTCATGATTCTAATTGCCTTTTAAAAACCACTACTTTTATCGTTATTTCAAAATCTGATGTTTAACAAATGTTAGAGGGCCAGGCGAAATTCAAGAGCTTTCAGGCTGAGCTTTCCCAGACAGAAGAAAAACAGTAAGGCCTTAGTTCCTGACGTTGCTTTTGGGTTGGTTTTTTCCTCTCCTGTTGGTTATCTAATTATGGGTGTTCTCTTTGTGTGTGTATGTCAAGTGGAACATGATCTCGATCAGATCGACTATATTGACAGCTGTGCCACAGAAGAGGAAGAGGAAGAGGTGAGGCAACCCAAGTGCATGGACTCAGACAGCCTCAGCTCACAGTTCATGGCGTATATTGACCAGCGGCGAATCTCTAATGAGGTGGTGCTTTTACTTAAATTAGATAAATTCATATGCTCCTGGAAAGCATTTGTGATGGTATTAATGGTTCTTGTCCTCAGAGGTTTTCTTTTCTTGTTAAAAAAAATTAAAAATAAATTTTAAAAAAATTGTCTGATCCGGGGGAAGAGCAGTGTTGTGCATTGTGGAGGGTCAGAGCTGGACTGTTAAGCTGCTCCCAAGTGCCCGTTGGGATATGTGGAATAAGGCTAAGGCAGCCACACTGTTTTCCTGTCATGTGGGTTCTTGCAAGCTTGTGCTTTAGGCATATGGGAAGTAAATGGTTTTTGCAAAGGAGTGCTGTCTTCAGAAAATGCTGAAATTGATGCTTCCAACTGGTAATTTGTGATATCTAGAAAATTGTTAACCTTCATTTGTTAGTACTGAATACGTACCAGCTTGCTTAAGGGAAAAATACTGATTGTTATTAGTGTAAAGGTTTAGTACAGGAATTTTGCAACTCCCTTAATTTGCCTGTTCATGTTGATTACAAGTTATTTGCCAGGAAACTCAGTCTTGAGTATCCATTTTAAGTTTAGACTAACGTAAATATTCAGAGTTTTCAGAAAGCCTACTATCTGCAGCAAACAATTTCTTTCTCTCTTGAGCAAGGCTTGAACCCACAGGTACAGACTTAGATATGTATATAGTCACCTCTCTGAACAGAAAACATCATCTGTAGTTTCAGAAAAACCTGATATGAAACTGTTCTCAGTCAGTAAAGGACACAGTTAAATGAACAACAAGTAAAATTCTTGCTAGACAGGTTAGAAAATTATCCAGCCAGCGTTTTACAAATGTCCAGAAACTGACATGAGTAGCTCTGCACATTGCCCTGTTTTCTCCTTTCACAGAAAAAAGAGGGTGGGAGGCGGGAAGGCAAACTAGCCTCTCTGTTCTTTTTTTCCCAACAAGTCTAAACAGTATGTTTTCATTTTTGTTCTCAAGTATTTTTGTTTGAGCTGGTATGTAATACATGTGCTGGAATGCTACATTTTAGAAATCTCAGTAATGGTAACTGCAACTTAAGTACTGAGAGTCAGGATGTGTGCACCCGTTGCCCCGCAACATAAGGATGATGTTTGTTTTAATATATTTTTTTGCCAGCATTCACAATACGCTATGCTAATACTACCTGCTTTAAGTGATTGCTTACTGTGTTCAAATGATGTCCTGGTGCAGAGGAGGGTAATGATTCCAGTAAAGTTACTGTCACTTTTCTTTAGCTCATGTCGTTTCATTGCTTTCCAGCTGCACAAAGATTCGTGTGCAACTGGAGTTCCTTGGAAATTGTGTGAATTGCCAAAACTGGAAGCTGCCTTTGTTTCAGATGTAGCAGCCACTCCTGTGAACACATGGAGAAAACTGTTCCCTCTGAAGTCATTTGGACGTACACTTTTGGAAAATTTCATCAGAAATCAAACATATAGAAACAGATTTTCAGCCACAACTGTTTTCTTTTGTGTTCTATGAGTCTTAATACCAATGTACACAGCTATACAGTTCAGTGGCTCGCTGTACATACTACATGAATAACCTATCTGAGAAAATCATTGTGGCTGATATGCTTAAACAGTACATATTGTGCTGCAATTCAAATTGTGTCCTTTCAAAGTTTTGTGTGTTTTGAAGCAGAAAGATATTTGCTCTTTGAAGAAAGAAAAAAAAATGTGGATCTTTAGTATTCATGTAGCAGTCTGGTCCCTATTTTGTCCCATTTATATTACTGTTTAGGGTGTTTAAAATTGGTGACTCAGATATCTAAGAGGGGCGTTAGTTTTCCGATTCTCAAATTCAATATCAAATCACAAAACCTGACACCATTTGAAGCAGAGCAAGAACAAAACTCAGAAAAGGCAAATATTGGCAATACAACCCAAGGACTCTTTGCTGTAAGTCATAGTGAAAAGGCATTGATCAACATCAAAAAAGCTATTCATAGGGATCTATCTAACCATAAAAATTAAACTGTTTTCTTTTAAACTGAAGCAGTAGTTTCTCTAAAGAGACAATCCAAAATCTACTACTTAGGAAGGCTAACTGTATGCAATATAGCAATACACATACCAGCGTGAGTGGAAATTGGCAAGTTAATCTTGAAAAGTTGCTGTCCTCCTACATTAAAACTTTTACTGATGCCCATTAAAATGACACCAAGGGTAATATATCTCTGTTCCCAATGGGATAAATTATTTCACAGCTCAAATTAAGCCTAAGGTGTTCTCATTCATCCCATGTTTTGCTTTCTTAGTCCCTCTGTGGCCTGTCTTTAGCGCATCATAAGAGAGCATCGGCTGTAGTATCCTGTATTTCTGAGAGTCCGAACTGCATTGCTGTACAATTGTGTATGCATTCTTCAGAGCTACATTTCTTCTCTGCATGGTTCTTAATAGTGGAGGGTTTTAAGCTCTTAAATTTATCACTAGGCATATTTAGTCTTGAAACTAAAGTTTCTTTCAGTCACAGGAGAAAAGTAAGCTTGCCTAGTTGGAAATTAACATCCCTGAGTTGGGGTTCTTTGTTGGGTATTTTGAATACCAGTAGTCACAAATGTTGCTCTACAAAGAGATTATTTGACATAAATGCACAGTATTCTGAACAAGTTGCTGAGAGTCTTCTCTGTTGTTTTCTTAGGGCTCACCCGTAAAGCCTGTATCCATCAGAGAATTTCAGAGAACAGAGGATACAAGACGATATTTACATCAAAACAGGTAAGAATATGCAGCAACAGTAATTTTATCCAAAGTTTCATGGTGAATGCAGAGCACATATTTCCTGAATGTGTTTAGGAAATGACATTGTTTTCTAGTGCTTCGCCGGAAACTGCATGGCACTTCATGCCTTTGGAAGAAGGCACAGGTGACTCAGGAGGACTACAAAGATGTTGTGAGGTTATGCAGGGAAATCATTAGGAAGGCAAAGGCCCAGCTGGAACTTAAACTGGCCACCACTGTTAAAGATAACAAAAAATGTTTTTATAAATACATCAGTGACAAAAGGAGGGCCAGGGAGAATCTCCCTCCTTTATTGGATGCGGAAGGTAACCTTGCCAGGAAAGATGAGGAGAAGGCTGAGGTACTTAATGCTTTCTTTGCCTCAGTCTTTAATAGTCAGACTGGTCATCCTCAGGGTTGTCAGGCCCCTGTGCTGGGAGATGGAGCTAGTATGCAGAATGAAGTCCCAGTTGTTGAAGAGGTGGCAGTCACCGACCTGCTCCTTCACCTTGGACGTTCACAAGTCCATGGGGCCGGATGGGATCCACTCGAGGATACTGAGGGAGCTGGCAGAGGAGCTCGCCAAGCCACTCTCCATCATTTATCAGCAGTCCTGGTCAACGGGGGAGGTCCCAGATGGCTGGACGAATGTGACGCCCTCTACAAGAAGGGTCAGAAGGAGGATCCGGGGAACTACAGGCCCGTCAGCCTGACCTTGGTGCTGGGAAAGGTCATGGAGCAGGTCATCTTGAATACCATTATGCAGCACACGCAGGACACCCAGGGGATCGGGCTCAGCCAGCATGGGTTTATGAAAGGGAGGTCCTGCCACACTAACCTGGTCTCCTTCTGTGATAAGGTGACCCGCTTAGTGGATGAGGGGAGGGCTGTAGATGTTGTCTACTTGGACTTTAGTAAGGCCTTTGACACTGTCCCCCCGTAGTTTTCTCCTGGAGAAACTGGCTGCTCACAGCTTGGACAAGTGCACTCTGTGTGGGGTTAAAAACTGGCTGGATGGCCAAGCCCAGAGAGTGGTGGTGAATGGAGTCAAATCCGGTTGGTGGCCGGTCACGAGTGGTGTTCCCCAGGGCTCAGTGTTGGGGCCGGGCCTGTTGAATATCTTCATTGATGATCTGGATGAGGGGATTGAGTGCACCCTCAGTAAGTTTGCAGATGACACCAAGCTGGGTGGAAGTGTTGATGTGCTGGAGGACAGGAAGACCCTACAGAAGGACCTGGACAGGCTGGATCATTGGGCTGGAGCCAATGGTATGACATTCAACAAGGCCAAGTGCCGGGTCCTGCACTTGGATCACAACAACCCCATGCAACGCTACAGGCCTGGGGAGGAGTGGCTGGAGAGCTGCCTGGAGGAAAAGGACCTGGGAGTGTTGGTTGACAGCTGGCTGAACATGAGCCAGCAGTGTGCTCAGGCGGCCAAGAAGGCCCATGGCATCCTGGCTTGTATCAGGAATAGTGTGGCCAGCAGGAGCAGGGCGGTGATAGTGCTCGGCCCTGGTGAGGCCACACCTTGAGTACTGTGTTCAGTTTTGGGCCCCTCACTACAAGAAGGACATTGAGGTGCTGGAGCGTGTCCAGAGAAGGGCAATGAAGGTGGTGAAGGGTCTAGAGAACAAGTCTTATGAGGAGCGGCTGAGGGAACTGGGGTTGTTTAGTCTGGAGAAGAGGAGGCTGAGGGGAGACCTTATCGCTCTGTACAACTACCTGAAAGGAGGTTGTAGCGAGGCGGGGGTCGGTCTCTTCTCCCTAGTAACAAGTGATAGGACGAGAGAAAATGGCCTCAAGCTGCGCCAGGGGAAGTTTAGGTTGGATATTAGGAAAAACTTCTTCACCGAAAGGGTTGTCAGGCATTGGAACAGGCTGCCCAGGGAGGTGGTGGAGTCTCCATCCCTGGAAGTATTTAAAAGAAGGGTAGATGTGGTGCTTGAGGATATGGTTTAGTGGCGGACTTGGCAGTGATAGGTTAGCAGTTGGACTCGATGATCTTAAGGGTCTTTTCCAACCTTAACGATTCTATGATTCTTTTATGAGTTACCACTCCAGATTAGGAATTTGCATTCTAATAATGGCAGTGACCAAAAGGCTTGGCTTTAAATTAGTTGGTTAAAGAAATCTGCTGAATTAAAGTGTATACTTTTAAACTGATTTAGTATCTGCTTTTCATTATTTCATTTGTCCTTTAAGTAGCTGACTTAAGCTATATTATGTAAATTACAGAAGGGGTAAACGTTCTGCAGGTTTAGGGGAAGGATAAAGAGATTTACTTTTGATTATCTGGTGTGCTGTGAAGTTGCATTCTTGGTGGACTCTTGGTACCCCTAGTACTGTGCAAGTTTAGTTTAATTTAAGATGTGCTTTGCTGTGCCATAATCATGCACTTATACAGGGGAAGAAGGGATAGGATGGGAGTCAACGCTGAAAGCAGGTCACTTAGTTGAATGAGGTAGACTTCTTGAATTACGTCCCTACTCCTTAATGATTGCTTGTCTTACTGGAGGGAACGCTTATCCATAAAATATGGGTCAGAGTTAGAATATAAATGAGGTGGTTAGGTTTGAAAAGAGACTTCTGGGTGTCTAGCTGAAAGAACAGAAGATAAGCAAATGTATAGCTTCTTGCTAATGGAACGAAAATCAAAATTGATAGAACCTTTAATATGCCATTGAAGCATTTCAGTATCCTGTGAAATGAAAGTGAATGTGCAACTACTGAGCAGAAAACAGCTCGATTGTACTAGGAATGTTAAACACACACAAAAAAATAGACAACTGCTAGCCCTAAGTGTGTCATTACTTACATTGTCAGTAGAAATTAGTTTTTAATGGCATTCTAAAATGGTATTGAAAGAGGAAATCAAGAATAGTGTGTAAATATTTCCAGAGGTATGGCAACATTTTAATAGGTATTTTGAAATGTGCAGGCACAGTAGCTGTGCTGATCTGAAGGACGGTAATACATATATCAGCATTCTTTATCCTGTAGGGTCTAGAGGTAAGGCATAAAATAATACAGCAGTCTGATGTATTCTCCCCAAATAAAGTGAGGGCTCTTGGTTTGAAAGACTGATTTTGTTTGTTTGTTTTTCTATTTTAATATTTGTGGTCAACCTGGCAAGAGTTAGACTTTATAAACGCTGGATTCCATGACATATCTGAAGAAAATAAGATGAGAGAAGGCTATTTAGCCTTCTGTTACTGCTAAAATTGCTGTTTACACAGACAGAGCTGCTGTTCACATAGAGAGATTTTAATGATAAAGGAAATTGTAGTCCACCAGGGTATCCAATGTTTTCAAAATTTATCTTAAGGATGGCAGTGGATCTTCATGTGAATTGTAGCTTGTTATGCTGCATCAGAGTGAAATTTTTAGAGGCACTAAGAACAGGTCATAATGTCATTGCCTTCAAAATTGTGGAAAAACAGCCATATGACAATGAGTAATTTTTTATATTTTAAGCTTGTATTAGCCAAATATTTCATTTGTGGCAACCACAAGCTGTAAACTGCTTCCACAATAATTTTGTGCAAATGCCTTGGCAGGCAGACCTTTTTTCTTTTTCAGCATGTGGAGCTATTAAAACTCATGGAGTTGGATGTAACACAGACTTCATCTCGAGTACTTATATTAGTTGATTCAATTCAGTAAATAGTTTGTGCCTCTGGACAGACTGTGGTGCGTTCCTGATGGAACAAAGCTGTGTATACTCTGGTCTGAATATGCTTCTTGGCTTCAGTTGAACTGAGTTCTGTCTATTCAAAACAGCACAGTTGTGGATTTGTCATGTGTATCAGTGTGAATATAAGCAACAGAGGAGACCTGTAGCATATGGGTCTTCCACATCTCTTAAGCTTCTCTGTGCAGAACAAGTATACACACAGGCAGCATGACTGAAATTTGTTGGAAATACATTGGACAGTGTCTCTATTTCTTAGTTGCCCCAAGAGTGAAGGTTGCAGAGTCTAGGCTATCAAGAGTAGGCTACTCGGTTTCCATCAACTTTCTTTCTAGGAAGCAACATGGCAGGGAACATGCTGTAGATTGCGGACCTTGGGAATTGTTTCAGTGCTAGCAGCTGCCTTCTAGCAAAGAACTGACTGAAAAATTTCTCTTTTATTGTTGGTATGATGGATAAGAGACAGATCAGTTATTTGTGACTTTGATGGCTTGTATCACTGGCAGTTAAAAAGTCGTCATTTGAACGGGGAAGATGATTTGTTCTGAAAATACCAGAGGATGCTAATGTTTAAAAATAATTCTGCTCTTTCCAGAGCAGAACAAGGGCCACAATAACCAGAACGTAGTCTTGAGAGAGATTCCATCTTTGTGTATTTTGAAATCATTGTTAAGCATTTTATGTTTATTTGATTATAAACTGCAGTAGTTCTGATCTGACTTGGTATCACGATATGATTTCTTTAGTCATCCTAAATTTCACCTTTTTGGTTATCTGAAGCTAATTGTCTAGGCAATTACTCTTACAAACCCAGCTGTAATATAGAGAAGAATTAATCTGACAGTAGTGTATATGCATCAGTGGCCAATCCCCCTTCCACCTGGTGTTCACCTGCAGGGATACTGATGAATTACGAAGACCTGAAACTCTAAATTTGATGCAGGACAGAGAGCTTCACCAAGTGCTAAGGAGTTATGTGGACAAGACAGAGAGGTAGGGAAAAACCCATATAGTTTATACTGATTATTTTTTTTTTCACTCCCTAAATAACCACAGGACCCAGTTGCTCCTCTAAATGAGGATCATCTGAAAAGTTCTTGGACTGGTTACTTAACCAGCTCTTAGATAAAGGGTATAAAGTACTGGGTATCTCATTGTAATAGGCCAAATGTACACTCCCACTAGTACGTCTTGAGCTGTAGAAAAATTTTATCACAATTCAGGAGAAGAGATAGAAATGACTGCACAAAATCTGCTATGCACAATGAGTTAAATCATTATCGCAGCAGTTGGTTTAACAGCTTTGCTTACTAAGCAGTTACTCCTCTGATTTGACAAGATACTTTTGTGTCACTGACAGCTCATGTATGAAAACTTGCTTATATTTAAGATAAAAGGTGTACTTACTCTCTGTTTTTCCATTTGTCAGACCCCCAGCTGATTCACCATACTTTCTATCAAGTCACCACAGTCAGGTAACACATTGAACTCTACTATTTTTTTTTTTCTAATAAGTTTGATGCAAGAGTGAACTTATGTTAGCCATAAGACATGGACTGTTTCTCCATAACCCATCGGTTTTACCCTGTGTAGCTCTGTCTTTACAGCCTGGTGCACTGTTTTGTTCCAGGTGTCCAATACAGATCCTGAGCTGCACCGCAGGCATATTGAGCGTACCCGTCGGGAGGCCCAGCTAGCAGCACTTCAGTATGAGGAGGAGAGGATGAGAACAAAACAGATCCAGAGGGAAGCTGTCCTTGACTTTGTTAAGGTACCTCCTCTAGCAGCTACTTGATACTTTACATTTACTAAATCCCATAATGAAAATTCATTGCCAAGATCATTAATACTTATATGTTACCCTCGTGGACATGCCTGGCACTTTTATAAAGAAAATGGAGAATCAGCATTTAATTCCATTCAATGTTATTGCTGTAGCTTAACATACAGAAAACTAGAAATGGGGAGGAAGAAGGAAGAGATTTCTTTACAACAATCATATTTTGGGTAATTGTGTATTTATACAGTCTGCC
The DNA here is from genome assembly GCF_963921805.1 of Phalacrocorax carbo. Lineage (NCBI taxonomy): Eukaryota > Metazoa > Chordata > Aves > Suliformes > Phalacrocoracidae > Phalacrocorax > Phalacrocorax carbo. The sequence goes on along the minus strand of NC_087519.1, from coordinate 37,443,936 downwards.
TCATTCTCTCAATTTTTCATTTGCATAGATGTGACAGGATTGGTATAAGAAATAAGGGGTCTTTATTTGAGAAGGCATAGAGGCAATTTAATTTTGAAGACAAATTTGGCAGAGAAAAAATCAGTCGTGCACACAAGAAGATAATGTTGCCTGATCAATCTTGGTATTTTATGATGCATAAATAAGTGACGTCCAGGTAAAGCACAGGTGCAAATTTATGGAACATTGGATACTCCATAGACACCTTCACTTTCTCTTTCAGTGCAGTCAATATGAAGTAGTCTGCTGCTTAACACACAAACTTGTTTATATGCTAGTTGTCTTAAATGTATTTTACTGTTTACTCTCTGGTGACCTACCCAAATCCTGCCGTCACAAATTTAGTAAATGCTACAGTTAATATTTTGGGCTTAGGGCGGTCTGCAGAGAGGAAAAGAATGTTATATTGCATTTATGTGGTGTATAAAGTTGGTTTAGAAAAAGGTTTTTAGCTGCCTGAAACTAGGCTTTGCATTAGCACCAACTAATCTCAGGCCCCTGACAATGTTTTGTAGAAAAGCTGCTTTTATTACAGATTCAGCTCAGTCTTTCAGTTAAAGACTTTAGATATTTAGGATGTGTTTTATTCGTTGATGAGCCTTTTGGGGTTTTTGTTTTTCTTCTGTGGCCTTTGTTATTCATGAGCACTTTATTCTCAGCAATTAAATTCCTCCTTTGGGTTATATTTTGGGTTTTATTATGCCTCTTTAATATGCAAAAGCAATTTGGGTTTTTTGTTTTCATATGGAATAAAGGCTGCTTTTTTACTGGCAATATCAGTGAAGTTCCAACTCGGTGGAAACTTGATATTTCCCCCTTGCATGTTTTATTTAAAAACTAAGACTTGTGTTTTAAACCACTTCTAAATTATGCTGTTTTGTTCTGAGCTTTTGTTTCTCTGTCACATTCTTTTAAATTGGTCTTTCATTTTTCATTTTTCTCTATAGCAAAAAGCATCCTTAAGTCCTCAGAAGCAAAGTCCTCTGGATAGCGAGGTAAGAGTCTGATATGAGTATTACTAGGCATGTCAGCACCTGAATTCTTAGCTGTCTCCATCAGAGAGATTTTTCTGATAATGGAGAACTCTTCAGGACTGGGTTATAGCATAGTTTTTTCGCACTTACTAAGCTTTGCATTGGGGTTTGGTTTTTTGGGGTTTTTGTTGGGGTTGGTTTTTTTTTTTGCTTATGGAACCAGTCTAATATTTCCTCCTGTTCATGTAGAGTGCCTGTCCGAGTGTGGTGTTTTATTGTTTCTTGTATGTTTTCTATGTTCTATACAGAAAATACATTTCATATTCCATTTTAAGATACTCCTTGCAAGCAGTACAGTTTACTTTCGAATGGGAGTTTTCAGACAAGTTATTGTGTTGCAGTCATCCTTCATTGATCAGTTTTCTCCCAGTTTCCCATCATCAGATCACCAGTTATCCCAGAAATACTAAGCATTAGAATTTCAAGGGTTATCAGAAAAACAAATATATCAATTTTTTTTAGAGTTTTTATTCTAGTGTAGTTTTATAATAAAAAACAGTAAGCCAGTAGGGAACACAAATCATGCAAGGCTCACTCTTCCAGAATATACAGAGCTGAGCCAATGACATCTGTTCGCTCTCTGCATCAGATTTCTGCATAGTAATAGCTCTTCCACTGCTTGCCATCCCCACTTTCCTCTAGGGGAAGATAAATCACTTGGCAGTGTTAATCAGATCAAAACTTTTAATGATCTAATGAATATAAATAGTTCTTTATCAGCATTTTCCAACTAATTCTTTTTTGTTAGAAAATTACCAAAACATGGGGTAATTGAAATAGTTTTTGTTCCTTTTCCTCCTTAATGTTGTTCTGTTCTTAATTTATTCTTTTTAAAGGTTCTTTGTTCTGCAGCAGTAAGAACTGTGAATATGTAGTTGTCTGTATTTGGTTGAGACAACACAGGAAGCAGAATAATTGATTCCTTCAGTAATACAAATACAGTGTAATTCATGGGTCTTGTGGCTGTATATTCCTACAGAGTTACATACACTTTATGGATTTTTTAAAAAAGCCTTGCAATGCTATAAAGCAGCAGTACCTGTTCCAAAATTTCTGTCTGTTCACATAACGTGTGTTTCTGACATTACTCCATCTCTCCCACCTCCCAGTGTCACTTTCCATCCAGAAGGTCTCAGCATACTGATGATAGTGCCTTGTTAGTGGTAAGATCCTGCACGTAATGGCCTTTTTATGTGGCAGATTCTAGAGCAAAGAAATAACAACATGTTATGATTGTCTCAGATTAGAGCAACTATTTTAGAGCTAATCTAAATAGCATAAAACATGAACGTCTTTGAAAAGTGGCTTAGCTGTGAACTTTAATAGCATGAATATGTTGGTACTTGTACAAAAACAGCTTCTAAAATTAAAAATCCACCTCTACTTGTCCTGGTTTGATTCCTTCTCTGTTTAGCTTGCTTCCTAACTGATGTGCTCTTAAGTGTCAAGTAAGCAATTTTAATACTTTGAGTACAGCTTTCACTTGTTTGCATCCTGCACATGGTGGTTAGAAATACTTAGTATCTTGGTAACCATCCTAGCACAGGGAGAAACTGCTCTACTTTTGAATGCCACAAATCATGAAATATTCCTCATACCTTTTTATTTTTTATCGGTGAAGATGTCTTAAAAATAATTTGTTGTGAACACTTAACAAAAACATGTATGTACTTACTTCATGTTTTATGCTATTTCTTCCTTTATGGCATCTTAGCAATGTAGCCTAATTAAAGAATATAATCCATGTCTATAAAAGAAAAATACACCTGATTTGCCTGCTGTTTGCATGACTGCATGCTGGGATTTATTTTCTTAATTCACGTGCTTCCATTATCTGCCTAAATTTTTTTAGGCGGTGCTCTCGGACTCTCTCTCTCCAGAACATGTTGGTCAAGATATTTATGGTCTCTTTATTCAGACTTTTTGGTTTTCCTGCTTTCACATGACTAGCACGGTGTGGGAGAAAAAGAAAGGTCCTAATATGAAACAGAGATTTAGCTGTGATCATGCATGTGCCTGTTTAGAGAAATCACAATCAAGCATTAAAAATGTGCTTTCATACTTAGATAATAAAAAACAGGAGAATAGCAGTGCTTTGAGTTAAGTGTTGATATTCCATTGTCAGTGAATTCATCCTTGGAATGTATTTTAAAGATAACTTTAAGGAGCCCATTTCTATTTGATTGTGTGATCCCGTGACTTTTGTTGTAAATGAATTTATAGAATTTTGTTACATAACTTGGAATTCTCAGAAATTATTTTGAAACTGGCTTCCATCGTTGCTGGTTTCCTTTGTGTCTTTAACCAAGTTACATCCTTGCACTTCACAAAAGAGTGGGCAGGCTGGTAGGGAAAGATTGAACTAAATTTGAAAGCAGTCATTTATCCATTTTTCTTTTGATTCCTTGCTCTTTTCAGCATCACTAAACTATAATAGTATATGAAATACTGAATTTTCTGAACTGGTGAAGTATGATCTGCAGCTCTGTTTTGCAGTGGAAATACATGCTGTGTCTAATGATGACAAATGCCAGGGTAGCTGTTTCTGGCAATTATTGTAACTGGAACATTAAGCCTAGGCTAGCTCATTAATTTGTAGCATTTTTGTTTCTATAAATGTATTTTGTATGGTAAAAACTTGTTCAACAACAAGGAAATGTTCGTTAGTTTGCTTTTAAAAAAAAAAGGTCTGTCATAAGAGTTGAAATTACCTTTACCTTTTTATATTCTGTTGCATTTCATTTGACCTTTTCCCTGTCCTTGTGGTTTTGAAATTTAGCTAGGTCTGATTTCAGAGAATGGTTTTTTCCCTCCACCAAAGTATAGAGGCATTTCATACCAAAATAATACTCACTAATGGTAGTTTTCAGTACACATTTTCCATTTATGTAGTTTCCTCTCTGTGTTTTTCTCTCTTCATAAAGACTGCATGCAATAGTGTAAACTTTACCTTACAAAACTTTTGGACATTGAAACTTGCAGATAAGTTAGCTTTAAAAAATATTTTTAAAAAATTAAACAAAAAATTTGCTAGATTTTTCCACTGATTGTTTTAACTCTATGGTGTGGGAATAACACTTTCTGTCAAAAGAGGAGAATATTACATACAGGTGTAATAAAAAATCCCTAGTTCAGAATTTACCTTGTTTCATCACAGCTCTCTAAAGTGAGCAGTTGCTTCTCTTTTACTCCTAACAACGTTTTTGGCTCAGATGTAAGAAAAAGATTAAAAAGTAATAGATCTAATATGTGGTTAGAAAGCAAGTTAGTTTTATTTTACTACTTCCTGCTTCTGGTATTGTTGCTGCTTTAACAAATTTTCTTAAAACAAAATTTAAGTTGTGAATCTGCATTTTTAGATCTTACATCATGTTTCTTTTGGTCTTATCCTTCTTGTCTCTTATCACTAATTAAAATTAAAATGTATTCATATTGCACAGGCTACTCTGGCAGTTTCTTCCTGTTTGTAAACAATTTCAGGACAGTCTGAACTCACAAAATGACTACCCGTTCTTTCTTTGAATGGTAATAGTTTGCTTTAGTTGTGTTTCTTCTACATACCTGTGATTTGGAATGGAGTTTGGCTGTATTACTTCATTGCACACTGTGGTGGATTTCTTTTTGTTGGCTTGTAATAGCCAGACTAACTAAAATGTTGCTGAGGAAATGTAGTCACTGGCCTCTCTGAAAAAATGTGCTGTATACCTCAAAGTTTGATACTAGTCATATCCTGCTTGCTATTCTCACAAGGGTAGTCCTATTACAGTTAAGGTTACTTGTTGAGATAGTATCAAGGCTTCAGACTTGGCTGATGATTTCAGCCTCGATTGTTTAGGAATCTCATTATTCCCCAAATACATTCTTGTTTTCTCCCATACTGTGCCCTAAAAGGTGAGTACTATGCAAGAAAAAAAAAAAAAAAAAACACCACACAAAACAAAACCCAAAACATCCTCTCAAACTGCTGCTCAGTTTCTCTGTTGCCATGAAATACTTGATAAGGATCAGGCAGCTGGTGTGACCTCTTCCTTTCATAACCTTTGTGTCATTGCTGTCTTGTGCTCCTTTCTTTGCATTGTGTTTTCTTGTGGTCTCAGACATGGCCTGAGGCCATCATGTTACTGTTAGCATGTGGGATCTCTGAAACGTTTCGAAGTTAAGGCTTTTAGGCACCAGTGTGTTACAAATAGTAATGGTATGGGTAAAGTAAGCTGGACTTGAATTATGTGAACTTGTGCCCTGGAGTTTTCTCTCAGAGCATTGGCATCCATTTGTGTATTCAAATGTTTAATAATCAAATTCCCTTATAATATCCTTATTTGGTTCGTGCAGAGTTCTGGTTGGGCTCTGCTTTGGCAGTCCCTATATCTACAGTTGTTTCTGGTGCAGGGAGATTTCTCTGACTTCAGTGCTAGACCTAGAGGCCAACTGCAGCATGTGCAGTAGGGTGTTTTAAGTCTGAATTGCAGCATCCTGGTTCCTTTGTATTGTGGCTACCTTTTGTTACAGTTGTTCTTTGCCTCACTACTTCCTTTCTTCCCTCTCTTTCTTTCCTTGCTGTCCCTGACAGAACGGCTTTGAGCCTCTCTTTGTGTTTGAGATTGACAATAACACCAATACCATTAAAAGAAGGCCAGGGACTCGCAAACAGGTGAAGAGCATGCAGTGTGCTGCTGTTGTGATTGTCCTACCTTGTGGTGTGCCGTGTTCCCCTTCCCTTCGCCCACTGCTGGGTACGTGGATTGTGATGACTTCTTGTTAGTCTGTGTCAAGGTTGTCTTGCTCTATTCATAAAGGAATAAACAGTTACGTTAATGTTACAGACCACCTACTTCTGTTTTATTTTACTGTTCTTATATACTAGCTAATGTTTTGCTTAAGTCAAGTGATATTTTGAAACTCCGTAAAACAAACACAAAAAAAGAAACCCATGATTTTTGCTCTGCACTGCTGTGTAGAAAGAGGCTGTCTTGAGGATCAGCTGTTAAGTCTGCGTGAGGCCTAAATATGTTTGTACTTAAGGCTTGCCCCGAGTGTAACTACTCCTCTAGTCCTTCCTGGCTGTACTGTTCTGAAGTGGTAGAATAGTTGCAAACCATTTTAGATACTAACACTCCTAAGTGTGTTGTTCACATCTTAGAGTTTCTGGGTGTCATCTGGTGTTCTTTTCCTGTGCCAAACTGCCACTTTGCAATTGAAATGCTGTTTCAGAAAGTATAGTTTCACTCTTAAGCCATTCAGTCCTCAAATGTTAGCGTTTTGATTGTGCCTTCAGTAAGACACAGAATTTGGCCTTCTAGATCCACCTGTCAGTGACAGATAGGCATACTGGAGCTCCTGTTCTGTAAACATGAGTTGTTGTTTATTTGGTTGGATTTGATATTGGTTATAACTTAAAGTTGGCTGCAGTTTGTTTGTGACAACACTGTAAATCTTCGCACTAACATCTTCCCCAAGAGCTAGATTCCACCGATGGAATCTTATTTCCTTTGTGTGTAATTCACAAGGATGAGCATTAGGTGCTTGTGGCAGACACAAAGTGTGTCTTGAGCCAGTTAGATGTGCGTTTCTCTGATTTTACAAAGTTGATAGGAAAATAACTTACTAAGAATGCATAATGTACTTGAAACATTAAAAAGAAAGCTATTTATTTTAGTGGCTCAGAATGAACTGTTGTAGGGTAAAATTTCCTTTTGCCTGATGGCATAGGTGTTTCATTAGGTGTTAAAGAAGCTTTCACTTCACTTACTGCTCTTGGTTCCGTTTACTGTATTGTATGTAAAAGAAACATCGCACCTCCCGAGCTTATTAGCCAGAAAGTTCAGGAGGGTAGGTAGGCTTTAACTGTAGTTCAGCAATTATTTGTGTGTTGCCTGCTGAGTGTTTCTGAGAATGTGATCATGATCGCCTCTTCGTTTTTAACTTGCCTACTGCATTCCACCTTTGTGCGTGACCAGCAGCCATTTGCTAACACTGCTGCTGCCTTCTCTTTCTTTCTGCATTCAGTCGCTCTCAGGGTTGAATCAAGAAAGCTGTGCTACTACCCTGCCTAATGCCTCTACCTTCAGTCCTGTCAAGGTATCTCTTGCTGTTATCATTTGCCAGTAAAGTCAACAAAAAACTCCTGGATCCACACATCTGTTTTAACAGGTGTTAGTCTGTCAGCTTCTAATCAAAGTTCAAATAGAGTATGAATCCAATTTACCTGATTAAACTGTAGCAGATATTACCTCATCTTAGCTTTAGGCTGTGTCTGCAGGAGGCCTAAGCCGTAAAAACGTGGTAACCAGTCTCTGCTCCAAGGGGTTCTTCGTTGTCTTTGATGTTGCTTTTTCTGTACAAGATTATTTACTCTTGATCAAGTTGAGTTCATCAAAAGTACTCTTGTTGTATTATTTACCGGCTTACTTATGAATACAGATATCCTATGTTTGTTTCTCTTCTGTGGAAACTGCTGTACTGAATGCATTCATCACAAGAAATCATTAGTCTGTGTAAGCACTGTAATAAGACCACAGTGTGTTTCACTGGGGAGAGTAATGCTCAGGAAATAGCGGTTTTGCACTAGCGAAGGGGTAGAAGAGGTGTATCCTTATTGGTGCTGTTGTAATGCAAGTTCTGCATGTTATTTAATTATCTGCTTTTCTGTGTCCCCTTTGCAAAGAATACTTTCAAGGTTTTGGCTGGAAGAAAGAGTAAACAAAGATCTGTCATTGCACAGTCAGTGCTGTTTCATCATTCTTTTTCCTCAGAAAAAAAGCAACTGGCATTTCTGCAAAAGAAAAAACTTTCACTTTCTGCAGAGATGAGACTTGGGGAGCAACATACTGTGTATTTTCACATTTCTGTTTTTTTCCTGAAACACACTTAGATGGATGGAGTGTTTTTTAAAACATAAAAAATTGAAATGTAGTCACAGCTTTTCCAGATTAGGAGCATTTATACTCTTCTGCTTCTTTTGTCCACAGAGTGATGACAGATCTACCATCTCCCCTGGCTCACCTACCACTCAGACAGGTAACAGGGAAAGGAAGAAAAGGTTCTGAAAAATAAGATCAAAATGCCTGCTTGGTTATTTGTACTATGAAGAGAAGGGATCATATGTTCCCATCTCTGTATGTGGCACTTCTGTGCTAGAGAATTTACCCAGTTATTTGGGTCCCCTTATAAACACAGGAAGGAAGAGAAAACAGGTGAAACATGTCCTCAGGCAGAGCGTAGGGTTTGGCTGTTTTAGGCCTTCATACAGGCTTTGGCACACAGATACATTCAGCAACAGTCAGAACAGTTGTTGGAATTGGTATGTGGAATGTGCTTTGCATGCAAGTGCCCTTGGAAGTGCCTTTTCCTGCTCTGCACTTTTATCATGCATGGCTGTAATTTATTTTGTCATTATTATATTAAAATTTTTGTTTTGTTCGTTTTAATTACCACATTGCTGACCCCTTTTCCTATTTAACCATTTCCTTCTTCCTCCTTTCCTTTCCTGTGCCTTTCCACATTTGTTTAGTCCACCTTTCCCCTCCATATCCTGGCCATGCAGCCCCGCCTTCCTATAGAAACCCTTCCCAGCGACCTGAGAGTTTCCTTTTCCGAGCAGCTGTCAGGGATGAAGCAAACAAAGGTAGGTTATATAGCTTAGAAATTAGCTAGTTTTGCTACTTTATATTAACATCTGCATTACCTAGGTTTTGCACTGTTCTATTACTTCAGGTCATTATCATCAAACCACTTCTAGAGTTCCATTTCTAGATATAAGGAATTAAATACTTTGTGAATAAGCAGGTTTTTATTTAGAGCTGTCAAATATTCTTTTGTTGTAGTTCTGGAAATACAGGATTTTGTTCTTCCTGGTCTGTGCTTACATGTAGATACCAAGGAAATTCCACAAAAGTCTTCAGCCACTGATGAAGACAGCTTTATAAATTTTGCATTGCACAGTAGCACATAACAAAATTACAATTTCTGTAGAAAGGCCAAACTGTTTCAATATACTTCATCTGGCAAAACTTTTTTCTCCTTTTGTGAACGGTTATTAGCCAACAGAAAGAACAGAATCTAATCGGAAATGAAAATGTGTTATAGAACACCTCATTTATGTTAGTAGATCATTAGCTTGATTAATAATCAATGAACAAAACAGTTATGAAAAGGAATGTCCTGTAACCGTTCTGGAACCTTGTGTGTGCATGTGTAGTACAGCAATGTGAAGGACAATCAGCCAACCCGTGCTTAGTGATTTTCTTTCCTTTGTGCTATGTTTTCAGTTGTTACTTCACCTTCTACCCGTGCCTTGTCTCCTGCTAATGATTCTGCAGACCCTAGAGTAAGACAAAATTCCAAACAGCGAGAGGAGGAGCTGGAGCTAATAGAGCAGCTACGTAAGGTAAGTTCTGCCAGGAGCCAGTATGTGGGTATCTTAGTAAATGCATTGCGTGCGTCCTGCTAAACCTGTCCTTTTGTTTTAGACTGATTTCACCAAACCAATATGGTGAACAGTTGACCGAAGTTAAATGGAGTTGTACAGTTTTTCAGATGGATGCAGTGGTGTTTGCTTTGGTTTTTGTGGTAGATAAAATCAGCTTCAAATTCTGTAAAATATAATGTGCTGACTCCTGCTTCTGAGTGTCCAGTGATGTCTGCTTTTAAAATAAACACGTGCTGGCTTTCTTCCTTATCAGCCTTCACACTTGTAAGAAACTCCCTGCAAAGTTGCCTTAATGTCGCCTTTTTAATCTTTTTTTTTTTTTTTTAATTCCTCTTTGCTGTAAAGCCCACAGAGAAGCAGGAGGAATGCAGAGACTACCACCAGTCAAGGTGACAGCATAGTTTCCTTGTGTGCTCTGGATCCATCTATTGTTTCTTGCCTTATCCTTAGGTGCAAAATACCTGAGGTACAAATATTCCTTGTGGTGGTGTCATTTCCCTGTTCAGGGCCACCACGCTCCTGGTTTATGCCCAGGTACAATGACAATACATGTGAATATTGAAAATGTCACATGGCATTAAGGTACTGCCCTGCCTTGCCCCAGACTTGTTTCTGGAGGGCATGAAGGGATTCCCTGAGGTGCTCTAATTAATTGTTTGAGCTTTCTCAAGAAATAAGAATTCCTGCTTGTTAAAGCTGACTTTTAAAAGTCATAAACATCCCAGATGGACAGAGAGAGATCCTTCTCTTTGTAAATTTTAAAGCAAGGACAATATCCTTTCCCCAAAAGGAGAAAGTTATCCTAAATAAAACAAAACAAAACTTGGTTCTGTTTGCAGAGCCTCTCTTTGTTATCTCAGAATGCTTTGTATGTAGTCTCTCTTGTTCTGCTTCCCGAGTAATCTTAAATATCTTTTTTTTTTACTTAAAAAAATTTAGGTACAGCGTAACAACTCAGTGAAATTCACACAGCATTTGAAATAATATTAAAAGCCTGAACTGAAATTTTATTCATTCCATTACTCAAATCTATCTACCTTGTTTCTTTAAAACGATTTATGCAAAGTAGTTTGGGTTTTACTTTACAGGGAAAAGTGTTGTTATGACTTTTGGTAACTATGTTGTCTCCCAATCCACAAAGACAATTATTTTCACTTCCATTCTCTGAAAATATGTAGGATTAGGAATACGATTCTTAGACTCTGACTTCCATTATTTTTTAGTGACAGTTGTAGTAGTCCCCTGTGCTGTACAATGAAAGCTGTTCGTCATTGAACTTAACTGCTCCCAGACTGTGGTCAGCTCTGGGCCACAATAGTGCGCAGAGCCTTCCTTGGTGCTACTTAGAAAGCTGTTTAGAAGCGTCACGAGGATGGACAGAGAGTTGTAATGGAAGCAGTTCTGCCTTTTATAAAATGTTCTGCGAATGAAACAGTTGGAGAAAACCAGCTCTTACTTTTTGTGTGTCTGTGTTCATTTTTGTACAGAATATAGAATCACGGTTGAAAGTGTCATTGCCCAGTGATCTTGGAGCAGCTCTCACCGATGGTGTTGTTCTGTGTCATTTAGCTAATCATGTGCGTCCTCGATCTGTTCCCAGCATTCATGTCCCCTCACCTGCTGTTGTAAGTATGTAATAATGATAGTATTTTATAGGTGTCCAAAATAACATCCAACAAAGTTCTGTAATCCAGACAGATGCTAAATTCAGCATTCCCCTTTGTGAATGCACGTGACAAAAAATAACCATCTGTTCTGTCTAAAAAGATCTATAGCTTCATTAAAATAAACTATTTTGGGGGGTGTTTCATTTAAATGAAGTTACTTCTAATACAGACTGTAAGAAAATGTTAACGTTTTCAAGTTTTCTCTATGTTAACCTGAAAACTAGCAGCATAAGAGACAGTTCAGCCTGAAAGCTGAAATAGGATATTTCAAATGGTCTGAGAAGCTCAGGCAAACAGATAAGTAGGAAAATACAACATTCTCTACAAAGTGTAGGATCCCACTACACAAGACAGTGAAAACGGGCAGAGAAGCCAGGCTGATTCCTGTGTCCACTTAACAGCACTACAAATTCCTCTGCTTAGGAATTCTACCAGAGCACACTTGAGCTACTTGGAGAACAGCATCTCCTGGAACAAAACAAATCCAGTCATACCTTTGCGGTAACAGGAGAAAAGGTGTTGTATCTGGGGACTGGTGAGAGCAAGGAAGGAAGAGCACAGAGAAGTCTGAAAATTTCTGAAGCTGTTTTTCTTACCCTGCCCAACTGCAGTGTTTCTGGAAAGCAATGAAGATGATACATTTCTGGGTGCGTTACTGTGTATCACGTAGGGAAAGCACAGAACTGAAATAATGACAGATTATTCACCTAATCTGTATTTGTGGAAGTTAAAAAGTTCAGTGAAAATATTTAGGGTCAGCTACTTAGAAATAGTATGGAGAGGCATATTGCTTGTTATGCACCTTTAAATTGTATGAATAAGGAAAAAAACCTGAAGATTATTCCTGGGGTGAAGTTGTCCAAACATGCATGTTGTGTTTGCTTTTACTTATTTTGGAGTCAGTCTTTCTGTTGGTTGGAATTTGAACTGGCACTTACAGGGCTGCCCACTCTATCATTGTGGTTCCTCTCCCTTGGACTTCATGTGAACAAGTAGATGCCTTCGTTATTTTGAGAACGATTGAGCCGGACACACCAACATTTTAGGCAGATTGTGGAATCATTAAGAGAAAAGGCATACAGCTGCTATTCAGAAGACTTGCGTCATTGAGAATTATCTTTTCAATGGCTTTATGTGCTGTTGAATATTCTGCGTTAGGAGTTAAATCATGGCTTTGTCATATAAATCCCAAGGAAGATGCAGCCTTTAGCTGCAAGGCTCCAGGAGCAGGACAGGCATCATGTCATTCCTCAGTCACAATGTGATCTTTGTATTCCCTTTGCGCTTTGGGAGAAAGAAGTCAGCACCAGCCTTTAACCTGCTTTCTTAGTGGGGAAATACAGCACATTGAGGGGACAGAGCAGAAACCCCGCTGTTTATGGAAAAGTGTTGAACCCAGAGAGGCTGCTGCCTGCTGCGACGTAGACTGTGGGTAACTTATTCAAAGGAGCAGGAAGCCTGTGTCTCTTTAACCAGAAAGGAATAAGCTTTAAGAAAGGAACGAGACAGAACCTGTGCCGTGGTATGTCTGTGTAGAGGTGTGAAAGTTAACTGCAGAAAGAAGCTTGCTTGAAAAAATGCCAGTGAGTGCAATTCAAACAGCTGCATCACACACACACATCTACAAGAGGTTTACAAGCAGCGAGCTTCAATTCCAGTTTTCTTCCATTATTTTCTGGTTTCATTTAGCCTTCATTTCTTTTATCTCTTTGTTAATTGAAATATAGTTCGATATTTATATATTTTTATATTGTAGCAATCCAGAACAGACTCCAGATTGCTTCATATCATTAAATTGCTCTGAAATCACAGCATGGAAGCCATGCATGTGTGTTCTGTTCAAAATATATTTTAAAAATTATCATACAGCAGTCACTAAAGTGTTAGCCAGTTTTTTATAACACCTTGTATATCAATATTGCACAGCTTAGAATTGTCTTTTTTTAAAAACATCCAGCATTCATAAATTAGCTTTTCATAAAATAGCTTTGAAATCTGGACGTGCTTTTCTAAAGAACAACAGAGCCTGCTTTGAATTAGACAAGCTTATGTCAGTGTGATACGTTTTTGGCAAAGGGATTTACTAAGAGTTTTACTTAAATAAAAAACAAAGGTCTTTCAAAATCATGCCAATTAAGAAAACTATGCCTGCCTCCTTTACTTCTTTGCAGCCTAAACTTACAATGGCAAAATGCAGACGAAATGTGGAGAATTTCTTGGAAGCTTGCAGGAGGATTGGAGTGCCTCAGGTACGTATTTCTACTATCCTGACACAATGTTTCAGGTGCAGTTTTATATGATGCTTCAGAAAATAAAATCTTCTTTGAAAAAATCGAGGAAAACAAAATATTAAAAGTTTAGAAGGTTCAGGTATAAGCTGTGTCTGGCAGTATAGATCAGACTTACCTTGCATTGTCTCCAGAGCAAAAAGAAGTCAGATATAGTTTATCAGAGGTCTGATTCACTTACTGCTGTGCCTCAAATTTGTAACAGCTGATGCAATTCGAGGCTGCCTTTAGAATTGCAAGATATTTCTATAAAAACAATTACATTTTCTCAATATTAGATATTTGACATCTTAGAAGTGGGATAAAATTTGGATGATGTTTTGCATGTTTTTATCCCAAAGCTTTTCATGTTCCTTCAGAATAATTCTCTTACGTGAATGTCTTCACTGTCTTACCAATAAGTCACGATATGATTGGCCTTTCTCTGATGGTAGCTATCTTTGCATAGATCCTAATTCTTTTGTTATATATCGGTGGTAGAAGCCTATCTTCTGGTATTCCTTGTCCTCTTCTGAAACTTGGAAGAGCCAGGACGTGGGAACATATAAAATAGTCCATCTGAGTCCAGTTATCCTGTTTTATGCTCTCCTGTCCTTTCCACTTCGTCTCATTCACCCGCTGTCTCAGTACAAATAGTTTTGATATGTGATTGTTCTTTATTTTTCTTCTAGTGCATTAATTTATTTGTTTTCTTATACTGCTAAGCATTCGTGTTTCTGTCGTAGGTGCTGTTTTCTTTCTTTTGTATTGTGAAAGGGGAAAAGTAGACCCAGTGACTCATTTCCCAGCTGTTTCTAAAAGCAATGTTCTCGAGTCAGTCATGCAGTATTTTCTGGTGTTTTCAGATAGCTTCACTTGCAGGCATTTGAGCCATTAGGATTTTAGGATAGCATATTTATTCAGCCACCTGGCAATTTCACATGACGCAGTGGTAAATTGCATTGGAACATGGTAGGGAGTTGTAAGTAACCATTAGTAATTTGGGATCCTGCACTGTTTTAGTCCCCTAAGAAACTTCAGACTTTTACTACCAGCAGAACTAGACAATATAAATTTGTCTGGGGCAAAATTGTTCAATTCCATCTCAGCTTCCCTCAAATATGAAGATGTAATTTTTATAGGATTGCAGTACAGAGCAGATCACTGAATGACCCACGTTTAAAACAAACAAAAAAGCCACTCAAGAAAACATCCCCTATAGACCCAGTCTGTGACATCTGCTACACCTACTGTCTACGACCCTCCTATTTTTCTCCTACTTGTTGCTTAAATGTGAAAGAGTTAAAGGAGAGTGCCTCTGGGGAAACTTACTGAAATACCCCCCACCTAAACTCTAAAGTTACTCTCACATCTACATTACATATCTACTGAGATGTGAACATAAGATATCTGTATGCAAGAACGGCATGGCTGCCTAGTATATTTTTCTGGAAAAGACACCTGCAGGTATTTCCATTCATTTAAATGGTAATTATGAAACTTTCTGAAAGTATGGATCTATGTAGAAATGCTTACCTTCTAAGAGGAAGGCTGCTTTTAGAAAATGCTAATTACAGGCACCACAGTGGAGCAGCTATTTCTGTAGAATTTTGCTAGTTAAACCCCTTGCATCAAAAGAAACCGGCAGTTGAACAGATTGATGTGTGCATCTAGATTTCACTGATTTACAGTGGTTACCTGTGTGAAAGGCAGGGAAAAGATACACAGTGGGAATAGTTACAGAACACTTAAGCTCTAGTTAGTAATAGATATTTCTGCAGGATAGGATAGTGCATTCAAGCATCAGTTACACATAAATAGTCCCTTGTCCTACTGTTTTCACTAACTAAGATACATGTGGAGTCTTAGCTTTGGTGAGTACTCAGTGCTAACAGCATCTCAGAAACCTGTAGCCTCTTCATTTCCCCTGGAGAAAAACGGTTTTCACTAAGGCATGTGTAAACTGCTATGCTTTTAACAACAAAGAATAGTTACATGTTTAAGCTGTACAGGTGGCAGGCACCTCACAGAACACTAAATATTTGCATTGAGTTCTTTGCAACAGGAGTCTTGTGGATTCCTTTGTGAGAATTAACCAGCTGTGACAATGCTTCTCAAACATGTAGCTTATATCTGAGATGTCTGATGACTGACTGCTTCGTGGATGTTGCTATGGCTAACTGACTGACCTTTTTTTTCTGTCTGTTTTCCCTTCCTGCTCACACACTCTGGACAGGACAATCTTTGTTCCCCTTCTGACATTCTTCAGCTAAACCTCAGCGTTAAAAGAACAGTTGAGACTCTTCTTTCCCTGGGGACAGATTCAGAAGAATCCAGTCTTGTCTCCCTTTCCGTTCAGCTCTGGGGCTTTGTGGTGTTTTACTGTACTCTAATGCTAACGCTCTGTATGTTCTATCGCTGGGTCTTTTTTCTCTAGCTGAAGGATAGTGTTGCCGCTTCCTCCCTCCATCACTACGGTGCTTGGGAAAGGATTTTGCTTTTTGTCAAGACTCTGTGTATGAAGTGCTTTCTTTCCCACTGACGGGACTGAGGTGACAAGTACGATGTGTAAACACATTGATGCACTCACACAACCATCTGTGACATAATTCACATCCGTATTTGCTGTGTCACATTTAGCAGATATAATGCTTTTACAAGGGAGGAAGCGCTGTCTGTGGGCTAGAGCAAGGGGCTGAGGTTAGGGTGCATGCCATAGTCTGATGATGAGTGATGTAGTGCTGGGAAAACCATGTTGTCAGTTCATACCTCAGTTTCCCGATCTGTATAATGGGAATTGCACCCACTTTGGTAAACTGCTTCAGGGTTACCTGATGAAAAATGTTAAAGAACACAAAGTATTTTTTTCAACATCAGTGTTCTCAGTCAAATCTCAGTCTTAGGAGACATGGTCTGGTAAGTTTTGTCCACAGGACTTTGTTGTTTTGTTTATTTTTCTTACCCCCCGTCCCTTATCCTGATTCTGAAAGCATTTGATTTCTCGTATTTGTAGACTCTGGTGTATTACTTTGAGTCAGGATTTTTAAAATAACTGTCAGTGAATCCTAAGCTACTTGAGCTTCATAA
Organism: Phalacrocorax carbo; assembly: GCF_963921805.1. Classification (NCBI taxonomy): domain Eukaryota; kingdom Metazoa; phylum Chordata; class Aves; order Suliformes; family Phalacrocoracidae; genus Phalacrocorax; species Phalacrocorax carbo. The sequence continues at coordinate 37,427,414 of NC_087519.1, read as the reverse complement.
CAGATGAAGCAGGAAATTTTCAGAAAATTGATCCCTTCAGCAGCTTTGAGAGAAACGTTTTCTGGCACAGAAGGAAAAATCTTTACTATTCTATGAGATGCCACAGAATGTCATAGCATTTTACTGTGCTCTGGGTAAGACTTAACAAAAACTTCTTGAGTTGCCACTTGATTGTGGGTGCCCCAACCCATGCTTGTTTCATGCTTATTCTCTTCTTCCTCTTGTCCTGTCATTTTCAGAAACCTTTGTATCATACAGTTGCAGAAATATAAGTCCCGACTGCACGATTCCTCCTCACTGTTTTACAAAACTCAGGTAGTCTTCCGTAAAGCTTCAAAGCTTTTCCCTCCCCAGGACAAGCCTCCTGGTGCTTTAATGCTTTAATGTCTCAGGGACACCCCAGACCTTCAGGGCACCCCCCCCCCCATGTGATGTGTAAAAGACCATGTCTCCTCAGAGTGTAGATTGATTCAGGGAACTCTGCTCAGAGACCAGTGACAGGTAAGTGTTACATAAAATGGCTGTTCCAAATGTGTTTTCAATAAATTTCTGTTATATCCGAAAATACAGTAAATGGCTCGTAAGCCCAGTTTAAGTGGTGCTAGCATTCCGACGTTAACCTGGCAACAACCCTGAAGCACAGTTTAAGATACACAGGAGTTTAGTTGCAAATATGGTTGCTACCAGTAAAAATGTGTTATGTGTACATGGCTCTCACAAGCTCTTGTTACATGGAGTATTTAACAAAGGAGCAAGTAGAGAAGTCCATGCCCTCTTTCCAAATCACACAGTGTTCTGTCCAAGCAAAACATTTTTGAGGAAAGAGGGGACCTTTGACAGGGGGAAATTGTTTTATTTTTAAATAAGCTATTTTTGCACTGCTTACTGGTATGAACTAAAATGAACTCAGTTCCTATGTTTCTTAACTTCTAATGAACACTGTGATAAAAGCTGCAAAGGGTTTTACACTAACAGTGCCTTCCAGTTTTTAAATTTTGTTTGTCATGACTGTCTGTGGTATGGAGTCATTCCAAAGCTTTTCCCCTTATCTATTTGCATACATAAGAAAAATGATAAGGCATATTTGCTCAAGTTTACAAGTATTTTCTCAAAAAGCACACTTTTTTCAAAATAACATAAATTTGCTGGAAGAAAAATGTATTTCAGCCCAATCATATGGCTTACTGTGAGAATTTGTCTGGGTTAAATTGTTTTCTCTCCGCTCTGAGCTTTGCGGGAGGATTGTTGGCTGCCACTGTTTATGCTCAAGGATTTCTTTAACATCAAAAATCAGTAAAGACTCAAAGAGTGGAGAAATGCAGGTTGCAGTGGAAATAACATGTGAAAAATAATCTCTGTAGCTCTACAGGAAGGACACACTTTGGTTATTTTCTACAGAAACAGAACTGTTGGACATGTATCCTTACTGTTGTGGAGTGAGGGTGGCCAGGATGTGCCAAGGACTTATGTAGGATGAGGCTTTAAATCTATCTTAGACTGAGAATAGCACAATTATTAATAAACACTTTGAAACCTCTTTGCATTTTGCGTGTTAGTCTTATTCTTAGAATGATTTTGGAGGTAACCTGCTAAGCGGGTGTACTTCTAGAAGATAAATAAGCGGTAGTGACTTACACATCACATAGGATGGATATTTGCCTTTAAATATACTGTTGATCTCTTATTGCCTTGAACAGGAGAAATGGCATTTTCCACATTTATGATCAAGGTGATTTCAGTCATACATAGAAACAAGTCTTTAAAAAAAAAAAAAAAACCAACTTGTGCTTTCTGCGTTTTCATGCCTTCCAAGGAATTTTTTGTAATGATAGAGATCAGCACATACATGCAGACAGATGGACTTCAGATGGGCAGTGTGTCTCATGAGATGAGAATTGCTTTTAAGTATGACATTTCCCATTAGACTTGTTGCACAGTGATTCCATCGCACACACTAGTACTTCATTCTGTGCTTTAAAGCAGGTCTTTCTTCACATTTGGTAGCTACCCAGGCTTGCTACATGAGGACTCCCTCAAAAAGACAGTTGTGTTTCGGAAACGAAGCCGAGTTCCTTTCCTGCTCTGCCTCGTAGCAAGGTCATCATACTGAAGCAAAGCTTTCCCCCTCCTTAATTTCATTTACTTTTGGTTTCACAAACTGCTGCCGTTTCAGTGTGGGCAGAGGTAGAGGACAATTTGCTATTCCCCACTTTTCCCAATTTTCAAAGTCCTTTTTCAAATTCCTGTTTGTACAAGTTTCTAACAAATAAACGCAAGGATTACCCCAAGGCCTCCTCCTGTGAGTAGTCATGTTCATGGTTCTTTAGTCACAAGCAGAAATTTCATTTCATACCTCTGTGTGTGCTAGCTGTCCATAACATTTCATGTTTCAGTCACCTTTTGCTTAATTTTTTTTCTTTTCAGTTGAGTGTTTTTCATCCATTTTGTTTTTGTCTTTGTTTTGTTCCCCATTCAGGAGCAATTATGTTTGCCTCTACATATTTTAGAAGAGAAGGGTTTGACACAGGTAGCTGTGACTGTCCAGGCGCTCCTGGAGCTGGCACCCCCAAAGCAGCAGCAGCTTCACCACTTGTCTGCTGTGTAAAGACCTCCGGGACCTTTTGGGTTACCTTGGCTAAGCAGAAGGACATGAAGACTTTACTGCCCATGCAGTGCATCCAAACACACAGAGATCTGTTCTAAGGAAATGAGTTTCCATGATTCCTGACAGGAATGTTTTACTTCATTTCTCCATTTTTTTTGGAGATCGCAACAGTTTCCAATAGCATTTTTATTATCAATATTTTTGCCCCTTTTTTAAGAAAAAAAAAAAAAAAGTTCATTGGGAGGAGGGTGGGGATGCGAGTGGCTGGCTGTTGGAGCCAGCTGTAGAAACTGACCGTGTAGACTGAAGACATGGGTGTAGAGTTTGGGAAGCGATTCCTAGAGGAATTCATTTAACAAAAAAAAAAAATAATGTTGCTGCAGTGGGTGCATAGGGAATGAAATTTCTTTCCTTCCCTGCAGGTTTCAAAGAAAGGGAATTTCTTTGCTTCTAAAGAACAACAGCTATTTCTATTATATATAAGAAAAATTGCAACACACAATCTTAACCTGCAGTGTTTGATAACAGGGTTGAACTTCATATGGCTGTAACTTGTTTTGGCATGTCCTCATTACTTAAAATTTGAAGGAAAAATAAGATTACCCACCCACCCCACCCCCCCGGGTAAAAAATACTGCATGTTCTTTCTGCAAGAAACATCTTAGTAAAAGATACTAAATCACAACTGTTCAAATGCTATCAATCACACTAGCATTCTTGCTGGGTTCACTTTCTGTTTGGGTTTTAACAGGTTTTTATCTGAAAATTTTTCCAACATCAGTGGATGGAGATCCACCTCCTCTCCCCTCCCCTCCTGGTCACGCAGGGACGCCTTTGGTTACTCGCTGTTTTCCCAAACGATGACTAGGTGTCATGGAGAGCTGCGTATGTATTTTCACTGCAATGTGGAGAACTGCAGCCTGCCATGCTAAGTGTTAGAAACCTATTATCAAATCGTATATTAGATAGGGGCCAAAGCGTCCTGTGCGGATATGCCAACACTGGTGAGTGTCCCAGCCACTGAGAAATTTATCGTTTTAAGAGCACAGTTACCGAAATTTCACAGGTGGGCTGCATATTGCCAAAGCAGCAATCTGATACAAAAAGGTAGCTTCTATTTGTGGGTATAACAAGGCTTTAATAAATAAAGCCTTTTGTCATTGAAATTTCTGTAGAGATGCACTGGTTTTACAGAACTACCATTACTTCCTTGCTCTTCCTTTAACATAAAAATGGAAATTCAATATACAGGACTAGGAGCGGCAGCTGACAAGTTTTGCATTTTCCTGGAAATTTGACCTGCAAAACAAAGACTAGCTCTGTGTGCCCCGGTCGTGGTGATGAGGCCAAGCTCACTACCAGATCAGTTACAATAATTTTTTTTTTTTGCCCCAAAAAAGACCTTGCAAAATGCAGTTCTCCACCCCTGCAGTTCCTTTGTTAGGTTTTGGCCAATTTTAATCATCCCAGAATGTTATGCTACTAATACATGGTGCACGGGGTCTGAGATCAACTTCTGGCACTGGAGGTATTGCATGTGGGGATATATTTGAAGCAGAATACACTGCGAGAATTTCATAGGAATAAAGGGATGGAGAAGAACAGGCTAGCTCAAAGTTATTTTTGCTGAACTAAACCTGCCGTGGGAGCACTGGCCAGGACTGCTCTTAGCTGGATTTTTCGCCTTCTGATTTGCAGTTTTGTTTCGGCTCTTGTTTTGCTCCACGCATTTCTTTCAAGGTCCGTTGCAGTGACTGTCAAATCCTGTATTTCATGTAGTTATTCCAGTTGCTTCTTACTGGCATTGGCTGATCACGTTGCATGTGGAGAACAACACCTGAAGGGTATTTAAAACTGCGCAGATGAAAAAAGAAACCTTTTCATACTGGGTACGCATGTTGCCCTGAGCCCCGCAAGAAACAAAAATGCCAATAACTTGCAATACACATAAGAAGAGAGCAGCTCCATGCGGATGTACTTTTCTCCTTAAGTATGTTGTCTTTTTCACTTAATTTTACTTGCAAGGAGTGTTGGTAATTCTTAAAGGGTCATATAGAAGTGTCTGTAGTTTCTGCTGTCGTTTGCTGAGCGGAAGATTCTGCCACTCGCAGCCAGCACTACAGACCACGAGTGTTTCTTGTATGTTTGTCTCTGCACATAATTTGAAAGAGGGGGGCACTGACTTCAACTTAGTTTTCAACATTAGGTCATTTGTACTGTTACAGGGACATGTTAACTTTTTAATAGCGCGTCCTTTGTGGACTATTCAAATATTTACGTTTTAAGAAAACCATTCCCTTCATGGAATTGTGAGGGCGTGTTATGAGCTCCTGCCTGGCTTCCAGCACGTAGGGAAAATGACACTTAACAGTATTGAGGTTGGTGGAAGTTTGAAGTTTCATTAATAGTAGTATTTAGGAATTAATGGGGTGGGGAGTTGAGCCTGAGCTGCAAGAAATGGCCGTTTCCTATCGTGTCTGGTTAACAGCTACTCTTGTGTACGGGCGGTGCGTTGGCAGAGCAGCCGAGTTCACGGAGGAGCTGTGGTTGCACGGCCGGGCAGCCGTTGTGCCCCCAGTATCGCTTGCTTTGTTCTAAGCAACGGTTCGCTGTGGCAGTTTCAATGTATGCGGTCGTGTTAGTTTGATGTTTGCAATCCTGTGTGTTCATGCTGGCAAACACTAAGTCTTGAGCAGATGTTGAGGACAAAAGTCCGAACCTGACGTTTCTTCATGCAGTTTATTTAATGTATTATACCAAAACCAACTTAAGTTCCGTTTTGCAAAATGGGTTGGGATTTTTTGGTGTATTTATGTGCAATTTTTGTTGTATCACATGAAAAGAGTATTTTAAAGAAAACATGTATAAAATTCTATTTTGTGCATTAAAGCAAAGAGGCGATTGTCTTTCCTCTGGGGCATTTGTGTTGGAGGACGTGGGAGGAATCCATCTGAGTGTTTCGTGCTTGCTGGTGTTCATATACTGCCTCCATTGTCTCAACATCCTTCCTCAAACTGTGTTGGGCGCTGAGCAGCGTTTGAGGCTCAGCAAGGTTACACACTCGAGGTTGAGCGTCACGGGCACACGGGAGCCCAATGGCGTTGTGGTGGTTGGGGCAAAACAGCCAGGATTTGGATCTTCCCCCTTGTCGAGGGGGAGGCTTTTGTAAAGGCTCCAGCCTCGGTAGCCTGCATAAAATAAATCAGAGATGACTTTTCAGAGCGCCGAAAGCACCTCTGTTCTTGGTAGCGACACGATGGCAAATGTTATTTTTACCCTTTTATGATTATAAATGGTTCTCTGAAAAAACAGAGGACTCTTTTAGAAACAGAGGACTTTTAAGGTGAATTTGGACATCTAAAAAATTCTTTTGTATAGATATTGTGATGTTTTACAAAGCAATCTAATTTTGTTACTTCTGAAAACTGTGTAAACGTGTAATTAATAGAGAAAAGGATTTTAAAGCTTCATCCCATGCTGTATGTCTGTAAATACATTCCATAATTTCTAAGTCTGTTACATATAAATGTGTCTGTATATTGTATACTTTATTTTAAATTGCCTGTATTTTGCCAGTAGTGTGAACTTCTAGCACATTGATAACATAAAAGGAAACCATGGGTAATTTGAAATAAAGTTTTAAAACTTACATGAATTACAGTGTTCTTCCTGCTGGTTTTCTGTTGCATTAGTGACTGTCACATCCTCCGTGTCAGGTGTTTATTCCCCTTCCCCATCTCACAGCTGGCACTTAACAATCCTGATTTGTTTCTCTAGTTCTCATAGTTAACCAGGATAGAAAAATTTCAGCATTTTTACACACATTCTGCAGCCACATCAGAAGCTTGGGGAGGGGGAGGTGGTGTATATTTTTACGCTTCCCCAGACACTGAGAAGCAGTGATTTTGTATAGAATCCTTTTCTCCCTCCCTCCCTCCCTCCCTCCCTCCCTACCTCCCTTTGGTTTTCTTTTTCCTTCTCAAAGTAAAAGGTATGTTCTAGGTTTGGGGAATTTGCTGCTGCCAGGACCAGTGCTCCTTGCTGTTCTCATCTTTTGCTTGGTTTTATCCTATCCAGGGTTTGAGCTGTAAAACTTGCACCCCTGCTTCGTCAGGGCTTGCAGCTCTTGCTGGGTGTTTGTTTCTGCCCCTCTGTCTAAAGCCTCCACCTAACCAACTTCTCAGTCTCCAGCCTTTCTTCTCCATTTACCTCCCTGGAAGCCAGTTTCCCCAAAGGGCTTGTGATTTCTGGTTTTCCCTGCAGAAAACACCATGGATGTGCACTTTGATCCCACCTCTCCATAGCTGGCAAAAATGAGCAGTGCCAATCCTGGCAAGGTTCCTCAAAACTGCTGGGTTTGGGTACACTGCTCTCCGCTCCCATCACTGATGCGCCCAGCCTGTTTACTTGGCAGCTGTACAGCCAAGAAACAGAAACCCGCTGCAGTTTCTGACCGAGCAAGGTATGGCTCGTAAGGAGAGCAGCGCCTCTGGGACAGGCTGGTGCAGCAGAGGAGGCCGGGAGGAGCTGGACAGATGGATGGCAGCATGGCAAGAGCCTGGTTTTCTTACCGGGGAGTTGTAAACTCGCGGGGCTTCGTCAGGTTAAAAACCTTTGCCCCTGCCACGCTGTCACCTAGTGGCCAGGATGGTCATGTTGGGACTCAAGATTTCAGCACACACACACCCCATCTTAATGGACTAGCAAACCCAATTCTACTGTTCCTTTATTGTTATTTCATTTTTTTAAATAAAAAGTGCTCCTTCCCCTGTACATGCAGACACAGAGCCTTCTGATTTTGGAAGCAGACTTTGCTGCGCCCGTGTAATGTTTGGGTTTGGGGCTTTTTTTTTCTCTTTGAGATACCAGTCACTGAAATGGAAGTTTTGAATTATATCGCGATCCAGTGCAGCGTGTTAACTTCCTGCTGGCCTGTTCGCTGCGGCACCACAGACTTGATGTACCATAAAAGCAAGTGCTGTTACACTGGCATCAGGAACTGGGGCTTGAAGGGGAGCCCAGTCTTTGCAGAATCCCTGGATGTGGAGGGTTTTTCAGAATTATGTACATATTGTTCCCTGCTGAAAAGCAGGCAAAGCTCAGCCGATGCCATGCTTCAGATTTTAGTTGTTTGGCTGCATTACTACTGTGTGCCTAGGGTTTGATATAAACAGTGGAGATCTGCCCCTCCATTCTATCCCACTTCTTCCTTAGCTCAAAACCTCTGAAGACTTTATGATCAAACTTCATTCCTTCCACCCAAACATGTCACCTGTTAACACTCACCATCTATGGGAAATACTAGTCCTAAATGAAACGTACCAAGTCAGCAGTGCATGAAAAAGAAAAGTTAAAATTAGGAGCAGAACTCCTGTGGTTGCTCTGCGGTGCCTCCTGCAACAAGGACCTGCCGTGCAGACGTGAGACGTAAGCGCAGTTGTGACTCAGCTCATGCCAGCATCCGCTGGAGTGATCCCAGTCCTTACCACCGCGCTGCCTGGGGACCGTGGAAAGTGAGGGAGTGTGTTCGTGGCTTCGGTACTGGTGCTGGAACAGGAACATGTTCTGGTTTGGAGTAAGCGCCAGTGCTCCAGCCGTTATAGCGATACTTCTAACACGAGTTTGTCTAGAGCATCTGAAATTTAAGTGCTCCCTTGACACTCAACTCTGCCTGATAGTCGGGCACCAGCCCCTTCTCTCCAGTTCAGAGAGAGTTCTGAGCCAAAGGCTCTCTGCTCATGATTTCAGTCATCTCACTTGAACTTTAGAGCTTTTGGCACAGTTCAGCTTGGACACAAGGACGTGTGGATGCGGCCAGCACAGGCTGGTCACGAAGAGCACAGCAAGCAGAGTTTGTGTGGTTTGAGGTCGCTGTCCTGCGTGGGAGCGTCAGAAACCAGCCAGCTCAACCACAGGGCTAATTTTGCTTTGTGCACAGACCTGGACATGGTTGACAGTCGTGTCAGGAGAGAGGGCTCCCCTTTTGGTTAAAAAGCAGCCCGCTGCTCCCCAGCAGCTTCGCTGCCTGCCTACTGCCTCATCTCGCTGTGCAGAGGCCGTGGCCAGGGTGGTGGATACAGCTGGGACGGATCAGCTCCTGTAGGCAGCGCGGCCGGCTGTCTTTTTCCGTTGTTCCTTCCCTTGATCGGAAGGCATTTGGAGCTATTCTGTCTACGTGCTGACATTTTGCAGGACTGTGGGACTGGAAACCTGTGTGCTCTGACTGCCCTTGTGTTTACACTGCAAACTGTCAGCAGATTTCCCGCTGCCGACCTTCTGCGGGCACTGACAGAGGGAGAGTGCTGCCTGAGCCCAGGCGTGGGTGACTTGGCCTCCCAGCCTCGCTCAGCACCACAGCAAACACCAGCGCTTCAGCCACGGCCAGTGCTTTGGGGTCTGCAGAGGAGGTTCTCGGCACGGAGCGTCCCAGGCAGGTGAGTTACCGGGCTGTTAACAGCATTACCTCCCACTAGCTGTCATGTTTCCATAAAGCACTTTGGGGGATATAGCATTTCTCATTGCTTTGATGCAATTCCCCTTTCTACTGGAGAAACGGTCCCTGCTGTACAAGGGCAGCTTCAAGATCTTAAGAGTTCCTGCAGCCTCACCTTAACTGTTTCTGTCATGAACTGTGTTCTCCAAAATAGTCTGAGCTCTGTTACATGGTTTATTTTGTCCTGTCAGACAGACAGACCGCAGTGCCCTGGCCAGCAACAGCCCTGGAGCATGTCTGTTGCCAGGTTTCTTCACTTATTGTGTCTTTTTCTTTGTTCCAGATTTTTCCTTTTTCCCTTTTTCTTTTTGCTTTGATAACTTTTTCTCCCAAATCTTCCTGAGGGCCTGGTAGGGGCCAAGGTTTCTGCGGACCATTGTACCTCTCCACCAGGCCTGCAGCTGGAAGCAAGAGAGGGGGAGAGAGAGGTCTTAGGGGAAATCACTTGCAGGGGTACCTGGTATAGCTCAGTGGCCAAAGCGTCTCCCCTGTGCTCCCCACCCACAGGAGGGAACCCCTGGCCCATGTAGCAGCAGTTAGGCTTATGCTGGTTATGCTGAAGGTACTCACAGCTGGCCTGGGGTCATTTGTTGCTGGTGGCAAGGGGATGAGCAGGGGACCTGCTCATGATCCTCCCTGTAACACCCATGCAGTGGGGCTAGTGTGATGAACACAGCCCCGTATCACTCAAGGAGACTGGCTTCTCCCCTTTCACTCCCTTCTCAAACCTGCCGCTAGCTGCTGGCTTTGTGTCTGCCCCAGAAGAAAGGGACAGGCGTTATCTGTCCTTTGTGTGTGCCACACCACATCACCAACTTTCCCAGGCCATTTTCTGCCTGAACAAAGCCTGTGGTGCAAGGGCTTAACTTCAGCTGCTGACGGAACAGCACTGCCTCAGCTTTGCTTCCCTTTACCTTCAGGATGCTCTTCAGCTCCAGGGCATCCTGCTCTAGTTGTCGTCTTCTAGCCTCCTTTTCTGCCCGGTCACTGATGATGGTTTCTTCAAACATCTGGCACTGCAAGACAGCACAGGGGTGCAACAGCCACATGAAATACACACCCCCTAAATGGTAGGGCCAACCTTCCTGGGTCACTCTGCCCAGCAGCTTGGCAGGCCAGGGCAGGGCTCACCCAGAGCCTGGTGCAAGGAGCCTTCTCCTCTGGCTGCCCACTGGTCTCATCCTTGCTACACGCCCAGCCCAGCCAGGGCTGCTCCAGCCTGTGGGCCATGGTGCAGGTCCCCACCCTGCGCACCAAGGAGCTCCCCGGCAGCCCAAGGGTAATGTGTGAGCACGGACCTTCCTCCCCACCTCCTTTATTTGACCTTTCCTGAATCCAGATGGCAAATGTTGCTCATTACCACCATCAGTCTGAAGGCACCAAGAGCTGCTGCCAAAGTGAGACCTCTCACGGCCTGGGTGTAATTAACCCTCTGATCCTGTGCTGTAAAATGGCTGTCTGATGGCGTCTCAGGCAACAGATGGTGGTGGAAAGGACTCATGCTCCCCTGGGTGAGGCAGCAGATGATGTACAAACACACTTGGGACACTGAAGTGACAGTTTGTGGAGTGAAAAATTAGCCCACGAGCAGGGAAACGTCTAACTCAGTCCCATCATCTCAGACCCAGTGACAGTAAGGAATGATTACAAGTTAATTCCTTCTATCTTTAAAACACACCTTTTTCTAGACACGTCTCTCTGCCCTGTGTTGCCTGCTCTGCTGTGCCTGCATAGTTGTGATCAGAGCCCAGCAGTTAACCAAGAAACCAATATGGAGCAGGAATGGAATCAGTTCCCTTATAACAGCACTGTGCAGCTGTGAATGTGCGTCCGCAGGAAGGGATGGAGCTGCCTTTTCCAGCCTCAGCCTGGCTGTTGCTAGAGGGAGCAGATTTGTTCAGACTGAGGCAACTACCTAAGGTGAGGCATATTGATGGAATGGAACAGTGTCTTTGCCCATCAAAAAGGCTGTCAATAACTCTCCGATTACTTGCTGGTATTTGAAAATACCTGTAGGGGAAACATCATCATCCCTCCTCTATGTCGCAGATGGCCAATAGAAGATGACTGCTTGGTCCTTGTCTTTCCAGGACCAGGACTTACAGTCACACCCTACACCTCGAGATTATTGATTTTTTTTTTTCCATGGTCCTGGTTCCTTTTCTGAATGAGCTTAGGAAAAAGCCAGGATGCAGTTTTGCATGGCTGAGCACTGAGATGCTGCTGATGTCTTACCTCCTTGGCGAGCCTCTGCAGCATTTCCAAGTTGTTTGCCTTTGATGCTTTTAGGGCATCCAGTTCTTCATCTTTAGCATCTGTATCATTTTCATACTTGTCCACCCAGTATTCCAGCTTCTCTTCCACCATCTGCACAGGAATAGAGGGGTGCTTAGCATGATACAAAGAGTGCAGAGGGGAAAGGTTTGCTACTGCTATCTGGCCAGCTTTTGGGGTGGTGGTAGGAGTCCCATAAATTTTGCATGGTCAGTGTTTCCTTCTCATCTAAGATCTGAAAGGATCAAACACTTAGGGTAAGTGGTAAGTAACTGGCGGCTCGCAGGCCCCTTGCTGGGGGTTCACCATAGCAGTGACAGCACTGGAGTAGGGATTAAGAGAGACTGGGTTGCGCTTTCAGAGGTCCATGAAGAATGGAGAAGCACTGGGGGTTAGTTTTATGGACAGTCATCCTGGTGAAGTAAACGACAACCAGAAGCTCTTCTTTGTGTGTATACAGAGGGAGGAGGCGTTAAGAAACAGAATTTGACAGTGAGAAAGATGCCTGACCCCCTGCCCACTTTCTGGATTAAACTCAGTGCACCAGGAATAAGGTCCCAGGGGACAGCACTTGACGCTATTTCAGGTTGTGAACTTGGCTTTGTCTCACTCATGAATAGGAGGGCAGGTGTTGCTGAAATAGTCACCCAGATGACTTCCTCCCATTCACGAATAACTTCTCCATAGCAACAACCATGATTGCTTGCATGGAAAATAATCTGAGGAAAAGCATCAATCTCATTACAGTATCACAGCTGGACACACAAGGGAAATGGGGGCATGGTCACCCTCTTTTCTGTGGGGCCCTGTAAAGCCACCAGCTGCTGCCTGAGCCCAGAGAGGCTCACACTTTGCCTTCTGGGAGAGGTCACATTGGCCGCAGCTTGTACATGGGAAGTCCCCTCACTATGAAGCCTTGATCAGACTAAGGTTCTGGGGTATGGAGGACACTGTTTAATTGCTCTCAAGATACAGCACTTCTTTGCACTCAAATTTCATTTTAAAAATTTTATTATTTTCTATTAGATTTCATACTGGCAGTGATATTAGGCACCCTGCAGTGGTACGGGTTTTATTCCAGCCGTCTGGTTTATGAGCTGCTTTCTAGCGTTATTCACTGCAATGGGCACTGCTGTTGGTGATAGGAAGGCTCTGAACCTCTGCATGAACAGCACAAGGACATTCATGATTGTTTGCTTCTGAAAATGGGTATAATAATTGTGAGTTAGCAGGTTTCCAACCCTGATTCTTCTTCAGATCAAAACAAGGCAAAACTGGGCTTCCAGGTTGCGTCATTTCCTTCTTAGTGCCCCGTCTGTGCAACGCTTGGATCTGTGAAACTGTTGCCCTCAGTTTGTGCAGTAGCACTCTTCACTGAGTCACTGGGAGCCCCAGCTACTGCCAAGGTAGTCTAAATAAAATTCCAACTAGGTGAATACAACTATCTGAGGGAGGAAAAAATCTGTAACACCTGAATAAACAGTGCCAATCATTACATGAGCTCTAGTTTTAAGGAAATGTATCCAAGTGTAGCAAATCCTAAATCTGGGAGAGCTGGGTTAATTACGATTTGAGGATACGTAGTCATTCAAACAGCAGCAATCATGAACCTGGTAAATTTGATGGAGCAATAACTGGTTTTCTTTAGGCACTAATTGATGCTACAGTCTCTGCCAGTTGCTATTTTAAAGCATTAGCAGACAGTCACACATACCTTATGGTGTTGCCTGAGGAAATTTTCAATCTCCATGTGGACTCGAATCTCTTCATCAGTTTTGCTCCTCAGCTTCTGTGATCAGTGCAGACAGAAAACACAAGAGACAACGTTAGTGCACACATGTGTGCAACACGTGCTGCTGAAAGCCAAGCTGGTGAGCAAGAGTGCAGGAGCTTTCTGGGTAGTCCACAGACATTTTTCCCGATGACAAAATTAACCGAGGCAGTCCTTGCCCCTGGGCCATCCATGTAAAAAGGACAACTATATCAGACCTTGATCAGTCAAAAAAAAAAAAAGCAAGTTTGCAAAACCAGCAGTTTTCTAGTCCTGCTCACCTTAAGGCCACACAAACAGCTCTGTCAGCATAATGTGCTGTGGGCAATGCTGGGAGCTCAGGCTGCTTATCTGGCTAAACAGCCTTGTAACTACACCCTTTGGACATGGTATTACTTTAAGCAGTCCCTGCCTCCAGCCACTGTCTCCTGCAGCCATGCTATCCATGCTGTTTGCAGGAACACACAGAGAAGGAATGGAAGAGATAAAGATTTCTGACCTGGATGAGTTTCCCAATCCAGTTCAAACGATTGTGTTGGTGGCTGTGATGGAGAACAGAGAGGGCATCTGGGGAAGGAGGGAGGACTCTTTCCTTACTAGCTGGAGATGCCTTCCAGTATGGGCCATGGCGAAGGGCTTACCTGAATTTCCTTGTCCAGGACATTCTCTGCATTGCTGCACTTCTTCTGGGTCTGGTGGACCTGGAGGTCGGTGCTTTTCTTCATGTAGCAGCTCTCCATGTTCATTTTGGCCTTCATCTCTTGGAGCTCATCTTTGAGGTAGACAATCATATTATCACGTTTCTAGTGGAGAAGACAGAAGCAGCACAAAAGCAAGCCTGGAGGCTGAGCTCAGTTCTCTGTTTCTTAATCTCTCCATCCTCTGATAAACTCAGGAGAGACAAGGCTATAGGCTTCACACTTTCCCTGAATGTTGCCTCATTTCAGCCTCCACTTCAAAGGGACATTTGATTTGTTACCCATACAGAAGGCAATAAACCCATCAGGGAGGAGTAATCACCTCTGGAGAGGGTGGAGTGATGAACAGAGTGGAACAAGAAACCAGGCCTTCTGGTCTCTGGTCCAGGAACAGATTCAGGGATGCTTACTCTAAGTGTGAAAGAAGCCCAATAATTTCAGCTGCTTAAAGTTAGGCTTTACTAACCTCTTGGATTAGTCCATCTCAGTGAGTGAGCATCTGTAAGACGAGGATAATGCCTCAGCCCCGTGTACACCAAAGTTTGATTTCCTAAAGTGTACTCTATTCCTTGGATTCAATTTTTTCTAGTTATGCACAATTGTATAAACTCAAACATTAGAACAGGTGAAAATCTGATCTTGACTCACTCATATGTTTAAAGAATTCTTTCTTGAAATCTTACCAGGTAGATGGTGCCCGCTTTGTTATAACAGCATACACCCAGGGCAAAGAAGAAGTGCCAAGGCAAAGCTGGCCTTGAGCTCCCAGCCTCTCCCCATGCCTTGTTGTGCAATGGAGCTGAGCTTTCCTGGGGGAATTCTGTTCCCAGGAGCTCCCCCATGGGCAAGAATCCTGAGCCAACGTGCCCTGTTTGTCCGGCTTTTTGAGTGCACTCAGGAGGCAAATTACATTTGCTTGATTTGGGATTGTTGTTTGGTTTACTCCTTTTTAATTAATTTATTTGAGTAACAGATGAAAGTTCATTAATCTGGGGCTAGAACTTGGAAGAACTGCCTGTAAAATGAAAAACTCTAGACTTTTGTATTATGAGTTAAAAAGGTCATCAAAGTCTCCTGTGCAATTATGCACAATCAATCTTAATGCCTCTGTTTGGTGCCTGATTGCTCCATAACAGCCTTTCTCTTTGCTTTCCTGCCATGCTATGGTGGGTCTGACATTCATCAGCCAAACCTTGCAGCTGAAGATGAAATACCAAAGTGCCGGCATTTAAATGTTTTGAAGCCCACATATCTTGTCTCTGAAGAACCCTTGCATTCCTTAGCTGTGTAAACATGGAAAAATGCCACAGGAAGAAGCCAGCTCAATAGCTCTGTGTTTAAAAGCCTCTGCAGCGTGACTCATTTGGAAAAGGTTTCTTATAAGAGTTTGGAACAGTTAAAAGGAAAATCCTTCCCTCTGCACCCGTTGTTGGATATAGTTAGGAAGAGTAAAATGTATTTATAAGGCTCCGGACAATTAGGGGCCTCAGCTGATGCTGTTTTGTGGGTTTAAAATTCATGCGTTCACATTTTTTTGAAGGTTTCCAACACCAGATACTGTTTTACGGCCATACCACCATATGACTGTGGACAGCTATGGACATGACCTATTTGTGCCCTATTAAGGTTTCTGGTAATGGCCTTTATTTTCCCTGGTATGAAACTTTGATGGGCATCGGGAGGGGTTTTGCTCCTGGTCATTAGACACAGGAGGTAACTGTACCGCTTTATTCTGAGGTTGTCTTCCTGGGTTATAGTGGAATCATGTCTATATTGAGGGATCTGACAGAGAGACTGGGGAGATGCTAATGAAAATCACCGATGTTTTGTGGCGTTGAGGCTCAGCAAAGCCAAGCACGGCTGATGTCAGTGTGGTAGTGCTGCCTGCTAAGGATCTGCAAACAGGTTAGAAAAGAAGGGTTCAGTGTAGGTTACAAAGTACTCAGATATTAGAGAGGTGGGGCAGAGCATGCACACTTCACCAGGTTATTTTCTTTTTCATTTCATATTTTAGTAAAGCAGAGGAAAAAGTGCTTTTGATTCCAGTGCCGGAACTGGGATGGGGCCCATCTGCTCTGTTTGTTTTCTTTGTTGTATGGCATGTTTGTGGTTTGGATTTGGTCTGTGGTGTTGTAAAACATCTTCGTTAGAGGTGGGGAGTCTGGGGGCTTGGTTACACAATCCAAAGCAGACAGGGAGTGAATGCAAAACCCCACGGGTGGTTTACAGCAACACATTCACTTGGTGAGGGAAAGTCGGCTGCAGGCGTGTGGGCAGCTCCTGCAGCCCAGCTGATGGACCTGGTGCTGCAGAACTGGGGCACATTCAGTATTAGGCTGCACGGAGAAAATGCAGCAGTAAACACCTACAATGTGTGGGCACCATTTGTAGAGTACACTGTTCCCTGGACTTAGGGGCAGGCACTGGGAAAATGAGTTAATATTTATTCATTCTGGTTTATCGTCGCGAAGGTCCCAGCCAGGACACAGCGCACTTTCATAGTTAATGCAGTAAATCTCTGGGATGCTTATTTGGGATTACTTCAGCGTTGAATCTGCCAAACCAAAGATGCAAAATCATACCTTATGTGTCCAAAACTATCACAAAACCAGCAGAGACTGGGATCAAAACCCAGGAAGTAGTAGTCAAGAGCCAGCCTGCTTTGCAAGCAGGTAAACAAGCTGATTTTCTCTGATCTCTCGCCTCGCAGACATCAGCTCAGAGACCTGTCTGCTGCTGTTATCCAGTGCCATAGGAGCCTGCCCCAGAGATGCCGTTTGGCTGCAAAAGCAACTGCACTTAGCTGGAGAGGGTATGCACACTCCTGTATTCTCATTTACTTCAATTTATCTCTCTTGCAAGTGCCACCAAGATCTCTCGGCTCTTCCACAGCAGTTAGTATTTACAGTCACTTAAAATACAGCTGGGTACAAAAATAGCAAGCAGGAGTAAACAGTCTGAGGAATTCTCCAGCAGTCAGATAAACCCCCTGCCGCCAGGAGCATACCCAGCACCCGCCATTTGGCAGGCACTCGGAGGGGGCAGGGGAACGGGTGCTGTGCTATGTGCAGGCAGTGAGCGTGCTGGCAGAGAGCCCTGCTGCCTGCTCCCTTGCTTCCACACCGAGTGCATATGAGCTCAAGTCTCTCCACTGGCAGCTGCAATATCTCAGCTTGCAAAGCCTGAAGATATGCTTAGATCTGCACACCTGCTGCAGCCTGGACTTGCTCCCCCTGAAATCACAACGTGCAGCCCTACAGACACTTCAATAAGGCCGTACATCTCTGCCCCAGCTGCCAGAACATCCCCATGCTCCACACCCCCGAGAAATGCCTCAGCCAAAAGGACAGCAGGCCCGGAAGGTCACCCAGCTTCGACACAACAGCTTCTACAGCCCTCTGCTAGCTCACCCCCAATCCCAACTACCGCAGGAGCGAGCTGCGTGAGGGGCAGTTTGCTGGCAGAAGGAGCAGACCTGTTGGCAGCAGCACTCTTTTGAAAAGTCCTGTCCCTCTGCAGCCAGGTTTAAATCTAGTGCACCCGCTCCGTGTCCTGCTGAGCTGCCTTGGGGCTCTGCCAGAAGTGGAATAGAGTCACTCAGGAGCTCAGGACCATCACAAACTTTATGCCTTCTACTATAATTTCCTGGTGCATTTCTCCAGTAGAAGCATGCACCAGTGGACATGTATATATGTTTAAACCACACTCCCAGAGTGCTTCATTGATGCATTTGTCTTCCTGGGAGAGGATAAGGGAAGAAAGATGACAGGTTTTAGTCGCACTACTAAAAGCACTACCGAGTGGCGCACACATACAGTGGAGCTGGGTGTGTTAGGAGAGAGCCCACATAGAATAAAATTTATGGACCTGTTTTCACTGGTACCGTGGTGCAATATCTTGGTTTTCTGTCTGGTAGGGAGCCTGCAATGTTACTGCTTGTTATAAAATTAAGCCATGACTTGCACACATGTATGGCATGAGTATACCACAAAACATACAGGACATAAAATGTCTTTGGGTGAATAACAATGCAGGAATTCTAAAGCTTATGTTTCCTGAATTTTTATGTTAAACTGTATAATTCTATGCGATATTAACTTGTTTCAAAATCTGTACAGACTGCCATCACTTTTCCAGGAAACCGTCGAAAGTGAATATTTTTGTACAAACTAGAAAATGAACACTGCAGCAGCAAACGGAACTCCTGCAGCCAAGCTAGAGCTGTCAGTGATGCTCCTGTATGGAGGGGTAGGAGCAAAAAGAGACCGATCATTTCAGCTCCTTTAGAGACATCAGTGCTTTCCAAGAGGAAAGAAAACAAAATAAATAAGAACATTTAGCATTTGGTTTGTGTTCCATTAGAAAGAAAAAATGAGCTGAGCAGGCTAATACAGTGTTAATTAGCTTCTCATTAAGAGGTAGCAAGGATGAAAATACAAACATACAGGCAACACGCATGAAGCAAGGACCGTGTTTTTCTGGTTCCATGGTTAGATTTTCTCGCTTTTGTTTTCTCACCCACTAGACTGGAGACAACCATGTAGGCTTTTGTCTACAGGCCTGTATTATTATTGTTCAAAGTACTCCCAAATCAGCAAGCTGTATTTCTGTTTTTAATTAATTGGCAAGGTGACAAATCATGCAAGTGTCTGTAAAACTGCCTATGGGAAAATCCCATATGAAGCGAATAGAAATTATTCTCCCTTGGGAGAGAGTGAGACACCATTATTTTTGGCACAGGAGGAAAGCAGTACTTGAAAGTAGTCTTGTCTTTGATTTGTTATCAAAGCTGAAACTATAAGGAAGCCCAGAAAGGGACTTTTAAGCTGTAAATATGAAAAAAAAAAATCCCAGATGAGTGCAGATCCCACTTGATGAGGCAAAAAGCAAGAACCTAATTAGCGAAGGTACTGAAAAAACATGGAGAAGAGCAACCTCTCAGCACAGGAGCTACACACCTTCTTATGACTGCAGGAGGTAGGAAAGGTACAGGGCAGGACACAGCGAAGTGCCCAGCCTGACTGCACAGTGCCAGGCCATTGCTGCTAGTGTGAGACAGGATGATTACAGCCCCCTAAACACCAGTCCCTGGGAAGGCACTAAACCAGAACTGGATATGTATATTGTGTGTACAGATACTGTGAGGTTTGAGGAGCACTACACAGAAGGAGAACTACCTCATCATATTCACTAGCTTGGGGAGTGGGAGAACAGGAGCTTCCCAGGAGCTGTCAGAATCTGACTGAGAAGGAACAACATGCAGAAGCAAACGAACAACATACCATCTCTGAGCCTGACAAACTATCCAGCTTATTTCATTTAACTGCCACACAGATGTCAAGGGACCTTTGGGTTGTCCCACAAGGCCTGGAAATAGGCTACCATGCCATTTCCAGTGGCAGTATGTATATATTGAGGTATACAGTTCCCCTTTTCAGTCCTGGCTCTGTCCTCTACATCCTTTAGATGTTCTGTTCAAATCTGTAGGGGGGAAATGTTCATCTGTCATTTATCTTTTAGCTTCCACAACCGTTCTTTATTGGTTTTTCTCCTAACTTGCTACCTTTCCATTTTCTTCAGTGAATCCTCTTCTTTCTTCTCTCTGTTATGTCTACAGTTTTTTCCAGTGTTCTTTTCATCTTGCTATACTTCCCAGTGTACGTTACACATTTCCAGGATCCCTGCTAGTAGCTGAGTACTGACCTAAATTATTTTTCACGTCTTGTACATTCCTGCTTTCTTCTTTGTTGTTCTAATATCTCCTCTGGACTTTGGTGTTTCATAAGTTATAGATAGCTGCACACACTACCTGTGCCAATAGATCCTTCTTGTTCTTATAACCATCCTGTGTTTACAATTAAACTTTCCACTCCACATGCATCCAGGCTGCCAACACAAAACCTTCACGTTCTATAAACTGTACTTCACCGCCATGTCAGTGCCTTAAAATTCCTCCCTGCAGCCAACTATATCCTGGCTTGATTACTGTCCACACTTTTGTCAAAAGACAAACTTCAGTGATAGTGATTGTTTCCTCAGATGCCCTTGCTGTCCTCTTGCTCAGTAGTGAACCAACCATCAGATTCTTGTTCCTTCTTCCAGTCCTTGTATAGCTCTGAACCTGCCAGCCCTTTGCTTGTTTTCTGTCACACGCTCTTTCCTGCCTCAGCACGTCTAGGCTTTGTTTCCATGTTTCTGCACAGAACTGCATGTGCTTTTGCGCTAAAGCATCATGAGCACCAAGTCCGAGCCATTTGGTGAGCATCAACGTGACCAGTGATATGCCAGTCAATTGATCTGCACTTGTGTAGCAAGTCTGACATGTCCAGAATGCCCCAGATATACTGTGCATGCACACACCATTTGCATGCTGCAGACAGAGGGCTGAAGCTTTCCAGAAAAATCAAGTTGACAGAGCATATGCAATAACATTGATCTACCCTTCTGTAAGACTCCCAAGTTTGGGATTCTCTAATTTCAGGAAGCCTAGAAAAATAGATTAAAATAATGAAATTTTCCCCAGACAAAATTGTAGGAAGAAAAATGACATGCCCCTATGCCAGATGTCTGTCTTTCTCACTCCCTCATCAACACACTTTCTTCTGTGCCACGTGTCACGTCTGCATGAGTAAGTATGACAGAACGTTAGATACTGCTGTCTGCAGGTAGCCTCTTTCCTACTGGCTGCAGATGTCTGTGCTTTTCCACTCCCAGCAGTGGTTTTGGGGTATTCTAATTTGATGATGGGCTCTCATGATTATGAGCATTCTGAACTCCCATTCGAAAACCACTGGACACTGCTCTTAAAGTCATTAGCAGGTCTATTCAGAATACAAATCTTTATTGCAATTATTCTGCTTCTATATTCCTAAATGATGGATCATCATATATACCACACATCCTCTCATCTGAGTGCTAGTTCCTGGGCAGCAGAGGTGAGCTTGCTAACAGGCTTCCCCCCGGCGTGATGCCCAGTGCTAAGTGATCTCACCTGAAGTTCTATTTCAGTTTGTTTCTTGACATCTTGCAGCTGTTTCTCGAGTGACTTTATCTCCTTCTTTCCTTCCTCCTCCCTGAAGAAAAATGGGAAAATACAATCCCTTGAATATATCAAAAAAGACAAGAGCTGTTTACCTAGAAGGGGAACTTCCTGTCTCCTGATACATTGTGGCACCTACCTGAACACTGCCCCACTTATCCTGCTCATTCAATGAGTTTCTAACAGCTGAATTAAAAGTGCACACAAAAGCTTGGCCTGCTTCCTCAGACCAGCAGAAGGCAAGCTGCTTCCCATGGCTGAGTAGCAAAAAAGGCATTCATCTCTTAACTCTGAGCCTTGGGGAGCAGCACATCTGCAAGTCAGAAACAGAGTTTTCTCACCAGAGCTAGTGACTTGCTAAGTAAATCCTAAAAGAAAAGGTGCACAGACTGAGCAAGGAAGATGGAAATTAAAGGGAGAATAAGCCAAAAACCATGGGATGCTCTTGTTGAAAGCCTGGAGTGGACTCAAAGATGATGTGATTCCTATAGCAGAGAGGGATGATGCCTATCATTGAGTCACAGTTTCTGCATTTCAGGCAAAACTCTCCCTGATTCTCTGCAGAAGCATGCCTCATCAGCAGGCAGTGCCAAATTGTGTAAGTTTCATTATATGCATGGAGAGTGTTTTTTTCATATCACACTTAAAATCCTTCAAAAAGCACTGCCTCAGGTTCTGAGATCCATGAAGGGATATGAGTGAAGGCCAAAAGCTAGAGAGGTGTTTACCTGTATAAAACAAAACACATGCAGTAACGTTCTAGGTCTTACTATCTTTTTTCACTTGAAGTGCTTTTCTAAGTTTTTATGCTTATGATTTGATTTAAAGCCAGTAATTATGTCAGTTGGTACCTGAGACTTTGTACCCTGTCCCAGCTTTACAGTCAAACATGCATTTCATTTTCAGAGTCCTTAGCTGGGTGACTGTGATGAACAAAAGCCCTGATATGGAGTTCCAGTCTTACTGCAGACTGCTTTCAGACTAGTCTATAGACACAAAACCAGACAAGTATATATCATATTGAAAGACAGATCAAGTTCATTCCATGAAAAGAACATATAGTAGAACAGACAACATAGTGCCTAGATATGATTGACAGAATGGAATAAAAAGGATTACGTCCTTTCCAATTATAATTTGTCTGCACCTTTCCACCTTCCAGTATTGGATAGTTATTCCACAAGCAATTGCTGCTTTCATTTTAGCTTTCTGCCCTTTCCATGGATAAACAATAAATTCCTTGGTTTTAGACAGTGAAAGAGTTGGGTTTCATGCTTGAAATTTCCCTGGAAGCTGGGGACTTGCCCTAGAGGCAGACCCCTGAGCCACCACCAGAGCTTTTCCAGTAAGTTCGACTCATGACAAACCTTGACTTACAGCAGCTTTGCTGCCTACCCTAAATGATGGGCCTGAGCTGCTGCACAGAACAAAGTACCTTTAAAATGGTCAAATGCTTCTCTGATGACTGCTATTCTCTCTGACAGGCTTGGGATTGAAGCAGAGCTTGCCATGCTATAAAAACCTCCAAACCTCTAGCGCGCAGAAGTTTGAGCTGAGGAATCACCAGTTTCAGCTGAGATGATAACAAACCGTACCCTGTAAGATTTGGGACAGAAGAGGATCTATAGTGCAGTGGCTGGTGGATTAGCCTTAAATAAGACAACTGCCTCTGTCACCATCTGTGCTAACCCCTCACTGCTACTGGGAAAAGGGAGCATATTAGCATATGGGCCAGAGCAGATTCTCCTGGGCATCACATAACCTGAAGACCATATGTTGCTGGCCCTGGTTTGAACAGATTCCCTGTTGCTCTAGCTTTCACTGGGGACAAGACTTAAAGATCAGGGAGCTCCTACATCACATTATGTTTTAATTGATATGGGGCAGCATTTGCATTAATGCAGACACTGGTGTCCACTGTGGTCAAAGCTCAGGCAATTCCTCGTTCAGATCAGTATCAGAACCATCAGTTATTTCTTTCTGAAGGGGAAAGAAGTGCAGTTTGTAAAGCAGACAGAATAATTCAAGTTGAAAAAGTGAAATCCTTCCTGTATTTTGGTGGGGTTTTTTTGTTTGTTTGTTTTTTTCCCTTTTAGCGTGTACTGAGCAGGAATGGGCTTTGGCTTTTAGCCATTAAGCAGGGAAGTACTGAATACAACACTGACCTGATGAGGATGTCATGAAACTTGCTCTTTTTTGCTTTCTCTCTCTCATTAGCTTCTGTTAGGCTATTAAATGTTCCTGATTTCTGCATGTTTGTCATAGTGACTGCAATTACATCATTTGCATACTGCCTGCCAGGAAGAAAAAGAACACAACAGTAATTTATAAGTGTGATACTACAGTGTCTGGCACCTTTACAGCTAAAAAGGTAAGGAAATAAAGGATCCCATTTCTGTTCTTACGTCCTATGAAACCCAGCAGTGCTTCTCCCATGGTATCTGCTTCTCGTACATCTGGAGAACTCTGTGTTAGGAGTCGGTTGAAGTTTATAATTTTAAAATGCTGCCCTGAGTGTTACTCTAGGAAATAGCAAAGAGGCACAAACCTATCCATGCTGTGCCAGACTGTGCTGCCATTAGGAAGAAGGGTGCCAGCCTGCAGTAGTGATGACAAATAGGAGGATCTA
Source organism: Phalacrocorax carbo (assembly GCF_963921805.1). NCBI lineage: Eukaryota > Metazoa > Chordata > Aves > Suliformes > Phalacrocoracidae > Phalacrocorax > Phalacrocorax carbo. Next base: position 37,403,905 of record NC_087519.1, on the reverse strand, counting down.
GGAAAATGAGACCTGGGGCTGCAGACACGTGTGCCTATGAAGGGATATCCCGGTGCCAAAATATCCCAGTACGGCCCTAAGCCAATCTTAACAAATACATGGGCTTGCCCAGTTTATTGAATTTCATGGTGCATGCGGTATTTATATTTTAGCTGCCTTTTTCTCATTTGTGTTAGGATCTTCTTTAAGCCCTTTGTTGAAGCAACATTAAAGGACAGAAGCCAGGATTCAGAAAAAATATATACTGAATACTCAGCTCCCCAGTCTCTTTTAAACCAAAGGCTTCTGATACTTCTGCAAATCAAGACACTGGATTAGGTGCAGGAATAAAAATTATTAAGAAAAAAAAAGAAAGAAACTCTTTGTTCTTTATTATCTGTTCTATAAAGGAAAATGGCTGTAGCTGCCATAGAGGCTGTGTGCCCTGCAGAATAGCTGAGTTCACATGACAATGGCATGAATTCCATCCAAACAACCATTATCAACTGGGTACAGCAGTACACAACAACTGGGTACACCAGCAGTGGGAGAGCGGGAAGCTTGTAGTTTTGCTTTCAAGAGATAGACTGAGAACTTTACAGCTCTGAGCATCCCCCACAGTCATCGTATTAGTGCTTTACTCACCTGTCAGCCTGAATTTTTCTGAGATTCTCTACAGACAGAGCCAGGTGTTTAATGGCCCGGTTGGAAAGACAATGGGTGCTTTTTAGACCTTCAGTTTTCCCCAGCTGCTGCTTGTGTTCGATGCTTTTCAGAGACGTGGAGGTAACTGTTTCCCCACTCCCTTGCTTTGCTGACATAAGCTCTTGGTAGTTAATGTCCAGCTCCTTCTGGGTCTCTGTGATTTCTTTCATTTCCTGGATGCCAGTCTAAAAGGGAATAAGGGAGAACTGTTTGCACATTGGGCTGTAGAAATAAACCCTCTGCAACATTATGTGAGAGGAAGAAAAATTAATAATGAACTAGAATGAAGCTATACTAAGAGCAGTTGATAGTATATGTTACATTCTGGAAAGAGTAGAAGAGCAGAAACATTTATCTTGGTTAGCTTTGAGCATGCCATGTAGGCGTATTAAAGTTTATGGGATCAAAAGTCCTGAAGTGCCAGGACTCGAAAAGTCCTCAAAAGGAGAATCCGTCTGCCCCAAGAGATGACAGTTCAGACTGTGTCATTCCTGACATGTTCTTAATGACTTCCATCAATGGAGACTACACACTCTCCTGCCAGTCCAGCATGTCACAACAATCTTTATCATAAGAAAGTTTTTTTCTCCACAGCTGCATCTGAGCCCCTGGGTTCTTGTCCTAGTCTCTGTAGGCACAGAGAACAAATCCTTCTGTCCTTCTTCGCAGCAGCTTTTATGTGCTGTAATACAGTTAGCGTGTTTCCCCTCTGCCTTCTCTCCATCTTAGCCATTTCCCACTGCTCGTCACCATGACCTTTCCCTACAGTATTATTGTTAAAACAAGAGCTGAGAAGTGTAGAAATAAAAGTGATAGACATCAGCTATCTGCTTAGCTGCCGTTTTGAGAAAGTGAGTGCAGAGGAAGTATAACATGAATTCAAAGAAGGAATTCAAAATATTGGCTGCTCTTTTCTACATGGAAAGGTATATTGTGGCCATGTATAATTTTATTTTAAAAGCCCCAGAAAAACAAAAGCACATTATAAAATCAGCTGAAGCCTTGCTTCTAGGAATTTCTCTGCTTTATGTGCTGTGGGTAAGAATACAGGTGTATACACCGGTACATGGAAAGAGAAAATTTTCTTGCCTGCATACCAGCATTTCTGTGGCTGAACACAGTAACTGTACCACTGAAGCCAGTAAACACAGTCACTGCCAGCCCCATCCTAGTCCATAGCTGCCTACTCCCCACCCTGGCTGCCTGGGGGAAATGGATTAGAGAATGCACTGGGCTGAAACATTTTCCAGCAAAAAAAGAAAAAAAATACTTTATTTTTAGCAGCACTAGTTCTCAGTCCTGATCCCTCCACAACCACACATATGTTGGTGCCAACACAGCACAAAGGGCAGAGCAAAAACAAGAGGTCAGGGCAGCAACTGTCTTTGCCAGTAGTACTTCCCAGAAGTTACTCATCAAGCGAGGCGCTGTTAGTAGTCTGCAATGCTGTAGTCCATGAGGGCAGTGTGCAGGGCACTGCAAGGGGTTGCTTCCTTCTGAGTATCTTGGACATCTCTGGATGGGATGGATCAGCCTCTGGCAGTGCCTGACTAACCACTGACTACAGAAGGAGTCTAGGTGACTGCATGCTTAATTTTTGGACAGTAAAATTTACATTAAATGAAATGCATGCAAAGTATACACAGACAAATGAAAATTACATAGTTAATTAGAAAAAAGGGTTTAAATAGTTTGCTGGTGATGGCTGTACTTCAGAAAGAACTAATTTTGGCAAACAAGCTCCTTTAATATCATGTAGATTTTATGAATGTTCTGATAGATGTTTTTTAATGCCTGGGAAAGTTCAAGACTGGCTATAACTGGCTTGTCTGTAAACAGTAGGGACTTGCACACTAATAATTACCAAATAGCTATGTAAGAGCAAAGAGTTTGTAAACTGCATGTGTTACCATCTGTGTAGTCTTCTAGCTGTTTATCTTTGCTAGTCTGTTAGCCCAAAATTCAGCAAACAGAAAGACTTTCTTCCTCTGGGGGATGCACTGCATGAAGCAATGTACAAGAGACCCTGATTTAGAAAATCAACTCGAAAATGTCATCAACTGAAATGTAGATGTCAATCTTTGAAAATGTCATTGATTTCTTTGACTGACAGAGCTCCAGGGTGCTTTTCAAATACAGGTCTTCTACAAATACAATGGTAATAGCCAAATGTAAACTAAGAAACGGGGAGGAGTAGCAGATTACAGAGCACCAAAGTTAGCCAGTAGCATCCCTAAGCCATTTTCTTCTTTCTAAATTGTTTCCTTCTCGATTTATTTTGGCACCTTTAAGAACACAAGTAGGGTTTATAGTCCGAGAAAAAATTGTGTTTTAAGAAGTGACTTGGTAAAAATGAGCATCTGGGATTGAAGAGGAGAGCCATGGTGTTTTCTCTATAATTTAAGTGTACCTTTAGTAGCTCTGTCAACCTGAGCCTGTGCGTCTGAAGAAAAACAACTCCTACTGGCCTAGAGATATGGTATTTCTCTGTGGTTTTGCTGCTGACACTTAAGAGGTTTCCCACCCAGGTCTGTGAGGGAGAAGCCTCCCCTGGAAACAGGTGAGGCTGGCTCACAGGACTCTCTGAAGGGGAGGAGTGCCCTCTATTGCACAGTCTGAGCATCGTTCACGCCCTGAAATTCACTGTAACACCAGCTTTGGCTGTTTGCAATGGATTTTTTTTAAAAGAAGGCAGTATGGAAAGAAAACACGTAGAAAACAACACATTGATTTACCTTCCTCTTGCATTCTTAAGTGGTACAATAGACAGAGTGAATGGCATTAGATCTGAAAACTCAGATCCCAGTTTTTATTTCCATGCTGGTCACACTTTTTTGAGTTCCTCTTAAAAATGGTTTTCAAACCTGCTTAAACTGGAAAAAGCCTGCTATGTCACTTAAAATATATGACAACGGAACGTAGAACCATTTACCCCTCAGGATGGTCCCATCCCGTTTTCTATGTGTCTCAGCTACAAGAAATACCACACCTTCCTCCACAGCAACAAACCTCTGCCTGAGCATTAGGGCTTCTTCTCTGTTCTTTATATTTCTGCCCAAACCTTCTTAGTTATGATGCCTATTAGAAATCAACTAATTAATAATGGTCATTGAGAATGGGTAGTTACTAATATATTTTGAAGTGGAATCTTCCTTAATTCATTGTCTGTGAGGACTAAAGGAACTTTAGCATGGACTTAGAGACGAACAGAATTACCCTGGTTTTGAGCATTTTCAGATATCCTATTTGCCTGTATTTTTAAAATAGCTGTGTATCTACATAAGAACCTAGATGTGTTTTGCTTCCTTTTCCCTAATCCTTTGGTTGTCATCTAACCACCAAGATTTTAAAATTATAAGCCCAGGAACCTCATCTTGGGTCAGTAGGGTCCTTTGCACAAAGTCTTGACAAAGGCTTCTCAGTGGTGCTGTGGTATAAATACTAAACTTGGTCACGCATGCACCTTTAGTGTGTTTCTTCACCCAAGGGTCATGGACAGCTTAGCATAAAAAATACCTCAGTTGATTTTTTTAAAATGCTGGTAGAAGACATAAAACCAAGACAAGAAAAAAGATGATATATTTCTTTTAAGCAGGGAGGATAGAGGCACATACATGGCTGAGGTCTGTCTTGCCCTCATATGAAACCGGCATAATATACCCAAGAATTGAGAGTTGATCAACACAATTCTCCAGCACAGCAGTAAACAGCAGAGCTTCCAGATGAGTTAATTTTTCCATTTCTTTAGTCTCTGTGTTCTTGCTAAGAGGAACAAAGACAAAAGATACCAATGAGAAGGACTGATGTTAGTAACATCAGTTAACAGTAGTTTAAACTAAAGGTAGACCTGAAATAGCCTTATTCGCAGCCTTTCATATACTTCCCTAGCTTTGTTTATAGCCTTTCATACACCGTTTATAAGAGGAACCATGCTCTGCTAATGGCTGCATGCAGGGACGGTGGGAATGTTCAGCTTTCATAAAACAAAGGAGGTCCCAGTCCCTCCTACTGTCAATCTGGGTAGATGGGCTGAGAAGGGAAGGGATATGGTAAGTACAAACTGGGTGAGGTGGGCTCACCATTCAGTTCAAGGGGGAGCAGTGTTTCATTGACAGACTCGGTTCTTTGGGAAACAGTGGAATGAAGGTGCCTTTTTAAAAGGAAAAAAAAATCCACGTGCCTTATAAAATCTCAGATGGTAAACCTTCGTGCTCTAATATTTCCTCATTATTACTGTGTAGCCTTAACATTTTTATGATCCCAATCCCCTCAGCAGGAACAGTTACCACCTTAGATGTTAAAAGTCAAACAAGAACCAATATCTGGACTAAGTAAACTATCTTTAACATTCTGTGCTGTTTTCTCTTAAATGCATTTCAAATGTGAAACAGCTCTGATGTACACTTAAGCATCCCTTTGACTTGCTTACAGACGGAATATTGTGAAAGTGCATCTAGGGAACAGTGGAAATTCACTCTTAATCCAAATGAAATTGGTCCATTTAGAAGAAAGCATAAGAAAACACCTACAAAACAACGGAGAAAATCTCTCCGATATTTAATGTTTTGGTAAGCCATTAGACATTCCCTCCAAACCCTATACTCACAAAACAGATATTTTCTATATAACACCTAGCACAACTGGAGTTTGAGATGACCGAGATCCCTAACCTCATTGCAATGGCAGCATCAACGCCCACTAACAAAAATCTTCATTTGGCTGCTATACCTGCAACTGGATTTGTGCCACCTGTAAAACCCCTGAATAAACATATTCTATGTCTGCAGAATATTACAGTCCAATCTGTAAGGCATGCCAAGGAAATACATTAGACAATACCTGTTAGCATGATTAACAGGGTAAGACATGGCCACATTCTATGAAAATTAAAGAGGTTTACAGGCAGTTATGCTCTAGATCACTGGAAATCAGTGATTTTTCATAAGCAATGTTACAAGTATTTTTAAAATGCATACTTACTATAACCTCTCTGAAACAGTTACCATTTGCCTTCATCCTTTTTTGTTGTTTTTGTTGAAGAAAATACAGTGATTTATAGTTGGAACATTAAATTAATTTCACTTGGGCAGAAAACATGGGTCACTTTTCAGTGCAGGTTTAGTAGGTGTCTATTAGTGTCATAATAGGTAAAAAAAACAGAAATAACTTAGATTTTATCTGTCTGTTTCTTGATGTCCCTGCCTCTTGCAGTAAGTTGTTTAATACAACATGTATTGAAATGTACTGTCCTTTGTAACAGGACATGGCTCTCCTTGCACGTAAGACTACGATTGAAAGCTCAGTGTGCGAGTGGCACTCTTTTTCATGACAACTATGTGTATAGTCAATGAGCCTGGAATATTGCTCCTTTCAGCCTAGACCCTTCTCTTTGATTAACTGAAGAATATCTCAGAATGCAAGACTACCAGGTGCAGAGTCTTGCATTAAGGATTTTCACAAGAATTTCTGCTATGAGGTCAGGAGCACAGGGTGGAAGAGAGGGTTCAGGGGTGGAGTGACTCCCATGTTATGAACCACTAATAATGCAAAGTGCTATGATGTAGCAGGACTGGTATTTTCAGCAGATATATGGAAGTATTAGTGCCGCCACATAAGGCATCAGTAAAGCTCAGATAAGGCATGGTGCATGTTTCTAGTTGTTTGTGTTAAAAAACGTGCACAGGTACAGAAGAAAACTAGTGGGGTGTTCATTGGAATAGAAATTCTGTTTTACAAGAGGTTAAAAGAATTGAGGACTGAGATTACTCTCTGTAAATACACAGGAAGAGTAGATACCAGGGAGAGACAGAGCTATTTAAGCTAAAGGATAATACTGGGCCAGGGTCAAAGGAGTACAACTTCCCCTAAACCAGCAATTATGATAAGGTTTCTAACTTCTGGATGGATGAAGATATGGCCCAGCCTTTCAGACAAGATAATGGCAGAGGCACCCTAAATTATGTCAAGAAGCAGCATGCTTAAATCATGGCAGGAAAAGATAACAGCAAAGGAGTGATTCTGAATATTATCAACATGTTCACTATCCTCCTTCTACTATTTAGGCTGACTTACCTAATTAATCCCACTGTTCAGGGCTGTTGGTGATGACCCATGACTAAGAAGGAACATATTTCCTCCCTTCTGAGACCTTTTTCTGTCCTTTCTGTTAATTATATATAAAACATTGCTAGAGCTTGACATAGGGATCTGGTAATATCATTACAAATGAAGACATAATAATCTGTATAATAAACTAAAAGCATCGCTTTTCCTTTTTTTTCAAACTTGGAATCAGTGATGGAAGTGGAGACGCACAAATTAAGTATTTTTACATAAAGTCAGCCAATGTCTCTTTATAGTTAACAGGCACTAGTAAAATAATTTTAAAATGTTTTACTCATTTTTACATCTATTAGACATGGAGTCCTAATGCTAAAAATATGTTGAAGAAAGATTTGTTGTGGGAGAGCTGTGGCAGATGATTACAACAGCATTCTGGAAACAAGAAATATCACTTGCAGCTCTCAGGAAAAAGTGACTTATTTGGAAACAAAGGACAATGCAATAGCTTTTCCTCTATCCCATCATCAGCAGAGAGGATTAACTCAAGATATTAATGCATGTTAAGAAAGCTCACCTCTGGAATGTCTCTCTAAAGCCTGCTGGTTTGCTCCTCCTATATATCACGTCTTATAACCATATACTCACTCAGCAGATGCACGTGCCGAGCCAGTACACTCTGGGCTTATGTTGACTTGGAAGCAAGAAGGCAACTGCTCTCTGGGGCATTAAGAAATGCTACAAATAGTGAGCTGCTTTCCCTGGATTTTAGCGTTAACACAGTGCCCACAGACCGTCCTGATTCAGCCATTGGCATCGACCTTAACCACTGCACTTTGCTCAACTCCTTCATTAAACTTTATAATTAAAAAAAAAAAAGGATGTATGTGAAAGATTCAGCTTCCCCCAAGAGTTTAGGTTGACGTTCTTTCCCTGCTGATCTAAAAGGAAAGAAAAACATACTGAGAAACAATTTTTAAAACAACTGTATAAAAGGTCTGGCCTCCTGTTCCTTTGGGGATTGTAACTCCCTCTGCTGTGTGAGAGTCCTGGATGCACGTTTCTCCCATCCTGCTGCCTCATAAACTAAAATGACTCCGTAGGCAGCATTTTTGCAGCATTCCTTTTAGTCAGTTAGGGACATACTGATGAATTCCAGTGAGAAAATTTGAAGCTGAGAATGTCACATCTCCTTTAGCTCTGTTTTACAAATGACTGGCAAAGAGAGATTCTGAATGGCCACAGTAGCAGCGGCTGGGCCATAAATCAGAAATACCTTTGTTTTTACCAAAAAAAAAGTCTCTTAAGGAAGCAAAGTGGTTGTGGCCTTACAAAACTCTGCCTACCACTACAAATGTCAAAATATAAGTTGCTCATTTAAAAAAAAAAAAAAAGTACGTTTGTAAGAGTAAAGAAACCTTGAAAAGCTGACGTAATCTTGGTTTTGGCTTAGAGACGCAATTTAGCTTTCATCCTGACTGTAGAGAAAGACTTGGCTCCTGCCCTCTGAGGCTGTATTGATGAGAACCCAGGAGAATCGAGTGCAGGAATGAAAGACGTGGTGCTACATTTAGCTCTGTGTCCCATATGGGACTAGATCTGTATGGGACAGGAAAAGATAAGATTTAGGGAGCGCTTATTGGCTGTGGCATCTCTACTGCTGGAAAACAGAGTGTTCTGGCAGGTAGTTCATTCTCCTCAAAGCAGGGATTTTGTCCTTTCTCTGAGCAGCGGTTCCCTGCTCACATTTGATACTGTTAACCAGGTAGATTGCTCGGCATTGCTTTACTTTCTACCTCTTCCTTGAAGTAGTAGCTAACAGAATAATTTGGAGAATTCATAATATCCTATCCCTTCTCTGCTCCTATTTCCTAACAATTTCATCTAAGAAAAAAAACTCTGCTTATACACGCTCACAAGGCATTGAGTGCTTCTATCCTGGCCCAGCAAAGTACAGATACACTTAATTCTCCTCCTGGATCGGGAATCTAATTCCTCAGTCCAGATTCAAGCTCTCTGAGCCCAGCTGATGACAAGATGAGTTGATTTTGCTCCTGAAATCCAGTTTTTCATAAAAGCACTCTGGGCATAGGTTCAAATGCAGCTTAAGACACTTAGGAACAAAGTTACAGTGAAAGTCCGGACAGCCAGGGCACATTTTGTGTTGGACTAGTTCCTAAATCACTTAAGGCACTCTGAAAATGCACCTGTATTTCTGGCTACATGAGGGCAGTGACAGAAATTGGGAATGAATGACCCCGACTTGGGAAAACGGGTAAGTACCTGCTTTCACCTATTCTTATTTTGGAAAACACAGGGATGGGAGACTTCATTACAGGGATTTGAGCGTAGAAATACACGTTTTGTATCAGCAAAGCAGTATCGGGAGTACAGTAAATGTTGAGATGATTCACTAATTCAGGGTGAGGAGGGAGGCAGCCGGACAGGGCTCGGAGAGAAGCCGCCAGCAGAGGAACCCACCGCCCTGGTCACCCCAGAAGCACCAAGCGCTGCCCCCCCGCTCCCCGCCGCCCCCTCGCAGCACTCCTCGGCTCCTTCCACCGCCGCGGCCGGTTCTCGCCACCGGGCTGCGGCCGCGCCCGCCCCGCCGGGCCTCCCCTCAACCTCCGCGCGGGGATCTACCCGCTCCCACAGGGTCCCTGCTCACAGCGACTGTGCCGGCAGTACCGCACCGGGCCGGGCCCCTCTGCCTGTCCGACCCCCGCCCGCTGCCTGTGCTGGGCCCGGCCCGGCCCTCACCGGGAGGCGGCGGCAGCGGCAGTGCCTGCCTCCATGGCGACCACCACGCTCCGGGGGCCTCGCGGGGCTGCCCGGCTGGATGCCTGCACGGCGGGGCTGGGGCCGCCCCTCCCTGATCGCCACCCGGAGGAGGACGGAGACGCGGGGGACGGGGCGAGGAAGGCGCGGGGGACGGCTTACCCACCCCGCTGCGGCCGTCTCGGGTTTACCCGTTAAGGCGGTGCTGACGGCCGCCCGCAGGGGTCCTTCCCGCCCCATATCCCGGAAGGCAGCGCGCTGACTCCCTCTTTTGCCGCCATCTTGGTTCGCAGCCGTGGGGTGAGGAGTGGGGGCGCGGGGCGCGGGGCGGGAGGGAGTTTCCCCTGCCATGGGGCCGTCGGCGGGCGCGGGACTCCCGGGGCGTTGCGGCTGGCGCCGCGTTGAGCGGGTAGAGGGCGGGATGGCGCCGATGTGCGACGGATGATCCCGGCCGCAGGTTGAGGCTCTCAGCTGAAGGGGGGCCGAGGCGCCCGGAGCGCCCAGTTCTGTGGGGAAGCGGAGGGTTCCCTTCTCTCCGCGTCTGAGGGAGGCTGGAGGCCCTCGTCGCCGTGCTGTGGGTGCCCCCGGCCGGCAGGATATCCTGGCCCCCGGACCGGGTATGCAGCGCCTCCCTGGCTTGGCTGGACGGAGCTGCCGGTCTGTGAGGCTCATGGCTTCTCTGTCCCTTCTAGGCCTGCTGGGACCAGGGCTTCGGGAGGACACCATGACTGGGAGGTGAGTGACCGCCCCGCTGAGGTGGCTCTCGGGTCGCTGTTACAGCGTACTTTTGACAGATCTTGCAAACCGAGCATTTCTGAGTGTTTCGTTAAAGGTGCGGGCAGTTACCCGTTTCCTTGTGGCTGCTCTCATTTTCCAGGACAGCTCCTCTGCCCGGTGTTCTGCTGGGCCCTCTGTGAAACGCCCGCAGTTGCGCCTCTCTTTTCTGAAGTCTCTGCCTTCAACTGATTGTAGTTGTTGATGCTGTGTGCCACACTTTCCCAGGCCTGTCAGTAGTTGTGGGATATTAACGATGGTTTTGTTGGGACAGCGTTTGTCAACCTTCAGTGCCCCATAGAGGCTTTGATGTATTGTCCCCTTGAGGGAGGAAGCCACTACACCATCGAGTTTTCCTATGGATAGAGGGACTGAGGTTGTAAATCGTGGAGGGATTGAATCTGAATCACAACTTTTTGTCTTAATATGTATCTGTGTTTATATTCTGTTGCACATGTGTGGAAGGAAGATCTGGATAGCTTAGTTTAACACTGTTGTATTATGGGACACTTGCTGTCTCATAGCAGATGGGTTGAGATGCAGATGAGACAGTCGTATCGTGTACACAGTGCATGGAACGAGCCTTATAATTGCTTTACCTGCGTAGTACAAACAGGTCTTTGTCCTGAAGAATTGTTGAGTTTGTGTAATGTCACTTGTCCAGTCGGGGGGGGACAGCTGTCTTTCTGACTGTCCCTAGACCACAGTTCATTCCTTTAAGACAACAGCAGGTAACACGTTCTCCTGCAGTGCCGTACTGCAACACAGGAGACTCAGTTTATGTGGTGTATAGAAAAAAGTGATATATATTCATCATACAGCATAGATATTTGAAAACATAACACCTGCTGATGTTGAAGCACTTGGGTTTTCTTATGAAGCCTGTAGTGTCGGAAGTTTAGAACAAGGCGACAGAAGCAAAGTTCTCCTAAATACTTTGTGTCCCATTTATGTAGCTTTCATCTGTTGACTGAACGTAAGGCTTTGTGGTGATTAAGTGAAAGCAAAAGCAGTGGGGTTTTTCCTCAGCTAAATTTCTACTGGTGTGGAAATAGTTTCTACTGAAACAGCACGTTAACTCTAATCAACTCTATCCCAGCTAAAACCATGACATTTGTTTCTACATATAATACTTTGGAGTGAATTATAATTTGTAAATGTTTTCAACACTTTTAGGCTGTGGTGCAAGGCCATTTTTGCTGGCTACAAACGTGGCCTCCGAAACCAGCGTGAGCACACTGCCCTTCTGAAAATTGAAGGTGTTTACGCCCGTCAGGAGACAGACTTCTACTTGGGCAAGAGGTGTGCCTACGTATACAAAGCTAAAAAGTAAGTCACTTTTCATTGTTACACTAAATTAGCCAACTCCTGTATCGGTGTTTGCAAATGCCAGGATGTGAGCAGTCTGGCTACAGAGTTTCTGTTAGCACAGAGATAAATTGGGCTCAATTTATCAATAGAATGTCTATGGAGAACTGTAGACCAGTTTCCTGGGTTGGTTTTGGTTTTAGAGTCCTTGCTTATTTTTGCTTTAATTGGCCTATGTGTTCTTAATTCAGATAATGAAATTAGCTGAAATAATCATTCACTGTTATAAATGGTATGTTAGAGAACAGATGGGATGACAAACAAATCTTGCCTGAGACTGGCAAAAACTGAAGGCAGCTTGACAGAGAAAATTGAGGTGAATTTGTGTCAAGTACTATGAGCTATCGGGTTCCTTTAACAGCAGAATTATTTTGTGAAGCCTGGAGGAGTTTGTGCCCTGGCTTTTGCATGCCCATGTCAGAGCACTGTCTTATCTGCTGTGCTGGTGTTGGGGGAGGCCTTAGGAACAGTATTACCTTGCACTTATTTTTTTTCCAGTGTAGTTGTTAAGCATTCAGAATTTCCTTGAATAAAATTGATCAGACTGCTAACTTGACTGCCATCATTTCCAAGATGACATATGGCTTTTCTTCTAAAGCAGATTTTTGCAGTCTTACACCAGTGGTTGAAATTGATGAATTTTTGGTTTGATCATCTCAGCAGTAGCATTTTCCAGATCTTTTAAGTTTTGTGACTTGTTAGTAGTTCTCCAGTGGAGCTTCTGATAAATTAGAAGCTGCAATACTTCCCTCATTTGGAAGGTATAGTGAAAACCCCAGGACTAGCAAATTTCACAGGTAAGTGGAATGTGGTCCAACTAAAGATAGCTGTGGAATAAAGTCATGGAAGTGCCTTCAAGGGGCGGCATTGTCTGCCCCGTCACCAGTCGGTCCCATACGGAGCTGTGACTGCCGTGCTCAGTAGCTCTTTCTATCCACAGCAACACCGTAACCCCCGGCGGCAAGCCCAACAGGACACGAGTGATCTGGGGGAAGGTAACCCGTGCCCATGGGAACAGCGGCATGGTTCGTGCCAAGTTCCGCTCCAACCTTCCTGCCAAGGCCATTGGACACAGAATCCGGGTGGTAGGTGGATCTATTTTAGCAACAAGATATTTACTAGCAGTTTTTGGGGTGCCTTTCAGTCCTACATAGTATGAGGGAAAACTTGAACTATGTTTTTGTTCTGTTGCTGTTGTCTATTCAGCAGCGCTCTTTGAGTACTCCTTTTGGAGCTAGGAGAGGTTGATTGATGGCTTCTTGTGCTGAGGGGGGTTGTCTCTTCATCAGGGGTTTTGTGTGTTTGCTCAGCTTGTCTGGAAAGGCACTTCAAGTTCTGGGACTCTTCCTTGGCTCCCTTCTAAAGCTATCTTGATTTCTTTTCCCTGGATCTTGCACATGTATTTTTGCACACTTCTACTCCGGTTCCTACCTGTTGACAGATTTTCTCCTACCTCCCAAATGTTCTCAGTGCTGTGTTGTCCTGCCCTGCCTGCTAGGACCTGTTTCAGCCACAAGGCTTCAGTGAGCCTGTCCCTTGAGGTCTGTTGCCCCGAGTTGAGATGCGGTATCTTCCTAGTGATGTTGCTACACTTCTTCATTCTTGCACCTCTTCTGTGTGAATGGGGTGTGTGTGTGTCGCTTCTATAGTAGTTGAAGAGATGGACAATCTAGATCATAACTGAAAAACTTGTGTTTAGAATAGTACAGTCCAGTAGCAGAATTTCTAACTTGATTCTGTTCTTGTCTTTTACAGATGCTGTATCCATCTAGGATCTAAATTTTTATTGGAAATAAAATGGAGAATCTGTTTAATATTTGTACATTTCTATTTTTATCTCCTCCACCTGTTTTGAGGGACTTTGTTCATTTTCAGTAGCATATCAGAATTCACAGCACAGGGGTGGAGTGGCGACTCTCGCTAGACCATGAAATGGAGACTTGACCCATCTTTGGCAGGGCACTTGTAGAGCAGGCTGCGTTCCAAAGACACATAACTGGCAGCCTTCACTGCGACTCATCTGTGCCCCCTGTCATGGAATCTGAATGGTTTGCAGAGCTAAACAATAAATGTTTACAACCTCCGAAACTGCGCGCCCAAGCTTTATATAGAACACGAGAAATAATTCCTTGCCTGCCTGCTAGAGGGAAGCTTCTTACTCCTGTTTCTCTTGCACTTGGCGATGACTGCTGCTGAGACAAAACTCTGTAATGGGACACTAAGTCCTAGCTCACATCTGAAAATAGGGTTATAGTAGAATCACAGAATGGGACCATACGTACTGGGTAGCACGTGTGCCTGTAGTGTCTTCTCTGGGATATTTATTTAGACATGTTTTCATCCCACAACTCTAGTGCCCGGGTGTCAGTTCTTGGTGGCTTCCTGGCCAGCCTCATTGCAGTACCTAATGTGGGGTGGGGAGGGTCCATACCTCAGACCAGTGTATCACTGTCGTGAGTTCCTTAAGGTTTGAAGAAGGCATTGAAAAATGAATTCAAAGATTCTTAATGTGCATGTGTCAGTTTCTTAGTACATACCTGAAGAATATGGGGTAGTTTTAAGAGTGGTTTCAGGCAGCTGCAGGTTGTCATGGGTACTGCTGATGTCACAGTCCCAAAATGGCCTGCCCCCATACCCTGGGTGGGTGATGCCACTGATTCTACATAGCTGTTTCAGGCTTTCAGTTATCGGACAAATTAAGACTGACTTTAAAATTGTAATTCAAGCAAAACCTGGGCCTGGCTACACAGTTCTGGTATAGAAATTACTTCACTGGACTTACTTGAAGAACTAAACCTGTAGCTACTACTGTCTCCAGCAGCAGGAGAGCACTTGAGTGGAAACCTGCGTGTTTTAATGCATGGAGAGAAACTGCAGCTTATGGGATGCTGGGTCAGGTCAGGCAGGGGTTTAGTCTTCTGCAAATACTGACAGGTGGTACAAGTAGGATTCAGAGAAGGATGGGGTGGAATACAAATTGAATCTCCAGTTTTAGGCACTACCAGAGGAAGGAGGAGGAAACATGGGCAAATTGGACTGTGACAGCAGGTTGGCGGGACTATGGTTGGGATTCTGCTGATGTGAAGGTAGTAAGCGCACCCAAGTTTGAGGTGCAATGCCCAAAAATACATAATGATCCCATTTTTCTCTCCCCTTTTATCTTTTTCTGCTGTACCAGATGCTGAGGTACAAAGCCTGTTCCTGGGAGGCCTGACATCAAATATCATATGGCTGCAATTTTTGAATCTTTGTGTCAAAACTCTATTTCCTTTCGCGTTCGTTCAGTCCCACCAAAACCAGTGTGTTCACTTGTATGTGGTGGCCGCAGAAAGCAGCAGGCATAGCCGGTTCCAAGGCCTGTGCGATGCAAGTGCCTTTGCTGCAGCAAACCCCTTCCGCTCCTTTCCCCAGCAGCGCAGTAAAATGCCTTGTGTGGGAGGGTGCCATGGCCAGCGGGGAGCCTGCTGTCTGCTCCTTCGTGGACCAAACCATCTGGGAGCTCCTTAGCCTGCTTGACATAATGGGGAGGTAGAAGGGAAAGATGCTGGTGAGGGGGTTGGATGATGACAATGTGAGAGCTCCCTCGGTGCTGGTGGATTTTACCCAGGACCTGCGTGGCACAGCTGACATCAGGGATAGACTGCAGCAGGTGGAGAGAGAGGAAGGGGAGGAGGTTTGGCCATATCTGGTTTTTATGCTGTGGCAAGCTGCTGTATTGAAGTAGCTAATGCGCTGGGATCACGTGGATGAGGCTCTCTGGGATGTGAGGAGCCTCCTTCCCTGCCTGCCGGACGTGCTGGTGCTTGTGCTGATGCATGCAGAGCCCCGGGAGCAGCTGGACCAGGCAGTGGGAGCCCTTCAGAGAATGCAGTGTCTGCTGGATGAGGCCTGGCAACCGGTGGTGGAGACAGCTGCCTACAGGCCAGGCCAGCCTGGTGGCAACCTGGAGGCAGAGCAAGCTGTGTGCGGAGTGCTGAGAGGTCTGAAACTGCCATGAAGGTATCCTGGGCCATAGCTAAACACAGGGGCAAGGGACAAACAGACAGGCTTTTTGGGAACAAAAACATGCTCAGGGTGGGGCATGGAATGGTCTGGGGGACAGTGTAGACCAAAGTGGTGCTGGGTGGCCAGGTTCAGGTACGGGAGGGAAGACAAGCTGGACCTTGCAGGCAATGTGAGCTGGAAATGAGAATGGGGGCTTAAGTGCTAGGATGGACAACTGCATGTCCTCTTCTAAGCTGGTGGTGGCTCTTGCTCCTTGCCAAAAAACACGTGACCATGGAGATGCTGCTCAGTGTAACTGCAGTCCTGACCCCACCGCTGGGGCTTTCTGTGGCTATGCCGACAGCTCCACGGTCTCACTGACCCTGCATTCTTCATTGGAGGGGTGTGCCACCTTCTCTGTGTGAGCCGTAGGCCAAAGCTTTGACCAGGATGATGCCTGCTGTTCTTCTCTCATGTGCATTTCCTCCCTTAGAAGTCAACTCCCAGGGTCCATTTATTGTTTCGCTCCCAGAGTTCAGTCACTGCTGTGCTCTGCCTGAACACATGCGACACAAGGTATTGAAGACAGCTGGAGAATGAATTCCCTTGGGCAGCAGAATCTGGCAGGCTGGATTTAGCGCTGTTCAGATGGATGTCCCTTTGTAGAAATACTTCCCTCCTGGCGCCTTGCTCATCTGCCCGCCTTCTGCATGGACGATTCAGTATGTGGCTGCTGCCAGAAGGGGACACTGCTCCTTCACCATCACGCTGTCCTTGCTACAAAGCTCAGATTTCTTTGCTGCGTTGGCTGCATGATCTACCCCAGGAAACTGCTATCAAAAATCACTGGGTTTCTGCTTTGCATGAAGTACCTTGCTCGAATGTCAAAATGTGCCTGAGAAACTTGCTGGGCTGTCCCCAAGAAACCAGCTGTCAACAGAGAGGGAGTGAGAGCAGGCCAGCTGCCTCTGGATTTTAGACTGTCCCGAAACTGAGATAGTGAAAGAAACCCAGAGGTAAGAGCTAAGAGCACTTTTTCCCAGGAGAGCCTGAATGCAGGTGTCTTCAGTAGTTCTCATCAGCACAAAGCTCCTGAAATTCCCTGGGGTTCTTTGTAGTCACAGGATGGTGGGAGAGCAAAGTTTGCTGTCCCCTCTTGCTTATTGGACAAGATGCCACAAGCAAGATGTAGGTCTGTCTCCGGTTACAGTGCTGTTTGCCATTAGTGCATTGGCCTTCCCCAAGACATTGTCCTCACACCAGAATAGTTGAAGGGTCCGGGATGAGCTGTCTAAGCTTGTTACTCTCGTCCATGGGATACTTCCTACCTACCCTGATGGAAGGACCTGGGGATGGTTACGCACATGGCATGCTCTGCAACTCGCTATTTCACAGGCAGTTGCTCCAGGCATGCCTGGTAGCTCCGCGTGGTGTGTTCGGGCATGTGACGCTATGCTGTCCTTCATGCTGTTTTCATGCTTGCTGCTTGAGCAGCCCTTGAATGTCCTGTCCCTTCAATATGATGGGTGAAAGAAGCTTGCTGTATCTTGACCCAAACTCCACTGACATCTGTAGGTCAGGCCGAGTGCTGGCTTACAGAGGTGTCAGCACAGCTCTTGTGGGAGGACTGAGAGTGGTGTGGGCTGAACCTGAGCGTGTATAGGGCTGAGAATCAGCTGCAACGAGGACAGTCCTGATCTGTGCCCATCCACTTTAAACTAGAGGCACTGCAAGTAAAACAGTATATTTGTGTTCACTCCTCCTCATTCCTGGCCAAAGGAGAAAAAAATTCTATGCCAATGGAAACCCAGCATTTAGCCCACTGCCCATTAAAGGGCCTCTTGCAGGGATGTAACCTGACATACAGGTGGCTACCAGCAGACATCCAGCGGGTTGAATTACTGGGATGGGTTATTTTGGGTGGGAAGAACTGTGGGAGCAGTGGATTATTTTTGTTTCTGAGGCCAATGGCCCATAAAATAGCTGAAGTTTTTTCGCATCCTCTCTGGGCATGGCAAGGCACTATGGTGAGCTGCATGTTTTTGCATTGGGAGCTTATATATATTTCTTCTGGGTTTTTTTACAGATGTTGTATCCACCTAAGATCTTAACTATCACCAAAAGAAGTATTAAAAACCTGGTATTTGTTTCATTTCCATGTGTGTGTATGTATAAGCTTTAAATCTGTACATTAAAGACTATGAAACTCCTGCTGAAGCTGTAGGTTTGTGTGATATAGTACAGACGGGGTGGGATCTGAAGGTGGTTCAGAGCCCCTGAACCAATATTTCTCAGGGAAAGGACCCTCCAGGTTCTCTCAAGCTGCATCCATGCTTTGTTCTCCAGCTAATCTTGGGTGGCTATACAGGAGTCCTGGAGCAACCTGCTCTGCTGCTGTGACTGCTGCCCCAACATGCTGCAGTCCAACAGAGGCAAGTCATCAGAGACCTGTTCTTTAAATGTTGAACCCCCTTTTCATTTCAACTAATGCAGGGTTGGTGAGTTTACACGCAATAGCTCTGCTGCCAGGCTAGCAGGAGCATTGCAATTCAGCAAAGCAGGAACAAGCAGCTGTGGCCTGAAACCTCTCCAGCCAGCTTAGCTACAGCCCAAAGAGGACATGCACCAGCAAGCATTAGGAGCACTGCTGCAAAGCCCAGAAGTCTGCCAAGGACAACAGGTCTCTTCCTAGGACAGAGGAGAAAAACCTGCTCTGTTCAGCTGGCACCACATGCTGTGAGAGCAGCAGGGAGCGGTGTCCTGTGGGCTCCTGGCATATAAGCATCTGAGTACCACCTCTGGAAGAAGAGCTTGATCAAGACAGCACCTGAGCCAAGATTTGCCATCCAGACCATGCTTTGTCCATTTACAAAAAACCCTTACCTAGCCCTGCTCCTCACTGGTCTGGCACATCGTGCCTACGCACCAGGGCAAAATCCAACTGCCCTGAGGTACCCTGTATTGTACGAGAAGGGCACCGTGCCAGCTGGCTATCTGTGGCCTCTTTCAGGCCTCAACAGTGTCAGAACAGGCAGATCCAAACCCACCTGCTCTGCCTACCGGAGCAACTCCAGCCTGGGAAGCTGATGGATCTGCCTGTTGTCAGAGAGCAGTTCTGAGAACCTGGGGGCTTCGCCCGTGCCAAGAAGGGGTTTTGTGGGAAGGATGCAGGAGGGAGCATGAGGGAAGCAGGAGGGGCTGCATTTGTGCGCAGTGGTCCCCAATCACAGGTTACCAGCTCAGTGTGGTTTGGGGTAACTTCTAAGAGGTTCTGCAAAGGCTAAGCACACAAAAAGCTGGACTGCTGGTGTTGGAGGCACGTGTGTACTGGGGGTAAAAATGGAGGCTGGTGGCTGTGAACAGCTAGTCCCAGGTCCTTTTGTCAAAGTGAAGGCAAAGGTCCAGCTGAGGCTCTGGCAGCACAGCCTGAAAAAAGCCAGAAGAGGCAGCTTGGTCCTTGGGTCTGATTTCATGTGTACTGCCAGCCAGTTTTTTAACATCTTCCCCGTGGAGGAGCAATGAATGGAGCAGGCTGAGGGGGCAGCCTCCATCGCTCTCCAAGGGGACAAGCAGAGACATCCCTCCTACCGTGAGATCAGGCTCTGCTGGCTGTGCCAGGTCCCCATCTTCCTCTTCAGAAATACCTTCCTATGCCCCTCTGCCATCCAGAAAGGGATGGTGACTCCAGGAAACCTAAGGAAACTTAGGACAACTGCAGAGATGGGCAGGATGAGGCACAGATTTCAAAGGGAATGGGATTTTGGAGAAGAGAGGTGGGGAAGGTTTTGGGGCTCCCCATCAGGAAGCCAGGCTGTGTCTGAGCCATGGTACAGCCAGGGACTTCACAGCTTTATTTGCTTACGGAGTGTAACCTCTGCTGAGTGGGGTGTGATGGCCTGGATGGATCCAGGCCAGGCCTGAGTCGGCACGGGCTGCCGGGGGACAAAAACTGGGGCTGCCTCAGCGGTCCCTGGAGATGGCTGGGTCTGGGGCATGGGGAGCTGGGACAGAACAAAGTGACCATCCAGCTTGGATTCAGTTGTGACTGAACTTGTCACAGGAAAGATCCATGTCTTGTTTGACACAGTTCAAGCTTCAGTGGGTGAAAATTGGAGAGGGGTCTGGGTTTAGGGGCTAGAAATGTTATGGGGAGTTTGGGGGGAAAGTCAATGGAGGAGATGGGGAGAGTCAATGGAGGAGTGAACAGGAGACAAGCTAGAAGGGGCTCAGCAGGCCTGGGATGTTCAGGGCAAGGGGATAGGTGGATTTGAGGTATTTTCTTCACTTGCAATTACGTCCTCTGCTACTTCTCTGGGGCACCCAAGAGGATCTCCATGGATGAGGAGCTCAGTGAGTGCTGGTGCCTCACAGCAATGCTCCTGGTGGCAGCTGGTAGTGCTGTACAAGTAAAGCAGATGCTCTCCAGCATCTTGTAATGGTGACGTGTTTTTCCAAAGCGGTAGGTGGAAGCAGGCTTGGGGAACAGGTCTGTGAAGGAGCACTTGTGCAAAAGTTTGCTAAGGCTTAGCTTGTCAGCAGCCTGTTCCTGCTCCTAGCTGGCTCAGAGGCTTTCCCAAGTGCCACTGTGAGCACCTAGGCTGCTGAAAGAGTTTAAGGAGCTGGGCTGGGTCATTGAACACAGGGGCTCAGAGCTGCTCTAACAGATTCCCTCTTGCTCGTTCAGGCTGCCTGCACTCCTATCATCAACCTTGGCGTAAGAATCCGTTTCCCTCCATCCTCTTCCTACTTTCTTCAAAAGAGAGGTTTAATCTTCATAAATGCCCCTCTTAAAGGGCCTAATCCAATGGACCTTTGATTTTGTTTAGACTTCAATGCACTACTAATACACATGAGAAATTTATTTCTCTGAACAAAGCATCTTCTCTTCCTCCTTTGAAGTCCAAAATGAGCAGATGTTGTGTTTGCTCTGAACAGCCATGAACATGTGTAAGAGATGTGATTACCTTCATGTAGGGCTATCTGCAGAGATTTTCTTCAGATGTGACTGTCAGGTGGACATGTGAAGGGGTGTCAGGCCTTGTAAATACATCTGTGGTTTTGCTCTGATGCCTGCCAGAGCTTTGAAGTCACTTTGTCGGGGACTACAAATACTGCTGAGCTCATGACTGCCTCTGACCTGTTTGAGCTGTACCTCTTTAAGTAATGCAAAGGGAGACAAAGTTGTATTTGCTATTAGATCTTACCTCTGTTAATAAGTAAAGAAACGTAAACAAGGTTGTTTGGTACCGTGGGTGACATTTGCCTTTCTGACTAGCCTCTGCTGGCAATGGTACATGTGTAACTAAAATGAACAAAAGAATCGTAGTGGCCATGCAGAACAGCTCTATCTGGTCTCAATTATTAGATTTTAGAGGCTGCGCTGGCAGTTTAGATGCTGGGGCCACTGCAGAGAAATAGCCAGTGGTGCTCCTTATGAGCTGAGTTAGGAAGATAATTTCATTTTTTTCTATACCTTCCCTGCAGGAATCATCTTGGTAAGTTTGAAGAATCACCTGCTTGAAAGCCCACTTTCTGAGGTACTTTGGGGTCTCTATGTGAGTCACTGGTGCAGCACTGCTTGAAAAGAGCCCTGTGAGACCCATGCTGTAACGGTCTTCACACATCAGACAGGGTATAGCTGACACCACCACACCACAGGCTGTGCTGGCAGCTCGTGTGGAGTTTAACATGCTGTGGGTCTGTTGTGGCAGTTTGCAGGGGGCATCCTATCTCCTTACAGCTGCCTTCAAAAGACCTGAGCTTCCCCGATCAAACTGGCCAAAGCAAGTGTCCATCTTTGCCTTGTTCCCTGCAGGCACCAGCCAAAGCTGCTGGTCCTTCTTCACAGAGACCTTCTTGTGTCTGGCTTATGAACAGATTTGTGTGAGGGCTGTATCTAAAATTCTATAGTGGGGGAAATTATGAGGCACGAAACCCCAAGGTGAGGGCTCCTGGGGACGAGCACCCGCTCCTGTCCCCTCCTGCTGCTGCTGCCGCAATTCATGGTGCTGACTATACCCAGGGTGTTTCTCCACAGGACTGTGAGCAGGTTTCTGACCAGATGAGAAAAAAAAATCCTTGTACATACAAAAACAGGGCAACATTAAGGCCAGACCTGGCTTTTGAATTATGCCTGACTTTGTAGCCCTGGTATGTTGACAGCTGCTCTCTGGGCTACCACGCTGGCATGGAAGCATGGGCTCTTGCAACAATAGACCCTGATCTTTGGAAGAGTAGCCTAATACTTCTGTTTTATTTTCCCCCAATTTGCTTATCAACACTTGTCAATGAATAAGTTACTTTTGCTAGGACCCAGGGCAGAAAGTCTCTCTGAAACCCTCGGCCAGGCTCTGCAGTGCTGGCATAGGGCAGTGTTTGCTAAGCCTGTCATAGCTGGGGCAAACATTTTCCTGACTTAACCTTCCTAAGCTGCCACACCCTGCCATGCCTGGGAATGAGCCCATGGCACATCCCTTCCTTGTGATGGCTGCTGACCTGCCAGGCTCTGGGGACGGGTGGCAGGGAGCAGGCATGCTGGCTCAGCTGCCTTCATGGCACATGAGCGTGTCCCAACACACATGTTGGGAACCACTGATAGGGCAGGCACATGGATTTCTGCCATGCTTTCACTTCCAGTGCTCTTGGAGCCTCCACCGGTCCCACAGAGGTGGTTTGGCTCCAAACGACCTGAGAGAGTGACTGGCCAAGGTGACTCTTGCCGTTTGCACCTTTGAGCTGTTTATCCCCTCTTGGGTTCTTGTGATAAGACATTACCTGTTTGGAGGAGCCTGTTCTGATGTGGAACAGGGGAAGTGTTTACCACATGCCATGAATCGGAGCTCCCTGGTTCATCTGCCAGGCACACTGACACCAAGCAACTGCCAGGGCCAGGCACCGTGGCTGCCATCACATGGCTTTTGTTCACTGTTGGCTGGCAGGGCTGGCTCATGGGATACAGGCCTTTCCCTGCGCCAGGGCTGCGTAACATGTGCCAGCACTGCAGCTCTGATTATAGCCCTGTACTTACCCCTGCAAACATTCTGTGCTGTGACGGGAGCCGCATGTCACTGTGGAGCGCTGCCAATGCTGGTGGGGCTCTGACTACGGGCTGTGTTTTGTGTGGAAGGGGATGGATGTGGTGTTTGCAGAGGGGAAGCCAAAGGGGACTGGCTTGGGTAGGGTCTTGGAGCCACAGTGTGTGGGGTGGGGGCTGTAGCTCGGCTTTGTGCTTGTGCACAAATTGGGGAACTTGTGACCAGTGGGGTGGGTATGGCCTTTGAGGGGGTAATTGTTTCCCAGATGCAGCCATAGCCTGGAGAGGCTGTGCAGCAGCGTAGGGCCTCCTACAGCACATTGTGCCCGCAGAGGCCACTCCATCACTGCCCTGGGGTGCAGTGTGTTATGCCCTGGGGGGCACGTTATATCCTTGGGGGTGTGTGATCCTCTGCTCCTCAAGCTCTTGCATCCACAACCCCTTTGCAGTCACCACAGCCTTCACTCACCCCTCTTGCACCTTCCTAGTCCCCCCACAGCCTGTGTTTTCTGCCTGAATTTTATCACCTTCCTGCTTTAAGAGGTCCAGTCCCGCAGGAGGCTTGTGCAAGGACCCCGGGTCAGGTTGCGTGGCAGATCGGGGGCCCGGGACCTCTCTAGTCCGCTCCCTGCTGTGCCCACCCGGCAGGGGCTGGGCACCAGGAGGAGCTGGGGGGGTGCCGGCCCCGGGGGTGCTGCAGGCCGCCCTGCACGGGGGCTGGGGGTATCCTTGACGCCCTACCCGTTGCATCGGGGCGGGCGCACGGGGCGGCGCTTGGGGCGGGGGGCCGGTGCGGGTGCTGATGCCCGGCTACGGGCCCGGTGGGCGGGGCGGTGCCGTCGGGGGCGGTGCGCGGTGCCGGGCTGGGTGCGCGGCGGCGGCCGGGGATGGCGGCGGCGGAGCTGCAGGAGCTGCGGGAGCTGGTGGAGCGGGTGGGCGGGCGGCGGGCCGTGCTGCTGGTGGCCGAGGTGGTGGCGGAGGGGGCCCCGGCGGCGGCCACGATGGCCGCCTTCGCCCGCGACCTGCTGGGCGAGGAGGCGCCGCCGGGCCCGGGGCCGGGCCCGGGGTCGGGGTGCCGGTCCCGGCGGCGGGCCGGCGGCGGGCGGCGGGCGCTGGGAGCGCGGCTGCTGCTGGTGCTGTGCCGTGCCGGGGCGGCGCGGAGCCGCGGGGCCCGGGCCCGCCTGCGGGAGGTGGTGCGGGACGTGCGCGGCCGCCTGCCCCCCGCACCGCCGCCCGCCGTCGTGGGCGTCCTCCTGCCCGGCGGGGACGGGGAGGACGCGGCGGTGCTGGACGCGGCGCTGCGGCAGCACTTCCCGGCGCCCGGGACGGTGCAGGCGGCCCGGTACAGCCCCGGCAGCCCCGCCGCCCTGCGCCGCTGCCGCGCCGCCGCCTGCCGCGCCCTGCGGGCCGCCCTGCAGCAGCAGCACCCGGCAGGTACCGGGGGCGGCGGGGGCCGGGCCGCCACCTCCCTCCCTCCATCCCTCGCCCCGGGCCCTGGGCTTTCACAGCGGGCGTTGCCCTGGGATCTTCTCCTCGGTGGGATCTACCCCGTCCCAACGGGTTCTGACCGTTCCTGATGGGATCTTCCCCCCCTAATGGGATCTGGCTTTCCCCAGTGCGAGCTCACCGTTCCTGATGGGATTCCCTCCCCACCCCACCCCGGTGGGATCTGGCTTTTCCCATTGGGATCTGACCACTCCTTATGGGATCTCCCCCCCACCCCAGTGGGATCTGGCATTCTCCAATGAGATCTCTTTCCTACTGGTGGGATCAAAGCCTTCCCAATGAGATCTGCCTTTCTACCCCTCTTTCTGGTAGGGTTTCCAGTCCTGGCAGCTGAGGAGGAGAAACTTCCCAGCAGGTTGGGAAGCACTAGAGCAGCTCTTGGATAGCAGGGATGTGGTAGCTGAGGGCTGTGAGGCGGTGGCCATCCAGGCTTATGGACGTGTGTCTTTGGGGATGCAGGATTGGGGTACAGCCCTTGCCGCAGAGCACAGGCAGCACCTGACCTTCCTGTGGGAGGAAGGTGCTTGAGGTGGCTTCGAATAATGAATAAGAACAACAGCAAGTGGGTGTTTGGGTTTAAAACCACATGTCTGTTGTTGGTGGCCAGTTTAAGCAACATGAGGATGGCAGGATGAAAGCTGGGTGTCAAACAGGCCTTGAGGAACAGCACTTGGCCTGGGGCAGAAGGCGAGTCATGTTTATATGCAAACGCAGGGCACTGGGTGGCTGGGCAGGGTCAGCCCTCACAGCAGCTACACAAAACAGCCCAGGCTCACTTCTGTCTTTGGCACCGCTTTTCGTGGGCTATTTCCCTTTCCTTCTGTCTTTGGCACCGCTTTTCGTGGGCTATTTCCCTTTCCTTCTCCCTTCTTTCATTTTTTCCACCTTTTCCTTGCTCCCCATCATTTCCAGGGGCTCTGGTGTTCTGCTCAGTCACTGCCTTTACCGCAAGGGATCCTGGCACTTGCCAGCAGCACCACATTGACAGGGTCCTCTGGGATCTCAGAGCTGCCACACTCAGGTGCTTCTTTCCATCACCTCAGTCCAGAATCCTGGATCCAAACATTGAGGATCTTTGAGATGGCCGGGACCCACTGTGAGGGTGCAGGACTGTCTTCTGCCAACCGTTTGTACTGAGGCACGCATGATCCCCTTTCCAGGTTCTCCCCTTTCATGTGCTTGTCTCCCTTACATTGTTCCTGCTGCAAGAATTTCTGGTGTGCTTGCAGACACCACTGAGCCCTCCAGTTCTGGTTGCAGCCGCCTGCTGGGACAGCAGCTGCAGAGGCAGAAAAACATCTCTGCGTATGTGACCTTTTCCTGGTGCCTAGAGCTGCTGGCGTTTGGCTCAGTACATGTATTTTTGTGGCTAGCTGTGGCTTTGTCCTTCGTGCAGGCGTGGAAGCAGCATAGCAGCCAGCAGAGGAGAAAGAGGAACAGAAGGAGCCAGAGCAGGTGTTGCAGCCTGTTTGCGTGTGCTTTATAAGCGCGGTGCGTGGGAGTACTCGGCATGTTGCTTTAATTTACCTCTGATGTGCTGCCTGGTGATCTTAGTCATGTGTCCCAGGACCTGCATGTGTAATGAGGATGCTCATCAGCTGCAGGGTTCAACCTTAGGCCGTGGCAGCTTCTTGCCATGCTCCTGTGAGCACTACCTTCTGAAATCCCCATGTGACCAGAGGGATCCCAGGTGTAGCTGTGCCTCTGGAGAGCTGGAGGCCCGGCGGTGCCAGGCACCAGCCCCGTTGCAGCCTGGTCTCCTTCACCTTGGGGCTTTCCCCACAAGCAAAGCAAAAGGGGAATAATATCTTTAATGTAATGTGAAGGAAGACTGTGGGGAAGATGGGTGTGGGGCTGCGGAGCACCCTGCAAAGCAGGTTCTGGGGATGTCAGTGTAAAGATGTCCTTGGCTGGGGCTGAGCTTGTCTTGTTTCCCCTCTTGACTTTGAAGGGGGCTTGTGCTAAGCTGACAAAAGATGCTCTTGTGCCTGGAGGTGTACAGAGTGTAAGGCTCTGTGTATGTGTGCTTGTGCCCTTATTTGAGCCCAGCCTCAAAGCCTCTTCCTCTCCCATACACATGGCTGCCCAGCTCTGCCCGTGACAGTTGCTCTGGAGCTGCAGCCCCCCCGTGCTGGGAAGGTCCTGGACACTGTTACTTGTGTGGTGGAGCTGGGACAGGAATTGCAGTGGGGTTCCTGCATCTCTTGGGTCTAAGCAGAAATGTGCTCAGCTGCTCTCCTGTCATGGTGCCTCAGTGGTGTCCAGAGTCCCCACACGCTGCAAGGAAGGGATGTATTTACAGCTGGAGGTTTTGGTTTGTTGACTGGCAGGAAACACTGCCACTGTGAACCCTTTAGTGTTGCAACAGCTTGATAAGTTGAAGGACACTGAAGTGGTTTATCAGTTATCCGATTACAAGGTGAAAGGCTGAATGATATTTCAATGGAGATGCTGAACTGCTGCTGTTGGAAACCATATAAAATGTGCTGCTGTCGTGTTTTATAAGCTGCTGTAGTGTTTTACTATAATGGCTTGAAAGCCTGCAGTAACTTGCTGTGACCTTTGATGTCCTCCAGAATATATACTATACATTGATGGAGGCCACATGCTCTCTGCATTTTGCAAGCAGTTACAGCTGTAGTTTCCAGTGTGCTGAAAGTCAGCATGTGCAGCAGGTCTCCCTGGGAGGGAGGAATTGCTTAATAAAGCAGGGAGCAGTAAATAGGGTGATATGGCAGAAGCTGTGTGACAATATAAAATAGAAACTTCCCTCTGCAGGAATGCCCTAACAGTGTCAGTCCCCAGCCTTGCCACATGTGCCAGCTGAGCTCCTGCCAGGTTTCTTGCTTGCTCTGGGCCACCACATGCAGGATGGTTTTGGCAGTGAGGTGACAAGGTAGAAACTGACACTCGGGACAAATTTCCAGAGAGGTTTCATCCTGAAATAAGGACTGCCAGGAGCTGCTCTGTGCTTTCCAGGGGTGGGCTCTCTGGAGTGGACCCGGTTGTGCTGTGAGGAGTTGGGCTCATGGAGGGGAGATGTCGTGAGTCAGTAGCAGAGAGGTGGGGTAGCAGCAGGCCTGACCTAATGCCTGTCTGAACTCATCTTCTCTGGTTTATCCAGAAGAGGGGAAAGACCAGGAGAGGTGGAGGCTCCCATCCTTTCTGCGGTGCATTTCTTTGAGCCGGAGGAGCTGGAGAAAAGGTCACGAAGCAAAAGCTGCCAACAATGTTCATGAAGGTATGCCCAGCTCTCTCCCCTGTACTCCTGCTGTGATTCTGAGAGGTTCCTCCCTGACTCCCTGGTGGTCCTCATGGCCAAACCACTTGCTGGTGTCCTCCTTAAGCTATTTCCAGCTCCACAGCTGATATCTCTTCCCTGGCTGTGGTTTGGCCAGAACCTGAAGACAACTAGTGCACATCTGGCTGCTGTGTTGCTGTCTCTCTGTTTTCTGACCTTTTGCTTCTTTAAATAAAAACCACGCCCGGTCCAGTGCCCAGCTACACCCCCGAGAGCACTGCTGAACTCAGCTGCGTTTTGCCGAAGTTTCTGGCAGCAGAACTGCTGTGTGTCTAAACAATAAATTGGAATCATCACCCTGATCTTACATGATGTTTTCTGCAAACATGGCTCAAAGGAGTGTTCCCAAACCACTTGCATTTGGGGCTGACGGGGAGGAGGAAGAGGGTAGTCAGCCTTGATCTCCCTGATTCTAAAGGAAATTGTTCAGGTGGTGAATAGCCTAGCATTCAGCCTTTGCTGTACTGTTGGCACCTCTGCTTGCCTTTCCCAGCGGTGATTGTCTTTTTGCAGAGAGCCCCCATGCAGGAGGCTACAAGGTGCATGGTGTGCACATCCAGACTGCTCTACAGAGCACGTAGAGGAGGGGAAGCTCCTTCACTGTAAATAGAATAGAACAGAATAGAATATTTTTAATTGGAAGGGACTTAAAATTATTGTCTAGTCCAACTGCCTGACCACTTCCCAGCTGACCAAAAGTTAAAACATGTTATTAAGGGCATTGTCCAAATGGCTCTTAAACACACAAAATGCTTAAAAAACATAAGGGTTAGAGAAAAAAATGCCCGCTTTGTGCAGCTTTGAGACATCCTCTAGAGTCAGAAAATTTTAAGTGCCTGATCTTGCTGTCAGTGCCAGGCAAGTGACACCTTGTGGCCACGCAGCTTGTTCTGAGATTACTGAGATCGCAGGGAGCTGGGCCCTGTGCTCCTTTGCTCATAGATCACCCCTGGTTCTTGAATTAATGCTGAATTTGTAAAACAAAATGAAAATCAGTTATGAAAAAAATCAGCTGTGCTTAGGTTGTGAGTATTCATCGATTGCTTTGTCTCATGCTTTCTTTTCATCTTAAGTTTCATTTTGCATGAAGAAGGGTTTCTTTTTCAGATCTCTCTCTGCTCTTTGCAGATGACCTGCAGGACCCCAAGGAAGAAGTGGCTCTCACCAGCCTCTCCCCGAATGGAAACTACGAAGAAGCTGCTGGAGGCCCGGGCACCTAGAGCTGCTGGGTGCCCAGCACAGTCCACGACCCGGATCTGCCTGGTGGATTTGGAGTAGTGGGAAGAGGAGGTGGTGCATGCTTACTCACCCTCTCCTCTGAGGACCCACCACTCCAGGAGAAGCTGCTCGGCTTAACTTACCAGGGTCTTCTGTAGCTGCCAACAGCCTCTGAGGTCCATGCCAGAGAGCCATCATCCCCTGCTGCGCCCTGCTGCCTGGGGGTGCCTGGAGCTGCCAGTGGTCACTGGGCTTCTGAGAAACTCTTTGAGGATGTACCTCACATCCTGGGTGTGATGATCTGGGGACTTTGTGTGTGAAATGCAGCCAGGTGCTTGAAGAAGGAAGGACGGTTTCTAATTCTGACCAAAGTTCCCTGCTGAGATTGCCAGGGCTGGCCTCCCTGGCAAACAGATTCTGCGGCCTTGTTTTCCTGCTTTATTGCTGCTTTGAAGTTCCCGCCCTCTCTCTGATCAGGGAAAAAAAAACAAACCACAACGTGGTGGCATGGAGACTGCAGTGGGATTACATGTGAGGTCTCAGATCTACAGCTACTGGAAAGGCTTGAATGTAACTGGGTAATGTGAAGAAATGCAGTAAGAGCCCACTGTGGGTAGCAGAAAGAATGCAAAAGACACTGATAGTAATGGCAGCTGGAGCAGAGTGGGGTTTGGGAGCAGGATCCATCCCTCTGGCTTGTCCTGGTGCTCACAGACTGACTGATGGACTGCCTGGGTTGGAGGGGTGGCAGACGGACACTACGGTGTGGCTGGTGCTGGATGGGGTTATGGGAGAGGCCCGTCTGACCAGGGACATCTCCACAGCTGTGCGGTGGTAGGTCTTGGAGGCGGCCTGCAGCATTCTTCTCAACAAGATGTGGCTGCTACATAAATAAATATAAAAATATGAAAATAATCTATTTAAGTAGTTCCAAAGGACTGCCTGTAGCCTGCAGGGCTACAATTAATTACAAATCCTTTGTTTTTGAGGTACATTATAATAATGGTAGGAATACTTGTTTTATTTTGACTTTAATGCAACATAAAACAGGTCTTGTTTTATTTTTAGCACAAGCTGGGTTTTGTTTGGTGCTGGCTGTCCTTTTGGAATTTCAGGCCACAAAATTCAGCTCATCATGTCCTGCCTACCTCTTCTCTGTGTTAGCTGCCGAGTTACGGCAGTACATCCTCTGTGCACATCTGTCCTTTCTCTGCCTCTTTATTTCCCAGTGGCAGCTGAAGTGTTTGCAGTCCTGCCCGCTCCGGCCAGTACCCTCTCCCAACAGTGTACCTTCGGCATCTCTCTAGCTCTTACTTGGAGCAGGGGATGGGTTTTTTACCCAGCTCTGCTCATGATCATGGTCATGAATATTTTTCAACAAACCATTTTTCTGTGCCTCAGGGGACAGCAACACCTACCTACCTCACTGGAGTAATGATGGGTAACACTGGAGCGGAGCTTAGCAGATCTTGGGTTTAGAGTTGGTCCCTTTTGCAATGGTGCTGCTTTGCCCTTTTAGCTGGGAGAGAGCATCTGAGGGTGCGTGGGGCATGCCGGTGGGGTCAAGTGGAGAGATGGGGAGCATTTCCAGGTGTGCTCAGCAAGCCTGTGTGTTATCACGCTGCTTGTTTGAATGTGCTTGGCTGAAATGCAGCTGTCGTGCTGTAGCTGCTCCATGAGAAGGTGGGAGGGAGGGGGGCAAGTGGATGCCAAGTCCCTGTGAGCAGCGTTTGGGGAAGTGCATGTTGCATTTCTTCACAGCAGAAACCCTTCCTATGTGGGTGTGGGCTGGCGAGACCAAACCTCAGAGATAGCTGATGTTGCTCGGCAGAGAGGGCACCGAACCCACCCACCTTCCAGCCTGCAGGATTTCTGTAGGTTTTCTTTGCTTATGACCAGGTGGAAAATACAAATGTAACAAAGTGACTTCATAATAAAGTCACTTGGTGTGTGTGGCTGTATTCATGGCCCCGGGCCTCAGCACTGAGTGGTGTGTGCATCTTAGTGAGATGAAGGTGTCCTCGGCTCTGTCCCTGGCAGGAGTGTGTAGGTCTGATGTGTGCTGGAGTCCCTCTGCCCGTCTTCCCAGTCACTAGGCAGTTACATGCTTTCCCAAGAAAACCCTTGGTTAAATGAGTCCAGTAGGACTTGACAGTATGATGAGGTGAATCTATTTTCTTTGAGTATTTGGCCTTTGCCACCTAGAATTTACCAGTGAAGGGGTGACCCAAGAGTACAGATTTGCAGTTAAACCTATCTTAGTGCCAAAAATCCATTGGATATATTTACTGGTAATTTTTAAGTAAATCATGCAAGTTTACCCTTGCAGTGAGGCTTTTGTGGAAGATGAACTGCCTGGCATTTAGGAGGTATGAGTGGGAATACATTTGAGCAAAAGTATTGTTTGCCTTTGACTGAGGGATGTGACTTGAATTCTTTTTTTTCTTTTTTTTCACTAGCTGGGCATAAAGAGGTGCAGCAGATAGTTTTACATGTTTAATTGATTTAATAATTTAAGGGCACTGTTATCTTACGTGCTTGCTGTAAAAAGTAAAGACATTTAATTTCTGAATTGGAACATGCTTCAGTTTGGTTTTTGTTTGCCATGGTGTTATCCTTAAAGTAGCATTGCTCATGGTTTAAGTGGTATTTCCCTTGATTCAAATAAAAGGTATATTGGGAGGGAATGGAAGTGACCCCAGCATATGGTATGCAGAAGATCAGCAGCATGGTCTGTGTGCAGTTGCGGCCGGCTGCTCGCCTGTGGGCAGTGGGGAAGGCTGGAGACTTCTCAGTTGTCCAAGGAGAGCTGGGCTGACCCTCTTGGCATTGCAGGCAGGGCTCTGGTAACTCTCCTTAATAACATTAATAACTAACTGAGGCCATTAGGTTTCCTCGAGGAATTCAGGCCCTTCAGAAAATATTTTTTCCTATTTAGTAGAAACGGATGGAAATCAATGCCACTGAAGTCTGGGTGCTTTGATCTCTTGTTGTACAGCTCCATTGCTGTTGAGCTGGATTCTCCTTGGTACAATTTCCCACCCGGTCCATACTGGACCCAAAGCGGGGGCCAAAATGCTCCTCCAGAACCGGGGCACCTGTGCGGGGGATCTGGACACTGCCCTGTGCTGCAAAGCGGCAGATGGGGAAAAGGATTTGGTGAGGGGCTGTCAGATGCGAAGATGCATGCTTCCAACGAAGAAATGGGTTTGGGCGAGGCCTTTCCCCATGGTACAAGGTACCTCAGGGGGCCCGGGGCCCACGGAGGCGGTGGTAAATCCCCGATCCCTGCAGGCCTGTGCCCACAAGATGCCACCAGCGTGGTGCAGCCTGGCAGAAGGGGGCAGCCGCTCGCCTGGGCAGGGCGCAAACACGGGCATTTAGGGGGTCACCCGGGGGGATCCCGCAGCCCCCTTCGCCGCCCCCAGGCAGTGAGGCGCCCGTCGTGCGGTCTGTGGGGTGTGTGGGGGAGCTCGGGGGCGGCGGTGAGGGATGCGTAGGCCGTCAGGTGCCGCACCACCCGTGAGGCGCGCGGGAAAAGTGTGAGGTCCCGGGAGGCAGAGCTGTCCGCTTTCGCGCCTGGCTGTTTCTCCGCCGCCCCGCTCAGGCGATCGCCACGGGCACCTTTTCCCGGGAGCAGGGAGCTCTTGCCGGAAGGGGCCCTTGGCTGCACTTCCGGGCCGGGCGGCGGCGGCGCGAGCGGCGGTGGCACCGGCACCATCAGCACCAGCGCACCTGGGCCGGGCCGGAGCGGGCCGGACCCCACCGGACCCCACCTTCCCTCGCGGGCCGGGCGGGCGACACCATGATCACCTCGGCCGGTGAGGGAGCGGCGCGGGGTAGCGTTGTCCGCCGGGGTTTCGCTGAGTCAGGGCCCGTGACTGGGCACCGCCGCAGGCCGCGGGGGCGCCGGCCGCGGCGTTCCGTGGGGCCGCCTGCCCCCCAGGGCCTCCCCGTGCCCCTGGGGCCTCCCCGTGCCCCCGCCACTCCCGGCCGGTAGCTGCCGTGGGCCTCGGCGGGAGCGGAAGGCCGCCTGCGATGCCCGGCGGCTCGACACAACCGGCACTTTAAGCCCGGGAGGCGGGGCGGGGGCAGCCCATATCCGGTGCCCGCCCGTGCCCCGTGCCCGCCCGAGCCCCGGGTGGGGGGCTCTCCGGCGGGCTCGGTGGGGAGGCGCGGGAGGCAGAGGCAGAGGCAGAGGCAGAGGCAGAGGCAGAGGCAGAGGCAGAGGCAGAGGCGGCGCCTGCCTGCCTGCCTGCTCGCCCGTCCCGGCGGCGGGAACCCCCCCGGTATTGGATGGGGGCCCCGGTGGCTCTGCGAGCTCCCCGGTAGGCACGGGGGTGCTCCTGCCAGCGGAGGGGCTTCGCCTGCCGAAAGGAATAACGCGTGGAAGGCGCGGAGGCGGCGGGCAGGAGGGGATAGCAGGAGGGACAGCAGGGGGTGAGGAAGAGGGAAGAGGCAATCTTGGATGGGGAGGGGGACAGAAAGGCAAGTGCCTTGCGGAGGAAGAGACAGCCTAAAGAACCCAGGCTAACGAAGTGTGTAAAAATTAGATGTTAAACACCGTTTCTGGATCTGAGAACTTCATAGTGTAAGAAAATACAAGACGTATTTTCAGAAGTGCTCAGGCCAGAGATTAGTGCGTGACTGATTGTGGCTTTGTGAGAGAAACAGTGCAGGGGGTAATAATCTGCAAGTAGCTTTCTCCCTCTGAACCCTTTGCTGTATGTTTAAGCTTTATTTTTGTTGAGGAGGAGTAGGAATTTGTTTCAAAGGGGTTTTAAAAAGGTAGAAATAGTATATGTTGGGTAGGAATGAGATTGCTTTCTCCTGATAGATCGGGTAAATGCTGGAGCTTTTTCTTTTGTTTTAAAAGTAAAGTCATACATTTGGAGTAGAGTTGCAGAAAACAGCTGGAAGGAGCACTGTGGGGTGGGCTGCTGAACCTGCCTTCTTGCCTAAGGGCCACATCAAGTTCTTCTGCAGTTGTTGGCATTGACGGGCATGTGTCTGACTGGTTTTAAAAATTCTCTGATAGTGGAGTTTCTACAACCTTCTGACGCAAAGTGAGAAACTGTCTTACTGTGAAAAATATTTTTCATATCATCAAACCTCAATCTTTGAAGTTCCGAGT
This sequence comes from Phalacrocorax carbo, assembly GCF_963921805.1. NCBI lineage: Eukaryota > Metazoa > Chordata > Aves > Suliformes > Phalacrocoracidae > Phalacrocorax > Phalacrocorax carbo. Next base: position 37,370,065 of record NC_087519.1, on the reverse strand, counting down.
AAAGCTTGGTCTTACTATTCCTGTTCACATCTGACACAAAATATCAGATCATTCTCTTTCTGCTGGAAGCTGTCCTGTACATGTATGAACTCTGTACCCTTCCCAGATTAACATAGACTAACCAGTTACAGACTGCGAGTCACCTTCATAAGTCCCAGTTCCTGGACCTCTTTGTTCTTATTGCTGTGTTCTGAAATCATAACTCTTAAAATGTGGTGCCCAGCACTGGACACAGCGCTCTGGCTCAGGTGTGTCCATGCCAAGAGAGGGAAGGATTGCCTCATATATCTGCCAAGAAACGCTCTCACTTACACATCTCAGTGTGAAGTTTGGGTTCTCTGCCTCCCACTGCAGCCACATGATATTATTGATCATGTTTCATCTTAATCCACTGTACTATTCAGATTCCTTTCTATATTTGTACATTTAAGTTTTGACCTGCACACTCTCCTTTTAGATTTGTCAAGATCTTTTGAAAGCCCGGTTTAGCCCTCAGTAGGCTTGCTAGCCTTTCCAGTTTCATGTCTTATTTAGATTTAAAATGGTTATCAGTCTATACAGCAGATGAAAGATTAAAACCATTGAATTGCATTGGACTTTGATCAGATCCTATTCCAGCCCTTCCAGCTGCATGCTTGCAGTCTGACAATAAAACCATCTATAGTCATTCTTCAGACTGAACTCCCCAAATAGCGGTGAGCGTCTCTTTCGGTTACGTCAGTTAAACAATATTTCTGTAGCCGTTTGTACAAATGTTCTGGAACAGCATCAGGAGTCTTGCTAAAGCTGCAAGATATGACAGCTTCTCTGAGGCCTGTTTCCTTGGCATGAAGAAAGTTAGGATGTTTTGACATGATCTTCTTTATGCCCCTTGGGGAAGTGGGAAATGACTTGCTAGAAAGCAGCTGGCAAGCTAGTGATGGAGCTGGAAGTAAATCGCAGATTCTCTGAGTTCCCATCAATAGGTTTTCCTCTAAGAATGATCAGTTTTTATAAACAGCATACTTTGTAAATTCTGAACTATTTTATATCATGTTTAATACAAACTTCAGTCTGATCTTTGAATTTTAATATGATGATTTTAAACCAGCATTCCAGAGACAGCCTTCTTTCCTGTTCTGTTGGCTTTTGAGCTAACATGCTCACTTTTGAAAGAGAGGGAGTCCAAAACTGACTATGATCTTCTTTTGCAGCTGGAATTATCTCCCTTCTGGATGAAGAAGAGCCACAGCTCAAGGTAAGCTGTTACATCAGGGAGCAAATAACAGCAAATGCATTATGTTGAGAGCTTAAAATCAGAAATGAGTGGATCTCAATGTTAATGGTTGGGCAGCAACAGGTGGGCCTGAAATCATATCTAGCCTGAAGGCTGAAAGGAAGGGGTTAAATAACTTGAAAACAGATGGCAAACTTCCTTGTTTTGAACATGGGTCAAACTGGAGCTTCACATGCAAATATCTCTATTCACCAAATCTGCCAGCTTTCTAATGACAATGGGGCTTTGTTACTTAAAAGTGTACCAGAGACTGCATTTTGCCTATGTAAAATTCAAAGCTGAAGAACATCTCAAGTTTTTAGCATAATTTCAGTGATGTAGAACAAAATCACAGTTCCAGTTTTTACTTGGGAGAAAAAATCACAATAGTAGTAGGAGAAGAAAACAACAACAGAAGCTTTACAGTCCATAGAGTATATGAATCCACAGGACAACACCAAACACTCGTGTATTGATGATGCTTGCTAGCTACTTGAACAGTTAACATAGCCCCTTTTAAGAGGGGGAGGTGTAGCATGTAATATTAGTACTCCCCTAAATATTTCGTTTGGAAACAGACATAGGTGGTGATATATCTGAGTGAGCCCTGCTTTTGCTCTGAAGTGATTACAAAGCTGATTGTAGTTCCGATATTGTTTATCTGCTGAAGTACCGCATCCAAATAAATAAATAAAGTTGGCTGGCATAGACCACAGGCCAGTTCTATGTGCTATGCAAAGGTTGCCACAGAGACTTTGAAAACTTTGTATTTTAAGGAATTTCACTTATCAGTTATTTTAGCCAGTCATTCATCACAGAGAGGCCATGGAAAGGAACGTCAGGGTTATCTTACCTGTTAAATGAACAGCCCTTTGTCTGCAAAGGACTTGCAAAGATTAGTGAATTTTTTGCAAAGATCTTTTAATGTAGAATTTGCTGTTGTAACGGGTCGGTGTTTATGATATCAGTCTTAGGTGGTACTTAATTTTTACTGGGGAAAGGTAATAAATGCATTTTTAATGTAATATAACTTTTTATTATTTTTTGTAGGAGTTTGCTCTTCACAAGTTGAATGCTGTTGTCAATGACTTCTGGGCAGAAATCTCTGAGTCGGTGGACAAAATGTAAGAGAAAGCACTTATTACTTCAGGGTGTGCTGCTTAAAAAGAACATGAGAGATGAAGTGGATGTGGTTCTAGTTGCTTGATACTGTCTTGTACAGCATCTAGCTCTGTATTTTCTGGAAAGCATTAATATAAGTGGATGTGAGCTTGCAGCTGTAGTCCCAAAGATGCAAGTTAGATCAAGCTGTCATGTGGCCTTAAAGAGAACTGAGCACACAGGGCTAACGCTCTTCTCTCTCTTCTCTGCAGTGAAGTTCTCTATGAAGATGAGGGCTTTCGGAGCCGGCAGTTTGCTGCTCTAGTTGCTTCTAAAGTTTTTTACCACCTGGGAGCTTTTGAGGAATCACTGAACTATGCCCTGGGAGCAGGTGACCTCTTCAATGTCAACGACAACTCGGAATATGTGGAGACCATCATTGGTAAACAACTGTTGCTGCAAAAAAAAAAAAAGCTTTTGTTTTATTAAAACTGCTGTAACTTGGAGATTTTACATGACATAGCTGCTTTTCTCCATATTCCTCTTCCTCTCCTTGTATTCATTTAAATTGATGCTGCAGCTAATTTTACCCAGTTTATTTGTGCTTGCTTTCTCCTGCTTTGGGATTTTGTAATTGAAGTGACTTGGGAGTTCTGGTAATTTTTTCCTATTCTTAACCCTTATTCTATTGCGAGTTCCTAATAGGAAGATTGCTTTGGTTGTTTATTGTCCTTTCTCTCATTTGTGTGCTAATGTTGTTATCAATTTCAGCATAACTTTGGAAATAAGCAGCTAATAGGTGTGGCTGCACACCTAACTGAGGGGTACAAATATTTTTTTATCTACACTTAACCAGAGAGCAAGTCAGATGTTGAATGCATGTATAATTTGCATATCTTTTAAAAGTCTTGTCTGCTGGTATCACTTACGTTGTACAGGATGTGATGGACCAGGGCTGGCTTTCAGTCTCCTCAGCTAGTGCTTACACTGGAGCTAGGAAGTCTCCTACTGCTGTGTCCTCATTTACGTAAAATATGGTGCCACTTGAACAAAGATCATGGGCTTGGTTCCATTTTAAAAATATCTGCTTTGTTTCAGCACTAGAATCAGAGTTTGTTAGGAGAGAATATAAGTATCTTCCACTACTATCTGTACATGACTATGCAAAGGGTTCTTGTGCCTCACCTTTGTGTAGTTCCCCATATGCTGTATTTTCTGGTAGAATGTGTGTATGCACATACTGGTCTCTTCAGCTGTAAAAAACTGCAAACATCTAGGAAGCTGACCCCCCTATATTTGTTCAATATCTTTTCAGCAAAATGTATTGACCACTATACCAAGCAGTGTGTGGAGAATGCAGAGCTGCCAGAAGGGGAGAAGAAACCTGTCGATGAAAGGCTAGAAGGGATAGTGAACAAAATGTTCCAGCGGTGCTTGGATGACCACAAGTATAAGCAGGCCATCGGCATTGCTCTAGAGACACGCAGGCTGGACATCTTTGAGAAAACCATCCTTGAATCGGTATGTGCAAGAGACAGGAAGTGCATCTCTTCCAGGTGTGCATCCAGAAGTGACGTGCAAGATCCATGTTGCTGTGGAACTTGCCCTGTTTTATATGAACAGAATAAAAGATGAAACTCAGGGGTGTTCAGTTCAACATGTTCATGAAACGCAGAGGAACTCAGGGATATCAAGTATAGAAATCTCTGAGCTGCGAGTTGCTGGGAGAATATTCCCAGGAAGGTTGACTATGTGCCCTGTTCTTAAGGTATTTGCTGTCAGCTTCTAGAAGAGATATGGTACTTGACTAGGCAGACCTTAGGTCTGGCGTAATATAAGAACAGCTCTTATTTTGTTGTGCCTGTCATCTGCTGTAATTTGCTGTGGGAAGGGATCCTTAGGGGGTAGGTGATTTATTTATGGCAGGCAAAACAAAAAAATCCAGTAGTTGGGTGGGCTGCTCTATTTTCAGTAAGTGGCTGTCTGCAGTCTTAGCCTGCCCTGACTGCAAGGCAGTACAGTCTGGCTTTAACGTTCTTCACTGAGGGTTTGAGGTAAGTCATGTTACCTAGTAATGGCAGTAAGAGAAGCATGCCTGTAGTCACTTGCAGCAGCTTAGCAGTTGTGTGTAATCTTGTTATGCTGCAGTACCTTAATGATACGCCAGACACATGGTTTAAATCCTTTAAATTTTACCACTTTTCAGTTTAGTTGTCCCATATTTTTGGATGTCTTCCATTTCTGTACACAGGAATGATAATAATAAGGCATCCATCTTGCTTTCTCTGTTCTGTTTGCTGTCCTGTACATTTACTAACTTAATTGCTCATTAAAAATCCCTCATTTCACATTACCTGTCTGAGCTCTAGTAACCAAATCTCTTTCTCAGTCTCTAGCAAAAAATACGTGTGTTGGGGATCTTTTCTTGGTGCATGGTTTGTTTTGCTGACATTTTATATTGGTGCAGTCAATTTCACTGCATTTGAGAATGATTATTTAAACAAGAAGGGTGAAGAAGAGGACGTAGGTAGGTATTGAACTTTTAAATGAATCTCTTACATGTTTTAACTATTGAATTAAATATCAGTCCTCTACCTTTTTGGTAGTACTTTTTCTTTAAACTGCAATACACCTGCATATAAGCTTTTCTGAAAAGGGGGAAGAAAACTGAAGGTTTGTGTGTCATGTCTTTTGCTCTGCTTCTTAAAATAAAAAGGAGGTAGCTTTATTTTAATTTCTAAATCCTGCTTGTCAGTCCAAACCCAGACTTGATATCCCTGATTTTTATTTCAGAATGATGTTCCTGGGATGCTAGCCTACAGCTTGAAGCTCTGTATGTCTTTGATGCAGAATAAACAGTTCCGTAATAAAGTCTTAAGAGTTCTAGTTAAAATCTACATGAATCTGGAGAAACCAGACTTCATCAATGTGTGCCAGGTAAACTTCTCAGAGTGATGTTTAAAGATCAATCAAAAGTTACTCTTCTTTAGATGTATTTGGCTTGACATCTGCCTGATCTCTGTTTTTTTATTCAGTTAAATGAAATATCTGTCCCTGGTTGCATGCTTCAAATATAAATCAAAGTGAAATCAGCTTGGAAAAAAGATGCGAATATCGCATATTTGGTCAATTTATAGAGAAAGAAACACATTCGAAGGCAGTTTAGGGACATAGACAACTCTGACAGAATATTTTAAGCCTATGTAGGGAGTATCAGATGGTAGGTTCACAGCTTGGAATTCTATTTATTCCTCCAAAGAACATTTACAGTGCTTTGTTTTTTGGTAAGCCATTGTCTGAAAGTGTTTAGACAACCAGTTGTGAAGTTAGTCAGATGTTCTCAGGCCTTTACCAGTCTTGGTATGCCATGTACATGTGACTCAGGAGTGTTATGCCTGTTCCATTTTAGCTGAGACATCCCTACAAAATGACCGATGCTTCTTGAATGTGCTTTTGAAATTTCTGTGTTTAGTAGGACAACATTGTCAGCTTCCAAAGGTACAGCTGCAGAAATAGGAAGGCTTGAATGATGTGTCTTGAGTTTCTAATACTTGGTCTTGTTTTTAAACTGTTCTATGAAAACTCTTCAAAGATTTCTATTATCTCCTATGAGAGAGGGAGACTTTTTCTTTCTTTGAAGGGGTGTTCTGTGGCAGTAGCAGATGAGGGAAAGGGGAAATAGACTGTGTCCTCTCATAGCGTTACTTTTTCATTCTGAAGTACGTAATGTCTTCTCCTGATGTTTTTTCTTTCTCCTGATGTTCTTCCCTTCTTCCTGCTCAGTGCCTGATATTCCTGGATGACCCACAGGCTGTGAGTGACATCTTGGAAAAACTGGTGAAAGAAGATAATCTTCTCATGGCCTACCAAATTTGCTTTGATCTGTACGAAAGTGCTAGCCAGCAGTTCTTGTCTTCTGTGATCCAGAATCTCCGCACGGTTGGCACTCCCATTGCCTCCGTGCCTGGATCCACCAACACCGGCACCGTCCCTGGATCGGAGAAAGACAGGTGAGGAGACTGGCTTGAGAAGAGGCATAATTGTTCGGTTACAGTCCTGCTGTGATGGACCCTCCTGGTCTGTGTGTGGATGCCCATTACAAGCAATAGAGTTACTCCCCTTCGTTTAAGTCAGGGTAATAGGCAAGACATGCTACTTGATCAGGCAAAATTGTATATTACCAGAATCCACTGTTGTTTGAAAGAATACATTTTCCTTTGCAGTTGATGTAAGCATGGTGCAGTGACTGTGGCTTAGCTCATGAGCAGTAATTCATTAAGCCATAGTGTGAATTGCTTGGGAACAGTCTGATGTTGTGTGGTCTTTGCAGCAACTTGTAAAGCTAATGAAGGGGAGTTCAAGCAAAAAAGATCAACGCAGCTATGCGCAAGTTTGGTTTCATGTCATAGCTTGTGGTCTGCTACCTGCTTGTGGGAAGAGTGAGCTCAGATGATACTGTAGTGTTATACACCCTTTTGTACTTGCAGTTAAAAAGAGTTAGTTCACATCTAGTCTGAGTTTTGTTAAAGTCTGGACATTTAAAACTTGTTCAGTGATCAACTTCACTGAATCTTAGCTGCAGGAAGCTGCTGTTAAGAAAACCAAAGATGGCACTAACCATTCCACCTTCTTTATTTCTGCTTTTGATGGCTTACAGGTAATTGATGTTCATAGTTTTGTTTTAAACCCTCTGTTTTTAGAGGATTCGCCAGTCCATACTAAGCCCAGCTCAGGGGCAATGTGGAAGAAGTTTGTGCTCCATCTGCTCTTTAATCACCAGAACTGTCATGTCTGTTTACTGTCTTTACATGTCTTACTGTCATGTCTCTGCACTGTCTTTGATAGCATGTGATGGAGAATGCTGCCTAGATCAAGGCTGGTTAAATATAAGGGTTTATGCAGCTGTGAGGAACAGGGGTCTAAATGCTTTTGAATCAGTGATACAGGCATAGCAAGCATTCTCCTCCCCTTTTGCACCGAAATAAAAGGAAAGGCACAGAATAATTTCCATCAGCCTGTGAAGCATTAGGACAAGGTATTAACAACAGCTTAATATGTTTAATCTCCATTTCAACACTAGCATCAATCCTAACAGTGATGAGCTCAAGGCTTCTGGGTGAGGATGTAATTATCCTTGCTGCCTTGTCTGTTGACCTTGTTTTCTCACCTGTCTCTGCCTGTTCATTCCCTACAAGTTTGTTTTCCTTATACATGAAATAAGGGGGTGGGGTTTTCTGGACCTTTATCTTCCAAGTTCCCTGAAAATTGAACTGGGGAGGAGTTGGCTTCTCAGCAGTGACCTCCAGATATGCAGCCCTTGTCCTGTCCTGTTTCCAGTCATCTCCAAATCCCAGGCTCCTTTTTCAGGACAGTGCTCAGCCATAATTACAGTGCTTGACTAGTTACGAGTGATGAACTGGGTTGCATTTTTATTTTGTTTCAGTGATGCTATGGAAGCAGAAGAGAAACCAGGAAGCAGTTGTGCGGGGAAGTCTGCAGAAGTTGTGAGTGCCGTTTCCAAAATATACCTTGCTTAGTTTTTCTTATGCGTCCACTTTGAATCCTTGGGGTTGCTAGATTGGTTTGGCTGATGAAGAATGGAATTCCACTTCTGTCTTGCTTGGAGACAAGGTGACAGATGATCTCTGAGGACCAAGTGTCCGGCAGTCTGGAAGTCCAGCAGTTCAGATACTGAAAGTTATCTTTTAGGTAACTAGATATTAGGGGGAGAGTGGGAAGTGGGTAGGTTTGAGTGAGAATTACTGAGCCCTGAAAAAGGGGACAGAAGGATCTGGCTCATATGTTTGCTTTTTGTTGATATTGAAATAATTAACTCTTTCCAGAAGAAAGGGCCTGAAATCTGACTGCTGCTGAGAACTTTAGCTGATGAATTAGATTGATGTGGGTTTTTTTCTTCTCCATCTGAAATCTGGCTGTAGTTCTGGTTGGATAGAACTGATGCTGTTCTGCAGGAACGGCAGGAGGGGATGCTGACATAACATAGTTTCTTTTCTAAGGAGGAAGGTGGTGGCTGTGTTGCTGGGCCACCTGGTTAGAATCTTTTTGTTTAGTTTCTTTTCCCACGTATTGGAGAAAGTGAGTTTACTTCTTACATGCTTAAATGCAATTGTATGTGCATGTTGAATAGCTAATGCAATTCTGGGAAAGTAAAACCCAAGAAAAGTTGGTGTTTTGGTGTTTTTGTTTTTATTTTTTCCACATGGTGCATGTTTGCAAACTAGACTTGGGAATCTTGGAGATTCTTACAGATCACTTAAAAATTAATCAGGGGCAAACAGAAGTGTTTTCTTGAAAATATATTCCACAAGGAAAACAAAAGGGGTCGAGTTTCTTGCCCCATCAAGGAACCTGTAAACAGGGCCTGTTGGCATTGCTGGCTGTGCCAAGGGACAAGTACATACAAATGATCTATGTGGCCAGAAATGTTCTTGAGCTTAATCTTCCACAATATGGAATGCTGACTACAAAGAAATAATTGAGGGGATTAGTTTAGGGGTTGAACTACTTATGCTTTCACCCTGCTTAGAAGGGACTTCAGTTGGAACTTAATCGGTGGAAACTCTTCTATCATGAGGAAGAAGGAGGCTTTCTCAGGGAGCTCTGGAAGATGAATGTATTAGAGATTCCTAGTTCTACTAGCCCTTGTTCTAAATAAAGCCTGTAGCTCACAAGAATGATGCTGCAGCTCAGCAGGGCCATGCAAGGTGTTGTGGCTTTGTGGTCCTCTCCATTAAAACTCCCATGGAAGTACAGGTTCACATTTATAAAAGTGGTTTGCTTTTGCGGGAGACTCATTGTATCTGTAAGGCCAAACAGTAGCTTACAGGATATCAGATGTCGCTCATATCCTTTTGCTTTCAATGACAAAATACATTTGTTTTCAAAGAGTCTCTTCTCCCATATGCACTGTTGTGCACAAAGGGACTTGATTATCTGAGAGTTTTGGGCTTGTGCTGCACGGGCAGAAACAATGTCCTCTTAGTCCTAAAACCTATCAGGTTTTGGAATATGGTGATGGGAACATACCAGAGTGGTTTCTCATTAACGGTATTTTAACAGCGCCATAGTTGGGTTCTCATGTTTCTTCTCTTTGCTTGTATGTGAAGAACCCAGAGCCTAAGGACCAGATCTCAAAAATGATTAAAATTTTAAGTGGGGAAATGGCCATTGAGTTACATCTGCAGTTTTTAATACGAAACAACAATACAGACCTCATGATCCTCAAAAACACAAAGGTAAGAGGCTTTGTTAGATATGGTTGTCTTGGATTCATCTAACTCGTCCTGTGTTTGTTTTGACCACATTGCGGTTACTTTACAACATCATTTTATATTTTAGCATGGCCTCCCTGGGTTTTGAGGATACAAATCTGTGTTTTAGTCATGATAAATTAACATTTAAAACTTGAACCTGCGAGGCTGAAGAAGAGCTGATTACACCCAAAGAAGGCCATATAATCAGATTGTTTCAATTTACAGCTAGTATGACCTAATGACAGGCTGGTATTAGTGTGTTGATTGTTGTTGTTGTTGTTTTTGATTGGTTATGGAAACTAACTCTTTTCTCCCCCCTTTTTTTGGTGGGTTTGTTTTCCCTGGCTACTAAGATGGATGAGCTCACCCTCCAGCTCCATGACTGATCTATTGCAAATGCTGCTGGTTGGGGACGGAGGGAGGGACTCAGCCAGGACTGTAGGCTACTGTATGTTGGTTAAGGTATTATGTGAGACCACACCTTCAGCTTGGCTAAAGAAATCCTGTTATGTGCTCAGACACTAATATTTCCACACAGCAGACAAAACCAATTGCATACTGTAATGTAGGCAGTGCTAGTGAATTGAGTAACTGATTTTGTTTTGGAACGTGTTACTCAAGCGTGGGCAAATGAAAACTTACAGGTAAATTAAATTATCTTAAGCTAAATGATTATTAGAAAGCATAGGAGAAGTTTTTTATGTGTGTGAAATGAAATGCACACCATAGGCAAAAATGGTAGGGGATGCCTGTTGGTGGGCTCATCTAGGAGGCACTTCAAATGTATTGGAAATCTTTTCCATGTGCTGGGTAAGTGCTTGGGAGTGATCCTGCATAGTGTTACAGGGTGGCCTGAAAATGTCAGCAGTGCATGCTCTGCAGTCCTCAGTTCTGGGAACCAGAAGGCAGGGTTCTCCAGTTGCAAGCTGCAATTGAAGTAATCACATCTCTGACAGAAACTTGCAGAAAGGATTGGTTTGCACTGGAAAGATGGGTTGAGGATATATTAGAATGTGTTAACAATCTATTAACTTTGATTAAAGGGAAATTGCCGGTTAAATTGAGCGTAATTACAGTCTGTTTTTCTAGCGTACTGGCAAGCATGTTAAGCAACCTAGGGCATATCTTTTGCTTACTGGTGATACTGATTGTTATTGTTCTTTCAGGATGCAGTGCGGAATTCCGTGTGCCATACAGCAACGGTTATAGCAAACTCCTTTATGCATTGTGGTACAACCAGTGACCAGTTCCTTAGGTAAATCTATGGCAGCGAAGCTCCAATGTCATTTAGAGATGTTGGAGCAACATTGTTGCTCTACTTAGTTTGGTACTTCCAAAAGCGTCTCTGCAGAACTCTAATGGGCTTAGAAAATAACAAAAAAAGGGTCTGAAAAGTAATGTGAAGGCAGAGGGAAGAAGCTGGAATTGTTTCCTTTTCTCTGTCCTCACAAACTGGCTTTATCTGACTGCTAGCTGTATGAGCAGTTTGGAGGGTGGAAATCTGGAATTTCTGTTTTGTTTACTAGTTAGAGAATTTCTGAGGTGATTTATATTTTTTGGTAGAGACGGACACTGCTGAGTGACTCTTGGAAGGGAAATGTCAGGGCTGACCTTACCAGGGACTTGAGGAAGGTTCCAGAAACTCTGCTAGAGTTTCACCCAGAGAGTTGATGGGCTGCATATTGAGCAGTTCTCCGTCTTTCACTGAGGTTGCCAGTGTCTAGAAGCTTGACTATGACCAGCCAAAAATCAGGGCTGATGAAGGGGAGAGAGGTATAAAGTGGAAATGTGGTTAGTCTTCTTGTCTTCTGGAGCTGCTTTCTAGTTTGAAAGCAGTCTTTAGAGCTGTGAAACCTTGCTTGCAGAATGAGGAACAGGCTGTATGAAAACTGTTGTATAACCTTTCTCTTTTCATCTTCCAGAGACAATTTGGAGTGGCTGGCCAGGGCCACTAACTGGGCTAAGTTTACTGCTACCGCCAGCTTGGGTGTTATACACAAGGTAACGTTGCATTCATTTCCTTCTGGTCAATATAAATGCTTGACTTGTGAATACTAAAAACATTGAAGTGGGGATTCTGAATGATGTCTGCACTCCAGTTTACCTAGTCTATTGCAAGGCACAGCTGTGACATAGTTTGTGTCTCTGCACTAAAGGAAAGCTGGGCTTTATCAAGTCCATCTTGTCTAATATCAGATGCAGTTTATGGCATGTTTTGCTGAGCATCAAAAAGGTGGTAGGATAACATGGCTCAAGGAGAGAGTCTCATCCTAACTCTTCCTCTGTGAGTTAAACAGAGTCAATAGTTCCTAGCTATTATAATTGCAGGTTGTCTATTTCTTAAGTGGTTTTGGGACAGTAGCAAAGTCCTTACTGTAGTAAGTTTCAGTAAGTTTGAATGGTGACCTAAGTAGTGGTCATTTTCTTCAAATTCATTCACAGGGAGGGTATATTTAAAACTGTTTTGAAACAGCAAGAAGTCTTGTAATTGTTTTGTATGCCTCAACCTTCATTAAAGTGCTCTAGTACATGAATCAGTGTAGTTTCAGGCCAGATTTGTCCTGGTTTAGATCAGTGTCCAAGTGATTGATGAATACTCTTGTACTGTGGTTAACAAAACTCCAATACAGAAGGATTCTTTGCTGATTGTACAGCACCAAAAGGCTGATTTTTGTGGAGAGAGTAATGGCTATAACATGTTTTCTCCTGACTTGTTTAAATATTAAGTGTTTGCATCCACTGTTTTTTCACCTTTCACTTCCCATTCTCTTCCCTCCCTGCTGGGCACTGGACGTACAGGGTCATGAGAAAGAAGCACTACAGCTAATGGCAACATACCTACCCAAGGACACCTCTCCAGGGTCAGCCTACCAGGAAGGTGGAGGTCTCTATGCCTTGGGCCTCATTCATGCTAACCACGGTGGGGACATCATTGACTATTTGCTGAACCAGCTGAAGAACGCCAGTAACGATGTATGTACTGGATTCAGTAATGAACCTTTGTTTTGTTGGGAATATACAGAAGGGTGCTAGATAGTTTAGAAGTGGGGGTTAGAGGTAACTAAGACCGTGGCAGTAGTGTGATACTTGCACCTCCTGTGGGCCTTAAAAATAAAGTTTGGTTTTAACAACCTATTGCTCAGTGTTCAGGTAAGATTTTTAGGAAATTCTTACATATTTGACAGTGGATCTAGCTTCATCTTTCTTAGTACTTGTATATCTACTTTGTTTTGCTGGTGGACCTAGAGTATTGAGGCACCGTTACTGATTAAGGCTTAGCTGTGAAAGAAATGAGCCACAAAATGCTTCTGCTGCCCTGTTGGTGTATTGCATCCTATACAAAAAGAAGTGTTTTACTTAACCACTTACTGTTTGTAGACCTCTACAAAAAGCCTCTTTTAGGAATAGATTAGTATTTTCCCAGCATGTTCCTTTCTTTTTGGGGAATTTCAGACGGCTGTTTCAAAAATTGTGTGAACGGATCCTGCTTGCCTTATTGCAAATGTACTGCCTTTCCTGTATCCATTGTTAGAACAAAAGAGGATGCAGACTGTTTAAGTGGGTACTGATTTACTTTTCTATTCAAAAGCTATTACTAGGACACAATTTTTACACATGGCACAGATTTATGGTTTTACATAAATCACTCAGTGGGAAAAAAGACCTTAAGAATACTAAAAGTCTCTTGTGCTATGTGTAAAGCTTCTGATACTCATTGTTTAAGGGCTTTTTGAACCGCAGTTTCTATTCTATTTTCTGGCTCTTTCATCATTGTTACTGCATGAGGTGGTGAAAGTGGTATTTCTAACAGGTCAAGAGATCATTTTGGGTGGTTTGGGTCCAAAAGTTTGCAGCTTTTTATTGATGGAAAGATGTCTACTTCAGCTGAAGCCATATTGCTCCCTGTTTTATGATGACTAAACTTGCATATGCTCCTCCAGATCGTCCGACATGGCGGTAGCCTAGGTTTGGGTCTGGCTGCCATGGGGACAGCACGTCAAGATGTGTACGATTTGCTGAAAACAAATCTATACCAGGATGATGCAGTGACAGGTAAATGTTCCGCTTTCAAAGCAAATAACCATCTGAGGCCTTATCAGGCATCTGGGGATTTTTGATTTGTGGTTCCCCCCCAGGTTATCTGTTAGCAGCACAGATCACCTCTAGGTTGCCTTAGCTGTGTTTTATTTACTGACCTTTTCCTGATCAGCATGATTCTTTAGTTATGTGGCAGTAATGTTCAGAGGTCCTGTCAGGACTGGTCCGTGGCCAGTGCCAAATATTGACAAGACATGCTAGGTCTTTAAACAGCCCCTTATTTTGCTCTATTCTTTCCTTTGTCATATGCTTTTTATTTAGTGTGGTAGATCTCCAGAGCCATGTGCCCTTTTTGGCTGAGATATAGGCTTGGAGAAGCTTGTGGGGGTTAATGCTGCATTGGCAGGAGTTCACAGGAAAATTATCTCAGCAGCTCTTGGCCCAAGGGAGAGAAAATTGAGCTTGGTAGGGAAGAGCACTAAGTTGTGGCTGGTAGGTTATCATTACGAGCACATTTGGCCAGGAGTAATGGGGTTGCTGGGCATGGTGGTGTCCAGAAGTGATCTGTTGGCCTACACCTTGTGTGATTCTCTAGCTATATTAATTATATCTATTATTAACCTCATTATATATTTTATATAATTTAAAAACATTTAATTTAGTTATAAATTAGTATAATTATATTATAGTAATATTGTAATTATTTTAATAATGTGATTTATTACTTATAAAATATATTTATATGAAATTTTTATAAAATATGTTTATATTAAATTTATATAAAATAGTGGTTATAAAAGTAATTTAAAATAACAGTTATAATTCTTTAAATTTTAAACACTTATAGAATATAATAAATTATATTTTTGCTATATATTTTAATATCTAAATTAATATTTACTGCTTCCAGAAACAGATATTTTGCTTAATTTTTTTTTTTTTTGCGCTGGCAGGTGAGGCAGCTGGCCTGGCACTGGGATTGGTTATGCTGGGATCTAAAAATGCTCAGGCTATTGAGGACATGGTTGGCTACGCACAGGAAACCCAGCATGAAAAGATTTTGCGAGGTCTTGCAGTTGGAATTGCTCTGGTCATGTATGGGAGGATGGAGGAGGCAGATGCTCTCATTGAGAGTCTCTGCAGAGATAAGGTGTGTTTAGCAGTGACTTAATCCCTGGCCCTTTTGTTACACAGGTGGCCTTCCTGTCCTTTTGTGAAACCTCCAGCTACAGTGGGTTAGCTGTTTGGAATCAGGGGAGTTCTTACACAGGTCTGAAGTGGGCCAGTTTCACAGGTTGCTTCACTCTGATCAAAAATACAAGAACAACCGTGATTAGCTGTGTATTTAGCCCCAAACTCAGTCTCTATAGTCCTGTGAGCAGCAACAAGGAGCAGAATGGGGTGTAATGGTTAAAAGCAGATGAGGCTTGCTGTAGGTGCATCATTCTCAAGAATCTAGTAGTGGTCAGTAGCAGACACTGAATAAGAAGCAGAATGACACATCTGCCAGGTACTCTCTTTGACAGCCTGTGGCATAACAACTTTCCATCCCCCTGAAATTGGTAATGACAGCCCTGTTTTGGTGATTGTCCTGTTTTTCATCCCTAATAAACAATGGAGCAGTGTGGCTACCTGTTTGCAGATTCCAAGCCCAAGAGTGGAACAGATTTAAAGTCAGAATTACTGAGCCCCTGTTTGGATGGATGTTAAGTATTGATGCTTTCTCTTCCAGGATCCAATTCTCCGTCGTTCTGGCATGTACACTGTTGCTATGGCATACTGTGGCTCAGGGAACAACAAGGCTATCAGACGCCTACTGCATGTGGCTGTAAGTACTGTGGGCTTAGGACCACATAGCAAAAATTTTTGGTGAGAGTAAGTGCATCACTTTGGCAGGCTTTGTGTCTACAGTGTTAATGTTCTGGTCCAAATCAGACATTGTGAAGTGATGAAAGCTTTCCTTAATCCTAGAGGGAGAAATAACAGGCTCTTCTGACAGTAGGATAAGTAGACTTTCAGCAAGAAAATATTCAACCTGGTATCACAAAAAAGGATCATATTAAAAAATAACACATGACCCTAAAGTAGTTGGTAATGGGTTTGCAGTGAATAGTCAGTGTAATGATGGGCTGGGGAAAAAACAACTCAAGCTGTAGAAGATGAGGGCTGTCTGCTCTTTGATAGGCTTGCAGTCACAGTGTGTGAACAAGGGTGAGGCTATTTCAGCTAAGGCTGAACATGATTGTTAACTTTCTTTCTCTATAATTCTGTCTTCTTGATTAATTTGTGTGCCTGACACCTGGCCTGAAATGTTGCACAGTCCTCAAGTGTTTAACCAGATTCTGAATGTCCTGTTTTCCCTTTTGTAGGTGAGTGACGTGAATGATGATGTGAGGCGGGCAGCTGTTGAGTCACTTGGTTTCATTCTGTTCAGGTACAATACCTTCCTTGGTCACTTCTACAGCATTCAGTTTGATGTCTCTTACATTTTGAGGAAATGTGTACGCTATTGCTTTCATGAAATGACTTAAGTGCTAACTGAATGGAGGTTGAAAAGTGAAAAAATTGAGACTAAAACTTGGTTCAGAATTAGAAGCCTTCCTTAATGTTCATGGAATGCTTAATGAGCCTTTCTGTAGGTTTCCAGTCTTACGGCTTAAATGGCTGAATTAGAGTTAAATGAAGTTGACAAACAGAATGCAAAAGTAATATTTGCAGGATTGGGAGTTAATTAAAAATTAAATATACAGTGCTTGTGCTAGGCCTCTTAAAGGCAGCAGTACTCAGAAAAATGTGTCTGACTAATTGCTATCTAAAATGTCCTGGAGGTTGTCACTCTGGTAAAAATAACCTGAAGAAGGTGGTCAAAATAGTTGTGTTTTTTTTTTTTAAGTATCCACTGTTGAACCCTGATAGGTAACTGGGCTTATGCTGTGGTAGTGTAAGCCCATCACAAAACAGTCATGGTGTTTGCTTTGGTTCTCTAAAGTGGAATCTGTCACTGAATTGGTATTTTGTAGTGCTCTATATTTCCCTGAGTAAGACGTGTTTGGTTTTTTGTGTTGTGGGTTTTCTGTGGTAATTTTTTTTTTGTGGGTGTTTGTGTTTTTTTAATTAGATTGGGGAATTAGAAGGTTCCCCAAGGACTACACCTTCCATCTGTTAATAGAGTTAATAATCCGTGTAGTCTGAGCACTGAGTCAAGCTGCAGCCTTCAAGTATGTCTGAGAGGAGGTAGTGCATACTTGGGTCCAGGACTATAATTTAAAAATCTTTGTTCACATCTTCTTTATGTTAGTGGCAGTCTGTAGATTCATCCTAAAAAGTGTGATAAGAGGTGCTTAAAGCTGGTATTAAAAAACTGGGTTACTGGTATGACCAGTCAGTTCATTAACCAAGTTGTTCCTCACATAGAAATTACTCTGCTCCATTCTATCTGAAGTATATTCTGGCTACAATTAAATGTAGTTTAGAAACAGAACAAATTCCCTCTGTGGGCAGGAGGTGTCTCCCAAGAGCTTCTGCTTTGTTGCTTTCCATGAGCACATATTGTTCCTTGCTGCATAAGCAATCTGTGTCCCTTTTGAATCCAAAGGGTCTGTTTAACTGTCTTCTGCGTCTGTGTACAAAAGGAAAATTCCATGCAGGCCTTCCATAGTTTCAAGCATCTTTCTTCCAAACAGGTTGTGACAAAGCACTTTTGATCTCTGATTTCAATGTAATTATTCTTTTCAACAAATGCAAAACATAATTGGGCATTGATAGCTCCTACTAAAATGAGAAGCTTTCAAGGCTCTGAGCTAAACCATTTACCATGTGCTGGCATCTTGTTGGAGCAAGATAGTTCTGGGCCTGTTCTCTCTCTCTCTAGCAATGACCAAATGAGTGACATCTTTGACTCTCACCTACTCTCCAGTGGTTCAGACTTTATCCTGCTTCTTCCCTTCCCTTTTGGAGGGGTACGGTCCAACACCTGGTTGCACAATAGGGAAGAACATTCCTTTGTAAATTCCAGTGTCCACCTTACTTGGTAGCAAAGGACTAAAATTTTTTGGCTGATTACCACTGGCTTCTGGAAGCAAAAGGCTTGTGTTAGGCTGTTGTAGCTGCTAACACTTTTTACTTGCTAAATTTCACAGAATACACGATCAGTTGTTTTGCTTTAAGACACAAGTTTTGGCAGGAGTCCTTGTTTGTCTAGCCCAGACCCCTGTATTAACATGCAGTGATGGAAGGGATTTTCTGCATAGGGGGTGCCACAGATACCCCCCTGCATTACTCTCTCTAATTATAAACCAAAAGCTGGATTTCAATTCCTGGAAAGAAATATTGTCTATTGGTGTAGGGATCTAGAAGCTAGTTTACTTTTACCTTTCCTGTTTGTTGAAACTGCTAGTTAGCACTAATGGTGTGCTCTGGCCCATCTCAGTGCTGCAGGTATGCAGAGATGTAACAGGCGAGTGGGCTGTGAGTTTGTCAGTTTTCGTGACTAAAATAACATCTCTTTCTTAGAGCTGATGTATGTTCAAGTTTAACTGGATTTACTTGTCTTAAAGGCCACTAGTACAGCACTGAATACCGGCAGGAGTCAGTGATCTGTCAGCTGCTAGGTATACAGAGCTTTTGATTGAAGTGTTTTGTGATGAGAGGTGAGCAGGTCTGTAACACAGTGAGATAAGACCCAGAAATTAATCTTGTCTTAGGTGAAGGAACATGACTGAAGCTCCTGTGAGAAGAGGTCTCGTTAAATTCTTTGTATGGTTCCAGAAAGGGAATGGTGAAGTCAGGATTGAAATAAGAATAAATTTGTTTAATGCAGTCCACATTTTTCTTGGGGAATTCCTGCCATTACTGTAGGGTTGAACATGCTGGAGTTATGAGTTCATCTGCTGTGTTGTACACTACAGCAGCAGGAGTATGCACAGACTTGTGCTTCTGTCTGCTCCTCTTATAGGAGTAATAATATCCATGTAAGGGTGGAAGGTACACAGTCAGAGAGTGGTACATTTCCTTAAAAGCACCTTTGGTGAACATGACAGAGCTCCTGAGAGAGCTATAGCCCGCAAAGTTACTTTGTGTCATAAATACCTAGTTTGTTTTCTCCTTTTGTTACAGTTATCTGTGAATAAATGTTGCTTCTCTTGGATTTGAACTAAAAGTGTCATAAATGTCACAAAGCCAGCTATTTTTAGGTAGTACATTTGCATAGCAGAACATTCTGTAAGGCTTTTCTGTCCTTGTTTACTTCTGTGAGTCTTGCTAGCACATACATGCAACCCTGTGTACACTCAAGAGTACAGCTTGGCTTTCATGGCTAGAGTTAATGAAAGCAGCATGGTAACAGAGTAAAATGTGATAGAACGTAATGTAATAAAAAATGACATTTCATTTTTAAAGCAACAAGGTTTTGTTTTAACTTGAAGATTAACTTTTTAAACAGACAAATTTTTAGTGTCTGCCCCCCCCCCCCCCTTTTTAATTACTGGAAAAGGCCACAAAATAATATGTGTGGCTACTTCATTGTTCAAACTTCATGAATCAAGGTTCAGATAGGATTTTCTAGGATAGGTTATTAAGTTTTGCCTAAGAATTGCAAGATTAAATTTTCTAGTGTTATGAAAGATATCAAATATTCCAGTTACATCATTCAGTATTTTCCTTAGCATGTGATTCCTTAAGAGAGTTTCTATATTCCTTAACATGTCAAGTGAAAACAGTCTGTAGTTATGGCTGTCTTAAACTCCAACTGATACTTAGTGACTGCAATACCTTTTATCTTCTCAGATAACTTAACTTAAATGTTAAAATGAACTTTCAGCAGTGTTCAGGAGTTTTCTTCCTATGTTCTTTTCCAAATTTGTCTTTGTTGTGTAGAGCAAAGGTGAAAAGTTGGTGAAATTCTTGCTTCTGCAACAGGATCACTAGCTATATTTGATCAGCAAGTGCTCAGGTACTTTGAGGGTAAGCCACGTAAGGAACGCTTGGTGGACTCTGTGCAATGCTCCAAACATCAGCTCTGGTGCAAGAGTTTTGAAGGGATTATGGGAGCAGGGGTTAATGCTGCTATAGCAGTTACACACTTGGGTGTTGGATGCATGCTTGCCTGGCTGTGTGGACATCTGCAGGCAAGTCGCTCTAGGGAGCAGAGCAGTAGCAATCATACTGCTTGAGTTGCAGAATACATTGTGGGGTCCTGTTCATATAGCACAAAAATTCCTTGTTCTATTCTTGGACTCCCTAAAGCTTTCGAGGGACCATGTATGTAGAATTGAAGCCTGTTGACCAGCAGTGTTGCTGCTGTTAATTCTCATTTTGCTGGCTCTTTAGGAGTAGTCCACAGGTCTGCAGACTGGGGATCGAAAGCACAGCTTGCTGCGCTATAGGACTTGGTATGGCTTTTTTTTTTTCACCCTCTCTGCTTAGTGCCTTACAAAAATTAGGCACTAGTTAGGTATTTTGTGACTGATCATTTTCATGCCACTATATTAAGTTATCAGAAAATGCTCTGGTGCAAGAGAATTGTTTCAAAACCATCTCCTCCTTTCTTTCTCTTTACAACTAGCAAGACAGTCAAAATAGTACAGCATAAAAACCTGAAGCTATTTACATCTTTTCTCTTTTTAAAAATGGCCACCTCTTAGAGGAGACACTTAAGTAAAATGTTATTGCAAAATCGTACAGAGGCATGAGTAAAGCTTGAGATGTTTGGAGATTGCAGTGTGGATGCAGGGCTGCACAATAAGCTGTATTGTGAAATAAGAAGAGTGATGTATTGACTTGGCTACTGTAATGTGTTTCTGTTCTCACAGTCCTGATATTTTTGCCAGTGATCACAGATAGCAAACTTACCGTACTGTTGACGTTTATATATTAGTCCTTCTTTCTATTAAAGGGGTTTATAACATATTTATCATGGCTGTTGGAAAACAGCATTTAAGGTGCTTGTGATTTCTGGTCAGCCTTTTTCTTTTTTTAAGACTACTATGATGAGGTGGAAAACAGGATAAATTTAAAGTGGTTTACTTTTCAAAACTGGAAAGAATTATTTTTATCTCAATTTTTGCCACTTTAGATCATGACTTGATCTTTGTATTGCAGTGAGATGTGATTGGTTTATGTAGTCAGCTTTATTTTTGTATTGTTATATGATACAGCAATGCTGCAGTGTATCTAAACACATTAGTTTGTATATGAAATGAGGAGGTAGATGTAATAACAAATCTGGTTAGGGAGCAGGCTTCAATGTGGGATGCAGCAGTGCTTGCAAGCATGTACTAAAAAGGTTTAATACTCTTATAGCAGTCATTAAAGTCCAAGGGAATAAGAGCCATGGGGAAGCAGGACTTAAGCTGTGGGATGCTGCTTCTGCCTTGGTGCAATATTGTTGGGAAAAGGCTAAGGGCAGGAGAGGGAACAATGCAGCCTCTAGAGAGTCCTGAAAGGAAGATACAGTCTCAGCTGATAAGTGTAAGCTACCCAAACATGGAGAACTTTGCATGGCTTATGTTCAGATCTTCATTTTAGGATGATGCAAGCGAAATAGTAATGTTTCCTGCTTTTGTATTCTTTGTGTTTACATAGCCTTTGATATTTTAACACATCATATATTTGTTTTAAAGCAAACACAGATCAGATATTTGGATTTTGTTCCAGGAAGACTTGGAGAGTTTTTCTTCAACTCCTACAACCTACCTTTATCCAGTAGGCAGATGGCAGATCATCTGGGTAATTGAGTATGAGGCTAACAGTCGCTCTAACGTGATCTGTACCAGTGACTTTTTCAGTGTATTAATTGTGAAGAAGAATAATTTGTGAAACACACCTGGTGTTAATTCTTGCATAGGAAAGATTAAAAGGGGTTTGTTTACCCTCCAACCCATTTTATCTTTGTCTTATTTGATCATCTTTGGGAAGGAGAATGAGGGTCCCTTTTAGTGAAAGGTTACTATTAATACAAATCTTTTTATAATCAGAATAAGCCTTAGAATTCAGTGAAAGTCTGTTTGGATTTGACAATGCCTTTATCTGCAGGTCTGAAACTGGAAACAGCTGTGTGTCTTCACTGACCAAACTAGCGTACTGGAGAAGTCCCTGGGCATCTCTGGCCAACTAATCTAATTTCTAATGAAAATTGTAGCTGTGCGGTTGGATTGCACAAATACCTTCAGTGTTTCAGACAATACGCTATGATGTCTTGCATTAATTCATTCCCTGCTATTGTTTTATTTTTGTTCTAGACTATTTGTATGCATGAGATTATACTTCGCAAAATAGGGCTCAGAGCTGTATATCTCTTGAGAGCTTTTGAAATTCTCAGCAAGTGTTTTAACTCCCTACTGTAAACTGCAATGTCTACACAGATAGGTAAATTAATATCATTGGTTTAAATCTGGGATAGGTTCTTCAGCCTAGCTTGTACCCCACTGAAAACTCAAAAGTATTCCTTCAGGAAATGAAGTCCTTCTTAAGGCCTAAAATTACTGCGTATAATCATTCTATAAGCTTGCATATAAAGATTTTCAGATCACTAAATCACAGTGTGCATGAGAAGAGGTAGAGAAACCAGTCTAGCATGTTTCCCCCACCACCTCTAGTTCCAGAAAAATATTTTGTTTCTCAGATTATATACACTAAGGGTTTTGAAACTAAACATTTTAAGCAGTGCAGTTTATAACTAAATTGGTTGTCTGACAAGATCCTTGATTTTGCTTTAAAACTACTGTTCAGCAACTGAAGCTTCAAATTAAGTAATAAAAAATGGTGAGATTCTTTGAGCCGTTAAATGAAGTTGGATTATTTTTTTTTATGGCAAAAACTTCCTGTTGTATTTTATTAGGGAATATTGATGTGCATCTTGCAGAATAAAAGGCTCATTTGTTGTGCAGGGTTTAATGAATTTGAAAATGAGTTGCTATCATCTGTCTAGAGCATTTGTAAGGAGGATCCTTCAGAGAGCAAGAAGCTCCTAATTTTTAGGAGTGTGATGTTGTTTTTCAGAGATTGGAAAGGACCTCAATACCTGGATGCAAGGAATTGTAGATGTGGCTAGACAAAAGGGTGTGTCATAAATTATTAAAAGTAAGGGTAAAAAATGGACATTTCAGCAAGTCATCTTACCTATTTTTGTAACTAGCTTCCCATTTAAAAATGGAAAAGCTTCCTCTCCTATTCTGCAGGGCAAAAGCCTTTCTTTGCAAGTGGAGAAAACAAGTGCATCTCACGGGAACAGACACTGACAGTAAACACAATGGTGTCAAATGTTAAAACAAAAATATGGAAGTTACTTCTCTTCTGACTCTTGTTTTTGCGTGTTGATGGTTACCTAGAGAGCCAGAGGGGAAGTGAAACAAAGGAGTGCTTCTTAACAGTTGTACGTAGGCATCTTTATCAATTTAATGAAAGAAATCTAATGCTTCATGGTGATATTAAATCAGTCCTGAGAACTGGCCAGAACTCTGGGACTCCTGGCTCCAGCTTGCAAGGCAAAGAGCCAGAAGAGCTCTGGCGAGCATCTTGCCCCTTCAGGCTCCAGTGTCCCAGGTTGTTCAGTATGCCTTTACCAGGTTTACTGTGCTTGCATTACTTTACCTTTTAAGGCTGATGTTACATATGACGGCCTAGAAAAAGATTAAGGGGAGTAATGCTTTTGCTTTCTCATACCAGCTTGCAGTGCTGTGGATTTTAACACCAGAAGAAAATGGTGTAGGAAAATGATATTTTCTATGAAGCGCAATAAAAAAATCAGTGTGCCACTTGTATGCTAGTGAACAACTTTATTGCATCAGTCTCTCTTCTCAGTGCCTTGACTTCTGCTTAACACTGGATTTTTTTGAAACTGTGTTCTGATACATTTGAAAATTGATACTAGTATGGCCAGGTGTGATGTAGTTAGGAAGAGTCTTTCTTACACTTGGAGAATACAAGATAAGTGATGAATAATTTTTTTCTGGTTGCCCAAAATTTTTCTGATAGGATCTGAACTAAAGGCTTGCAGGTTATAGAAGCCCAGATGATTTGGGACTGGCTTCACAAAATGTGTTCTATATCACCACAGTTGAGATTAGCTGAATTTCTTGCTTCTCTGTTTCTTAGGGTGGCTTAAAGGTTGGGATTTTGTTTGTTTGTTTTTCCTTGGTTTTGTCTGGGTTTTGTTGTTGGGGGTTTTTTTGTGTGTTTGGTTGGGGTTTTTTTTAGGTATTCCCTTTATTTGCATTTCAAGGCTTCAAACGTAATTATTTTCCTTTCTGCAAGACTGCTGAGGTGGATATATTTATAGGTAGTCCTTATGTCCATGTCTGTGCTGTAATTTTTAATTAGATAGGCAGCAAGAACATTGACTAAATAATCTCCTAATGTATTTTAAATAATTAAAAGAAACAAAAAAATGCCATACTTGTCCATTGTTCTTCTAAAATGTATTTCTTCCCATAGGGCTTGCAAGTTGCAGATCAGCTTTGACTTTTGTCTGTCTTACTTCTCTAGTAGTTAAAATAGAAATGAAATATGACAGATAAAAGTTTCTGTGATAGTGAGGAAAATTGAACAAGGTAACTTTAAGTTATTATTTTATGTAGTATATAGAGGCCATAGAGGTGGCCAGGTGGTTGTTTTGGCATGTGCCAGATTCTGAAAGAATTGGGAACATTTCAATCCAGAGAAAGGAGTGTCTTTTTTTTGGTTTTGGGGTTGTTGGTTTTTTTTTTTTTGTTAAATGGAAAGTGCATGACCCCTTTCTTCTGTAAAAAGGTCTTGTATTCTGCTAGCAAGTGACTGCAAACCTTTTATCAATTATTGTTTGGGCTGCTACTTTTATGAAGGAAGCTGGAAGCTATAAAAATACTCTGAATTCACATCCAGCATGTAATAAAAATATACCTTATATTCTGTTACTTACAGATGGTGCTTGTGGATCTAGTCCTGAGCCTCCTGTCTCACTTCTCAGTACCATACAAGCAGTGTTGTCCTTAGTTACCATACAACATACTTGTGCTTTCTTACAGTAGCTTGCAGTGACTCTTATTTTCAATCATATCTTGCTAATGAAGGTAATGTCCTGTTCAAATCTGTTCTTGTAGATACGGTTGCTAAAACAAGATCTCTGCAATCCATTATGCTGTCTTTTTATTTCATAGTTCTGCATCTTCTCTCATCTTTCTTCTCCTTTTGTCCTTAGGCTTTCCAAGACTCTTACCTGAATTCTTAGCTTGTTTGCTTTGTCAGTGGACAAGCAATTTCTTTTTATGCTTAGCACATTAAATGGAATGTGCACATTTTCTTGATGTTGTGTTTCTGTCTGTGGAGAAGTTTCCTTTCTCTGGAGTTTTGATTAGTCACTAGTCCTTTTGATTGAGGTTTATTGTTGCTGACTAAATTTAGTAACTGGAGCATGTTGAGCTTCTATTTATGGTTACTAAAATCAAGAAATCTATATGCTGGCTTGACAAAATACATTTTTGCTGGGTGAGGCTTTTTCAAGGGTTGTTTCCTGTTGGTGGAGTCTAACTGTTAATTACAAAGAGGCATTGGAATTGTTCTCTGTGGGACACTTAGGGCAAATCACTGCTTGTGTCATTGCTCATTGTAGACTGGCAGTTGTACAAGAACCGGGGCAGACAGAAGGGAACTAAGTTACCTCTTGCTCTTTCCTCATGCTATGAGCCAGCTGCGATGTTCCTGCTGGAAAGGGAAAATCTAAGTTGTTGCTGAAAGTAAATGATTGCTGCCTGCTGTATGAACAGTTGTTGTTTAATCGGCATGGATTTATTTAAGTAGCAAGAGAGTTTTCAAAGGTGACTGCTTCTTGCTCCCTGGCTGCTGGGAAATAACCCTTCAAGAACAGTTCTGTGCCTGGTTGCTCCTTGGTGTTACTCCTCATGAAGGCTGGTTCCTGCATTGCAAATGATGCTTTTAATTTTTTTGTTGTTATCACTCTGTGCATGGATGCGATTGCATTTTTCACCTGATTCCAGAGTGCCTGCTTTAGGTTAAATGA
This sequence comes from Phalacrocorax carbo, assembly GCF_963921805.1. NCBI lineage: Eukaryota > Metazoa > Chordata > Aves > Suliformes > Phalacrocoracidae > Phalacrocorax > Phalacrocorax carbo. Next base: position 37,344,405 of record NC_087519.1, on the reverse strand, counting down.
GGCACTAGTCTGTGATGTTTTCAGCTACCTGCCTGGAAGTTTGGGGGGTTTCTGCATTTGTTTATTCATATTCCTGCCCCCAGCCCCGGAGCTTCAAAGTAATCTAGAGCTTATTAAAGGCATTTGATACTTAAATATTTTTAGATGTAGGCATATTCTGCAGCTATAGCAATCCATCAATTCTGGCTTTTAACTACAGGATCCTCTTAAACAAATTTTGATTAACAAAAGAGGAGTAAGAGGAGCTAGAGCTTACTCTAACTTAAGTGGCTAGTGACTGTCACCAAAAAGGGGAGGAAGGAGACAAACTACTGCAAGTACCACAGAAAATTTTTAATACTTTCTTCTGGAACTCTCTGGTAGTTGTTAGGCTCTGCTTTGACCTTGCATATGTTTTAAATTAAGTATCTATTAAGTAAATGTTGGAAGGACATGTTATCTTTAGTACTTTCTGTTCTGTGGATGAAAAAGCTTAAGCCTTTTGCTGTACATAATTTTAGTGTGTAACTACAGAGTTCTGGAAATTAAAAATGGAAACAGATCCCAAGCTGAAAATTGTACTGTAAATGGAAACTTTCAGGAAAAATTGTGAGTTGGCTGCTTACTGTAAGAACTCCAGTACTTTGGGGAAATCCGATTTCCCTTTCCAAAGAGAGATAGTCTGGAACTGTCAGAAGCTCCTGATTTCACAGATTACAGACTCTGGTGGCTTTTATAGATTGAGAGGAATGATTCTTTCTGTGAATTTTGTGCTCTGGTGGAAGGCTTGAGCATGTCTGAGAGAGTGCAGATTGGGACCTGTAGTCGTATGCCATTAGTCCAATGAAATTATTTTGAGCTAAGCTAAACTACGAATGTGTGCAGGTCTAGATAGTACTATTGCCTCTGCTGTCTCTTCAACAGTTGCTCTTATTTTCAAGCAAGATAGCTATTCTATCTGTGATTCTTCTGCTTGGTGTGAACTACGTTGGATGAGGGAAGGCTTTCACTGAAGTTCCAATGGTCATAAAAAAAGAAGTTTGTTCTTATAAATTAAAGGGATGTTCAGGCACTGCCTGTCCTGTTTTGCTCAGGATCATCAATGTGGTTTTGTCCTATTCTGGTTGAAAGCTCTCATTTTCTTAGTATGAAAAGAACAAAGGGCAGTTTTCTGTGGCAAATCTGACCATACCGAGCTTATGTGTATGTGAGGGTAATGGAGATGAAATTCAGGTGGCTAAGAGATTCTGCCCACCTCTACAGTAAAACCACAAAGGGATAATTTCAGCACGTGGAATTTTTTCTCACCCTGCTAAGAACCAGTTTTCCCCATTGTAGAATGGGCACATATACCTTTTGGTCTCTGGAGCGAGTGATTCTGCTTGTGATATACATACCCTCAGAGAACAAGAAAAGCTCATACTTGGATATGCAGTCTCAGCAGAGGAACATATCTGTAGGAGGCAGTGCAGTGAGCTTGTGTGCTGTTTTGTTTACCCAGAGCAAAGGTGGATTTAAATTAAAACCAGCAAGCTTGTATTCTCCTGCTTAAATTCATTGTAGAACATCAACCTATGGCGTTCCATCTTGCCAGAACGAATGTTAGTCGTGTTTGTACAGAGATGGTTTTCTTATAAAAATGTACTTTGAAGGGAGCAAAGATTATGAGAACTGAAGTCAGATACTCAAACTGATTTAGCTTTTATTTATTTCCCTCTTCCTGTAGGCTACAGTTCAGCAGTAGTCATTTATCATGGAATGAAATTGTGGTTGCCACCATGGGGTTGGGGTTAAAGTAGAGGAGACATTGGAGGAGAGGAATGAACATAAATTTATAAGATATTGCTTGCATAAATAACAGAAAACATTAGTATTTATACCCTCTGATAGCACAGTTACCTAGGATAATACATATAGTAGTGCTACAGTATGGACATGGCTGCCATTCCACTCGCTATACGTAGCTGACTTGTTCTTCTGTTTTATCTACTTCATTCTCTGTGAGCAGCAATGTATCCAACAGAATGGCCGATGATCCTTGGATGGGTGAGCTCCTCAGCCTCATTGGACTCTGGTACATAATGGGGTTAATCCCATTTCTCATCCCATGCATGACAAAGAGCTTGGAATTTTCTGCCACAGAGCTTCTGAAAGAGATCCTGCCAGAGCACTTCCGAAGGGCCTTGATAGGCTTTGCGGTCCGATAGTTGCAAGTGATATACCTGCTGAAAGCCTCCCTAAATGTTTTGTTGAAGAGTGTATAGACAAGAGGGTTCACTCCTGAGGATACATATCCTATCCAAACAAATATGTCCATAAGCTTTTGAAAAACCTCCTTGTTGCAGGAGTTGCACAGAACTGAACTTATGTTTGTTATGAAGAATGGGCACCACATCAACAAGAAAAGAAAAAATACAATCCCCAGAACTTTTGATGCCCTTTGTTCGTTGGTTATCGTTTGCATGGACTTCCTCCCAATCGTAGATGTTCTGCAGGTAGGCATGTCATTGGACAGAGTCTTGTCCTTTCTGCAGCCATTTAGCATGGCCACCTTTTCTGGTGAGGAGGCAGGGGTTGTCTCACGCTGAAATACTGTGGACACTGTTGACCAAGTGAACCGCTGAGGTGGCTTGTTGATCAAGTAGGCCTTCTTGCGTAGCACTTGAATTGTCAGAAAATAAGTGACTATCATGATAGCAAGGGGAATGAAGAATGCAGCCACTGATCCGTACAGAATGAAGTCATGAAAACGATCAGGCATCAGGACACACGTGATGTTTGTAGAGTTGCCATTTCCATCTTCAATGCCTCTGATAGGGATCGGAATAGCAATGCCTACAGGAGAAAAAACCAAGTACTTCAGCCTATGGTAATTGCTTGCAATCCCTTTTTTTGGGGCCTGAAGCCTCAGAGTCTCTAAACACCAGTAGTTCCTGAGCTCTGGAGTAGGCACAGGGTAATGGAGAGAATGTAAATTGTTGGTGAGCATCATGTGGGTAATTGGGCAAATAGTACTTCGTGAGACTTGCCAAGCTCAGCTTTAACAGAGTGTGCTTTCTAAGGAGATTTGGGTCTAACCCTTAGTGATTGAGGAAGCAGTATAAAGTTGCCAACTTATGAAGTGTAAAATACATAAATTGCTTTGACTTTAGCTGTTAGAATTACTATGGCTTTTCCTCCAGTGAAATGTGTTTCCCTAATGCCATCTACTTCCCACCCCCACCCCCCCAAGGTAACTTCTGCACTTTTTGAAGCATGGTTCTGTAAAGACATAAAACTTGTCTTTCCCTCTTATCTTAACCACATTGAATGACTGGAAACAGCTGATTTTTTTCACCCTGCTTGACTCTCTCATGTATACAAGTAGTTAAATAAATGCCAGAATTATACAGTGTGTGTTTGAGATGGATTTGTTGTTTAAAGTCTCTTGCATATTTAAGAGTGTTTAAATGAGGCTAGCTAGCTCTGTAATTCACCACTCATTTAAAAAAAAAAAAGTTAGCAGTCTTGTCTTTTAAATGATTTTTTTTATAACCACTAAATTATGGTCAGCACTTCATTTGCCAGCAGTCTGACATTACAATAAAAACAACAGGTTCCTTGCTGACTGGTGAAGGTTGTTTCCTGATACCACTTCATGAGATCTGTATTCCTCTGCTACTCTGCTTACTGAAGTTGACGGAAGGCAGCAAGAGCAAAATGGTTTACACTAGAGCCACTTGATACCTTTCTTGATAAGAGGCACACCTTCAGATACAACAAACATTTTAAATAGGATTGAACCAAATTAACCTTTGATTTGGAGAACCCTGGCTCAGCAGCAGAGTAGTTTTGTGTTAGACAAAGTACTGATTCATAACAATAAATCAGGCATTAAAAGGTCAACTTGTGTCTTGTCATGTGAACAGTTTCCTCTTTTTTGTGATAAAATAGAGATAGCATCTTTTCTCTTATCATCACAGCTCTTCCAGAATATTTTTTTTCAAGTTGGAATTTTTGTGTTTAGGCATGTACGGCACCTAAGAAGGTGGGTGTACCCATTCTCCTGTGCATCCTCGGCCTTAATAATCCAGAAAAATTTTGTTGTTTCTCTTGCACACAGAGCATACTGCACGATGCCCATGGCTGCCTGCAGTGTGCATTGTTATTTGAATTAACTGTTTTCACCTCCTTAGCTCATTTAACAGATTTATTTTTTAAGCATTATAAAGAGTTGAGATGCCATATGCAGATCTCAGAGGTACTAATATCATAAAAGTTTGTACATTGGCATCCTTTATATAAACTGTTCAGTGTTCGTTTGTGGGTTTGTTTAGGTTTGTTGGGTTTTTTTTGCTTAGAAGTTAGCTTTTCTATATGCTATATTGCCAGTGCGTCTGTCTTCAGTGTGAATGTTACCAGCCACTCTTATCTTTTGATCTTTGATGTAAGTAACCAACCTTTTTTTACTTTTTTCATGGGACAATTGTAAGGCACAGATTTTAGCAGCATCTGTTCAAGGCTTAAAATTGTGTCTGGGACAGCATATACTACCACAGGAACATGGAATCTCGCTTTCCCAGGAGACATGCTATGCATGCAGGTATTATCTTCTGATTTTTGGACTTTTAGGACCATGAAGAACAGTGATGATTATCCCTGCTCAATCCTTGCCCTTTCCGGTAAGCCTGACAAGGAGCAGTGGTTCAAGCAGATTTTTATGACATTGCTGTGTATGATCCAAGAGGTGGACTTAGGCCAGCCCAGGTTTTAGGGTCTACTAATCAATAGTACTTGGCCAAATTATCCATTTGCCCAGCTTTCACCTACTGTTTTGGACATGAAAAGCTTCTTGGATTTCTTTCCCAGTCTCCGAGTCTCACATACCTATTGAAATGAGCCAAACCACGATGATTTTGATGATTGTTGTAGCCCATGAATTGTACTGACTAGCCTGGATTGGCTTTTTAATCGCAATGTAGCGGTCTAGTGAGATGGCACAGAGGTGCATGATGGAAGCTGTGGAAAAGAGGACGTCAAGAAACAGCCAGATAGGACACAAGGCAGTTGGAAGAGGCCAGGTGTTATCTGAAAGAGAACAGAAAACTCATTAGAATCTAAGCTTTTTGAGGGTTTGCAGTGTTTGAGAAGTTCATAATACTACAGGAACCGAGCTTTGCCACTGCCTCAGCTGGATTCTGTCTTACTTCTTAGTTAGCTCCCAACTGGCATGGTTGCTGCTATCATGTTGATCAAGCTGTTTGTGTATTGTAAGCCTTTGCCTGTCGTCTTGTCCTTTTTAGATCTTAAGTTCTTTGTGGCAAGGACTCTGGATAAATTTTTTTAAAAAAATGGGCCATGACTGTACTTGGTCCTTGTGCCCTGCTGTTAAATGACTATTTTCAGCTATGTCTCCTTGATAGTCCTATGATTCAAGGTTGTATTAAAGGGAGGAGATAATGGATTATAACCAATGTATTAGTCATTGCAGAACCACAGTTGAATCTTAGTGGTGATCTTGAAGAATCTATTTCACACAGTTTTAAAATTAGTTTTACTGTGTCACTTGACCAGATACAGTTGAGCACTAACGTGGCAAAGCAGGGCTTTTCTGTTTCACTAATCATTTTATAAAAAATTGAAGGACTTTCATGTGCATCTTTTGTTTGCTTGCTTGTTTGTTTGTTTGTTTCAAGAGTGATGGGTTGGATTTTAAGTCTGGCATCCTCTTTCTTATTGTAGTTATCTGTCTTTAATGTTAATCTTTAAAGAACACAGGGTCTGTCAACTGCATTGTGCCCAAGAGAAAGGTTTTGTAGGGTTCAACTTTCCAAAAGACTAATTTTCAAGAGCTGGCTCTCCCCTATCAGTATTTACAATACCAAACCAAATTAAATTCAGTGAAACCATGATTATTTTTTTCTTATCTGCTTTACTTTCACCCACAAGTAGTTTGTATTCTAACCTGGTGCTAGCTTAGTGTTGCGTGTCTATAAGTTAGTTCTGTAGTACTAGGGAAGAATGTGTGAACATAAATGTTTTTTTTCTATTTCTAATGGTAGAAGTTGATCTACTAAATATATTCTCCTTCCGTATAAAATTCAGCTGTACTCAATCAGTAGGCACATTAATAGTATTGCCAAAGAAGTCAGTTCTTCACTGAATGATGATTAAGGAAAAAAAAATAGACATTTCTAACAAATCAGATTGGTTTTAATCTCCTTGCTCTGAATAAATAGATCTGTGTGGTGAGAATGCCAAAGGAGCTGGACTACTGTAATGCCCAGCCTTATCAATGTGGTAGTGTTGCAGTAGTTTGAGATTAAAACATTTTTTCGTAACGTGACTGATAGATGGAAACGATAATGGTTCTGCCTTGACTTGAATTATAAAATCCAGCGGATGGAAAATTTTATTAAGTCAGACATAGCACGTACTTGTCTGCACTCTTACCTGTGTTGGGTAACCTCGCCTGTTAAACGAAGAGATCAGATGGATGGAGCCCTGAACCTTACATCACCCATCCCCAAAGCAGTGGACTCAAGGTGAGGATGATGTAGGCAGTGAGGCATAAGGGAGGGAACTGGTGTACTTTCAAATAGTTAACCAGTAAATTTTAGTGTCTAGCTGCATATTTCTTAAAATAGATACCATGGTTGAAATTACACTTCAAAAAATTATTCTGTCAGGCAGGTATGGGAAAGTTGTAATTAGTATATTATGAAATGCTTACTTATATTTAATTTTTCTATCTATGCTTTCAGCTGGCAGTAAGGTATGGTGCCTTTCTGAAGAAAAAAAAGAAAAAAACCAAAATGTCCTGTGGCTCATGTAACCAGATGTTAAAAAAAAAAAAGAGGAAGGGGGGGGATATGCAGTTAAAAGAAATAATTTGATGGGCTTTACATGTTTTTGCTCACTCCAGAAAAATAAGGCGACTGCTTTTGACTCTGTGGTGAAGGATTAGTTCAGATAAAATGTAAACAATGGAAAGTGTATTCTACATCTCAAAGGATGGCAGAGCTGGATTTCAAGTGAACAGCTAATACTTCTGTTGGAGAGTACTTAACATGCTGCTCCCTGGATTATAACTGCTGTACTTTCTGGAGAATTGCAATGTGATAAATTCTGTCCTTTTGTAGTTAATTTACTCTTTGCAGAAGAAAACCCTCAAATATTTTGCAACAAAAAGCTCTTTTCCTTCTTTTAAATACAGATGCATTTAAACAGCTATCTGATGCAAAGCAACCTTGTATGTTTATGAGTTCTAAGAGTGGAACTGAACAGAGAAAGCTTTGTCCTGTCTTTATTTTTGTCTTGTTTTGAACTGGGTGCAGAAGGCAGTAAGTTATCACATTCATTATTATAGCTTTATGTACTATTATATTTGTGTGTGTGAGATGATGTTTTTTATCCAAACAAAATCAGAGTAGGCTTTAAATGCAGTAGTTGCTAAGAATTGAAGAATACAATAATTATTTAAACAAAATAAAGATTGTAAAACTGATACTGTGAAGTCAAGAAGGGTCACGTAGTTGTCTATGATTCATACTGTGGTGTATTTTGCTTTTACTTATCTTGATTTGTTGGTTACACCTGTGTTAGAAGATCTGTGCCTAGTGTTTGAAGGACTGCTCTGGGCTAAGATTTTCTGCTTTCCTGATGGTGGTGGTGGTGGTGTGTATTGCTGTTGGCCTGTTCTGTTAGTTTGGAAGTAGGGAAAAGATGGAATATTAATTTCCCCTCAGGTCTCAGAAAGCATCTCTGACCCTTGAATATGACAGGGACCTGCTTGTTCGTTGTCCTGCTGTATAATTCAGAATGAAGGTAAAATGGGTATGTCCTGCCAAACAGTGATAGAAAGCCATTAGCAGGTCTGATTCTCCTAATATAGATCCACACCGCTGGAGCAGACCAGAGCTTTTACTGGGCTGACTGAGGTTGTCTACCTCCTTTTTCCTTGGGAGTTATATGCTGATTAAACAAGGAAGTGGATTGGATTTTTAAATTTTTTTTTTTTTTTTTTTTAATGCCTGGGTTACATGACAAATGTGCCTGCCTGAAAACTTGTCTGGTTTCTCCAACCGTCAGGTGGTATAAGATAAAAAGATATTCCTCCTTCCTACAAACCTTGCCATGAATCCTCCCAGCACTGCAGCAGTGCTGCTGTTGTAGATTATTTTCCTTATTTTGGGTCAATACAAGATAAAATATATGTTTTAAGATTTGTCTTGAACTTTGAGAGAACTAAGATGAGCTTTTACCACAACTGTCTACCCTTGATTTAATCTTTATTTAAGAAAAGCTTTATTTGTAAATGCGTAATCGTTGAAGTGTAGTGTAGAAGAGCTGCTCTTGGTATAAGTGAAAAGGTTTTTTGAAAGCTTGGGAGAAAGCACTGCTTCTGTACATGTATAAGCATGATTAAGAGAGATCTTTAAATAGACTTGGAAACAATTTTTTCTTCTGCTTTAAGGGCCGCTGAAATGTGTTGCACGTAAAGGATTTTGTTGCTGTTAGATAATGATGCTTTTACTGAGATGGAAATTGGATATTTTTAAGCACTAGCTGTCTTAAGCCTAGGCTTCAATCTTCAAATTGGTGTGCGTATGTCTAGCCTGCATGTGAGGCGTTCACCCTCATGTCAGCATTCAGCTTTGTGGACTGCATAGGCCTGGTGTTTCCAAGCTGCTGACTTGCTGTTTCACCCCATGGCTGCCTGCCTTTAATTCTGTGCTACAATTATAGCTTCAACAGTAGTTGCTCACTGTCATGTAGCTTTTTGAATTTAGCCAAAATATTTTTTTTATTAGAGTTGCTTTGTGGGGAATTAACTTTTGTTGTCTTACTTATCTTTAGATTTGAGATTTTGGAAAGTAGCCCTCAGTTAAAGCAGCTTTCTCTGGTAGTTTGCACAAGCAAGAAGGGAAGATTTGCTGTGGTTCGTCAGCAGTAATGGGAGGAAGATTAAGATGGCAATTGCTTGTGATAGAATTTTAAAATAATGGTTTGCAGCTTAGGTTGATCAGCATTACCTTCTGATTTTTAAGTGGATGAATATCAGGAATAGAGAATCTTTTTTAAAGGTGGTACATGCATTGTCTCCAGTCCACCAAGTCGTGGACAACAGGCTTCTTCCTCCTGCAGGCTTTGCAAATGAGAGGATCTCTCAAGTTTATTTGCTGATTTCACTATATGATGAATAGGAACATTTTTGCTTTCCTTCAGTAGTTCTCAGTGTTAGAAATTTGGATAACTCTTTCAAAAGCTAGATTTCAGAGAATGCAATTATTTCCTAACATGCTCCCCTTGTTTTTTGGAGGAAGTGAGAAGAATTTAACAAGCAACAAAAGCAATGAGCTGTTTGTATATCCTGACAATCACACTCCTAAATTAAAATTACAGTGTATATTTGTACTAGAGTACATTTTGGTCACTCTGCTGAGTATAAATAATCTGCTGCACACAGCATTACACCTGCAAGTGAGTTACAGATTAATTAATTATTTTTTAAAAGGGGCAGCTCTTTATTACAGAGACAGTCTATTTGTGAAGATTTTTCTGTAAGAGTACAATCAGGGCATGGAGCCAGTATCTGTAGTAGGTTTTGAATTTGAAAGCTCTGTGACACATTAGTTTTTACAGTCAGGATCATTTAATGCGGCTGCCCCTTAGTTCACAGCTTTTTCCCTCAAATATTCTCCACATAATTAGGTATCAGTCACAAATCGGAAGCATAATATTTGTATTCTGTGTCTGGAAGCTGCACCCAGCTATTTCATTATTATGGAAACATTCCTGTGTGGAAGTGCCAGGAGGCTGGATTTAATTGGCACCCTGGCTATCAATGCCTATGTTGAAGTAGTTTTCTGCCTAATGTAGCTTCAAGATTTAGACTTGTTATGTATTTAAATATCTGCTTTAGCCTCATTCCTCATGTTTTGCTCATGCTTTGAGCTTCTATAAACACCTCAGCATCTTCTCCCAGTCGGGGAAGAGGCAAAGCAGTTTTTCTGGTTGGCTGCCAAAGAGAGACTTGGATGCAAGAAATCTCAGTTTTAACCACTGCTATGTGAAAGGCTGGTCACAGTCTTAGTTAATTTTAACTAATTTTGCTAGTCTTTTGTAGATTTCCTGCAACATGAAAGATGCTTTTCTGTGTCTTTTAAATTAAGATTCCTAGCATGCTTTAAACTGTTGTAACCAGGCTTTAGCACTGGATTAATTGAGAGATTAAGGAGCAATAGTCTCTTTATAAAGTTAAAAAGAAGAGATTTATTAGTCTAGCAAAATGAAAATAATTTTTAAAAATTGAAACAAAAAAACCTCCACCACTACCAAAAAAAACCTCCACAAAATCCAGAACTTGCCTTCCCTATGTATTGATTGCTAGTCCAATACTAGTATTTTTTTATGGTTAGTAGTTTTATTTTTATTATTATTGAGGCCTTTGGCAGGAGCTAAGGAGGAGTGTGTATCTCTGTGTAGTATCTCTCTGTAAGTATGTACGTACATATGTTTCTTGCCTGTACACACACACGCGTACATAACCAAGGTTTTTTATAAGTGACTGGCTTTTTCAAGTTAGAAATTACTGTCCTGGTAATGTACATTGATTTTTCTGTTTAGAAACTGTTGCTTGAAAAAAGACTATTTTATGATCTCAGCACTGAATTCTGACCTCCATTTCATACTCCTGTTTAGGGAGAAGCAGTCTGTAATATACAGAAATTCAGTCTCAAGGCATTTAGTGAATAAACACTTTTAGTAAAGTGATACAAGTCTTCTGCAGCAAACAAAAGCTACTGATGGCCTTTCTGAAAAAAAGTTTATGATTGTGTTTGTTTGTTGCTCAGGCAACTCTTAGAGTTCTAGCATAGGGAAAATGAACTTCTGCAGCCTTTTATTATGTGATATCTATACTTTAAAGATAATTGTGTAAATCCATAAGTTTATCGAAAAAGTTCTTGTTGATTTTTTTCCATTTGTATGATATGAAAACAGATAATTTAAAATGTATTCTTAAAGAAACTTAGGAGTAAAAGAAAGAGACTTTCCCATGGAGCTGCCTCTGATTACTTGTCAAAAGCAGTATCTGAAATAAAACTGGGCGTGAGAGACTACAAAAAAGTCATGCTTGTTCTGTAATGACTATCCAGAAAGAAAATGTCACACCCAATGTATGTCATGTAAAAAATACCTATTTTACTTTGTATGAACCAGACTAAATGATAAATCTGAGTCTCAAACATTAGGTACATGGCTTGAGGCTTCCTTGGCTTGACAGATGAGTTAATTCTTTGGGACGTTTTATGAACCTGCAGCTTTCCCCAGGGTGGGAGAAAACTGGTTTCTCTGAAAATGCTACTGGTAAAGTTTGTTGTCACTGATGGTGCCAGGGACCATCTCTGGCTGCTCATGGACTTTGGAGTCAATACTAAGGTAAAATCAGGTGCCTGACTCCTAGAAAGTTCAAAACCTCTAAAAGTGTACTGAACAGATACCTAGTCTTCATTTCACATTTTTTAAGAGAAGACTGCCTGCAGTTAGTGTAATACCCAATAGAACAGGTACCAACATTGTGCTGATGTTGTTAAAAATAATATTACACTGTACAAAATGTAATTTCCCATGTCCAGCTCCAATCTAGTATCAGTTCTAAGTCTCAGGTGATTTTTTGAATGGTTTGTTTCAAAGTAAAGAGTATCCGCAGTGGGTATGTTTCCTATAAAGGCACTAGGCTATATTAAGGTGAGAGGGAGAGAAGATTTAGCAGCGCTCATCCAGGTGATTTTTAAAATTTTAATGGTGGAAAGCAAACAGTTTTTCTGTTGGAATTAGACCTCCCCAATTGTACCCCATATGCTAGCCTGATGGAACAAACACGCTGTACTTACCAAATAATATTATGAGAAGGGCAATCGGCATCACAAACAGACCCACGAGCAAATCTGCCACCGCCAAGGACGTCAGAAAGTAGTTGGTAGCATATTGCAACTTTTTCTCCAGAGACACCGCCAGTATGACGAGAATGTTCCCCCCAACAGTGGGGATTATCACCAGGAGGATCAGTAAAGCTGCCCAACGCACTTTGTTTCCTTGTTCGTCACTTGAGGAGTCCTGCTTGGGTTCTCCTGTTACTGAGAGTGGTGACAAAGATCCATTGCCAACTCCAGACCCGTTCAAGAAATGTAAAGGATGGGACATTTTTGTGTCCAGCAGGATGTATTCAGGTGCTGTATTTTGTGCAGGAATTGAGTATGGTGTAAGAGTTCACTGTTCCTCTCTGGTCTAGGATGGTCCTGAAGAAAGGCCAGCATGGTCAGTATGGTAAACTGGTCATCAGCTGTTTTGAGGTACTGTAACCATGTCCGAGCTGGTATCCAATTTTTTTTTTTTTTCCCTCCTGTGCCTTGCTAGGCACAATTAGGTCTTAAAAATGAAAGTCCTGTCTTGTGTCCATCTCCGGCTGGTAGGGTTCAGTGGTCTGTTCTCACCTTTATAGCAAGGTTCAGGTTTCAGAAGATTATAGGAGACAATTCAAGAGCTGTGAAAAGTAAGCAGAGCATTAGCTTCCCCCTTTTTTTTTTCTTCTCCTTTCTACAGCAGTAAAAAGTGATAGATTAATTTAGATGCCAAATGGTTCCCTTTAGATACAGTATACGTAGATTTGTTCTTTCTAAGTACAAACTGATGCAAAGGCAGATGCTCACGTTGTGTATATGCAACTCCTCCTCTCCTGGGTGTCTAGTCTCCAGCAGTGTGTGCGTAGGCAGGCAGCAGTTCCCAGATTTCCCCTTATTAAGAATCCTATTTCTCCACCGAGGGTCACCCCAAAAATATCTTCAGAAATTATGTATGAGGTTTCAGTTTTAACATCCGCAGTTCCTAATTTATCAGGTGAGGGTCAGGAAGCTGTAGACAATAAAACACTAGTGACAGCCTCAAGGGGACCGTAAAGATTTATGTAACTGAGACATCTAAATTTACCCATTACTTGTGGGGTGGAGGTGGGGGGGTGTAAGTAAACCGCTTGTTTTTGTAATCTGAGCAGGGCTTTTATTAAGCACAGCCTTTTCTCTTCCCCTCTCTCTTTCTGTCTCTGGTGCTCTCGACTCTGCTGAAGAGTTAACGCTTACATTTCCCCCTTCAAGCAGAGACTAAACCAGCTGTCACGGCGTTAAGCTGAACAAATGCTCAGTTACTGAGAAGATTTGATGTGTTGCAATTTTCAGGTGAAGAAAGCCTTACCTCTTTCTCTTGCATTTTAGTAGAGTTCACTTTGCATCCAGGTAGATCCTTTGTAATTTTCTTTGTCATCACATGGTGGGTTTTAAGATAAAATTTTTCACTACTTTCCGGTAAACAAGTTGTTGATTTGGTTTTGGTTTTTATAATTTTTCTAAAGCTTGTCTCTTTGTGTGCTTTAGTTTAGCACTTATGTTTCTTCTAACACCAAGATTAAGAATTTCTATTTTGGGAAAACTGTATTTCTTACCCAGATATTTTCTCCAACTCTTGAATGGAGGAGAAGAATCATTCTTGCCACATTTAAAAAAAGGTAGAAATAAGGTCGTATACTTTTTTCCCTGTTCTTTTGCTTCCATTAATTTGACGATTTTACTTAAGTGATTAGTGGAGTCTACCTGCAGTTTTCTCTTTGTTCATTGCAAAGCCCGCAGTCTGCTGCTACCCTTGTTTGTTGATTGACTCATTCCAGTGTATCCAGCTCCAGTGCTTGAAAAGCAGGGAAGTAAATGGGTGGGGGTTTGGCTGGAAAAGAGCCAGAGAAGGTTAATTGATTCAGTGCTCCAGCGCTATAATGCACACTCCTTGTAGCTGTATCAGCATATGCAGATCCTGTAAACGACCCTTCCCGCTATAATATTGTAGCTAAATGCCTGTGTACTTGCTCTCTGGACAGAAGCACAGTTAACCCTAAAAAGTTCTGCTGCCTTGTAAACACTCCAATTATTTTTTTTTTTGCTAATTTTATAAAATATTGTCTAGCACACTATTTTAAGTGTGTGCACTGTTACTTTAAATCTTTCTTCATGCAGCTGCCTTGTATTATCATGAGTGTTCTCTTTTGTTACCTTCCAACTTTGTCAGATGTGTGTATGATCTCTAATGTTATCTTACAGTTCTGCATTAAAATGGAAATAAAGTTCAATTCCAAGGACATTAGCTGGACAAGGGTGTAATAGAGCCCTTGAGTTTAAGGCTGGAAGAGACCATGGTCTGACCCCCTGTCTGTAACCAGCCATTACATTCCATGAATTCCTAGTGCTGGTCCTCAGTGAACTGTGAATCAATTTATATTTGGGCTTGTGGTTTGGTTTTTTGTTTGTTTGTCTGGGTGCTTTGGGTTTTTGTTTGTTGGTTGGTTTGGTTTTGGTTTTGGTTTTGTGTTGGGTTTTTTTTGTTGTTTAAAGTCATTCAAATCTTTAGGGTACAGCTACTTTGGGGCCAAAGACAGAAAGCTGCTGCCAGAAATTAATAGAAATACTTGACTTAGTGTGTTCAGATCATACAGTAGAATTTCCAGCAAAGTAGTTTTCACCTGTTCTTTATTTTTCCTCTTTAAAAGAAACCTTTGGAAAGATTCCATGCTGTATTAACTTGCAATTGACTTTTTATATCTTTATTCTTCAGAAAACTATATATTTGGAAATAAAGATTATTCCAGCTATAATAATTCTGTTTCCTTATCTGATCATCTCCCCATTGTCACCCCTGACAGTACTGAGAGAGCAGAGTGCATAAAAACATACAAAAAGCAGAAATCAAGACAGGACAATGCTGTATTGGGTTAATGAGCATTTGGATTCAGTTTTCCTTAAGCTCAACTATGTCTAATGAACTTCTGTTTTATTTTATAAATCTTGAAGGCTCTCCTGGCATTAATCTAACTGTACTTGAAGTCTTTACCAAAACTTCCATTGGATTAAACACAGCCAGTGTTCGCTCTTTCTGATTGTACAGATGAAGCTTGTTTTCCTTCATCATTGACACTTGAGCTATTTTTTCCCCTGCTGAAAGGCAGCTGGAATTATTACTGCTTTCTGGAGATGGAGCTATTGGCAATATATCTGCATCATAAATGGGAAAAAAGTGTTCTGGAGTAAAAACACCAAAGTATAGTAAAGATAGATTAATCCTTTAACTTCAGTGGTCTGCTTATGGGTGCGTGCCATGTGCAGATCTTCGTGTCACATCCCTAAATTTAAAGAACAGAATTAAAACTCCTGGGGGGAAAAATAGACAATACATGTATCGGAACCATCTGGTTATCATCAGTACCAGTTACTCATGTAAGCCTGTGTTGGACCTGAAGCATTATCTTGAAAGAGGTTTGGGGTGGGGGTGGGGGTGGGGGGAGTGGGTGTTTGGGTTTTTTACTTTTTGCATTTTCTCTTTCACAGTGCAGTAGATGCTATCCCTCAGTCACTTCATTGTGGGGGAAGTATCAGAGTTACAGAAGTGTAATTTTGTCAGCTTGAGTTCGGTACTACCTCTATAATTTTTTTTGCATAGATCTTACCATCTGAGAAGTATCACTGCTGGCTTCTGCAGTAAAGAGTTATTTTGGTCAAAGTGAAAATCAAGTGTTCCCACTTCTCTGGAATGCCTCAGTGGATGTTATAATGTCATTTATATGACAAAATCATCTCTTTAGCCACTAGAATGACTAAATTAAATAAATTGGAAGGGGGGAGGCACCTTGATGAAGCACCAGCTGAAGGCTGCACTGTTGCCTGCAGATTGCTCTGATGAAAGCTGTATAAACCCATTTGTATCTAACTGAAAAGGAAATTTATTTTTTTTTTAATATGGATGAAAGCAGTTTTCTTAGGGACTTGCAGAGCATGATACCTCTTTAGTTGCGTGTAGGCTTGCATAGCATAGGTACCTGCTTGGTGCATTGTTTCATTTCAGATAGCTTAGAAAACTTATCTGCCTTTTGTAATGCTTTTTGAACTTCCCCAGGTTTGAATAATTTCTGAGAAACACAACCCCCTGTATATCTGTAACAGATATGCAGCAGGTTCTTCACCGCATGCTTCTGGCTAGGCTTTTTGTGCAGGCCTCTGTCCTGCCCCCATGTCCAGCTCCTCTCCTCTGTTAATGATGGTAAACCTTAAATCTTGCTAGACCCCACTCCTGATCCACTGTAACCGGAATATTTGAACCATACACAGATTTCCCCACCCCCACCCCTTGCTGTTCTTTCTGTTTTCAAATTGCCAATACTGTTTTATTTGACGGGAGCCACATCTGCATGAGATGCGAGCTGCACTGGTGACAGTGTTGTTCAGTCGGTCCATATTCCTCAAGGTCATCTGCTGTGCCTATTGGCAGCACTCAGCCTCGTCCTCCTGAGAGTGGGAGGCCTCCTAGAAGTTCTCATTCTTTAGCAAGTCTTGCTTAGGCAACCAGGAGGCATTTCAGAGAAAAACATTGTGGAGGAGGAGGCGGCTGTGTTGCACATGAGATAGTTGCAGGAAATTCCTGGCAGGGGAACAGCTCAGATCCGTTTTGTCGAGAGAGAAAGAGAGGGTTTACACCCATGCTTAGCCTATACCGAAATATGTCAGTTTGTTGCATTTTCTTCTGCAGGTTTTCAATCTTCTCTGTTTTCCCCTCTCTGCTACACACACCCCCTCCAGAAATGACTGCAAATTGTGCAATTAGATATTTGCATTCCTCCTTTATTAACTCATTCATGGATGAAATGAAACTTCTGTTAAGCTTTTCTTTTTCTAGTCTGTCACTGCACTACCAAAGCAACTTGTGGAAATAGTTCTGTATCAAATGATTACTTCAAGTCAGATAGTTTAGAAGGTCATAAATATTTAGAATCTTTTGAAATATGACTGGGGAAACTTAATGAGGAATTTAAAAGATATATTTGACAATGTTCTTTAACTCTCTGACATTTCATTTTTCACTGAGTTGTAAAGTCCTTAAATATTTAGACTAAAAAATACGCGTATGTTAATGATGCTTCAGACACTTCCATTTTTAGTCTCAATCACAAGACTAGTGTGATGGTTTATTTTCAGTCTTCTGTTTATTTCCTTATTGATGCTACCTTATAGAACATATACAGGTTTCATGTTTATTTCTGAAATATAAAGATAAATGGCCATAGTTTTCTAACCTTCAAGATGTGCAATTCACAGAATTGGAGATAAACTGCACAAAGGTATTTGGATGTGGTTCTAACTGGGCTGTGATCTAAGAAACTAAGTGGAATATGCTTCAAGATACGGCAATACAGGTTTTTAATTTGTCTTTTGGTGTTGTTGCATGCCTCTTGGAAAAAAAGATGAAAGTGGATTGTTAAACAGAGTCGATGTACCTAACAGTGTTCCTGAACTTTCAGTAGTCCAATAAGGCTCTTGTAGGCAAAGCCTACTAAGAATTACAGTATCTGCAGATGTTGCAGTTGTAATTACCTTCAGAAAAAAAAACAGTTTAGGTTCCTTACAGATTCCTAACAATGCTGCTGTAAGAAATGTTTCATGGTGAAAAGGAAATACAATTTCAGGGTTCTCTGCAAACTATGGAGAACCTTCCACGGTGAACATCATGGATTGAAAGGAAAACTGACTGCCTTCCCTGTCCAGCTGACCTGTTCTGGTTTTGTCATGTTAGTCTGTGCTAGTAACAGTCGACATCCTGGTTTTTATTCTGTGAATTTTTGCACTGGAGGCTTAAGAAAAACTTTCTTTCCTCTTTCTTTGGAAGTAATGAAGAATTCAAAACTTTCTTTGGTTTCTCAGAAATTTTAGGGTCCATACAAGATAAGTATCAATATATATATAGAGAGAGATATTTATATATATATTTATGTGTATATAAATGTCACTTAAATTATATCCAGGAGATGAACATCCGCAGGAATGGGATCAAAGTTGAGGATAAAGTTAAGGTCATTGGGCAAGAGTTAGGCAGCTCCTTGTGTTCTCTCTGGTTCTGGTTTCAGTGAAGATTCAAAATCCTTAGCCACGTAGAGTGTTTGTTTCTTGTGGAAGTTTTGAGAGCAACCAGTTGGTGAGTAAAACTAATAAAATGCTAGCTATTATGTTTTGCTGAGAATCTCATTACTCTCTTCGTGCATCTTTATTTTTTTCCATGGTTTCATTAATGACTTCTGCAAGAAACCAAACTGGATCTTGGGGTAAATCCTTCATCTGCAGCCCATATATCACAACAGTAGAGCTTATCCTAGTGTAGGGTGGAAACAAAGCTGTAGCTGACTACTGTGTTGAAGTCCTGTAGAAGAAACTTCTAGGCTTTTCTGGCTTCTTGATTCATTTAGTTTCCTGGTAACAGAGAGAACAAAGTTGAAACTAGTTGTGATGTTTGGGGTTTTTTGTATTGGGCCTGGATTCACTGACGTCTGTATTTTGATGCCTTAAGTAGGAGCAGTTGAGCAATTTTCAGACGAAAATGAAGGAAATAATCAGGCCATTGTTTTGTCATCATTTTGCTGCAGTAGTAAAATGTAATTGCAAAAGCAAACTGCTTGAGCAAAACCAGTGTTAGGAAAAAAGGAAGGAACCAGTGCATTAAAGATAATTTGGTTTAAAAATAGACATTGCCTATCTTTCTAAGATATACAGCCCAGTTTAGAGATGTGTTTTAGGCTTTAATGTAGGAATTTTTAGATTAAATTACTGGACTCTGTTATGGGAAGGTCAGACTAGAGGACTATGGTATGTAGCTTCTGTCCTCAAAATATATTAGATATACTCCAGATTTAGAATTTTTACTACGACTTTTAAGAGGGGGGAAAATTCGTGTCTGGAGATGAAACTTTTGCCCACTAAATCTCCAGATGTTATCCTGGTATTTCATGTGATGTTGTCTTCTGTGTTTAACTTGCAGTAATGACAGAGGTCCATATTAGGACTGACTAGTCTGTTGAGTGTGACTTCTGATAAACCATCTATCTTTCTTTAGTACTGCTTTTAAGTCTTATTGCATTTTGTTACTTCTCTCCCTCTCCCACCAGAGGTTTCTACTCAATAACCACATTGATTCATCCATCAGCACAAGAGTGGTGGAGACCTCTACAGCAGGGAGCTAGAGGGGGTGGACTTTGTTTGGGAACCTGCATGGGGCTTGGTACCAGTGAAGTGGAAACTTCCTCCGTCAGCAGCAAGACTGCCCCTCCATTGTGCTGAATGTCAAGTCAGCAGCTTGTGTGTCTGTGCTCTAAATGAGGGGGAAAGCCTTGGGCTGGGGAGGAGAATGTGGTCATGTTTTAAACACAGTCCTGAACTGGATTGCCGGTTGGAAGTAATGCCATGGGAGCACGATTGCAGCCTGTAACTGCTTATGAGGGCTTTTTAATTTTTCTTTTGATCACTTCACAGAATTGTCTTGCATTTTATGAATTTTAGTACACGTATGTTGGGTTTATATGGGCTAACCTTTGGCAACAGCGTGTAGGACTTTGTAAAGCATCCCAGCCATAAAGCGAGCAAGCAAATTTTATTGCTTAAACACTGATGCCAACAGAGCTCTTGTGTACTTGAAGTCCTGTCCTCTGATAAGCATTTTTACAAGGCTTTTTAGTTTTCTCAACCCACTTGTGGTTCTGCCTTCTTGTTCTCTGTTATGTGGGAAGATACTTTTTGAAGATTGCGGATTCAAGAAGACTGCATTACCAGGGAAAGCAGTGGGGCACCTTAAGTAGCTTTAACTCCCAAAGTGGATTTACAGAAGGCCCCCTGTCAAAATATTTGAACCTTTTATGGATACATTTGAAATAAAAGTGTTTAAAATAATGGCCACAAATAATGTAAATCTGGCTAAGAATTCCAAAACGAATTAGTGTACATGAATCCTGATTTTATAATAAAGACTGTTGGAAATTCTGAGCATTCGGACACAAAGATGTGTCCAAGTTAATGATTCTATAAAATCTAGCTTTCTGAACAGTAATTTAATGATTAATGCTTCAAAGTGCATAATCACATCTCTGCCAGATGTTTTTCTCTTCTTTGGCTCACAATCTGCCTGTTCAACATTTGCTGAAGTAAAGCAAACACAAAGGTGTTACGAGTCTTTGTGCAAGAACTGAAGTTGTCTGTGTCGCTGAATGCTTGGGCTCATTTATTACAGGATTTGTGATTCCTGGTCTCCACATCAGCTCATTTTTTAAAAAAAACATTGTCAGCATCCAAGCTGTTATTTGAGCAAGAGACTGACAGGTAGTTTTATATATGTAGTTTATAGTCTTCACTTCTACGCAGGATAGAATTGTTCCATTTCCCAGTTCTTCCCCCTTTCTTAACATTTGTCATCACGGCTGCATCTTAGAGGCAACAGAATTTTCAGCAACTTTGTCTTTGTTCCTTTATTCTTGTGTGTGTTTTTTTTGCTGCTGTTTGGTTTTTTTAATGTGGTGGTGGTAGATGGGATTCTTTCCCCATGCAGAAGAAACAGGCTGTTGGAAGCAGGGATGAGGTAGATCTGGGTACTTGCTGCCATTACTGCTGAGGGGTTGCGTAGCCCCTGAAACCTGAGTGCCTTTGGGTCCTTTCAGCAATTCTAGAGGAGGACTGGAGCCTGTGTGCCTGTGTGGAGGTGGTGCTGCCTGTCTGCGATCAACTGGAGCAGAAGCGAGGAGTGTAAAGAGGAGTTTAGGACTAGTTATCAGAGGACACTTTGGGAAAGTGTTGAAATGGGAAGAGGTAATAGCTGGAGTAGAAATTAACTGATTTTGTGTGTAGAGTATAGCTGAAGCATGACTGTGTGGTGATATGAGCATGTCTTTGGTCCCCAGTCAGAATGAAAGAAGTTAGTTAACTAGATTATTGCTTAAGGTCTTTTTTACTTGTGTTTTCTATGATTCAGGTATTTATTTATTTAAGTAAAACCAATGCTGGAGCATACCCTATAATGGGTTTTTTACCTCTTGACAATGATCCTGCATGGTGCTGTATTTCCTGTGCACAACAGATACTGCCGCCACCCTCCAACCTCCATCTTTCAGTGTAGCAAACGTAAGACGGGAAGCCAAGACTAAGGTGTTCTTGGCTCTTCCTTTCTATGTTTCAGACTGAAATCAGTTTATAGTAGAAGTAAATGGCTTGCAAGACTGCTTTTAGGATTGTGAATGGGACAATTAAAAAGCTCATCTGGGCTGCAAGACACAGGGAGATGGAGTGGATAACCAGATGATGTGCACTCTGAAAACACATAATTAAATCACTTGTAGTTTGTAGTTTTCCATCTTTCTTTTTCATGAGCATGCACTTGCCAACCACATTCCCGCACTGCTCTTGTGTTTATGGTGTCATGAGATTGGGTAAATTTGACAGATTAGCTGTGATGGATGTGCTTGCCATGAGTTGAGAATGCAGACTTGTCTGATGTAGAGAAGTTTATTTTACAAACAATTTTGCCTTTGCTGCATTAGAAACGCTGAAGTTGGCAGTGTATGATATTATGAGGTGTTTGTGTGGCATCAAAATTAAGAGTGATAAATTTGACTACAAAGACATGAGGGAAATTAATATATCCAGACCTGCAAGTGAGTTCTGCCCTACTTCAGAAATAATATTCACAAGACTCTTTGCATTAGCAACGTGTGCTTCTTGCTGTAGGAAATTACGGGTTTCCTTTCATCTCCCTCAGCACTGGGCTAGAAGTTCTGTTGCTGTAATGACTGGTGGGTCGCTGGTTCCCAGGGATGAGGCATGGAGCATATGCTCCCTTTCCAGACCTCTTAAAAGTCAGCAACACCGCAGTGTGAAACTGTAAGGAGGCAACAGTAGACATTGCTGATACACTGGTTGGAAGTGTGTGTTGTATCAGTATTTCCTCACATGCTTTGATTTACAGCAGTAGGTGGGGGGCGAGGAAGAGTCAGTAGAAGCAGTGATTGTGAAAGGGAGTTTGGGACCCACCAGCCCTGAAGGTTGATTGAATACTGCAGTTGGGTTTAGCCTGCTGATGGGAGATTTAGTACTGTGTCTCTCATGGAGAGAAAACATCTGCTGGTGGAAGGTCTGTCACAGCAGCATGATTTCTAAAGATAAAGACCTCAGCCTCAATAGAGATATCATTCTGCTGGGTAAAGGCAGAAAATATGCACTAAAAAAGAAGACTTCAGTAGTGGGAACTGTGTGTAATATCTGCAGTGATAGGGAAGTCTATTCATTTGTGCATTTCCCTGTTCTCCTCTTAGTCTGTTTGTTCCACCCCTCTGGTTTACGTTTTGAAAAATGCAAAATGTACAGTGTGGAAAGACAATTTTAAATTTTCCAGTATGAACAGAATGAAGTCTCCACATTTTAATAATAATAATAATAATAATAGTAATAATAATAATAATAATTTAAAAAATTCCTTTTTTTGCCTTTCTTTAGGACTCCTGAGCAGTGTCCGAGTGTGGTTTCTTTGCTGTCAGAGAGCTACAATCCCCATGTGCGTTATGGGGCTGCCATGGCTTTGGGTATCTGCTGTGCGGGAACTGGAAACAAGGTGAGGACGAGAAGCCATCCATTGGCAAGGCTCTTTCTGCTCTTTCCTTCCACAGACACGTTTGTGTGGAAAGATCACACAGAGATCTGATTTCTTGCGCATGTACGCTGCTAGCCAGCTGGACTAGAGCAATACTTCTTTAAATTCTTTAACTGTCCTGGGCATAGAGGTTCTTTTCCTGCTTGTACAGAATAGATAAAGTAGAAGAATGTTTTTATACATTATTTCTACATTCTTGGAATTTTGTCTTCAAAACTTCCCTTAGAGTTTTCTTACTGACACGTTGCCAATGAACTTCAAGTGTATGTTCAGTACTCCAAAATCAGTAGTCCTTTGCCTTTGAAGTTGGCCTTTTACAGACTGCTTTAGGGGGAACAGGAAAACAGCAGGTGTTTTGCTTAACCCTAGCTCCTTTCTTTTCTGTGATACACAGTTCATGGAAGATCCATGTAGTATAGCCAAGTGCAAGGAAATTTAATGAAATTTGCTGTAGTTTCAGTGTATAACTCACAGCCAGTAAATTTTATTCTTCCTTTATAAGTGTCAGTGAAGGATAATTCTCACAGATTATATCAGGGACCTTTTGGAGTACAAGGATTCCCACTTCTGCTGTGGGAAGTGAGTGCTCATTCGGACAAGCAGCAAGTAAACTTGGGGATAAGCTTCTTCTGTTTCACCCACATGTGTGTATCATCTGTACTGGTACTGAACTGCAGTTTCAAAACAGGTGCACGGACTGTCCATGTGGAAATAATATTTTGTGCTTCTGAGTCTTTGCTAAATCTCACACTTATCTGTATCATCCCTTCCTCAGGTAGTATTAAACACTTGGTCTGTGGCTTTTGCAAGTGAGCGCTCCCCAACAAGTCACTTGTATTGTGAAATGCACAGAATGCTGACGTGCCCTGCCTGCTGTCTTCAGTATCTAAAGCATGCAAACTGAAAGTCCTATTTTTATCCAGGTTACTTTATTCTCAAGTGGAAAGTGGAATCAAGGAGCTAATTATTTTTAACCTGCTGCATCTGACAAGTTGATTTAAGTGGAAATGCTTTTAGTTGCATGAAGGAGTCTGTTTTATTTCCAGATACATTGTGTGATAAAGACCTAAAACATCTGATTATATGCAGACATGTCTTCCAGAGAGCTTATATTAGTAGGCTTTGAAGGCCCAAATATATTCAGCTTTGGAGATTGGAAAGTTCAGCTTTTTGTCATAATGGACGTTCTATATGTGGTATTGAATGTGTGCCAAAGAATGAGTGAGTCACCTTCAGGTGGAGAAGCACAGCCTTCAAGATAGCTCAGTTGGCAAAAGCAGTCTAAGCGAAGGCACAATATTGTGCTAGAAGTGGTTCTTAGAAATAGTGTTTTATAAAAAATCAGCTTGTTTTTAAAAGCCTCACCCTGACAGAGGTAACACCGAGAGGGGTCTCTGCTGGGAGACTCATGCACTCAGTTGCATCTGCTCATGTCCTCAGTTTAAGTATGGACAGGAGAGAGCTCTGTACAAGAGATTGCCAAGTGACTGTCTGACTTCTGTAATCAGAAGATCACGTAGTAGTTTAAAAGAGCTCTTTTTGCTTTGTAGGGTGGATGTCTAACTGTTATCCCTCCTGTTCCAAAGAGTATCTAACAGCTTGCTTCACATGCCGTTTCAGAGTACTTTTAGAAAACTCTTGTGTTGCCACAGACCAAATTTATCTGTGCAGCCCATGGCTGTACAACTGCTGTCTAAGGTTTATTCACTTAAATCTGAAGAGTGTGGCTGGTGAAGGCTGGCTGAGCCCACTAATAACTTGCTGCTGTTGAAACAGGTAGTCTTGGTCCCTCCTGCTGCCTTCTCCTCTGTCTCATGTCTAGCTCCATAGGTAGCTGATTCAGACGCAAACTTACAGAAAACTGACCCAGATAACAAAAACGGGAACAGTTCTCTGAATCATTGAGCTGAAAAAGCTCACTGAGAGGTGAGAGAAGAGCTGCAGCTAGCACAGGGAAAGAGGAGGGACTGGATAGCTGAAGGGAAATTGGAGGAGAGGGATCTCATTTTGGTAGCAGTGAGTTTAGGTGAGCTCAGTTGTTCTGTGTAATGTGTGCTGAGGACCTTGCATGGTTAGAAATGAATTTGTAAAAATTCTATGTATATTTAAGTCATGG
This sequence comes from Phalacrocorax carbo, assembly GCF_963921805.1. NCBI lineage: Eukaryota > Metazoa > Chordata > Aves > Suliformes > Phalacrocoracidae > Phalacrocorax > Phalacrocorax carbo. Next base: position 37,319,786 of record NC_087519.1, on the reverse strand, counting down.
TTTGCAAAGTGGCAGAACAGTAAATGGAGATTAAAAAATCTGCCTAAAGAGATGATTTAGTCTGAGATGTCTGAAAATTGCGCATGCTGGTCTTGGGTGTATCTAAGCAGCATTTATTACAGTAGAGTCTCTTATAGCTTTTCATAATCAGTGACTGCATTGAAAGGAATGCTTATTCATAGATCATTGTAGATGATGTTCCTGTTGCACTTAGCTGGGAATTCACTGAATTTGGAGAAGCAATAGAGTGTTTTGCAATGTTTTAAAAACCTAATCTGCTCTATGGGTGCTTGAGGCAGCCCCACTTGATGTCCGTTTGAAATGAATCCTTTCATGGGATGCTAAATGTTACAGCTTCTAACAAAGCATAAGGCCAAGAACTGGGGACCTGGATTGTTTTGCCATCTCATTTTCTAATGTCCAACATGATTGATACCTGTGGTGCATTTGTTCCTTACACAGAAAATGAAGGTAACACTGGTGTTTTTTGATGAGTAGAATGGCAAATAAAGTGTACAAATAATTTATGTGTACTATATAAGGCACGTCAGTAGTTCTAATGTAATGAATGCGTCTGTGCTTACAACAAATGTTGTTTATCTCCAGCCCTATTTCTGCTGGTAGATCTTGTTCCATACATCACTGGGTATTTGTGGGGCTTTTGTTCTTTCCAGTTTTTAGATTAAACTCCAGAAAAATACAGATTTCTGCTTTGTTTACCAAGAACAGGCAAAATATATTTAAAAGTAGCTCTGATAGCATCAATCTGATAACCTTCAATTAGAGTACTGAATCCTTGCATACTAAAAATAATACTATTAACTTTGTGACTGCTGATTTCTTGGATTTTTGGTTGTTTTGTTTTTTAGGAAGCCATTAATTTGCTTGAGCCAATGACAAATGATCCTGTGAACTATGTACGTCAAGGAGCTCTGATTGCATCTGCCCTTATAATGATCCAGCAGACTGAGATTACCTGCCCAAAGGTAACATGGCATACCTTACACACCAGTTTGTTAGGTGGGAAAATGGTCTTGGATGCCAAATCTTTAGTGCTTGGCACTGCACGTAAGCACTGGCAAGAGAGTGTACGTGCCTTGTAAAGAGCCAGAGCTGAATGCACAGCAGGAAACTACTGCGTGGGTCAGAGCATGCACTTTCAAATGGGGGAGCAATGCATGCTGGTTGAAACATGCCTGATAGATGAAGCATTTTAACAATAGGCATTTACAAGAATAAATGCTTTTTCTTAAAAGGTCTAAAAGCATCTAATAATAATATGAAAGTGACCATCTTCCACTAACATGCACTGAGGCCCGTATGCTCATGACTTATGTGAACACTGTTATTTAGTAAAGAAGCTGGTTTTGATGATAGTAAACTTAGTATTGGATGTGGTCACCCTGTGGAAGTCCCATTATAACTGTTTCTTTTGTAGCTAGTCTTACTTTTCAGGGTGAAACAGTTTCTGCTGCCAGAATGGCTTTCTAGCAAATATATATATTTTTAATGGAGTTTTTCTTTCTGCTCAGAAGGCAAAAAGGATTGCATATGCTGTGTTTAGCTTTTAAAAATAGATTGCCCTGTGAATATATGACAGATGATGATATGCAAACATTTGTACAGACTAAAAGTCCACATTAATAGAAGCTCTGAGGTTCCTAATTTCATCTGCTCTGGTGAGCGCTGAGGCAGAGCAGTCGCTGGTACTTCGCTACTCATCTGTCGTATATGGGTTGTTTTTATTGATGTAATTTTAGAAATTGAACTGTGATAAAAACAGCCACTTTTTTACTGCATTTGAATGGGGAGAAAATAGGGAAAAAAAAAAAACAAACCACTTTGTCCAGTGGAAAATTTTAATTGGGAAAGTCAGTGAAGGAAATCTACAGATACAGGTGTTTGGGTATTTCCAAGTAATGGAACAGGAAGATTTGCTGGCAGACAGTTTGTTCCTTTGAATTATTAAAAACAAGCAAACAAACAAACCACCCAACCAGTTAGTTTTCACTGAGCAGAATCTGGGAGCGCTGTTTATATTATCAGAACTGTAGTTCAACTGAATAAGCCAGCAGAGAACACTAGAGTGTTGTTGGATCCCCTCATCTTCCGAAAAGATACAAAGTCTCTGTAATGTAAAGCTGAATTATCTTTCTATGGAAAGAAACTGTTATTTGGTTTTGTTTCTTCCTTGGTCAGGTGCTTGGAATGCCAACCCTCGATCTAGGAGATCCAGTTTAATCATTCTGCGCTCCTCTAATGTTGGGCAAATTGTATAGCTCTCCCATGCCTCAGTTTCCCACCTGAAAGAAATAAGGATGATACTTTCTTCTGTGAAAGGACATTATGAGAATAGATTCATTTTTAGTTTGCAAAGCACCCTGATCCTCTTGGGCTGGGAATTGCAGGCTGCACTGAATCAGTCAGACATCCAAGACTGTTGTGGATTATTTGCTGAGTTTGTCTGTTGGAGTTTCAAGTCTTTTTGAGATGGTAGGTGAAAGAGTCTGCGTGTCCTAAAGAAAAGTGCAGATAGGAAAACAGCTAGCAAAAATACAGATTATTTGAGGTGTGTAATAAGTCAAATCTCTTTCCCTGAAGAGGCCTGGTAACTTTGACTCCAGAGGTAAATGTAATACCTAGGCATGTTAAATGGGTGGTTAAGATAGTTGGCTAGCAAATACAGGATGAGATGTATAGTCTGGGGTTCAGTGGCTTGTTTAAAAATGGGGAGAGGAACTGAAAAAGCTTTATGCCAGAGCCTTGTTTCAGCCAAGATTTGTGTGGTGTTACACAGTATAGCTACAGAATAAAATACATTACCCAGTCATAGAAGCACTGCAGACACTAAAAAGCAAACAAACACCCCCCAAAAAAACCATACAGATTATAAATGAATAAACAATGCCTGAAATATTCTGCTAATTTAGGAACTTAACACAGAATATATAAATTTTACTTCTTTTGAACACCCCGAAAGTTAGTTATAACCGTCATAGTTTCTTGCTCAAAAGTAAAAAGAGTATTTTGAGGAATATGCTGCCAAATAAGTTATTTGTTATCCATGGGAAACTTTTTTTGGAGCGCTTTGCCAGTCTGAAGAAAAATTTTTACTCTGATGTGAAAGGGTCGAGTTCAGAAAGCTAGCCATTTTTGGATTACAGTGACATATTTTGATCTGATTAGATTCCTAAGTGGCACACTGGTACACTGTGTGCTGATGTGTCTAACCTAATGTATGTGAGTATTTGCATTGCTGGATAAGCAGCTAGTAAGAGGAGCACGATGGATTTCATATCCTACAAGCTGTACGTGTGGTCTTGATGGGGGTTACAGAGAAGCTAAACTTTACGTATCATCATGTGAGAGATGGTGATTTTAATAAAGATTGTGACTTAAAGTCTGACCAGCTTCCTGTCGTTACTTTTCAGTTTTGTCAGTTCTTGGATTATTTTTTTTTGTAAACTTCTTGTTTGTGAGCTTTGGGTTAGAAGGACTTTAAATTCTCTGGTGATAATTTGGGATGAAGATTGTAGCAAATAATCTTCCTTTAATGATTTAGATTTTTCAGGAATAAAATAAATGCAGAGTTTTGAGACCTGAGCGCTGTTTATTGCTGTCATTTTGGCATTGCAAAGATTTAAGAATTGAAGTATTTTGGTTTAAAAGAAACCATTTTGTTGTGAGAGAATGTAGATGTATGCCTTTGAATCACCTTTGCTGTTGTCTTTCCTTTGTATTCATCTTCTTTTTTTGTTGTGCTCACTCTTTATTTAAACAAATAATGTTAAAAGTTTAAATTTAAATAAAGAGTTGTCATTATATGGAGGTCCCTTGAACCTGCAAGTTGCTGAAGTGCCCAAATCTTGTGTAATGCCAATTTGGCCTCTTTGGAGTTGAAACACAATTCCTCCATGTGCAGCCAGCATGATTTTTCCTGACCTCTGTTGATACATTTAAGAACCATATTAGTACAGAATATAGAACAAGAAGTGTATTTTGTGAAATGGAATCCTAAATTAGAGATGTAGTGAGATAGTTGTAACAGAAATCAATGACAACTTAATTATGTATTCGTGACCTGCAGGGCAATTAAGACAGCAATTCTGGAGACACACAACATGTCTAACATCTTGAATTGATTTTACTTTTTCCTAGTTTTGTGTTAGGATAGTCATCTTGGCAAAATGAAAAGATAATAAGCAAGGTCAAGGCCATTCCTCCATCCTCCTTCGATCATCTTCACCTATTATCTTTAAGATGCTGTGAAGAAAACAGGACCGGTTTGCTCTCTTTTTCCCCCATTTAGATGAAATGCTAGGTCTTGCAAGGATGCAAGAACAATTTTTGCTATATTCTAGTAGCACCTTCACATTCCTTCATATAAGCCTGTTACCGTTAGATGCTTCTGCATACTCCATGCTCTTTCAAGAGAGCAAGCGTATGCAGATTAACTTAAACTTTTGAAGAAGATAGAACATGCAAACAGTTTAAAACCCATTTTATGCAAAACAGATTCCTAAATACTCTTATTCTTAAGAACTTGCATTTGCAAAAAGCATCATACATGTTACCTGCCACTGTTTCCCTTAGTTAACTATCTTATTCTTAACAATCTAATGGGCATCATGTGCATGAGTGTTGACTGGTGGAGAGAGAAGTGGTAAACAACCTGATAAATGACAGCCCCATGGGTTTGTGGTAGGAAATGGTGCTGTATCATTCTCATCTCTTAAAGGCTGTGTTGTTTCCTCAGTGTTTCCAAGGTTGCGCATTTGGCCTCATTTGAAATCAGCAGCATGTTGTTTTGGCCAGCGCTAATTATCAGAATGGGTGGGGGTGGGGGGTGTATTGCTAGTAAAGATGAAATGAGTCACTGCCTACGTTTTAGTGTTCGTCCTGGAAGTTCCCAAAATAAATTTCTTGATAGCATTTCCAAATGCTATAAAATTTTTAAAGTGCTTGAAGATTTCAAGGGAGAAACAGAGCTTGTGGGTTACACAGCATATTAAATAAACCTATCCAGTAGTTTGGGATGTGCTTGCTGCTGTGGTTTGAAGGAAAAATAGTACCAGACTAAAGGGGTTTACTAGACAAGCTGGCAGATTTTGTATCAACAGCTTAAGAAATTACTGTCTGTTGACATCTTGCTCCATTCTGTAGGAGTTCAGTGTCCCAACTGCAAAGGCAGAACTGAGCTTTTGTCTGTACTGCACTTGCTTTCTCTAAAGTGATGGAGCAATGGCTCCATGTGAGGACGATACCTTCCTGAAATGCTACAGCTGGAGCTGCCAAAGCAGGCTTTCCCCAACAGCAAGGAAGGTTTTCAACTGGGACCTGATCCGGTCAAAAATCCCATTCCTGTGAAGCATTTGCTTTATAGGACAGCCTGAATAAGCATGTAGGCCTACCGCACATTCGAGTGTTGAGGCAGTCCTTCCATCTGGGTTTCTCTGGTCCTTAAGGCCAGGAGGGGTAGTCTCCCACCCTTTTGTAGGACACCTTTGCTTCCGCTGATGTTAAAATAAAGCTTTGGAAAGGGCACGCTTGCTCAGTACCTTTTCCAGGGTTGGCAGTGGTCCATCGCTCATGATGCACAGGTATGCAGAATTTATCTGAAAGCAGAATGCCCTTGGTGTGGCACTAGATATTTTGTATTTTTATAAGTAGAGGGTTTAAGGACTATTTCTCATTGTAGCTATTTGGCATTTGTTCATTGAACACCTGCTCTCAGCTGATTCCCTGCTGTAACATGTCTGTGTCACCTGGAGAAGTGGCAATTGATCTGCTCAGGTTTAGCAGCCAGGTTTTGGTCCCTTGCAGTTGTCAGTGTCCCAGTTAGCTCACTGCCTGGCCACAGCGTCCTGGTGCCACAGCTGGTGGGTTCCTGGTGGGCTTGTTGCCCAGCTGTTTTGTTCATCTGCTCTGAACTAATGTGCGTGTGAGTAGGAGCTGCGGAAGGCATATTAGGGGAAGGGTGCTCACAGGAGCAGTGTGCCATGACCAGGTGAGGTGGATGACTTCCCCTGCCTCGCTTTGCCCAAGCGAGGCGTTTGTGCCCTCTGTTCCGAGGTGCTGCTCCGTCAGACTTCAGATGCCAGCATGAACATTAGCAGTTCTGCTGAATGTCTTTTCACTTCACCCAGCGTTTCGTTCCCTGAAGATTTGATTATGGTGTAAATTCCAGATTACAGTTCGCTGAATGAGCTTTGTAACATTGCTCTGTTTTTATAAATATTCCAAACCCAGAAGCTGAGCCCAGAGTCACTGGAATGATGTGCTCTAAACAAAACCAGTGAAATTCTACTGCTCAGCTCAACCAGAACAAGAGTTTTACATGTTGCTTCTCTGTCTCAGTCCCAAATAATATCTGAAGGCTTTGGTTCAACTAGTCTGCATGTGGTTGCCCTTAATACTGCACGAGGGCCCGTTCCAGGTTGTAAATGCAAACTAAGATATTTTTCCAGTATACAAGAGGTCAGGTGTAAGAAACAAACTATTTCTATTAAGTGTGTAAACCTAAGTGTAAGTTTTTATAAATAAAAGAAGAGTCTGAAAACACATATATGGTATGAAGCCAGAGCAGATTTTTGTCAGTATATCCAGAATAAACCCTGTATTGTGTGTGCAATATCTCCCTGCTACACATCTGTCTGTGTGGCTGCCCTCAAAATGTACGTTGCTCCTTTTTCTTAGCTTTAAAAAATGCAAGGAAATTTAAGTTACCTCCTTTCGGGGACAAGCACTAGTAACAAAAAGCTTTTTCATGCAAAGGGGAGTTCATGAATAGAGAATAAATATTAGCACACAAATTGCTGGACTGACTTAGATGGAAAAATGGAAATAGCTGTCAGTTTTTATAAATGCCTCCCGCTTTACCAGAGAAGCGTTGTTTTGTTCAGCTTCACTGCTCCTGTTTAAAAGTGGCTGGTTCCTCTGGTGCCTCACAGTTGTGAGACTGTCCATTTGTGTGAAACAAAGTAACTTTGTTTAGCAGGTCATGATTTACTCGTATAAATGTCAGTGTCTTCCCTGTCGCAGACTGGTTTAAATCTCATCAGCTTAGATGCTATCGGTGCTGAAGGAGTTGAGGTGTCAAGTAGTACGGCTGGGTTAATGGCTGAAAGAGCAATGTCAGGAAAGGTATCAACCAGATAGTGTCTGTTCCTTTAGGACACCTGTGTGTTAAACAGTGTGATGAGTTAACACGCATTGAGGACTATTTTGCAGAAAACATGCAGTCTTAATCTGAAGTGTTCACTATGTAGGGCTGCCAAGCAGCATTGCGGCTCTTGGGTATAATGCTCATGGGTTAAAGAGGCAAACTCTCTTTCCCATCCCACACATTGGACATAAACTCTAAAAGGTAGAGTCTGAACTTCTTAATGCTCTGGTCAAAAATTCACACGTGAAATGTGGTGAAATTTATTGCTAGTGTTACCTCGGCTGCAGGATGACCTCATGGCTCTGATGTGCTTTTACTAGGGAACCTGATCTCATGCTTTGCTGAGAAACCCTACGGTTTAGTTTATCCCCTCAGTCAGCTCTTAGTTCTGTTTTGATCTTTTTTCTTTTTTTTTTCTTTTTTTTAACACCTTGATGAATCCCAGTTTAAGAAAATGTTATTCCCAGGACAGTTCTCATGTCACTGACTCAGTTGTATGAATTGTTGTTTTTTCCCAGGTGCAAAAACTCTTTCTGTAAGCACTTTGAGATTCCCCAGTGCACCCCAAGATGGGCCACATGTGCCAGCAGTGATGCCTGAAGGCTGCTCCTGGTGCTCAGTGCTGCCCACACTTAGCACAGCTCTGGAGCTTGCAGTGTCCTGCATGGGTGGGGTACTGGCTGTTCGCTGCGTGCTGTTGTCTGACAGAAGGACCCTCCTGAGTGTCATAATCAATGTTTAAGTCTCCTTCATTGGTACAGTTAGGCACTGGGAGCATCAGAGGCTGTGCAAGAGTATGTTCCTAATGGTGGTGTTGAAGCTTGGCTTCTTTGCTTATAGCACAAACTAAGTGTGTTTCACAGCTGAAAGGTAGCACCTTTCTTCAGACACTTGCCACTGAGCTAATGTCACTGGTGTCCCCGGAGAGGCACATGCTCTTTGGCTGTGAGAAGTGGCTAGGGGGTTGTCTGGTATTAGGGTTTTATACTTGGGAACTTTAACTGCATTTGCAGTACTAGGTACTGCTGTATGTCTCTGGTGGCTGTGTCTGGCCTTACTGCCTTACGCCAGAAGTTTGTCCTCTCATCTGTGGCTGCAGATGTAGGAAGAGGACTTGGAATACCAGCAACAAAGTGGACCAGTAGTGGGGAAAAGCTTGTTCAAGATGTCTTGGAAGGAGCCTTTTTGAAAAGGCCTCATTTGCTTTTCAGCATGTCAAGTGAAGGCTTAGTATGAAAAAAGAAAAAATTAAAACGAAATGTCACATGGTTATCTGGATTAAAATTAATTTAGGGAAGTGGTATAAAAAAATTCTTCCAGACATGCTGTGGATGGGATGCAGCTTCCCATGTTTTGACTGGGTTGCAGATTGGGATTTCCTGGTCTGCTTTTTCAGCTATAAAAATTACTTGGGCTATACTGTTGCTCCACTGTATATATTAAAAGATATAAGTTATTAATATGTGATAAAGCCTTAGATATTGCTGGATGTGATATGGTTGTCTCTTTAACACTTAGTGAACTAGCGAAAGATGAAACTGTTCAAAGCGATGATAATAAAAGGAAAGGTTTAGTGATTTCCCTTACTAATGTGTGCTTAAGATATTGTGGTCAATGTACCATGGCATAAATTGTTACTTTATTGAATATTTTTATTAATAATTTTTCACCTAAAAGGTAGGAGTACAGTAGCAAAATTTGCTGATTATGCACCATAGGGGCATTATCAATACAGCAGAAATACTGTACAGGAAAAATGGAATAGGTTTGAGGTTTTCAGCAGTAGGAATTGGAGGAAATGTAATAAAGTGCAGCATCATGCACCTAAGAATATAGAGTAGTTCTTGCTATAAACTCATCAGTTAGTCTTTTATTCCAGTGGTACTCCAGAGATTCTCAGGCTATTCCTGTAAGGCTGGCAAAATATGGTTTGGAAACGCATGTCCATCATGACTATTTTAAAATTGCTATATGGGTATCTCCATATAGTGGGGAAAACCTCTGCAATTAATTATTAGTGGGATGACTTGTAACACCAGTGAAGCTGGTTGAAGAGACAAATGTTGTCTTAGGATGCAGAAATCTGGGGTGTTTCCATTAAAGACAGAATATTTGACTCATGCGTTCAGTTTTATAATCTCTCTCTTTTTTTTTTCTTTTTTTTTTTTTTTTTTTTTAAATCCAGGTCAGCCAGTTCAGACAACTCTATTCCAAAGTGATCAATGATAAGCATGATGATGTTATGGCAAAGTTTGGAGCAATCCTGGCACAAGGCGTTTTGGATGCAGGTAATTCCCCAAACATTTAATGCAGTCAAAATTTCTTAAACTTGTTTGGCTACAATAGCTGTAATAGCAAATGTCATTTGGGAGACAAGGTGCTGGGATTATGCCTGTTGTGTAATAGTATCAAGAAATCTCAAATTTCAAGTCATTTCAGCTAATTAAAGAAATAAACCCTGTTTTGTAGTTTCGGCTTGTGTCAGCATACTTCTGTTAGGAGAGACTCAGCGCAGTCACTGGGGCAGAATTTGTGTCCAGAAGCCTGGACAAATATAACTTTTTTTTCTCCAAGTCTGTTTTGTCACCCTGAATTTTGTTTTATAGCATGATGGGTTGCTGCTTTATTTTCCAAGTAAGCACCTAATCCAGAAATTTGGAAACCTTGTGGTATCCAGGCCTCATAATTCACTTTTTCTTTTAAAACTTGACATAACCATTTTGAAAAAAAAAAAAATTACATATATTTTTAAAAACTAGGTTTTGCCTCTTTCCTGATTCTTAAGAGAGGTATTGCACAAAGAGGGAAGCATAGTTAACCTCATCAGTGTTACTTCGGAAGACCCGGTTAGTTTCAAGACAACTACCTTTTTCTAGCGGACAAACTAGCATTTCATGAATGTTAATGATTAAACGTTGATCCAAGGATAGGATTCTCTAAAAACATTAGCATTTAATAAGGGCTGAATTGTAGGGCCTATTAAGGAAGGCTTCTGTAAGCAAAGAGGACAGGCAATGTTTTGTTTTGAATTTTTTCTTCTGCTGGAGTTAAGACTTGTACAGTGCTGTGTGGTGTCAATAGCACCCCCTTTCCAAGTTTCTAGACAGTTTCTCCCATCTGGTCTCATGTGCTGTGGCCTTTTCTTGCCATGCACCTCCTTATTCCTGGCGGTAGGTAGAAACAAGCTGGTTTTCCCTGTACTTCTGAGATCAAGGTTACTCCTGAAGTCACATAAGCAGAGGAGTCTCATGTATTTGTCTCTGTGGTGTGGCTTAATTAAGCACAGCACCATGCACTGTGGTTACACAGTGTTTGTATGAAATTACTACATCTCCAAGCCATGTGGCGGGGGGAGAAAAACTTAGGGCTGCCTACACCTATCTGCAGCTTAAAAAACAAGCTTAAAAAGCTCTATTCCTGGTGGGCGTGTGGCAGTCAGGCTGCTCTGTGTTCTATGACTAGGCCTACTTGGAGAAGAAAGCAGCAGGAACCACCTTCCTTATCTGTCTTGCTTCCCAGTTACCCCTCCTGGAGCTCAGACTGAGCAACATTCTTGGCACAAGACTGTTAGAATAGTTTTGGTCATTCCCTTACTCATACTGGGTTGCTGGGAAACCAGAGCCCAGCTGGCTTAGATTTTTCTCTCAGCAGTACAGGCCTGCTTCAAATTCTGACCTTTGAGATTAAATCATAAAAATGCAGCTAAAAACTTATTTGCTTCCTATGTCACTCATGTATTTTATAATTACTTGGAAACCAGAAGCATCCAATTTTAATAAACTACATGTGAATTTGTGCCAACTTTAACCTCTTTATTTCTTGCTGAGTGGCATGGGGAAAGGCTGTGAACTACCCTTCCTTAACCTATTGCCACTTTCATTAGGGCCTCTTAAAAGAATAAATTATTTTTATCTCTCCCATACAACTGCAAGTGCTTATCTGAAACAATGAGCTATAGAATTTAATTATCACTACCAGGAAGAAAAGGTTCTTTGTGTCATCTGCCACAGTTGAGTTTGGGTTTCTTTGTTGGTGTGTTTTGGTTGGTAGGTTTTTGGTGGGGTTTTTGGTTTTTTTGGGGGGAAGGAGAAAAGTATAATTCTCTTCCAATGACAGGCTTTGATTAAAAGTGCAAGATTTCCAGTGCGCGGCTGGGAAATGATGCACCAAAGGTGGGGTTTTTGCTGTGACAATGACACAGTCATTAGACTGGTGTTCCATGGAAGGAGCAGGGTACCTTGGGAGCGCTGAAGTGGAAATTAAGAATTTGGTCATTGTCTAATTGTTAGCAGCTACATTTTTTGCTTCTTTAATAAAATAAGAAAAATGTAGACACAAATTTAAACTTAAGGATTTTTTTTTGCCCTAAAACCTCTGAACTTTTATAATGCTCCCCTTTATGTACAAACATGCTTTCTTATTCCAGGCCAATGATTCCCTTTCTGTTCTTTGCAAAACCAATATGCTTTATTTTCTGGGGTATGTATTTGTAAATGTGAGCTACCGAAGGGATATACTGATCTAATTAGATGTCAGCATTTTACCTGCTTGAAAACTATTTTGCCCTCTGGACTCTGGTTCTTAATGCCACATTTCTCAATCAGTGAGAAAAAAGGAGGAGCAGCAGTCACTACACAAATATGTACGTAGTATATCTGGAAAATCCTTTTCTCTATATTTAGGAAAGGTTTGGGTGGGGTCAGCAGTGCAATGGGTTGGGGACAGAGTGTAGCACTGGGCAGTGCAGGCTGAAGCCAAAGAAGCTGCTGGCGGCCTGGTGGTGAATGTACTGGATTCTCCACAGTTTGGAGGTATTTGTAATGAGTGAAAAAGTGTCATCCAACTTACAGAGGAAAGAGTTGCCTATCTCCTCATTGCTGTCTCTCCAAACACATCTTCATCTTGCATGATGTGTTATATTTTGGATGTTAAAGACTTCAGTAAAAAAATAAACTTTGCATAAGGTCTGCCCTCCCACGTGTTGAGTTTGGTGCTACTGTGTCCCTCCTTTCTCCTGTCTGTCCCTCTGTTCGTGAGCTCATCATGAAAAGTTAGACCTAACTTTCTGGTAGTTAGGAAAAAAGCCACTACCCTGTGTTAATGTTTTTGTCCATTAGATTAGAGCTACCTTGTGTTTCATTGCCCATGTGAATCAGACTGCTGGCACATGCTGAAATCAACTTTTCCTGGGTTTTGATAGCTCATCCTGTGAAATTTTGACTTTTCTGTGCTGCTGCTACAGTTCAGGTTGTCTTCGTTCACTACATAGATGAAGCGGATTCTAAGTCTTTGCTGACAGAGAAAGAAACAACGTGATACTGTTTGAAAACGGGATGCTGCCTAGGCCAAGCTTGGAAACTAGATTAAGATGCTTTGTGCAACTTGGAAATTAATGATTATTGTGCTGACGTTGTCCTGGCCTCCACTGCCAGAACATTACCAAGTGCCACCATGACTATGTAAAGAGTGAGTTCATCAGAGTGTATAAATCATTGGTGTCTGCTTATGCACTCCTGCTCTAGTAACTGATCTAAACTTGAGCCAGCAAATTCTCATAGCCTTTAGAACAGCTGCTTTAATTCTAGCAAACCTTGCCACAGTGGCAGTATGAATTCTGGGAGATGGACCTTACAGTACTACCCAAGGAGCCCTGAAAATCTTTTCTGTGGTGTTTTGTTTTTTGTTTTTGTTTTTTTTTTTTTTCCCAGGCTTCATGTCGCAGCTTTCATCCATCCAGCCAAAGATCTGGAATGTATTCCCTTCCAGGCTGTCAGGGCTGCTACTTAATCATGAAGATAAAGCACAGTTGTGCAATATCATGTCTCCCCACCTTTCCTGCTCCCTGCAAAAGCCTTGGAGTGAGGGTGGGCTGCGTGTGGGTGTAAAACAGAAAGAAGTTGCATGACAGCATCTTTTCAGTATGAAATCTGTTACTCATCCAGGAAATTCCAGAGATTGGATAATATAATTCTAAAGGTTCAAATAAATTCTGAAAATTGAAGTCCATAAGTTTGATAAAGTCTGGTTAAGCTGCTTGTGCAACAGTCACTGGGCTGCTTGATCCAGAATATCTGCAGATTACCGACCTGGCACTTTTGCAGTGATGCAGTGAAGAAAAATTCAAAACAGAGATGGGGGAGAAGACCAGAAGTTTGAGTGTGCAATGTTTGACGTATTTAAGGATAGCACAAGGCCTTAGGCAGTCCCTCCTTAATGCTGTGGCAACTTCAGGTATAAGGGCGAGAGAATGGTATCGGAGAAAATAATGAGAAGCAGAGCAAACCTAGCAGTAGTAACAGATGAGACTGTATCATTGCCTTTCTTCAAAGAGGCAGCTGGAGGGAGTTCTCTAGTCAAACAGCAGGAGATCTATTGCTACCAGAAAGGGAAAAGCAAGGAGATAGTATGTACACAAAATATCCTACAGGAGGGCATCAAAATCCTCCATCTTCCACTGTGTCTTCTGGGACTAACACTGACATACCTAAGATGAGATTACTGCTTCATTCAGGGCTTTCATTAGTTTTGGCAGGAAAAATCAGTTTTGCTTGTCTTTAAAACTCAGAGAGCTCCATTGCTGCCTGGCTCTATCAAGGTGGCTGTGTGAGGCAGGGGAATGCTACTGCAGTTCGGGGTTTTCAGCTATAAATCACCCTGAGTTTGGAATGAGTGGGCATTTTTATTTAAATTAACCACCCTGTGCCTGGTCTTGTCAGCAGTAATGGACTTGCCTGGTGCCCTCTTCAGCTCAGTTCACTGTGTTCATCATAAGACTGAAGATCAGATTAACACTTTCTCACTCTGTCTGCAAGCCCAATTTGTCAATTTGGTTTCTAGCTGGACATTTCTGCATTACATCAACACAGAGAGTTGTTTTGGTCTCTGCTTTGCAAGCACAAAGCTAAGACCTAGTTGTCTGGCAGAGATGTAATTTTGCTGCAAAGATTGCAGGAGCTTGTCTCTTTGCTGCTTAGATTGATAACCTCTAGAAGCAACTTCTGAAGTTGCTGCTGTTTACATTTTTTCTACTGAGATGGTGTAGGATAAAAACCTAGGCATATTTCTTCTGAATAACTGACAGTTCAGGGAGGCAGCCGCAGAAAGAAAAGTTTCTGTGTGCACTGCTTTATATGCAGTGTTTTCCTTGAGTCCTGTCTTGTGGACCATCTATATGCTGCGTTTTAAACCTGCTTATGGAGAAAGTTTGCTTTTTTCTCCCTTCTCCCTGCCTTCTGAACTGTAGTTTTGTTTAACCCATGTCCTGGCAAAATGAGCGTGGAAGGGCTGTATTCATTGATCGTGTTTGGGTAATATCTAGCCGATAGAGCAGTTTGGTTGTTATGCTGCCCATCTATTTTGCTGTGTAAGCTGAGATCACAGTGAAAGAGGGAGGTGTGTTCCACAGGAGAAAGCTGACAGCATTGTGGCCTGGCTAGCGCTGTGTAGCCCCCTTCGCAGCAGCTGTTTTAGAGATGCATCGCTCAGATGTCTTTGTGAAGTACCCAGGAATGCATTAACTAACTTACTTCATTTATGATTCTGTACAGGGGGCCATAACGTAACGATTTCGCTGCAGTCGAGGACAGGACATACTCACATGCCTTCTGTGGTGGGGGTTCTGGTCTTCACCCAGTTCTGGTTCTGGTTCCCCTTGTCACACTTCTTGTCGCTGGCTTTCACCCCAACCTGTGTCATTGGCCTTAACAAGGATCTTAAGGTACGTAGTGAACAGAGAGGAGAAGAGGTGCTGATACCTGCTTGGAAGACTTGTGTGGTCTGGGAGGGGTGTGATTGGATTTGTTGGCTTTCTTTGCAGGACTCCAGCATGTTTGTGCTAGAAGAGGCACTAACTGGAAGAATTCTGAAAAGCAGGCTTAAATTGCAGAACTGGTGGTGGGAATAGGAACAAGAAAAATGTAGAGGGCAGACTTTACTTTAAAGTAGCTTACAAAGAAAGGAACTCTAGTTAGTATATGTGGGCAGAGACCACCCCATTATCATTCCAGAAGGTCAACGTTATAAAAAAAAGTGTGTTGTCCCCCTGCCCTCCCATATAAATTATGTGATATTCTCCCCTAGGAAAGCTAGCAGTATGAAAAAAGGATTTGTTTGGATTCCTTGGGGAGCAGCAAGTCATGGGTACTGCACTTTTCTTATTCATCTCTCCTTCCAGCCGATCAGCTTTGATATGGCCCCTGCAAGCTGTGTACCGTGCTGGGTCTCCTGTGCTGATGAACTGAGCTAGTAACTTCCACAAAAAAGCTTTTGAATATGGCAGGGCAGGCATGTGCAGCCCCATCCCATCACTGCTGCAGGCTTATTCTGCAATGCAGATAGCATGCATAGAGCTGGGCTGCTCTCAGAGTCCCTCTGTGGGACTGAGCCAGCTTGCTGGATTGCAGCCACTGGACCAAAACTTTATGGCTCTAGGTTGCTCTTCTCCACCTGTCTTGGGCTGAGCATAGAGTCAGTCTATACACAGCTCAAAATTTTCACTCTGTTTGAAGAGAGAGGTTTGCATGAAAATGCCTTCCCTGCCCCCGCCCCGCCAAATACTTCACAAGGGTTGCATCACTGCTTGTCTCTGCACCACCACCCCTGCCCGGCAATGATCGGCTCAACACCTTTTTGTCTGCTTGGCTGTACTGCCATCTTGACTCCCTCTCCCCATCCCTGAGAGTTTCCAGAGAGCCCAAACAGCTGTAGGTGAGGTTATGTTGTGTAAATTGGCATGCATACTAAAGCCGGTTACAGGCTGGATGTATGTTATGCACTGCACCACACCCACCTTGCTTCCTCAGAGCAGCCCCTGTTCTGCTGTTGCTCTGTCATGTGTCCTAAAGGAAGAGAGCTGAGATACTGCAGAAATTAATTCAGTTTAAGAATTTGGATTGGGTGGCAAAAGATGCTTTCTGCCCTTGCTTAAGTACCTGAAAGTAAGAGATTGACATTGGTAACCTACCCGCAAAATGTACTGTCCTTTTGCAAGAGGTGAATGTCAGGCAGTGCTTGCTTTGCCCCCTGTGCATTGGCAGAGCAGATCTTCACTTAGATCTTAAACCAATTTTATGTTAATACGAGCAGGCACAGCAACAACATCAAAACCACAAAAGCTTTGAAACAATGAAAACAAAGTATGGTGTGAATAGTGTGGAGTGTATGGAGAAGGCTAGGAGCACTTGCCAGAGTCGAATTATTGAATAATTAAATAACATTGTTCTAGTTGAACTGTTGCCACTGATAACAGTTTCTCAGCTTCCGGAAGGGGAGAAGGGGAAGCTTGTATTCTTCAGAGGATCTGGGTTTGTCTCTGCTGGAAGGAAAATGAAGCTAAAGTAATTATTCTGCTGTGGATTTTTTCCCCCCTGCTTTTCTTGTCTCTAACAATGTTTATAACTGTTTGTCTTAGATGCCAAAAGTCCAGTATAAGTCCAACTGTAAGCCGTCCACATTTGCCTACCCACCACCTCTTGAAGTACCAAAGGAAAAGGAGAAAGAAAAGGTATTTGGGTTAGCTTTCTATGTTGTAATGACTAACCCCTTTTCCCTCTTAGTATAAACATTGACTTTGGTGGCACTAACGGGGAATCTGAAGAGCGAAAGAAAAATTGGCAGGCACTGTTGTCTCTGAAAGAGAATTCTAGCTATTTTTTCCTGCTGTGCCTGGGCCTGTTGCTGATCATGGCATAGGACTGCTGTGTACTTAGTCACTGGAGCCTCCCTTGTCTCCAGTGGTCAAGCAGAAGCATTAATTAATAAAACTGTTTTCCATGCCCTACTGATTTGTATGTGTGTATCATCTTTGTGCAGCACCAAGCACAAACGGGTCCTTGTTCATGACTTGGGCTTTGAAACGCTACTGCAGTACAAACATTGAGAATATTAGGTGGGACACTTTTCAAATAGTCACATGTGGAAGGACAGAAGTGTACCTGGGCTCAGGGCAGTGGGCCCATATGCTAGAATAATAGCTGTCAGGCCCATGGATTGAAGAAAGGTAAGTGGAACTGAGAATATATAGGTATTGAAAAGGAAGAAATGAGACCTGTGGAATGACAAGCAGGGCAACAGTAGAAGCAGTTTGTCTCCTGGCATAAGATGGTAAAAGCTGTTGAGCAGACCACAGCAGGAGGCAGAGCAGCCCTTAGGGAGCAATTGCAGCAGTGGAGACATTCAGGCATGTCATCCTGATGAAAGACATTGTGAGAAAACTGTAAAATGTTTTACCAGAATTGAATGCTGGGCAGGACAGATTTCTGAGCCACCAAGGAACCCAGAAATGAACTCTGATGAAAGGCAAAGCTCACTGCTCATAGCTTGCTTTCTCACCTTTGGAACAGGATGGGAATTGGACGAATCCTTTCTTTTTTAAACTTTCCTGGCCAAAAGGAAAATGTAACAAGAGCCTACATTTAGCCCTAGAAAGCCTCACCAGCAACATGGCAAATGCGATTGCTCCCTATCCAGCTCAGAAAGTTACTGCCTTTCAGAGACAGTTACTGTGGATAGAGAGGTGGGCTCACTGGAAGGGAGACATGCTGAATTCTTGCATTCAGTTGTTGCTCCTGGGTACTTTCTGGCTCAGGAATGCCAAAGACTCCTAAGGGATCCTCCATGGGCATTTTGCATATCCACTTCTTTATATCAATGAGAAATGCAGCTGTCTGATTAGGACAGTGGAACAGCTTTAGGTCATTCTAAAGAGTATCTATACACGTTTCATAGAATCATAGAGTCATTAAGGTTAGAAAAGACCTCAAGGATCATCAAGTCCAACCACCAACCCAACACCCCCATGCCTCCTAAACCATATCCTGAAGTGCCACGTCTACATGTTTTTTGAACACCTCCAGGGGTGGTGACCCCACCACCTCTCTGGGCAGCCTGTTCCAATGCCTGACCACTCTTGCAGTGAAGAAATTTCTCCTAACAGCCAATCTAAACCTCCCCTGACACAGCTTGAGGCCATTGCCTCTCATCCTATTGCTAGTAACTTGGGAGAAGAGACCAACACCTTCCTCACTACAACCTCCTTTCAGGTAGTTGTAGAGAGCGATACAGTCTCCCCTCAGCCTCCTCCAGGCTAAAACAACCCCAGCTCCCTCAGCCGCTCCTCATAAGACTTGTTCTCCAGACCTTTCACCAGGTTCATTGCCCTTCTGTGGACATGCTCCTGCACCTCTGTGTTCTTCTTGTGCTGAGGGGCCCGAAGCTGAACACAGTATTTGAGGTGTGGCCTCACCAGTGCCAAGTACAGGGACACAACCACTTCCCTAGCCCTTTCCCTTGGAGACTGTGGCAACGGGTTGTTCTGTAACAAGAATTCCGTTTGTTACGCTGTTAAAAATAAATACAGAAATCTCTCATATAGAGACCCAGACAATAATGCTTAATCTCTAAATCAGGGAGTTTGCTCTCCTTCTGCATAAGTGGCTGGACCCAGTCTGCATTCGTGGCATTTTTTTGTCCCACTTGTGCCATTTATTTGCTTTGACGGTGGTGTATTTGTCTCTTACACAGAGCAGTGGGTAGGAAGTGGAATTGATCTTACTGACACCTGCACTGAGAACTGTCCTAACATTGATTTCCCTCTGTTCCCCGATCTGGGGAGCTGAATCATGGCATCCAGTGTTGCAGTCACACTGAATGCTTCCTCTGTTGACATATCCAGGTTTCCACTGCTGTGCTGTCCATCACCGCAAAAGCCAAGAAGAAGGAGAAGGAGAAGGAGAAAGAGAAAAAGGAAGAGGAGAAGATGGAAGTGGTGGGTGTGAACACTGAAACTTAAATGTCTTCTTCCCCCCCTTATAAATGTGGAAGGTGTGTCATGAAAGCTGGCACCCACTTAATGCTGTCCCCCCTGCCACCTGTGTTAGTCTGAGCAAGGCATTAACATACGTTTCAGTGTGCTGCATATTCTGGTTAGCATCTTTATTCTGTGTATGTGTGTGCACTGTTAAAGGCAAGAGGTGGTATTGTTTATGAACCCATTATTTCTGAGAAATAAATCTTCCTCAATGCTGTCAGGTAACCGACTTCCTTAAAGGCAGAAGCTCGTTTTGAAAAATGTGTGTGCCTTTAACTGCATGAAACTTTTGTGCATTATTACACTGCCTGCTATTTCTATACCAAGGAAATTTTATCTCTTATCCATGTACTTTTCTTATTAAGGTGGAAAAAGTCTCAGTAATTTTATGTCCTTGGTACATCTGACCTTTTGAAAAGGACTCAGTGTTGTAGCAGTTGCTTGGTGTCTAATTCAGTTGAGAGCACTGAAGAGTTTAAACTTCCTGGTTTTGCACATGCTTAACCCCCTATTCTGAAATGTTGACCTTTTTGGCAGCAATCTCTTATGTGCTTTGCCCATCTATCAAAATGCCAAATGTTTATCCACACCCAGCTCAGAACCAGCTGAGCTTTGAGCACAGGATCCATACGCTTCTCAGTAGTTATGGTGATTGCTTTGGTCCTCTGATGATTTCTTTCAGCTCATAGATGTGTCACTGGGACTTGTCATCATCATCTGTGAATAATGTGTCATCCTGGAGCAAGCTGAGGGTTAGAGAAATGGCTGGATAATGATTCTTGGTGGTTGCTGTAATTTGGAAAACATATGGCAGTTAAAATTCTTTTTGTACCCTGACAAAGGACCCTTCATTTTGTGCTCTGCTAACAGATGCAAATATGCCAAGAACAACTGTAAACTGAAAATTAGTTATGCTGACAAGCTCAGTAGAAACCTTTCTGATTCCACTTTAATATCTACGTGAGAAAAGCAATGTGGTCACAGAATTCTTTTTAATTTTAAAAAGAAACATACAAATGGTACATGAAGGGAGTGTGGTATAAGATCAAAGGTGTATGTATAAAATAACATTCCGAGACCTACTCAAATGCAGCCACACGTTGTAGGCACTGAACTTTATGCAGTTGGCTCAGAACATGAATCATCTTATGTGTGCAAGGTGGAATCTTTTTTTTTTCTTTTTGCTTCTTTATCGATGTTTCCTTGTCATCAAACATTGCCTTTTCTGTGAATTATTCTTACAGCACTATATACTGAGCAAACTATGCTGAACAGATGCATGTTCCTTCTAAAATTGCTACAACTTAGAGTTAAGTACAGGTGTTGAGAGGAAGCAATATATTAGAAGGGATTCACGTGTCACGTCTGTGTGCATGTATGCTCTGGATGCATGAAAAGTTTTCTTGGCTGAATTGAGCAGAAAAACAAGGATAGTAAAAAGGGAGCTTGCTGCCACCTGCTGTGTTTGAGTCAAGTGTTTTGCCTTTGTCCTAATGTTTTAGAGGTATAATTGCTTTCCTGTTTTTCTGTTACACTTGTAATATGACTTGTAATCCACAGCTTCCAAGAGACCTGCACAGCCACAAGCAGTCACTGTGCCAGAGAAAGTCCTGTCGCTGTTACAGGACATGCCATGCATTTGGTGGTGTTCCTGATCATTTCCTATTGGTTGTTTCCATCTTTTCTGCAGTCTTTTTTGTTTGCAACTCAGCTGTTCCCAAGCAAGAGGGAAAACATGATCTGTGTTCTTAAGCATGTAAAGGATGCTGTGGGTTTTTTTCCTTCTGAGCTCTTGCCTCTGCTGCTGAGTCCTTGGTAAAGGAGGGTTTAACTGCAATTCCTTAGAGAGTCACTGTGGTCAAATAATTTTGGTTGAGCTACTGTCAGTGACGGCTGTACAGCTGCGAAAATACAGGGGCAGCTTTTGGCAATTTTCATGTGCTTAATTTTGATATTAAAGAATCTTCAGTTGTGAACAAAAAGTGGTGCATTTACAAAGTATTAGAAAGGGAAGCAGAGGTAAGCTGTTCCACCGCCACCTCTTGCTAAATTTATTTTCACCTGCAGTTAAGAGCAAGGCATTGCCATGATGAGAGTACTTATATCCACACTGGCATTGCCTATGCCAGCTGATAGATATGTGTTAGCTTGTTCCTCAGCAGGAGGATGGCTTCTCACCATGCTCTGGAATTGCTGCCTGTGTTAAGAGTAGTGGATTGTACCTTACCCTCCTGAGTTGTGAAAGGGCTAGAGACTACCATTAAAAGAATGTTGACATTCTCCTCCACTTCCACAGGATGAGGCTGAAAAGAAGGATGAAAAAGAAAAGAAAAAAGAGCCTGAACCCAACTTCCAGCTTCTGGACAACCCAGCCAGAGTCATGCCTGCTCAGCTCAAAGTTCTCACTATGACAGAGAGCTGTCGATATCAGCCTTTCAAACCAGTAAGTGTCACCTTCCTAGTCCGTGTGCTTGACAGAGCATTCCCAGTGCTGGGCTTGTGTGTAAGGACCCAGAAGTTCCTCGTGCACATGAGAATGCCACTCACAGCTGGTGCATCACTGTAATGTGTTGTAGAGATTTGCAACTTCACTGTTGTCATATTTGCTCTTTAATGTCCCTCTCTCCAAATGATCACAGGCATTCTTAGTTGGGGGAAAGCCAGAGCTGCTGCAAACCTTTTTCACCATGCTCATGCTGCTTTTTTTTTTTTTTTTTTTTCTCTATATGTCAAATGCTGCAACATGGAAACCAATCAGACATACTCTGTGTGTTAATGACATTGCTGGGGACATAAAGACTGAGCCATCATCTTTACAGTGGGCTGAGAAGTTGTACAGGCTCATTGTCAAAGCAGTGAAATAGAATAGGATTTGTGCTGGAGCTTTATTATCCTGCAGTGGGGTTTACCTAAACAGAGGGGTTTTTTTCATTAAACAGATTTCCTATTCAGTTACATCTGATCTTAGAAAAGTGCTTTCATCTCCTGTTAACGTAGAGAAGAGATAGCACATGATTATCAGATGGAGAATGAAAAAGATCTTTTAGCATTAAACCCAAGGGGTTAACTAACTTTTCTATGAGATGCTCAAATATATTGCAAAGCTAATAAGCTCACTCCTGACATCTAAATCTCCTGAGTCAAATTCTTCTGGCCTTTATTTTTGTTCAAGAAATAACACCCTTGACTTCCCCCTTTTGCTGGATTTTGTATGGGAAAATGTTGTTCAGAAGAAGTAATATTTTTCCCAGGAAAATGGTCATATTTTTAATCAATGGATTTCCTGGAATTCCATCAGCACATTGGAATTCTTGGTGCATTTTGAAATGTCTCCTTTAGTATAGCTGTGGAAGGATTTTTCAGTTTCTACTCTTTAAAGAGAGGAGGTGACCCAACCCCTGGTATTTGGATTGGGAAGGTCTGCTATGTGGTCCAGTAAGTGTCCACTCATGCAGCTGATATGCAGATGCATGTAGCCATTTGCTTCAGTTTCAAAAGAAGCTGAGACCTTGGTGAGGGGAGTGCAGTTTCCTGCCTTAACAGCCCAAAAATAGATTTTGAAGAGAACAGAACAGTAGAGGGTTTTTTTTTCTGGGATTAGGGTGTGTAACCAAGGAGGCTCTCAAAACAGAGCTGTTCTGGAGCTTTGCTCTGCTTTGGGGAATGCCAGAGTAAAAGGCTGCTTTGAAATGCTGTTTATAGGCTGGAATCCTGCTGTGGTCAAAGCCCTGATCCCAGCCAGGCGAGACACAGTGCTGCCTCTTCGCACCTTGTGTTTGAGTCCTGGAGATGCGCAGATTTGCTTCAGCCTGCCAGGATGTTTGGTTGTGATCTTTGTAATTAATTCCCCTTTGTTTTTACGAGGTTCTGCTAATAGGATTCCTCAGCTGGTGGAAGCTGGTGATGAGATTAGTCTCTGTTTTAGATAGCCTCCTGGGAGGCAGCTACACAGAGAGGCTTCACTAAGCTTTGTTGCCCTGAAAAGATGAGCCTTATAAAGCAATTACAGTTCAATTAGTTTTCGTGTGGAAAGCCCCAGACTGGGACTGGGGCAAAGCTGTGAATCCAGATGCCATTTTCTATCAAACTGAGACTTAGTGGAAATACAAAAGGTAGCCTGAATAGGCTCCGTCTGTTCCATTCCCTTATCAAGCAGGGATCTGGGTGAGTGTCAGATGCTTCACTCTCTGAAACGCGTTCCTGCTGAGCTGTCTGACATGGCCTAGGATAAACACTGTGGTCACAGACACTCCACCACGAGGCAGAGGCAAGCAGCTTTAATGCTCACTGCACTTGTCTTGCAGCTTTCCATCGGAGGCATCATCATTCTGAAGGACACCAGTGAGGATATGGAGGAGCTGGTTGAACCTGTGGCAGCTCATGGTCCAAAGATCGAGGAAGAGGAGCAGGAACCTGAACCACCAGAGCCCTTTGAGTACATTGACGATTAAGACCTGAGGTACAGTGTGGTGTGCAGTCACCTTTATTAATCGCAATAAATGAAAAGCCTCCTTGGATCAGCTGAAGCAATTACCAGCACCCAGCACTCTTCTTTTAGCTCTTTGACAGCTTCTGCCCCAGATTCAGAAACGTGCTCTGTCCCAGTTTGAAAGTTTGGCAACAATAAAAGAGAAGTCAACTCTTCTAAATCAGGTCTGACCCAGTCGCACTGGATCTGGTCTCTAATCCTGTAGGCTTAGTTGCTCTTGAGTAGAGCCTTGCTGGGCAGAGTTAGAGCAGTGTGTGGGCTCACAGGCAACAGCTGAGCTGGCAATAATCAGCTCATGAAAGATGGTCCCAGAGGGGCAAGTGGTTTATATAACAAAGCTGTCATCTACTTGACCTCAGCATGGCAGGATTGGTTGAAAGAGACCAGTTACTACCACTCTGCTTTCTGGGGTTGTCTTGTCTTCCCATCAGTTCTTAGCAGAATTTAAAGATGCTCTAGTCATGGGCTCTGTGGTGCTCTCTGAGCCCAACATAATGATACTTGTAGATCTGTTCCAGTCAAGGAATGGTGCAGTTTTCAGGTTCCTTGGTTTAAGTGCCTGAACTGATGTGCAAGTTTCTCACTGAGAGGCAGAAACCCAGTTGCTTTATTTCCAAATATGGGCTGGCATGTCCCAGTGCCTCCAAGAGGAAAGATTATGCACTTGAATTGGTGGATGGGCAGGAAAACAAACTCCTTGCTAAAAACTGTAAATGTTGCGTCAGTGGCAGGCTCGGGTGAGTCTGTGAGGCCAACCACAAGAAGCCTTAGTTAAATACATTTGCTTTCTGGTTTCTCTCTCCTATTCTTCCAGGATCATGTCCTCTAAAGAAGACACTATGCTTGATATCAGAAAGACAGACATGAAGACCTTCCTATCAAGATCTGCTGTTCAGTGCATGCAGCCCCAATCTGTGCTGAGCTAAAGCTGATAGTCCATGTTTTATGGCTGAAGAACAGATATATGCTATTTAGTGTACTCTTTCACAAATCCTTGTTTTCAAATAAATATATTAAAAACTCTTGACAGAAAACTTGCTGCTTTAAAAGGAAAAAAAAAAAAAAGCCTAACAACCTTCTCTGCTCACCCCGAATGTTAAAAGCTAAACCCAAGTCTTGCATCTTCCTCCAGCAAAGCTTGACTAACTGCTCATCTTTAGAGTCGATGGGACCTGTGCACATCTCTGCTTTCTCTAGCACTCACTCAGGCTGAGCAAGGTCACCAACTCCAGCCTGGCCCAGCCGTAGCTCTGATGCTACAGAGAGGGCAGGTCTCTGCTTGCCAGCAGCTGTCCAGATGAGGTCTGCTTCCAAATTACCTCTGTTGTACTGACTGTGCACTGATCTTCTCCCTTGCTCATCCTGGTATTTGTGTGACAGTGTGGGGCTGACAGAAGGACTCTGGGTCCTAGTGATGGGGAAATGGGGCATGTTTCTCTTTGTTTCACAGGATCTCTTCCTTTTTCTGTGTGCTTTCACTGCTTTCACCAAATATGAGCATAATAGCTGATGTGAGCAGGCAGCTAGAAATACATTACAGGGCTAGATGGGGTGAATCCAGACATGCAAGTTGTTACACTGATGTGTATCATTAGCCAAGGGGGGTTTTACAGTCAGGGGTATGGAATGAGCAGTAGTCAGAAGGAAAGAATGCAGCTCAACTGTTCACTGTCGGCCCAGCCGGCCCTTCACCTGTTGGGCTGTAGTGCTTCAAAGGGTGTATCACCAGCAAGCCAGAGACTGGCCCTGGTCAGCTCAGCTGTAAGCCAAATGGTGGGGAAGCTCCATCGTTTGAAACAGCACTTAAACGGAATGAGGTTTTTATTCTGTGTATGTTGGGAATATTTTGCTCCATGTGAACATATCACAAGCTCGTGTGCATTGGTAATAACAGAAGACAAATCTTGCATGTAGTGGCTGGGAGCTTTTCCAGCAGATGGTTTATTTTTGTGAATGTTACTATAGCAATAGAATAGTCTGCCTTTGTTCTCTGCAGGGTTTAAGCAGTACAGAGCAGAGGTGCAGGACTGAAAGCCAATTTTGAGTCCTAGACTTCAGTCAGAAGTCCCTAAAGTTGAAATGCTGTCTCAGTAAGGGTGCTGGTCAGAGCCCACAGTTCTCAGCATGATCCAGACCTGTTCGCCCATGGAGCAGAGCCATGGGATTTGAAATGGCTGCAGACAATGTTACTGTCAATAAAACCGGAAACCAAGAGGGAATCACTTCCCCAAACCCACAGTCATTCAAAGTGAGACCTGGTATCGTGGTGCAGGAAACAGAAGCTGGACAAATGTCCGCTATGTGAGTCTTTCTGGTGCTGGAATCCCTTCCCTTGGAATAATGGGTACCTGTATCCCTTACCCTGTGTGTTCTGCTGATGCCAACCAGCGTGGTATGTGGTGTTTTTCACATAATACGCCTTGTGTCGTCTTACAAAATACCATGCCAAGGGGAGGACATTCAGAGGAGAAAAATCATTTCAGGTCATTCAGCAACCTGCCGCACAGCCAGATATTGCTGAGAGATTTCTAGAATCCAAGTAGGAATGCTGGGAATAGCTGGCTCAGAAGGACCTGAAGTCCTATATTGATGCCTTGGCCAAGCTGTGAACAGTCTGCTTCTATTCACAGGACTTTTTGCCAAGCCTTTCATACTACAACAAATGTTTCAGGGTAGCCAGTATATTCCAGGCACTGGCTACATGTTGGTTCTCTGTGTTGCTGTGTAAATCTTTATGCACAGAGCAGTTCCCACCGAGCCATGTGCTGCCTGGGGCACCATCCAGGAGACTTGGTTCTTGTGCTAAGTGATTTTCTTGTGCCTGTAAGACCGCTTCATCAGTGCCTTTGGCACTGATGTTTCCTGCAACAAGCAAATGTAAAAACCTCAAACAGCCCCGAGCTGATTTCTGAGCTGCTACTCGGGGCCACGTGGTAAAGTTACACTTGGGCAGTCAGATTTTTAGAGAAGCTTTTGGTGGCTGTGGAAGAAAAAGGCCATGTGTTTCGGGCTGGGGATGCCAGGAGGGACATCTGGGAATTGGCCTGTCCTCACTTCCGCAGCTCTGCCACTTGCTGTGTTTTGTCTCCACTGTGTAAACACACATGGGAACTGCATGGTTTAGGATTGACACCACAGGGAGAGTGCACGCAGAAAAGCATCCGCTGTCTTGGCTTTGTGTTTTCCGGCTCAGGAGAGTGTCCTGGACAGGAGTCCAGGGGAGCGGCGAGAGGAGCTGGAAGAGGATTAACAAGAGGTGGCTGCTGATTAAAGGGCAAAGCAAATGGATTAGCAGTGTGAAGGAGGAGAGGCAACAGCCGCACTGCAAATCTGGGTTGCTGTGAGCTGAGGGGGGAGTGGGAAGGGGCAGCTCGATGGGATGGTTTTCTAGCAAGTGCAAACTGACCTTTTGCCAGAGGGCTGATGAGCACTCTGTACAACTACCTGAAAGGAGGTTGTAGTGAGGGTCTCTTCTCCCAAGTCACTAGCAATAGGATGAGAGGAAATGGCCTCAAGTTGTGTCAGGGGAGGTTTAGATTGGCTGTTAGGAGAAATTTCTTCACTGCAAGAGTGGTCAGGCATTGGAACAGGCTGCCCAGAGAGGTGGTGGGGTCACCACCCCTGGAGGTGTTCAAAAACCATGTAGATGTGGCACTTCAGGACATGGTTTAGGAGGCATGGGGGTGTTGGGTTGGTGGTTGGACTTGATGATCCTCAAGGTCTTTTCTAACCTTAATGATTCTATGGTTCTGTGATTGAGAAGTGTCTCTTAGCAGGAGTAGGCACGGTAAGTAGCTTCCAGGGGTTTCAGCCTGTTCACACCTCTCTCTGGAAAGAAGGCTGTGCATGCAATGAACAGCTCATAGCTTGTTTGTGTATTTGGTGTCAGTAGATGAGGTCTCCCTTTGGGGATGTCCCCAGCTGAGCTCTGCTCTGCTGTGGAGCGCCCAGGTCCTTCTTAGCTTCCCAAGCAGTGGGCACCCCTTCAGGTATGTGTGCTCAGGCCCCATAAGTTCATGAAGGATAAACCTCTTCCACCCATACCACAGCTTGGGAGGATGCTGGTCCTGTGCCTTAGTGAGGCATGCATCTAGCTCAGGCTGGTTTTGATCAGGAGCACTGCTTAAAAGACTCCGGACAGCAGGACAACTGGTCCTCCTATGGGGCATTTTTGAGAGTTGGTGGTACAATACAATGTGTCCTGACTATAGAATGATCCCGTACATGTGATTTTTTTTTTCTAACCTCTACATATTTCTTCAGTTAACTAGTTGGGCTGCTAAGGACACTGCTCTGTGACCTCCTGAGGCATTGCATGGCGCTTGGTTGAGGTGTTGAGCTTTGCTCAACTGCCAAAGTGCCACTTGGGAAATTTGAAAAAGGCCAATATATGACTTCTAAAAACATGCAAAGAGGCTGTAACAGCCCCAGGAGAGTTCAAGTGAACCTCTAGGAAGAGCCTAGAAATGTTCTGAAGATACAGCAGAAAACCTGTAGAAAGACTTCCAGGGAATGGCCAGGAAACCTCTGGAGATAATCTGGAAAGGTGCTAGAAAACCTCTGAGAAGGCTCTGGAAAGCCTGGGCTGGATCCTGCCCCTATGCTAAGGCATCTGACCAGTTTCCCTGGGGACAGATGGGGCTGGTAACCATGGGACCAGCTCAGTGCTGAGCTTGGGGGATGGAGGCTACCGCTGGCTTTCCGATCTTCAGTTTGGAGAAGGCATGGTGGGCACCTGGAAAGCTTCGCTGCTGCTTTAAATAACGTCATTTAGCCACAGTGGCTCATTAGCACTGATTTCTTAGGAAGTGCTTCTCTCCTGGGCCTGTCTGGGGATGCTGGGGAGGGACCCACCCGGGGAGGGACCCACCCAGAGAGACCCACCCCTGGGGTGCTTGCCAAGGGCTAATTGGACCTGCAGCTCCTGGGTTTGCCAGAAGGAGAGGCCAAGGTGACAGGAAGCATGCTTCTTTCCCTCCTGACTAATGGGCCTCATCCCCCTTAACCCTGGTGAGAAATAAATCACTTCAAAAGCATGCTGCTGCTGACAGATCCCAGCGTCCCTTCAAGAGCCCCTGGACATGTCCTCAGTCTCCCCTTTCCATTCATTAACTTGGGTACAAGCCCCTTGCTTGGCACCACGCTGGGGACTGGGGCAGAGATGGAGCTGTTGGAGATAAAGCTCCCAGGGCAAGGGGTCTTTGAGAAGGGGACTGACAGCCCCCTGGCATTGCTCTTCTGCTCCAGCAGGCACTCAGTAGGTCTCATCCTCCCCATTACAGCGATGCCTCCCTCCCTATCTCTCCCCTTCCTTCCAGGGCCAGGCGAAGCTCTTCCTCCTCACCATTCAACACGAAGGTTGGGCGCCACTGATAACGATGGCCATTTATCTCCCTGCATCCTGGAGTCTGGAGTGTCCCCACCCTCACTCCTGCCAGACCCCAGGCTGCCCCCGGCTCTTCCCCTGCCTGTTGCTCTTGGTGTTGGTAATGGGTTGGCTTTTCAGCCCAGCTCCAGGCCCACCTTAGCCCTGCAGCTGTGGCAGGATCGGGGAGATGGGGAGCACAGGCGTTGCAGGACTCTGCAAGGCTTGTGG
This sequence comes from Phalacrocorax carbo, assembly GCF_963921805.1. Lineage (NCBI taxonomy): Eukaryota > Metazoa > Chordata > Aves > Suliformes > Phalacrocoracidae > Phalacrocorax > Phalacrocorax carbo. The sequence continues at coordinate 37,290,730 of NC_087519.1, read as the reverse complement.
TATTTCCTTGCAACCTCTGACAGGACCAGTGGGCCTGAAGGCTTTCACCTAGGGGTGCTGGTCTTTCCCCAGGGTGGCTTCACATGGGAGCAATGGTCTTTTCTCCTTCAGCGAAGGTAACTGAATTTGGCAGACCTGGTTCAATGTGTTTCTCCAGCACTGGTGGGATTGGGCTGGCCCATACTCTGTGCCTTGGGAAGAGAAGCTGCCCCAGCCCCTGCTGGTGGGCTCCAGCTCAGGACTGGCTTGACTTGGCCTCTGAAATCCTGCTCTGAGTGGGAAAATAGTCCAGCTGGCAGCAGCCCAGGTCCAGAGTTTTGTTCTGAGGTCTCTACACCAGTTCCTGGCATTGGCTGCACAACTAAAGCTCTGGTTTTTGCTCTGAAGAAGTACTACGCAGGTACTCAGGTGAGGTATCGGTGTCTTCCAGCACAGGGGGGAATTGGCGTTACCTGCATATTGCAGAGAGGTGACTCGAGGCAAATCCTGTTTCTGCCCAAGTCCTTTGGAGACCAGCTAATCAGAGGTCCTGGAGACCCCAACCCCAGAAGTCCCAACGCTGTGCACTGAGTCTCATGGACCCTGCTGCCTGACACCTCTGCATGTGTTTAAGCAACACGTATGTCTGGGTTTTTTGGTTTTTTCCTTTGTGTTCACAAAGCAAGTGCAGAAAAGGGACAGTGGAGGGTCTATACTGTGAGGGTCTATTCTGTAAGCGTCCAGGTGAAGCAGGTCCCAGTGAGCAGAGCAGGGGGACACACTGGGGCTTGCAGCCTACCACCTTGGTGCAGGGCTGGCCAAGGGGAAAGGCAGTCATTCGGTGGTAACGGTATCCCTGGCCAAGGGTATAAATAGCTGCTCTGGTGATCCGGGGAAGAATTGCTGCACAGGCGAGGTTAATTGTCAGCAGAAATTATGGGGACATTGTTCCTTCAAAGATAACCTGCAAGGGATGAAGCATGGAGCAATTTTTTCCCCTTCAGAGTGAAGGAAAAAGACCTGAAATATTGGTGCTGTGTCTTTGTTCTCAGCTTTAGGCTGGCTCTCCCATTTAATTGTTTTTCTCCATTCCATGTCAGTGAGAACCAAGATGGATTAACTTTTTGTTTCCCCACCGTGTCCTCCCAGTGGAGAAGCTGAGATAGCTCCTGTAGGGCTGGGCGAATTCTGTTTGCTTTAACTTCACACAGAGATCTTTTTTATTTTTAGCTTAAGCATGAAATCTGGGGTTCAGGGATGAACAAGAAGCAGCTGAAAGTAATTTGCTGGAAACATCTGCATTGGACAGCAGAGTTCATGGGCTCATTCATAGATGAAACCTGCTGCCTGTCTCCCTTGCAGGCCTGGAAGTTTTGCAGTTTGTCCCTGATGGATCAGGCAGGTGGCCATTGGCCTGCGCTGGTGGCAGCATCAAAGCTGTGCCCGTGTGATAAAGTCAGTGAGGCCCCCTGGGGCTATTGCTGGGACTGGGGATGTTTCCTCTGATGATGAAGTTCTCTGTCCTGCTGTTTCTGTGCACCCAGTTTCTCAGACTATTTCCTCTGTATTTTTTTTTAAATGGAACATCTCTAGCTCTTCCCTCCTCCCAACCCCCTGCCATTTTTGGCTGGAAAACCTTGCTGTTACTGTAAGCCAAGCCCCCTCACGCATTGGTGTTCACCTTCGCTGGGGGCTTAATGACCCATGTCTTAGACAAGCACATGCCAGAAAGCCCAGCTGGGCCCCCACTTCAGGCCCGGAGCTCTGAGCTGCTGTTAGTCCCCACAGAGGCACCCCCAGCCCCACAAAGGCAGTCGGTCTCTCCTGGTTTTCAGTTCTGTCCGTGTAGGGATCTCTGATGGGTGACCTCTGCTACAGCTGGAAAGGTACCATGGGCTGACCTATCAGGATGGAGGAGCAGAGAAAGTGCTGGAGGGCTCCCTCCTTCCTCACACCTGGGCTGGGCTTTGGCCAGCCCACACCAGGGTGGTGGCAGAGGCAAGGCTTTGCAGAGGTTGGAGAAAGCAGTGTCTCCTCTCCAGGTGGGCATTTGAGGGACGGGAGGGCTGACATTGCAGGGCAGTAGGTTGAGCCCTGGAAGGTCCTGTCCTCATCTGCAAAATCCTGCTGGGAGAAGAAAGGTCTGGCTCCTTCCACACTGGGCTGCAAGGTGTCTGGGAGCCTCCTTCACCATTTTGCAATGGAGCTGAAAGGAGCTTTTTGGGGACCCTCCAGAGAGTCCCTCCTTCCTCTTTGCTCTGTGCTGAGCAGGCCAAGAGGCTTCTGGATATCAAGGAGAGCTGAGTTCACCCCGTCGACTTCTTCGTGCATCCCATAGCACAAAATCAAGGTCTCTGTTGTGCCTTTCCTGGTCAGGGACTTTGGTTACAGGACATTACTGAAGAAAGGTGCACATATAAATAGCCTGCCATGGGCTGACCGCATCCTTCTGGGGAGGGGTGGAACTTGAGGCTAAACAAGCCCCATCCAAGGGAGACAGAGCAGCTTTATGATAGCCTGATACTGGGGACAGCAGAGAGGTTTTGCAATTCCATTGCCTTGGTTTTCCTTGCAGAGAAAGCATGGAGAAGCATTGCTGTGTAATTTGGTATGTGAGCAGTGTCTGAAATGCTGAGCAAGTGCCCTGCCTAAGCATAGGACATTGGTCCAAGCAAACCCCATTGCCCTCCAGCCAGTCCCAGTAGGAGCCAGTCCATGCTCTACCTCAACCAACAATAACATGTCATCAACTAAAAAATCAAATTATTTCTTATTTATTGCCTAAATGATCCTTCAAAGTATTCATTGAAAATCCAAACCAAAATATTTTTTGGCAACTAAAAGATGAAGTTTGGCTCAGAATATAACAGGATGTTTAAGCTTTGAAAAAATGTTCCTCTCTTGCCTGCTTGCTTTTATTTTTAATGCAACCACTTGGAAAGGCTACTGCAAGAAGACATTTCCTGCAAAATCTTCCACTTAGGCACAGAGAATAGCCTTCTGTTTTTTAATCAAGCAACAGGTTATGATCAGGTCCAGGACCTGCTGCTGGCAGAGTCAGTGGCCCAGCCACAGGAATGCTCAGCCCCAGCAGAAATGGTGGTCACATCTCCCCCAAGAAAAAACCTAAACTATGGAGCTAGAGTGATGCCCCAGGCAATGATTAATGTGCTCCCTTGGACACACAGGGTAGTGGAGTCCTGCTTTTCAGGTTTGAGGCACAAGCTTTGCATCTTCCTGACCTTACCCCAGGTGCTGGCCAGAGGGTGGGTGTTCACCCCTGGGCAGCGGACTCGGTGAAAAGGGGCCTCTGCCCAAGCATCCTGGAGCAAGGCAAAGGCTGTGCAAGGCAGCATGTGCACAGCAGCCTTGCCTGCCTGCTGGAAGGGGACTTCTGCAGGAATGGTAGGAGGAAGAGAAGAAAAAATATGATCAAGCAAAGCTCAGATCCCACACAGTCCTTCCCACCATCCCACCCAGAGCATGATGTCAGTCCTGTTTGGCTGCTCAGAGGAGAAAGCCAGCTGGATGCACATCATATTAGCATAAAATCCCTCTCTCTTTTCCCAGGGGCAGTGCCCGATCACCGCCAAAGCAAAGCAGGAGAGATGGAACACAGAGGACAGTGCAGCTGCCTTTACAAAGGAGGGCAGCTGCAGCTGGTCTGCTCTAAAACCTTAGGACCACTCTCTAAGAGAATCTTTTAGTTCTTTAAAAAGTTACAGGGACAGGTGACAAACAGGAGGAGTTCACAGCCCTATCACCTTCCTTCAGCTGGAGCAAGGAGCCCAGAAGGCTGCACACACAGTCGCAGCAAGTGGGCTATAAATGGCCAAGGGACTGAGTCCTTCCTCCTGCTGGAGACAGACTAGGTGCCTGATAGGCTCTAACATGGTAAAACTCAACATAAATATTAAATTTGATATTGTGAGATCTCCAAAGGAAATCTTGGGCTCTAGACATGCTCTCTGTGTATGCAGAGTACGTCTACTATTTGTATTATTAAGTATAGAAGTTTCATGTATAAAAATGTTATTTTTTTTTTGTATACATAAAACTTTGGTATTTAGCGCACAAATCAAAAAACCCAGAAATTCCAGTTACCAGCTCTATCACGTACCTACCCAACCACATCCCAGTCACATGCAGGAACCACAAAGCCAATCTGAATGCTAATTGTCACACTCCCGGTGAGCAATGAGAACACAGCTGAACTGTTAGAATAGAAAATTCCCCTCACTTCCTAGGAATTCCCTAGTGCTCTCTAAAAATGTTCATGTGCTTTCTAGACATTTCAGTGGGCTTTCTAGGAATTTTCCACAACTTTCTAGGAATTCAGTCTGGATTCTAGGAATCTTCCCTTACTTTCTGGGAATTTCTTTGTGCTTTCCAGGAACGTCCTTGTTCTTTCTAGGAATTGCAGAGATCTTTGTAGGAATTATGGACTGGAATTCCAGGGCACTTTCTGAAAAGTTTGATGTGCTTCATTAATTCCAGACAGCTTTCACATGCTTTTCTTCCAGCACTTTCTAGGCCTTTCCCTGTGCTCGCTAGAAATTTTCAGGTGCTTTCTAGGAATGACAGAGCCATTTCTAGAAATATCCAACTGCTTTCTAGGGATTGCAGAGCACTTCCAGGAAATTTCCTGGTACTTTCTAGCAATTCCCCAATGCTTTCTAGAAATTGCAGACTTTTTTTCTAGGCACTGCCAAGCGCTTTCTACATCTTACGGTGTGTTTCCTAGGAATATCTTTGATCCAGACTCCAGGCTGTCAACATCCTCCTGGAAGCCACAGGGCTACAAAAATTCCTCTGCAGCATGCAGCATCTGTTCTTTAAAGTAAATAGAAGGGGGCATACCTAACTTTATCTTTGAACAGTGATGCAGTGGCAAACCCTGGAAGCAGAGCAGTCCTCTGAGCTGCCATGGTTTTGCCATGGTCCGGATGTTTTTGCACCATCTGGAATTCTCAACACAAATAAATCCAGGGATATGGCAAAGCAGAGAGTATCTAGAATGCTTGAGCAGGAGAAGATGTTCCTGTGAGTGGAGCTGAGGTTTGCTCAAGGAAAGGTGGCAAAGGTAGGCATTGCACAAGGTGTTGGATGCTCATCTTCCCTTCCAGAACAAATGCTGCCCACAGTCCTGACCAATTCCTTCATCAGGAACCCTCATGCCTGATTTTAGCATTGCTAGACTATTAGCCCTGGAGCTCTTCTGCCCAAGTTCAGCAAATGCATTCCCTTTCTGCTTGCAATAACCCTGGACAAGCAGCCAGCTTCCTCTGCCTGGGTCTTTCTGGCTTGCAGCAGGACACACTGGCAGGTACCACCTCACCCGATTCTGTCCTGGGCTTGTATTGTCTTCAAACAACACAAGGCAGGGTACTGTGATGCAAAGTCCAGTGCCCTGCAGACTTCTCTGTGATGCACTGAGGGCAGTCAGGTCCTCTCCAGGGTTTCAGGAATCTGCTCTTTTGTCCCTTTGCCCTCACCTGTTGTGGTGCACTCTCTGGGAGTGCTGGGGAAAGAGGGAGCCTGAAGAAAACTGAAGTTTCTCCTGATTTCCTAGAGAAGCTCCTTCCATAGCAGGATTTCTTTAAGTCCCAAGCATGCTGAGCTGGGAATGATATGTTTTCAAGGGCCTCTGGTGCAGACAGAGGTGATGGATGAAGTGACCTTTTCCTGGCACATTTTCTTCCATCACATGAAACACAAGTAAGTAAAAAGTGGGTGGTTTGGTGGGTAGTTTGGCACAACCCTGGCTCAAACAATTGCACTGTCCCTTACTGGGACAACCATAATCTGAAGAAGCAAGGCATGGGAGGGAGCATAGATTTGTCAAGGCTACTTCTGCCCTTCATAATATATTTAAACACCTTCCTTTCCCAAAGAGCAGCAGTCTGCCTCAGTATTTTATTCACAAATACCAACCCACTGCTGGCTGGCCATGGAGAAGTGGTGAAATAACTCCCATGGGTTATGGATGGAGTGCTAGTGCCTGCTCACCATCTGTCATAACTCTGCTTCCCATCACCTTGCTCTTTCCAAACATTTCACCTATCAATCAAACTGATAATTTTAGATTTGGCAAGCATGTTCAAGGGTGATTTATTTTTTTCTGGTCATTTTTTTGTTTGTTTGTTTTAATTGCATAAGGAGAAGAATACCCTTAGATCACAAGTCAGGGGAAGGCTGTAACCTGAACTGCATTCACCCATGCTGATGTTGGAAAGTTAAGGTTTGACTGGGAAATGGTCTTGGTGGAGAGCAGTGCCTCTGAGCTGGCTGGCTGGTGAGATTAGCTTTTGCATTTTGTGAGGTTATTATGAGTCAAAATCCATCTGTGTGGGGAAGTTGCAAAGCTCTGTGTTCAGTTTTGGCTGCCCACTTTAGGAGGCTTTTAACAGAAGAAAGATGGTGCCGCACTGTGTCTGGTTGTGGGATGTGCGGATGACATGGGTCATCTTAGGTGTTCATGGTGGAAAACAAGGCTGCATGGGGTGAGACCGAAACCCTGGTTAGGACATCACTGGTGATATGGCATCGTTTCTCTGTGTCTAGCAAATGCTTGCTAGAAACTTGGTGTTAATGGCAAAAGGTTCATTAACACCACTGTTAATTAAAAATGGGACAAAGTCTTGATAATGGGCTTGGCCAATCCTCCTGTTTGTTTTGGTCAGGCTTCCACGAGATGACAACATGTTGGGCACATGCCTGCCAGAGCCGTGTGTGTGCAACCCACGGGTCTGGCCTTGGCATCCCTCACCCCAGCTGTGCTGGGGCTGCGATTCAGGCTCATTGTGCAGTGCTTGCTCTTGCCAAGGCTCTGCCTTTTTTGCCCAGCATCTTTTTCAAGCGAACCCTCCAAGCTGCGAGGTAAGGAGAGCAGGCAGCCACGGCCAGGGGCTGTTTTAACCAGGGTGGGAATTACTCCCGGTGCTCCCATCCCCTCAGAGAGCACAGCGCTCAAGGGCAGGCATGGCGGGGGCAGATACCACTGGATCGCTGTGATGGCTGTAATTAAGAAATCATGTAATTGTACAGCTGAAAGCTACGGACCTACAGACAAGCACACAGTGTGGCGCGCTTTTAGAAGACTTCTGACTTTCTCTGGATGGCAAGAGGGTACAAAAACGTATGCTAAGACAGTAGATTATTTTGAAAAATTAGCTTGCCTCCAAACGCTCCTCAAGTTACGTCAGCGTGGGGGAACGGGCCCCGCCTGCAGCTCACCCCCCGCGCGCCAGGGGGCGCTGCGCGCTGGCAAGGCGGAGCACCGACCCACCCCCCCGTCAAGTGACGCGTCCTTCCCGGCCTGGGATTGGCTGAGAGGGATCACATGCAGCGGGAGGGGGCGTGGCGCGGGGGGAGGCCGCGGTTGCTAAGGCGACAGGAGGCTGCGGCGCGGGGTAGGCAGGCCGCGCCGCCGGGGTTTGGTCGCACTTCTCCGGGTGCCTCGGGAGCCGGTAGGGCCGCTCTGGGCCCTGAGCGGGCGGCCGCAGCGCCCCGGACCGGGCGGGAGCGAGGGAGGGCAGCAGCGTGCGGAGGCGGCGTGAGGAGGCGGCCCGACCGCCCCGCGGCCCGGCCAGAGCGGCGGTGCCGGTCGGCGAGGACCGATCTCGGAGCTTCTTTGGGGCGCCTTATGGTGCGGGGGGGATGTTCCTCATGCGGTTTGTTGGGAGATGAGGTGGCTAACGGGCCGTGCGCGGCGCGACGGGGCGGGGCGGGGCCGGGCCGCGGGATGGCTGTGCTGTCTGCTAACGCCCCCCTTCTGTGCAGTTGTCTAGGTTTATCAACGATGAGACGCAGCAGTAACGCTTAGCGATGGGCGACGTTCTAGCTTATGAAGCCGAGTTACTCGGGCTAGTGAGAGAGGTTGGTTTTCTCCCTTTTTTTTTTTTTTTTTTCTTCCTTTTCTTTCTGTTGGTTGAAATGAGCAAGGCAAAATTTCCTAATGCTTGTATTCAGAGCCAGGCATTGTAACTGTGGTCTCAGTTCTGGAGTTATTTAAGTGGCCAAGTGTTTGCTGTGCTCTGAAATCATATTGACTCCTGTCATGCTCTGTAGATTCAAAGGGCTCAATGTCCATTAAATGCCAGCAGTCAAACACCAAATCAAATTAGAATTATCTGTTGCTCATTGCAAATGAGGCTTTCATTAAAGGAACAGTTAAGTTGATTAGATCCATGGATGTCTTTGAGGCTCAGGTCCAACCTGTGATAATGGTGAGGTCTTTAAAACCTTGCTTAGCTGCCGCTTCATTCCATCTGCATATAAAATCACAGAGGCATGGAAACACCCTAGAGCTGATAAAGCCTGGGCTGAAGTCCTGAGGCCACTGACCTCCATGGTTTAATGCCTAAGCAGGATTTTCAAGCTAGACACTCCTCTACCCTCATTGCCCATAAGAGGTAATAAGAAGATATTCTGAAGTGTGAAACTGTCTTGTGAAAAGGACAGTGAGAGACAAACTTTCAAGGGTGGGTGCCTTTCTGGTAGTCTGTGCTTCAGCCTTCTGGACAAATTGGCTAAAAGGCATGTTTATGACTTGCAACAAGAACGCAAACTGTGTTCTCTGCTGCTCGTTACTGCCTCATTCCTTTGATCAAAACTGTGTTGGTAGCCTAGTTGAGGGCCCTAAGTGAACACCAAACCAACAACCTAACCCCCCTGCCTTGTGTTTGTGTGACCCAACCTGTTGTAGGGTTGTACAGATGCCAGTGCTGCGGGGGGGCAATGAGGGTCATCAGTCAGCTGTCGCTGTGCCCAGCTTTGACCAGGCTGTCTGCTGAAAGCCTGGACAGTTACTTCCTGCCTAAAGGGTCTAGCAAATGGTAAAATCATACACAACTTAAATCTTTTTGTGGATCTCAGAAAACAAATCTAAAAAGAGGTTTAAGTACTTAAACCTCGCTACTATACTATTGTTTATGCTAACAGTGAAGAAAGTAAATTATTCCTATTATCTGTGGCAGTGTTGGGCATTCAGATCAAGTTTGCAAAATGAAATGTGATGTTTTGCCTCAGCAACCAGTAACTAAGGCTCCTGAGATGGTGAAAGGTGGGGAAAGTTGCGTGTAATGTAGTGACTGTACATTGTCAGAGGAAGAGGCAGGGCTGTTTATCTCTCTCAGAAGAATAGCGCTTGACTAGTTGTTTATTAATTTGGCTTGCACAGCTTCAGATGAGTGACCTGGCTTAGAATTCAAGCTCTCTGACTACTGCTGTGGATGTGAGAGACACACTTAAGAATTCTGACCTCTGAGAACATTATTTGTAAGGAAGCTATTTAATTGTTTCTTCTACTAAAGTATAGCATTAATAGATTTTAGTTCTTTTTCTTCTTTGGTTGAATGAAATTACTGGCTAAATTGAGGGGCATCATTCTTTCAGAGAGGATGTGCTTGGTTGTCAGTACTATTTTCTAGGATGCAGGAGGAAATTTAACTGAGAGAGTATTTCCCTACCACATGAGGTACCAGTTCTTGGTTTGTTGCTCTGCAGACTTTGGCATTTATGAACCCCGCTACAGAGAAGCTTTAAAGGACTTTGGCAATTCATGGGTTGCTCATTGAAGCATCAATAATCTAAAAAAATATTGTTCCTGTATGTTTTTGTTTTGCAGTATTTGGATTTTGCTGGATTTGAAGAAACAGTGAAAGTATTTACAAAAGAATGTAAAATAAAAGGGAAGCCACTACCTAAACAGGCAGGTGTTTCCTCAAGAGATTCAAAAGCTTTGCCTGTCCAGGTAATGCATCATTTACACTTACTTAAACTAATACTAGAAGCCTTTAAAGGCCACTAACCACTGTCTGACTGTTACAGCGCTGTAAATTATCTCAACTGTCTGAACAGATTCTTGATTACTTGAAGCAGTCTGCTAGCAGTCTTCTTTCAGTGCAGGAACCTTCAAGTTTGGGTGTTGGTTTTGGTTTTTTTTTTTTTTCCAGAACTCCAGTCCTTTTGAACCTGAGGCAGTAGTTTTGGTTCACACTGTTTTAGGTTTTTAGCTTGCCATACTTTGATAAGACTGATTTTCATACACCATAGGCGTGTATTTTTCCCTTACAGTAAAGGTGCGTCCCCAGATCAACATGCCTGAAAATTTGGGCTTTACTTCTTGTATTGATGGTTGATTCAGGCTCTCAGAAATATTAATGATAGGTGGAGAAAGAATATTTAGGTGGTCATTGAATGGTGAGTGATTTTGCTTAAAACTTTTAATTCAAAGTGTTCAGATAGCACTTGAATTGTTAATTCACTAACCTACTGTTGAAAAGATTATAGCTCTTCTCTGTTTGGTTTTTCACTGAATGCTTTTCCTCTTTGCAGAAAGATCTGCTTACAGCATTTGAAAATGGTGAGCAGAAGGTTTTCTTCCAACTCTGGGAGGACTGTATTTCATCTTCGGTCCGAGACAATGAACCGGTTGCTCAGAAGCTGGAGTTCTATCTTCATGTCCACTTTGCAACCTACCTCTTAAAACACTCTGTGGGACAGCCTGTAAGTTTAGTTGACAGTTCAAACTTCAAATTGTTTTTGTTTGTTTTACTTCATTTATTGGTCATTTATTTAATTCATTTGATGAGAATGGAATGTTTAGTAAGAAGTATTCCTAGAATATGTATCCAGTTTTGGGGCTGTGGTTTGCATTTTAGTTGAACCAGATCCCTTGTGTTGTGAAGTACAGAGATGGAATTTGGAGTTGTCCTTATCTTGGAGCTGCTGAAGTATTTTAACTTGGAAAATACCAGCATGCTGATACTTTCACACCTCTAAGTGTAGTCCATAGGAGATTCTTAAAACATTTACTTTGCTTCAAGTCTGCACTGAAGCTATGTGTTAAAATATAAACATTGCTGATAATGGGGAAGCTGAATCTTGATGAGCTCAGTATATCATATAGAAAACCATAATTCCAAGCTTTCATAAAATAAAATCTCTGTTCCATGGGACTTTTTTGATGAAGAGACATTTAAGTAGCCTGGAGTCAGCCAGATCAGCCAGGGCTTAATAGGTCTTGCCTCACACCTGTCAGCTGCTACAGTAATGTTTGGATGCCTTCAGTGTTTTCTAGCCTCTAAGGAGCTTTTGGTCTCTTCCATGTACCAGGTCCCCTTCCTGGTGCTGTGTGTCTGGATTTTACAGCTCTCCCCTTACCACTGAAATAAAACATGTCTAAAATAGGTGTTTCTTCTCTGGCCTGAGCATGGAGATGGCACTCAGCTCTAGAAATCTAGCCTGAAGTGGGCAGGAATAATTTACATTCAAAAAGCAATGGCAATGGTCCCTCTCTTCTTTTCTTGAACCTGGGTGACACAAATAAAAATATTGGTTTAAGTTTTCTTTTTTTGAGTGGTGAAAACAAGATATAATGCTCTCTGGCTCAGTAAATGTTGCTTTTTAGATAACAAATATTCTGGTATTTCAAACTTGGTATTAATATGTTTAGGTCTCTGCTTATATTTGCCAGCTTTACAGTGCATTCAGAGTGGTAGTTTTCTAAATAAATATACTGCTTTATTTCCTAGAACAAAGCTGAACTTGAGGAAAGGATTTCTCATTTTAAAGTATACCTGGAAACAAAAGGAGCTGCACTGAGCCAGACTACAGAGTTTCTTCCCTTCTATGCTTTGCCTTTTGTTCCAAACCCCACGGTACATCCTTCATTTAAAGAACTTTTCCAGGTAAGTATCTATTTTGAAGAGATGGTATTTATGATTATTTTTCTCATGGGGTGATAGATATTGAATGATGTTTAGTTTGGTAATTGCTTTTATTGTTTCCTTCACCAGAAACTGTACAATCATAAGAGAACATACATTTGGTGGGGGAAGGGTTGTGAGAGTGCTATCAGAAACAGAGTACCATCTTAAATATTTTTATTGCATTGAGTCCTAAATGGTATGCCAGCTTTGTGTCCATAAATAAGAATTGCTACCGCTTCTTCATTTCCTAACAACCCTGAAATATGCATTCTTCTGAGAATCGCTATACGGTACTGTTGTTGTGTTCCAAGGTTCTTCTCCACCACAAAAAGAAAAATGGTGGAAGAGCATATCTGTGCAGAATAGTTTGGTAACTCTTGCCACAGGCATTTTTCCTTGGTGTTTTTTTTTTTTTTTGTTAACTATGTTTTAGCCTTTGCCTTTGAATGGCTGTTTCAGAGTTCAGTTCTTAGGCTTGCATGTGCAAGGTGAGAAGAGAGTGTAAAAGTTAGTGTGCTTGAACTCCAAAATAGATCTCCTTTGCAGGTGTAGTTTCAATGCGATGATGATCTACAGTTATTCTATTGATGAAGGGGCAATAGAACACCCTGACACTGACTGCTTTCTGGGCACCATGCAGGCAGATGGTTAGGAGATGATGGTCAGAGCCGTGATTTGATGTTCCAAAGTATTGGTGGCAATTCCTGTGGGGAGGGTACAGCTACCACTCCACCTGATGGTGCTGATGGCTTGTCCATGTGGTGCAAAACTGCACATTAACTTCCTGGTTATGCTGGAAATGGCTGGTGATGTGGTTGCACTTGGTCTGAATCAAGGAACTGATCTGCTTTACTGCCTGTGAACGTGTGTATGTATGCAGCTCCCACATGCATGCATACACAAATTTGTAAAATATGTATAATATTTTGCAGGGTTATATGCTTGAAATGCTTCACCATCCTACCACATGGACAGTTTGGCTTATCTAAGGTGCCGTGGGCAGTTATTGTGGTGGGAGGAGATATCTTCAGCCTGCATTGCTGCCATACTTTGATGTCAAATCAAAGCTTAAGTGATACTTGCCCTAGGGCTGACTTTGGATGTACCAGATGACAAGGAGCTCCAAAAAAAGGCATATACTGCCATTTTCCTTTGGGACTAGCTATAAATAACGGGATGTACTGGTTGACCTCAGAGATGGTGTATGACTACTCTTTTTTAATTGTACTTAGCAGCTTTTTTTTTTTTAATGCCTTATCTAAGACAAGATCCTCAGGTTTATTCATAGCAACCCAGTGCCCAAGCTCTTAGTCTGCAGTCACTCATATTTTCTTCTGGGAATTGTACAGCTCATTCCATGTTAGTGTTGAAACAGATTGTTTTACATTTGAGAAAGAACAGCAGTGCAGTGAGTCACTAGTCTACTAAGCAGTGTTCTTACGGCATTTTTTTTCTCAGGCGTCTGATGCTTTATATAGCTGGACTTCCTGTGTGTTTGTGTAATACATCTTGAAAAATAATATACACTACTCTCTGCAGGAGACATGATTCCTTTAGTAATATACAGCATACTGTGTTGCACCACTCTCTGGATGCTGAATTGGTAAATGCAGCAAGTAAATTCTGTACTCTTTCCAGCATGGTGAAATATGAGCAAATCTGAGGTGTGAGAACAGCTTGCAATGTATACATATACAGCAGTAAATTTAGGAAGCTCCTGCTACTTGTTGGATGATACTGATTTTTCATCCATTGGCTAGCTTTTCAACAAGCAGAAACTAGCTTAACTCAATGTTTGAAATAGAAGAAATTAGTATTCACTGAATTCTTAGGTGTAGTTTGGCTTTTTTCCTTAACTATTATTTTCTTGTGCTTATGAGACACTGTGTTAGGCAGAAGGCAGCATTCCAGTTAGTGGCTGATATGTTGGTCTATTTTTCATATATGAGTTGTTTTTTTCCAAATCCTTATTTTAGAAATGTTGTACACTGATCACTGATTTCACGTCATGACGCTTGCAGTGGTTATTGACATAATTTATAATTCTCAGATCTTGTTAGGAATGAAAGGTGACTACAGTGATTACTTTTGGAAAACAGCAATGGAAAACTATTAATTTCATACTCTATTTAATAAATCTAAAATTAATATTAATCTTTTTCTTTTTTCTCAAGTTGCTTATATTTTAAAGGTACTTCTAATTTAAGGGCAGTTGTTTCATGCGCATACAAGGGACCAACGCTATATAATAGTTTTACACTTGAAATAAAGCTACATTGTGGGTTTAGAACTCTTGGAATTCTGGAATAATACTGAACTTTCTTCTGAATTCTGTACTCTTTTATGGGTACCTAGCAAGCACATTTTCTTCAGTGACAGTGAAGGGAAAATGTTTTCAACACAATGCTGGCTGCCTTGTTTACTAGTGGGAGGTTGCTGTGATCCAAACAGTACTTTCAGCAGAGCGTACATATTTGGTGAACAACTGTCATCATATGTTTTTCTTTTCAAGGATTCTTGGACATTGGATTTAAGGACAAGATTGGAAAAGTTCCTGTCTCTGACTCTCAAAGCCAGACAGACTCCCCGGCTTCTCACTTTATTTGTATCCTTTTGAGAAAACACTGAAGAAATCAGAATTACTATAAAAAGCAGTATAATTTGTTGGAAGAGTGTGCTGCTAAGATTTATTGCAAAATTGCAGTAACATTGCTGTTCAGTGTTTTTGTGATAGGAGATGTTGTTTATAGTCCACATTCCAAAAAAACTTTTGAAAAAAGTGATGTAAAGACAATGTATAGATGCATATGAACCTGCTTATTTATCATATGACCATTCTTTGCTTCCATGTATGAAGTACAGGATACCCCAAGGCACCAACCTGACCTGACTTCTTTCTTAAGCTTTTAATCTTTTCAATTAACCATTTTGGGCACTAGCTGAAAGTTTTCCAGGGCTTTTAAACATTCCAGAAATTATTGTTTTACTAAATGGCTTGTGCTTCAGACCGTATTGTTTTTCTAACAATTTTGTTTAAGCTGTTTTGTCAGGCCTAATTTGCAAACTAACTAGCTATATGACAAATTATCTTCATTTTTGGTCAGTACAGTTAAGGGCAAGGTAGAGAGAACTAAACTGGAGCCTTTGTTTCTGGCTTCTTTTTTTAAAAAAAAAAAGTTAAAAGTCCTTTTCATGCTATATCTTACTTTATTCTAAAGCAGCATCCTGCCAAGGTGGTATTGGATGATGGGCTGAAAATTACATTCCTTCTGTTCCATTCCTGCCTGTTTGCCAGGATGGGGAGCAGTGATCAAAACACTGCTTTCACTCCCATGTTACAGATGTTTGTGTGGCAGTCTGACAGAGCATTTGAAGAAATTTTTCTCTCTGCTTATTCCTCTTTGTGGAGTAATGGACTGGATCCTAATTGAGCCCTGAGTATTTTCTGGGTATAAAACATCACTTGCCCTAAAACACTTGCATATATTTTATGTAAAATCAGTGGTTTGACTTTTGATTTTGGTGTTGATACATTCAGACTGGGGTTATGATATCTTATACTTCAGGGCTGGATCTATTATCTTTAAAGGTCAGCAAAAAGTCTCCATGCAACATTGTACATTGTGCACTTATAAGATATTTTAATTTTTAAATAATAGTTTTATTAATATTATTAATATTATAATACATATTAATGTTTATTTAGGAAATATTTATTTAGTACTATTTAGTATTTATTATTGATTCATTTATTCTTGGTCTCCTGTGAAGCATTAGGCATTGGCTGTTGCCTGGGACAGTAGGAATGTTTGGCTTGGTTGAGTTCGCGAGTCAGTTGTATTTCTCATTCTGTGTCTCTGGAAAAATCATGTACTGAAAGGACATGGACACACACATTTTCCTGAACTGCTTTTACTCGTAAACAGAAGGAGAATGGACAGTGCAACAAAGGTAAATGCTGAGATGTGGTGAGGATATTCTGTAAGATTATTAGGGGCTATACTAGTAGAGGAAAGTATGCCTGGAATGATGGGCAAACTAGTGATGCATGGCAAAAGTCCTCTGAAATCCAGACCTCTGTCTTGGTAGTTATTGCTAGACTGCTTGAGGTCAGTAGGGTTGGGCATAGGCGTGTACTAGAAATGGGAGGGGGCCTAGTAGTAGGATTTGTATTTTAATTCTGTTCTGTCCTGAAATATCATAGAATGGTTTAGGTCAGAAAGGACCTTTAGAGGTCATCTAGTCCAACCCCTGCAGTGAGCAGGGACATCTTCAACTAGATCATGTTGCTCAGAGCCCTGTCCAACCTGACCCGGAAAGTTTCCAGGGATGGGGCATTTACCACCTCTCTGGGCAACCTGTTCCAGTGTTTCACCACCCTCATAATAAAGTTTTTTCCTTATATGCAGTCTAAATCTACCCTCCTTTAGTTTAAAACCATTACCCTTTGTCCTGTCACAGCAGGCCTTGCCAAAGAGGTTGCTCCATCTTTCCTATAGTCCCCTTTTAAGTACTGGAAGATGCAACAAGGTCTCCCTGCCGCCTTGTCTTCTCCAGGCTGAACAACCCTAACTCACTCAGCCTTTCTTCATAGGAGAGGTGCTCCATCCCTTGGAGTATTTTTGTGGCCTTCTCTGGACCCGCTCCAACAGGTCCATGTCCTTCCTGTGCTGAGGGCTCCAGAGCTGGATGCAGCGCTGCACGTGGGGTCTCACCAGAGCAGAGGGGCAGAATCCCCTCCCTCACACTGCTGCCATGCTGCTTTTGATGCAGCCCAGGATATGGTTGGCCTTCTGGGCTGTGAGTGCACATTGTTGGCTCATGCCCAGCTTTCCGTTCACCAGTACCCCCAAGTCCTTCTCTGCAGGGCTACTGTCAATCTCTTCATCCCCCAGCCTGTATTGATACCAGTGGTTTCCCTGATCCAGGTGCAGGCCCTTGCTCTTGGCCTTGTTGAACCTCATGAAGTTCTCACAGGCCCACCTCTCCAGCTTGTCCCGGTCTCTCTGGATAACATCCCGTCCTTCTGGCATTTCAACTGCACTGCTCAGCTTGGTGTCATCTGCAAACTTGCTGAGGGTGCACTTGATCCTACTGTCTGTGACTGATGAAGATACTAAATAGTACTGGTCCCAGTACAGACCCCTGAGGGACACCACTTGTCACTGGTCTCTGTCTGGATGTTGAGCCATTGACCACGACCCTCTGGATGCAGCCATCCACCCAGTTCCTTATCCACTGAACCGTCCACCCATCAAATCCATCTCTCTCCAGTTTAGAGAGAAGGATACTATGTAAGGTCTTTGACATGTTCTCCCAGAAGTCTAGATAAATGACACCCATAGCTCTTCCCTTGTCCACTGATATAATCACTCCATCATAGATGGCAGGACTTGCCCTTGGTGAAGCCATGCTGGCTGCCTTGGATCTCCTCCAGTCCTCCATGTGCCTTAGCATACCTAAATATGGTAAAAACAAGTGGAGAACTCTGTACAAAGTGCATACCAGCTCTCCAGTTTCAGTTACGATTAAAGTAAGTTTCCTCAGATTCCTTTCCCATACCTGCTTATGCCTATCTGCGTGCTCCAGATATCAAATCTCATTCAGTCATTCTGATGACTGATGATCTTAGAAAAGGTTGATTTTTGTTCCAATTCAGTCATGCTGTTTAAACTCCTAAAATAGTACATATTTGTATCTCCTGAATAAGAATGTATTAATGTAAGTATGATTCTCTGATGTGTTGCATTTTTAGGTAAGTTGTTCATACACACTTCAGTGTGTAAGTGAATTGGGGTCCTTTAAAAAAATAGTCATTTCAGCACTGAATCCTGTTAGGTGCTGATGGTACTTGAAATATGTGCCTTTTAAAAATCAGTTCAATAAATAGAACTTAGGTTCCAAGCTCCCTTGTATTAATTTTTTTTCACTTGACTATCTGTTTTCACTTTATTGGTAGGGATTTATATGAGCCCAACTGGGTTCCTAAAATTATGTTTCCTCTTGAGTGGTGAGGCCCTATCTCGAGCACTGTATTCAGTTTCAGGCCCCTCAGCACAAGGAGAACACAGAGGTGCAGGAGCATGTCCACAGAAAGGAAATGAACCTGGTGAAAGGTCTGGAGAACAAGTCTTATGAGGAGCGGCTGAGGGAGCTGGGGGTGTTTAGCCTGGAGGAGGCTGAGGGGAGACCTTATCGCTCTCTACAGCTACCTGAAAGGAGGTTGTAGTGAGGAAGGTGTTGGTCTCTTCTCCCAAGTTACTAGCAATAGGATGAGAGGCAATGGCCTCAAGCTGTGTCAGGGGAGGTTTAGATTGGCTGTTAGGAGAAATTTCTTCACTGCAAGAGTGGTCAGGCATTGGAACAGGCTGCCCAGAGAGGTGGTGGGGTCACCACCCCTGGAGGTGTTCAAAAACCATGTAGACGTGGCACTTCAGGACATGGTTTAGGAGGCATGGGGGTGTTGGGTTGGTGGTTGGACTTGATGATCCTTGAGGTCTTTTCCAACCTTAATGATTCTATGATTCTATTTTAATCTGTAATTTTACACTGAGGATTTACTATTTGTAGATCGAATTAAGGAGAAAGTTAGGCTCATCTCCCACAGTGAGTTCCAGATATTTTCTTTCTTATTTTGTGCTTTGTGTTGCATTAGACTTTCACTGAATAATGGAAAGATCTTTGTGGATTTTTATTTTCCAGAAGTTACTCTTTTTCCTTGAGGCAGACTTTCCTGAAGGCAATAATTCCATACTCTGATTAAAAAGAAATAACTACATGATAACTAACCTGAATTATTTTGGGTCTAACTATTTTTTATTTGGACAGGTTCTGTGCTTTATACAAGTACAGGGACTGTCATGGTATTGAATCCATGCAGGCCAGCTTTAATTTGTAGATTTGTTACGTGCCTTGGAGCCTGAGTTGGTTTGGATTTTTCATAAAGGTTACTTGAGGCCTGTCTTGTATGAAAGTTTTGGATCTGGGAGGTTATTTCTGCTGTTTGCTGTTCAAATCACATGGGATCCACAGTACATACTTGCTGTTGGAGGGTGTTTACTTTATCAGTGAAGGAGAAATGCAAAGAAAGTTAATAGGCAACATGTAAATGAAGAGCAGTATGGCAAAGAGTCCTGAAAACAGGCTTTTGTAAATAGTTACCAGTCATTAGTCTGACATACTGAAGCACTTCAAGCTTGGGTGGGGTGGTACATATGCTCTTGAGGCTGTCCTGGAGAGTTTAGTGTGTTTACCTTTCCTGATTAACCTGCTACAGTCTGGCTTTTTTACCCATTTGCTAAAAGAACTTTAATACCTGTTTGACTTCCAAAGCGATCTCTGTAGCAGTTGTGCTTAACTTAGAGCTCTCTAGTATGTTTTCGGTTTGGCTGGAAAGAGAATTGCAGAATGCGTGGCATCTTGCACAGATAGCTTCAAACCTTCTCTGTGTCCTCTGTGCTAACAGGAACGGAGGGAATGAAGCGTTTGGAAGTGTATTGAGCTACTGTCCCCTTCACTGTTTTATTACAAATCTGTGGATGAGTTCACAGCCTCTCCTCCACCCTTTCAGGAAAGGGAAGAGTGGAGGAAGTGTGTCAGGCTGCCACACAAGAGAAGCTGAAGTGTGACCTACCTGTCTGTCAAGATTTGCTGTAGTCTGAATGGCTATTAATGTGGAAAGATGTCAGTTTAGAATATGGATAGTAATTTTTATGGAAATGAGGCAAGCAAGAAGGAGACAAAGCAAATACTGCCTCTTCTAAGAGCAATGTTTCAGTGTCACCTAAGGAGCCCTGGTGTCTGACAGCAGCTCTTGGCACCTGCAACTGCTCTGCTGAGAGCTCTGTTGCATTGTATGCAGGAACTCAATCTGGCCAGAGTCAGTGCTTCTAGCAAAGTATGAGTGTGGCTGAGATTAGAGAGACAGAGGGAGCAAATACAAGTTCAGGAAGCATGTTTGAGGTGTAGGTAAGTCATCATGAAGAATAATGACCAATCTCTCACTTAGAGAGAAAAGCTTGTTGTGGAATTATGTGCATATGTGTAATGCCTTGGGTGATCATAGGAACTGGAGTCAAAGTATTACAAAAGCTTGTCAGTTACGTACATGAGAGAGCAGGCAAGAATACTGGTAGAAACATGCAGTAGTTCAGGTGGTGCTTAATGCCAGCATCTTCTGAAGATCAGGCTTTACTTTATGCTGTATCTTCCTAAACCAGGAGGTTAGTCCTCTGTCCTTTATTTTCCCCTCTTTTCCTCCACAGATGAATAATGGTTCTGGTAGGTATTAGGTCCAGAGCTTTTTTCCCCATAAGCTTATCAGATGTAGAAGGCGTTTGTCAGTATTGGAAGTTGTGTCTGGGAGAGGGAAAGAGAGAACCCAAATGTGTTGTGTTATTCTCTGCTTCCTATTACGGGTGCAGTTTGATTACTGCTGCAAGGTGACTTAAATGTGGACGGCCTCTAAAAGGCACTCTTTCCTTCTCCCCTATTCTGACTCAGATGGCAATGATACAACATTTTAAACAAGCAACTAAATTTTTACCTGGACTGGTAGCTCCTGATCTGTCTGCATCACACTGTTATTGGTTATGAGGAAATGGCAGGAATGCAAGGGGGGAATGGGGCAGCACAGGACCAGCTCTTCCAACAGCTGTCTGTACTTGGGTCAGCTTCCTGCCCTCTTTGTAAGAGGAACTTTAATGAAATATTTTTCCAGTTTTTTTGTAAAATTACTTACATGTGAGAAGCTAGTGATAGAAAAAAGGCAAGATTTGTCAAGACTCTGATTCTTCTCTTGACTCTCTTTTCTTAGTTAAGACCAGTGTTTGTAATTGATAATCCCAGGATTTTATAGGCAAGGGGTAAATTGGACCCTGACTCTTAGTTGCCAAGACTAGCATTCATGCAGCATTGAGTTTTGGTTATGTAGTTTTTCCTGCTGACTTTAGTTGGAAGACATATTTTCATCACTGGAAATTTTCCCCACTGAGCTATGAAAAACAAGGAAATAATGAGGTTTAGATTTCATGAGTTGGTGCTTCCAACTTTCCTCTGAGTGAAAGTCATGCTCTAGATACATCCTCTGGAAATTTCTGAATCAAATGTGTTGTATCACAGTTAAATAAAAATGTATTCCAATTTGCTCATCTAGGCAAAAGAATGAAGTGTTGAAAGGTGGCTAGTTTTGTGTAATGGTTGCTCTCAGAATCTTTATCAGTTTAGAAAAATATTCTTGTTTTGGAGCTGTCTCATATTAAAGCTGTGGTAGCAGTTTAGCAGTGATGGCTGTGGAATAAAAATAAAATCAAAGTTGAATTATTATCAAGGGAAAATAGTTTGGGTTGTCTTTGGAAGCTATCTTAACTCCTCTGATTTTTTAAGTTGATGAATACTGCATGCAGTTGAGATGAATTTAACAGCTTAAAGAACTGTAAAAAGTTTGGCACTCTCAGCAAGATTACTTAATGTTACTGGGAGCTGACCCTAGTGTTCTTTGTTGGTTTTTTCTTTTTTTGCTGGATTTGAACAGGATCTGTGGCTTGTCTCAGCTTCTGTTGTTATTTCACACCAGTTTTTGCTCCCTCCTAGAAAGTATAACAAAAATATTATAAGGGTGGCTTGATTTGCAGTTTGATATCAGCTGTCAGTCACAAAACCTGCAGGGGCACAGTGCTGTGATTCATTAATGATTCTCAGAAAGCAACCATTCTTAGAAGGGAGGAGGCTGAGAGAGTAAAGCAACTGTCTTTTTTTTTTTTTCCTTAACTCATACATTTTCAGAAAATACAGATTAGAATTAAGAAAATGTACCTTCTCTATATTCCATGCTGTATTTTAAGACAACTTATAGCTGAAGTTTATAGCTAAAGTCTATTAATGCATACTTTCTTTTTAATTGGGGCTTTTAGAGATAGTTTTGCTAAATTTTATGAAAGTATAAACTTTTCTTATAAATGAGATGAAAGCAGGCTCTTGCAGAAACCCCCAAACCCATAAGCTTTTAAAGTGATTTCCAACTTCTGAATTCATAGAGCTATCTAATGACTTGGACCTTTTTCATTTGTAATGGAAGCTTTATGAATGGTTCTACCTAAATAGTATTTTTCTGTTAGTTTTGCCTCTCTTATATTCATGTGTTTATTGCTTTTTGAAGCAGTTTGTCGGAAGTTGTTTAGCAGATATTTGTGCATGATTAGTATACATCACTACCTGTGAAATAACTAGCTTACGATTGTAGAAGGCAACTTGTGAAGACTCTACCAGATAAGCCATGGTGCTAATACAGCGCTTCCACTCCCCATTCGTCCCTCTGCTTAAGATTACCACCTCTGTGCCAGCTGCCATGGGACAGCAGAAGTTTGTGCCTGAGTTAAGAGAGCAGGGAAGCAAGTGCAAGGGACAGTTTTTAAATAACTACACCTAAATTCTCCAGAGCTTGTTTATCATATCTGCCAGGTATTATATGCTGAGATTACTTTTTTTTAAACACAAAGCATTAACTGTGTAGTGAAACTCTGAACTGCTTAGGATTCTCCAGACAAGGGTCCCAAAAATTTCTGTTTATATCAGTTATGTTTCCCAATGTTTCTATCTTACATGAACATATGATCTACATCTTTATGGAGACAGTGAATAATGAAAAAGGATAATGGTTTCCTCAAAGATTGTGTGCAGTCTGTTCAAAGCCAGAAATAGGAACTAATTTTTCTAGTTTCCAATTTTGCATCTTAGCTACTTTGGGTTTTTTTCCCTCTGGGTCTGTTTGGACCTAAACTGTGTCATACTGGGGTATTTGAAATGGTCTACTCTAAGCCAAAATTTTTTTAAATCTGTGAAAATGAATCCTACTTCTGTCTGAAGCCCTGCAGTCAAGCTGATTCCTGCCCATTGTTTATCAGAAAGTCCTATGGTAAATTTTCAGTCTGCAAATGGGCACGATGCCATTTTCACAACACTAGAGCAAAACTGGCTTCTCAGCAAACTAATTTAAAACATAATGATCTAGTGAAATACATAAACATCAGCAGTTACAATAGACTTATTTTGCCTCCGTTCATTGTTTTGTCCAGCCATGAAGATGTGCACTGTGCTACGCAGCTCCAGATTCCGTGCCTGTCTTCCATGTAGAACACTAGTTTGGCTAGGTCTGAGACTGGGATGGAGGTTACAGATTTTGATACTTAGTTTGCTTCTTTCATCTTTAAAGTAATTGTACCTGAAGAAACAAAATGTATCAGAAATGTAACTCTTTTTTTAATTGTTTAGACAGAAATAAAAGAAAAATCTGAGTTATTTTCAGAAACTGAAGGCACTAAAAGTAACTAATATAGCTAACCATCAACCAGTAAATGATGGAATCACATGAAAAAATTTGTGCAGGGGTAGAGAATTCCCTGCAACTTTGAAGAATTCAGTGAATATTTAATAACAGATAGAAACTGGATGACTTGAAAGTTGTTTGGTTGGTTTTTTTTGCTCTGAGTTGTGCCATTTTCCTTAAAAGATAGAAGACTTAGTATTTACTTTACAATAAGCAAAGCACTACATAACCATAGACCATCAGTGGTCTATTTCTATAAATTACCTGGAGAAAACACCCAGCCTCACAGTGTGATCTAGCAAACACTGGCATGAATCTTTGGGTACTGTCATTCTCCTGTTTTACTGTTTTATCTTTGAAGTGTCTGCTTGACCTTTCTAGTTGCTTGGTGTGATAATGTGTTTTACCCACTGCTACTTCAGTGAATGTAGAAGATAGTGCATGAACCTCATCTGCAGATAGCAAGTTCAGCTAACCAAGTGTGAGCTGCGTTTTGTCACATATTCTTCTGATTTGATGCCCACAGCTTTGTTTTGTCTCTGATAGCATGGAACTTCTTGTATTAACAGACCTTTAAAACCCTATCCTCTTCACAAATTTATTCAGTGATGTTTACTGTCTAATAGTTGTATTGCTGCTATAACTATGAAGCAATTGTTTCTTTGGGCAATTAAGGCAAAATAAATACTTGTAGCTGTTGCAATGAAATGAAATCACACTAGCAGTGTGGAATTATCCTTGCAGTGAAATTCCACCCCTTGGTTAAAAGTAATTCCACAGCAGCAGCTGAAGTTGTCCCTTCAGAGCAGTAAAAGTGCTTGTGGGTTCTTTTGTCCTTTCAGTTGAAAAGGTGATGTTATTTCTTTTTTATTATTCTCTTGACAGAAATGTTGCAACATCTTCATCAACAGTTAGTGGAATCTGAGCACAGGACCATGACCTACCTGAAACGATTTAACAAAATGCAGGTGGACTACCACAATCTCATTGGAGTCACTGCAGAGCTGGTGGATTCCTTGGAGGCCACAGTCAATGGCAAGATGGTAAGAAATGACTCAGATGTGTACTTGCTTCCTCACCCCCCAGGAAATGGAGACAGTGTGCCACTAAAAAGTGAGTTAAACTTTGTAGTTATGAGCATTTCTGTAAGTATTCTGTCTCTTTACTAATGAAACATGGTACTTTGGATAAGAAATTCTTCCATTGCCCCTGTGTACTGTGATAAAAGTAGTGCAGAAGATGGATTGAATTCTGCTGGCTTGGAGATCTTGAAGAAATTATCACCATCTCACAAGACATCTCAGAACTCTTATGAGAGTCCCCTTTTGAGCTTTGGTATTCAGCAGTGACTCAAGGGCATTTCTGTGATTACTGACTGCAATCTAGCCCATCAGAGGTGGTTGTATATTTAAAACTGCTGCCAGGTCTGTTTTAAGTCACAATGTGGTGGAAAAAATCTTCTCATCCAAAGTTTTGTGAGGAAAAGCTTTGCTCTCTGTTCTGCTAAGCTGAACTTGTTGATTCAGTTAGTAAAGGGAAGTGGAGTAGGAACAAATAGGTTATTCACTGTATGAAATGGGCCGCGTGTATGTGACTGAAGAAGGTAAAACTTATGGGTATTTTTTATAAAAAGATGATTTTATGTTTCATCTTTTGTGCTGTCTTCTCTGTGAGCATGCCTCTGTATGACATCTTCTGTATAACCTGAAGATTAGTCTTACGGCAGATGTTGGTGGCCTGTAGATGCTTTTAAAGGAGTTGTGAATTGTTAGCAGAGAGAATGACTTAGGAGTTCCTGTGCTGCCTGCTGAAAAGTCAGTATGTACCTTCCTCCTGTCACTAGCGAGAACATCTTGTAGTTTGTTACTCTGCATCTGGGACCACTGTCTGCTCACATAGTTACTGCAGGGAGAATTTGCCTGTAGGTATGGATTTTGCTTTATAGCAGATTGGGAAAGGTATCTGCTGACAGGAGCTTCGATATCAGTAGGAAATGCATAGTCGTTCATTTGCTGCCTACCATTTCACACTCAGTGCTCTCCAAGTGCTCCTCTTACCTTCTGTGGTGGAGTAACCAGGCACTGGTTGTCTTTTCTTGCCAATACTTGTTTAATTTCCTTTAATTTCCTTTGTAAGCCTTGTGCTGGGTAGTCATTTGATCCTTCCCAAGCGTGTCCAGCTGAGGGTGCTCTTCTGTTATGAATCTTGGTTTCTGTCATTTCTGAATCCAAAGTGGAGTTGGGTAGTGAATAAAATCGTGTTGAAGTTAGAACATTCTGAATTTGAAGGGGTTTTGTTGTCTCGCTGTAGGTCTGAGTATATCAGAAGTGTCCCCATTCACATTTCTATAATCTCAGTCCTCTCAGCTCTGTTTGGGGAAGCTAATAACTGTTCTGAAATTAAGTAGTTTATTGTGGTATAGATTTCCCAAAACAAAACCTAAACCCGCTGAGATGTTTTGCATTGAAACACAAAGTGCTGTACTGTGTAATTCATATTTATTCTCTTTGCTATACAAGACCGCTGTGTAAATTCTGTTCTTTAGCTAGACAACACATCAGCATATAATTGTCAAAGTCTAAAGCACAAAACTGCTTCATACTTACCGTTGGACAATTTACTTACCTTTTGATTGAGGAAAATCTGTATGCAAACAGAGGCGTGACAAACGCTGTTTTACTTCTAGACTCTCTGAAGGTGTTTGGCCTTAGTCTTGAGAATAGCATAACTGTTCCCAGATCGAGAGAGCTTACTATTTTCTTAATTTCTGAACAGAAGTGTAGTTGCAGTGTAAACCTTGTGCTTGCATCAATGAGTCTCAGGTGTGTGATTTCTTGCCCTCTTAAAAAACCAAAAGAACCTTTAGTATAAAAATACTTGTTTGGTAGAAAGTGTAAGTTTTATATAATCCTGTTCTCTCTTTATGTTTCGTAATTTTTAGATCACGCCAGAGTATCTTCAAAGTGTTTGTGTTCGCTTGTTTAGCAACCAGATGAGACAAAGTGTAGCACATAGTATTGACTTCACAAGGCCTGGAACTGTAAGTATTAATGTTTGGGTTTTTACAGTAACTATCTCAAAAGACAATACCACTTAAGCTGTATATTGAAAAATGAATGTGAGATAGTGAAGACAAAACATAATGTGTGCAAGCTTGTATAAGAATGTGGCAATACATAAGGTTTTGTTGATCTCAAATGCTGGTGAATGACATGGTTACATGGTTACACTGTCATAGCTGCATAAGTATGATTTTATGATGTTATGATAACAGTAAGTAAAAAAACAAAACAAAAACCACAAACAAAAAACCCAAAACAACAACAACAAAAACCTAAAACTAATGTCCTGAGTGTGGTTTAGTGGCACATCTTAGCCAATTTAATTTATCTAAAAAGAAGGGGTGGCGTTGCTCAGCTTCGGACACATGCCTTGGTCCTTTCTGCTGTCAGTGATGTTTCTATAACCCCAGAGTGAATTAGCTTAGCCAGCTAAAGCAGAAGCATCAGACAGGATCATGAGAACAAGTGGGGAAAAGAGGAGGAAGGGAGGACTTCCCTTTTTTGTAAGAGCTAGTTGATAGATGGGCAGTTAGATGATACACCTAAGACACCCTCTTGATTTACATGATGGGCTTTGACCTTATTGATAAGCAGCTTGGGATCTCTAGGGGTTTTTTCTTCCCTCTTCACCAGCCTCTTGTTCTTTTTCAGATGGCTGCAGCATAGATAGCTGCCGTAGGTGCTTGTGCCCATTAATGTTCTGCTTGATGTCTTCTGCCTAAATAGACTTGGAGCTTCCCCCACCCCCCCCAGCAGCAGAACCAGCTAAGGACAGTTTCTAGAGTTCTAGTGAAACTGTGCCAGGGGTGTGAAATTTTAAATGACTTAATGATAGCGTAAGAGCTGTTCAGTGGTACAGCCTTTTTTTAATACCTAGCTTGTTCAAATTTTTCAAATAAGCATTAACATTAAAATGGCATGACAACAACATTTTAATATTTTTAATATTAAAATATTGTATGCCACTGCTTTACAACAACAAGCCAAAGTCATGAGCTGTGCTTATTGCTTTTGCCATGGCAGCCATTCATGTATACTTAACTTTATAGTAAGAGAGCTTTGTGAAGTGTCAAAGGAAAAGCAGAAGAAAATAAGATTCTTGCCTCTTATTCTAGCCAAGGTTTTTAATAACAATGACGCTATGGGTACATTTTGTTCCTCCTGAAAAATGTGATGCAGAAAGATGAGTAGATAATAAAAATGTTCCCTTTTCCTTACTATGTGCTAATATTTTCAGAGATAAATATTATTCCTCATCACTCTTCAAGCTGTTTTAAATGCCCTCGCTTCGCTGTTAATGGTCAGAATGCCTTTCTGTAACTTGACATGTATTTAGGAGCTGCACTCTTAGCAGCTTTTGCAGGCTGCATATCCCAGGGTTTCAGGAAGGAACCGGTATCTCTGTTTGTCTGCTACCTCAACATTAGGGGCTCTCTGTAACTTTTTTCTCCTCAGATTTACACCATGTCTGTAGTGTATGGTTATGCCATCTCCCACCCCATAATATACCCACCCCCCCATGTTTCTTCTGACCAACGGTTTTTGGGAGTCTTCCCTCTTTCCCTGCTAAAGGCTTTCTGAGACAATGCTTTATGTAACCCAGTGGTCTTCTGCATTTTTGCTATCTAATGTTGGGATTGTGTGTGTTTCCCAGCTCCCCTTCCCTGTACTGAGAACACCCATTCTCTACAGCCACATGCTCTCTGCATCAAGGTTTCTCCTCTTCTCCTGTGCTTTGAAGGAACTCTATTTGCCCAGGGTTTTGCTCTTATTATTTCTTTTCTTTCTGTCATAAGTTGATCCTTTGATCTCTTGAACCTTTTTGGGAAGGAGGCAGAGGGAAGTGTGTCATCCTTATGCAAGGTGCTGATTTGTTTCTTTATGTGCTCTGCAAAGAGTGCAGAAGTGGATGAAGCTGTGTTTTGGCTGGTGAAAGCTGGGTGGATTATTCCTAGACTGCATATGTCCTTCTGTACTGC
This sequence comes from Phalacrocorax carbo, assembly GCF_963921805.1. NCBI lineage: Eukaryota > Metazoa > Chordata > Aves > Suliformes > Phalacrocoracidae > Phalacrocorax > Phalacrocorax carbo. The sequence continues at coordinate 37,262,673 of NC_087519.1, read as the reverse complement.
TATCACATATGCTATTTTAGCATAAGTATCTGTCCTTGTACTGTTTGTAAAGCCTTTAGGTATAGGCATCTGTTTCCTTCTCTATGGAAAAAAGACTTTTAAGAGTTTTAAGGAAAATAAGTGATCACTGAAGAAGTGGGTAAGCAGCACTGTATAAGCACAGTATTTCAGCCAGAATCTCTGTCACCAGATGTTTTTAAGAAAAAGGTAGACAAACAGTTACCACTTACCAGGAATGGTTGATGCTTGGCCTCCAGCACGGACTAGGTGACTGCTCAAAATCTTTTGCAGCCATACTTCCTCTGTTTCCTTCTACTAAAAAATGCTCCATGTGAAATGATTCTTGATCTTGTGCATCATGTTTATTTACTGCTGCTTCTCTAAAAGTGTCTCTAAAAGTATTTCTGCTCCAGAAGCACCTTTGCCACTGTACTTATGCCACTATGGCCACTTTAGCACAGTCTCCAGCTATGTAGGTAGGTCAGAGAAAGAGTATTTGTTGGTGATGGATTTTTTCCCTCCTGGAAGTAAATTTTTGCCTCCTTCTGTCCCAAATTAGGTTAAGCTGAGTAAAGCTGTGTTCTTCTGGCACAATTTTATCTATTTTTATACTAGGTTTTACTAGCATAACTATTTCTGTGTGACTTTATGGCTCAGATCCCCACACTATTTGAGGCAGTTGCTGTGCCAGCAAAGTTCTCTAATGAAGGACCAGGACAGCTATAGCACTGAGACTGTTTAGATTAAGGGTTTCTCAACTAGTTTAGGTCACTCCTTGACAGTGAGGTTATAGTAGCTACTGTGGTTGAAATCTAATGTTGTTTCTATAAGCAGACCCACACACATAGGCCATCTGAGCCAACTTTTTGGGGAGCTAATCACAGTCTTCCTGTGTAGACCTTCACTGCATCATAACCAGGTTTCCTTATCTTATCCTTTTGTCCACACTTGATTGATCATATTTTATTATTTCCCATGTAGAGAGTTCTGGTTTCATACATGAATAGCAAACATGTAGAAATGCAAATAAGCATAAGAAAAAAAAATATATAGTCCGTCTTCTGAGAAGAAAAATGAGACTCCTTCTTCATCATCCCAAAATACTTCTAACCACTCCCTGACTCTGTTGATCCAGGAAACCAGATGAGATGGACTAAAAACCAAATTCTGACTGTTTGCCACTAGGCCACTAAGGTATCCCATTACTTTTTCTTCAAGGATTCCAAATACCTCATTGTTATACACTTAGAGGTTATTGTTCTATCTTTTAAGTGGTTTCAGGTTTTTACATAAGTTTTGGAATAAAGCTGGAGGCATTGTGGCCCAGACTAAGTAGTAGCATGAGTTTGCAGCATCTGTGCTGGATTTGTATTGGAAGGTCCCTTCGCTTTTTGCTCATAACTAATTAGAGACACTAGAATGTGGTCTTTCCAGCTACTCCATTTCACAAAACTCCTGCTGTAAGGCGCAGTCACCTGTATAATTGCACAGGGAAGAGACTAGCAGAGGGACAGCTCTTTTGCTCATATTTACCATTAGGTCACTCTGTAGACAAGATAAGTGAGAGGTTTTAAAAAAAAAAAAAAAAAAAAGGCAACATCTAAAGAGTTTTGGCAGGCATTAAATACGGTGGTTTGTTTTGGGGTTTTGGGCTTTTTTCCTGACTTTGCCTTGAGTATTCAAGATTTGACCCTATCTCACTAACATCACCGATGTCAGGACCAGACCCCTAAATAAATTAGTTTTGGCAGATCAGTATCTCTAAATAGATGAGCAAGAAAGAAAATCATTAACAAGGAAATTACTTTTTTTGTTGTACTGACATGCAGGCTTAAATTTCTACTGTTTTTACTTAGGGGACATGTGGATGTGCATTACATAGTTTGGAAAGAGGAGGTGCTTGAATTCAGTTAGCTATACTGGTGCAACCCAGGGTACAATCTAGGTTTGGGAGCAGGTTCTGAGAGCACAAAACACTAAAGCTCCATCACTCTCCGAGATGTGTACTTGAGCTCTGCAGCATATTTTGTTAAATCAGCTACACTACACTGGTAGTTATACTGGAGAGGAGGACTGTACCGGTGCTGTAATCAAAATGAAGTATTGCCCAAGGAAATTAAAAAGTATGCCTCGGATTATATCCTTGGTAGCTTTATTTGTCTGCAACTTGATCTTGTTCCCAGTGCATTGTATTCTGTGCTCTGTTTTTAATGTCAGGAAAGTAGTATTGTGTAATATGAAGCCTTGAGGTCTCAGGCTTTGAAATGACAATAAAGGTAGCATGTATCACTTACTAATGTGTGCTGTTATTGTACAAACTTCAACTTCCTGGTTTGCCCCCCTGCCCCGTGGATGAAGACCTGTCCTTTCATACTGGAAGAAATTTGTATCAGGAGGACAAATCACTGAACGAGTCTTTCTTACCAAACTGGCTGTAAGACCTGAGGCAATGATGTCTCTTAACCAAAAGACTTTCTCAGTGTAATAATACCCATGAAGTCTTATTTAGCAAGGGCTTCTGGTGCTGGCTGTTGCTTTGTGCTCTCTGGTAAGCTGGCTTGGATCTCATTGTTTCACAGAGCAACTTCATGCCTCTTGCCAGTTCTGTGACCTCCTGGGTCAACTTGTGAGCTGCTCTACAGTCCATTAACAGGATGCATCTGCTGCATGTAGTGGGAGAGTGGCCACACTACTGTGATAGTTGGGAGATGTTTCCAAGGCATCTTTAAAGCCCTATTTTACCATAAGGCTTTTTTCTAGCTGCAGCTGAATGTTACTGCCATCTTTCATCATGATATTTGACACGGGTGGCCCTGAATTGGGAGATAAGATAGATGAGAGAATCGTCAAAGCAAAAGGTCTGGATCTAAGAATAGGAGGTCAGAACACTAGGTCTGACAAGTTGAGGAAACGTTCATTTGCAGATTTAATCAGATTCCTGACTTTCTGTTGTGGTTTTGCCCCAGTCAGCAACGAAGCCCCACGCAGTCCCTCGCTCGCATTCCCCCGATGCAATAGGGGAGAGAATCGGCGGAGTAAAAGTGAGAAAATTCATGGGTTGGGATAAAGACAGCTTAATAAGTAAAGGAAAAGCCTCGCGCAAGCAAAGCAAAACAAGGAATTCATTCACTGCTTCCCATCGGCAGGCAGACGTTCAGCCGTCCCCAGGAAAGCAGGGCTCCATCACATGTAATGGTTCCTTGGGAAGACAAACACCATCACTCCAAACATCCCCCCTTCCTCCTTCTTCCCCCAGCTTTATATATACTGAGCACAATGCCATATGGTATGGGACGTCCCTGTGGTCAGTTGGGGTCAGCTGTCCTGGCTGTGTCCTCTCCCGGCGCCTTGTGCACCCGGCAGAGCACGGGAAGCTGAAGAAGTCCTTGACCTAGTGTAAGTGCTACTTAGCAACAACTAAAACATCTCCACATTATCAACACTGTTTTCAGCACAAATCCAAAACACAGCCCCATACTAGTCACTGTGAAGAAAATTAACTCTATCTCAGCCAAAACCATGACACTTTCTAATGTTCGTTTTGACAGGGAACTGATGTGGGTAATGGTAATTTTGAAAATAATACTTTTAAATACAGTGATCTGTCATAGTCTGTGAAATCTTTAATAGTCTTGATTACTTGAATTTTACTTTTTATTTGTTTTTTTCTTTTGAATAGTGATTTGTCTGGTGGGTAAGAAGCATGGGTTGTAGTTTTTTGATGCCTGCAATTTTCTGTTTAATACACATCATAAAGCTGAGAGGATTCTGGCTTTTTAATCTTTGAAGCATTGTACATTCATTCCCCATTGAAAGTAGCTCTTAAGTCTTAAACGCATGAATACATTTTCTGATTCAAGAAAGATGTACACCTTCCTGGAATTTCTTGGATTAGGGGTAATGTAATAAGATTCTCTAAACTTTGGATTAAAGAGAGAAGTGGAACTGCTTCTTCAGACGCACAATCTCTGTCAATAGTCAAGGTGTGTGTTAACCCCTGGAGAATCTTTCTGTGACTAGAAAGCTGTATAGTTGTTTGCATATATTGTTCCTGTGTCATGGAATAGGTTAAATGCCCATTATGTTTTTACTGCTGTTTGGTCCAATTATATTTACCTGTAGCTACAATTAGTTGAATTAACGTCCCTTGCAAGTTTTAGGAATCTTTTGGTACAACTCTTGAAGCTGTGGAAAAATTATTTAAAGTTCAGTCACTGGACAAAAGCACCAGCTCTTCTGTAAAGTTAAGCTGTCATTTACAAACTATAAACAAGGAGGATTTTTTTTAACTTACCATTCTATGGTTTTTTTTCCTCAAACACGCTTTTACTGCATTTGTGAACATGCCATCAAGCTGTAATAGTTGGTGGCACGTATTCTATTTCTTACTTGTGAAAGAGTTTTCTGCACCAGGAGGCCACATGGAACCTAGGAGATGGTAACAGAAGTGGTTGGGTTTGGTTTATTTATTACTCTGAACCATTCAGAGTGGATTCACCAAGCGTGTGGATGTATGCTCTTTCATTTAAAAATAATATGCACACTACATCAAACAGCATCTACCCTAAGCAAGCTTTTCTTAGGATGACGTGTCAGTCTTGTCTATCGCTGTCCATGGGATGGTTCTTATATGTTACCACTTATATATGGTAAAGAAGAAAGAAACCTACCTCTTTATGTAAGCAAAGAGAAGGGGTTTTTTTTCTGCTCATATGGTATATAATGTCTTCTTCCAAGTTGCTGCAGGTTCACCAGGAACTGTCTGTGTGTGTGTATAGCACCATGGAAGTGAAAAACTCATTCACATCAGAGAATTCTGAGTGTGGTCATAATAAAAAGTATAATGTCAGATTCTTAAGATTTGTTAAGGAACAGAAAGAACTTTATTTTCTGCTCACAGTGAAGAGTGGCAAGTTTCCTGTACCTTCTGTATAAGGCTGTATATGTCTGTTAAAGAGGAACCTGCTAAATACAGTGTTTATGTACTTATTCATCTACACAAATATGTCCTCTAAAGTAAGTATTGGCAGATTTGCACAAAAAGAGTAGAAGCAGAATAATTAATGTTGGTCTTATTTCATTGTGTGGAACTGTGCACTTTTATTTTGAATTAAGACTGTTCTTTTCAGATACAAAGCTGTTCTAAGTTAAATATTTTAGTCTAATTAAAGAGAACATGGCATATTTTGTACTGAACTACTCAAACCATGATTTATTGCTAATTTTTATTTTGGTAACTAAATCTTAGTTTTCCCTCCAGAGACTTTTTCTTTATTTATCCGTGGAGGCTGGTTGGGATGAGGAATTGATAACATTGCTGAAACACCTTAAATTGTCTCTTTCAGCTTTCATTATGCTGGTGAGAAACTCCAGCCAAACCAAGTATGGAGAATACTTGCAGCTGCATCCTCAGAAGCTGAGGGCTTCTGATTGATATAACATTCATTGGTATCTCTATCTTAGCTGCTTCAGTGCAGTGAACAACAGAAGTCATATTCAATCATAAATGTGTCAGTGCTTGGTTTGTAGCTATTCTAACTGACAGTTATTATGGAATAATGTGTAGACTAGGTGTGGTTGCCAGGTGTTGAAAGCAAAACTTGTAAATATATAGCAAGAAAGACACACTGATTTCAGTCCTAAAACATAAAAGTACATGGGTTGGGAGAAGGTGCTTATACTTTTCTTTTCAAAGCTAATAGTCTGTTAATTCTTAGCTAATTCCGATTTGTTGTTTTGGGTTTTTTTAGAACTGTGCATTTCTCTGTGATTTATTTCTGTTAACTTGTTTTTTTTAATCTTCTTTATTTTAATGTGTGCCTGTTTGCCCATAAAGGGATATTACTCTATGAGCCCTTGTGATGACGGATATGTAAGTGTCTATATCTTTATATCCTTTCATATTGCCTGCTGCAGTCTGCCACAATCTGTATTTCTCTTCATTTCACAATGTGTAACAATTTTCCATGCATATTAACTTGTCATACGTTAACTGTATGGTTTATAAAGAGCCAAAAAATGTTCAAGGCTTGGGATTTCTGCATGGAGAACGAATAGAAGTTCTGAGTAAGCTTATGGCTTCATAATAGATGTAACGTCACCAAAAGAGCAGTTTTGCACAACTTTTACATTAAACACAGCTTCCTTATAAAGTGCAGACAGCAACTGTTTCTTCCACACAAACATCCATGTATGTAGCATATGATGCCTCTGAAGTGTGCCAACACCAGCTGATCCCACAACACCTTTGCGTAAGCAGATAAATGTTATTGCTTAGGATAATACAGCAACTTGAGTTGTACTTTTCAGACGTACGTCATATTTTACATATTTGTATTATAAATTTCTGAAGTGAAACTTCCTTTTTGTAGTAAAGATTATCAAATTGTTTCATACCATTAAAATGAATCCTCTTTCACTGAAAACTGAAAAAGCAAAACAGTATTCTGTGTACTGCCTGTGACTTTTGTAACCCAGATGGAAGTTTGTATTCTGGCAATATTACAAATACACCATAAGTATCTAATTTTGCCCATAGTCAGTGCATTCTTTGCAAAGAGAGGAAATGAGTCTACTTCTAAGTAACTCGGTCTGTAATCGAATCATAAGTGTGATTGACACCAATTCTGAAAAATGTCAGTCAGTATTCTACTTTAAAATAATCTATATTTGTATTTTTATTGCTCTCTTTGGGTAAAACAAGAATTCACCTTTCAAGAACTGTCATTTTTTTTAAAATGTATTCATCACCTGGAAATACAGTAACCCCTGTGGGCACTCAACTTCCCACTTAAAAAATAGGGTTTTTTTGAGAAATAGTCATAGAATTATTGAATGCAGTGGACTATTCCTTATGTACTACTTTTTATCTTGATGTGGAGAATACTGTGCACATTCACCTGTGTTAAAAGATCATGTGTATCAATCAACCTGTTCCTGTTGATGATGTCAGTGGTCATAACAGACACCTTTTGCTTGACATTTAGCATTTTGTTCCCTCTCATAATGGTCTGTTTTGAGACTGAGAAAAGTTGATTACAGATGAGAAATTATGAATTAAATGTTCTTTGCTAAAGAAAAGTTTTGCCCTTATACAGGTAGCCTTAGTTAAATGTAACTTTATGCAATGAGGAATGTAATAACTTACAACAGAGTTGTTTACGAAATTTTTGTAAAGCTATCTGACTCTAATTCTGAGGTATTTCTTGGATACCTAGATAGTTTTTAGCCTCCCCTCACTGTTCATATATAGTATTTGACACCTTTTCTGACATGTTGTCTTATCATTATATTATCACACGGTATTACAGTGTGACATTTTTATGTACACTTCAGATGTCTTAGAGAACCTGTTCTATATGCCAAATGGGAAATTTTCATAGCAGCATATCTCTAGTATAAGCAAGAAAAAAAAAAAATCAAAAACATTTGCAGATCTCCTTATGAAATAAACTTGCATAGCCCCAGTAAACCTGCCAGGTTACACAAGCTGGAGTCTAACCCATCAAAGGCTGCATGTAGCAGTCTTGTTGCCATTAGCATATAACAGGTGCACTCAACATAAATTTATGAGTTCTAATGATATGTACAGGTTTGCTCAAACATCGGTTTTACTCTTCACATATTCATCACTTATGTTTGGGTATTAATTATGAACCTGCACTGAATTTACACTGAATTCTTATAGCACGTTTTCAGAGTGGTAACTGAGGCTAGAATCCGTCTTTCAGCTTTAGCATTCAGTATATTACAAATATATACACCAAAAAGCAAAGTGGAGTTGGTTTGAGTACAGGGCTACAGTATTTGATAAAATCAGTTGTGGCTTTGGCTTGCACTTGAAATGCATCTGTTTCCTTTTATAAATATTGATTAATTTTTTTCCCCTTTGAACTTTGTTTTGTTCCATGCTGTTCATATCCATGCCTCGCTTTGTTCAAAAATTAAGGGCTGCCATCTGTGGCTAATCTGCATCGTGACAGAATTACTTGATTTAATGTAGTACCTGGTTTGGCTTTGGCAAGAACCAACACAAACATAAGTCATTCCCCATGGTCCTGCCGGAATGAGCTATGCTTGGGCTGTTGTTTTCCTGTGTTTGTTTCTTTTCCTTTCCTTAAGACACCAAGTTTCTGCATGTGTTTCAATTATGACAGATGGTTCTGTCTCAAGATAGGTTTTGCATGAAAAGTATTTTGTTCAAGATTAAATCCATGAATGCTGGGAGTCATGTATTGCAGATGCGTTATGTATGCCCCGTGTTCTTCGCACTCTTCTCATTGACTGACATTTTAAGCTCAAAAGGTTGAATTAATATTTAACCTGTTGCAGGAAAGGTAAGACTGGGAAAAGGGCTTGGGAGAAAATGTTGAGGAAGTAAATGCTTTTTAATCTAAGAGGGGCTATACAAACTTGGCTAATTGAGGCACCGTCTGACGGTTGGCATGATAGATGCATAATGAGGAAGTTTCCTGTCAGCAGTGCTTTTAACTCTGTTGGCCTCTTAGTCTGTGGTCTTGGATTCATCACCTGGAGATGAAAATCATGTTTATACCAACCTTACAAGAATAGTAAGAATTTACTTTCAATAGAGTGCTTTGAGGGCTCTGAATGCAGTGCTATGGTTTTACTTTCTCTTGTCCGATTTTTTAAAAGCAGCTGTTTTGAGTAAGTCCCAACTTTCCAGCATCCAAATAGACTCTCTGAAAAACACAGTACAGTTGGAGTTTTTGCACTATTGCCACGGAAACGACAAGGTATCAGAGTTCAGCATTTAGATTTGAGAATGAACACCAGGAAAGGGAAAGAGAAGGAAGGATCTGTGAGGATCAAAAGGCCAAAGTGAGCTCTGTTCTGCCCACTTCCAGACTTCAATATTAACCTTTTCCTCATTTAAATGTATCCCTTTCTTCCTAAAAATAATTTTTAAAAGCTTCATGTTTTTACACATATCTGCAACATAGAAGTCCATTTTTAAAAGCATATGGCTAAAGTTTTGCAAAGAACTTAGAGTTTTGTTATTAATTTGGTGGTGGGACAGGTTTTTGTTTGCAAGAATCTCTTGCTTCTGCTTTCTGTGGTAGCAATGTATTGAGGGGGTGAAGGCTGGTTCATCTGGCACTCCCACCAGAAGTAATGCATGTGGAAGCTTAGCTTTGGATCTGCTGTATACAGAGATAATGGTGAAGACAATGACCTTTTTCCACTGGTTAGATTATATGTCTTAAATGAAGTAAGCGTGCTGATGTAAGTAAACCCAAGAACTGATTTGTAGGACCCAGCTATACTTGAGGTGTGGTTTTTTTCCTTTTGTAAAAGCTAATGCACAAGCCAAGAACTACAGCTTAACATGACCTTTTAGTGTTAGGTTATGTATTTAACTGGGTAAATATTTGAGATCGGGACATCTCAAATGGATACTAAAGAGGAGAAATGGAAACAAATAAACAAATGCTTCCTAGTAAAAGGCAAAAGCTGAGGTAGAAGTTTATTTGCTTTGGTTGGCTGCCTGCCAGGGAATTTGTAATGTCCATTTACCCTTTTGTGCTTGTGTGGGGCAAGATATTTTGTGAGGTGAAGGGTGCTCATCTTAAGGAATAGGAGTATTAAACCAAGCTAAAATTAAATGTTAGGATGGGTCTGTATTTCACTCTTTTAATTAGAAATGGTACTGTGAAGGAAGCCATGAATTTTTCAGCAGAGTATGGGTTGTATTCCCCAGGCTTAATTTCCACCCAGGTCCATAATCCAGTGCTTCCTATTGCTGAGACTGCTGCTTCCAACTGGTCAAATCTGCCAGCATTAAAAATGAGGCGTGGGACTTGGAGCAAACTGTTATGGCCTGTTGGGGGTATCAGCTCGAGCTCTGTGCTGGGACAGGCTCCCCTTGATGCTGCTGCTGCTGCAGGAGACAGTGAAAGCAGCCAAGGAATGGGTACAGAGGTAGTGCCATCCAGATTGACAGTGGTCTGGGAGCGAGAGCTGAAGAGGGTATGGTATGAGGAGGAGAAAGGCTGGCAGGGTAGGGGGTTCTAAGCATCTGGGGTGCCAGACGTGTTTCCCCTTTAAAAACAGGGATAAAAAGATGAAAAGTTGAGACCCTGTGGCAAGAGGTAGCCTGGAGGTTAAACTGAATGATCAGCACTCAGCAGTACTGTATTTGGATCACTTGTTTGAAAATTAAACTGATTGAAAAGTTCTTCAGACACATTTAGCAATGGATGGAGAGTGCATGATGCTGTCCCTCAGCACGCTGTGTGCTTCACAGGGTGCCTCAGCTCTCTGACCCAAAGTAGTGCAGACCCTGAAGTCGTAGCCCTATGAGCCACTGGTTGCGTAACTGCCAAGAAATGCCCAGTGAAGAAATAGAATTCTCTAGCGGTATTTTACTGCAATTCTTGTTCTTATAAAATTCCTTAAAATAGAGGCATAAATAAATTCCAAAACAGGAAAATACTTGTACCAGAGTTGTTACTATACTGTATCAGCTGTTGTTAACTTATTTTGCAGAATTATGCTGTCATAATCAAACACTAATTCTGTTGTTTTTCTGTTTGTGGTGGTTGTGCCATAAGCATTTGATTATTGGTTTGCAATTAAACAGTGTTTAGCTCTCGCACACTGCCATTCATTGCTAGACCTCAAAAATCAGCTTTTTCAAGAGACTGAGGCCTGTATCTGCTTTCCAGATGAGAAAAATCAAGGCCCAGAGATGTGAAATGGCGTGTTTAAATTCTGTCTGCAGTTGGTAGCTGAATCACGACTACAAGCGTATCTCTTGAAACCCAAGCCAATGTCTTACTCAGTATGCCATATTGGCAGGTTACAAATTAGCTTATTTAAGACTAATTACAGTCACGTAGATGAAGATAAGAAAGGAAATCTCTGCCTGTGACATGTCTGGTTATCAGTAGTGCTGACCATAGTCAGTCAATTTCAGAAATGAAGGTGCAGTGAAGGACAAAGTAGCTCTGAAAATTCTTTCCCCATTTCTGTTTTGCCTCACTGAACCTGATGTAGTATGAACTGTATCCTTATTGCCTTCCCAGAAACACCAAAAGCCAGAGAGTGCTTCCTTCCACCTGTGCCGTTTCTAGACTGATAAACTTGGGTCTGATCAGAAAAGCGAGTGCTGGACAAGAAGGATCTCCATCTCAGTGGTCCTGCCTTCAGAGCTCCAGTATAGGGTCTGCCTCACTGTGTGGTGCCTTCTTGGTGTAGGTAGACTACAGAGCCAAACCGTACTAAATGCTTTGCTGTGGTCCTTCTGCTGGTTTAAAAAGTAATTTGGGAATTAATAGGACCTTGTCCTGCTTGGTCTGAATGTTCTTCCAATTGAAGTTTCTGTTGTTTGAAATTTATAAAAGCTTGCAAAATCTTACACTTGCCAAAAACTTTTATTTGCGTGGAAGGGTGATGCACATATCTTTACCAATTATATATCCTTTAGTTAGACCTTGGTTGGAGCACATGTTTTTCTTTCTAAGGCAGCAGAGAAGTGGCACGTAAAAAGGACTTTGCTGAGAAGCAGAGAGCTTTTATATACATCTATTTACTCTTAGTTACCTGCTGTATTTCTTTTCTCATTACTGTTCTTTATCTCACCTTCTCATGTGTCTCACCTTCTCATCATAAATCCAGTTGGCGGCCAGTCAGAAGCGGAGTTCCCCTCGACTCAGTGCTGGGACCAGTCTTGTTTAATATCTTTATCAATGATCTGGATGAGGGAGTTGATGGTGCCCTCAGTAAGTTTGCAGATGACACCAAGTTGGGCGGGAGTGTTGATCTGCTCAAGGCTAGGAAGGCTCTGCAGAGGGATCTGGACAGGCTGGACTGATGGGCTGAGGCCAATTGTATGAAGTTTAACAAGGCCAAGTGCCAGGTCCTGCATTTGGTTCACAAAAACCCCATGCAACGCTACAGGCTTGGGGAAGAGTGGCTGGGAAGCTGCCAGGTGAAGAAGGACCTGGGGGTGCTGGTTGACAGCTGGCTGAACGTGAGCCAGCAGCGTGCCCAGGAGGGCAAGAAGGCCAAGAGGATCCTGGCTTGTATCAGGCATAGTGTGACCAGCAGGAGCAGGGCAGTGATGGTGCTCCTGTGCTTGGCACTGGTGAGGCTGCACCTCAAGTACTGTGTTCAGGTTTGGGCCCCTCGCTACAAGAAGGACATTGAGGTGCTGGAGCATGTCCGGAGAAGGGCAGTGAAGGTGGTGAAGGGTCTAGAGAACAAGTCTGATGAGGAGTGACTGAGGGAACTGGGGTTGTTTAGCCTGGAGAAGAGGAGGCTGAGGGGAGACCTTATCGCTTTCTACAACTACCTGAAAGGAGGTTGTAGCGAGGTGGGTGTTGGTCTCTTCTCCCAAGTAACTTGTGATAGGATGAGAGGAAACAGCTTCAAGCTACGTCAGGGCAGGTTTAGATTGGATATTAGGAAAATTTTCTGTACTGAAAGAGTGGTCAGTCACTGGAAGAGGCTGCCCAAAGAGGTGGTAGAGTCACCATCCCTGGAGGTATCTAAAAGACGTGTAGATGCGGCACTTCAGAGCATGGTTTAGGAGACATGGTAGTGTTGGGCTGACAGTTGGCCTTGATGATCCTAGAGGTCTTTTCCAACCTATGATTCTATGATCTTCAAGGGCTCTGTCATTTCTCTTGCTTTAACATACTGTAGTCACTTTCTTTCCCATTTCCTTTAATGGAGAAGGGTGCTGAGGAAGGCAATGAAAATTATTTGTGATTTCATTGTACATTCAGGTACAAGAGGATAGGTTTTGACCGGGAAAACAGTTTGTTTAAACAAAAGTTAACTTTTGATATTTGTTGAAAATGCTAAGGAAAATTAATACAAATAAATGAGGGGAAACAGTTTAGGTAGATATATTTTGAAAGACTTTTGTATTGTGTAAGATAAACTATGATTTGACAACTGCTGTCAAGACAGGTTAATTTTGAAGTATATGACCTGCTAATTGTCTGTTGTGTACAAGTCATTCATTGACTTAAATGTAATATAAAATGTTTTCCAGTGGGTGTATGAGCTTATTTCACATCTAAGAGAGCAGTTCCTTGTATTACCAAGGATGCCCATGAGGTAGTGTATTCAAGAATATGTCAGCTGGTGTAATTCAATATCCTCTGTGGTATTTCATGCTTTTTGTCTCCTAAATCCCTCAGTTTTAAATCTGACAATAGACATCGATTATAGAGCTCCCCCTGAAAGAGGCAGGTTAGAAGAGAAGACCAGTTCTAAAGGCATAAGTGGTAATGAAAGATTTTTTAGAAAGTGAGCAGGGAGATCAGCACAAAGAGGCAACACTGAATATTCTGTGAATATGGCACGTAATTGACATCAGAATGTGTGACATGACATGAAGCACTCTTATGCCAGAAGTGTTGCTTCTCAGCTCACTTACAGTTAGCTCTAGCAAAAAATATTTACAGAAGCAGATAACTTTTATATGGAACTTTTATATGGTGTTGATATTTTTAAGTTTTGATTTGTTTGGCAGTGGTGCCTGCACATGCTCTGTGTCACACGACATCAGAGGGGAAATATCAAGGCTTAAATTGAACTTATCCTAGGCAGAACCACTGAGAAATGACATGCTGTTCCATATCAGGTTTATCTGTACTAGAATACATAGTCTTTTCTTTACATATTAATAGTTATATATAGGGGTATATATTAGTAGCAACAGGCACTCTAACATTAGTGTCAAAATGAAGAATTATAGAAATTAGGGTGCAATAATATGTGCTAGGTCTCCAGTGAAATATTATTGCAACTTTAAGGTATAAAAATTTTTGAAGTCAATAAACGTGTTTAGAGAGTTCTTAATCTTCCTCAGTGGGCTCTGGATGGTAGTTTCTACTCACTCTTTTACTTTTATTTATTCTTTTAAATGCTTCAAGTGTAGGTAATTTTTGGAGTATGACAGTGACGATAACATAGATCATAACAAAAGAGGTTTTTACCTACAAAAATCTTTAAGGGAAAGGAAAGATAAACTATGAAGTCCTCTCTTTCTTTACCTGTGTTTCCATTTTGCAACATAGGTTTTATAGGGAAAGAATTGCAGAACCTCAGTGAAGGAATTCACTGTGGACCTCAGTAGTAACACTGTTGATATGAAACTTGGGCTAATCTGTTGTGATTTCTTTTTTTCTCTGTTTTTCTGATCCAGGCTTCCACAATGTTAAGAGCATCTTTAGGCCCTCTGTAAGTATTGCTGAGCTTCATTTCTGTCTGTAGAGAAGGGGGTGGGGGGTGGGGTGGGTTGTAAATGAAGGGCACTGCCAGTTGTCTGCAAATTGCTCAACCTCTGTGTGCTTCCTCTGATCTCAGTGAACATTGCATGCATGCATCATGTGATCTGTGTTCTTCTGTTGGGCAGGTTCAGTAACATCCTAATTTCAGCAGGATGTTGCTAATGCAGTAAATCTACCACTCCACACCTGTGAGTTGGTCGCTGAATTTTCTTTACTGTTTCCTCACACATTACAGTACTGCGGTTATCAGTTTGCTTCTCACAAATCCAGGGAAAGGGGGAATCAGTAGCGTGGATTCTTGGGTGCTTCAAGTTTAATTTTTTTGTGCCTGACTTAATAAATTTTGGCTCATAAGATCAAACAGAGATGGTATATCTGCGGTGAAGGTTTTATTAAATTTTTGAGACACTGTTTTGATCCTTCTGTTTTTACCATTAAAGGGACAAATATACATTTAACATAAAATTTGTTTTGAAAAGCATTAGGATAGGAAGATAGGAGTAAAAGTTGTTTAGTGGAATATATTTAAATATTAAAATTAAAGCATTGACTAGAAGCAATTTTGTTAAGTGAAACTTCTGTTGCAGTATTAAAACTCAAAATAGCAAGATAGTACTGGTGCATGGAAAGTGGTACTGTATTAAGTCTTATGCTAAGCCAGCATAGTCCAGCCTGTAAAAATCCAGCCTACCTCCTTTGCCTTGGAGAAGACATTTCTCTGTACGTGAGGGCTTAGAGGGGAGGTTGGAGCTGCAACTTGTTACAGTGTCTGTTTATAACCGTGTGCTAAGATCCACAAGCTGCTGCCCTCATGCCCTTCTGGTCCACACAGGGCAAAAAAGGGTGTTGCTATACTGTTTTGTGCCACTAAAAAGCTCAGATCATCAACTGGCTAGTTGTCAGTTTAGTGTCTGCAAGTTATGATGGTAAATGAGCTGCATGCATGGTGAAAAAATAAGTCCAAGATTAAAAAGTATGTTGTTTTAACACAGGAATGGTAATAAAAGTACCAAAGATGTAAAAATGTGGAAGCTCTCTTCCTGAAGCAGACTTCCTGTTTTGGCTCATCTCACCTCAGTAACATCAGCTGCACTGAATAAGAAGAGAAAGTTTTTATTAATGTCTTTTCTGTTTGCATTGTAGGAAGATGCAGGATGTGCCATTGTTGCCCTCTTTGGATTATGAGAAGCTGAAGAAAGATTTGATTACAGGGAATGATCGTCTCAAGGCCTTCTTACTGCAGGCTCTGCGCTGGGTAAGGGAGACGGCCTTTGCAGGAAAGAAGAAATGGGTCCCTTCTGGAGGGGTCCAGAACTAAAATCCATCTTCTGAGCAAGATAATTGTTAAGGTGATCAGTTCAGCATTACAGGCAACTTCTCTCTTTGTCAGTGAAGCTTCCTGAGGCTCTTGAGATGATGAAGAAAGCCCAGGAAGCAGGTGTGTATTTGTAGCAGTACTCTCCCTGTCTGAGCAAAGCCAGATAGGAGTTCCTGGGATCTTCAGTGGAAGTAATTTCCTATGTGTTTTAAAGGAAACTGTTGTTTTAGGCAGTTCATTTTTCCATGTATTGCTCTGTTTTAGATTTATATAAAAACTGCTGTATCAGAGAAATACCTGACTCTAATCACCAGCTTTCCTTTATAATCAAGATATTCTACAAGAGCCTACATTTTGTTTGACTCAGATCATGTAATGCTATTTCAGAAAAATTAAAAGTGACAACAGGAAGTTAGATTTTCCTGCTGAAACGGAGCTGATGGGTTCAAAGTTACAGACATGAAAGATAACAATAGTGGAATTCTGATCAAGCTTCACTGTCCGTTTTCACGTAAAAAAAAAAAAAGCCACATCCGTTGGGTCTGACCAGTGGTGGTTCTAGTCCAGTACTCTGTCTCAGACACTTTAGAAAAGCACCACAGCTGTAGCTATTAGACAGGCTCTTTAACTTTATGGGAAGCAATGCTGTATCCTTCCTGTATGGACAGTGATGACAGCTCCCAAGTAACAGTTCTGTAGTGGATCACTGAGCTGAGGTCAGGTCAGTTCAGTTCTCTTTCCCTTAGATCACTGAGGTTGAATTTCTTCTCCCCATGAGAAGAGGTTTCTCAACTATGGGGTATCAGCCCCTTTAAAATCTTCAGTGGTCGTCAATTCACATTACCATTTATTTATTTGACTGATTTATTTGTGTTGTTGTTTATTTTAGCGCTTGACAACATCATATCCTGGAGAACAGAGAGAGACAGTCCTGCAAGCCTACATCAGTAATGACCTCCTAGACTGCCACAGCAACTGTCAGGTCAGCTGGAAAGGGGTTTCCTCCAACTTGTATGTGATATTGCTCATTTGTTTCTATAAAGTGCTGATCAGAAAAAATTGTCACTCTCTGGAAGGGGGGAAAAAAAAAGTAGTAGTGCCAAAATCATGTGATACATTTAACTTCTGCATCCCAATCTTTAAATATGATGGGCAAAGCTTTGTGTTACAAGAGCTCTCAGTGTAGATACAGTTCTTGTAGACAAGTGGAAGTTTGTCACCTCTCCTGGTATTTGATGTTTGTGAGTTGAGCAGAAGCCTGCTGAGCCCTTTACTTGGGAGTTAGCTCTTGCTTATCAGATGCCACGTCCCTTTTTGAGTGATTATGTATTGTTAGATAATATTTTCAATCCATTTCACCAATCTAGGATAAGAACTAAATTAGGACTTCAGTCTCAATACCTCTATGGAGTATCTGATCATGCACTTGTAATAAATAACATGTTCAACAGTATTTCCTTGAATTTGGTATAGATTGTTACCTTTCTTTAGAAAGGGGAATTGCTGGTATGTGGATTTTGAAAGGTTGCTTCAGTCACTAATAATCCAATACTATTGCTAACCAAGGTGCAACTTTTTTCATTTGTAATAGTGAATTTTGCCCATAGTTGAGTTCCCCAGTTGTTTGAAGCAGTGGCCCTACTTGTTACATTGTAGCTCCCATTGTCATTGCAACAGTAACTTCACTAGAAAAGTTAAAGGATTATTAAATCAATGATTTCTTTTTCTCCCTTTAAATTTCTGTAAGAGGAAAGTTATAAGTAATCCCTGATGTAAAACAGATTAAAAATAGTTTGCAATGTGGTGTTCTTGGTGAGTTACTGAGCTGTTTTCCCACACTCTTAGTTGTCAAGCATTCCTATTCAGGTAACATTACTGCATTTAAGTTCATCAACAAAATTAACTGATATTTTTTTGTCACTGACTAAATATTAATTTTAGATATCAGCTTGAACTGATAGCTGTGTTGGTTCATTATAATTCTCACCCTACACCATTGAGCTTAATGGTGTTTTAACAGACTAAGCCGAGGAGCTCTAATTTGCTTATTTGTTCATTTTCCATCTCTCTTTCAGCCCCCTGCCAATACAAAAAGAAACTGGGAAATTTTAAGTCATAGTCACATTATTTAAGATATCGTTATGCATTCAAAGTTTGTTTGCTGTGAAAATTTAATGAAGGTTTTAAAACATTATAGAAACTAACTTTGTTTTTTGCTGCTTTGGTGAGTTTTTATTAATGTTTGCTTTCTTTTGCAGAGAAGTGTCCTCAAATTATTACATTCTAAAAGTGAGGTAGTCAGACAGTATATGGCAAGGCTCATCAATGCTTTTGCTTCACTGGCAGAAGGTAAAAGATTTGGTGAGAAAAAAAAAAGACAGCATTTTCATATTAGGCTGGCTTATAGGTACTTCACAAGTGCATTTCACTGCATCTGGAAATTTAGAGCCTTATCAGCACCCTTCTTCTAGGGATTCACTGTCTTCTGTTACATGCATTCAAAACAGTTTTTCAGTATCTGGAAAGTTTTAGCATTTCTAACTTCTTCTGATGATTTGTGGTCTATGTGGGAACTTACCCAGGTGCTGCCTTTCTAATTCTTCAGTCTTTTCATGAGGGTTAAAAAAAAAAAAAAAAAGAAAAATCCCTATTAATTAAAGGTCCTATAGGCAGACCTGCTACCAGGCTATGTAACAGTAGTTAGTGCAGCTGCTCTTGCATCTTCCTGGTCCTCACCTGAATAAATCTTTGTGCATCACTGCTGTTTGATTGCATAGATATGCAGCTTTGTATCTCTGCCTGTACCAAATTAGCCTTGGTTCGGTGCTACTTAAGGAGCTAAGTATTGCTAGGAACCGAAATCCCATTTGAAGTCAATAGCAGTAGGGCACCTAATTTTCCTGACCTCTTTGGACATCTCTGCTCTTTTACTAGGGTATACAAAACTGTGATAGATCAGAAAGAGGAATAGCGGATTCTGTGTGGTACGAACTTGGTAAGTGGGAGCCTCTAATGTCCCAAGCGCCTGGACTGAATGCAACTGGTCTGCTATACAAGTCATTTGTGCAGGTTTGTTAGGGTCTTGGCACAAGAATGGCTTGTAAAGAAGAAACTAGGTCAATCCTACTTACTTTTCCAAGGAGAGGGAGCTTTTCTGTCATAAGCTGATATCTCAGCATCTGTTCTTTCATCGCTTTTTGCACCAGGTCGTGTCTACCTTTCTCAGAACCCAACGTTGCTGCAAATGCTGGAGGAGAGACTGAAAGCTGAAGACAAGGATTCCCTTACATGGGAGAATGTTTTGGGGGCTCTGCAGAAATTCAGCCTCAGGTGATGAAAGCACAGCATGCAGTGGTGACAGCAGGAGAGGAAATGCAGGCTAGTTACGCTCTGTTAAGGGAGGAAAGAAGAGCACTTCATTTTCCCATAACAGTCATCGGAACCTCTGATGACTGATGAAAACAGTGTCATTTATGGAGGAGGAGAACTCAGTTTTGCTGATGGAATTAAGCTGGCTTCTTACCAGCTGTCAAGACTCAAGTATATGTACATCTGCTATAGCCTTGTGTGCTTTATATGTATTTCTTAATTGAACAAAGTGAGAATCTTAATGTAAAAGGTCCTGAAGATCCTACATAGAAAAAAAGTGGTACTACATTCCAAAGCATAAGGTTTTCATTATTGTTTCTGCAAACATTTTTCAGGGATTTCATCTTCATCCTCTTGATCCTCTTTCCTGGAGCTATCTCTGCACAGGCTGTCTTGTTTATTTTGTGTTAGCAGTCTGACTCAAATGCCCACCACAAAAGAAATACCATGCAAAAGCATTAAAGGGCATGTTGTTGCTCCCATTCATCAAATAAACATGATCTAGGAACTCTGTTTTCACAGTAGTCATGTGGAATATTCAGCCCTGAAGAGTTAACTAAACATAGGGAGGTAGATGGATGTGTTTAGCTCTTCTTATTTTCATTCATGTTTCTTCTAAATTAAGACTGCCGGTGTTGTTTGGTTTTTTTTTATTATTATTTGTTTGTTTGGGCTTGTTGAAGAATGAGGGCTGCTTTTGGATTTGCCTCATTTAGAACTCATCTGCATGAAGCACATGTAAATGTGCTTTGGGTAAAATTCTGGACTGCTTCCTGACATGTTACCTTATATATTTTTGAGATGAAAAAGAATAAGTCTTCGTACTCTGCTGCTTGAAGTCCTAAACCAATCTTAGAGAAAATTATTTTTCTATTAAAGAAGTTTTTGATAGTACAAGTTGGTTTGAATTTTGGGCCCTAGGCCCAAAGCTACTGAAAATTTGGAATTTTTACGTTCTAAAAAATAACAGTTAATCTTATAGAAGGTTAATTCCAGATACTTGATATGAGGGACTCTTTTTTTTAATGTGTGGTCAGGTGCTCCCTTGTTTTGCTCAGCCCATGCCATAGACCTACTGCAAGATCTAGGACTGAGAAAGTGTATGACATTTCAGGGGAAACCCAGATCCCAAGTACTACAGACCAGGAAAATACCTGCTTTGATCTTTGTAATTTGGACTTACTGCCCATTGAAAATAATGTGATTAAAAAAGGTGTTTTCCAGTAAGAGCTTTCTACCAGTATATACTTTGTTTTGTAAAGGGAGAAATTTCTATTGTAGGAGATTACAGTTGACCACCAGGCACTTTATTCAGTATACTCTTCGAGAGCAGCTACAGGTTGAGTTAAAAGAATTCGTGATTTAAGAATCTCTAGAGAAAAGAACAAATAGATTTAAACAAAAAAATCTCATTTGTCAAACCAACAGTACAAAAGTGCTATAGTGCTATGGCTACCTATGGCGGAATAAGTAATTAATTTGCTTTATGGGTCTGCTGTGTGTAGCTAGCTTTTTTTACCAATTTTAAGACAACTGAAAATGCAGTTTTAGGTGGAGCTAGAAGCCTTAGAAGACAATGAAGAAACTTGCCTGAGTAGTTTGCAGGTTTAAAAAAAAAAACCAAAACACAGAAAAAGCCCAACCCACACAGCAATGTTTTAGTCCTCTAATCCTATGGGAGTCTGCATCTTCAGTTTCTTCAGGCTTTGTTAATTCCTTAGTTTAATTGATTCTGCCAAAATGGGTAGTTCTGGGGTGTTTTTGTTGGCAGGCTACTGTATAGCAGGTAGATAAAGTAGGGGTTTAATGTGCTTATATTAGCTATAAATGTATTTGAAAGCTATTTTTGATATGGTCTGATTTTTGTGGGCTTTTTGTTTTTAATCCTAGGCGTGCACTGCAGTCGGCAATGATCAAAGATGGGCTCATTTTCTGGCTGGTTGATGTTCTAACAGATACAGATTGCCTGTCTGATTACACACTGGAGTATTCTGTTGCCTTGCTCATGAATCTTTGTCTGCGGAGTGCAGGTGTCTTACATTTTGAATTACAACCGTATTCCAAGAAATGGATAGGGAAGATTGTGAATCCTTTTTTCTGATATACATGGATTCTTTCAAGTGACTGTAATTAGTAGCAGGGACTCACATAACCAGACATATTTGAGTGTTATAACCAGTATTTTGAGCAGTTCTCTTTCCCAAGAATCCCAAACTATGGAGGTTAGCTTGACCAAAATCTAAAGAATTAAGAAAACAGTTAATCAATGGAACCCTTTAAGATTTTCATATCCATATGTGAGGACTGCCATTCCTACGTTCCAGGCTCAGTTTTCAAAAGACACTTTTTACTTATGTGAGAGATTTGTTTGTATAAAAGAAAGTCAGAACTGAGCTGATCAGTAATGGCAAGGAGCTTAACCTTCACTTTGTGGAGTGAAATACTTGCATGCTTAGCTTCTGCAACACAGAGATTCCCCCCAAGAAAATAAGGTCCTGTCTATGTCCAAGAGACTTAAAAGAAGCTTAAATTAAGTTTCCTTTTAAACAGAAAAGTAAGGTAAGGGTAGAAAATTGACTGCTTGCCATAAACAAAATGTCTTTGTTAAACTTCTAAAAATATCTTTGTTTTGCGTCCTGTCCAAGATTACAGCTGTGCAAATCCAGAGTAACTCCACTAATTCCAGCTCAGTTATGCTGAGCAGCATTTGGCAGGGACAAGGAACAGTGTTTCTCTGTGTAAATTATATTTAGTACTGATATTAAGAAGTTAGCAGCTTGCTCTGATCTGGTATTTATGATTTCTCCCTTTGCAGGGAAGAAAATGTGTGCAAGAATCGCAAACCATGTACTCAGAGTTCTCTCTGATCTTCTTGGCCATGAGAATCATGAGGTATTTGTACAGCAAACTTTGGGCTAAGGAAAGGTGGAAAGAAAAATTAAATTTAAAAAAGCAAGAAAGGAAGAAATGGAAAAAAGTACATTGGCTTTATTTCCATTGTTAGACCCTCATATAATTAAGTTGCATGAAATTTTTCTAAAATCCACAATTATGTGAAATTTTTTCGTTGGGCATTGGTCTTTCTAGAGATAATTATGTCTTCCTTTGACAAATGTTGGCAGCTAAGAATGAAAGTCTTCTAGATGCATCGTTATCATGCAGTCCGTGTGCCGCCTTGATTGCAGTTTCTAATGCTGTTGAAATGTCATCTTACACCAAATCATCTCAAGCTTAACTAGTTCATTAGATCTGGTGCAAGCCATTATGCAAAACATCAGATGCAAAGAAGCTAATTTGCTCGCAGTTTTAAGGAATATTATGAGAAAGCAATACACCTGTGACATTCAAGCCCTAATATGTTTTTATCCACCGTTTCATTTTACCTGCCACTTAACTCTTTTGTGGTTCAAGTTTCTTTTCTGTCTCCAGACATGCTTGCATCTTAGATGCTAAATTAAACTACCTCAGAGGAAAATACTAAAAATTATTAGTTATTTCTACCTAATGCTTTTCAACACATCACTCTCGTATTTGTTGTCTTCTATGGAAAGCATTGCTTCACCTGTCTCTGCAGAGAGTCACTTCTTTAACCATGGAGTAAAATTCAAGGCAGGAGAAAATGAGGGCAAATATTGTATGAAGTTGGAATCATAGGGAGGCAGAATTTTTACCAGGGTATTCTAGATCGATTCCTTGACGATCGTGCAAGGTGCAATGAAAGATAAACGCTGGTGTGTCATGTTTGTATACAATGATTATATAATCCTTTTTTTTATTAATCAGTTAAACTGAAAATAGAGAATAAATTTGAATAAAGTGTTTATTTCATGTTTTATGAACTCATTAGAAAATGTAGATCAGTTCTTTACTAGCACTGTTTTGATTAAGATAAGACTTGGCATACCTTTATTGTACTGTTTCACTAGCTTTATTTTTATGAATTATGAGAGTTAATATAATACATACTAATAAAAAATAACATCCCAGTCCCTAGGCTGAAGTATTTAGAAAAATGTTATCATACCGTTGAAGTCTCTGCCTTAGAATGCCCTTGAAATTTCTCTCAGAGGGAGCATTCTTACAACCTAGTTTTCACCAGCGCAGCTGATAGAACTTTTGTTATCAAAGTTAAAGGTAGAAGGCAATGCTCTTGGGTGCCAGGAGAGCTTTCTGAGAAGCTGTGGAATCCTTGTGTAAATCCCAGTCCCTTATCCTTCCTTGCTTCCCCTAGCTCCCACCCTACTCCTTGTTCATTTTTCCAATGGTATAAATGACTGGAAATCTTAGTACTCCAACAGTAACTGGCCAATACAAAGGGTTACATAAGTGCTGATAAAACTAGTTTGACAGATCTGTTGGCTTTCACTAACCATAATACAGAGCTTTTATGCTAGCTGGTTTTTTTTTCCTCTGCTGAGGTACAGTAACAAGCAACAGAGTGAGAGGATGTTGGAAGCTACTACAGCTTTCACCATCCTGCCTAAGGCTACAATGCTTGAAGCCTGTCTGAGCTCACACTGACAGTCTTGTCCCTGTTATTTGTCCTGTTTTTTGTACTGCCACTAGTGTTTGTCAGAAACTAACCTTTGGTTTTGGGGGGGGTTTTTTGAGTTAGGTTTTTTTTGGGGTGTTGGCTTTTGGAGGGTGAGGTGGGGTTTTTGTTTGGTTTTTTTTTAGGACTAGGTCAATTTGCAAGGATACATCTTTAGAAGAGGTGGGGAGGGAAACCTGCGTGCAGCAGTACTGATTTAGATCAACCCTATCACAGCATATTTGCACCCTAAAAGTTCCCTGCTTCCCAAGTGGGAATTTTTACAAGCCTGACTGAACTCTCTGAGCACAGTTGTTCTACACCTGTTTTCCTTATAGTCAACTGGGGTGAATGGAAGAGGTTTTTTCCTGTGTTATGACTATTTCTTCCTCTTAGATACAACCATATGTGAATGGAACACTGTATAGCATTCTTGCCATCCCTTCTGTCCGAGAGGAAGCCAGAGCAATGGTAAGAAGTGCTGCTTTGCATAGCACAAAAGATCAACACATATGCCAAAGATGGCATGCACACAGGTACCTGTTGAGCAGTGTGCAGCAGGGTTGTGAGGTAGGAGCAATAGCATTTGAGAAGGGAATCCACAAGAGGCCCTCTACCTTTGATATTCAGGCAGGTATGAATGTATGTCTCAAACTTTTGCTGTATTTGCTGGTCTTTTCCCAGAAGCCAAGCCCCAGCATTGTGAAGGGTTCTATCTATATTCTGAAATAACACCTTTGATTTATAATTGTGTTGTTCATCTAGCACTTTGTAGACTGGGTGTCGCCCAGGAGATGCTTTCAGTTGACTTGCTACTTATTCCCCGTATTTAACTCATTCTGCACCAGTGAATAGCCACTAAGAGGATGAGTTCCTTTGCTGCTTTTGTTTCTGCCTGGTGTAGACATGGTTGGCTGGGGAAGGCAGCAGGAGAAAGATTTTAGCAGAGCTAGGACTTGATCTCCTGTGAAAGTTAGTCTAATAGTAATGAATGTGTTTTGACTTCTGGATTTGAGGAAGCCCTTCCTGGGATAGCAGTGTATCTTTGTGTCTTAAGGATTAACCTAGAGAGTTATGCAGACATAATTGTTGTCAGATGTTTTACCTCACAAAGCACAGAGGATTGTAAGTCATCTTAAATTATTAAAGACACTACCTCAAGCCTATAAGGGGCCACAAAGAGAAACTGGGTTTAAGATAAGGTCAAAGTTGGTCCTGCTTTTTGCTTTCCTTCTCTGAACCTTGCACTGTTGTGTCTGTGAATGACAGTTTGCCCTTTTCTGTTGACTACTGTGTACTGAGTTCAGAAGGCAGAAGCAGCAGATCTATTGTGAAAATTTGCTGTTCATCATGGATACTTCTGTATTTAAACCTAGAAGCAATCTGGGCAGCATATTTCTTCTGTCTTTGGGAAATGTATGGTCAAAACGGAGTGCTTAGAGATGAACACAGTGGTTTGTTTCACGCTAACTTTGTTTTCCCTGATAAAGCAATGACATTTTAGCTAACAAAACTTCATCACTGTGGTCACATGAAATACTAATCTAGCCATGTTTTCCACTGCAATCCAGGGAATGGAAGAAATTCTGCGCTGCTTTATCAAGGAAGGAAATGCAGAGATGATTCGACAGATTGAATTTATTATCAAGCAGCTCAATTCAGGTCAGAAGAACAGATGCAGCTATCTGAGCTGTAAATCTTTCACAAAAGCCATAAGAAAGCTCATGTTTTTACTTGGCATTGAAATTCTCGCATTGAAACTCTCAAAGAATAACAATAGTGTGATGGTCTGAGAGAGGGCGGATAATGAAGGTCAGGATTTGAATGTCAGATGTATTTTAAAATTTCCTTTTGTGTTACAAGTAGAAAGAAATAAAAGGCTGAGTAGGTCTCAATTCCAAAATTTTGGGACTGTAAATAGAATGACCTTGACTGTTTTCTTTCATGCTAGTGGCCTCACAGTAATGAGAGACTGCTGCCAAATGCAAAAATAAACAGGTGATAGAATTTGTAAAGCAGGATTTAGGGACTAGGTCTGTCTCTGCTTGCCTCTTGCTCTGTTGAGGAGTGTATCTTTGTTAATCTGAAATGGCTTATCCTGAACAGGGAGCCGAGACCATCCTTTTTAGAGAGTACGTCGTGATGGGTCCTAGGAGTTGTAGATGCTGTGGTAATACAGACAAGTATGAGGAGGTGGAATATTTATTGTATTTTCTGTTCCCTGTGGCTGAAAAGAAGGCTGAAGAAAGAGAAAGCAAATAATGAAAAGGAGGTGAATTCTGATTAAATCTTACTGTACAGTAAAACTACAACAAGTTGGACTGCTTTCTTTGGCTTTTGGAAAGAGCAGAGGGCAGCGTATCTTATGGTCCTAGCTTGTAAAAGAACAAATAAAGTATTTAAGCACTATATTGCCACTATGCATTATTTGTTCACATAGAATTGCTCCTCTTCTACCTGTGAATGGTATTTTTAAAAGGTTTTGTCTGATTGGTGAGTAAAAGTTGGGTGTACAGATTTCCAGTGTAAGCCTGGCTGCTTTTTTCTAGGGAAATTAGTTTGTCCAAAAGTTAAAGTAAGTGTTCTACATGCAAACTATCTTTTTATGTATAAAAGCAGTATAATATTGAACTCTTTGTAGGGAGAAGTAGTGTCTTTTATTAAAAAATAATTGAAAAATAGACAAACTTGCAAGCGCACGCACTTTCATTGAAGTCTTGTTAGTAAATACACTGAGACATCATAGTGGGATTTATGAGAAAAGCACTATTCCAGAGTGTTTCTGACTCTGCTATTTTCCCAAATATGAATTTATTTCAGTTATTTCTAGAATGTTTGATAGGAGAAAATAATTCCAAGAGCTGTCCTCACTCATGTGGTGGGCACGGGGTAGACATGGGGTGGATGTCACCCATGTCAGGATGTCCATCCTGAAAAGAATGGGATGTCAGTGTGAGAAGCAAGCTAAATCATACTGTTGTAAAAGAGGAGCAATAACTAGAGATTCTGTTAAGTTGCACAGGTAGTCTTACACCATTTTGTTTTGCTTCTTTCTAGAAGAGCCATTAAATGATAGTATTGTGTCTGACGATGAAGAGGAAGAGGAGGATGAGGAAGTAAGTTTGAAAGCCTTCAGGCTCCTTTTAGAAGAATCCTTAACCTTCTAGACAGAAAATATTTGTGTCACTAAGCCAGACTTTGGTGGTTTGGGGTGTTTTTTTTGGTTGGTTTGGGTTTTTTTTTACTTTTACTTGATCACCAGGGTGTAACAAGAAAATTAGATCTGTTTCCATTACCTTACCTTAATTTGAAGTCCTACTCTTTTATTTTGGCAAGTCAGTACCTCTGTGATAGATAAAGGATTGTAGCTAGAAATAAGTAGAGAGGTGAGGAGTTACTGTAGCTGTAGAAATCTTGTTTTCAAGCAGACCCAGTTCAGCAGTTAAAGGAAGCAAATGAACCAGTATATTGCCAGATTAGTTTATGAACAGGTTGTTACTTTTTCTTAAGGTATCACGATCTGTTCAGGGTGTGACTTCCTCTTTTGCTGTTTAGAAACTTTAAAATACATTTAATAAACTGTATGTAATGAAGGAAAACAGTAATTACAAATTAATAAGTCCCATAAAAAGAGAGAGAAAAAAAAAGTTAGCATGAGAAATTATATCATAGTAAATATAAACTGGTTAGCTGTGTATTTCTAGCTCTGCTAATAAATGCATTTTATACTAATGCTTCAACATTTTTTAAGCAGCTGTCTGTATAGTATAATGGGATCCCCGGTGTAGACAACACAGCATATTGGTTCATCTAAA
Organism: Phalacrocorax carbo; assembly: GCF_963921805.1. Taxonomy (NCBI): domain Eukaryota; kingdom Metazoa; phylum Chordata; class Aves; order Suliformes; family Phalacrocoracidae; genus Phalacrocorax; species Phalacrocorax carbo. The sequence continues at coordinate 37,235,373 of NC_087519.1, read as the reverse complement.
TTAACAAGAAAAGCAAGGTGTAGATGATGCAAGGGAAGTGTTAAACCCAGTCTTTGCTGGTGATAGTGCCATTGCTATATTGCCGTAAGTGCACAGGGTGGGTTTGAAAATATACTGTGTAGGCAGTTACATGGGAGCTTTATCTGAAAGAAGTCACCACATAGCACTTTTATTGAAAAGTCTTGCATGAGAAATTTAAAAGAACAGCTATGGTAGGTGTCCGTGGAATAATAATGTTTGAACATATTTACATGGATGTATATGTGCACATATGTTTATATCACGTATCTGCCCTGAAGAGGTTAGTGACATTGAGAGTTAGTGATCTCTGCAAAACTGTTTTAGAAACATTAATGGAGGTAGTATTTACTGAAAACCAAATTTTTAGACAAAAATAAGTTTTTTGTCGTAAACCAACAAAGAATAAAACACATAAAACTTACCAAGTCAGTCGTGTCCATGTTCTCCTAGCTTGTTGCACATTAATGCAAATGCTAGTGAACGGTGACAACCATGCTATGATGTAAAACTATCTTTGTTACTGCAGTGCGACTGAGTGCATTTTCAAGTACATATTGAGCCTTTTATGTTTTGAAAGCAGAGAAAAATATAAGTACCCCACTTGTAAAAGGTGTGGTGTGCTCTCAGCTACCATGAGGTGCAGCACCTTGCAGGATCCAGCCTTTGCTTGGCAGCATCCAGGGAAGTTCTGCACTGGTTGCATTATTTAGCTAGTTTCTGTGTTGTGACACAATAGGTGGTAAACATGTGAACAAATTACCCTTGCGACTTTGCCTAAACTTAGAGCTATGTAGAAATTCTAAGTTTAGAGCTACAAGGAAGTTGTTCTAATGGGGTACAGTAGACCGGTTTTTTCCCTAACAGAATTAGATTACTATAATTGTTTCACCTTCTGCAGTCCTGAAGTGAGTTTTCAGTAATCTTTCCACTCTGCCCTCCCAAAATCAATGCTTGATGTGCAAGATCGGCTTTCTGGGGATTAATCATTATAACTTCCCTTTGTTTAATATGCTGCTTAACAGTAACTGGCATTCCGAAGCTTTGAGCATCTTAGGTGTATAGTGAGAATCCAAGGTGGTAATAGCACTCTATCCCTTGAATTCTAGTAAACTTTTTTGAAGGATACTGTGTTCTGCAGGGAAAGCACAGAGATAAGGAACTCCTTCATGAAAGGTGTGGCACTGGATTCCATGAAGTGTTCAACACTTTCATTACTTTACCTGCTCTTGGGAATGAAAGGAAGGTGAATTCTCCTCGTCAGTCATACCCCCTACAGGGGTTGGTGCTGCTTACAATCCCAGCCAAGGCTCTATGTCAAATCACTTTGAAATGCATTTTTACCACTGAACCATCATGTGATTAAAATGGGCTTCTGTCACTTCTTATTATTTGATTCAAAAATAACTCTAGGCTTTTGAAACAGAGAAGTGTCTGATTCTAGTTTTTCATTAGCTTTGCCATTGTATTAAAAAGTCTCATTAAGCCAATTTTAAAACTGTTTCTAGTGTAACAGTTGCAGCATTTTCTACATTCTCACTGCTGCTGGGACCTACAATTCTATTTTGCTACAAGGAGGCCTCATTTCTTAGTCCCTTAGTCTGGAAAATAGAGTATACAAACAGCATGGCAGCAAAGTGCTACACAAAATGCATAATGTTGTTACTTTGTTAAATAAGCAAACATTTGTTGACTTACTGCCTCAGTGCTTGGAGCCCTTTTGTATTTTGGAAATGCTGTGAGTTATTGTTCTTTGATGGGGTTCTGTGATAACATCTGATGTTGTGATCTGGCAACAGAAAGTTTTGGAAAAGTTTATCAGAAGCCTTGCCTTTACATAACTTTTAAAAACTACTACAGACTGAATGTATTTCGGAATATGTCCATAAATTGAGAATTTAATGGAATGCATTCAAACTGCTTACCGATATTATAATTTGTTGCTGATCCACTTAATATCAATATTTATACCCTCACAACTTAAAAACAACAAAAATATTATTTTATGCAGGCTTAGTTTGCAGGTTTTGCCCCAGCTTTTATTGTTTCCAAGAGCAGGCAAAGGTTCCCCATGCTGTTACTATTACCTTTCATGGTTTTTTGCTTTTATCTGTGTTTAATTTAGGGTTGTTGAATTCTGTCTTGGCTTTGAGCAGATCTTGTGGTAATGACTACTTTCTCCTAAACACTGCCGCCAAGATGTGGTTTAGCCTGTTGGAAGATAATTCTGGAATTTCTAAGGGCATCATACACTCAGAAATTTAAGATTCTGTAATGTGTGACATTGGAGCATATAAACTGAATTAAAAATGGCTATGTGTATACTGTTTTTCAGAAATAAAGTGGCTTTCAGGTTTGTCTGCTGAGCTTTAAATTTAACTGGTGTAGAGCTCAGCATGCACTGGCTTCTGGAGTACATACCCACCTTCATTGTTAGCCATCTGGGCTGTGTTGACACCCACAGTCACAGCGCATATTTTCTGGTGCTTAATATTCCCTCGACTGTTCTGTTAAATACTTCTTAATCTGTCTTCAGTATTTGGTCTTTGTATTTGCTTTTTATTTGACTTGGACCATCTTTAAAAGCTACTTGTAAAAGTGAATATGTGATATCATAGCTCTTACTCAAAAGTTTAGTTACAAACTTGAGCTACCTTAGATAACTGTATAGTGGCAATTTATCAGACACCCTCTGATTTCCCATCACTCAGCACCTGGCAATAAAATCAGTAAACTGCAGTGTGAAAGTACGCTTCAGCTAGAGAGTGCATCAAAAGAAAGAGAGCTTAATCACAGACCTAATCGCAGGACTTCAAGCCATTACATTAAAGGGTGTTGCTGCCAATGTCTGCTGCAGCCTGTGAGTAAAGGTGAACAGGGCACCGATTGTGTTATTTCAGCAGTGGAATGATGGCACGTCTGTCAAAGATCTTTTTCTGTACAAGGAGGCAGAGGAGGGGCACGTTCGGGTTCAGTTACCTGGTATGTTAAATAACATCAGGGAGCAGGGTGGCAGGGAGAGGTACTTCCCAGAAACCAGCATTATCTATCTGACAAAACGTGTCAACCAGAATATTGGAAGAGGTGGAACCTGGGGAACCCGAAGTGATCTGTGAGAAGTTAAAATACATCATGGATGTAGAGAGCTAGATGAAAGAGCAGGGTGATGTTCTGACTGTAATGAGTAACACTCTACCCAGGCACAGTGGAGGCAGTCTTTTATAAGCCATCCTAAAAGTGTTAGCTCTTGATGCTGCATTAACATACCATATAAAAAAAAATTAACCAGACTATTTATAAAGCTTATTTTTGCAACTTTAAAATTTTTTTTTCAAAGTACAATATAGTACAGTATAGAGTTTGCAGCATGGGTTTTTTTTTGTTTCGGTTGGTACAGATGATTATTACCTAGTCTACAAGTGTTTATATGTGTTATTTTTCACACCTACCCAGCTTCCCAGGTAATTAAGAGCTGATTGTAACTTATCTTGCCTTGGAGATAGAGGCAGATTGAACATCTTCCTGAGGTTCTACACAGCCTTATCTCTTGTGGCTGAGCATCTAGCAAATATATCTTTAGGAGGATAAAGAGGGTTGACAATCTGATATCTTCAAGGCACATACAGAACAACTAGGTTTGTCTATTAAATATATGCATGAACAAATACATTATGGAAAATTTTTACTCTAAACCTTAGAACATTGTGTGGATTATTGGCAGTATTTCTGTAACTGCTTTGGTTGTTCACACACAGGCATCTAAAATGTGCATCGGAAGCACCTGCACAAGGCTTTCGGATATGACATGGGACCTGTGAGAGGCTTGCACCCTTTCAGAGCCGCAGTGGAAGACTAGGCAGGATATTTCAAAGTAGAACTGGATGGTGCTGTGGGCTACAGAATTGACCCCTTTGTGCCAGTACTTTTTATCTCTGCTTGATGCCTGTTGAATGAGGAGGTCATGAGCAATGAGAATAACTAAATCAAAACAAAAATATGGATTTTTAAGCCATTTAGTACAGAGGTCATTGTACTTGAAAAAAGGCAAGCCTGTAGCACTCTGGGGAAGCCAACACCTATTTGGTCTGAGTGATGGTAGTCTCATTATTTTGCACCAGACAAAGACTGGAATCAGTCAGCCATTTCCACTGTAGGAAATACCTTCCCCGTTCACACTTCCAGTGTTTTTTTCCCTCATGCTGTTTTTGTAGAGCACTGTCCAAGCATCGTATTATTGGCTAATCCTTGTGGCAGAGGGTTTTTTTTACTTTAGCTATTTAAAACTATTTGAGTCTAAATCTCACTAAAACAAAACTGCTTTTCATTTTCTTTGTGCTCTGGGGCTCATTGAAGTTTGGTGGCCATTGTTTTTAGTAGAGTTTATGCCAGGCTCTCGACATTACTATTACAATGTACTTCAGTAGAATGATTAGTTTACTTTTCTGACAGTCATTTACATTTACTGTCACAATCTGTTTCAAAAGGAAAGCACGTTTTCTTCATCTAGGGTAAGTCTTACTTAGGGTATCTTGTGTAGCACAGAAGAGAATTCTTTTCAGTAGCAAAACACAAGTAAAAAATACTACCTTGTTCTTGTATTTCTGCTTTTGGTTTGCTGGAGGAGTCCCTCAGACTTTAAAATTTCCTGGCTTGCAGATCTGCAGAAGCTGCAGAACTTCCATGAAAGATGAGTCACCTATAGTTACACTAGAAATAGGCACAGGAAAGTGAATTCTTGGTACTTTTCACTTGAGAAGTTGATTATATTTGGGTTTTGTGGAATAAAGTCAACAGAGGATTGTTGCCTTCTTGTATGATATTTGTATCTTAAAGTACTGATTCCAATAATTTTTAACCAGCCTCTTATTATCAGCTTTAAAGCTTCATAGCAAACCTGGGTAGCTGCTGTTGCTGCTGCTTCACATTGTTCTGAAACAGCTGCTGTCAGACACCTGTGGTCTCACCTTTCAGGAGCCACTGCTTGAGGAGGGATTATGAATGCCCAGCAATAAGGGTTTTTTTTTTTCTTAAGTGATTAAAAATCATGCCTTTCTTCCTTGAAAATTAGTAATAAAATGCTTTGGGTTCTTTTTCCCTCCTTGGGGAATAACAGCAATAATTACTTCAGTGTTTTTGTCAGGGTAGAAGGACATACCCCAAAGTGCTGAATATGCATATGGGCATTTCAGTCTCATGGAATGCTAGCATTATGTTCAGGAAAGTCTATGAATTGTTTTAAGGTGCTCTTACATTTCTTTTTTTACTGCTAGTTGTTATAGTCTGACTTAAATTTACGCTTTTATTACTGTCAGATGATACTGATATGTAACAACATCCAGACAAGTTTTCTGTCAAGCTTCCTACCATCTTCTCTGCTTGAATGATAACTGTCTTGTGCTTTTCTCTTTTTTTGAATTGACTTACCTTAAGTTTGAGTTTTGTTTTTTCTTAAAACAAGGGTAGCATTTTCTCAGCCTCCAGTGTGCCTGAGAAATGCCTTCAGGTTGGCTTTTCTTGGTCTATACTGTATGACTAGATTGAGTTGGGCAGATCTGCAAAAACTAAAACTCTAAACTTCATACTAGCTGCTTGTTAAGAGCAGAGCATTACATCTCTTCAGACTAGCATGTGCTGTTCTGCAAAGATACTAATGACTGAGATTTTTACTGAGCCTTTATTAGGTCAAGCAAGGAATAATTATTTGGGGCTGGAAATTTGAAGAATTGCTTTTGAAATGCATGCTGTAATTTTTGGCATAGCATTTGTGGAAAAAAAGGTGGGGTTTTTTTTCTTAAGATTCTTTAGTTTCTGGTTATATCAAAAATTTAAGTGAGCTTGTCATTAGGTGTCTGCCTTTTTGGTGGAAAATGCATGTATGTTACCACTTAAACTGTTAGTACTGCACATGTACCTTGACAGTACATATCATCCAAGTGACCACTGAAGTGAGCACTAAATTTGAAATGAAAACTTCTTGGAATCTGGGCTCAAATGACATGCGTGTTGCTGTTGCAGGAGGACCATGACATCATGGAGGCTGATCTGGACAAAGATGAGGTTTTGCAACCTCAGCTGGGAGAGCTTGCAGGAGAGAAGCTGCTAACAACTGAGTACTTGGGAGTGAGTGCCATTCATTAGGATCTTGAAATAAATTAGTTTGCTAGATTAAGTGTTTCGTTTCAGTAGTTTCATCACTTTCTAAAATCTTCAATGTGCTTGAAGAGCCAGGTTCTACTGGCATAGCAGTCCACGCCTTTCACAGTCTGTTTTACTAGCTGCTTTTCAGAAGAAGTGGAATAAGTTTGAGAAAGGTGGTCAGGCTGTGTCTTAATAATGAGCTAAAAGCAGCCTTAGGATTCTAGTGCTACATCAGTGACTCTGTGGGCACACAAAGCAAGGTGTTGAGCAAGTTAATACTGGAACACTCTGCTGGTCTGAAATTATTCTGGAAAAAAAAAAAAGCTGAAAAGTTAACTGCTCCTGCAGGCATTATGCCAGATCACGTATTGTATGTCTCACCTCAAGCAGCAGAAAGCCATTAAGTAAAAAAGCGTAAAGTTTACATGAATGCCATTTAGTGTGCTGTGACTAATTTGAGTTAAATGCAACTGTATGCCTTCTGGATCCCAGAATTCATAGGCCTACCAATGGTGATGATGGAAACGTGGCCTGAGATAAGATGTCATGGAACAGCCTACAGTGATTCCAGGCAGTTTTATCTAATGACACCAGAATGCAACTTAGTTTCTTATGCAATGTTTCTATAGAATTTTCTCTATGGCTCTAGTTACCTGTCTTTCCTCTGCATTCTCTTTTTTTTTTTTTTCCATTTCTTTATTTCTTGTGTATTAGATAATGACTCATACTCCAAAAACCAAGAAGAAGCTGTTTCCTGGTGTCCATCAGAGTATAGATGAGCCTCTCCAGAGACCTGTGACACCAGGTTATCACAGAACTATGTACCTAATGTAAGTCCAAACAAATGAGACGAAATTGGATTTAAGTTTTTTTTTAAAAAGCAAAACAACAAAAAACTTGCAACAATGCCTGATAAATAAACCTTCCCTACCTGAAAGTGCACTGCCATTGTCATTCCTTAAAGGTAATTTCATAAAAAGGAAGGAGAGGAATATTGGAGACAGAAAAAGGTCCACTGGCTGAAGTCACGTACTTGGAATAGTTGAGTAAATGTTTACTGATCAGCTTGATTTAAATTTGCGTTATATGCTATGTGTTCATAGTCCTTTCATCTTTTCATAATATATTCTATTGGTAAGTTGAATGGAGTGTATAAATGCCTGGGATCTTCCACTTTGTAAGCAATAAAGTGTATTGCTCTGGGGAGATTTGCTGGCCACCCATAAGAGCACAGATCAAAAAGAAAATGAGAAAGACAAAAATCTTGTTACATTGGATTTCATGCTTTGGAAGAAATAAGTTTTCCAGCAGGAAGGTCTGTGATACCTTGTTCTTGATTAGGGTCAGAGGTAGAAAGCTGCACTGTAAATGGAATGAAGAAATCTTACAGTGTAGGACTTCTTGAATATGCTCTGTCTTCTGTTAGAGCAAGTATATCTTAATCTTTTCATTTCTGAGATAAGACTTCTTTTCGCTGTCCTGACTGAAGAAGTAAAACACCAATGAGATCTCAAATTTAAATTATTTTTTACTTTTAGTTGCATAGAGTTTTGGAATTGATCAAATCCAGGTAGTTACAATACAGGCAGCAGTTTATCATGAGGCATTAATGTTTTCTTTTCTGCAGATACTTAAGCTGAGAGACTATGAATCACTCTAACAAACTATAGATAATAGTACTCAAAAGTCACAGTATTGGTATAGCTAAGTACGTTAAAATGAATGGGTAACCTGAAATACAAGTGTAATGAAGTTAGAATATAGAGGTAGTTCTTAGAAGAATATATCAGTTCCGAAGTCTGAAGACTGCCCTGTGTCAGCCCCCCGCCACTCTTTGCTTTCATGTTCATATTTGCTATTTCTTAAAATACATTTCTTTCCCATTATAGTGTGGAAGATCCATGCAGAAAACAGTGAGGACTGATTTAGGCTGTAGTTACACAGGTGTAGTTGAATCTGATCGAAGTCTACTGTTTTGATTAGGGGTGGTCACAGCTATATCTTGCCCACGTTTATTCCCCCGCACTGTCTTGTGCTGGCATTAGCATTCATACAAGCAGGTGATGTGACTGGGAACCCTCCTGAGTCATCCATTATGTCTTTTTGGCAGCTGCACCATTCATATGGGATTATATTGGTTATAGGGTCTTAGAATAGATAAGTGTAACATACTAGATCTGGGCATGGAAAAAGCCCTGGAAGACGTTTCTTTTTTTAAAAAAAAAAAAGTCAGATGAATGAAGCACACCCTTCCAAAGCAGAAAAAGAACCTTTGGCTATCTCAGGGCAGAATTTGTCTTGCACAGTCCTGATTTTTCTTCTGAGTACTAGCCTGGAAAATATGGCATCTGTCTGAGCATGGCACCTAATTCTTCTGCCTGGTATAGCCTGAATGTGGATATGGAGTTCTTACTTTGTGTCCCTTCTCATAGTGGTCAACTCTTGCTCCATCATAATGTCCACAGCTTTTGGAAGCCCTCTCCCTATATATTAAATGTGTGTGTGTTTGTGTGTAAGAAGAAAACAGCAACTAATTAATTAGTTGTTTTAGCTCATTTATCATTATCAAATAGCTCATATTAGTAGCATAGTGATTATCTAATACTTTTCCTGCAGTCCACCAAAAGAACTGCAGGCCTCAAAAATCTAAACTGGCTAATACATGACTAAATATACAGTGCCACTTTACTGTGGAGTCAGTGTTACTGAGTTCAAGGTCCCACTTTCCCTCCACAGTATTTTGCCCATGGTGGGCTGAGGAGACCTGTGGAATCAGCTGTTAGGGTAGCCTTACAGCCTGTTTAGAAAGTATTTTTCAGGAATAAATCTTAGTTACCACTGGAGTGTCTAAGCATTACATTCCTGCTTTATAAGCGGAGAGAGAAACAAGCTTGTGAAAATGAAGTGGTTTTCCTATGGGAAGGTGGAAAAATGATGGCAAACATGTGGGAGTGGCTTTTATTTCCTGGTGCCATGTAGCGCACTGCAATTTATGCATCAGGAATAATCTCTAGAAGTGATTGCATGCCTGCCTCTAACACCATGTACCCAGGCAGTATGTGTACTTAACAGTATCCTGGGATACCAGAGCAACGCTGGTCCCATATTTTGTCAAAACTTGAATCTCCTTATGAACAGCTGTGCAGCTTATGCCTCCACAAGACGGCGTCAGGTCACTCCTGGTTACAAATTAAAAACACCTTTCTACCATACTGGTCCTGGTAGCTTTGGGTCTAAGTGTCAGTTCGATGGTGTGAAGCAGCCGTTACAGATTGCCTCACTGTACAAACTAGGGAGGAAAAATGTAAACAGCAGAAATCTAATATGGTAAAGATATATGAAAATTAATTTCCCTCCTGCTCTGGCCAAATGGTAGAAATAATGTCAGTGTTGGGTGCTCCCATCTTCTAAGTAGAAAGCATGAGATACCACCCTGAATGAGAAGTTTGTATTTTATATCTACCTAATTTGTGTGCAAGAAAACTGCAATAAATAGATTAAGGCATTCTTGAACTAGATTTTACAACAGGAAAGGAAAAACTTTGATGGTTTTTCTGCTGTTCTAATTTTAGTACAGATTCATTTACTAAAATGAGGAAATAATCTATAGGAAGCCTTGCAAGAGGAAGACAATAAAAGTGACCAAGACTTAGCTGCCTTAATTTGAAAGCAATACCTGAACTGGATGTATTTAATATTTTAAATAACTTAAGTGGGTTGTTTTCGTGTCAGATGAAACAGCATGAAAAATGTCAGACTTTTTAGCCTCATACGCAGCTTGTCAACCCGGGGCACGGTCCAGGACAGCTGATCTGAATTATCTGAAGTTTTGGATTCAGCAGAGTAGTTAAACTACATTAAAAATTTGTGTAAATGCTTGCATTCAGAATTGAAGTGTATATTACTTGTTTGAGGTTCTTCATGTGAGACTCAATGTAACATTTCATTTTAAAAACACCATGAAAGAGGAAGCAGTGGACAGAGATACTATAATGTATCTCTTTGAGTTGTTGATTCGTACCTCCAGAAGGAGGGGGTGGGGCGCAGCTTTCTAGTGCTGAATAGAAGTATTCACACAGAAAATTAATGCAGAATAGCCGCTGCACTGCACATGTAGCAGCTATTCCATGTTAATTTTATTATGACTTCCCAGTGCAGACGAAGTTCTAGTTACTTCAGGTGAATTGTCATATATATATATGGACAAGCTCTTGCTGTATGGAGCTGAGGGAACCAAGAAATACTGAACAGCTGCTTTTTTGTGGGGAGGGGTGGGGTTATTTATTTTTTTTCCTCCTCTTTAAGGACTCACTGGCTGAGATCATTCAAGGGGGGCTGAACTACTTAATATTCTGCTAGCTGTTTCCTTAGAAACTGATTTAGCTGCAAAATCATTAACTGCTTCCTTGGACTGCACCCTTTCTAACTAGAAATATATTTTAGTTACCTTAACCTGATATTGGGCAGGGAAACTTTCTCTGTCTGCCAACTTCTTTCCACACAATTTTACACCCCTCTTGCTTCTGCTGTGTTTTATTGCTTATTGCTAAGCAATCTTGTCCTGGTCCTGTCCTTCAGCTACTTCAGTTTCTCTTCAGTTTGTCATTGATCCACTTTACTTGGGAGATCAACAGTTCTACTTCTTATCTACTTTGTTTTAAGTCTATATTGCATATTGCTCTGTAAAGTAAAATCTTTGTAATATTCAGGAGCAAATCTTAAATCATCGAAAAAGCTAAATATTGAAGACCTCTCAGGCCCACTTCTGCAGCCTTTTTCTTTAATTGTCCTGCCAGTATTTTGGGTCTTTAGACTGGTTTCCTTTCCTTGGCTCTTTTATTGCAGTAGGAGAAAATGTTACTTTCAAATATGTCTAACATCAGCTGGTTTGGGGGAGCTACAATTATGCAATTAAATTATTACATTAGCAGTAGTTTGCAATATGAAATATAAAATAATTTCAATATCTTCTATGTCATTACAGGCAATTTGAAGAAATTAGGATTTACTCTCATGCAACTTTTTATACTGAAAGCATTCATCACCCTGCATTCTCCTTTCTCCTCCAGGCCAGAGAACGATACCAGTTCTTGTCCTGATAGGGATGAGAAGCTGCAGTCTCTGCCGAGTGGTCATCCTCCCATTTATGGTGGCAGCAGGTCCGGCATTTCTGACCTCTGCATTTCCCCTTCATGTAAGGATATTCTGTGAATGCTGTTGTTAACGGTTGCTGTCTTTGGGGCAGGCATTTGGGGCCTAGCTTATGCGATGTAGATCTCTTTTTAAATGTAGCCTTGGAACTGGCCCTCCATTTGTAGACCCTGGGGCAGTCTGCAAGATGTTGGGGCACACAGCTAGATCTTGGCTTGAGCTGAATGAGTGGCTACAGAAGGTAATGTGTGGTCAGCAGAGACCAATGGTCTCACTTGCCTCACTCCATCTTGCTTCCTGTGGAAGGGCCAAAAATCATACCCAGGGCTTCAAATGTGCAACATACACTGTATTTCACTCCGTGATGTCCTCTGCCTAGGGAAGAGCTGCAGCCCAGAGACAGTGCACTTCCCAACAGGCAAAGCCCCTTACTTGATCAAACATACCCTTGTTTGGGTCTAAATGAATCACTGTCTGCTGGCACCTGCAGGGTCTGTTGGCTAGACCTCTGTATTAAAGTTGAAGGCAGCTGCAGTTATCTGCTTAGATTTGCAACTACATTCAAACCATAAAAGGTTGTGGAGGATGGGAAGGCCTGTGCTGTATAGCTACATTGTGGGTGATGCTGCTAAAGATTCTGTCCTTTCAACTTAAACTGAAATTAACGCTAACTCAGCTGGACCTGAGAGCTCAGAAACATGTGATGCAATTTAAAAGGTTATGGGCTTCTGAAATACTTTATTTCTGAACTTCTGATGTGGGAGTTTCAAACTTCTTGCAGGGATTCATTAACGTTTCCAATTAGGGTTTTAAGGCAAAATGTGGTGCAGTCTTAGATAAAGGAACTTGCAGCATATCCAGTACAGAATTGTTAAAAAGTTCAGTCAAAGCATGCCTTTACTTTGCTGAAAAATATGCTTTGAAGCAGTAAAGGAATAGCATACTTTTTACTCTCTCTCCTATTTTTCTTAAATTTCCTAGAGGAAATGAAAAGGATTCTGAGAAAAGTAAGCAAGGTCTTCAGACAGGAATTTGCTTGCGTAATGCCTAGAGCTGATAAATATAACATGCTGAATGAAAGCCGTATGATTGAAGCAGATGAAGCCGGTGTTCAGGATGGGCACTTGGATTCTCGCCGTTGTGTAGGAATGAAAGCTCCTGTCCTCAAGCCTCGCCTTGCGCAGTAGCACCTTGGGTATAGCTGAGCCCATTCTTGGGGAGGTTAGTGGGCCAGGGGCAGCAAGTCAGAACAGCAGAGGCTGTAAACTGATTAAAAGCATACTGACTTGACAATTTTGCTATATAGAAGGAAAAAAAAAAAAAAAAGGAGTTTTCATACTCATGCTTTGTAAATGAAATTAAGCCAAGCAGGTATGAAAGATGTTCCTATTTGCTGTCTTAAAGTCTAATTGGATGCAACTTCTAAGGCATTATGGGGCCACCAGGAGCCCAGCATGCCTTCTGAAACACATTTTGATGGCATCTTGCCAGTGAAATGCATTCAGTCACCTCTGCCACTTTTTCTATGCTGCTGATGCTGTCTGATGGTTTGCTTATAGAGATTTATGGGGACATTTAAACAGGGAGCCTGAGTAAGTTAGCAAAGTAAATGTTGTTCATTTTTTATGGCAAATATTGATTTAAAGCCTTCATGCTGGAGAAATTCCTGCCAACTTTAATGTTTCATATTGTCAGAACTTTGCTTGTAGCCTCTGTCTAAAACAGTTAGCTGTTCCCAGTCAAAATTATATGCTGGTGGTTACTAGTAAAACAACTAGATGATACTATCTTCTTGTAAAATAATCTTGGAGGTCAGAATATGTAGCATATTGCAAGCTTATATGCATTATACATGTAAAAAGAGAAATAATTTGTGTGTGTGACAGAGACAATTCTTCCTAGCACTAATCCAGGTTATAAAACAACACTGAGCTACTTGAAGGATTGCCGGAGGTTTGTTTTAGGTTTTTGCAAGTAGACAGTGAAATACATGCTTGTCTGTCTTACCTTTTGGGATTTAGAAATGAGGCGTAGGAGAAGAGAAGATGAAAGAGAGACTGCCCTGCTGGATCCCCTGGTTGTTCATGTCAGTGACAGGACTTTCATTCTGTATAACGATAATTTGACTGGGTCATTGGACATTCCCTGTTTTCCAAAAGGCTGTGGGTTTTGTAATTTTTAAATTGGAAAGGCTTTAATTTAAGGCAGTGGAAAATAAGCCCTTTCTTTTCTAGTGCTTTCTAAGATATGGCAGGGAACAGGACATAACAGAAAGGTGTAAAAATAATTGTACTGCCTCTAGAAACTGTCATCATGCCCTGACAAACATCTTTGTGGTGAAATAAATATGCAGTTTATTGAGTTCTGATCTTGGTCTGATGGTCATTATGCAGAACTAGTACTGAAACCTGCTCATTTCAGAATATGTGTTTTCCAGCATCACATGAATACTTTGGGATTCAGTTTCCTGCAGTCAAGTCGTGAAATGAATAGTAAGAGACCAAGAGCGAAAAAAAAAAAAAAAACAGAATAAAAGCTTCATGTGAACTGTTAGCATCATCAAGGTCATATGTCAAGGAAGTTAAGTGTAGCCTCAAGAAACCTTGATTCTCTTTTGTTTTCTAAAAATGAGTGCTGTTCTTAATGTCCTCTATGCCTGGATATATTCAGCTGCTCTTGAGTCAGTCTGATTTTGTCTGAGTCCATCCTCCCTTTTTATCACTTTGGTAAAGAATCGATAATTCTGGCTCTTTTTTCTTTTTTGTCTGCTGTGAGCAGAAAACTTGTGGACTAAAGATGAACCCTGGTCATCTTACTACACTTATTATACTGAACGTCAGACAGAACATGCACCGGGCAGCCAAATGCTTGTCTGAAAGTGACCTGATCTGCATCCATATCAGCATGTGAAAGCAAATCAGGACAGCAATCTGTCCTGAGCATGGGTGGAACGGAGCTAGGGATTATCCCTAAATTCTTATTGAACTTGCACATCTTGGTAGCAAACTGACGGTCCTTCCCTTCTCCATTAGTGCAAGGCAGAAAGTGAGGTTTATTGAACAAATGTACTAGACCTGAGGTCTGACAGAGGTGTAAACCACTGGTTTTTGTCCGCAATGGCTGCCTGATACTATGAATATGTACAGACAACTGCAAGTGGCTGCATTCTTGCGGCTTTAATGAGATATCGGTCGTTAGCTGATACACGTTAACTGATGGTCTGCATGCTCCTAGCCCATTGCAGATGCAAAGTGTAGCTGCTTTGAAAATGATCCAAGCATGTTTTACTTTCTGAATGCAAAGAGCTGAAGTATGCTTCAGTTGGCTTGGCTTAGCTGATGAGCCATAGTGCACTCTGCCACGCTAACTCAGTAGCCTGCCATTATCTCAAGGCTTCCTTCGTACAGCAGGAACTGTGATTTGACTGCATTCCTAGTAAAATTGTGAAGAGACAACTCCTCACTGAACTGTGTTTCTTTTTTAAATAGCAGTTGAAATGAAGTCATCGAAAGTATTCTCATCAGGCCACAGAATGGACCGCAGCATCCCAGCTGATGACAATATCTCATCTTCCCAATCTACTGGCTTCATCCAGGACAAAGTAAATGGGCAGTCACATAGGTATGATTTCTCCAGAGGAATATCTAAAAGTGCAAGAGGAGTCTGAGGGGACTTACCAGCTAATTCCATGCTGCTGTAAAGACAATCTGTGAAGTCATTTGATGTATGATGTAGTCTGGTCTGAGACAGCTGTGGTGGTGCTTGCCAAACAAAATACCCTTAGCTGTGCCAGAGGCAGCTGTTCAGTTTCTAAGCATCTGGTCCAGAATGGGAGAAATCTCAAGCAAGACATTGTTAATGAACTTCACATGTACACACAACACAGTCTTCTGCAAATAAAACTTCCTGATTACTTCCTTAGATGACTCAACTCTAACCCATGAAAATCATTTATTAGTAAAGAAATAGGTAGGACTGTGGGAACAGGGCAGGAATAAATTTGCAGAAGGAAGAAAAATTAAGCATTTAAATGGATTAAGAGTGTTTAAACATGCTGAGTTGCTAGCACTGCAGACCAGAGTCCCTGATGTATCCACTAGACATGTATAGCAAGGGAGGCGATATTATGAGTTCTCTCAGCAACAGGTTTCAACTCTTGAAACAATTTCTGTCAAAAGAAGATGAAAGATCTTGCTCTCCTTTTCCTGTTCATACCTTGAGCCCTCTGTGAAGCCTTTGTGGTATGTAGGACTGTGATGTTATACCTTGGATGAGAACTAGGAATTCATGAGCAATTGGATCAAGGTTTACAGAAGTCTTTCAGGGCCCGCATGTGTCCTTCAGACATTAACAGCTTTTTCCTATAGCTAATTTGATTGGGCCAAGTTTTAAACAGTGACTGTAGAGAAATTTTAAATGCAACGTCGTTCCAGAAATAAAACAGAGAATGGGTGGAGATGTGTTAAAGGAAAGGTTTTACCAACTCTTTATGGATCTGATTTTTCAGAAGTGCTTAGTTATTTGTGTCAGTTAAAGCTCTAGCACTTCTGAAAACTGGAGACTCTGCTTAGAACTTTGTTTTTTTCTGGCCTACAGATGCCTATGTGTGGTTTTGGGGTTTGGTCCCACCCCCCACCTCCTCCAAGTTGTGCTGTTTCCATGGTGAGATTTGAGAAATTATGTATTGTCAACAAATTATCACTGTTTAGGAGCTGAAACGCTTAGTAGTCATACCACTATCCCAGCGTTACTGGTTTTATTTCTATTGCCTGTCCTAACAGTAGCTAAGCGTATACTACAAATACAAATAGACCATGAGAATTTTATGGCCGAATTGCTTGCTTTGTGATGGAGAGATTATTTTTCAGGCTTTGGCTTGCAAGAAGCAAGCCAAACTGGCAGCACCTTGCCCCCTACCTTGCTAAGAGGCTTTGCTTTTCTACAGTCATAATCTATGATTAAAAAGATGTGTCCCCGGTAATCCGCAATTTTTCTTCATAAAAGTATGTCTAAATCTCAGTAATAGATGGATCTTTAACTGAAGGCACAGGTGCAGTATCTTGCAGAAAAAGATAATATCTTTTCATTTCGTGCTTCCTTAGCATGCATACAGTAATTTGTATTTACAAATGCAGCCTCAAGTTACGGGTATGGGAATGTAGCTGTTCACAGTCCAAGCGAGCACAGGGTTTCCTGTGTTAAGGGTCTTTTGTTAATATGTTGGTGTTGCAATAGCTAGACCTGTCTTTTCATTCTGTCATTATTGGAAGCATACTTTAGTTTGTTTGCAAAACAAACAGAGCAAATAAATCACTGCTTTGGTCATAGTTTTGACCACTGTAAGAGATGTCTCCTTCATACTAGGCAAATACCAAGACCTTCCTAGAAGAGGTATGTATGAGAAAAGGAGGGCTGAGTTGTGGTGAAGAAGTGGTCGCTGCTATTTCCCCTCTTAGCAGTATAAATTGGGAATTTAACTGCACAGAGAACAGTGAAATTATGCTAAATCAGTCCGAGAAAAGAATGAGGGCCTAGCAGGGACTTGTCTATTGCAGTTGTGTTATTTCCACAGAAACAAATCATTTCTCTAGCTGATGCATGTCAGACTGGCAGCTGCCCCTGCATTGCTATTCCCTGCTGCATTTTGATCATGTAAGAATACGGATCTGTTGTGCTTTTTAGCTAATCAAGGCTAAATCAGTAATAGACTCAAATTCACAGTTGTGGCTGGCTGAAAAAGCCCTTATTTTTTTACTGTGACTATACTCATCATAATAAACCATCATAATAAAGAGCTTAAACTCTGCAGGGCCTTCTTAGGTCTTTAATCATCTTGCTTTTCTGATAATCTGGTAAAAAAGGCCAAAAGTCCAAGCATATTTCTCTTGGAGAAAGTGGTCTAACTAATTTTTGTATGTTCAAGTCCTGTCATGTCTCCTGGTTGATTATTCTGATCCCAGTGCCAGTCTGTTGTGCACTTTTTATAGACAATTATTTCCATTTTTCCAGGTAAACAGTTTTCTTTCTTTTCAATGCAAATGTAGGTTTTTGGGTGAGCTTGGGGTGGGTTTGGTGTTTTGTTTGGTTGTTTGGGGTTTTTTTGTTCAGGTACTTGCTTTCAAAATTACCACACCTTGTCGTAAATGGCTGCTTTACCAAATACTACGCAACATTTTTCCACAGTAGATTTTGCCGCTGCTTTCTTCATCTCATCAAGTCCTAAAGGATGCCAAATAGCAGTTTTCTGTGTTATTCTGAGGATTTTCTGTTGATCTTGGCCTATTTATTGATGTAATCAAAGATGAGGTGGTTCTGTGACACCTGGGCACATGGAGACTGACATCTGCTCTGTATGCTGTCAGGATAACAGCAGGGTTTTTTTGACTTTACAGTGTTTGCTATCAGCTTATTTCATACAATCCTTTCCTGAAGGGTTTGCAAAGATGTGAGCCATCCTGTGTGACCACTGTATATCTCTCTCTTTACCAAAGAGAGTTGCATTACTCTCCAGCTGCAATACTTTGTGTTGTCTCCAAGGTGCTTATAGTCTAGCTGCCTAGGTTACTGCAGTGCAACTCAGTGAAGATTGCTGATGGCTATAAAAATGCTTTTTTATTGTACGGGGATACAGATCCAGGGTTTTGTTATCTATTGCTGAATAAGGGGGGGGCGGAAATCTCATTTATGGCTCAAACTGTTGTGAGGCTGTTGGATCTTTCTTTTTTATCTATGTTGGCCTCTCGAAGTACACAGAAGGTTATAATGAAGAGCCCTAGTGAATTGAACACCCAGCTTTTGAACCAAAGTGAATAAAATGGCAAAAGAAAAGCAATAACAATGACACTGTTTTATGGAGAAAGATATTTAAATATGTCTGTGGTCCATGGCTTGGGGTTTTATCTAGCCAGTCTTACTGTTTCGGTTCTGTTTTGCTAGTACATTTCTGCTGCCATCTGCCACCTACTCCTTTGAAATGAGGCAAGTGTAGTATTTGTGATACTCAGAGTTAGCATGTCTCCTTCCTTAATAGTTAGCATATACATATGCAAAATACAAACAATTAATGCTATTTAAAATACAAAAGAAACACTTGCTCAAATCTCCCTGCAAGGTGGAGCAGGGGCATGGAAGGGCTAATCAGCTCTGACTCAGCAGCATTCCCAGGGAAGCAGGGGAGATTAGATGTCTCGAAAATCCTCCTAATCACCCTTTCTGATGGTCACAAAGGGTTCTTTTGATGGAGCTAATAACACGGGGACTTTGTATTTTAATAGCGTGTCTTTATATGGCACCTTTTTCAGTCTCCTGCCTTTGGCTCTGCTTTTATTTACTTTTAAATATGATGAGCTTTTTCATGTAGCTGTTACTAAAGTTTAACCTTTTGTCCTTTTAAGAGCGGGTTGATTCACTAGAGCAAACATGAATATAGATTCAGAATTATTTTAGAGACTTGCTATTTCCTGGTAGTATCAATTTTTGTACCTGGGAAAGAATACATGGAGGCTGAGGGCAGGGAAGGACAGTGTATCCTCACACAGTCACGGACCAAATTTTAAAGAATGGTATTCTTGCAGCACATGCAGACTGTGAAGTAGCAGCAGCTGTTTTAAGTTCTCAGTGTAAGCAAGGAACCTGTGTGCTTAGGGAATTTATTTCATAGGTGCCATTATAGCTTTTTGCTCTTTTGACAAAGCCTTCAGGGGGTTCTACAAATCTCACTGCAGCTGGGAGCCAGGGAGCCTGCCTGTGTCTGCCGAGATTGTGGCCTATACCTGGGAGAAGTAATAGTGTCTGTGCCCTAAAAGGATGTATTCCTTTGCTGTAACATTTCTATATGGTTTTTGCACCTCAGATTGAGTCTCTGTGTGTGATAAATACAATGGAAAAAAGCTAAAGATCTATTACTTGTTTGCAGGGGACTGAACTGGACCTGTTCGATCCTGTTGTCCAAAGAACCAGATTTGAGTTGGGTAGACAGGCCATTATGCCAGGTTTAGAGGCTGTGTGGCGAGTACGTACCCCAGGGCAGTAACTGTGGTGCCATGTTCCTTTCCATTTGCAGTCTCCCTGAATTTTAAGCAGTCCATCATGCTGTCACAGCATTTACTGCAGGTTTCACTTGGTTGCAGACTTACTATGCATATGTATTTCTCCATGCATTGATAACCCTTTCCATCTCCTCCTACAGCGAGTTTCCCTCAGCCTTCACCAGCAAACCCAAGATCCCTCGCACTCCTGAAGTGCAGAGTGCCAGCCCTAGAAAGGGAAAGATCCCAGCCATTGCCCCCCAGTTCTCTCAGTCTGGACCCCAACAAACAAGCCGTCCCAGCTCCTCAGGATCATCCACAAGGAGCAGACAGAGTAAGTGGAAAAAGTTGTCATTCTGTTTGTCAGTCCTTGGGGTAGGAAAGGAGGGATCGCTGTAGTAGTTCTCTAGGAACGAAGTCGTACATTACAAATGTGCCGTATGACATTGCACTTGTCACCTGCAGGATATACAACTGTGTTATTGTATTCTGTTGAGCATTGCTCCTATTTCCAGGTTATCATGTGAGCAGTTAAGAGACATGCTTTTTCTTTTATCTGGGTGGAGAAAAGTGGCACAAATTCTCAAAAGTTTTGGGGAAAGCTTCTAATCTCAGATTCTACTTTTTCTAGATGTCATTAGACTTTTTCCTTTTCTTTAGACACTTGTTCACTCCACTGTGTAACTTGTTTAATGTTCTTGAATTTGGATCCCTGGGTGTGTCTACACTCCAACTGAATGTAGAGCAGATGTCAGGCAGTTCAGAAGCTGGGCTCAGGGCAGCTTAGTAAGCAGACAGCCAAACATGGTGTGCAGCTTGTGGCAGTCATCATTCTGCTGGAGGTTTGTATTTAAGAACTGTACAGGTGTGTCATTGCCTGAAGAGGTTTAAGCAGTACTAGTTTGCAGTGGGCTCAGAAGAGAGGAGAGCCGTGACTTGACGTTAGAGAAGGAAAGGATGGACACTTGCTTTAAGTCAGCCAACGCAAGCCCAGTAAAGTGGAAATATTGATCTCAGATGCTCACACAACAGTAAACATGGGTATGGTGTGTAAACTGTGGGGTTTTTTTTGGGGGCGGGGAAGAAAGATGCATTCTTCAGTAACGAGTAAGCTTTTCCCCTGGAGTGTGGGTAGGACTAGCTGAATTCAAATACACCTCTGGGTCCATCATCAATGAAAATGGCAGGAGCTAAGTGCTGTGTATTCTTATTCCAAACGTATCATAAGAAGTTTAGTGACAGTTATTTGATCACAGTGTAACATCAGCTCTGTTCTTTAGCTGTAACTGTTATCTTTAACACTTCACAAAAACATGGTAACTCATGGTAAACCTTCCCAAGAAATCTGAGGTATGTGTATATCATTTGCTCCTCATTACAGGTAGGAAAGATCATAGAATGCTTTGGGCTGGATAAAAGCAAGTTGGGTTGGATGAAACCAAGAGACCTGAAATAACCTAGTAAATCAGCAACAGAGCTGGAAAGAGCTCCCTAAGCCTTGTGTTGCTCACTCACTGTCATTCCACACAGTTGCACGTGCGGAATGATGGGGTGGTTTTATTCAGGAAGTACAGGTGAGGCAATGGAAGGGAATGTCCTTAGTGGTTAAGGGAGGTTTTGACCTAGAGAGTACTTGCTTGAACAGTCCTGTGCTTAGGCAGTACTGCCAGCTCATTCAGCTTTACCTTTGCTGCATATGCCCTGTGTTTTACCTCTGATATCAGTGCTTTCTGTTTCCTGCGATAGGAGCACTGTTCTGCCCTGACGAAATGTGGTGTTAACACCCAAGAGTCTGTCCCTGGTTCCTGTTTCAGTTCATTTACAAAAGCGCTAGCCCATTGAAAAAGAGAAACTCTGCTGAGAGGGAAAAACATAGTGTGTGTGTGCACACAAAAACCCCTCTGCATTTTCTAGTTCCTCCAGGAGAGCTTTACACTCCTGGATGCGTGAGTCCTATGAAAGATGTGACATACATATGTTGCTCTCACAGGGCTCTGGAGTAAGTTCTTTTTCCAGTGGCATAGTGTATGATGTATTTTATATTGAAATTGCATTAAAGCAGAGCATGATGAGAGTTCTATCACTTGGGTTTCTCTGTTGATTCAGTATATGTAATTTCTAAGTCCAGTCTCTTGGGCTCTTTTAACTTTTATTGGATATGATTTGTCTTACAATATTCCTCTTATCTCTGCTGTGTCTGTGCATCCTAAATCTGAATGTATTGTGGGCATCACATCTTACTATGTTTCCATTTATTATTTCCCCCGAGTTTTCTATTGTGGTTCCAGGTAGTTGTTTTCTATCTGTCCACATGTGCCATGAAACAGACTTAATGTCAGCAACTGAATGTTAACCCCTTTCTTCCTGCTAAACATAGCAAAGAAATTATTTTGCAAACAAGTCATCTTCCACTCACTTTGTGTATACCTATCCTGCGTTGTTGTCTGCTGTCACAGAGCACCTATTCACTATTGTCCATCTTCCAGGTCCTTTCACATAGTTTGTTTTTATGGCTGGAAAAAAGTGAGAGGAAGGTGATAAGGACCAGATTTTTAAAGGACTAAAGAGTGCTTTAAGCACCTATGTCCAAACCTGAGGTTCTCAAAGGTATTTAAATTCCCAGCTGTTACTTAAAGGTGCAGGGAGGCATCTGGAGCAGGTGAGCCCCTAATGTCTCCCTAGTTGAGCTCTGTGCTACTGTTCCTTTAATTTCCTAGCTGACTTATCTGTAAGTCAAAAATGGTATCAGATGCACGATATCAGCAATCAATAGATTCAGCAGTTGCTGCCTCCCATTTGCCTGCTGCATAAGTATGTAGGTGTTTACATAACAAGAGACTCTGTCCCAGTGGAACACTGTCTTTAGTTGTGGATTTCTTGGTATTTCTGGAGAAATACAAGTCTTTATAGCTGAGAAAAAGATGAGTTTCTGATTGTATTTAACTTGATGTGCTCAGTTATTTTAAAGACACATTTTTAGCTTTCTTTTGATATGTATTATAGGTGTATTTTCTGGAAATAAGTTACATTTACATAAACCTAGCTGGACTGCTCCTCTTGGAGCATGGAGTGTGTGGAATGCCTGAGGAATGCAGAGGAAGTGCAGGTACTTAGTGCTGCGACAGGCCTGGGGCCAGATTCCTGCCTGAGATGTAGCCTGCTGCTGTTAGCTGAGCTCTAAAGCTATACCTCAAAGCAAAACCAAGCTCCTTCAAAAAAAAACCAGCCGTGCTTGGGATTTTCTGTGGATTCCACTTCCTAGCTAGTACAGGGATATCGCTGGCAGCGTGGCTAACACATAGGGTGGACCTCCAAATCTAGACTTTTTCAGCTGCATATATGTGCTCCACATGGACATGGTTGAATGGTTTAATCTGTCCTGTTCCTTACTCTGCATCTGTTCCAAGCTCTTCTACATGGGCATGCTCAAGGTACCAAGTTCTGTCTGGGGCACAGTGGAGGTAGAGTAGTACAAAAATCTCTACCAGAAGAATGAGGAATTATTTTTGTCAGGATTGCAACTGGGCCCTGGTGACTCCCTCCTTCTCCACAGGTTCTTTCAGTGTCCCCTGACAAGTGGTTGCCATAAATACATTCTGCATTTTTAAGTTGCAACATCAGTGGTTAAGGTGCCTTTATGCATGTTCTTTGCAGTGTTTGTGTCACTGTACAGGTTGAACAAGTGTTGCCCTCGGGCAGCTCCTGTCTTGTAATAAAATCTTGCTTTCAGCTGACAGACCCTTTCTTGCTTCTTTTCTGCAGGCAGCCAGTCCTACAGGAAGTGAGAACAGTTCCTTTCCTCGAGAATCACCTGTCACATTTTTGAAGGACAGAACCAGCTTCCTGTAATGATCTTTACTGGCGACCTACTGAGAAGAGAGTGAGGTTATTGACATTGCACAGAGTACTTCTTGCACAGTGATTTAGGGATTATCTGATGGGATGCATCTATTGTCTCTAAAGCTGGCTAAGACAAGCGCCTTGTTATTACAATTCAAGGTCTCAGCAGCAGCCCAGGACTAGTATGGGAGATGGGTATAGTACCAATGTCTCCAATAGTTTATGCTAAAGTGATGTTGCCAGTTTGAGAAGAAACTCTTGCTCTCTGCCTTCTGTGTCAGAGTGACGACCTTTGGAGACAGTATGTAGGGCTCAGCACAGGAGTCTGACCAAGCAACTGTCTTGTTTACATATTGCTTGCTGAACTATCCTGCCACTTGCTTTTTTAGAATTATGCCTTTGTGAATGAGTTGGGAGATAGCTGTGTTCAAAGGATCTGCACTAGGAGGGAAAATGTAGGCCATATGTGCAGAGCCTCACTGCCTGGAGCAGTGGGGAGTGAGATCTATGTTTGGCCACCAGAGACTGGAGATAAAGTATTTCATCAACTTCTGTTTGACCTGTGGCAGTTTAAAAACACTGTGCCAGTGCCCAAGGCAGCATCCACATTCACCTCTGAGGATCTGATCAGCAGCTTTATCTGCAGCAATTATTCCTATTCCTTCTTCTTGCATTTTTTTCTTAATTCTACTGTTTAACATTTGTGGGAAAAATAATCCATTTTGTCCACTGGAATGAAGAACTTTGTTTCTTCATTCATAGAAGAAACCATGAGAATGTGAACAGATCAGAAGCAACTTTCTGTTTATGCGTGGCTGTGGACAATCTTCTTTGGTCTTTGTTGCTTTTTTATGTTTTTCATTTCTGAGCAGTGACTGGTTATGTCTTTATGGAATTTGTGCTGGTCTTCAGTGAATATGAAGTGCTGGCTAGGCAAGAGATATCAGGAAGCCCTCCACTAAATAAAAGAACAGCAGTTAGTTCTGCCAGTGAATTATGAAGCTAGTGTTGTTTGTGGTTCTTTCTCTCAAAAGTAACACTGACCAGGAAATACCAAACTCTTCACTGGGGGTTGGCTTTTCAGTAACATTCCCTCATGTGACACGGCTGTTAGGACAACAACTTTTCCAGAAATGCAGTTTACTTTGAAACTTGGCTGCCACCAAGGCAGAAACAAAATGCAGGGAGTGTATCTGCCATTGCATTAACAGGTACCAAAAGGGAGAAGGTAAGGCTTTTGTTTTGGAGTTTCACCTTGACAAACAAACAAGTGGAACACCGCCTGAAAGGTAAAGCAACTCCAATAGTGACGCTACCTTCCCCTAGAGCAAAGAGTTGTAAAGCCACCAATCATTTTCATATGACCAGAAGAAAGCTTTATGCTTTCAATTGTGCTTCTTGGTGTGTGGTGGCAACTGAAGAGACAAGGCCATTTCCTTGTGTCATGTTGCAACGAGACCCAGCAAGATCAGTGATGCTGTGTCAGATGTTTGCAGGAAGGGCTCCTGTGCACAAGTTCAGGTAACCCCTTTGGATAACAGAACTGGCATCAGGATGTTTTGTAGGGGAAGATATCCCCCAGCATAAAATCTAGTCATATTCATGTGGAAGTTACAATTTACTACTTGGTAACTTCACAGTGTCCACAGGCCTAACACAAAGCAGGCAGAGTACAGGTGTTGCTTTAACACCCAAACTACATAAGACATAAAGTGATTATAGACACTTGATAGCCCCTGTTGCATAGATCTCCATGCCAGACAAAGAAACCACAGAAAATCTGACTTGTGCTTATATTCACCCACCTCCTCTCAGAGTTGATAAACACAGTTAATGGAAAAATGTCCTCTGGTTCACAAAAGGGCAGTAATGGAAAACAGCCATAAAACTCACCTAGTGGTTTTCCAGGCTAGGCAGCTTTTCTTTTTCCTCTGAAATGCTGTCTTTTTTTCCAGCATGTAGTATCAATGGCCAAGTTGTTAACAGTGAAGTGCTAAGCACGTTCATTTGCATACCTGGATAACGCAGAATGCTCCAACAGTTGAGTTTTGTTTTATTTATTTTACAGCAGTGCAGAGTTTCATGCAGATCTGAGACTCCGAGATGCAGAGCAGATTTTGAAAAATGTTGAGTGCAGCCTATTTTTGAGGGGAGGGGAAGAGGGGGGGAACAACAACCCCAAAACCTCACTGGCTTTACCATTAGTTGGAGTCAAAACTGTATTGCTCTTTACAAGTCAGCTGAAGGTGGTTGGTAGGTACGGCTACAACTGCTCCAGCAGATCAAGGTTTGTGAAAAACAAAATGCATTTTGCAGAACTGGACTGAAAGGAACAAGCTGAAGTTTATGTGCTTAGGTGTTTGTTTCTTACTGGGGCCTGTTGCAATGCAGAACTCTGTTACGTACACTTTTCCATTTTCAACTCTTAGGTGTTTCAGAGTGTGAGTATACAGTATGAAAACTGAGACTGTTTTTATATTAATGCTTGAGAAACATAATTTTCAAAATACTTGAGAGAAACTATGGGTATGATTAGAAATAAATCATCAGCTGAGCAGTAATTTGAGAGGCCAACAAAGTAACGGGTCCTCCTTTTCTCTGTCTTGTTCACAAAAAGCCCTTGTGGGTGCCAATTGGAAGTTTCTGAAGCTAATGAAAAATGTTGATTCTGCCATTGTTAGTAGGACTCCGCTATTTGGGGTTGAAAGGTCCCTGCATAGAGGTCAGTAACGCACGCATAGCAAATTCTGCACCTCACTCTTAAGAGTTGTTAGGTATTTTTTGTATGTGCCATGCAGAAGCTGCTGCTAGATACAACACCACCCTGGTAAATTCATAATGGGAGCAGTGGAAATTGCCTGCCTGAATGATTGTATTTAAAGTGGCTGTGATGTTGTTTACAATAAGCAGATACAGTTATTGCATAAGACCCACAGGTCTGCAAGGGAAGTTTTTCTGGGACCAAAGTGCTATGTGACGTTAGCATGCCTTTTGGATATAAATTCTCTGTATTCAGTGTAATTTGTTTTAGAGACAGTGTTATATGAGACATAAACTGCATAAGTCCATTTAAATTTGCATGGAGGGCTCATTCTGGGCAAGTGCTTTAAAATTATCTGGCAGTGACTGGGTAAAAATGCTTCTAAAGGGATTTTTATTTTCTTTCCCTTTTCGATAGGTTTGTTTGGGGTTTTGTGAACTTTTATGGTGTGCATTTGGTTACATTTCACTTTGGTTTATTATCAACAACTTCTGTCCCCAACAGTTTTGTCTCCACCTGTGTTGAAAACACAGATCCCTGCTGTTGAACCTGGCCTGCTACCACAGAGGTAGCGTTGTTTACTCAGAATTGTTGCAGTGCAGGCATGAGCCACTCATTGTTTGTGGTCTGTCATAAGGAGAGCCCAGGCATGTGGGATGCCATCAGTGATATTGGTTTGGTGTCAGAAGTATTATTTGTTGGAGGATTTAAGTGTGCAGGGAAAGACAAGCAAGGAAGTTCTCTGGAGGAAAAATATTGCCGTGATGGGGATGGACAGTGGTTGCTTGGTTTGGCTTTGAGTTGTTTCCTTTAAACAAAGTGCCACTAGTCTTTATAAATCATGGTGGAGGTTACAGTGTAGAGATAAAAAGTGCTGTGTTGCATTCATGCACATCTTTGAGTAGTGGTAGCAGAAAAGCAGAGAGGCTACCTTCTTCCCAGTTATTTAAGTACATCCAGACTTACCTTTTAGCTTGTGGCTCATCTTTGAGCCAAAACTTCCTGGCAGTTTGGACCATCCTCACACTTGCTTGCAGTCTGGCTCAATATTGGAACAAGCCCTTTTTCCCAGGAGAGGAAATGTTGGAGAGCTGGGAGATGCACCTTTCTCAGTAAGCATAATCTAACCAAGGAGTGTGTGAACTCTGCAGGCCACCTTGGACACACCTGGCTGTGCCACGTGGCACACTGAGCTTGAGGAGGTGTGTGGGCTTGGCTAGCGAAGAAAATGGAGATGTAGCCTTGCAAACCTCCACTGACCCCAGTAGGAACTAAGTATCAAAACACCTCTGTGACTAAGCCATGTGGGCTTCTCCAGGCCACGCTGCACTTTCCTAACCTCTGCTATTCATATAAATTGTAAAAAGAGTGGGACCCTTGAGAATTTATTGATGGGTGAGAAACAGCAAGGTGTTTCAAGGCAAACAAAACAGACTTTAAGACCAGACTGTTCTGGCCAAGCTGTGTGGGAATCTGCTGCTAACAGATTTTAAAAAGAAACCAACTTCTGGGTGCAGAACACAGAACATTGTCCTACTGCAGTATCACACTAGTAATTCTTCTAGCCTGGCATCTTGTCAGTGGTTGGAATCCGTTGTTTCAAAGCCAGTTTCTTCCCAAGTCCAGGCTGCTTTCTACCTTGCAGTGGAAGGACATTGTATTCAGTTACAGGATCATGATCCAAATTTCCGCTCTTTAAGGATCTGATGCTCTCCAAACAACAGGCTGAGTGGCACACCCCAGAACATCTAATAACTTTCTGGAACATGTCCTCCTTTTATTACAAGTTCTCTCAGCAGTCCTTCACGTATGGTCCAAGTTTCCAAAAAACTAGGGCAGTAATTTATTGCAGTGTAAGTGAAAATGCTTCACACAAACGGTAAGAAATCCAGGTGACAGCTTTAAATGTTTGTTTTGTACTTATCTTCTTCAAATATGGGAAATGCTGTTCTGATGTGATTTTAAGTCCACAGGTTTGGGGAGAGTCCATCACTTTGGTCACTCTGAGTGTGAGTGACCTAGCACTGTATTTAATTTAAAAACTGGTTTCCAGAATGTCTTGCTGGTTTTAATTTTAGAAGTCTTTGAAGTTTTACTTCTTTTTATTTGTTTTTATTTTAATAATGCTGAGAGCTAATGAACAGGACAAATGCAGAGGAATAGATACCTGAAACAGTAATACTCATCCTGCAGATGTTTAAGGTGCCTTATATTAGGCTGTAGCTGACAGCTATGAGCGCAGAGGCAATCTGAAAATCAACCAACTGAGGGATTTTAGGAGTTGAAGGCACCTCCCTCTGCCTCTCTCAGGTGAAAAAATCTGGCCTTTGTAGATCCAGATTTCATTCAGACATACAGTCCTCCTTCTCTGAAGAGTGAAAAAGTTGAGCTAACGTGAGGATGGGATGTAAGTGCTGGAAATAGCAGCTCTATGCCAAGTGATACAGTTCCTCATTTGGTCTGCCATGTGTTGGTCTAACTGCCCTAGCCCTTGTCTGGATCCGGTTGACTCTTGGCAGAGGTTGAATGGTTCCTGAGAACAAATCACTTCATTGTTCATGTCTGCTCATGCGCTGCCTTTTGGAAGCGTGGTTCATGTTGGTAGCAAGAAGCAGGATCATTAGCCCCAAATGGATTCTTTGTCAAACAGCATGTGTTGCTGAATTTTTTACCCTTTTCTATAACTGCTTTCCCCTTGGATCAAATTTGCAGTATCCTAATGGACTGGCTCCTATTAAGCAGATGACTTGGGTTGGGTTTTTAATTTTGTTCACTCGGCAGATTGTGGCCTACCATGATTTTCCACAAAACGGGCTCCTTTCTTTTTCCTCCTCTTCCAAGTGACCAGCAGGGAACTGAAATGAGGCAGCTCTGGGACTCAAGGATAACAGTTCGGTTTCGATTAAGCCCCTTCCATCCATAAGCCCTGCGGAAACTGGGCTGTTCAGAACAGCCAAAATTTCCATCCTGACTAACTGCACCAAAAGCTCCATGCTAGGGAGCTCCTAGTCATGATCCACCACCTCAGGGAGTGGTCAACAGACAGAGAACAACAGCAGTTCTCAAGGGTCACATCACTTCAGCCATGCCATGGCAATACTGGCTACGGCAGCTGTCGCTGTCCTGTTTCTGTCCAGATCCAGGGATTGGGCCTGTCCAGAGCAGCTGTGCCAGTGTAGCCACACTGCAGCTGGGGCCAAGTGATGGATTAGGAGCCAGCACAACTGCTCCCATAGCTCATAGTCAACCTCAGTGCTTCTGTGACATGAGGACGTGGCCCATAACTAAGGCCTTTAGCCACTACCAAAATACAGAGTAACGTCAGTGTGCCTTGGGCAGGGGCAAGGAGAGAGCGTTGTAAGACTGTTTCTCTCTAACCCTGTTATCCTCGTGACTCTGAAGATGCAGATGGTAAGGATGCAAGTTTTCACAAAGCTGTCCTGAGTGTTGCAGGAAGTGGGTCTAAGTGATTGGGAACTTCCATGAATCTTGTTGGGGCTTCTGAGGTTCTCTGAAACTGCCTTTACAGCAACTAAAGCAGAAGCCAGTGTCAGCAATTTTATGTTACTTCCCAAGTCACCCAGAAATGGCAGCAATGGGAATAGATTTAATCTCGAGTGCCAGCAGGGTGTCTTGGCTCCTGGATTATGGCAGAGACCAAGGCTTTTTAATCAAAACCAATCCGGGTGATCTTACGCATTTCTGGTAACAATAACACATTTGTGTCTGTGGAATACAATCTGAAAAAAGATATATCCTGTAAGTCTCATTATTTTCATTGCTTGTTCCAGGTGAGATAGAAATATGTCCTTATTTAAACCCAGTCCAGCTTCCCCCAAACAGCTGTGAGGAGGCAGCTGGTTTTCTCTCTCCTTGCTGGCAGCAGGGGATGGTTTGAGTCTTCATGGAAAGCTGATTGTTTTGTTCAGGTGCCTGAAATGAATTTCAGAAGGAACCTCAGCACATGCATAAAAATCTGGCTATTTATCCTGCAGCAGTGGCCTCTCTGAAGAGTGTCCATGTAGTTTCCTGTCTCTGCTTCCTTCCCTTGCTCTAACTTTTTGTTCCGTTTGGAGGGGGGTTGCTTTATTTTTTCCTGCAGTGGGAATTATCCATAGGTCTGGATTGTGTTCACGCATTACAGAGGGAAAGGAGGCTTTGAAAGGTGCTCATCCCAGGCTGGAGCTCTCAAAAAATTGGCTGGATGTTTGGTGCTTGCTGACTGTAGCCCCTTTCCTTTCACCTGTACCACAGCCTCTTCCTGCTGCACAGACGTGATCCCAAAGAGACCCCAAAGGAGAGCTTTTCTGTCTCTGGTATTATGCAGGAATCTCCTTCCTTTTGTGCTGGGGCTGATTAAAATCTCTTACTAGCTTTATCTTCTGACTTCTGGCACCAGTACTTTATGTAAAACCATTTCCTGATGAGAGTGGTTTAGGGCAAGTCAGCCACTGAAGTGTTATGTTGCCAACAGTGAGACCTCTGTGCTTCATTAGATGCCTCTCAAGCCATTCCTGGGCAATGGGAATGGGACAGTGGGTTGCTAGATGAGCTAGCAGCACGTTTGCCTCTTTCTCACACCACCAGCTGTTGTGCTGGGAAAAGCAGCACGTTGCAGACTGCCTTATCTTCTGTGAAGCCGAGGGCTCCTGCTGCTTGACGTGGTTACTGGTGTTGCCCACGTGTTTCTTTGAATGACCTTCCTCTGGGCTGCGAATGTGGTTTGTACTGGGAATACCCTGTCCCTGCTAGAAAATCAGTCCTGGGGAAATATGTCCTTGCTTAGGCATGTTGGAGATGATGGAGGCGGTGTTATTGCCATGACCTCTGGGGCATGTTGTGGGTTAACCCTTGTGAGCAGCTCAGCACTGCACAGCCACTGGCTTGCTTCACAACAGTGGATGGGGAGAGAAGTGGGAGGATAAAGGTGAGAAAACTCATGGACTGAGATAAAGACAGTTTAATAGGTAAAGGAAAATCTGTGTGTGCCGGCAAAGCAAAATAAGGAATTCATTCACTGCTTCCCACGGACAGGCAGGTGTTCAGCCATTTCCAGGAAAGCAGGAACGTTTACTACATCATGCATAATCGTTACTTGGGAAGACAGACACCATAACTCCTTCTTTCTCCCAGTTTTTATTGCTGAGCACAACATCACATGGTCTGGGATATCCCTTTGGTCAGTTGGGGTCAGCTGCCCCAGCTGTGTCCCCTCCCAGGTCCTTGTGCCCCCCCCAGCCTACTTGCTGGCAGGGCAGCGTGAGAAGCAGAGGCGGCCTTCACGCTGTGTAAGCAATAGCTAAAATATCCCTGCCTTATCGCTGCTGTTTTGGTCCCAAATCCAAAACATAGCACCATACCAGCTACTAAAGAAAAAATTAACTCTGTCCCAGCCAAAACCAGGGCAGGGTGCAAATGTGTGTGCTTGCATGGAAGTGGCGAGGCCACAGCATGCTACAGGTAGAAGCACAGTAAGACTCAGGGGAGGCTCTTCTGAGCCTGGCTGTGCACCAGAGGAACTGGATGGATGGCAGCAGGGCTCATGCAGGGCTGCACACAGTTACTGGACACAGACCAGTTACAGAGAGAGTAGGAACCAGGGTTTCCTTAACACTTGTGGTAGGATCTGAGAGGATGTGGCATATAGCCCTGGAAGGAGTGAGGGCTGTTGGTCACCTGCTCCATCTCTGTGGAGTTCTCAGCAGGCACCTTTAAACCCCCAGGTTGATCAGAAGGAGAGAATAACCCAAACACCCTGCAGTACTAGGTACCAGGGATGGGAGGGTCTTTGTGCTTCCAGCTATGAGGGACTCTGCAGAAGGCTTGTCCCCCAACATCTCCGCTCTGACCATCAGTCCCTTGTGCACTGGGGCTGGATCAAAGAGAGCAAAACTGCACTGGGAGGTGACGCTCCCTTTTCACCACTTCAGCAAAGGTTCCTGCTACTGCAGCAACTCTTCCAAGTCAGGCTGCCACTGCCTGCCTGATTGTGCCTGAGCTCCTGTTGCAGGCTCCTTTTTGGCCCGAAGGAGCAGGGTATCAGTTCTTTAATCATGAAGAGCTTTTCTTCTGTGTCTTGTCATGAATTGATGCGATAGAGCAGCAACTGCCCCAAGCACACTGCTGCTGTGCCCGGCTTTCTGTGCAGACTTGTGCTCTGCAACAAAAGGAAGGGGAAAGCAAAGAAGCTAAAAGTTCTGGTTTGCTAGTGTAACACCAGATCGGCAATAACGCTGGTTTATTACCCAGTGCCATTTTTATGCATGGATTCTCTTACAGCAGCTCAAATCCGGAGTTTGACCTGCATACCTTGAAGTGTACATGCACAAATTAGTTTCTGTTAGGCTCTTAACCATGGAAAACGTCATACGATAGTCTCGGTGCAGTAAGAATTGAATCAATATGAAATTGAGATTGTTCCTGACTAGGTAAGAATCAGGAATGGAAACTATCACCACACCACTTTTCAATCTCACAAAAAAAGTTGAGAAATACCTTTGTGGCTGCCGTGGGGAGTGTGTGTGAGGGGGTGGTTGTCTCAAATGCAAATGTAGTAGCTTAAAAGTGTCTCCTTATTTTAACTCCTTCCAGCATGAGAGAGCTCTGCACCTGCCTCAGGGTAGTAGGAAGGTTGCAAGAGAGAGCAGGGGAGATGCCAGGCTGCCTGTGAGCCTTGCTGGAGTGTGGGCAGCTGGGGCTGGACAGGGTTCTGGGTAGGAGTGCTGCAAAAATGCAGAGACTAAATTTTAGGGGTAGTCCTGCTTTAATCCTTATTATTTAATCTGAGCTTCCCATTTGTTGTTGGTAGTTGTGTGACTCCTGTGATCCCTTAGTGTTGTCGCACGTGTTCTTGCAGGAGAGTAAGATGGTTTGTACAGGGTGAAGGTGCGAGGGTTGCTCTGTGCGTAGGGAGGGTGCAGCTGGGGCAACCAGAACTGCTGTGCTGGGACACCTGCGGTGTTGTGGTTAGGGAGCTGCAGCCTGGAAACCTAAATTGTTAATGTTCTGGTTTTGCCTGGGGTGGAATTAATTTTCTTCACAGTAGCTAGTATGGGACTATGTTTATGCTGAAAACAGTGTTGATAACACAGGGATGTTTTAGTTCCTTCTGAGCAGCGCTGACACAGAGTCAAGGCCTCTTCTGCACCCCCACCCCACCAGTGAGTGGGCTGGGGGTGCACAAGGAGTTGGGAGGGGGCACAGCCAGGACAGCTGACCCCAGCTGACCAAAGGGATATTCCATACCATATGGTGTCATGCTCAGTATATATAAAGCTGTGGGAAGAAAAAGGAAGGGGGGATGTTTGGAGTGATGGTGTTTGTCTTCCCAAGTAACTGTTATGCATGATGCAGCCCAGCTTTCCTGGAGATGATTGAACACCTGCCTGCCGATGGGAAGCAGTGAATGTATTCCTTGTTTTGCTTGCACATGCGGCTTTTGCTTTGTTTATTAAACTGTCTTTATCTCAACCCATGAGTTTTCTCGCTTTTACTCTTCCAATTCTCTCCCCCATTGCATTGGGGGGGAGTGAGCAAGTGGCTGTGTAGGGCTTAGTTGCCAGCTGGGGTTAAACCATGACAGTCCCTTTTAGCACCCAACATGGGGCTTGAAGGGTTCAAGATAACAGCAGGTTTGATTGGAATGTGCTAGGTTGAATTTGTTGCTGTTATTGCTGTTTACCTACTTATCAGCAGGCACCTATGCTTGCCATGGGGCTTTCCTGCACCACTGTAGATTAGAGTGCGGTGCTCACTGGTGGCTGATTTTTGCTTATGCTGCTCACTGTACTGCTGATCATCTTACTCACCTGTGCCTGGGAACATTCTGATAACAGCAATGACAATGCGCCTGGGCTGGCAGATGGTCAGGACAACGCTGATGTTTCTGTGCTGCTGTACTGGGCAGGCTGGAACTCCAGTGTGAACTCGAGTCAACGGCACTGTGACCTGCAGATGAGTCCATGCGGGAGCAGGACACCCTGAAGCATCCGTGGCCATGAATAAGCCTGTGCCAGAGCAGGTACATCTCAAAGCATCTGTGGCTGTGGTTATATCTGTGCCGCATCAGGTGTACCTCTGAAGGGATTGTGGGCCAAGGATAAGTCCATGCTGGAGAAGGTACACCTCGAAGCATCAGTGGCTGTGCATGAGGGCATGCTGGAGCACCTCAAAGCGTGTGGCCCTGGATAAGCCCATTACAGAGCAGGGTACACCCCTCGAGGGATTGCAGCCATGGGTAAGGCCATGTTGGAGCAGGCTTTTTTCTAAAGGGCCTGTGGCTGTGGGTAAGGCCACGCTGGAGCAAGTATACCTCTGAAGGTATTGTGGCTCCTGGATAAGGCTGTGCTGGAACAGATGCACCTCGAAGCGACTGTGGCTGTGGACACATCTACACTGCAGCAGGTATTCTCCTGGAGACACTGTGGCTCATGATCAGTACTAGCTTATGCTTCTTTTCTTTTCTAGACACAGTTTGAAGCTAGTTATTTGTGACCCTGAGGGCTAGAAATAGATTTTGTTTGTCAGGACAACCATGTGTCTCCCCCACTTGAGTGGTTTGGGGGGTGATGGGGGGACAGCTCCTACATCCTATTAGTTTCACAGAAACATTGCAAAACTCTTGATCCTGCATCTGCATAAACTTAGCCCATGCTGCACCTGCATCAGTTAAGAGCTGTTACACAGGATCTGTCTTTTCCTCCACATCCACTGAAAACGCAACCTGTGCTGAAGATTGGGGCTGCATAGGTTTTGCTTTGTTATACTACCCACAGCTGGTGGGTAAAGGGTGCAAAGTAATAGTGTAACACATCTCCTCCTTGCAAGGACTAATGTACCTCCCTTTTGCCCACAGCCTGAATTTTACTTTTTCCTGCTGCGCTGTTTTATGCAGGCAGCATCTGGCCAGGTTTCTGTTGCTTCAGTGCGTTTGCTGGGTATTACTCAGGCAATTTATTATGGCACAAAGGAGGGAGTGTGTTAGAGCAGGTTAGAGCTGTCCGGCCTGGCCGTGCAGGAACTAGTGACAAATAAAAAGTCTATAAATAGTGTACACTCTTCTCCCTGTCCCCTTCCTCCACACCTATATCAGTTGCTTTTCCAGATTATTGGGGAAAGAATCTCTGTATTTCCTGGGTGTGAAATGTACTGGTTCTCCCTGTGCAAGCAACAAAGATAATTTTGCTGGTAGTGCTGCAGCTTGGCCCAAGGCTCTGCCACCGGATGGTTGATTCCAAGGCCAATGGGAGCAGTGGAGATACTGGCCTGAGCCCTGGGAGCAGATGGGCGGTGCCTCTAGATTGCTCCACAGGACTGGGACCCACCTTGGATATGTGACCAGCCCAGAATGGGGCTGCCTGCCCACCCCAGCACCCAGTACCCTGCAGGGCTGGGGCATGGGAAGTGGGCATCAGCCCTTTCCCCACTTCTGCAACACAGGGCCTTGGTAATGGGGTCCCTCTGGGCTCTAGGTCTCCCAAGAGTCAGTATACATTTAAGCCTTATCCCTCAGACATTTCCCTGTGGCTGCCATCACCCCACTTCAGCATCATAACATCTGGCACAGCTGCCATTGCCCCCCCTATGGTGGGCCTCATCTTCCCCATGCAATCCCTGGGCTGTGCTAAGAGGGTGATAGGATCCATCCCCCCAGTCTTTTACAAATCAGGTGATGATGGAAGGACAACTGGGGAGAGAAGTGGAAAATGTTTTGCCAGGAATTGTTTCCACCACAGCCTGATAGAGCAGCACTTGCTCTCTGCTCTGGGATGCCTCACCCCCATGGGCTGTGCTTACTGCTGCGATGTGAGGAGGCTGGCGACGAGTGCTGTCCTTCCCCTGCGCTGAGGCTGTGGGACCACTGCCACTGGTCGCAGGGCTTTCTGTGGTTGCTGGTGGCTGGCAGTGGTGTCCACACACTGGCAGCTTGACCTCAGGGCCAGGAGTGCGGCTTCAGGGTGACCTTTCCAAGGTTAAGCACAGCTTGCAAAACCCTCACCCCTCCCGCTGGACTTATAAAATGCAACTTAGTTTGTTGTGGCAGTTTCACTGGAGATGGGAACTGAAGAGGGACTTTGATACCGAAACCTGGCAAACACCCAGAGGGGAGGGTGGCTGCAATGCACTTCTCAGCCCTGCAGACACCGCATTCCTCCCATCAAGATTTTGAAATTTTCTCTCTGGCCCTACTGCTGGCTTGTGCAAACAAGGCTGGCCCCTGGGCATCATCCTTCTGCTGTCCCCTCCAAGGAGAGATGCCTAGGCAAGAGCAGAGGCTCATCAGAGGGTCAGTAGCAAACCCCAGGTGGGGATTCTCCTCTGAGCCTGGCTGTCTGCCTCGTGTTGTTTTTGACAGGTCTCTAGGGTTTTTTTTCCCCTTTCTCTTAGCTGTGTTCCCTAGGCTGGACCGGGATTTGATGCGGGTCCATGTGCTCTGCAGGTATAAATAAGCGCAGCTTTGGCAATGTCGGTGACCCTGCAATGCTGTCTGGGGTGTGAGGGTCAGCTCCTTCATTTTGCTGAGAACTGCAATGACGATGACACACACATTTCTGTGTCTGCAGCAGTGGAGTTTGTGACTGTTTTTTCAGGTAATTTGGGTATTTTAGCAAACTAAACAGAAAATCACAGGCGAAAAGGGCAGTGAGAGGCAGGAAGGAATGAGGCAGAAGATACCTGTGCAGCCTCATGCACAGTGGCTTCCCTGGGTTTGTGCATGTCCCTGCTGTGTCACCCATGTTCACAAGAGTTTATCCTTCTCTTTGTGTTCCTTGGGCTATGTACCCCTTGCTGGAGAGGCTGTGACAGCTGACAAGCCCAGGTGTTAGGCTGTGGCAGGTGGGTAAGGCTCTTTTCAGAGTACATCTGAGCCCCACCCTCTCCCAAAACACCATGCGTGGACTTTCCCAGGCTCCAGCACTTCACCCCAGGCCATGAGACAGTAGTCCCCTGGGGGGCAACGAGTCCCCTTGCACAAGAAGGACCTGGTGCAGCGCAGGGGATGGTGTTGTCCCACAGGCAGTGTGCCTCCAGCCCACTCGCTGTGCAGCCCTGGCTGCAAGGAACTCCTTCTGTAAGTGGGTTTTCCAGCAGCTCCTCCACTGGAGGATTTTGCAACATTTCCAGGCAAAGGGATAGTTTACACAGCAGTGCTCCCCCCGCTGCCAGCCAGGAGCTGGGGAGCACAGGAGCCCCTTCTCTGTCCCCATCCCTACACAGCAGACAGAGCCTCATTTGGTGAAGGCAGAAGGGAGGAAAAAACACCTAGCAGGTTTTGTCTGTCAGAGCCATGAACAGTCCCGTTAGGAACTTGTGATCCTTTTCTTCTTTTCAAATACATGTATTTAGTTTTTTTTAGACTGCTGGCCGTTGCTCAAAGGTACCCAGGCTGCAAGTCTGTCCCAGCCGGTCGACCTCTTGCTTGCGCCTCATCCTGGCCCAGATCACGCTGGGAAGGGCTTTGGCTTCTCAGCCATGAAAGCTGCTCTCTCTCTCTTAGCAAGGGCATGGATGTCTCCCCTTGGCCAGGAGCCTGTGCCGGCAGTGGGCGCTGGGGGCGGGGGCTCGGCACGCCGGCGCTGGGAAGACTGGGGCAGTGTTTGGGGCTAACGGCTGCTGAAAGGGTTCAGTGTGTGCCGAGCGTGAGTCACCCGGGCTGGAGGGCAGCTGGGAGCCAGAGGAGAGCCGCTACAGGAGGGGCCAACGCCCCATGAAAAGGCGGCGAAATTAATATCATTAGCATGGAGTGGAGACAGAAGGGCCCAAGGAAAGAGGGAAGCTGGGTGGTGGTGTTTCCAGGGGTGGAGGGATTTGAGGGACTCTTGCGTTTCACCTGGGTGCATTTGTGGGATTAGGGATGGGAACAGGGAGGGGGCAGTGGAGGTTGGGTCCATCTGTGCCCCAGGTACATCACTTAACCTTCACGTGGCTCTGGGTGTCAACCAAACGAAGCCTGGGCCAGACCTGGAAGAGCCCTGGAAAGCTTTGTGGGATCTTCAAGACAGGGAGCTGCCTTGTGTCACCTTTTGGTGCCACCTGAGTGCTGGCTTGCAGGGCTGGTGCTCCATCCCAGCTGGTGCAAAACAGCCTTGGTGTCACTGGTTTTCTTTGGCTGTAGCTCAGGTGCAGTTTGGCTGCGTGCTTCCAGATCTGGCCTATACGCACCCAGGAGGCTGCCAGGCTGTGCCAGCCCCTTACGCATCCTCAGCATCATCTCCCTGGTCCCCAGGGATGTCACCTGCTGTGGCAGGCCCAGGAGGTGGCTTGTCCCCTCCTGGAGCAGGGGTCATTGCTGGTGGCTCAGTGCTGGCCCCTAAAGTGAGCTTGGCTTCTTGGGGACATGCCAGCTAGGACCTTTGCATCTGTCTGCAAGATAAGAACAAAGGAGGGTTTGCTAGTTTACCTTGAACACAAACATATATGGGAAGCTCTAGGTCAATCTCAGAAGCAAACAGCCCTGCTCACATGGGTGCCAGCACCTGACATGTTTGAGGGTTAGCTGTGTCCTACTGTATTCCAGAAGCATCATGTGCTCATGTGAAACACCAGTGGATGTGCCAGAGGAGAGAAAAGGCCCCTTGGGGTTCAGCTTGCCCTCATCCTCAAGCCCACGGCTGCTGGGGACAGCAGGAGGCTGGGACCAACGCAGAGAAGGTGTGTGCAGAAAGCACTCCAGTGGTGGTTGATCAGGAGATGCATCATGCACAGATATGCTTTGTTATGGGGTTTTAGTTGACTGAACTGCAAAGGAGTTCATCTTTGCTGAAAAGTCACATGAAGACGTTTCCCTCTAGCACAGCCCAAGAGCGCTAGGGGTCACCAGCTGAGCAAATGGGGAGGGTGGCTGACGGCCCTGGGTATCCCAGCCACATTCCTGTGCCTCCAGACCTACAGAAAACCACTCCAGAGGCTGGAATAATCTTATTGGCTTACTGGTTGCCATCCCAGGGCCAGTTCTTCCACCAGACCTCTGGTTCATTGATCTGTGGGGCCCCACAGCTGAACTGCATGGCCAGGTGCCATGCATTAGCACCACGAGCTGCTGGTGCCAGGAAGCGCCCCAGCCACCTCGCCCTGAGGACCAATGGGCTTTCCATCCTACTCTTTCCATGCTGCCCAGCTCTCCATCCTTCCACACATCTGCCTAACACTGGGCAGATCTTCCAAGCTTTGGCCCCATAGGAGCAACCTCTTAGGGTGGTGCTTTTCTGTCCTGTTTTCACCAGTGGCAGCAGTAGGATGGAGAACTAAAACATTACTGGGAGCACAGTGTGATGACACAAATTGGCTGGAAGGACCCATGAGAGCCATCAGTTTTTCCCTCCACCCTGTGGCAGGATCTGATTTCCCACGGTGAGGCAGGGCTCAACCCAACAGAGGTGTCTGGAGCCTTCCCAGCCCAAGATGCTAGAAACGTCAGAGCCGCGGCAGCATGGCAGAACCGTCAGCCCAATGGGTGGCACGGGCCTGTAGCTGTGCTTGCTGTGAATCACAGAAGGAGCTGGATCCATGCATGAAGTCACTGACCATCTCAGCCCACAGCATGACTTCACCGTCGGGTGAACATCCCACCATGGAAACCAAACCTCAGGAATGCAGCTGGGTGTGCCGGCTCTCTTCTCTCCCGAGGGCTGTCGCATGGCTAAACTACTCCCAGGCTCGCAAATTGCTGTTGCCACCTCTCCCACCATCTCCCTGAGCTGGGCTGGGGAGCAATGGCCATGCAGGGGTTATCCCTTGCGCCAGGCGGGTGCCTGCCCCGGGGTGGCACCATGGGTGTGGGTGCTGCCCTCCCTTCTTGTGCATGCAGAAGCAACAAGCTTTGCCGTGGCCTTAATCCAGTAGACCTAGCCAAGGCAGGGAAAATTCATAGCTGCATGCCCTCTTTCTCCCTCACTCCATCTATTGCTGGAGATCGACCCACCAGTGGCTGTAGCAGAGCCCAGGTTTTGGCACAGGCAATGAGCAGCAGCAGAGCAATGATTAACGGTGAGCAGAGTGGCAGGGCCAGGGATGTCTGAGTCGCCTCTGCCTCTCTCCTAAACGGATTTGGCCAAAAAAGGCTAACGTGAGCGTTTCTGCGTCTGCCGGCTCAGGAGGGGGCCTGGCCAGAGCTCGGGGTCTCAGCAGGCATGTGCTGCACCAGGGCTGTATGTTTTTCCACTTGGGCTGGAGAGGGGCTGTGGGCAGGCAGCCGCCAGACTCAGGTGACTCCTGAGCCACCCTTTCCATCTGACTCATGAGAGATGTCGTGAGTGCTCTCCTGCTGGATGGAAAACACGGCGCCTTGCAACTCAGTGGCTTCTGGGTCTGTTCCAGGCCCCCAGGCAGCAGGGCTTCCCAGGGCTGTGAGTGCAGCATGCCAGCCCCCTGAGCCCAGCCCTTCTCAGGCTGGAGCTGGGAGAGCGGCTTCTGTGGGCTGATGCCCTACCAGGGATTTGCCTTCAGCCTGTGCCTGTGGCCAGCCTTGCAGGACAGTAAGGCTGAGCAGGACGGGTCCATGATCCCTGCAGCGGGCAGGACTGACGGCTTCAGCGCTGCATGACATTGCTTTCCCAAGCCTCCAACCTGGGATCTTCTCCCTCCTGGGTCCCTCTCCTCCACCTTTGCTCTTTGGGATTGTCCAGGATGTAAATGGTCCCCTCCAGCAGCAGGATGGGTCCTTGCCTTCCCCTCCCAGACCCAAGTGCACCAACATCCTCCTCCTCCTTTTCTGTGTCTGGGCAGCATGAATGTGTCTCCCTTCTCAACCCCATGTTCGCATCTCTCTTGGTTATTTCCACCCTGCCATCCCCACGGGCTTTTTGTCTCTGGTGCCTGGATGCCATCTTGCCACGGGTTCACAGGACAACCTCAGACCTTGGGGCTTTCTGCATGAGGCTGAACTGAGTGACTAGAGGGGGGAAACTGAGGCACGCTGGGGTAAGCACTTCTTGCAGGGGTATGCTGGGCTGGGAGAGGCAAGCCAGGGCCTCTGGCTCACTGTGTCCAACCACAAGGCTATTTGCATCACACCACAGTGGCAACCCCACAAGCCATCTGCTCCCTCCATGCCTGCTGCCAGAGCCACAGCATCGGGCTCCCCCTGCTCCTTTGGGAAGGGAAATGTTTTCTCTTTCCCCTCCCTTCCCTGCTTGCCAGCGTGAGTCCGGTTTCCCCTGCATGCTGCCGCCAAGCGCCTCTGGAACTGCTGGAAAATGCATAAAAGGCCTGGGCAAGGCTGCTGCAAGGGTTACTCGCAGTCACAGCTGGATTCAGCTGCTGATTTAAAGCAACAGCACAGCTACAGCGGGCTCCCCAGGGTGTCCCAGGGGCACAAATCCCCCAGGGAGAGGAGGCAGCATCCCTGCTGAGCCGCAGCCCTGAA
This sequence comes from Phalacrocorax carbo, assembly GCF_963921805.1. Lineage (NCBI taxonomy): Eukaryota > Metazoa > Chordata > Aves > Suliformes > Phalacrocoracidae > Phalacrocorax > Phalacrocorax carbo. The sequence continues at coordinate 37,194,074 of NC_087519.1, read as the reverse complement.
GCTGGAGGGGGGTCCTTTCGCTGGAGAAACTGAGGAAGGAGCAGCCCAAGGAGGCAAACTCTTGGGCGGATCCAGCACAAGGGGTTTGCTCCCCCTGGCTGGCTGAGCCCTTTCCAGTGCCCTGCTCCTGCAGCTCCTGGCACAAAGGCTGGGGCAGTGCTTCCCTGATGGCCCTGGCTTGTGTCCCACCTGGGGACAGAGCTGGAACAGCATTGCCTCCACTGACACCGTGACACCACTCTGTCCCCTGCCTTTTCATGAGCCTGTGGCATGCAGGTCTCACCCCATCCTCCTATTCCTCAACATTGTGGCTGTGGGGTCTGTGTGCCCCCGCTGAGCGCTGTGCTTTTGCGGCGTGGCCCAGAGGCAGATTGGTGCTGCAGGGGGCAACAGTGGCTTCGGGACAACTGAGCGGGGCGGGGGGTGGTCATCATCCTACCATTATCCTGCAAAGCAACTTCCCCTCCTCCCCCATTTTTGAAAGAATACGAATCCCAGGGGATTCATTACAAGCAGGGAAGTGGGCATTGCTTTTGGCCATGACTCGAGGTGTTTCTGCAGCCTCTGGTGTTTCAGTGTGAGCTGCCAAGGCCAATGGAGTGGGAGGGAGAGCCTGGCTTTAGGAAGGCAGAAACCTCCTCCCGCCTCTGCCCAGGAGCCAGAGTGGCCTCTGGCAGAGGAGCTGGGGTGGAAATGGCCGTGGGGCCTGGGGTTGATGTGTAAAATAACGCCCCCACCTCCCACACTCCTGGTCTGGTTTACGGCCCTGTTAACAGATGGGCAAGCAGATGAAGCTTTCTGAGGGGACGGCTGTCTTCCCTGGCATCCCACGTCAGATCCCTCTGGTATGTGACATCTGCCCCAGCTTCCACGCTGGTGGTGTTCACTCAGCAATTATCCAGGGTAATAATTAATCCTAACCAGCCTAGGGGACTTTATCTGAACAAGGGCTGGGACTGAGGCAGTGCCAGTCCCTGGTCATAGCCCTGAGCACCTCACGTGGGAGCAGTGGTGACAGGTGAACCTCCCAGGGTTACCTATACCTGCCGGCACACCCCAAGAGCATCATGAAAAGTGCTGAGGAAACAAATGTGGAATGAGAAAGGGACATTCCCTGTCCTATCACATCCAGGATGTTTGCCTGCAAGTGCAAATGCGTGCAAATTCCTGACGTGGCAGTGAAAGACTGGCTCAGCTAAACAAATAGAGATTTTTTTGGTGGAATGCCTCAGCCTCCCTCCCACTATGGACTACATCGCAGGTGAGCACCTTTAACAAAGACAAACCTGAATGTGTGATCACACCGTGGTGCTGGTCTCTGGTCAGGGTGAGCCGCTGGTCCTGCTCCAGGCGCTCAGAGGTTTGGGGAGGAAAGGGCTGGTTTGGGTGTCCCCGCAGGTCATGGGACAACGGGACCTTGCCTTGTGTGGGAAACCCAGCCCAGGGACCGCGGCACTGGCATGAGCAGCCAGGAGGTGTGAGAGTTGCCAGGAGAAGAGATGAGACTTTTTTCTGTGTACGTATAATTTGCTAGAATTGAAAGAAATCAGAAAGCAACACAAAAAAACCCATAGCAAAGAAACCAGGGCAGCCTTTCTCAGTGAAACAAAACCCAGACCATCAGTGGGAAAACATTGGCTGGGTCAACCTGCCACAAGCCAGTCTTCTGGGATTACATAAACTTCTTAAAAAAAGCTCACTTCTTTCGTTGTACTTATTTTTTCTTATAAAATATTTTAATTCAGGACTACTTTGAAATGGAAAGAGGCTTCTTGAAACAGAAAAAGCATTGTGGTTTGCTTTGAGAACATCTAAATGAGCCACTTCGGCATCGCCCCAGTCCTTGCCCTTTCCTTTTGTCCCAGATGATGCCCCATAGCCCTGTTATATGCCAGCTCCAAAGCCTGTGGTGACAGGTCCCCTGGCTCCATCTCCAGTGCTGACACCAGGAGGGATGCTCACGTTGGAGCTGAATGTGTGGCACTGGTACCAGCTGTCTCCAAATGGGTCCCAGGAGCTGGCAGCCTCAGAGGTGGTTGCTGTTGGGAGGAAGCCAATGTCACCCTGGCCGTGAAAAGTGTGTCACCCGGGAAGGTCCATGCATTACCTTCCCCTTCTGCCTCTCCATACAGTGCAACAATACTGTGCCTGAGTGTTACTTCTTGCAAGTCTCCTGCCAGCTTTGATGGGACCCCAGTGGCTCAGTATACCTTGAAATGTCACAGGCATCATGCAAGGTAAAGGAGCTCAGCTTTCCCATGCCCAAGCAGTGCCCGCCACTCAAGAGCCCTTCTCCAGACACCCACAGCTCTGCCAATGGTGCTAAACAGGCACTTGGTGCTTCCAAATTTCAGCCTAAAGACTTAGACCTAAGAAATAAGGGTGCTAAAATAAAGGATTGGCAGGGCGATGGATCCAGCTGCTTTGCTGAAGTCAGGGGCACCAGGAAGAGCAGGGATCTGCTGGTGGCTGGGTCTGCTCATGGCAAAGTGATGCTGCCCTCAGCTCTGGTTTTGGACAAACAAAAAATTTCAGGTTTCGCGCTCAGCAGAGGGTTGTGGCTGCTCATGTAAAACCTGTTCTCACCAGAGACTAAAAGAGGCAAGGAAAAGATTTGTGGAAGAGGACTTTAAAAAAAAAAACCACTTTCAGTTTGGTTTTAGCCTTCCTGCCGCATTTCTGCTTTCCCAGGATGAATCTAGACAGTGTGAAAACTTGAGTTTGTCCTAAAAAATGTAAAAAATGCTACTTCACCTTAAGAGTCAGCCTTGAAACAGGAGGTGCTGGTGCCAGGGGCACCTAGGACAGTGTCTCTGTCACTAGTAGCCCCAGACCTGACATGATTTGAGTATTTAATGAACATCAGAAGTAAAGCTTTGCACAGCCATCCTGCCCCAGGTCTGCAATGCTCTCATGCAGCAGGATGTGCATCTCTCCTGCCTGGGGGGTGGTGGGAGGAAGGTCTGCCTGCATGGACAGGGTTATTTGAGCTGAAATCCTGCACAGCAGCACTGGAGCATCTGAGAAGTCCATGTGCTGTGGCCCTGCTTCTTTCCTGCACAGAAGCAGCAGTCGGAGAGGCGGGAGCCTGGAAGCATGGCTGGCAGACCTCCTTGCCACAGGCTGCCAGGAGCCCTCCTTGCCCTAGAGCAGTGCCACTTCGATGACAGGGCAGCACAGCCCTTGGGCACGCTGCACTGCAGCTGGCCCTGGGCTTGCTGGCCCAGAGAGCCCTGGCAGCATATTGCACACACACAGCACCTGCGCGTCCCCTGTGGCTGCAGCAGCCACTCCAGGGCTGTGTTTTGGGTTTTACTCCGGCTCCCCATGGCAGGGGTGCTGCTGTCCCCATTTCCCTCATGGTCCCAGGGCACACTGCAAGGAGGAGATGGTGGCTGGGGCTTTGCTGTTTGCATCCCTTTGTGTCTGTTTGTGAAGGGGGGTCTCCAGTGGTTCCCCCTCCACCATGAGACCCTCTGTGCAGAGTGGGGTGAATTCCCAGCCATGGGCTGGCATTCACCCACCGTCCTGCTGCTACAGGGATGAGATTAGTCATTCTCACATCCCACTCCAGTCAAACTGATGCTCAGTGTGGATCTTTAAAGTACCCCTGACACCCTTTCTCTGTGCATCTCAGCCATGATTTTCTTGGGCCATGAGTTCAGCAGACACAGACTTTCCTGTGTGCAGTGGGAACAGACTAAAAAGAAATCAGAGAAGTTGTGTAGGGACCTTCGGTGGTGATAAGTCTGTGGGTTACTGCAGAGCTGGTGCAGCCTGTTTGGGCAACGTATCCTGGGAATTGTTCACAGCCCCCAGGATGTGGAGCTGCAGGGCATCTGCTGAGCTGCTGTGGTGGGAAAGCGATAAGCTGCGATAAGGAGAGAAAAGCGAGTCTGGAGGACGCAATACAGTTCTCCTCCCCAGCCTGAGCTGGACTTGGGGGCTCCTTGGAGCAGGGCCAAATGCTGCTTGAGTAGCAGAGGTTGCAAGGGTCCCACTGCATGTCCAGTCTTGGAACAGAAGTCTTTCCTGCGGCAAGCACAGTGTGTCCAGGGCGTTGTGAGTGGTGTGGGAGACCCTGAGCCTCAGCACTCGTGCACAATGCAGAGGGGCTGTGGGGAAAGGGACAGGGCTATCTCTGCTGGGCAGGAAAGGAAATATCCCAAAGGATTTCCTGCAGGCTTCCCAGCCTGGATTTGTGGCTGATACAAGCAGCTGGTGGGGATGGTAGGATGACAAAAAGGAAGACATCAGAAATTATTGGGTCTGATTTTCATGGCTGAAAAAGACCCTCAACTGAAATGCTACATTTAAGAGGAAAGGAAGGTCTTAAATCTGCTTCTCAATGGGCAGTGGGCTGTCCCATGCTGATATGGCTGCAGCAGGTATGTTGCAGAAACACTGCTTCGAGACAGGGTTGAAGGAAGTTTGGAAGGATACCTTGCCTGCCTGTGGTTCTGGTGGAAATTTGACCTATGAGACAGGTCCTGGCATGTCGAGCAGGCACCCTCCTACTGCAGTAACTCTGCCCCTTGACTCCCTGCACCCCCAGGGGAGGTGTGGGTCCCAGGAGATGTGTGGGTCCTGGACAGAGCGTGGGTGCTTGGCGAGGTGGGAGTCCTGGGCAGAGTGTTGGTCCCTGACGGGGTGTGGAGCCTGAGTGCAATGTGGGTCCTGGCAGAAATGTGGGTCCCAGGAAAGGTGGGGGTCCTGGATAAGGTGTGGGTCCCAGGGGAACTGTGGCTCCACTGCTCTGGGGATCCCAAACCATGCTGTGCCCCCAAACACAGAGGCAAAGCTGGGATCTCAGCACCCCTGTGAGAAACTGGGGTTGGGCCCTGGCGCCCTTTTGAGGTTCATCCCAAAGTGACCTGCCCGTGTTGGGGGACAGAAGAGACCCACATTCCTTTTCCAGAGATCAAAACCCAGCTGCTAAAAGCACCTCTCCTTGTGAGCACTGGGATCCCCTTCCACAAATGGGATCCTTTGCAGTTAACGGCTATGGGGCAGGACTAACACACCTCAAAAAGGGCACTGTGTCCGGGGTGCAGAACAGCCTGAGGGGGCTGGGGTGGGCTCCCCCCCCCCCATTCTGCTGATGGGAGGGTGACCCGCCAGGAGCGTGCCGCGGGAAGGGTGCCCAGAGGGAGCTGTGGGGTATCACCCTTAAACCCCCGCGTCCCCTCCCCTACCAGCACTGGGGAGCTCTTTGCGGGCTGGGGAGGGGCGCAGGGGCAGGGCAAGAGTTAACCTACCTGCTCGTCTCTCTTGGCTCCACCTCGCAGAGGAGGGGAGGGAAAAGGGAAAAAGTAGGGGGGAAAAAAAAAACCACGAAGAGGAGGAGGAAGAGGGCAGAGAGAAGCGCCCGGACCACGGGCAGCCCCGGCCAGCAGCGGAGCGGCCGCCCCGTCCCACTCCCAGCATGTTCCAGTGGTGAGTGCCGGCCGGGGGGCGGGGAGCCCCAGCCCCGCTCCTGCCCCGCTCCAGCCCAGCCGGAGCCCCGGTGTCCCCTGCCCGCCGCTCCCGCCGCCCGGCACCGCCGTCCCGGCGCTGCGCCCTGCCCGGAGCCCAGGGGGCTGCGACGTGCCCTTTCCAACGGGTCCCTTCCGAGGGGCGCCCCGGTCCCCACCCCGCCGGCTCCCTTCCGAGGGATGCCCCGGGAGCGGCTGGCTGGGAGCGTGCAACCTGGGTGGGGAGGCTGTGGATGGGGAAGGGACAAAGGACGGCGACTGTCCCCTGTCCGTCTGTCCCCATCCCGGGAGCCAGGCTCCCCCGCCCCGGCTCTACAGAGAGCTCCCAGGTGGGGTCCTCCCCCGTCACCCCCGCGGCGAGGTACCCCGGGGGAGGCTTTCTGGGGTGTCCGCTCCCAGCGCAAACCTCGGCCCATCCCGGGGTAGCGGAGCTCCGGCCCGGCAGGAGCGGGGACAGGGGCATCGGGCAGGGATTAGGGGTCGGTGTCCCCCCTTCCCTGGGGATGCCTTTCCCAGCCCTTCCCGGCAAAGGGCTGGTTTGAGTGGGGAGGCCGGGGAGAGCGGGGCCGTGGTGTCAGCCAGACGTGCCCCGTGGGGTCCCTGCCCCACAGCACGGCCAGCCTGGGGGCAGGTGCCCACGGGGGGGAGAAAAACATACAGGGTTTCGCCTCTTGCCTCTTTCCCAGCCCTGTGTTTTTAGCGCCTTGTATTTAAACCAGATGTCTTTTGTAAGAAGGGGACGTGTCCCCGGACACCCAGGGACTGGGGACAACCGTTGTGAGCTGGGGCCCCACTTGGGACTCGCACCCAGTCGGCGCAGGCTGCTTTTGGAGGCATTTGGGTGCTTTCTGCCCAGCATCTGCTCCTAGACAAGATCCCTTCTCCCAAGCCCTTGGCACCGCCAACAGAAAGGGCTCTATACTGGCGGTGCCTCTGCCGGCTCAGTGACTGGGTCTAATTGAGGGGCCAGAAAAATCCAAATAAATAGATAGCCCTGTCCAATCAAAGAGGTTTTCATGCAGATCAAAAGTGGCTGTGTGCCTCCCCGGGGACAGGGAGCCCCAGTCTCCTGGGCCTCGCCTGCCCCACAGCATCACCACCTGAAAGGGAAACTGCCCACCTCTAATTTGGGGGTTTATATTTAACCGCTCAGGGCACAGCCAGTGGCGTGGCTGTCTCACAGGGAGGCTTTTCAGCTTTTCCTGGTGGAGAAAAGGGAAGAGGAGGAGCGGGTTGGGACCCTTTCAAAGCTCTCTCGATGGCACCGACACTGGCGGCTGGGGCAGTGGGTCCTGGCTGGCACCAGTGGGAGCCCAGCTGGGATGGGGCACAGGTCGCCACTGTCTCTGGGTTGCTGCTGTCCCCAGGCCCCGCAATGCCGGGTGCCCCAGGCTCCTGGAGATGCTGCTGGGGACAGGCTGGGTGTTGTGTCCCAGAGCAGGGTGCTGGGGCTCAGCAGGGTGGTTTCGCTGTGATGGCAGCGAACCCAAATCACCTTCCTCTCCCTTGTCTCCTGCAAAGCAGTGGTTCTTGGGGGTCTCCAGAGAGCAGGACCTGGTTTCCCCACTCTGAAGTACTTCCCATCTGAGGAGACCACAGAACAAAGTCTCGAGATCAGAAAGATGTGCACAATTGTTATGCTTTTGCCCCCCAAAATCCTTGGTTTGATGTGGCAGTTGCCTGAGGTTGTGGCTCAGGGTCCCCCCAATCCCCATCACCTTCCCGCCAGTGGAGGGACGTGGTTTCTGCAGGGCAGAAGATGGACTTGGGGCTCCTGGCTCCTGCTGGACCCAGTGGTGCCCCTGTGGTTTGCAGAGTCAGACCTATAGGAAAATCCCCAAATACAACTTTGTAACAAAGCAAAAAGTGTATGTTGTAGGGGGTGAGAGCTGGGAAACAGCGTCTGCTGAAGGGAGGAGCAGTAAGTTTCTGTGCTGTTCTGCAACACCTCACTGATATACCTAGATGTACCCATGCTACCCAAACCTCCACCTCTTACTAAAAGATGGAGCTCTCTCCTCACCCCCAGGACAGTATCTTCTGCCTGGGCTGAAATAAAAAGGAGTGACCCAAGGAGGTAACAGAGGTGAGTGGATCCATGCGGCTTCTGTCAATGGCAGGCAGAGCACGCCAAGGGTGGGATCCATCCATGCCAGTTAGAGACAGCCCTACCTGTGCAGTGTTTTAAAAATTTATTTTATCAGTAATTCCCTGCCCATGGTTTGTGGGGAACCTCTGGCCACCATTCAGGCTGGGTGTGTTATCATGGGTTGTCTGTGGGGTGGCGGGGAGTGCAAGGATGGGGTGGGATGGGATGGGATGGGGTGGCAGCAAGGCTGGAGTTACTATTTAGAGTGACCAGGTTTATTTCTGGTGCAGTGCCAGGTATTGATGAGAGGTTTTAAATATCACTTGGCTGTGCAGGGCTTAAACTTGCCACTGTATCAGACTGAAGGGTTTCTAAGAACACCCTCAGAGCTGTGTGGCCAGGGCTGGAGAGGGTTAAGGGAATGGTGAAGTCTAGTCTGATCAGAACTGCTCCCTCATCAGTCGCAGATGAGTGGCCACATATAAAACCAGACAGGGAATATCTATCCATTTACCCGTAATTACTTACTTCCACGCTGGCTCTCACAGTCCATGCTAGCAATCACAGTTTTCACACGTGATCACAGTTTTCCCATATAAAAGTGGGGCTGAAAAGTTCTTTGTCCTTGATGGTGAAGCCAGAGAGTAGCTCCCCCAGTTCCTGTTCGGGGCCCCTGCATTTCAGGGTGGCCAGAGTCCCCAAGTGCAGTGCTGTCCTCTGCCTCGGGGAGCCCGAGGGGCATTGGGGTGTCCCACCAAGCAGGTATGTTGGTGCAGCCTGTGCCCCAAAACCCCAGCAGCTTCCTGGTGGCACTGATCACAATCTGGCCCCCAGGGAGAGGAGAATTTCAAGGATTTTTTTTTTTTCAGGCGGTGTGGGAGGTGTGTGCTATCTGGAAATTACTTGGGTTAAATGTTTCAGGTTTCAACCCCAAGCTCCTTCTCTGGACTATCCTAAAGTGAAGGTGCCATCTGCTTGGTAGAGATGATCTTGGATCTTTTTGGCTCTAATGGGGCAGGAGGCTGAGGGACTGCCCCCACCTGGGCTGGGACGTGCTTCTGTCACCAAGGGGACGGGTGCAGGCCGATGTCACATCTGTCTCATTCAGCATCCCAGCTGAGGTCCCTTCACCCTCCGGCAGGGAAAGGGGCTCAGGGGGCCACCAAGCACCTCGTGTCTCCCCTCTGCATGGGAGCAGCTGGAGTTGGGGCTGCTCTCAGGAAGCCACCAGGACCACCAGTAGGCACGTGGAGCCCACCTGCCGCCCCTGTGCCCTGTGCTCATTTGCATGGGGAGATGGCCCAAGGCAGCTGGAGCAAGCAGGACTGAGGTGGGAAGAAATTGGTGCAGATGTACCAGCTGTGGACAGGAGCTGGGCACTTGGGGGGCAACACGGTGCAGATGGGCAGAGTGGACAGTTCCCCTCCTCCATGACAGCAGGGCAAGGAACCCAGCTTTAACTGTGTGGAAAAGCAGCTTGGGGGCGTTATTTGGTGCATCAGTAATCTCTGGGTGCAGCCTTCCCACTGTCCCAGAAGGCCCCTCAAGCACCTGGCGAGCTCCAGGGTTTGCCCCATGAGCCAGCAGCTTCCCTGGAGAATGGGGCTGCAGTGGGGTGGGATGGCCCTGCAAGGGCCTGGCTTTGACGTACCACCCTCAGTCCCCCCAGTCCCCCGCATACCCTGGACATGCAGGTATCTGGTTTGCTGCAGGCTGGGAAAATCTTCTCCCAGACTTGAGATCTGCAATGGTGCAAATCTCCAGCGGTACATCCACTGTCCTTATCCTTCTCACTACAAAGTGAAGTGACAGGCCCTGAGAGCTGGCCAAAACACACAGCAGTGTCCCCAGAAATGCTGGTTCCTGACACAGATGCAGAGTTAGGGACATCTTTTCCCCACTGAACCTTGGTTCATCTCAAGTGACAATTTTTTATCCTGATCTGCCATTCTTAAATGAAACGGTGATTCCTTTTTCAACTCCCATGGTCTTCCGAGCTTTGGTTTCTCAGTGTTGTGATGTCAGCCTAGGACCATGGGCAGTACATCTGTGTTTTGGAGCTAACGCTTCCATGGGAAAGATAATTCCCTTCTGCTCTAAATTGCAATTTTCGGATCGCTGAAATGGGTTTCCCTTGGGACTTTCCTCTGGAACAGCTGCTTTGCTGAAGCTCTCATCCTGATTTCATCTCTCTCTGGACCCACTTTCTTCTTTCTTGTGAACCCTTCCCAGCTCTTTGCGCAGACCCAGGGTTACCAGATGACACTGCAGCCACCTGCCACATGCCTTGTGCCTGTCCCTGCAGCTGAGTGTGGCCCCAGAGCCACCCCACATATGGGGTGCAGGTGGGAAAAGCATGCATGGAGGTGTCCCACAGGTCTTCCCACAATGCTGTTGCCCATCAAAAGGTGATGGGACACAGATTAGGAGCATCCCATGAGGGCTCCAGGAGGTGCTTTTGTGGACAAGCCTCTTGCAGCCTGCAGTTTCCTCTCCTTAACCTCCCTGTCTCATCCCTTTAGGAAGAAGACCATCTACAAAACGATTTGCCTCTCCTTCTTGCTGGCAATCACAGTGATGGTGCTGCAACGGGGAATGGCCCCCAGCCAGTTCATGCAGGGCCAGCAGCAGAAAGAGCTGCCCCCTCTAGAGCCCGTAAAAATGCAGAAGAGAAACAACGCCTTCTCCGTCACCAGCACTTTCTGGAAGAGCCAGAAAGAGAAAGCTTATGTGAAGGAGGAGGAGGAGACCATGATGGCAAAGCAAGCAAAATCTTGGGATGTCACCACTACCAACTGCTCAGCCAACCAGAACTTCAGCAAGGTGGACTGGTTCAAAGGCCTGGAGCCCAACTTCCAGCAGTTCCTCCTCTATCGGCACTGCCGCTACTTCCCCATGCTGATCAACCACCCAGAGAAATGCAGCAGGGACATCTACCTGCTCATTGTGGTCAAGTCTATCATCACACAGCATGACCGCCGCGAGGCCATCCGGAGGACCTGGGGCCAGGACAAGGATGTGGATGGCAAGAGGATTAGGACGCTGTTCTTGCTGGGCACATCCTCCAAGGAGGAGGAGAGAGCTAACTACCAGAAACTGCTGGATTATGAAAATCACATCTATGGGGACATCTTGCAGTGGGATTTCCTGGACACCTTCTTCAACCTCACGCTCAAAGAAGTCCATTTTCTGAAGTGGCTGACCATCTACTGCGACAATGTCCGCTTCATCTTCAAAGGTGACGATGATGTGTTTGTGAGTCCCAACAACATCCTGGAGTTCCTGAAGGACAAGAAGGATGGAGAGGACCTTTTTGTGGGGGATGTCCTCTACAAGGCCAGGCCGATCCGGAAGAAGGAGAACAAGTACTACATGCCCAGCACCCTCTACAACAAAAGCAGCTACCCACCCTATGCAGGCGGTGGGGGCTTCATCATGAATGGAGCCTTGGCCAAGAGGCTGCACAAGACCTCAGAGACGTTGGAGCTGTACCCCATCGACGATGTCTTCCTAGGAATGTGCTTGGAGGTCCTTAAAGTATCACCTGTTGGACACGAGGGCTTTAAAACTTTTGGCATTGTGAAGAACAAGAACAGCAAGATGAACAAGGAGCCATGTATTTTCCGGAGTATGTTGGTGGTTCATAAACTACTGCCTCCAGAGTTGCTCCAAATGTGGGACTTGGTCCATAGTAACTTGACATGCTCAAGAAAATTCAACGTCCTTTAGCTCAGTCTCTCTGGAGAGCTGGGACTGGAGGGGCTGGGACAGCTGATCCCTGCTCCAGGATGGGGTGAGCCTCTGCTGCTGGCACCTTTGGGGGCACCTCCCTCTGGGGCAAGGAGGGCAGAGACACTGCGCTCGCAGACAGGGTTTGCGATAGTGTTTGCTCCTGTACTGTAATGTGATTCACTATCTCCAGCTGGGTTGGGGGTTGCTGAAAAAGAGAAAAAAATACCCAAACCAAACCACAACAAATCTAGCACAAAATGAAAAGAGAGAGAGGGAGAGAGAGAGGGCAGAGGGGCTTGTGCTCTGCTTTAGGTAGCACCTCCGCCAGAGCATGATGAACAGCGGGTTGGGGGGGAGGCAGAGACGGATGTAGCACAGGCATTTCTTTGAGATGGTCAGGGTCAGGCTATCCAAGGAAGCTGCTCTGAGGGACTTGAATGGTTTACAAGTAGGTGAGCACCCCCAGAACTCAAAAGTGAAGGAGATTTTATTTGTTATCAAATTTCTCCTCCATGCAAGGCTTTAGTGACATTGACCCTGTGTGCTTTGGATTCACCCCACCAAGGTCCTCTTTGTGTCCCCACTATGCATCTGGGGAAGGGGGCTTTCCTCTGAGGCCAGACCTCACCAGCCCCAAGCCCCCATTACGGTTTCAGCCAGGTGGCCAGGTTATTGAGCGCTTTGTCCCTGATAGAGGGTCCCAGACAATGGTGGCTCCCAGCACCAGCCCAGTATGTGCTTGTCTCCCCAGCCCCTCTGCTGGCCTCGCTGTGCGTGCACTGGGAGGAATGCACCCAGCCAAAATTCCTCAGGGATTTGTTCCTCCTGGCAGGAAAGGGAAGGGATGAGGCGGGCTGCTCTTGCCCACGGCCAAGGAAGTGGCAGAGAAACCCGGTCAGCCCTGAGTGGAGCAGGCTTATCACACCTGGGACCCCGGCTTGAGTACAGGAGTCCCTGGGGCTTGCTGCAAGGAGATCTCCTTGCAGCAGAGGTGCCCTGGTGGGGTTGCCTTGGAGGGGGATAACAGCCCCCAAAGACCCCATGTGTGCCCACTTCAGGCTCAGCCCTGGTTTTGCAATGGCACAGGGCAGGTTGGAGAGCATCAGTCCTGCCCCGGCACACAGAACAGGGTCCAAGGGAACAAGGTGAAGGAGGGCTGGTGTTCCACACCATGTCTGCTCCTCTCAGGGTTACTGCAGTTTTTATTCTGTAGGTTGAGGGCAAGGAACACAACAGGGAGTGGTATCACAAGACATGGCGCATTTTCTTTGGGCTGAAAGGTCCACTGGAGCTGTTGAGGGGAGCCCCAAGCCAGCTGGTGTGATGGAAAACCCCAACAGAGAGAGACACATGGCCATGCACAAGGCCACAGATGTTCTCCAGCCACCGACTGCAGGAGTGAGCAAAGCCACACACGTGCATGGGCACCAGCATGCCAGCTCCCAGGTGACAGGCGCTGCACATGCAGGTGTCTCCGTGCACAGGGCTTGCATGCCCAGATGTCCTTGCGCACGGGTGGACATGCACAGCCACATCCATGGCCCTGCCCACACACAGCAGGACATGGGCACATGCGCGCGCTCTCTCTCCTCCCCTCTCTTTGGTGCCAGACATTGAAAGGAAAAAGTTTCGACTACCTCAAAGGTCCCCCTGTGCAGTGCCTTTTTTTTTTTCCTTTCCGTTTCTTAATGTGTTTTGGAAACGGGCCTGTTTCATTTAGTCCAAGTCTGTGTGTTCCCCAGGTTAGAAAACAAATAAAAGAAGGGCATAAACCAGCCAAAAAAGGTACCCTCCTGCCAAGCCCCACCACTCCTTGGCAAAAGCCCCTCGACTGCTCAGATGAGCTGAAAATTTTAGGAGGAGGAAGAGAAAGAACCTGTTGCAGCCCTGGGCTCGGCCGTTGGTGCCAGGCTGGCAGTGATACTGTGAAATATTTATGTACCTGGCGGCACCATGTCCCGAGGCAAGTGCTGGCAGTGCAGGGTAGAGCCCCAAGGGCATTTTTGCTGCGTGCTGGGCTTAGGCAGCACATGACACTTCTTCACTTTCCTGTCCCCTCCCTCCTTCCAATGAGAGCAAGTTCAGAAATACTTTCCAAAATGACACCTCCGTGATTTATGACAGGTACAGTACATTAGGCTGTATATTTATCCCATGTGCAGGGGACAGCTCTCACTCTCCATCGCAATGCGTACAGCAAGCCAGGGCTGCGTGCAGAAATCTCTCAGTGTTGCTCTTCACCTGGTGGGACCTGTACAGAGAAACCTGGTAGATTTGGTGAATATTCTAGTTTCTAAATAAAGGTTAAAAGAAGGAGAAGAAAAAAACCCAAGCCCTCACGTTGTGCCATTGCTAGCAGGTTTCTGCTGGCCAAAACAACCTGGCTGAGATCTAGTAATGGGCTACTGTGGCAAAACCACTGCCTGGAGCAGGCATTTGGGGGCTGCAGCTGCGTTGCTCCGGCTTTGCACAGCTTCCTGGTGTGGTGTTTAACAAGTGCTGGCAGATATTTTCCCCCTTCCATGCACTCCTCCAGCTGCGTTTCAAACCTTGCCACGACCTACATGGAAAAAGCTGCTTCTGCAGGTTTGGAAACTCACCTGTTCTGCCGAACACCCTCTCCTCCTCCTGCTCAAGGAGCTCCCCACGTCACTGTCCCGATCACCCTCTCCATGGCACTCCACACACGCCACCCTTTTTCCTGAAGCTGAAGCACCACCATGTCCCCTGGCCACAGCTCAAGGGATACACGTGCCATGGGTCGGCACGGACCCCAGAGCAGACCGAGCCACGTCTGCAGGGACAAACCTGAATCGGTTTTGAATCTGGCTGAGGTGAAGAGGAGGAAAGCATTGCAGGAGCCCGTGGGTCTCACCTCAGTGTTTGGGCACTGGGGGCTGTTTCCAGGGCTGGCACCTGGCTTGGCCACTTGGCACGGTGATGGGGAGCGGAGAGGCCAGCCATGGGGACCAGCCCCTGCTAGACCTGGCAGCCTGGGCTACCTGCCGCCAGGGCAAGCTTCCCTGTGGAACCCAGGATTTCACAGATGCCACAAACGGAAAATGCTGAGCAGCCACGCCTGTGAATACTCTTGCCCTTTGCTTCTCCAGTGTGACCCAGGGCTGCCTCCTCCGGCTGCAGGACCCCGCCCCATGGTGCCAGCGAATGGTCCAGCCAGGGATCCAGGGTCCCGCAGTGGGACCAGGACCCATGTTCCAGTGGGAAGGCGGGGCTGGGCCCCACGGGGCAGGGATGGGGTTGACCGCAGGATGAGGAAGGAGGGGAGTTACATGACAGGCAGGGGGTGGAACGGATGCCGCAGCCCCATCCTTTTGTTCAGCCTCCGCCCGCCCTCCCCACAGGGCACCAACCCCCGGCCCGGGCGGGCGCGGGGCCCCCGGGGCCCACCCGCGGCTCCCGGCCCCGCGCGCGGGCGGGTGCTGCCCCCTGGCGGCCGGCCCCGCCGCCGCCCTCCGACCATTTGCCGCCGGGCTCGGAGGCGCCGGTTCTAAAATGGCTGATGCTCGAGGGACGGGGGTCGTGGTGGAAACGACCTACAAACCCCTCCGCAGGCCTCCAGCAGAAGCAGCACCCTCAAGCCAAAAGCAACCGCTTGCCCACGGGTTTAATATCATACATTTTATCTGTAGAGACCCCCCAGGCAGAAACAGGCAACCACACCAGCAGTTGAGGGGCTACAAGCTCACGGCCATGAAATAAAACATTCCCAGCGCTTCTACAACATGCAAGGAGGGTAGTCTGCAGGCTTAAGGTCTGGGCTAGCTGGGAAGCAAAAGCCCAGAGGCTGGCAGAGGATCTTTCAGCAGGGTAGAGGCAGTTGACATTTCGGCCTGCCAGTACCCATATCTAGGGGAAGCTCGAACCAACAGCTACTACTGCCCAAATTAAACCTGAAACAGCAGCTGCCCCCATGCTGTAGTCACTCAAGAGCAGCCTTGTCCCCCCACAACTGCCACTGCAGGACACCAGCCAAGTGGGCAGCTGGGAAAAGAGGCCAGTGACTACCGCTGAGGGACTGAGCCAGGACCTACCACCTTCATGCCTGGGATGAAGGATGGACTCACCCTTACCAAGCCTCAGGGGAACAGTGGCAGGCATGTGTTAGGCTAAGGTGACAAGCACATGTTTCAATATATTTGCTTCACACTTACGCACAAGTCAAGAGGAGACAAGAGGCAATGCCTGCAAGAGTCTGATTGAGGTGCAGGGCCTTGGTACAAGATCCAATTTACTCATTTGTTTTAAAAAGAAGTAAAAAAAGCAATTGGCTAGCATGCAGTATTACATACATCTTCAGTAAAAAAAAAAAAAGGTAGGTTGTAGCCATCATATTCCTTACCCCTACTCCATCCTGCAAGCACTCTTTAAGCACAGCACACATACACCATTAGGAGCTGACACAGGCTAGAGCAGAAACAGGACACAAGCTGCTGCCTGTAACATTAATGACCTTAAGACAGAGAAGGCTCAAGACAGACTATTTCACAGCCCTGTTTTGTTCAGTGGCACAGAGGTAACACGAACCAGCTTAGGTCCTTTAATCTGTCCAAGTCAGGGTGCTGAAGCACAAATGATAAAACATTCTGCATTTTTACAGCAAAAATGCTACAGAAGTTATAGGAAAAAAAAAAATATTTTTGTACATGGGTAAAACATTATAAATTCAAGACAACTCACAGACAAGGGCTAAACTCCCACATCTATCTCTCATATTTTAAAAAGTTCATTTGAATAGGCAAGCAGTCAAAATGGCTTGCTCTCTCTTCCTTGAAATGAAAATTTTATCTTCCAAGTGGCTCACAGCACTGCTTCGCATCTTGGAATGTCCTCCGAAGGCTCCGCCAAGATAAAAGGAGAATAAAAACCCCCGGAGTCCTTTCAGATAGTCTCAGAGAGCAGGAGAAGGGAAAGATAAGGGAAGTTTATTCAAACTTTATCTTCTTCCCTTGCGGCTTGTGATCTCCACCTCCTCCTCTACCTCCTCGGAAGCCACCTCCTCCTCTACCTAGAAAGAAAATTGGGTCAAGGAGAGTTACAGGTATCCCTGCACAGGTACCACTGCCCTTCCAAGCCCATCCTGATTTACATGAAGCACTCTGTGGCAGCACTACAGCATAATCCCAAGAATGGCTTGGGATTAATTTTTAAGCACCCCTCCTTAGAACGGCAGCATTTGCCTCTTCTCACCTCCAAATCCTCTGCCGCCACCTCTGCCACCAAATCCACCTCTTCCTCCTCGGCCTCCTCCTCTGCCGCCACGACCACCAAATCCACCACCACGTTGAAATTCACCCTTTGGCTTGGCAAAATCAAGGATCACTTTGTTTCCATCTATCTCTCCATCCTCCATGGCTTCTTTAGCTGCTTTGGCATCTTCTGGAGAGCTGAAGTCCACAAACCCAAACCTAGGAAACAGGTTGAGAAAAAGTCAGTCAGGCTCTGCAAGCTGTAGCACCACCTATGGGTACTTGATCGCAATTGCTTCAGGAACAAACACCCGCACTCTCCAACCACACAGGGATTAGGACCGTGCTATTTGTAGAACAGCAGTGGCTGATCACAATCGATGGGAGCCCCGTTGTGAGTTTGCCAGTACCGAACAGTTAATATCCTTCTCGTGCGAATCCATAGGCTGCCACGGGTATTTTGGCAGGAAGGAGCTCATTGAGAAGTGAGAACATGCCGCCCTCTCTGAACAGACCCAAAGCTGTAAGCTTGTTCTTTGCTTCCATTCAATTTACTAGTGTCAAAGAATCACCCACATGAGCATTAGAAACAACCTGCACTGCATAAATCAGTTAAAGTGAGGCTTTTTGTAGCAACAGAACTAGCCCCAGGTGATGTTTACCGTACCCTTTAGATGATCCAGTGTCTCTGTCTGTGACTATTCTAGCACTTATAGAGCCTTCAAATGATTCTCTTAACGTCTCCTCTGTGGTGTCCTCAGAAAGGCCTCTGACAAACAATGTTTTGCTTTGTTCTGTAGAAAGAGAATACATTGAGATCATTATGTCTGAGCAAGGCAACCATATGTTTCTTAACATCACGCCCAGCTTGCACTACTGGCTCCTAGAACAGCTCATGGGGCTAAGGGGTTTGTTTTGAAGTAACAGCTCAGCTTAACAAAGCCCAACTTTTTCAGGACTGCAGTTAGAACCTCATGTCAAACTATCTCCATCGGCCAACCTGGTACTGTCAAAATGACTTTTTTTTATTTAAAATAGATGCTTGCATTTATCAATAGGGATACTAACTGGACAGGCACTGCTGGATCAGCACTTGACTATCTAGAGGACTTCGGCAATAGTTTCATCAGCATTTCAGATAATCAGTCATCATATCCAGCACACTTGCTTGCTATGCAAGCCTTCAGCCCTAAGTTTGCATGAAGGGTACACTCCTGCCACAGCTGTCTCAAGATCAAATGATCAAACATGGAACACTTACGATTAAATCCTCCTCTTGCATTTGCGTTCCCTTTCTGCCACGCTGGTGAACTGAATTCCAGTCTGATTGCTCTGCCTTCAATCTCTGTGTTGTTACAGGAATTCAATGCCTCTTTGGCATCCTCAGTTGTTGGAAATTCTACAAACGCGTACCTATTCAGAGAGGAAGATTTCAGTCAGCCTGGGATCTGTGGAGGTTAAGTCATTCCCAATACCAGCTCCAGAGTCAGGAGAAAGGCACAACATACCCTTTAGGTCTGCCCTGGTTGGTCTGCGGCATCTTGATGGAAGAAGCTTTCTTGAACAGTTCTTGGAGAGTCTCTTCTGAAGCAGCATATGACAGGTTGTTGACAATTAGGGTCTTTGACTCCCTCTCTCCACCTCCTATGGAGAAAACTCAGACCTGTAAGTGCAGGTTTAGAGGAAGAGCACACTCTCCTTTTCCAGGCACTACATCCTCTCTAGAACAGTAGTTGTTGCTCCCTCCTCACCCCAAGGTGAGGCACAAGGTAAGTACAACACTATTTCGGTCACCTAAGACTAGTTGTCCCCTCTCTCCTAAACATGCAGTACAGACATGAAATGCACAGGATGCAGAGCACAAGTTAGGCAAAAGGTATCTGCCTGCTATCTTACAGTTTTCCTGCAGTGCTTCAAGTTGCTGTGTCCTTAGCAAACTCCTGAAACAAGTGGAATTAAATCCTAAGTGTCATTTGCATGTACATTATTGGTCTGGAAAAGTACCTTTCTGATGTTCTTGATGGCTCTTCTCACCAGTGAAGTCAATGACCATGGCACGACCATCAATCTCTGTGCCCTGCTTCTCCTCCAGAGCTTTGTTTGCCTCAGCTTCTGTTTTAAATTCAACATAGGCCATCCTACAGCACAGAAAAGAACATAAACAAATGCTTCCTTCAAGGAACAACTAAGTTAATGAGTGGCAGGAAAAGGATGTGGAAGAAAAATGCTTCAAATATTATCATTTGCAGTACAGCTAACGTAGCGGGTCACTTAAGGTAGCTTAAGGACACAAGCTTCTCAAAATATGCGGAGTCTGAGGAACAGCAAACATCCAACAGTCCTCTTGGCTACATACCCTTTGCTGTTCCCCTCCTTGTTCATTACTATTCGTATTTCTTGTGCGTTTTCAAACACATCTCTCATTTCA
The DNA here is from genome assembly GCF_963921805.1 of Phalacrocorax carbo. NCBI lineage: Eukaryota > Metazoa > Chordata > Aves > Suliformes > Phalacrocoracidae > Phalacrocorax > Phalacrocorax carbo. The sequence continues at coordinate 37,175,144 of NC_087519.1, read as the reverse complement.
TCTTCAGTTAAGCGGTAGGGCAGATTCTTCACAAACAGTGTTCTAGCATCTCTCTCTGCAAAGAGAGAAAAAAGTTACTTTCACATTACCAGCTAAAAATCCCTTATCTACACAGCCACTTCAGTGAGGACCAGAGTGAGTAGATCCAGCAGAAAATAAACCACAATAAGCATTCGTATTTTCAGAAGTTGAAAAAGTGACCATTACAACATTTAATTAGGCTGCTGTTGTGCTTCTCTTAAGGGCACCAAGTTCAGAAAATAGGTCCTAAAGCTTCAGAAAAAGCCATGCCTCCTCCTCAGACCTCCCAATATGCACTATATTTCTTGGGGTCACATTTCCAGATATACTAGTCTGAACTTGCCTATTTGTATGTTAGCATGAGAAACTGTTTATGAGATAGAGCCCAAACCAGGAATATCTACCTTAAGAGAGAATAGTGGCCATCAGTAATACTGCAAGTATGCTCCATGGCCTGATTTTACAACTCTTCTTTGATGTGCACAGGTATTCAGAGCTATGGGCCATACCTTTCTTATTTTCTTTCATCGTTTCCTTGCTCTTTGCTTTTTCCAGTTTGATTTCCAAACCCATTAACTTCTTCCCATTCAGTTGAAGAGCTTTATCCAGATCTTCAGCAGATGAAAAGTCTACGTAGCCAAATCGCCTGAAAGAAGAGTAACCTTACTATTTAAGCTGATCTATCTCTAGTAGCAGAGAACACAAATGGAAACTCAGAACCAGAGAGTAACCTGACCAGTGGGGACGAGTGTTAATAAAATAAATGCTAACTGGCCCACATAACCAAAGCAACAGCTCTGTACTGAAGCAGCAGCTCTCCCTTTAGGGAAATGCTGTCTGAAAGAGCTGCAAGCCAGACAAGTACTATACCCTCATCAATACCACGTCTCTTCCAGCTCCCACACACTATCAAGCAACCATCTCAGCATCTTGAAGGGAACCGGCATCAGCACAGCATCACCTCTCCAAACCAACTCCTGCCAATTCAAAGAAATAAACAACAAAATTCCACAGATGAACTCACTTGGAAGCACCAATCCTGACATCTAAGACTTCAATATTCTTCTTCCCAAAGAATTCTTTGATGCCAGCCTTCAGTTCTTCATACTCCTTAGCGGGGACCAAATTGCCCACAAAGAGGGAGAAAGCTGAAGTGGGCCCTTTAAACAAAAAGAAGATCAAGTTGGGTTGTTTATGTTTGTGTGTTTGTTTAAAGCAGTCGAAAGAACTGTAAGCCAGACTCCAGACAGCTTTAGCACATCAGTTTCTACTCAAGAGTGACATCATACTTCAGTATTAAGTCCCCTATAGTCATCATTTGTGCTGGAAAAAACCCCACCCACTTAGCATCCTGTCCCTTCACAGTTATGTGCCTGACACAACAGTCCAACAACAGCCCACCAAACAGGCATCGTTTGAGGATCCCACACCACCTACCATCTGTTTTCTTTTTCTTGGCCTCCGGTGCACTTTTGTTGGCCATTTCTTTCTTCCTCTTTCCAGGTGCTTCCTTGACAGGTTCTGCGATAGAGAACAAACAACAAAACTGAAATGAAAGTATAAAACAACTTTTCCTGTACTGGATCAACACAGGACCATTAGTCTTTACACTAGTCATACACAAGACCTTCTCTTGTCACTACAGCAACTGTTCTTCAGCCCAAAAGACCATGAAAGGACAAAAAATTTTACTCAGGCATCCTTAATCCTTCCTGTTATTAGACAGTTATGGTCTCTGAAACATTTAAACTCACTTTCATCCTCACTTTCCTCCTCGGCATCCTCTTCATCTTCATCCTCATCCTCATCTTCATCCTCATCATCCTCTTCATCTTCGTCATCTTCAGAGTCTGCCTTGGCTTTCAGTGGTGCGGCCTTTGCTGGAGTAGGTTTCTTCACCTGAACAGGGGTTGTGTCCATGGCTTCATCTTCAGACTCTGAAACAAGTTGAGCACAAGATTTCAGATACATTCAAGATTAAGTCCCTTTTGAGGCTAAAAAGAAAATCTTGAAGTAAAATAGTGGTTTTCATGCCTCAAGTTTGTATAATATATTAATAGTGCTTATGAAAGCTGCCTCCCCCTCAAGTTTTACTTCATTAAGAAACACCACCTGTCCCCAAGAGTAAAAACGAAGTTTTGCTAGCAATAGGGAAATAAAGACCCACTCAGCCCCATCTGATTGACACTAGTGGCCAGCTGAAGTCAGCTGGGCACTCTATGGAGACACAGACACACTCTGCATCACTCCCACTGACCTGTTCAGTTCTACCCCCTCTAGCTCCCTATAAGCATTTCTGAGGTTTAACATCTTCTAAATTCTTTTAAAGAGTCAAAGTTTTCCTAAGTCTCACATACCATCATCATCTTCCTCCTCCTCCTCCTCTTCCTCCTCCTCCTCTTCAGATTCTTGCTTTGCTGGCACAACTGCAGGCTTTTTGGCTGGTACTGCTGCAGTCTTTTTGGCTGCAGGCTTCACAGGCATTGCTGGTTCCTCTTCCTCATCTGCAACAACAGTACAGCAAGTGTTTACTAGCAAAGTTACTTTCTTCCTCGCAATATTTTGGCAAAGTTCAAGAAAGAACAATTGGAGAAACTAGGAGATGCTTCACATGCTGCATGTAATGCAGCTGCAGCCCAAGTTCTCCAACCTTCGCTGACTCTCCACCATTTAATCAACGAATCCCCCCCTCGACAGTATTAAATCATATTAAACTTTCAGTTCCAAAGGGACTCAAATTCAGCAACTTGATCGGACCAGACTTAGTCAATTTGTACAGGGATATTTCAAAAGTAACTTACCAGAATCATCTTCCTCCTCCTCCTCCTCCTCCTCATCATCATCATCCTCCTCCTCATCATCATCATCTTCATCTTCCTCCTCACTCTCTTCCTTCTTGGCATTCTTTCCATTTTTTGCTCCTTTGGTTAGGACAGCAGCCTTTTTAGGTGATGGAACAACAGCCTTTTTAGCTGGAGTAGCCACAGTCTTCTTTGCGGGTGTAACTGCCTTCTTTGCAGGAGTAGCGGCCTTCTTTGCAGGGGTAGCGGCCTTCTTGGCTGGCGTAACTGCTGCTTTTTGTTGTTTCTTCTGAGGGATCATCTGAAATACACAGTAGTGTGAGACTTATGCCAGCCCTTTAAATTACTATTACTTCAATGCCAGGCAAATATAACAGCTGCAATCTAAAAGCTCAAAACTAGCTTTTTCATGCTCTTAACAGACTACTTATGGAACATTAAAGCATCTCCATATTCCCTGGTCCTGAAGCAAAGCCAGTAACCTCACTAGTAGCATGCAGTAGCTTGAAATTTTTAGTCTTGCATATTATTTGTGTGGGATATATCACTTACTACTGATGCTCTGTTAGAGTAATTAATCATCCGCTTGCTCGTCAGAACTAGGAAGAGCTATAAGATCCCAGCAGTCCTTCCAAAGCCTGGAAGTACAGACTCAGCAGCTAAGCTAGTTTTCCCCACACTGTTTTTTTCTTATGAAATCCACTTTATTATTTAGCCACAGTTAACTGACAGACACCAATTGTTTAATAACGGTGATTCTGTCACATACTACATGCCCCCCCAAACTTTATCACACTGCTTCTAGCTCGGTCACCTCTTCTCCGCTGCTTTCCTCTAGCTCAGAGGATTCTTCTTCCTCGCTTTCCTCGACCTTTTTTGGGGGAGTAGCCATTTTTTTCTGTTTGGTCTGATTCTTGGGTGTCTGAAAGAGACCGGCTGAGCTGTTAGGCGGCGTCCAACCTCTCCGCCAGGGAGCGAGCGGCACATTCGAGCTCCGAGGCGGCCCAGCACGATTGTCCCAGCCGCGTGGCCGTGCCGCCCCGTCCCCAGGTGCCCAGTGGGCCGGGGGACCCGGGGTGCCCTCCCGGGGCTTGGGGGCAGTGCCGGGGCGGGGGGGCGCCCCGCGCTCCCACGTGCTCGCTGTCCCCGGAGCACCACGTGGCCGCGCGGCGGCGTAGCCCCGCCCCCCCTTCGCGGGCTGCGCGCGCTCGCACGCGGCGCGCGCCCAGACGCCCCCTCCCCTGCCCGTCGTCCCCCCCCCCCCCCCACTTCTCCCACGGCCGGGTCCCCACGCGCGACAGCGTGAAGGGGAACGGGACGGGACGGGGCTTGAAACCGCTCCCACGGAGCGCGGGGCCCCTCCCCTCGCCGCCATCTTCACGGTGAGGGCGGGGAGGCCTGGAAACCGTCGCGCGGCCTGAGGAGACGGCGGCGGGAAGGCGGCCCGTCTCCCTCCCCTCCCCCCTATCACTACCCGTACGCCCGCCATGGCGGCGGCCGCTCGCTTCCCGCCCGGCGGCCGAGCGCGGCCCCGCCCGGCGGCCTCACCTTGGCGATCTTCACCATGATGGCGGCAGTGCCTGGCGGCGCAGGGGCGGCGGCCGAGCTGCCTCAGGAAAAGGGGTGGTCGCGTCCGGCGGGGCGGCGGGGAGGAGCGGAACAGGCCCCGGGCGGTCGCGGGGAGCGGCGGTGAGACAGTAGCGGCCAGCACCGGGGACTCAAACGAAAGAGCGAGCGCAGGCCCCTTCCGCTCGCTTCTCTAGCCCTCCGCCACGCCACGCCCCCACCGCCCCCGCTTCAGCCAATCGCCGCGCGCGCCGCGCCGCCCGGCCAATCGCCGACCCCGCCCCTCGAGCCCCTCCGCCAATCTCCGGCGCTTTGCGATCAACCAACGGCAAAGCGCGTTACAGCTGCTGGAGAGAGCGTGTGTGTGAGGTGGGGGGCGAGAGCCGGGGAGACGCGCTGCTCGCCCGCAAGGAATCGGCGTAAGCCAATGAGAGGGCGGCAACTCGGCGCCTGCGCCCTGATTGGGCGGCGGGGCTTAGCGGAGGGTAGGCGTGGCCGGGGCCGCGGGAGAGCACGTGGCGAGCGGTGGGCCACGTGGTGGAGAGGGGCCAGGGCCGGGAGGTCCGGGGGCCGGGACGGCGGAGGCCCGTGGGCCCCAGGCGGTCCGCCGCCTGGAGTGGGGGGCCGGGGGCCGGGGGCCGGGAGGGGGGAGGTCCGGGGGTTCCGGGGCTGGGAGGTGGGAGGTCCAGGGGTCATAGGCAGTCCGGGGCCGGGAATGGGGGTCCCGGGGCCGGGAGGGGGGAGGTCCGAGGGTTACGGGGCAGGGAGGAGGACGGGGCCGGAGGTCCCTGAGCCGGGAGAGGGAGGGCCAGGTGTCCCGGAGGGTCTGGGCCCGGGAGGGGAGGGATCCGGTGGTCCGGGGGAGGGTCTGGCACAGCCTGCCAGCCGCTGCGTGCGGCGCCGGGGCTGGCTTTGCAGGCCGCCCCTGCAGCAGCTCGGCTCCGGGGGTGGAACTCATCCTGAGACGCTTTTGCCTCTTGGCCTCGGTAAGGGGACAGGGCTGGCGTCTTCCCCGCGCTGCTTCTGCCACCTCCCTCCCCTTCCCCCGGTATCCCTTCCCCGGCCCTCAGGAGGCTCTAAGCCCCCTTGTAAAGCTTAAAGCATCCCCGGGAGCCCAGTGTGCAGCTGCTGCGGTTGTAGCTGGCACAGGTGCACCTTGCAACCGCCGTCCTTGACAAGGCTGGCAGCACTGTCCTTCTGTACCTTGTACAGTTGTAAGTCAAGCAGTTAGCTTAGCCATTTCCCTTAGAACACCCTGAATGAATACTTACAAGGCTCTGTTTGTTGTTTCAATCTTTACTTTTACCAAACAGGACCGAGAAAATGGCGAATGCTGAAGAGCAGTTAGATCCCACCTCCTAGGAGTATATCTGAGTGAAGTGCCTGAGTTATATGACACTGGTTGGAGCCATTCTCTTTTGTAAATAATAAGGGATGCATCAGGCCACCCAGAAGGTGATACATGAAGAGCATCAGTGATGCTATAGCCCAGCCCAGGTTAGAGAGCTGGCTGAGCCACACACCTTGGCCTCCACTGGCTCCCAGTGGGGAGAAAAGGCCAAATGCTAAAGAAAAACATAAAACTGCATTTAGGCTGTGCTGTTCCCCATATCTCACCTAGGGCTCCAGGCAGCCCTAGGACTGGGAAGGAGGAAGCTGGAGTGGCACTGAGGCCAGCCATTTTCTGGGGACACACAACATTGCAAGGCTCTCCCAGCGGAACAGCACAGCCCTGCTTCTCTGCAGGCACCAGCAGAAGTTTCAGGGCCAAGGGAGGTCTGCAGAGCAGCATTAGTGAGAAGTAATTTGGCCAAAAGAGCAGATATAACAGCTCTATTTGTGGAGTAAATGTATTTTAGGTACTTTTATGGCTGTCTCTTGTAGCATGTCTGTACCTTGGGAGCATTGATCTAATTCCACAGTTAAAGGGAATTTAGATGGTTTAATGGAGACCCCAGGAGGGATTTGCCAAGGATTTGCAGTTTCTGGCACAGCAGAGACTCATCCCCTGTGCTCGTCCCTAGCCTGGCAGCACTGGAGACACCTTGCCCAGTTGCTGGTGCCCAGGGCTGGGAGGGAGCAGAGCTGTGGGGCAAATGTGGCTCCCCAAAAGCCAGGCAAGATGGGTGCCCAGCTGGGGGGACACCTGCTTAGCTGGGGGAGTGAGTGTCCTCAAGTGTCCTGTTCAGCCTGTGCTTGGTCGTGGCTGGGTGCTTCCACTAGATGGTGACAAAAGGCTGCAACTCCTGTCCGGAGTGGGAGTCTGCGGGGGGGTTACCCTGGCTCCCGAAACATGCCTCTGTGGGTGCAGCTGGGCGGGACATCACGTCCTGCCTGCTGCATCTCTCCCTGGAGATCTCAGGGCATGGAGGAGGGTCTGAGAGGAGCCCCACATTTGATACCTGCCAGATAAAAGCAGCAGCCAAGTAGAGTCAGGAGAGGAAAAGTTTTGCCTGTGGCCTGTGCAGGCATCTGCTGCCAGAAGACTGTCAGGGATCTCAAGCCAAACACCCTGTGAGTGCCCAGAGGGGGGGGAAATGAGCTAGGAAATCCTGAAAATGTGGCCCTGATTTCCCCAGCCCCAGCTTTGCTTCCCTAGCATGGCTCAGCTGCTATGTTGTGAGCATGGCACAGCAAAAGTGACAGAAAAAGAAAGGACATTTACCCATCCCAGGTCTAGACGCTGCTTAAACCATCTTGAGCATCCCAACACCCCATCAGCAAAGCCTCTTCTCCTGCCACTGGTGCCCACCTCAGCCTGTTACGCTGCTCCCCTGCCCATTGCCTGCTGCCAGCCAGAGCCACCCCAGTGGGTACTGCTGAGCGGCTGATGGATGGTAACCCAGTGGGGCTGCCACACAGGACTTGTCCTCTCTCTTCCCAACCACACACCTCACCTAAATACCCAGCAGGTGAAGAAAACTCCCCATACCCTGATTAATGCAGAGCATCAAATGAGACAGGTCTGCATTATACCCTAATTAAGTCTTTTCTTCCTTACCCATCTGGCCGTGCTGATAGGAGGGCCCTCAAGGATAAGCGTGAAGCAGGCCCAAGGTTTGCCATGACAAACAGCATTTAATTCAAGCAGTCATGTGCCATCCCACCTCCTGTGCCTTGAAATTAACACCTTGGGACCTGGTGGGCTGCAGGGATGAAAGTCAGCTGTGCCTGGTAGAGTATGGGATTTCTCCTCTGGGGAGCAGCCTTTCTGGAGGTGGAATGCTGCAGGGATTGGCATGGACCCCTGGAGCCAGACACATCTTCTGCCCTGGAGCCAATAGTGGGTGATAATCCAGCACATCCCGCCTGGATAAGGGTGCACCATTTTTGGGCATCTGTGACAAGGAAATGTCCTGGTGACCTACACGGGGAGTTTTGTATGTGCAGCATTTGGTCTCCCCATGACCTCCAAGGATTCCTTGAAGAAATCATTCCAGGTACGCTGCAGAGAAAAAGGGCTTTTCTATTTCCAGAAGCCAATATCCCCGAGATGTCCCTTCTGCCAGCCCAGTTCCTCTCCCTAAGACCCATTGCCTGGAGCTGGCAGCAGGACCTTGCAGCTTGCTTGTGAGCTCCCAGCAAGCCCACGCAGCCACCCAAAGCCTCTGGGCCAAGTGGACTCTTCTCTAGCTCTGCTCAGCAGAAGGAGCAAGTGCAGCCCTGGAAAAAAAATTAAGAGGGAGAGAAGTGGGACTGACACAAAGGGAACTTGCATTAGGTGTAAGATAAAGACAGGAAACCAGGCTAGGGATCTGTGGAGTGTTTTGGGTGGCAAGAGGGGAGCTTGGGAGTGCCCTCATCTCTCCATCAGGACGGAGAAAGTCAGTGAGATGGGAACAGGGAGGCTATTTGAAGCAATATGTGCAAATGCCTTTATAATCCATGGGAAGTCAGCCTGGGGAGAAGTTACAGGTGATCCCAGGCCAGCAGCCAGCGCACCCGTCACCACCCCATACAATTGCATGTCTCCCTGCACTGCCCTGCAGCGCTTGGGAAGGCTTTGCAGGACTTCTGTGGAGACAGGCCAGTGCAGGAAGCTCCTCTTTGCACAAGGCATTTCTGGGCATCCTGTTCATCTCCCAGAGACAGGACAATAGGTAACAGCATCCAGGCAAGTGCCAGGTCCCTGAGAATGACTGTCAAGAAATTCAAGTAAAACATTTGCAAACTGCTTGTGGCTCAGCACATCTGCCCCTTGGCACAGGCCCACAGTGCAGTGACCCGGAGCTTTGCCTCTCCTCACTCACATTTTACCTGCTGGAAGCTCACTCTGCTTGCAGGCTTGTGTTGGGCTATTTCCATTTCACGGCAGCTCCTGGGTGTGGGGCCAGCAGAAGGCAGACACTGCCTGAAACAAACCCAAACCAGGGGATTTTTTCTTCTTTTTTCCTTCTCAGACAAAAACCTGAATTTTTGTTGAGTCCAAACTGGAAAATCAGGAATCTCCCTCTGCCCCCCTATTTTTGTGTTTGTATCCAAGCGAGGGGATGAGCTCAGCCCTGCCTTGGGAGCTGTATGCACCCACCACTCAGCAAAGGTTGTGAGCAGTGTGGCACAGCGAACCCGGGCTTCCCCATGTCCTTACACCAGGGCAGAGCTAAATGCAACTGGGGAGAGCAGAGTGACAGTGTGCTGCTGCTCTTGGGGCCCCCCTTGCAGCCCCTAGGTACACACACACCCCCCGTATAACAAGTCCCAGCCTCTGCCTTGAGAGCCAGCTGGTACTCACCATAAGAGCCGAGTCAAAACTGCTCTCGGAAACAGGAATTGGTGCCAGTGGAAATCGTGCCTGATGGCTTCTTTATCTTAGTGGGAAATGGTCTGATGTTTCCCCTGGAAGCTGCTGTGCTCTGTTGTCCCAGCAAAAGTTGTCCGCTGAGACCCATCTATATGAGGTTTGCAAAGCTCCTGCCCCAACTTGCCAGCACGAGGGACCAGCCACCTCAAGGGCTTCCATGATTGTATCTGGAGGTCCAGGCATGAGCTGACCTTTTTGGAAAGGGTCACTTTGCACTTGACTGTACCTGCAGAGTTCAAGCGACCCAGGCTGGTGCCAAGCTGCACAGACCACCTGAGAGCCCGGGAGAAGTCAGAGCTCGGGAGTCACCAGCACAGTGCCAGGGATGCTGAGCCCACCCAGCTTTCACCCTCCATCTGCCCCAGCCTCCCCTCCACAGGAAGCTCCATCAGAAGGAGGTTAAAAATAAGGGGCTGAAAGTACTTCCCCAGCCTCATCACAGAAGCACATCAGGCTGTTTCACTTACCAGCTCTCACCGTGGAAATTCCCGCTGGTGGGGTGCAAGTTAAAACCACTGCTTTCAAACTTCCTATGACTGTAGTTAAAAATAAGACTCAGAGCAATAATTTTCCCACTGTTGGTGTTGTCAGACCCAAAACCTGGTCCTGAACGACCCAGTGGTGTCTCATTAAGCTGGGCAAGTGTGTAATCATGATGTCTACATCCTGGGAGGGAGGAAACAACATGCTTTCTTGGGGAAAAGTTCTCTCCTTCCCACCCCTTATAAGCCATCAGCTCATCTCCCTGCACATGAAATGGCAGAGGAAGCTTAAAGCAGACTGAAAATTACACTGCATCTCTCCTTCTCAGCTGTAATTGTAGAGAAAAGAAAGAAGCACATGGATTCATCCTGCTAGGTAATTAAATGCTTAATGCTATTGACCATAAAGACATTATGGTTCAGCAGCCCAACACTAATGCATTAATAATTGCTTATATCATGGTGAGGAAGGAGCATGAGCTACTCCTGAGGAACATGATAGTTACATGGGATGGTAGCTCGTGGTGAAAAACCTTAAGACCTGAATTAGTGCTGTGATGACCTATAGGAGCAAGAGCTTCTCCCAGGGAGCCTGGAGGACAGGGAAGGTCTAGGAGGACCGTGGAGGTGTAGGCATTCCCTACCCCAGGGAAGCCCGCGTGGCCATGTTATGGATCGGCAGTGGTGATGGGATCAGTGCTGCCCCCAGCACAGCTCTGAGGTGTTGTCAGCCACGGGATCAGGAAGATAAATCTGGGCAGAGCAACCCTTTTACAACAAGCCATGATGCAAGCATGAGCAGGGACTGCCCACCTCCTGCCAGGCTCTACACTCCCAATAATTCACTGGCTGCATTAACATATTTATTATGCAGACGATATGGAGCCCAGGCCTGGGATTAAACACATCAAAACATGGCTGAGCAAGCACTGGTCCAAGCCAGAGAGGGCGATTTGCTCACTGGGAAAGATGGTGTCGACCCTTAGAGGGTGGCATGCTGGCAGGTACCGTGTGGTCCCTGAGGGGTCTCACCCAGCAAAGGACGGAGATTGCTATCGTAGCTGCACAGCATCCCACCTGTGGGGACTTCAGAGCCCAGCACATGGCAGAATTCCCATGCCCCAGTGCCAGGCAGGCTAGATAAGACCCATTTACAGAAGGTGGAGGAAGGAAGGATCTGCAGCAGCATGGGGAGAGGGGACATTTCTCAAGACCATGCTCTGCTGAGTTTTTTCCCACCTCCTCATAAGTGAGGCATCACCCCTCCAGCCACAGCAGGCTGGGTTAACCCAGCAGGTCACCTGCAGCCACTTCAAGGGACAGAGCAGACACGGCCCAAAAAGCCACCAGAGGCACGATTTCCATCCAAGCTCTCAAATCCGTGTCAGCAACCCCCTGCCCAAGGATGAGGGGAGATAGCACAGCTGCTCCTGGCCTCCAGCACAAAGACCAAAAGCACTTGCAATTTTCTCTGAGCAAATACATGCAGATCATGCTGTCAAACCCTTATTTGATTTGTTTCTCTGGTAACTCTACACCACTTGCTTCATTACTTTCTCTGCCCCATGCCATAGTCCAATAATGTAGTACCTGGCCAGTAAAAGGTCCTTTAATATAATTTACAAGTAGCTGGCACTTTCTGCCTTGCCCAGGAGAACAGACTCCCTGGGTATCCTGTTGCTCAGAAAAAAAGGGGTTTTTTACAGTTATTCTGAGTGAGATAAGTAACCTCCAAGCACTGTTTATTGCCTGATTTATTTTCATGAAGTTACATTTCTCCCAAAGATTTGATTCACTGCTTGAAATCCAGACTCCTTAAGTGTATTTCTTTAGAGAGCCTTGAAAAAAAAAAAAGGCTGTAAAGAAAGATAAGGGAAGATGCTTTCCTACAGCCTCCAGGGATGAGGAAGAAGGTTCCTTTGGCTCTTAGGGAATGGCCAAAGGGGGACACTGGGTCGGATGGGGGGGGGGGGGAGGAGCGCCTGGGGCTTCCAGTCTCCCACCTTGCCAGGTAAGGCAGTCCTGACTGGGTAAGCTGCCACATTTCCTCTAGAAAAGCCTTTCTAAGACCGAGGTTAGCCTAAATACATACTTGTGTTTGTACGTACATGTGTATAAAAGCCTTCCTAAGTGTTTGTTGGGCTATTAGGAGCAAAACATGTTTCCTGAGGCAGCTGGGATGGAAAAGAAAGCATGTTGCTGTTGCTGGGTCTCTGCACCCCTTTGTTCTGAGGGTTTGGGATGTGGCCGTGCAGCAATGGGCAGAGTTCAGGATCTGTGCGGTTGGAGCAGGGCTTGCTCTGCCCTCTTTTTTGGGAGTGGAATGAATCATCACCACTATGGGTGCCAAACCCAGCACCCTCTGGGCTGCAAGCCTCGTAGCCTCACGCCTAAACTTGCTGAAATCAGTTGGGGGTGGCATCGCCCTGCACCTTACGGCTAAGAAGTACCTGAACTGGTCCCACTGCCTTGCTGGGGCTCACCCTGAGCCCATATCCTCACCCTGGCTCAGGGCATCGCTCCCCAGGGAAACCGAGCTCCTCCACACAAGGCACTGTCCACTGCAGGGCCAGCATCGCCCAGAGCTTGAAGGTGATAAAACACCCCTGGCGGATGAGCCACAGCCTGGGAGGGGGCAAACCCAGTTGCAAAAAGAGATTGCGCTGGAAGAAAGGTCCAGAAGAGAAAGTGAAAATTTCAGGGACAGCCCAAGCATCTCCAGCCACAGTGGTGCCAGGTCTCTTTATTTAAATGTTTTTCCCTTGGCCTATAGTTTTCAAGCGTCTGCATACGTTGTGGGTGAAGGCTGCCTGTGCAGAGAGAGGAGACAGGTGGTTTCCATACCTGGCTGGCTGGGGCCCTCCCACACACCAAGGCAGCAGCAGTGCAGGGGTTAATGCAGAGCCTCGTCTCACCATCCACCTTCTGCCAAAGCCTTGCCCAAAAACCTCATTGGGGCTAAAGAAATTATCCTGCAGTTCAGCCAAGTATGGGGGGACCGAAAGCTGCTCCCAACCCTGGCAGGGGAGACGAGCGCATCCCAGGTCCCTGCCCCTGCCACCGGTTTTGCTGGAAAACTAGCTAAAGGCAAACCCTAATGGGTCTAAAAGAGCACCGAGCTGTACTTGCACTGTTAATGCAGTATCTGTGCAGTGCTGCATAGCCTAAACCTTCACCTTAAAAAGTACATTTAGCACTGAAAGGACTGGAGAGTGCAAAAATGCACCAAGCAGGAGAGTCCCGCTTTGCTCACTCATATTTAGTCCTCTCCCTTTTCTCCCGGTCCCTCAGGCCCGAGGGGGTGTTTGAACAAAATCAGGATCTGTTTTTCTACCTCTGCTTCTGCCCTCGCTCTCACCTGCAGAAAGGAGATCCTCCTCCTGCCACCGCTGAGGCTGGAGTGAAGGCAGCAAACCAGGGGCTTCAGAGGGGACAGCAGCAACGTGGTGGCTTGTGGCAAAGTGCCCAGCTGTTTTCTGCAAAACACATTAAATCCTCCTCTTGGAGGATGAGCCTGTTTTTGTAGGGCTGGCACTGGGCCCAGAGCAGCTTCTTGGATGAGGGAAAATTAGACCAGAAGGTCCTGAAGATGGTGGCAAGTACCCGTTAGCCGTATCACACCCATGAGTGTCCCATCTACCAAAAAGAGTTACCCTGCGGTAACCTATGAATTTGCACCCACTGGTGCCGCAGCATGGGAGAGGAGCCACCCTCACCAGCAAGGAGGGTACATGGCTGAAGCAAGCCCCTTGGCAGAGCGGGGCTGCGGTGGGAACCACATCTCCTCACAGCTTGCACTTGGAGATGTTCTGGTTCCCTCCGGGTGCTAAATTGAAAGGACACCAGATTGTTTGGCTTGGTCTTTCCTATTGTTTTAAATTGTTCTCCCAAATCCTGGCTAGAGCACAGTCATGCTTTGTGACCAAAACTATCACTGGCACAAAAAAACCCATATGTTGGGACCCTCTGAATGGGGCCCATTGGATCTCCAAACCTGTATCTAGAAGGTTTGGGGGGAAAACCATGAGCTACGCACAGGGTGTCTCACTGCTGACCCCAACCTCTCTCAACCCCCACGTGCAGAATAAAATTGCACAAGTGTCAGCCAAAGGCCCTGTTCAGCTCTGGAGCTGTTGTACCGGGTACACGTTAAACTTTTGGGGCAAGGAAGCGGGCCAGGAGATGGGAGGAACAGCAAGTAGACACAGAGACCTCTCAAAGGCTGGTGTTCCCAGCAAGGGAGGAGGTACTTGCAGATATGACCTGTCAGACTAGTCTCAGCTTGAAGGACAGGTGATTTCCTACTGCAACCAGTGGCTTCTAGAATAGGGTTAAACTCTGTTACATCTCCCAGTTACATCTGTGCAAGGACGATCAGCAGAGCAACACAAATCCTCTTTCCAGGAGGAAAAAACTTTAAATGCTTCAATTGCCACACTTACTCACCCTGACTGGGTGTAAACAGGTGCTTTTCATTATTCCATTATCACAATTCACTGTGTTTTCTTTCTTTTAGCTTTTTGCTGCTGTATATTTAATTCAACCATCCACCACTGAGTGAGTTGAAATCACTCTCACTTATCTCCCTTCTTCCATAGTAGGGGGCTGAAGAAGCCTGCACCCAGCCCTCATCTTGCAGGGCTACCGGCACATGCAGGTGATGCTTTTGCATGGCACTTGGCTGCTGTTGTGTTTCAGGCTCCTGACAGATGGACTCACTGCCTGCAAGCCGGATTGCCACAGAAAAATAGGAATGAAACCCAGCTCAAACCATTTGCTTTTCCATCTGTGCAAGGCAGTTGTTTAAATCAGCCCTGGCAGAGAGGTTTGGAGCTGGGGCCAGGATTAGTTTGGACAACTGAAGAGCTGGAGAAAGATGTGGATCCTCCTTTAACCAGAGCAGAAATCACTTGAAGACACCAGGAAGAGCAAAGAGCTCTTAAAAAGAGGGGTCCAGACCATGGTGCAAATACAAGGCAGTACCTGGAAAAAAGGCAGCTTGAGCTTGGGATTGCTAACAGGCTCCCAGGATGGCTGGGAGCTGCAGGTGTGGGAGAGGTGCAGGGCAAGCAGCAGCAATGCCCTCCCCTGTTCCTCATTAATGCAGCAGTAAGGCTTGATGGGTCTCCTAAATTATAATGACTTTCTTGTCATTAACTTGATTTCTTTCTGGTGACAGCAGCAGTGAATTGGTCCCAGCTGTTCTGTGCACAGGATGAGAAATTAAAAGGAATTGAACCAAGCCAAGTGCTGGAGGGGTTGGTATGCAGGAGAGGGGGGGTGCTTTGGACCAGTGATGGTTTGAGGGTTGCAGTAATGGGGGCAGTGGGACATACCATGAAGGGAGAAGTGGGGTCAGGGCTTAATTTTCTCCCTGCAAGCAGGACACTGAAAAGTAGGTGCCTGCCATAGTGAGGTCTGGCTGGGGAGGTGACACCCGTGTGTGTGCTGAGGCTACTGCCATGGGAGAGGACATGTGGAGACAGATGGATTGTGGGGTCTGGCCCTTCCAAGAGAGACAGGCAACCTGTAGGGATGATTTTTGGGGTGGATTTGCCTGAAAGTAACTTGGACCAACAAGCCAGAAGCCTGCCCTGAGGAAAGCAGGACTTTGTCCACCACTTGCCATACACCTGCAACTGTGCAAGGATGTCCCCCTCTCAGGAGCATCCCCCAGCTGGGACCTGGCTGGGGGATGAAGGAGGGCAGCACTGCTGAGCTTCTTTCCAAGCCTGTGCAGGCAAGTGTCAGTCAACAAAGGGTTTTTATCAGCTATCCTTGCAGAGGTCAGGCACAGGAGCTGAGGAAAACCAGATATATTTCTGTCCCTATTTTCTGCTTCCTGTTGGTAGATCCCATGCCTGCAGGTACCTGTCTGCCCTCTAGTGCATGGAGATGGGCTTGCTTGGGGAAGCTGCTCGATCCCATCTCTGCCAAATACCTGCTGGAGACCTGTGTTCTCCCCTCCCGGCAGCCCCAGGCTGATTCCTGTGTGAAATAGAGCTTTTGGCCTGGCTTTTAGCCCCAGGGCCAGCTGGGACCATCCTGTGCTTGATGTGAGCTCCGGGGGTGGGAAATGTCTCACGCTTGGTCTCAGCATCATTAACATGAGGTGGTTGTTAATGCAAGGCAGTCACTCTACCTGCTCAGGAAAGATAACAAGAAAGATGTGTTTGGCCTCCAGATGCCTCTTGGACAGCTTTCTCCAATGTGTCACGTTAAATAGTCCTCAACTGAGAAGGCAAACTCTCCCTGGCTGCCATGATAAGCACAAAGAGCAATAAAACCCTGTAATTAAAGTCTGCCGCTATAATAATGTTGCAGCAGGGACAGCTGGTGTCTAGCCTTGAGTGCACGTCCATATCTTGGATTTTTACTTGTTTTCATTACAAACTCATTTTGGAAGGGGTCAGACCAGGTGCCACTGGGTGCTTTGGGTGCCAAGAGGGAGGGGAATTTATTGTCTGTGCACGGTGGGGTGGGGGAGCAAGGGCTGTCCTTCCCTTCCTGACTGTAACACAGACCGGGTCCTTAGCAGAAGCAAATACCCTCAAAACTGCATTTGAAGAGGAGCTGACCTTATGGAGAAGCATCTGATCCATGAGGAGTCATCTCCTCTCAAGACACTCCACCACCACCCTTGGGAACTTGTGCTTACGCTTCACTAGTTCTAAATATAGATAAAACTAGATAAAAGTTAGCTTTTTCCAGTCTGGGCACCCCAGCCTTCCTTGTCATGCTGGGGTTTGTTTCACCCCAATGGGGACTGGAGAACCAGTGTCCCCTTATCCCCATCCATGCAGGTAACCAGGGCAGACCCCTGGGACATGTGTGTTGGGGTGCTTGGAACCCCAAGCATGGCTTTTGTGGGCTGTGGGAAAGCCCTTTGCAGGCCGTTGTCCTCCAGGTCATTTTTGGCATCTACCACTTGTTCCCTCCCAGCCCTGAGGACCTGCTTGGGGATGATGCTCAGGGAAAACATGGGGGCCTTGGTCTGAGACTGATCCCCCCAGCCCCACCAGCAATCACAGCCAGCTGTTAGCAGTCCCCACTTGCCCTGGAGCTCTGCCATTCAGCCAGCTTTAATCCACTTACTGCCATGCTAATTAGCATCACTTTCATTTCTTAACCGATGTGTCCCCGTGAACCAAATTAAGCACCATGCAGGTTCCTCTGACATCAGTTCTGTCATCTTTAACAACAGCACATCACTACGGGAGAAGGTGTGGGCTAACCAGACAGTCTGTCTCTTCCAACCTGTTGCAGTGGGGTTTTAACCCTGCCTCAGTGATGCTTGTTAAGGTGCCCAGTGGGTTCACTGGGCCACTTTGCCCCCAAAATTCTCCCTGCATGTTGCTGCTAGGCTGTGGGGAAGGACACTGTGCATCATACGTCCGTCCCTCCCATCACCCTGCCATAAGGACAGTGGGATTTCAGGTGGGGGGGGTGTCCTTAAATAACACACAGACCTTTATTTCTTGGAGATGCCCTTTGCCCATCTAGCCCCAGTATGTCCCCTCCCTGTGTGCCCTAAGGGGTGAGAGATGTGGGGTACGGGCAGCCCATCCCTTCCCTGCACATGGCCCAGCCCCTCCAGGGCTGTTGGGTTTGCTGTGACATGGAGAAAACCATTCTCAGTGCAGGTGACAGTCACCCCATAACATGGCTGTGAGTCAGCCCGAGCACCCAGAGCCACAGCTGAGCACCTCCATCCAGGGCCCTTGGGGTGTGCTGTGCTTCCCACGTCACCTCTCCCCAGCCTCCCTGCAGCACACGTCTGCTTGGAAAGCTGGTTCCTGCATGAGTCCTGGCTTTTTGGGAAGCCACCAAGGAGCCATGCAGGAAGATGGGCTACCTTCAGTGTGGTGCTAAAAACTGAGCCCACATATGTCCCTGAGGAGCAGAATCAAACTCTACGGAGATTATATTTCCCTCACCCATCTGTTTGTTCTCCTGCCTACCTCTATGCTGCCCATCACCATTCTATAGACACTAGGCATTAGCTTTTTGTCACCACCACTATCCTGGAGTAAGAGGAATAATTGAAATATGGTTCAAAAAAGCAACCTAAATCAGTGCCGAGCTCAAACCCAGCACATTCTTGCAGTCTCATGGCAGTTACGTTTTCCTGCTTCCCTGCTCCGCTCGCAAAGGCTGGGAGCTCGGTGGGAAAGGCTGCTGTGCCATGGCCAGGCAGCCCAAAACCACCCCACCACCCGGCCCCAGCCAGGGACTGCTCGCTCCCAAGCACGCAAAGGCTTTGCCAAATTCACACTGTATGAGTCTTCCCCATACCACAGCTGCACGGAGGAAGCAAAAAAACAACCCTTCCCTTGGCTTATTGAGGAGGGGTGGCAAAAAAATCTGCTGACGTTCTCCATAGCCATCTATCATGGCTCCAAATATACAAGGCAATTGCTGTAAAACTTGAGTTTGGCGCCATAAAGGAAAAAAAAAAACAAACTACCCATGCCTGTTGCAAACAACCACAGCACAAAAAAAGAGCCTTACAAGGCTGGGGCAGCCTCAGAGATGGATTGCTTTTTAATCCCCAAAGCTATGGTAATAAATCTTTTTATTGGAAGCTCTGGAGGGACTGTGTCACTCAGGGTGTGCAGCAGTGCGGGGGGAAAACAGCTCCATGAGCTACTGGGAGAGGAGTCTCCTGAGAGTGGAGCCAGAGGTGATGGAGGAGGGACGGATGCTCGCTGTGGGGGTGCTGAGCGGGTACAGGGGGGCAGGAGGGTTCCCCCAGGGCTAGGAGTGGGTAGTTAGGCAGGAACTGGGTGTTGGACAGATGCTGCCATGAATCTGGGAGGACAGATGGACAACAAAGCTTTTGAAGATGAGATGGTGGCATGGTGCCTGACCCAGCCATGTGCTCTGTATTGCAGGGACAGAGAGAAGTCCCAGGCAGTGTGTTGGGATCCTCCTTCCCCCACAGCCATCCTGAAGTGCCGATAGATCCCCCTGGCCAGTTACACGGGTGGGAGCAGCGGGAGAATCTCACCCCATCCCTGGCTTCTGCTGCCTCCCTACCCCCACAGGGCTCTTTGCTTCTATACCACCTCCCCAGCAGGAATAATCCCTCTAATTTATACCAGGAAGGTGGCAGGAGACCAGGTTGTCCCCAAGAGCGCAGGGCAGTGGGGAGTATCATCCCTGGAGCAAACAGGCTCTGTAATTCCCTTCCTGAGGGCTGCAATGAGCCTGAGACAGGCAGGAGCCAGCAGCCACTGCCTTCACAGTGATGGACAGGTGTAAAACCCTCTCTGTGAAACAGTTCTCTCCCAGGAGATCAGTTCCTTTTTTATTAGATATCATGCTCTGACTGCAGCGTCTACTAAAATTAATTATGGTATTAAAGGTCTTGCCCAGGAGCCTTCAATTGCAGCATCTCTCATGAGTCCGGCTGGCATGCCGTACCCAGGGACTTGGGGTTATCTCCACATGCTGCCACAAAACCTTGGCCAGGGGAGCAAAGTTTGCCCACACATCTCCACCCAGGAGGTGCCACCAGCCATGTGGCAGCTGCAACTTTGGCAAGCCTTCAGGATGCTTTTCACAGTGATCCCTGGCCCAGCTGTGTGGGGGGCAGGTGATGGGGCAGCCCCCAGCATTGCTGCCAGACATGCCGCAGCCTCAGCAGCACATTCCCCTCTTGCATCTCAGAGAGGGGAATTTGGGGTAGCTGAGAAGGACAGGGAGTCTCAGATTAGGGGACGGCAGGACAGCTGGGGACACAAGACATGGTGAAGGCAAAGCCAGTGCCTCACCTTTCTGGCTGCTCTGAACTCCACTCCAGCTGTGCTGAGCCCCAGGACCCCTCAGAAAAACTCCAGGGAGAGACACACTGTCCTCTGGCACTGACCAAGGAGCTTGATCTGCAGCAGCTGCAGCCTCCCACAGGCTGCCTGCTCATGAGCAGGTGGACATGTCCTCCTGACTTGCAGCACGAGAGACCCTGAAGCTCCACACAGGTGGCTGTTGCTGTGTAATAAAATACTATCGACGGCCTATTAAAAAGCCATTCCCTGGAGATTTGCAGCCAGAGGAGTGGCCAGGTGAAGTGCGATGGGGCAATAATGGCCATCAAGGAGTCATCAGTCACATCCACCCATGCAGCAGTGATGAGGGGCCCCGCACAGCTGCCAGGGTGCTGTCCCCTGCCAGGACCATCAGCAATGGGAGCCAGAGAGGGAAGGAAATAGATGGATCTTGATGCCCTTAGCCACACTGACATCCTCCAGAGAGGCTGCGAGCAGCAAGCAGAATGCTGAGGTGCAAAGTTACTGCAGCCCCACACCCACCCTCACCCAGCAGCACCCCACAATGGCAGAGGAGGGATTTGCCCATGGCAGACCCTGCCATAGGGATGGGGTGGGGAGCTGGCCTCACTGACCCCAAGCCAGGGACTGAGTCTATGGAGGCAGGAGGGAGTTTGCAAGTCCCAAACCCTGCCTGTTCTTGGTCACTGGCCTGGCCATGGCCCCGTGTGATTTGCTTAGGAGGAGATGGAAGCAGAGCAGCAGGAGGCAGTGGTGCCCCTGCCAGCACTCTGCCTGGGGCTTGCTCCTCTGGTATTTCTGCTCAGGCTCCCAGGTGAGCCTGCTGGCACATCCATGCTGCCCAGAGGCACAGCTGCAGGACACAGAGCCAGGGGAGCCTCCCCAGCTGGCTCAGGGGGAACTGGGGCTGAGGAAGTAATGCAAGTCAAGAGCTCAAGCTGCTCGGACAGCCCCTCAGGCGGCATTTCAGAGCCTCAATATTTCATCCTGCAGGAGGACCTGGCGTATGCCAGGAAGTCAGCGGCATTGATCTCGGACAGTAAATCGATGGGCCCTTCCAGCCCGGGGGAGCACAACCAGCCAGCCCACAATCCCTGGCATTTTCATGACATTTCCTGAGCTGTGTGTCTGGGGACAGATTGATCGCCACTGCTCCGGAGGCAGCTCCCCCTCAGCAATGGCCCCAGCCCTAGCTGGGCCCTAGCATCCGGGACACAGGGAAGGGTGCATACATCCCACTCACACCTTCTCTGCTGTGTCATGCCCTGAGCCCACCCAGCCCCACAGACTCGTCACAACAGCAGAACCTACAGGCAGAGCTGGTGGGACACCCCTGGCGCCCATCACTGTGGCACATGGCCTGCCTGTCACCCCCTAGGAGGACAGCCTGTGTTCAGTCCTATGCTGGGAGCAGAGCTGGGTCCTGGAGGACACAACCAGGGCACAAATCAGGCCAATGGCGTTTTTTAATTCTCTGTGCAGGGCAGGGATGGAGGAGGACCCCCTGCATTTCCTGGGGGTGCAGGGGGTCACGGCAGGCTGAAGAAGAGGAGGGTGGCACCTGCCAGATGCACATTGGAGGGAGGAGAGTGGGGCGCATCTGTGGGGCATGGGGAATGCGCAGAACTGTGCCTCGGCACTGTCGGCAGCCTGGGCATCCCATTGTCCTGTATTTCCCCCTGCAGGCTCCAGCTCTGGAAGCAGTTGTCGTGCTCCTTCCCTTGCTCTTGGGGTGCTGGGGTGGGAGGAAGGCTGGGAGCAAGAAGCTGTACTGGCACCCTGCAGCCAGACACTGACTGGCACCACTGAAGGGGTGTGCAAGAAAATCAGGGACACATCGGTGCCAGAGGGCCCTGGGGAGGTCTCGAGAGAGACGTTACCCACAGACCTTTCTTTCCATACTCCATCTCGTGCAAACCTCTCCCGCCCCTGTGGGTCTAAGTCCAGGTGCGAGCACCTCTCCCCATTCAGCACGGTGTTGTTAAACAACCCAGGGTGCCAGACACCCCTGACACCTGTACCTGCAGATGCACCCCACTGTGCCGGCAGGGATGGGATGTTTTGGGGCATTACTGGCATATCCATGATATAGAAGCCAGCCCTCCCCGCACCATAAAGGATGCCCTGGCCTTGGCCAGCCCTGGCGCTGAGTGCAGCAGGTGCAATGCATCCAGGGCACAGCATGGCCACCACTGCTGTGTCCCCAGAGCAGTGCTGCTGAGAAAATCAGCCTTCACATCCCAGTGTGACAGCACAGAGAGGCAGGGACCCCTCCATCGCTCCTGCCCTGCTCCCCACCAGAGGATGGGTTGCCACGGTCAGATGGATGCTGGTGGTGGGGAAAGCTGGTCCCAGTCGCACCATGTCTTCCTGCTCATCAGCAGAGGGACGTTGCATGCATGGTGGCCTGGCCCCCCTCCACCTCCTCCAGCTCGTACTCCTCGGCATCGGAGAGGGGCAGCCCATTGGTGCTGGGCATGGGCTCGCACTCAGTGCTGCGGGTGGTGGCACGGGTGACGCTGGGTGAGTATTTCCGTGACTGTGGCAGGCGGTGGCCATGGTGGCACATCACCTCCTTGAACATCTCCCGGAAGCGAGTGGACATCAGGTTGTAGAGGATGGGGTTGGTGGCTGAGCTTAGGTAGAAGAAGACACCCGAGATGATGTGGACATACTGGAACATGTGGAGCATGTGGCTGGTCCAGGTGGAGACAAAGCTCCAGACGAGGCGGTCGGTGTGGAAGGGGGCCCAGCAGATCCCAAATACCACCACCAGCACGACTGTGGGGAACCGAGGAGCTGGTGTTACTGGGGGAACAGGGCTTACCCCTCCGGGGACCTCCAGTCCCTGGCCAAGCACCACCCTGTTTCAGCTTCAGCCATAGCAAAGAACATCCAAAAAAACATGGGAGAGAGAAAGGGGGAGAGGAGAAGGGCCCCCCGATGCCTTGTTGTCCTGACATGGAGGGCCTGGATGTCTGGGCAGGATCTCCCTCCACCCATCTCCTGCCAGGGCTGCACCAGGCACTGCTGCACCATGCATATCTGCTCCCCATCGGCAGGCAGCTGGCCCCACTGCAGCCCCACAGCACAGCTGGGGGATGCCTCTGCAGGCACCCCGCCTCTGGGCACCCCACCACCTCTGCAAGCAAAGTAAAAGCTCTCCCCACTAACCAGGTAACCCATGGGGCATGGCCAAGTCCAAGGAGCGAGAGCTATTTGTGCCCCCTCCTCCTGCTCAGTTGATTTTTCTTTATAACCCAGCTCTCCTGATGCATACCTACATGATGCCATACCTGTGCCATGGTGCATCTCCGTGGCATGCAGGGACAAGTCTCCCTTTGTCCTCCTCCCAGCCCCAGTGCTGGGGGAGGCTGGACAGCCATTACCACTTCTCTGGGATGCGTCAGAGAAGCAGTCCTGGCCGTGCTGACGAACTGGGCTGGGCAACCCACCATCTCTGTGCTGTCACGGGACTGGGAGCACGCAGAGGTCAGCATGCTGGGGAGAGACAGCTACCCAAGGGCAGCCAGCTCCTGCTACTGGGAAGGTGGCCAGAGGCTGCAGGGATGAGGATGGGGAGGGGAACAAGGGCACAGAGCGGTGGGAGAGAGGGGTGCTCCAGTGCAGCCTTGGGGCAGTGCATTGTTGCCCTAGGTCAGCCACAGAGGCTGTGGGGATGGGTAGGAACTGGTCCCTCTCTGGGAAATCCCACCACTACCACCAGCACACGAGATCTGGGCTGCGGGCTGGGGGGCAGGTTCCCCCATCCCACCTCCTTTCCCTTTCTCACCCAGCACTTTCCTGGAGGAGGGGAGGTTTCGTGGCCAGGAGGGAGCAGGCATGAGCAATCCCCACCACTGGGCAGGAGCCACCAGATCTGCCTTTGCCCTGACACCCCATGAGCCAGCCCCACAGCCTTCCTCCAGGATGACCCAGCAGTTCTGAACTGGCTGTGCCTCAGCTTTCCCCCAGCACCCTCCCAACACAGCTTTGGGAGATAGTCCCTGTCTCTGCCCATTCCCAGCATCAGACTCCCCAGCATCAGACTCACACAGCATCTTTGTGACCTGCCTCCTCTTGACTTTCTTCTGCCCTCGGGCATTGTGGCAGTCGCGTCCGCTGCCCGGCTTGGCTCCCAAGGCTTCCAGCATCTTTTCTTTCTTGAGCTGCAGGCCAATGAGCAGGTAGAGGACACTGATGGTCCCCATGGGCAGGAAAAAGAAGATGATGGTGGTGATCTGGATGATAAGGTTGTAGGTCAAGCGCGGCTTCACCAGGGTACAGATCTCCGAATCAGGCACCTGCCCTCTGCCAGGCACGTAGAGAGGCTGCAGCCCATGGAGGCTGGTGTTGGGGATGGAGCAGACAACCGACAAGACCCAGATGGTGGCGATGACCCTCTTGGCACGATTCCTGGTCACCATGTACTTGGCCTTGAGTGGGTGTACCACAGCAATGTAGCGCTCCACACTCAGGGCCGTGATGTTGAGGATGGAGGCGAAGCAGACAGCCTCAAAGAGCAGCGTCTTGAAATAGCAGCCACTGGCACCCAGCAGGAAGGGGTAGTTGCTCCACATGTCATACAGCTCCAGTGGCATCCCCAGCAGGAGCACCAGCAGGTCAGAGACAGCCAGACTGAACAGGTAGTAGTTGGTGGGTGTCCTCATAAACCGGTGCCGAAGGATGACGATGCAGGTGAGAGCGTTGCCTACAGCACCCACCACAAAGATCAGGAGGTAGATGACACAGACAGGGACAAAGAAGCTGGACCGTCGAGGTCCCAGGTACTTATCCCGCAGCTGCTCTTCCGTCAGGTTGGCATCCTTGGGGTCGAACAAGGTGTCTGGGTGAGTTCTGTTGCAGAGATGAGGGCTGATGGGCTCCATGGGAAAGTCTCGCTGGGGCAGGGAGAACTCGGGGCTGGAGCAGTTGACATAGGGATTCATGGCTGAGGAGAGATAGGGAGGTTTGTGGGATGCTTTCCCAACCCCTCTGCTGCTCCTGCTCCCACTGCCCCTCTCCTTGATGATATCAGGGTGCCAGGATGACACTGATCACCATGGCTCTGCACCTTTGTCCCCATCTTGACACAGCTACAGCCTTTCCTTTGGGAAACCACCCAAAATCTCCTCCAAACCTCCCTCCAGGGTTCCCAAGCACTCTTTGCCCCATTTCCCATCTACAAGCAACCCTGGCAGCTCCCCAGCCCACCTTGGCCCCTTTACCCCATTGTCAGGGGGATCTTGGCAGGGCTGTCCCCTCTCCCTGCTCCCACAGCAGAGCAGGATACAGCCCCAAAGCCAACCCCAAAAATCAATCCCGACTCCAACTGTACCAGCCATGCAGAGGGGCTGATGGGGCAACCATAAAACAGCCACAGGGAACAATTGATCTTTCTCCCTAGGAAGGACTTACGGCTTGTTGGGAAGCTCCAGATGAAGGCTGAGGTCCCACCACCCCTGTGCCAGATGGGGTTGGGCTGGGGAGGGAGTGTGGGAGGGTATGGAGACTCCACTGCCTTAAGAGGCAAGCTAAAGGAATCCTGTTGCTGCTCTCCCCTCAGAGCTCAGCTTGGAAAAGCTGCCTGCCCTTATCTACCTCTTGCTCATCCTCTGTCAGAGGAGAGGCTGGTGGACGAGCTGGGGGGTGCCAGGGGCTTCCTCTCCCACCACAGGGCAAGCAAGCAAAGCTCAGTGCTGAGCCCCTACCCCTGCTGGGGGCTGGGTCCTCGTTTGCAAAGCTGCACCGCCAAAAAGATGCTCTTCAGAAAGAGAGGAAATACATTAAAGTAATAAACTCCATTGACTCTAAGAGAGTCCGGTGGGGGTGGGGGTGGGGGGGGAAACAGCTGTCTCCAGCCCCATCAGCAGCCTTCGCAACGCAGGGATTTGCCATTTGCGTGGCCTCCGCGGTGAGTGCATCCATCAGCCCTACTGTCGTCCTGACACCGCCAGGTGCAGAGGCCCCTGCAGCGCCAGTTGTCCGGGCTCATCTCGGGAGGGATGCAGATGGACCCAGCAGCTTCCTGGGGTCTCCCCGCTTCCAGATGTGCAACCCCTGGGTCACCCAAATCACTCCCCAGTGGAGCAGGTGGCTCCAGCCGGTTCCTGGCACACTTCGGTGAGAGTAAGTTGCTGCACTGGCAGGGTCACCCCTCACTCCGCGCCCGGCGCCTGCTCCCTCCCCGCGCCCAGTGTCTGTCTGTCTGACTGCTCCTGCCTGTCCTCTGCGCTGGCACCCCGTCCTGCTGATAACCCGCCCTCCGCCCCCGGTCGCAGGGCAACACTCCTGCTCCGTAGCCGCGCACAGACCCATGCACACACGCAAACATGCACACGCGTACGTGTACACGCAGACTCGTGCACACACCCACGCACACTCACGCGTTCCTGCGCCCCACGGACGCGTAGCAGGGCTGCGTGTCCCCGTTCCACCCGCGGCTCCTCTCTCCTCCAACACGTGCTTTACCGGGCCGAGCCCAGGTCGGAGCCGGCTGAGCCCACGGGCGCCCGCCCCCGCCTCCGGACCCCCCGCACCGCCGGACTCCGCCGCTGCCTCCAGCTCCTGCCTGCGGAGGAGCCGGGCTGACGGCTGCGGGGCGGGGGCTCCCCGGCTCCGCCACCACCGGGCTCTCCAGCCCCCCCGGAGGTGGGGACAAGGCGACGAGGGGGAAGAGGGAGGGGTGGAGTCGGGGGTCGGAGTAAGGGGGGAAAGGCGGCTGCGCATCGCTCCGCCGCTCCGTGCGACGGCAAAGGGCACTGCCACCCGCGGGACGGGCACGCACCCATGGGCACAGGTACACGCATTGGTCCCTTCATCCCCTCTGAGGGTGGCAGGACCCAGGGGGACCCAGTCACTCCCCCCCCCCCCCCCGACACCTTGAAGGGCTCTGGCATCCCGGAGACCCCCCTCGATTTAGCCTGTTCCAGCACCATCCTCACTGTGTACAGAGGTGTTTGGCTGAGCTGGGTGAGCTGGAGTTGGAAGAGCCTCTGGCAGAGCTGGATTTAAGCAGGTGGGACAGGAGTCTTGCAGAAGGAGCTGAGAGAGACCTGCCTCCTGCCCTGCACCCTCACCCAGGCTGAGCCTCAGCACAGCTTGCTGCACTGCTGAGCACAGCACCTGTGGCCAGGTTGCGAGGAGCTGCCTGGATCTGGTGGCCTCCAGCACCAGTACACTGCCCCTGGGGTGCTGCCCCCCCAGATACCCCTCCTGATGCCAGAGCACACAGCAGACAGGAACAGCACCCCTCACCCCTCTTTCTTCACATGGCCCAAGGTGGAAACTGAAGCACAAAGTTCCCACTGGCGCCCTCCTTCCCAGGAGGCTCAGTGCCCACAGGAACACTCTGCCTTGCTGCTGTTGCAGAGGGAAGCAAATACAGCCTGGCTGGCAGCACACAGGTGGGTGCAAATGTTCCCAGGGCCACCAGGCACAGCCTGGCACTGGGGCAGAGCACCCAGCACAGCCCCTGCTCAGGAGCCACCCATGTGGACAGCACACACTGGCACGCTGCTCCAGAGCACCCTTGGGCTGATGGGTGCCAGCCGCATGCTGGGGGGGTGGGGAGGGACACTCAGCACCCCACTTCCCCACTGGCTGGTGAAATAAAGCCGAAGGAGAGCAGCAGGAGACTGCATCCAGGGAGGTGGTGGCAGGTGGAAACAGTGTGCTCAAACCAGCCCAGGGGGCTGAGGCTCACAGTGAGAACTGATCCCTCAAAGCCCTAGAGACATTTTTCCTCCACGTTTTAATAAGACACAAAGATCCTGAAAGCCTTGAGAGTGCCTGGCCTCTGAACATCCTGCCCCTCCACACAAGCTGACAGCAAAGGCAAAATCAGCCCACGGCCTCCCTGGCCTGCAGCCACTGTGCTGGAGCAATGGATCTGTGCCCAGCTCTGTCCCCCCTGGCTGACAATGACGGGGGCGAAGGAAGGCCACAGGAATGCCAACAGAGCCATTTCTGTGCCACTGCATGCCAGTGCCAGCCCTGGAGGGCTGCGTGTCTGGGTCTGTAGCAGAGCTCAACGCTCAAAGAAATTTCAGAGCTGGCAAGGGATGGTAGGTCAAAACCAGCAAAGCTCTGGGCCAGCTTGGTGGCCCTAAGCTGGCTCTGCCTCTGCTCCCAGCAGCAAACAGGCTGCAAACAGAGGGAAGCTGGCAGAGCAAACACACAGAGGGCAGGAAGGGTCCAGGGCTGCCCTGAGAAATTACTTTCCTCAGGACATCATCTCTTGCAGCAGACGAGAGGAGCTACTGAAACCAAAGGGCTGGAGGGTAAATAGCTGTAAACAAGTCATTATGCAAGGGGAAAAAAAACCAAACTGGAAATAGTATCTGAAACTGGGAGGGAAAATAGGTGCGGCCCACTCCTAAGGGACTGATGAAAGCAAAGAAACCTCATTCCCTTTGGGGATGGAGACACGCTAAAACCCAGGGGTTTATATCACAGGGCTAGTGACAGCAGGGACAGGACACTGGGACAGCAGCTGGGCAATGCTGGCAGGGGCTCAGTGGGTTTGGCTTACCAGATGCTGGTGTGGGCAATGGTGCCTGGGAGCTGGCACATTGCAGGCCACAGCTCCTGGGTGGCAGAGCCAGAAAGGTCAGCTGATGGGCAGAGATTTCTGTCCCTGCCTCTGGATGGAGCACAGGCTGCTTTTTCCCAGAGGGATGCCCAAGGCAGGCTGTGTTGTACCACTGAGACCCCAGGAGCCTGAGCAAAAGTCCACCTGAGATATTGCACTGGGGGGTAAAGCATTTCTAGAAATCTCTCTCTCCCATTCTCCTTCCTCTCTCTATCCCTCATGTGCCTCCCCTGCTGAGCACACACCCAACACACCCAGCTCCCAGCACAGTCCCAGCTGGTCCCTGGACTCTGTGCACTGCAGTGCAGCCATCTCCCCCATCCTTTGGGCAGAGGCTGTTCCCTGCATGCAGCCATGATGCCTCCCACCCCTGTCCCATTCCTCATCCCTGCCTGAGCTTTGCCCCCCCCCCCCCAAGCTTTGCACCCGTGTCCTTGTCCCTGCAGGGACGCCCACAGCTCATTTGTCTTGCACCCCCATGGGGATGAGGGGATGTCTGCTGGGACTGGAGCTTTTGGAGGTTGCTTGGGTTGGAGCAAAGCAATAGAGTTGCTGCTGAGCTCTTACCAAACTTCAGCATCTGTTTTCCTGAAGTCTCCTCCTTTCCTAGCTGAAGGCACATGGTAAGGACAGTCTGCAAGGGACAAGGACCAGTCAGAACTTGATTCACTCAAAGCTGAACCATGGGCCCCTCTGTCCACATCCCTCCCTCACCACCCCCGCAACAGATCCTGGCTTCCAGTATGGCATCAGGCCTCTCTGTCCCACTCACCCACAGTCCAGCTCTCCCCGTCCCAGTTTTGCTGTAAGATCAGAACCAGGGGTCCTTCTCCCTTTGCCTCCCCTTTTCCTCCACCATTTGCATCAGCCTACTGAAGCATCCCCCATAACTGCAGCCCCCACCCTACCTGCTGTTTTATCTCTTCGGGAAGAGTTGGTAGCTCTCAGGGGCTGCATGTCACTTTTTTCCGTCAGCATCTCTGTTTCTACCCCTGCCCCCAAGCCCCCGCAGGCCTGACAGCACTTCGGAGTGATCCATTCTGGTTTTCAATTTTCTGATAAACCAGGTAACCAGGAGGTGGCAACCCCTCTTCCACTACTGCTCCCCCACTGCTTAAAGGGGATGAACTGCACATAGGAGCATGACCCTTTCAGCCTATTCCCCTTATCAGGTACTTTATATTAACCCTGCCCAGGGAGGCAGCAGAGGGGATGGCTGGCAGCACAACAAAACCTGCTCCTTGCCACAACCTGTTGGCCACAGCCCAGCCATCTCCATGGCCAGAGCACCTCTGGGCTGGAAATTTCAGCAGCAAGTAGGCAAGTCAGGAACACCCATGAGGATCCCTGAATAACCCCAGCCCAAGGGATCTCTCCAATCTTCCTCCTGCTCTCTGCCATGCACCCGTCTGTCCCAGCCAGCCAGTGTGGAGGTTGTCCCTGACAGTATCTAGGTTCCTCCACATGCAGGTTAAGGCTGGCACAGAAATGCTCAGCGAGGCTGGCTCTGCAGCATCACCAGGAGAATTAAGAAGCCAAAAGAGAAGACAAACAGCAGCTTTGAAGCTTGAGAGCTGCAGACCTAATAACCAACCACATCCACTCCATACTCTTTTCAAGAGTGCATCGCTCGCGGTAATTGCAGGGTAGACCAGCACGGCCTTTTACAGAGCTGTCTGTGCCCCATCCCCTGGTTTTCAGTTTTAATTAACACCCTCTGATCCTGAGCACAAAGACACCAAGCCAGAGTGACACTGCATCCGAGAGGGAAACGGAGGCACGGACAGTCACTTGTCCCCTCCATGCCATCCTACAGCAGGCAAGAGCGCCCCATCACTGCCACTGAAGTAAGCAGGTGAGCAGCCCCTTCTCATGGCATTGCTGCAGCAAATCTTCCTAGGCAGGAATAGCCAGCATGGACAGAACGGGGTTATGAAGCTTTGGTACAAGAATAAACACTCTCCCCTTGGAGAACAAGAAAATCTCTTAGCCACAGGGATGGAAAAGGGGCTTCTCTCCCTGCTGGGATCTGCCTACTCAAAGGTGCCCCTCTTTAGTCACCTGGAGCTGGCATGTCCGGAAGACGTATCTCAGAGCAGGAAGATGTTCATTTCAGTCACTAAGGCTGAGAAGAACCATTCAGACCTGCAGGGCACCAGACAGACCTGGATCTGGGTAATTTTGCAGTAATATAGCTGGGGGTGAATGCAGGTCAGTAGGGTGGCCTTTCCAAAGCAGCACTGCTGTCATTTACCCAGCAGAGCCCACCCACACATCCTTGTCCAGTGTGAGACACCCTCCTCTAATAATTTCTTGGCCATCACTACTCTGTGTGTTTCCAGTCACTAACTCTCCAGAGGCCTTTTTACATTCTGTAAAAGCTGTACCCACTCCCAAAATATAATCTCAGCATTGTTACCTCCTCATCCCCTCTTGCACAGCCCAAGAAGGTAACATCTTAACTTCTCCCAGTAGCGGCAGCTCTTTCTAGATCACCAAGTCCCCTTTTCTGAGCTGGTCATAACTTGCCAGCACCCTTTCCAATGGGTAGGCACCAGGCAAAGGAGCCAGAAAGGAGCCCTTGGTTCCCCGGGACAGGTAATCGCATCCCTGTAGGATGCAGGGTGGGTACCCTGCTCACAGTCCAAGGTTTCTCCCTGCAGCAAGGACTGCACTTAAAGCCCCACAGCTCATCTGAGAAATTGCTAGGGAGGGGCATTTCTCCTCCACCCCAAACTGGGCTGAAAGGAGAAAGAAGAAAAAAAAGACCATTTCAATGTTCACTGGGATAAAAGCAATCAGCTTTCTAAGGAACAGCAAAATTGGCCTCTGCTCCATGGCATGTGTTCCCCAGGTCTGCTGTGGGGACAGGGAAGACAGGCACTCTCTAAGCAGGTATTCAGGCTCCACGGCAACCATAATTTTGCTAATCAGGGCCAGCACAGACTTGAAATGCTTTTTCACCTGGCAGGAGCACTGGGCTTTTGCAGGTCCCCATCAGGTCAAGCTGCCCAGGGGTCCTGCCTTGGCTGTGCCCCCAGCAGTGATGGAGCAGGATGAGGGTTGGCTGCAGCCAGGGCATCCTGACAAGCAGCCGCACAACCCCAGCACTGCATCCCCCATTCAGCACAAGACTGGAGACCGTGTTTTTCTGCCAAGGCCAGGATAAATCACCCAAGATCAAAAATGCATCAGGTTTTTTTTTCATCCCCGAGCTGCAGATGTATCTGTCGGCCAGGGCTTTGCTAATAACACACCATTTTCCTGCCTCCTCCTCACCATCTCCTTCAGCTCCTGTCTGATGCTGCCCCATGGCTCCACGCGGGGTCAGCAGCAGTGGCAGAGCAGATGCTGGCACCAGTTGTAGCAACAGAGATGGCATTTTGTACCCCTTTCCAGCATCCCTGGGGAAGAGAGGGGCAGCTGCAAGCAGGGGGGTCTCGCATCCCCCTGCCCCATGCTCAGGGCACAGCTACTGCCACATTTTCTTTATCCTGGAAAATGCCAGCTTGGGAAGGATAAGAGGCAGCCCACAGCGAGTACCAGAGCTGTGGCAGAGCAGCAGACAAGCCATGTTGGAAATCCCTTGTTCTGGCTGAAAGTTGCTCTGTGGCAAAAACTGTGACACACTTGGTGGCTGGCCAAATGAGCCCTGCCTTCACCCAGCAACACAGCCAAGCCAGGGGACATCCAGAGGAACAGCTGAAAATATCCTGGCAAATTCATAATGTGCTTGGGATCGCCTCAGCTACATCAAGACCTTCTCTGGAGCACAGACCTCATGCACCTTCCTAAGCATCAAGAAATCTCTATTTATTCCCTTCCAAACCTCCTCCTTTGTGAGTTAAAGATAGATAACTACATGGCACAGCACAGGGACAGCCTCTCTCCCCATCCTTTGGTTCAGAGCCACTTTGCATTTGCAAGTTGATTTAAGGTGCCCGCTAGGTCTCCCAGGATTGATTGCCATGACTTTTATTAGCTCTCCCAGAGATACACATTCCCTGCCTGCACATTGCCCTCAGCACCCAATTCATAAGCCTTTAAATGGGACTGGGAACAGGTTTTCATCTAGAAGGAAAAGCAGCTGCTTGAGCTCTGAAAAGCCTTGCTTGCGAAGAACACTGGGCAAGGAAATATCACAGAGGTGTTAGGATCCCATTTGCCACATAGTGACTCACTCTACAAGTAAAGATCAAACTCTCCAGCCATAAAAAAAAAACAACCAGCTACAACAACATCCCGAAGAACAACAAACATGGCAGCAAATACAGATGTAGGCTAGAAAGGGGGAACTCATCATGGGGTCAGTAGTAGGAGTATCTTACACTGGTTGCTGGCACCTTTAGTGGTTCACTGGAAGACAAAAAAAGGCTGGGGGTGAGAGAGCAGCTGCTTCAGGGAGAAGTGCAGGGAGCCCTCCCCATCTCCACAACATCCTCTCTCAAGGCACAGGAAAAGTTGCACGGGGCAGGTAGGAGGTGAGAAGGCTTTGGAGAGGGTCACACTGACTTGATGGTCACCCTGTCACCTGAAACATCACAGCAGTTCCAGATACAGCATTTCAACTAAGAATGGACCCTGGTGCTGATGGTAAAGGAATGGGATCTTCCAGCAGAGCTGGGCTCAGGGTGCCTGGTGAAGCCCCAGCACCTCCCCAACCAGCTGGCAGCCAAGGGTGCCAGTCCCACATATCACAGTCAAAACCCTTTTCACACACCTGACTGCCAGGCATGAGACAAGACGCTCTCCTTGCATCTTCTCTATGCAGGAGGTTCCAGGCTCTGCTCCAGGTCCTGGGACAGGTTTTTACTCTAAGCCTCACTTTCCAGGCACTGATAAACTTCAGGGCTGAACTTTTCCAGGCTTGTTCTGCATCCAAAAGATAAATTCAACTCAAAAAAGTGAGACACATGCAAAAACTTCCATTTTTTCCAGCAGTAAGTTTGTGCTTCAGCTAGACAGAATCAAAACTCAAGGAACACCACAAGCTTTCAGGGATGCCAATGCAGCAACTTTAGTGTGAATGAAAGTGGCCTGAGCCCCCAGAAGAAAAAAAAAAAAAAACAAAAACACAAATGTGACTAAACAGCCTGAAATACTCCTGCCCACTGAGAAGAAATCTAGCAAATTGTGGGAGCTGGCAGGGTTCATCTCCGAGGACAGGCAGCAAACAGCACCTCAATTTGTGAGATGGCTGCCAGCAGTGCTGCCGTGCCAGAGAGCAGGGGACGCTCACACTCCCCTGGGGAGGACAGCAGATCTAGCCCCTTCAGAAACCTGTAGTGTTTTGCTGCCAGCAAACTGGAGCTGGACGAGCTCCCAGCTCCTTGTAAAACCTACCTGTCCACTTGATTCAGGGAGAAGGGACCATCACAGAGGCAAGGGAGACTGAAGCATCCAGGAAATCTGATTTCTGTGCTGGGGCGGATCAAGTATGCCACATCAGGATAGGCAAGAAGCAGAAATGGGAGAAGGGTCATGGCCCATGGCCTAGACTTTGCAGAGGGCTCACCTGTACTTCCCGGGGCTGTTGGCATCACCTCACCCCATCCAGCTGTAAGCAGAGGTCAAGCAGAGGTCAAGGTGAGCAGGCAAGAGTTGCCTCTGCCAATGGCCCCCAAGGTGACAGCTCACCATATCTCAGGCCAGCTGATCATCCCTCTAAGATGAAATTGCCTTTGGCAAATGCTGTTTTCCATGGCTTGCCCACCCCACCAAACCCATCAGTGCTGCAACACACCTCCCTCAGCCCAGAGCCACAACCCCACCACCCACCTCCTCCTCCCTGCCTCTGCAACACTCACCAGCCCCTCTTTCACTGTGTTCATACAAGATGGGACACAGAGCAAAGATCTGACCTGCGTCTACCGTGACCATGAAAAAACATAGTAACCACACCCAGGGATGGCAAACCCACCCACTCAGTGTGGCACAAGATGGGCTGAATGAGAAGCCACAGGGCCACATCACATCAGCTTAGTTATGGTGTGACACATACAGTGATGGAGTAAAGCTAGAGGTGGGGACACAGGCACTAACAAGTTAAGTAGACACATGCAGGGTGGCAGGTCTAGATGACACCCATCCTGGGGAACCACAGTAAGACACCAAAGTCACCCTGCCAATAGCTGAGACCTTGGAGACACCCACAGGACAGAAGAATATTAGTGATGATAATTCTCTCCAAGTGGAGGGATAGAGAAGACAGACTCTCAGCATGATTTCCACACTCAGAGAGAAACCAGAATAAATAAACATCCCACCTGCAAGCACTGAGGATAACCCCAAATCCACATCTCACAAGCACAGCAGATCCAACTGTCCAGTTCTCCTCTCTGGCAGGATAGTGCTCAGCGGGTGAAAGCCGTCAGGCTGGCACAGCCTCACCACAGTAAAACTCCCTGTACTGACCAGTACAACATACTCCCAAACCAGGGAACAGGCTCTAGGGTGACTGCACACACCTCCACTTCTGCCCAGACCCTAGCACGGCCCCACGGCCACCCCCTTTCCAAGCCTGGAGGCAGCAGCGCCCCCTTCTGCCCTATTAGCCCTTCCTACAACCTCTTCCAGCCCACCCAGGGAGCAAGCCAAGCTGCCCCCACCCTCAGCCCCTTTATAGCCCTGAGAAGCACCCACAGCTGGGCCAGGCTGGGCAGCACCTGGGTGAAGGGATGGACTGGGTTAATCCTTTACTTGCCAGCCACCAGCCTAATGACACCCTCACCAGCAGCTCTAGAGGAAAGGGTTGGGGGCAGTTGTGCATCCGTACATTTAGCACACATGCTTCAACTGCCCTCTCCCACCCCTTCCCATCAGACCAATCTCCCATGCCTCAGTTTCCCTCTGTGTTCCTGCCTGCTGCCGTGGTTCTAAGGAAATTCCTGTTGTCTCCTCTTTTCCCTCCTTGAGGTGCTTCCTAGACAGGCAGGCATCTTTCCCCATCCCAGCTGACCCACCACAAGACTTGGGGCATGCACACCCTGCTTCTAGTGTCACTGGGACTGGTGGGAAGGGTCTGGGGCACAAACGCAACCTCTAAAAGGGTTTCCCTTCCTCTGGACCTGCAGCTCTCAGATGAGGCTTCCCAGCCAGGCTTGGTGGCCTCCCAGAAGCATCTTGGCCTCTGGCTGCTTCCTGTGTCCCAAAGTCCCCACGAAGCTAGGCATTTCCAGCTGCTCCACCGGGAAGACAGGATTAAATGCTGGAACTGGCTGGGATCTCCTCTCCTTGGCCATGTCAGGCTGCTCTGGCAGCAGTGCTGACTGGCAGCCTGCAGCTGACTGCCTGGATTTGGCCCAGATCCCATTTATGCTATGATTTTCCCTGGCCCACAACTTCTCTCCTTCTTGCTGACTCCATGGCAGCCCCCTGCTATTAGTCCCAGCCTCTGATGTGCCAAAAATCTCCCTTGTGCAGGTGAGGGTCTGGGATGCCCAGACCTCCTGACTGCTTCAGAAAGCAGCAGTTTTCAGAGAAAAGCAGGAATTTGAAGAGGACTGGTGGATTAGACACATGGCCAGAACATGGCACCTGATTCACCCAGGACTGATGTGAATCCCATCCCATGTGGCTCCTGCTAATGGCGGGCTTTAAATAAACAAGCAAATGCTGGGCAAATGGGAGAGATTTTCCTCTGGCGTCATGCAGCATTGCCTGCAATATTCCTCTCCAACTCTCCCTCCGCCTACCTCCCATCCCCATCTGGCAGGTTATTTCCATCCTGCTCCCTTTTCCCACCAATAATGTGTTTGACGCTACCCAAACCTGGGAACAGTGGGGTGTGAACGAGAAGGAGCTTCTGGTGAGGCGCCACGAGCTACCATTCCAAGAGCACCAGGAGCATTGTTTCAAACCCTGCCTTTCTGGTGCTTTACATCTGCATTAATTTAGACTAGTTACATCCACTATAAAGTGATCAGAGCAGAGTTTCTTCGTCCCTGCTCTGGGCTTGGACGTGGTGGTGGGTGATTTGAATTGGGAGAAACCCACTTGTCAGAGAGCTGATTTGGGGCTGCCCCAAGGTGCAGTGAACACCCTCTTTGCTGCTGCAGTTGCTGTTTCCAGGTATGTCAAGCTTCAAATTCACTGTACAGGCAGCTTAGCTGGGGGAAAGTGCTGGCAGCAGGGTACAGCCGCCGGGTCTGGAGGCTGCGAGCCCCCTGGGACAGGAGCTGTGAGCCTGCCAGCTGGCCCACGGAGGGACAGACACGTGGGTTTTCTCCCCGGGGTGTGTGGCACCTGGAAGGAGGTTTCCTGGGAAGCTGGCTTTGCGAGCCACATGGAGGGGTGACAGTCCCCGTTTTGCCTCCCAAGGCTGCGGCACGTCCCGCGGCCCCGACACTGCAACGGCGGGCGGCCATTGCCGTGCCATGCCCACGCTTCGTGGCATTTTGGCTCCCTCTGGTGGAAACACGTGGGAGCTCCCGCGTGTCCCACGGCCACTGGCCACTACTGGCCACCAACTGGCCCCGCTGGTGTGAGGCTCCCGGGCAGGGCAGGCATTTGCCTGCGTCCCCGCCGCACCGCCGGGGTGGGCTGGGGGTGTCGCGCTGTGCCCGCTCATTGCAGCCCCCAGGGACTAGGGTGGCAATGCCCACAAGACTGGGCACCGGTGCGGCTGGTGATGGGGGCGCCCTGGGAACAGGCTGGCACCGTGACCCCTGGGAAAAGGGGTCTGCGCTTGTCCATGGAGGGTGTGTGGGGTTTGGTGGAAAACGAGGAAGAAGGGGTGTGAAATGAGGAGAAGGGGTGTGAAATGGGGGTGGAGCAGGCTGGTATACAGGGGAGAGCCTCTCTCAGGGGTGGGGGAGCGCAGAGCAGATCCCCCTGGCCCCATCACATCCTCCCATGTCTGGCCACTTGTGGTCGTTTATTGTCCCCCTTTCCCTTGCCCAGGGGACTTGGGAGGGCTTCTCACCCGATCAGCAGGAACCTGACTCCTTAGTGCAGTCACAGTTTGGGGGTGCCCAGAGCAGGTGGGGTACAGCAGTGTGGGTGATGGTGTGGGGAGGGAGGGCACAGCACCAGTGGCTGAGAGGGAAAGGCAGGCAGTGGGCAAGGTTTCGGGGGACATGGGGTGGTGGGAGGTCTACATAAACCCCCTTGGTGTTCAGGACAGCCTGTGAAAGCAGCGCTGCCAAGCCCCGTCCCTCCGGTCAGGGAAGGCTGTGGAGCACAGGGATGGAGACGAGGGGTTTGTGGAAGTGTCTGGTGTCCACACGATGGCACCAGACCCGGAGCGGAGTCCCCAGGCGGGGTGGCATGGCAGGACTGTCCCCGGGCCTCAGAGCTGTGTGACCCTGTGCCTGGGAGACACCATGGCTTTTTTGGCAGTGCCCTGCTTGTGGGAGGTTTAGGGAAAGGGCTGCACAACAGCTCCCTGCCAGCAGCTCCTTTCAGCATCCCTCCAGCTTTGGATGCCCCTGCTTTTGCTCCGGGTGTAAAACGGGGAGGAGGTGTCTAAAACCCGGTCCTTGTTTCTCTGCTCCATCCCCTGGTCTCATCTGCTGTCACCGCTCTCTACAAACCTCACCTGGCTCAGGTGTGCACAGAGCCAGCCTGCCTGGCCCACATCTCCCCACCCTACCAGACAAACCAGAGCCCCCTCCCCTGGGAAGGAGGGAGGTAGCTGGTGGTGGGGGGCAGATGCATTGGAGCAGGGGCCAGAGGGAAGGATCCTGCCTTGTGCTCGAGCAGAGGGCAGGGCACATGGGGGCTGCTCAGCGGCGACCAGGATTTGTTGCTCTGGTTTGACAGAGGAGGATTTTGACCATACTGTCCCGTCCCTTGGTAACCTGGGTGAGGAGAGGGGGTCAGGCTGGAGGGCACCACAGAGGGCTTGGGGGCATAATGACTGCAATGACGGCATCCCTACAAATCACCTGGGTTAAAACACATGCTATGCAAGGGTCCCAACTGATCCTGCACAGGCTCAGCACCAGCAGGATTAGGCCCTAAGCCTCTCAGCAGGCAGCCAGTCTCTCCTCCATTTACAGCACAGCCCAGTGCCCTGGGCTGGTGGTTGCAAGCCAAGACCCACCGTACTCCTCCACCTGCTGAACTCTTCCCATGTGATAGTGGTTCCTTCCTCTCCCCACACTGCAGCCAGATTTTCCTCTGAGCCTCTTCCCATAAGGCAACGTGCATTAGTAGAGGATGAAGGCACTTTGGAGGCCCAGAGCAGGTTCAGGGTTCCTCTGGTGGAGCTCCCCCTTTGCCCATGTGCGTGGGAGGGTGGGGGGCTTTCTGCTGCTAACAGCTTTGCCTGCTGCAAAGCTTGTGGAGGCTCAGCAAAGAGTTTTTCTTATTGGTCTCTGCAGCGGTCCAGGAGATCCAACACAGCAGCGATGTAGGCAGCACTCTTCATGCCATCAGCAAGACAGATATGTGCCCCAGATGGGGCTGCAGGCACCCTCCATCCCCTGTTCCATATCCCAGCCACAGCTCCAGCCAAACCCCTCAGGTCCACAATTTTATCAGAAAAGCCCTTCCCTGCTTTCTCCCCAGCTGCCCCCCACACCGGGGGGTCACCCCAGCTCCCCACCCCCACCCCCATCCCCACCCCCATCCCCATCCCTTTCCTCCTCAGGATGCCCACAACCCCCCCAGCCCCAGTAGGCTCAGCAGCTGTTTAACCAGCAGTGAGCCAAGATCCCGTCACAGCAAACAGCGCCTCGGCGCAGCGTCACACTCCTCCGTCTGCCTGCCTCCATCTGCTGGCTCTTATCCCACATCTCGACTGGCAGCACCCTGCTCGCAGGGTCTGCCCTTTCCCTGTCTCTCCATCCCACCTGCCCAGGACAGAGATCTGGCTCGAAGGTCTCTATAAGGCTTTGGAAGCAACACAGAGGTTGGGGGCTCACTGGAGTGAAGAAAGACACTGCAGGACACCCTGTTTGGCTGAGCCTTCACACAGGGATGCTGAGCTATTAACCCCAGGCAACCCATTTCCCACTCAGCACCCTTAGGAGGGCTCAGGCCGTATATCCCGGCTTTCCCCATATCCTCTATCCGACCAAGCCGTCTGCTGCCTGCCCTGCGTGGCTCTCACTAAGTAGCTTTGGCTAAATCTCCAGCCGGAGGAAACTAATCCCCACGGCATCATGGCCAGTGCGATCACCAGCAGTGCCAGGGTAGCAGACAGGTTTGGGGATGGCAGGGCAGAGGGACATGGCAGGTCCCCAGGCAGTGAGCGGGCATGCCCACGGGTCCACTGCTGCCAGCCCAGCAGAGCAAAGCCTGGCCATGATGCTGCCGGGCCCA
Organism: Phalacrocorax carbo; assembly: GCF_963921805.1. Classification (NCBI taxonomy): domain Eukaryota; kingdom Metazoa; phylum Chordata; class Aves; order Suliformes; family Phalacrocoracidae; genus Phalacrocorax; species Phalacrocorax carbo. The sequence continues at coordinate 37,135,824 of NC_087519.1, read as the reverse complement.
GCCAGAGTCCCAAAGTTGGCGGCAGGAGGGGAGCAGGGATTTGTGCCTCGGAAGGAGCAGCTCCATTGCTTTCCACAAAGCAGATGTCAAGGCTTAGGAATAAACCACCTCCAGCAGGAATGCAAGCTGGGGGAGATGTAAAACCCGCAGCCTCCCAGCAGCCCCTGGGGACTGGGACCAGAGCAAAAACTGGACTGCTGCTTTAGCACCATTGCATGTCCGATGCCACCCTGGCATCCCCCATTGCCCCCAGCCTGCCCCAGACCACCCGTGACCCGCTCCCCACGGAGCCCACCCCCACCGCTGCCTGTTTCCACAGGGAACTGCATTTCCCATGGAATGGAGGACGTCCCCGATGCAGGCAGCTTTTCCACCAGGATTTCTAAAAATAATAACTCAGGCCGAGCCAAAAAAAAAGCTTTATTTTCTTTTTCACTGTTTTAATGGCAAGCTTTTGCTGTTCCACCGGGACACCCCCCCGCCGGTGCCTGGTCCCCGCCCGGGGTGGGGGAAGCACCTCGGTCGGTACCGGGGGAGCCGGCCCCAGCTCCGGGGAGCGCCCCCCCGCCCCCCGGCCCCGCGGGAGGACCCGCATCCCCCCGCCCCGCCCCGGCCCGTCGCCATGGCGACAGTGACCTCACACAGGGACGGGCGAGCGGACCGGTCGCGTAGCAACCGTCCCGGTGACATCAGAAGCCCGGTCCGGTTCCCACAGCAACCCGCGGGGCAGGGAGGGAGGCGGGGGCCGTTCGCGGGGTGACCCCAAGCGACCGCCTCCCCGCGTCCCGCAGCCGCCGCCTCCCCAGCAGCCCCCCGAGCCCCGCGGGAAAAGGGTTAACGTGTATAAATCAGCATATCTTAGTGACGTCAGCCGCGGGGCCCCGCTGCAGCCAAGCCCGGGGGGTGGGTGGGGAGGGTGAGGTGTCGGATAGGGAAATGAGCCCCGGCCGGCCCCCACGGGGGCTTGGGGGGCTAAAAAGGGGCAGTGAATCCTCCCCTGCCCCCAAACCCCAAGCATCGCTCAGCCGCACCCCGACCCTTCCCGGGTGGGGGGGCATGAACCCCGACACGGCTGCCCCCGCCCTGCTGAGGAGGGGAGTGGGTGTTCATCCACCGTGGGGAGCCACCCCGGCAGCGTCTCTCATCTCTCCTGAGGGAGAAGCACGAAAATATTTAAGCCAGGCACTCCTCGGGGTGCAGCCAGTGAGAGCGCGTCGCAGGTGAAGTGCCTGGCGTGAGATGCTTCCTGCCCTCCAACCAAACGTGTGTACATCCATCCCCTCACCTAATGTGCGCATCCCTCACCCTGGCAAACATGCTCCCAGACCCTGCACACCCTCTCCTGTGGCTCCGAGCCCTGGATGTCCCTCCAGCCTCAAGTGAGGCCAGGGAAAAGAGCATAAACCTCTCACCACCTTGGGCTACCAGTCCCCAAAGTGGGATGGTTAGGCTATGCTCCTAGGGGTGACCGGTGTCACCGGACGCCTTTGCAGGAATTAATTCCCGGCATCACTGGTGTCCCCAGTGGGATTAGCCACTAGATAGCACTCTTGCTTTACACACGGGCGAGGGAGCTGGCAGGTATTTGGCAGTAGGAAGAGGGGATGCAGAAGGCAGCCTGCTCACCCAAGCGCTACCCACCATGCAAAATGTAATCCCAAATGGGGTGCGCTGCAGCGGCTGGGACAGAGCCAGCTCCTCCGGCCCTGCCGCCAGCCGAAAATAACCATGGCGGGGGTGACTTTCAGCAGGGGAGCAATCTGCACGGCTGTAAGGGCAGGGTGCTGCGCACTGAAACGCAGCTGACTCTGGGGTGGTAACTGCTCACCCCTTGGGATGAAAGTGGGAAGGATCAGGGGATGCTTTTAGTGGGGGAGAGGTCTGGATCTCTGTTTTGCAGCTCACTGGACATAGTCCTGTCAGCAGGACAGCCAGCTCCACGGGGGAGCACCTACAAGAGAGGCAATCACCATCACTGGGAGAAGCTGTGCTCATCCTCATGACCCAATACATGCTGCAAATTCCCCTTGTCCATTTATTTCCCTCTCGGTTGCTGTGACTCATGCTCTCCAGCTGCCTGTTTACAGACTGTTTTCCCAAGGCCCCTGCAGAGGCAATGACCAGTCGGGAGGAACTGGGCTGCTCACCCAGGTCCTCGAGGGAAACCCTCCCCAGAGGTCTGGAAGCGGGAGGGAAGGGACAGGAGTCAGATGCCTGCACGCTAGGACCTCTCTGAAGGGACAGAGGCCACTGTGCATCCATTGCAACTGGCTACACCCACAGACTGGCTACACCCAAGAGCCCAAGGCGATGCCAGGGCTGGCACCACCAGCCTGCATGGCATTGCTCTGGCAGCCAGGCGCCAGCAGGGCAGAGCTGGGTACCACCCACACAGCTCCATCTCCAAAAGGTCAAGCGCCACCAGCCTGGAAATGCTCCCTGCACTGCCTCCCTTCATCTCCCATCAGTGGGTGTCTAGCATGTCAAACCCCCTTGGGCCAGGGATGAGGAGGAAGGACCCCAACAGGGTCCCAAAGAGATGGGAGGGCTGATGGCAGGGGAAAGGCAGGAGAGTTGGGGGAGCCCCAAGGGCTGGCGGGTTGCCCTTGAAACAGCCCCAGAGGGAGGTTCCCCATGCGTGCATCCCAGCCCTGCCTCCTTAGGGATGCTGTGGCGCTGGGGAGGGGGAGCTGGGGGAAGCAGGCTTTGTGGTTTCATAGTGCATCTGTGCCCTTTGAATCCCCATGTGAATGTGGAGGTGGTAAAATGTCACCAGCTGGGCCGCGGGGAAGGGGGCCGGGCGCATAAAACCTCAACAAAGGGCAGCCATTGTCTGGGGAGAGGCACGGGGGGGCCAGCAGGAGAGCCCTCTGCATGCCCCTCGGCCCCCCAGCCCCCACACCCCACAGCTTAGGTGCCTGATGAAGAGGCAGCTTTATCCCATCCCACGCCGAGCCCCCCCCCCCCCCATGGAAGGTGATGCAGATCCCCGGCACCTCAGGGCATGTCCCTTGGGCATGCAGGGGAAGGCAAATGGGAGCACAGTGTGCCCCAGCCCCTTGACTCTGCTCAGGGCTGCCCTCCTCCATCCAGCCCCCATTCCGATGTCCTGGCAAGGCTGGCCTGTGTGGGCAGACTGGACAATCCTGCTCAGGCTCAAGAAGCAGCCCAGCCTCCCGTCCACCTCCTCCATTTCAGGGCCTTTTATGGCCATTGGCTCCATCAGGGTAGCAGCCAGGGTGGCTTCCCAGCCCACTGGGTCCCTGCCAGGCAGGGGAAAGGGACACTGGTGGGGTCACCCGGGGATGCCCCGAAGGCAGCTCACCCTCCACAACCCCAGGAATCATGTCCTGCTGTGGAACAGCAGCATTTTGGGGGCACCACATCCCTCACGCCACCAAGTTTTCTTTGTGCCTGCTGCTATGTGTTGAGATGGATGGAGCAAGGGATAATCTCAAATGTTCAACAAGGGTGTTGTGAACACCATGGGGTCCCGAATGGGCACAAAAAGGCCCCCACCATGGAGCAGGGCTGAACACCCCAGTCCAGCTTTGGGGTAAGGTGCCAGAGACCTGGTGGTCACCAGGGTCAGGGTGGGTGGAGGGAGGCGAGAGTCATGCCAAGCACTCATTTCATCCCTGGGCTGACGAGCTCATGTGCTCCACCCTGGAGCTGGCTGCAGTCCCCCAGCCCCGGCATGAAAGGTGCTGCCGCAAACAGCGCCCATCATTTCCTCCTCCATGGCAGAAGCTATGGAACAGGTTCTTCAGCAACCCCCTGGCAAGGCGACAGGACAGGGAGAGACAAATAAAGGTGCCGGCTGAGACTTGGCACCACTGGTCAGAGCCACCCCGTGTGCCACCGGGAGAGGGGCCCCACAGACCCCTGGCCATGATGGCAGGAGACCAAGCCAGATGGGTGCCGGAGGGTGCTGTGTGTGCCACTGACCTTGGCCAAAATCCCCTGGGAGGCAGTTGTAGGGGAAAATGTGGATTTAGTGTGCTCACAGGGTTGGGACCCAAATCTACCCACCGGCTCCAGCCAAGAGGCAGGGACAAAGATGCCCACAGCAGCTGAGCAAGGTGGCCAAGGGTGCAAGGCTGCATGCTGCCTCACTGGGATTGGCAGTGAGATCCCCCCTCCCAGCTGCAAACCAGGGTCCCAAATGGGTTCCCCATCCCTGTTCCTGGCTGCCGGGGAAGGGGGGCAGATGTGCCAGCAGCTCCGCAGCACATGTATCCCAGTGTGAGCCCAAGTGTGGGAGTTTACCAGGGCTTTGACGCAGGAGACGTGTGATGGGAGAATTGTTGCCAGGCTCGGGGAGGGATCCAATCGCACTGGGGTGCTCTCAGCAGATTAAGGATCGGAAAGCTCTGGTAATTATTTTGCAGTATAAAAATAGGCCCAGTTTTATCCCTCGCCCTGATCTCCCGCTCCCGCCTTGCCCTGCCCCACTCCTCCTCCCCACCCAAGGGTAAGCAGATGCCACCCACCCGGTGAGCACAGCGGGAGGGTGGAAAAAGCTGTTGGCCGGGTGCCGGTGTTTCTAGGGCAGAGGGGGTAAAAAAGAGGGAGAGGGGGTCCAGAACATGGCAGCGATGGCAGCACAGCAACAGCATCTGGCTGGCACGTGCAAACCGTGCAGAACGGGGGCTGGGAAAAGAGCCAGGGCATGCACAGGGGCGTCACCATTGTACTGCGGGGCATCGTGCCAGGGGAGGGATGAGCCTGGGGACAGCAGTGGAACAGATGCCTGGTCAGGAGAGGTCCACATCTGTAGGACCGTCTGACACAAAGAGGGAGCATGGCTCCAGCTCTGGCCATCCCCATGTGCTGGTGGCTCCAGGAGGACCCAAAGAAGGCTGCTCCAGAAGTGGAGTGTGAAGCGGCTCGAATCAACTTGGGGCAGTTCCCAGACCTCCCATTTCCCTTTGCTGGGGTCTGGGGTCACGTGGTGGCTGGAGCCACAGGGACAAAGCATGTGGCAAACACTCCTGGACATGGAGTCCAGCCTGTCTTCTCACCTCCTCCCACAGGCTGCAATAGCTCTGGCCAATTGGTATCTCATGGCAAGCCTAAAATGTGGCCTCTCCCTCCTGTCCCCATACTTGCATGGTGCCGTCCTCCTTTGCCAGAGCATCCCTGGCCCAGGCCAAAGGAAAAGCAACTCCCTGTGCGAGGCCTCCGCAGTGCCCAGCTTGCAGGCAGCAGAGCATGCCGGGACCTGTAGTCTGGCAGCAAGCCCCAGCGTGTTGCAATGCAACCCGTTTAACCCTGCAGGCTCCCACCCACCCCAGTCCCGCCGGGGAAACAGCTCAGCTGCAAACAGAGGCTTCTGGGTGGAGGGGCGGCAGCTGCCAGCCCGGTTACAGGCCATGCAAACCTCGGGCTAGTGGAGCAGCGCTATAAATATCTCCTTTTGCGAGACTAAGTCACGCAGCTGAGATCACATAAGGGGAAGTGCTGCCCTCGTGCAAGTCCTCTGCAGCTTCGGTGCCTGCACAGCATGGCCCGCTCTCCCAGGAGCACCCCCATCACCGGGTTCACTGCGAGGACACTGGGGTGCAGAGCAGAGAGATGGCTGGCAGACCAGTGCGGGCAAGCACAGGGCCATTTCTGCCACCAGCAGAGAGAGGGGGCAGTGCCAGCTCCATGAATCCCCCATCTGCCCCTCCAAAACACCCTTTTCCCCACTGCCACCCCCACTTTCCTTTATAAGCACAGCACCCCTAAAACCACCTTGTACAGAACCACAAAGCCACTGCAGGGCACCCCCATGCCCATACATAAATTCATGCCCCCTGCTGCACTCTGGGCACACTGCACCCCCTAATCCATGTGCAAATCCTGCAGGCCCTCTGTACCCCAAAACCTGCAGTAGGATGGCTGGGGGAGGCAGAGCCCCCCAGGATGGCTGTAGCCCCTGTCCCCTGCAGAGCCCCCAGCTGCGAGCAGCCCCCCAGCCCGGTGGGGTGCTGCAGGTAGGGTGCCCTGACACTCCCCAGCCCTCGCACGACGCACCGTCGCCCCCAGCCCGGTTGGCAGCCGAACAACCCTCCCCTCCCGCCGGTATTTTTCCATCCACCCCCCCACCCCACCCCCCCGCCTCCCGGTCCTTTGTTCTTTGCAAATCCCGGATCCGGCCCCCTCCCGCCAAGGGGGCTGCGTGCACCCCCCTGGTCCCCCAGGGATTCACACCCCCAGCGAATCCCCCCGCGGTGTCCCGTTGCCCTCGGTGAGGGCGCGGACGGGGGGTGCCGAGCTGAGCCCCGGCCCGGCCGCCCCCGCCCGCTTGCCTGGCTGCGGCCGCTGCCTCCTTCGCCTCTGCCCGGCGCCGGGGCCGCCGGGGTGCGGAGCCGCCATGGGGCACCGGAGCCGCCGCGGCATCGGAGCCTCCCAGAGGTACCGGAGGTACCGAGCTGCCGGGGTGCGGAGCCGCCCGGAGGTACCGGAGCCGCCGCAGTGCTGGAGCCCGCCGGGTACCGACCCGCCAAGGTGCCGGGGTCGCCGGAGCTGGTCTCGGAGCTGCCGTTCTCCGCTCCTCCCCGCCCTGCGCCGCTGCCTCCCGCTCACCCGGGCCGCCACCGCGGGGCCCGGCCGGGGGGGACTGCCGGCTCCCCGCCCCGCTGCCGTGGGGACGGGGACCGGGACTGCGGCTGAGGAAGGACCCCGATCTCCCCCACGCCCCCCCCCCCCAATCCCTGCTGCAGTGGGGGATGCGGTCTCATCCCCTACTCGCTGCAATCCTCCCCCTCCCGCCCCAAATGCCTGCTCCTGCAAGGACTGTCCCCCCTCGCCCCCCCCATCTTTTCTCCCCTGTGTGCTGCTGTCTCATGTACCCCCGCTCCCCAGCATCCGCTGTACAGCTCTGGTCTTACCAGACCCCTTTCTCCTGCCTGTCCTTCAATCTCTGCTTCCAGGGGTGCTGCCGGCAGGGTCCCCCCCAGCTCTCCCCTCTCTGAGGTGCAGATGACCCCCCCACCGCCACGGATACCCCAGCAGCAGCATTCAGTCCCGCTGCAGAGACACAGACCCATCCGTCCGTGTGCCACCCTCCCCCCCCAGGGAACGAGGACTCCCAGCCCCTCTGAAGCAGGTTTCACTCCCCTTTCCCTTTGCAATAGGGACCCGATCCCCCCACCCCCCCGGCCAACTGTGCTGTGGGGAGAGGTTGCTCTGCCCGGGGCTCTGCAGCTGGAGCAAGCAGGACCCCAAGCAGAGAGTGGGGCAGGATGCCAAGGGAGCACAGGGCAGGCGAGAGGGGCGCAGAGCCACCCTCCCTGTGCAAACCAGAAGAGTCTCCCAGTGTGCAGTAAGGGATGTGCTGGGAATGTCCCGAGGACGGGGGAGCAGCAGGTACTTGAGGAAGAGAGGGAAGGGGTGACCAGTCCCTCCTGCTTGGCCTTGGGTGAGTTAATTGCCCTGTGCCATCGAGAGAGCAGTCCCCTGGTCCTGAGCTTCCTACCCAGGCAAAGGCGGGGTGCAGCCAGCTGGCTGGGGAGGGATCATAGCAGGGCCGCAGCAGCCCCAGCTTAGGGCTGTGGTGTGAAATCCAAGCGCGATCAGACGGGCTCATTGCTTGCCTTGGCTGTGCCCCCTGCCCAGCAAAGTGCCTGTGGGCGGCCGTGCTGGCAGCCACAGCCCACCCACAGATCCAACCTGTCTCCAGCCTCCCATCTCCTAAGCCCAGCTCTGGGTCACCACCACCACCCCATCCCTGCCCCAGAGCTGCTGCGGATAAGCCACTCTGATCTGCTCTCTCCATAGCAGAGAAGGACTTGCCAGAAGCTCGGAAAGCCGAGATGCTCTGGCAGGGGAAAGGCAAGTTAAACCTCCCTCCCTCCCTGTTTTGGTGGGGAAATCTGCACAAATCCAGTATTATCCTGGTGATTTGGGGCTGGGGCTATGCCCAGCTGCTGGCAGAGCCCACACAGCCTGGCACGGCCCTCCCTGCTGCCTCCCTTGCTGCCTGGCCGCTGTGCTGAGACCATGCCAACTCGTTTCACCCAGGGCGAGCAATGACAGCTCCCTGCTGAGCGGGGCTGGATGGAGCAGCCTCATTGGCTTTGCCTGCTGGAATGAGCAGAGGAGGAGGAGGGACTGTCACAAGTCTCCTAGTGACACTTGGCCAACTCATTGCATCCGGTCTCTGCCCTCCCCTTCCAGCAGCCTGGGCTGGACTGGAGCTGCCTGGATGGGGATGGCTGCCCTGCAAGCCACACGTCCCCAGGCACTTGTTAGGGGCAGGGGACACTGTGGACATGGAGGGGACAAGTGTGGCAGCTCTGGGCCATTTGTAGGGTGGAGGGAGCTGGATGACAGCGGCAGGATGGGGGATGGAACCATAGTACAGTGTGCAGGAGGGAAACTGAGGCACAGCAGCTGCCAGGGCTGTGCCTGAGGGCAAGTGGGAGGCTCTGCCTGGCTTTCCGGAGGGCAGTGCCCGGGTGGAGTGGGCACAGTGCTTCCTGGCAGGGCAGCAGAACCGATGGCAGTGAAGATAACGCTAAAAATATGCCAGCTGCTTTGTTGCCGGTGACAATAGCCCACAGTATTTTTAGCTGTTACTGTGAGTGCCTTCTCCAGTCCCACTGCTGCCCCATCCCTCCCTCAGTGCTGCCAGGCCCCCCACAGGCCCTGGGGCTGCTTCCCGGTGCTGTGGAAACCGTAACGTTAGAAACTAAACAAAAACACCTCACCAGCTGCCACCCCCGGCTGAGTCACAGTGCTGCGTGCTCCCCTCGCCCCTGCCTCTCCCTCCCTCGCTCCCACCCCCAGCCCCAAAAGCAGTAGCTGGTGTCCACCAAGCCAGCCCTGCTTCCATGTTTGGGAGATTGCGTCTCCCAGGGCCAGGCTTGGGGTTCGCTTCACTTTCCCCCATCCCAGGACTCCAATAGCTGGGGATTTATGGAACAAACTCTGCAGGGTGGCATTGCTGTCCCCAACCCCACTGCAGAGAGCCAGACCCCAAGCAGTGCCTAGTTTGCCAGCACAGCCCCAACCTTCACTCCCAGACCTGCCAGTGGCTGTGTCTCCAGCATAGACCCTGCCCACTGCCAGGGAGAAAAATAGCTGGACAGGAGCAGGCAGACACAGGAGCTTCTTCGCACCCCGTGGTGAGGGCCAGGATGGGGTGCTGTGCCTGTCCCCCTCATCCCATTGAAGTGGAATGGTGTGTATGAGCAGGGGAAGGTGCTTTTGAAGTAACAGCAGTGGTGGGACATGGGGAGATGAGGCAGCTCTGCTCTACCCTCGAGGGAGGTGTCAGTGCCGGGCACCTGCCAGACCCAGCACATTGGTGTCCTCAGCCTACCTCATGGGGGCACAAGGGATGAGCAGAACCCCATCCCACCTCCCAGGGGTGAAGGGGTGTCCCACTGCATCACCACCGCTGTGCTGCCCTAGCCCTCACAGGGCTTTTGTGGTGGTTTCCGGGGAGCTGGCAGGCTGCCGTGGGGCAAGTGGGGCTGTGGCCCCATAACCAGGGCTGTAGCCCCATAGCTGAGGCTGTGCACTGGGACAGCTGCCCTCCCTCCACCACCCATGTCCCAAAGCCACCGGCGCCCACCGAAAACCTGCCCAGCGGGAAGCAGTAATTTGTGTTCAAGGGCCAGGAGAGGGCCGCACCGTCTCCTCCCTAAAATACGGCAGCGGCCAGCCGGCGGGCTGGGGCAGGCGGCTGCGGCCATGACTATGTTAGGATGTTCTGGGGCTGAGGGCAGATCATGTCGTGGGTATGAATTAATTAACACTAAGCAGTTTTGGATGGTGTCCCAGGCTTTTTTTTCTATTTACATTTTAGCCAACTCCAAGCCCGCCAGCATCTGCCAGGTCCTGGGTCTGGAGGGAAGGTGGGGTGTGAGCACCCATGTAGCTGCCCCAGCACCTGTGGATGCTGGGGTGGCATTGGGGGCACCCTACTGCCTTGACGCCTCCCTGCTCCCTAAAAAGTGAGTGCTCCTGCTGACCCCAGGGCTTCCTGATTTTGCAGGCCAGTGTGGCCAAAGGCAGCTTTTGGGGCTCAGTGTGACCCCCACTTTTTGGCTGTGTGGTTTTTTACCCCTGCTCTGTGCCCATGAGAGACTCATACACATGCTTCGTGCCTGGCTCACAGCCCTGAAAATTATCTTGGAAAGGGATTTTTAAATAAAAGTTACACGCACCCTCAGATGGTAATTTTATTACCCCAAAATGCTGGGGGGTGAAGGACTGGGGCTGTGAGGGGCATGGAGGGGGTGCCTGGGCATGCAGTGCCTGCAATAGGAGGGGGGCTGGCCCGAGGTGAGAGGGTCTGGGGAGTGTGGCTGTGTCCAGCTGTGTGCATGTGTCCAGCTGTGAGTGTGCACGCATGCCTGGCCATGTGTGAGCGTGGCTGGGTGCACGCAGTAGGGCTGCTGGAGGGTGTGGGTGTCTGTGGGTGCATACTGTGAACAGGTCGGGCCATGCAAGAGAAGGGACATCCCCTCTGGGGCGCGTGGCACTGCTTGAGCTCGGCCCCCGGCGTTGTTTCCCGCTGATGAAACAGACGCTTCTCCCTGCCAGGCCTGTAACTTCCCAGCGAGAAAGAGGGTGCGGCAGCCAAAAACATGCCCGAACCCCACGCCTCCCGCACCGGTGGCCAGAGAGAAGCCCTGCCCCAGTGGACCCCCTCGGACCCCACCCCCGACACCTTTAAATTTAGCTCTTCTTCCATCTCTGGTTGTGTGAGGTGGGCCGGCAGCCAAAACCCCTGCAGCTGTATGCACCCCTTGGAGAGCAGTTTGCCTGCCCCGTGAGGCTTCGGGTTCCCGGGAAGTACCCGTGCCCTGTCCTTGCTTCCTGACCCCCCCAGCATAACGATGCCCGGTGCCTGCGGCCACCCCAGCCCCAGCCCTCACCCTGAGCAAGGAGGAGGAGATGGGAAAGGGTTAAGTAACATCCCCAAGGTCTCCCCAGGGAAGCTGTGGCAGAGCTGAAAATGACCCCAGGCTCGAGGCGGAAAGGAGGGAAATCCCTGCTGGGTGCAAGAAATAAACGCCCTGTCCAGCTCTGCTGCCCCGGAGGAGCGGGGAATTCATCAGGCATGCCGCTCACGTGTGCTGACCCCATCGGCACTGCCTGCTTGCCTGCCTGAAAATTGCAGAGCGCGGCACCATTTGCCTGCATGCACGCACTGTCACCCATGTGTTTGCGCATGCTCACACACACGGCCCACACGTGGGTCCAGGTGTCCCGCTGAGCCTCGCACTCACCCCGTGGCTATGTGTGCAACCGTGGGCTCACCCATGCATCCACCTGCATGTGCCTGCGGCTGTGTGCGTGTGGATGCGTGTGCACCGTGCGTACATGAATCTGGGTGTGCAAACACCGAGTTGTGTGTTTACCCGTGGGATTGTGTGTGTGTTCAGTGCACGTGTTTGTGCGTGCACAAGCACATGAATGTGTGGGCAGTTGGATACATATGTGTGTGTGCACACGTGTGTGGGCCCCACTGTGTGAATGGGTGCAGGAGTATGTGGGTGGGCAGCGTGCGTGTGGGCTGACATGTGCTGAACCCAGGCACCGCCAGATGGTGCCCTGCCTCCATGTCACCTTTCCGAGACCCAAACCTGCACCCTGTGGAGGGACACAGAGGGTGCATTGGGTGGGGGGGCATTGCCCTCTGTGGGGTGATGACATTGCCTGGTGCTGGCCCATGGGTGTTTGGCCCCTCCAGCCTGGCACAGCCCCCCTCAGTCCCCCACCACAGCCAGGGGAGCGTGACAGCCATGGTGACACCTGTCAGTGCTGTCAGTACTGCAATGATCAGGGTGGTGAATCAGCCCACTGGAGGAAGGGGCTTTGCTGCAGGGGGTGCCCTCATTGCGGGAAAACAAACAAATATTGCAGAAGCTGTGGGGTCCATACATGGTTTGGGTGGGCAGCAACTCCAAACCTGCCCAGAGGTGGAGATGCTCAACTCACACCTGAGCAAGTGGGGTGGGGGCTACAGCCTGTCCCCCATCCTTATTTCCATAAGGCTGAGAGCTGAACAAACTCATCACATGCAGGCATAGCAGAGCTGAAGGCGAGGACTAACAGCAAGGGGGATGGAGGCATGATTTCTGGTCCATGCCTCCTCCCAGCTCTGTGGGCTTCAGTGCCCACAGCCCCTGACAGCCTGCCCTACATGTGTGAGTCAGCCTCAACCCCCCCTTGCCAGCTGCCTGCTGTGGGTGCCACGGGCTCCAGGGAGCTTCCATCAGGTGGGCCGGGAGGCTCGGGGCCACCTGGGAGCCACCCCAGCCCCGCAGCTCCTCCAAACCGGCCAGACCTGCCGAGGAGGCCAGACCTGCTGCGGGACCCAGGCTTCCCTGTCTGGCTGGTCCCCACCCTCCCTGCCACCCACCTCTCCCCCAGGAAGGGCCCCATCCCAGAAAGTAAAGGGGCCAGCCTCTGCAGCAGCATCTGTCCTCCTTACCCGGGGCTGGGAGGAGGCACACTGCTGGGGTGCTTGTGGGGTGCCAGCTGTGGGGTACCAGCTGTGGGACCCTTTTTTGGGCACCCGGGAATAAGCCATTGCACCCTGTCAACGAGCCTGGCACAAAGCCGAGTCTTCCCTGCCTGCTGGAGCACGGCTTTGTCCCGGGAGAGGCCAGGACACGTACGGGACCAGCTCGACGGCTGCGCCGCCACGATGTGCTGGTGCTGGATCCACAGCCCTCTCCAGTGGGCACGGGGACGCTGGTGCCTGCCGGGACGGGGTGCAGGACGGGCAGAGGTGGCCAGATCCTGCTCCCAGTGGCACTCACCCAGCCACCCCACCTGGCATGGGTCGCCAGCCCAGCTGAGCACCTCTATCCCCCTTGGGGGAGCCGACAGATGTGCCCAGAGATGGGGGCCGTGGAGGCCCTTTGCCAGCACCGGTTGGGGCGATGGAGCAACCCCCGTTCCATCCATCCATCCGTCCGTCCCTCCGATCCCGACTCGCCCCCCCAACAAGCCTCTTTCAACAGCCTCCGCCGCCCCCTCCCCCCGCAAATCCACTGCCCCGTCCCTCACTCAGGGCTGTCCCGGGCGGTAGCTCAGCCCCCCCACGGGTGTCCGTGCCGCGGAGTGGGGAGAGGGACACATACACACACCGGTGCGGGGAGGTGCGGCCCCGCCGCAGGAGCGGGACGCGCCCCCGAGTGCGGGGTCGGGGCGGGGGGGGGGGGGGCAGCCCGGTACTGGCGGGGCGGACGGGGACACCCGGGAGGCCGCTCCGCACGGCGCCCCGCTGCCCTCCGTGTTTTCCCTGCAGCCTTTTGTGTGCGGCGGCGTGAGCGGGGAGGGCGCCCGGCCTTCCCCTCCTCCTCCTCCTCCACTCCCCCCCTATCTCCGCCCCCCGGCCGCCATTTCGCAGCACCGGCCTCGCCCGCGCCCTCACCACATCATGGAGGACCGGCGGCGGGAGGAACAAAGAGCCCCCGCCCGCCCCGTGTCCCGCGGCGGGGGACACGCGTGGCCCCCCCCGGCACCTTCCGCGCGCCACGGCCACCTCCCACCATCTCCAAGTTGTATTTGAGGAGGCGTGTTATTTCAGGCCTGGCTCACGCCCACGTGTGATGAGTTTGTTCCGGCCTCAGCCTGGTTGAAGCAATACTGGGGCCATGCTCCCAGCCCTCCTCCCACTGGCCCCTCTCACCCCAGCTCTCCCGTACCCCCCGGGTCTCATCCTGCTGCAGCACCGCAGCCCCAGCACCACAGCCCCAGCACGAGGTGCTCCCTTAGGTCTGCTGTGGTCCCCAAGGGACACACCACATGTGCAAGGAAGGGACCCAGATGCTGTGTGTGCACAGGAGACGGGTGCACAGGTCATGCGTGCGTGTGTGACTGTGTGTGCAGACGACTTGGGTGCTCGTGTGACAGTTTGTGCACACATGATGGTGCACGTGGGAGAGCACATGTGAGTTGGTGTACGGGTGTGTGATGACATGTGACAGCACACAGAACCATGGCTCATATGTGGCAGTGCACGTGTGTGTGCACACGGCAGTCTGCACACGACACCATGTGTGCACATGCATGGCACTATGTGTAAATGTTCTGCACATGGGCCACTGCTGACGTGTGACAGTCTGCACGTGGGTGCATGCACACACGACAGCCTGCATGCATGGCACTGTGCTCATGTGTGACCACGCATATGTGTCCCTGCACACGTGGTGTTGTGTGTGCTCACATGGCTGTGTGCGCATGTGTGTGCCAGGCTGTGGGGGTGTGACAGCAAGAGTGTGTGTTGAGTGTGCACGTGGGTACACACGAGCATTGCAGGGTGTACGTGGGAGCTTGTGTGTGGCTCGGGAGCAGTGTGAGTGTGCATGGGGGGGAACACATCTTTGGCACCCACGCTGTGTCCAGGCTATGCCCCGTTTCCACCCCAGTGTGCGAGCAGAGCAAGAGCTAAGTGTGAAGGCGCAGAGATGGGGGTGTGGGTATGTGTGCTCCCTCAAGGGCAGGCGGCTGATGGAATGACACCCCAGGCACAGTTTGGGGCGCTGCAAAGGCTGCTCTGACACCCTACCCCCCAGCCTCCCCGGGGCAGCAGCCCTGAGCCCCCAGCCCCCCCCGCAGTCACTCCCGGGGGCAGCCAGCAGCGGCACTGTGCTGGGGGGGCAACTGGGGGTGGTGGTGCATGGGAGGAGACCAGCCCTGGCCGTGAGGACAGGCAGCGGGGTACGTGGGCAGAGCTGAGCTGCTGAGGGCGCAGTGTCCCTCCCGCTGCCATCCCCTCCGGGGACAGCCCCATCCCGGCCGTGCCCCCTATTGCTTGAGCCCACAGAAACCAGCATCAGGAATGGGGGGGCCAGGAGGGGCGCCTGGGGTCTCCGCTGCCCCATCCTGCTCCCCGGTGCCCGCTGTGGGACGGCTCCCAGCCGCTGCTGGGAAGAGGAAAAGGAGGGAGTAGGCGGTGCTGGAGGGCGTGCGAAGCCAGGGAATGAGGGCGATACTGATCCCAGCCCCTGCCCGGTCCTCCCAGCCACAGCCCGGGGACCTGCCTGCAAGGGCCTCATCCTGCCCCCCGAAACTCTGCTGCAGGCGCCGTTCCTGGCTCCTTCGCTCATCTTCCACTCGCTTTTGATTCTGTTCCTCTGTTCAGGTTTATCTTGTCCCAGCAGTGACAGCCCTGCCTTTTCTGCCTTCCACTGCACACCAGCCTTTCCCAGCTCTCCCTGGCTCTCGGCATCAACCTTCAAGCTTGATGCAAACAAACCATCTCCCCCCACGTAGGACTCGTATTGCCCCCCACAGCCCTCCAAGGAGAAATAAAGCCAAGCAGCAGTGCAGGGCAAAGCTCGACTGCAAACAGGCTGGGACCAGAGTCCGGTGCCATCCTCAGCCCCACAGCCCCTGCTTCTGCATGCATGAGCCCCCAGCCCCTGTTGTGCCCCATCTCCTCTACCCTGCGGTGCTCTTTCTGGATGCCAAGCAGGGCCAGTGACCCATGACTTCATCAGCAGAGGGGCCAAAAAGTTAGGGCAGAGGACATGGTGAGTGCATCAGTGCCTGTCCTGCCCTGGGCGCTGCCAGCTGCCCCACCAGAGCTGCCCACAGTGAGCAGTACTCTGATCACAGCTCCTATCTTCTCCCTGGTGCCTTCCAGCCACCAGCGTCAAGGCGCTTTGCTGGCATTAAATATTCAGTTCCCTTCTCCATCCCCTCCCTGCGAAGGAGTTCTGCATCGCAATGAACCTGCTGGCCTGCCTGTGCCCTGTGCTGGTGGGATGCATCTGGAAGGATGCTGCGTGCCAGCCTCCTGCAGAAGCGGCTGGGAGCAGAGAAGAGAGCCACATCCCCCAGCACATGGCCGAGCGATGGCCCTGGGGACCAGGGTCACCTTCCCTGCTGCCAGCTGCTCTCCTGTGCTGCAATGCAGGGTTCAGCTCTCCCATCTCTCACCCAGGTTTGGATCTGGCCAGGACCTGCTCCTGCTTCCCTACCTTCATTTCCCTCCACCCCTCAAGTATCAGCTGGCCTGTTCACCAAGAGAAGTTGCCTGTTGCACTTGGGTTAATAACCATCTGGCCCCAGACAAAGTCACACAGGGGGGACGTGGGCTCCCTTGCATGCCGCAGCAGGATCAGGATGGGTAGTGGGTGGCCATCCCATTATATGATCCCTGAGATCCTGTGGGATGGCCGGCAGGCACAGGGAGCAGAGCTAATGGAGGTCTCCAAGGACAGAAATGTTGTTTGGGGTACCAGCCCTGAGTGCTAGACAAGCGCTGGGGCTTGGTGTCCCTTCTCTGGGGCAGAGCAGCAGCAAACCTTGACCAAGAGCCAAGGCTGGAGAGAGGGATGGGAAGTGGGTGCCTGTGGATGGAGGGAGGTGGGGTGCAAGCACCCCAGGCTGAGAGGGTCAAGAGTGACTAGGAGCCCAGGGCATCACTGCTGAGCAGGGACCAAGGGAGGGCGGTTGAAAGCAGCAGCTGTTGCAGCGGGGCAAGGACTACGTCCTGCCGCCTGGGTGCACAGCAGGGCTGAGGGTGACAATGGCAGCAGGGGTGTTCTTCAGAGGGAAGAAAATGTTATAGCTGGGGAAAGAGAAGTGAATTCTGGTTGAGAGGCTGGAAAGCGCCACACCAGGTCCCACCACCATGGCTGTCTTTAAACCCCTGGGAGAAAGCACCAGCCCAAGGGTCTCCTTTCCTTTTCACCTTCAGGTCCATTTTCAAGCTTCCTTCTGCAACTGCAGAGACCAGGAACATGCCACGTGTGGTCAAAATGAGAGCCCGAATCCTGCTTGCGGGCCTAAAGCATGCAGGGGAGCAGGACACCAGGTCAAGGGAACGTCCCCACAGGGCATGCCCCACATACCCACTTACTGCAAGGCAGAAGTTCCCTGCTTGCAGCTGGGAGAGGAAGCATCCAGGCTGGGGGATCACAGCCGGGAAGATTCAGGACCCCCCACAAGGGCTGGGAGGACCTGACACAGGGTATGGCTGGAGGAGCTCCATCCCAGCCTGGTGGCTCCTGCGAGCTCCAGGAACAGAGCTAAGCCACCCCTGCCATTCCTGCAGTGTGGCATCATCGCTGCTTATGATGCTGCTGGAGTAATTGCTGCTGGGCTGGGTGCCAGAGCAGCGCCTGCCTTCAGCCCCCTGCCCCCAGCAGAGATAACTCAGTCTGCCCCCTCCTGCCTTCACCCAAAGGGGGAGCTGCCAAGCTCCCCCTGCTCAGCCCAGGGGACCCCCCAGGCTGGGGTGAGCGAGCAGGGAGGTGATGGGCGAACACTGGGGCAGCCTTGTGGCACTCGAAGGCCACTTCCCTACAGCCCACTACTCTAATTTCAGGTGGCTGACTGGCAAAGCCCTCAAGCTTCCTGCTGCAAAGGCTGCTGGAGCATTTTAAGAGTGTGCTTTCACCCAGCTTCCTTCCTAGGAATAAACCACGTCCTGGTGATATTGAGTGTAATAAAAAAAAAAAAGGCAGTGTTAACAGTCAGTGGCCAAAGCTGGGAGCCAGCAGAGCTGCAGCCTCCCCTCCTGCCCCAGCTCAGCCCCATCCTGCTGGGCTTGGGGGAACAGGACCTGCCAGAGCCCTGCAATGGGCATGTCCCTGCTGCCGTTGCAAAACAGGATGCAATAAAACCCCATTTCGAGTCTGTGTGACAGTGGGGAAGGGCGGAGGGATGTCTGGCTCACACCAGGCGGCTGCTGCAGGGCAACAGTCGCCTGTGTGCTGAGCCATGGGCAGCATGCATGGCAGCCGTACCATGGAGGGAGGCACGGGGCAACGTGGCAGCTGACTGCAGCATGGAGTGGTGGGGCCAGGGGCCAGGGCTCAGCATGTGGCTGCCCCATCTCCCCATACCCAGCAGCCCCTACTCACCCAGGATCCTGAGGCACAGCCCCAGAGGAGCCGCTTCCTGGGAAGAAGAGCCTGGCCCCTGTTGAGTGTCTACCCATGAGCACCAGCTGCAGACTGGGGACAGAAAGGGACACTTGTCCTGAGCCATGCGTAGGAGTCACACCTCCACCAAGCAGCAAGTGTGCTTTGATCCTCCCGACTCACCACTGCCATGCAACCTGGGAGGGTTTTGTCCTTACCTGCTCAACCTAAAGCTCTTCCCAAAGTGTATATTAATAATTAAACTATTTTTTAGACTGAATGGGCGAGGGAAGCATGGCCCACAGGGCATCGCAGGTTACCTGCTTGTTGTCACCAGCCCACCGGCAGCTCCAGCGCTGCTGTCTGTCAAGCATGGTGCAGGCTGAAGCCACCACCCCTGCTGGCACCCCACTGCTGAGACAGTGTGGAAACACTGTGGTAATGCCAAGTCCAGAGTGGAAGTTTCTGGAAAACTACAGCAGATAAGTCACTGTGCTCTCAGTCTGAATACTGTTAGGTGGATTTTGCAGTGGGTTTTTTGGGGCACTTGGGGCTTTTTCAGAGGGAAGATGGAGCAGGGAGCTGTGGAATGAGTGCGTTCAGTGACAGCTTGCTGCCTCTGAGTTGGTGGAGCTCAGCTTCTCTCCCCAGCAGCATCTCTGGGGTGCAGGTTGGGGCTGCCAGGGCATTCAGGAGGCCAGCTGCAGCACTGGCCCCAGGCTTGGAGCCAGAGTCCATGCCCCATTCCCAATCAGAGTTTGATGTGGGGATTTTCTGAATCAGGCTGGGCATGGGCACAGGCCCCCAATGTTCCTGCCCTGCCAGAGCTTAAAACACATCTGAGGAAACATGGGGACAGGCTCTTAGCGCAGGCAGGGAGAGCACAGGCACTGGCCAGGGAACAAAAAGGGGCACACTCCCATTCTGCATGAAAGAAACCCTGCATTTTTAAATACCAGCAGATGCCACTCAGAGAAAAAAGCATATTTTTTTATACCTATATCCAGCACCTCAGTTCCTCCCCAGCTGTGGAATGAGTCTGTTGGGGCTCAGCCCAGGTGAGCAGGGTGGCAGTCATGCCATTGGTCCCTGGGGAGTTCCCACAGCAGCATGGCTCAGGTGTGAACCCAGATCAAAGCCCTTCCTGCAGGTGGAGTGTGCTGGGTGCCCCATGTGTGGCTTCTCTGCTGCCTAATAGGGGGTTGAGCTGCAGAGCAGCCCACCTCTGGACTAAAGGAAAGCCTCTTTCTCCCTCCCCCAGTTGCTCATTTTTGCCAGCTCCATTGACCTAAGCATGTTTACAGATTGCCGCCCCTCTGTCCGCTGGGATGGAAATGTGGTCAAAGTTTATTAGAAGGGCGCCAGCCACACATACACGTGTGTGCGTGTGTATATATAGGCAAAGCGTGACAGCATGACCTTTGTTTTCTTAGGAAGCCACACTGAAAAGCAGGGCCAGGAGGGGAGGAAGCAAACAGGCAGGAAGGGGGGGGAAGCTGGTGGGTGTATTTTCAGCTGTGCTCTGCCTCCCTGCAGTGCAGGAAGGCAGCTGGGAAGGAGGGCACAGGGGCAAATGGCTGCAGCAGGAGCCAGAGCCCAGAGAACAGCACAGGGACTCATCCTGCACACCCTGCCTCAGGGCAGCAAAAATGGTCTCCACTTCCCACTGGAGTAACAGTGCCAGTCTGCAGGCAGCAACACAGGGCCACACAGTGCCAGGCCTCTGTCACCCAAAGGTGCTTTCAGGATCATTACAGGACATTTCTCCTGCAGAGAACAGCCCAGGGGCTGTGTACACCCCATCCTGCTGGGATCCCCATCTCCCCTGGCACAAGAGCATTTACCACTGGTGTTTTGCTTGTACCAGAGGAAGTCTATCTGCCAAGGCACTTGCAGCCAGGCCAGGCTTCAGGTGAGCTTGTCCCCTTCTAACATACCAGGGGCTGCTCTGACCTCTGGGCTCTGCTCCTCTGTGCAAGGCAGGTGACATCCCATGTGCTCACCTGTGGCTTGGTTTGCAGGGAAGAGGGATGCTGCTGAGCTGGCTACACAGGGGTGGCATGCTTGGTGGTGGCCGTCACTTGGAGCCAGGCCACCCATGTCCCTCCTGTGGGGCAAGGAAGTGGCAGAAGCCTGGGTGTGCTCTGCCACAGGTGCTGGCCGCTCTTGTTTACACATGTGCGCACACACAGTTCCTCCTTCGTGGCAGGCAAAGCAATGCCTTTTGCATCTGACAGGAGGCAGCTGCCTCCAGCCCGGCCACCATTTGCATGTGAAATCATGGGGTTCCCAGCATCTGATTCCCAGGGGACAGCCACTGCCTGTGCCAGTCTCTTGGGCCACCAGGGTGCAAGCAGCTGGGCAGAATGTGGCAGTGCTACTGTGATGGTACCTGTGGATGTGCAGGGCTTTGAGTTTTTGCTGGCAAAGGCATCATCCCCTGCTGTTGCCAAGGGGGCTGTGACAAAGGACACAGTGCAAGAGGACTGTTCTGGGACAGACCAGAGGAAAACCAGGCCCTGCTCTGCTTGGGGTTGGCAGCCTCCCCAAACCCACTGCTAACCCCCAGTACTCCCAGGGATGTGCCACAAGGAAGGAACCAGAGTGATTTTCAGGACACTATACCAGGACTAAATCATTGGACATTTTACACTTGCAGCCACCTGTGCCCCTTTTCCAGCCTCTCTGCTCCCAAAGAGCTTATCTGCCCATCTGCATCCCATGGTAGAGGTGCCACAGGGAGGTCCCCTCCATCAGGGCCCCACAGCAGTCCCACTCTCCCTGGAGGCTAGTATAGAGCCATGTGTGAAAGGACCCCAGGAACAGAGATAGAGCTGAGAACAACCAGAACTGGTCGTTACCCAAAATTGTCCCCACTCTGTCCCACCACCAGGCCCCCAACCAGTCACCACTCCACATTCTGCTTCCAGCGAGGTAGGTCCTGGACATGGTTGCAGCACCTACAGAGTCAGTATGGAAATCACAGTGCTGTGCTGTACATGAGGACCAAGCCTATGAGCAGGGGCACCCTCAGTGCCCAGCCCTGCCCAGCCACAGGGACAAGGACCACCCAGTGCCCAGGTGCAAGAGTGATGCTGTGCTGGAAGGACCCCAGAAAAAGTTCTCAGCAGGCACCACCACAGCATCTTGGAGCCAGGGAAGTCAGCCCCCGTGACTCAGAGGCAAGGAGGGAAATTGAGTCTCACTCCTCTGTAGCCCTTCAACTGGTTTCCTGGCTCCTCTTGATCTACATAACAACCCCCAAGCTGCTCCCCGGGGCCACCGGGCCCCCCCATGGCCACCGCAGGACTGTGATCAGCCCTGGCTCTCGCTCATGCAGACAGCCGCGCCAACGGCTGCCTGCACGTGGGGGCTTGTGAGCGCCTACCCTTGGTCACCAGCAGGGCTTATCCCCATCTCAAGTGCCACAGGGAAGACTGCAAGCCCCACTGGGATGCTCAGCCACACTCCAGCCAGCAATCAGGGTAGTCACACCCCTGTAACAACAGGCGCGAGGAGAGGTGGCTTTGTGGGGTTGCTGTGACCAATGTCTCTTTCATCCTCCGCTCATGCAAGGCTGGTGGCTTTGGCACAGAAACACAACTCTGGCATCCAAGTTCACCACAGTTCACTGGATGACTTCTCATGGTGCAAAGGTTGGGGCCTCTTGTGTTTCCCAGCCAAGCCTTCTGCTTCCCCACTAGGATTGGGGCTCCCTCAGGAGCCAAGAGCAAACTCAGGCAGGGCGGCTAGTCACCATGTACCCAACCCCTCTCCTGTCCCCAGCTCCAGTCTGGGCCACGAGCATGTCCCCTCCCAGCCCAGCAGTCATGGACACAGAGGAAACACTGGCACAGGCTGGATCCAGTGCCCATGGTGCTATCAGCCAACTCCAGCCATCACTGCTCAGCCCAGGAAGGAGCTTTTCCACTTTCAAGGACACAGCATGGCTCTCGGATAGAGCAGGGCTTCAGCAAAGATGCAGGGGTGGGCAGGCCTGAGGTAGGGGTCAGGGAGGATGCAGGCAGGTCCTACTGCAGCAGGACTGGCTGGGACAGAGCAAGGCTATGGCTGCTGCCTGGGACCACTGGTCATGGCACTACCTGGTGACAAGGCAGCTGCAGGGACACCCCAGGCTCAGATCCAAGCACCCCAAACCAGTACCTGGGAAGAGGCTGAAGTGGGCTGCAGATCTGTTCAGGGCTAAATTTCAAAGGATTTGGGGGGGTCTGGCCATGGGCACTGGGAGGAGAGCCTGGAGGTGCACCTACAGCACCCAGCCGGGGGCAGCAGCAATAGGAAGTGCTGATCCCACCCCCTCGAGCAACCCTGCAATAACAGGCAGGCCCAGGGAGCAGCTCTACACTCACCCCCATCCACACAAGCAGCCGGTGACACCAAGCTGTTCCCAACACTTCCACCAGCAGCAAGCACCCCCAGCTCCACCAGCAGCCCCATCACCCCAGCCTGCTCAGCCGCCCACACCTCCAACACAACACACCCAGCCCCACCCGGTAGACCCTACTATAACAAACCAGCAGGTGCAGAGGAAGAAGGAAACGAGACAGTTAAAGGGGGAAAAAAAAACCCAAACAAACAAAAACTACAAAAAACCCAACAAAACACCCCAGACCCGACAAAACGACGAGCAGGGCAAGCTGGGCTGCCACACGTTTATTTGGGTGCAGGGGATGGAGAAGAAATACCTGCCGAGAGGGAAGCTGGGGTCCTGAGGCCGCCGGTGCAGCGTGGTCCAGGGCTCCTCCCGGCGGCGGCGCATCCCGGCGGCACCGGCTGCCGGTGCGGGGGCCCCGGCGGGCTCCGGCGCACAAAGGGCTCCGCTTTTAAAGCCCACGGCCCGATTCCCCCAACCCCATCGGGCCCTGATTGGTCGGGCCGGGGCAGCGCTGCCGGCGGGGCCCCCCCACGCCGGGGGGGGGGCGAAAGGAGAATTAAAAAAAAAATTAGAAGAAAGGAAAAAAGAAAAAAAAAGGCAAAAAAACAACGGAGGGGAAAGTGCAAACCAACCCCAAGCACCGGAAAACCCATCCCCGGGGATGCCCCAGGCAGGGCACCGCCGGGCACCCCCTGCCTGCGGGGCTTCGGGGGGTCTCGCAGGGGGGCCCCTGTGCTGTGTGGAGGGGCCGGCCGGGAAAGGCTGGAAACAGCAAACCTCCTGTGGAAAAAAAACTTGCCTAATGCCGGGCCTGGCGAAACGGGGGTGGGTGGATGTTCACGCGTGTTGCCGGCGTCGCCCGGCTCCGGCCCCGGCCCCGGCCCCGGCCCCTCGCCATCGCCCGGCCTTCTCCGGCCGCTGGCCTTCGGCCCGGGGCCGCCCCTGCCACCACCCCCGCCGCTTTTACCCCCCCGGCTTTAGGGTGTTTTGGTTTTGTTTTTTTTTCTTTTTGGGGGGTGGGGGGGGTGGGGGTGGCTGTCCGGGGAGCTGTGTTTTTCCAGCTCGTCGGCAGGGGGTATGCTTGTACCGAATAATCCAGCCCTTTTGTGCAGGATGCTGGCACCTATCCCGGTCCCTATCCTTGCCCTCCTACTGCCGGCCTCTCGGGGCTGCGGGCAGGCAGGAGCCCCGCGAGCTGCCAGACCCCGGGCCCGGCGGGGAGCGGTCCCTTGCAGACACCGGCAGCGGCACGGCGGAGCTGAGCTGCAGTTGGGTGCACCCCACGAGGTGACAGGCGAGCAGGGCAATCCTGCTCACCCTGTCCCACCCATGGGAAGGTGCCTCTGACCAAGCCAGAGCTGCTGGGAAGGACACCGGGCAGGAGGGGGATGTTCTGGGGTTCGGTGGCCCAGACGGAGCATATTTAGTGTTTAGGGTGGTTGGACAGCCCTGCTTGCTGCAGAGAGGCAGAGCACAGTCCTGGGCTGCACCAGGTATAGTCAGTGATGTTTGATCCATGTGTCACACCTTTTTAGTAGCTGCGCATTTGGCCAAGGGTTATTTTGGCTTCACAGACCCTGGGCCTATGTTTAACCCAGCTACAGAGAGGGAAACAGAGACATGGGGAAAACTTTACACAGAGATTGCCCAGGACAGCACCAGGCCCCTGTTGCCATCCCCGTCCCCAGCCTGGAGCCCCCCAGAGCAGAGCTGTGCTCCTCGCAGACCTCCCATGCTGTGCTCCCCATATTAACCAGCCTCTTACTGCCAAGCTTTGGGACCAGTGCACATCCACTCCCCAGCAGTGCTGGCTGCTGGCCTTGGCTCTCCAGGGATGCGCCAAAAAGTTTTGGGGTGTTCATCACAGCAGCAGGGCTGGGGTTGTTTTTACCCCAATGCCCCTTCTGCTCCTTGGGCCTTGAGCCGTGACCATGCAGAGAGGAATAGCAGGGATGGAAAAACAAGTGGTTTTTTTTCCGGTATCCAAAACCTTCCAAAATCCTACTCTGATGTGAAAAGTTTCTGGCCCCTTGGTGCTTCAGGCTGGGTGCTTTAGAAAGTGTCCCAGGCTTGAGTCTGAAGTGTTCATGACCTGTTTATTTTAATAATTTCTGGGGTTTGTGTGTGAAGCATCACTCCTTGGTGCTGGGCACCTTCTGGCAGGAGCAAACCTAAGGGTCAGTGTCCACACATGGCCAGGAAGCACATGCACACGCATGTGTCTGTGTGTATGTGTGTACACACGTGCAGGTGTGTGCAGGACAGAGTAGTGTCCAGGCCCTGCTGGGGCAGGATGGATGCTCTGGGGATGGCTGCAGGAAGGGGAGGCCTTGCCGGGAAGCAAGGGATCCCAGTGCAGGCAGGAGGATGGGTGCCACTGGGAATGCCAATCCCAAGCCCCTCTTTTGCTCTGAATTTCTGCAATGGCAGCGCTTGCACCGGGCTTTGTTTGCAGGGCACAGGGTGACCGCTTTGCCAGGACCCTTGACCCATCCTCTTTGCCCAGCTGCTGAGGCCTGCTCACCTCCCTGAGCCCTGGGCAGCCGCATGCCAGCTGGGACAGAGAACCATGAGCCATTCAGTAATGAGTCCCCTTGTTAATTTGGCAGTCAAATTAACTTAGTGACTCCTCTCTCCATACTGTGTGGCCATCGTCTCATGTCCTTATGAAGAATTTCCCCTGGCAATGCCAATAGAGATGGAGTCTGATGCTGCAGCCTCTTGCATTGTCTGTGCGTCTTCTGTCAGACTCGTGGGCAGCTCTGCCTGAGCAGCTGGTATCCTCCGGGGGGGGGCGGGGCAGAACTGAGGCACAGGAGCCAGGGCATCAGCCAACTTGTGTCAAGCCTGGTCATCTACCAAAAAAAAGCAGATTTTAATTCAAAGCAGTGACTCAGGATTCCTCCCCCCTGCCCCTCCAGCCCCTGTACTGGTCCCCATGCTGCAAGGGACTCACGCTAAGGGAAAGCTGGCTCCTGTGGCTGCTGACGGAGGGGCAGACCCATTCGTGGCAAGTCCACCTGGAAGACCAGCAGGTATACAGAAAAAAAAATAAGGCCGCATCATACACAGACTGTATCCAGGCTGTGCTTCTTTGATTTTTTTTTTCTTTTCCTATAGGGAACCTGCCTCAGCTCTGGGTTTCTGCTGCTGCTTTGCAGGTAGGTAAAGCCATAGACAGATTTTGATTAGGCTGGCTTCTCAGGAACAGGAATTAACCCCGGAGCTGAACTGTCTGGGTTAGCAGTGCTTGGGGCTCCCCGACACACAGCGCTAATGATGACACAGCATCAGCCTCAAGATTTGTTAAAACCCACACTTTAATAAGATCAATATGTATATAAAACCACGCAGCCCTGTCTCAGAGGCTATGTGTGAAACCAGACCTGCTCAGAAGCTCATCTGAAAACCTCCTCGGTGGCTATGACTGGTCTCCAGGCTGCTGGCACTGGCACAAGCGGGACAAGACAAGGTGGGTACTGGGGGTTTGAAGGGTCCTGGGCTCTGCTTGGGTAGGGATGAAGGTAGGGAAGGGCAGCATGGTGCTTTGGGATGCCCTGTCCATCCCCAGGGCTTGCCCCACTGCTTAAACCCTCCTGAGGCCGACAGAAGTCACTTCCCAGCCCAGGCTGTACACATTAAGTTCACCCTCATCCATGCATGGCCCAAAATGGGCTGGAGCCTGAAGGAGTGGGATGCCACCAAACCCAGCTGCCTTTTCTCTATTGAAGATAAATCTCCCACAATAGCCCAGGCAACAGGGAGAAAACAAACACAAATACTGAGCAGGGAAAGTTTGGCTGGAACTGGCTAGAGCATCCTGGCAAAGCAAACGCAAATGCTCCTGCTAGCATTTGTTCCAGCTTTCGTGCAAAGCCCCCTTTTTTATTAAATGGGGTCCTGGCAAGTTTGCTTTGCCGCTCATCAGAGAATCCCTGTGGGGCCAGGCTGGCTACGGGAGGGAGATGCAGAGCCAGAAAGGCCCGACCCCACCCAGGACCTTATTGCTTCTTTCAGCAAGAAGCATAACAGCATTGCGACCCTTGGTGACATCAAGGGACTATTTGTCATTGGGAAAAATGCATGTGATGTCATTGGCAGGAGGCAGGAGGAGAGCCAAAGGCTGCAGAAAAGCATGAGGCAGCCAGTCCTGCACTCGCCAGCAAGCAGGCAGGCATGAGTGCAGGCAGGACTCCAGCATCCCAGCACCACGTGCTGCCTGCACTCAAGCTCCTGCCTTCGCTGTTCTTGTGCTGCTTGGGCGTGCATTGGGTGAGGCTCTGCCTGCACGCAGCAACGTGCACGCACGTGCGCCACCTCCATCGGGACACTGGGTGAATTCAGCTGTCTGGCCACTTGTCCTCATCCATCCAAGAGTAAGAACTAAACCAGAGCTGGTTTGGCCATGGGAACACAGTGACCCAGCAAGGAGCTGCGGCTGGCGTTGTGTTTGGGACAGACTCCTCTGTAATACCAGCTTGGCTCTTCATCTGCCTGCAGCAACATCTTCCCGAGGACCACAGCTTTGCAGTTATTGCACTGATGGAGAGGGATTCCTCCCCTTCAGTATGCTGCAGCTGGGCCAGGCAGCCCTGGCTTGCAGCAAATTTGAGTCAAGTATTCAAAGCTGAAATGGGTCCTTTGAAATCCTCTCAGAGCAATGGGGGAAGGAGTCAGGTCTGCTGAGGGCTTTTCAGCCAGACCCTGGGCCAACACCCAACTCCACCCACAGTTCTGAGGGATTACAAGGCTGAGGCAGCAATGAAATCAGTTTGGAGATGGTCTTTCATGTCCCATGCTTTCCTGGCGCTGGATTCAAGCTAGCCAGGATGAAAATTTGATAGAAAAGGGTTGGCTTGAAGTTTGGGGTGGGAGACAAGCAAGGTGATGCTCCAGATGGGAGCTGGGAGCCTGAGAGGGAGCCTGACCACCAGCCCTGGACATGCTCATCCTTCCTGCGTCACCTCAGGGATGAGCTCTCTTCTCTGCTCTTGTTAACCTAATAGCTGTCTTGCAGATCACTTAGGAGCAAGTATGTGTGGAGTGTGCGTCATGTTGTATGTTTGCATCCAGGTCTGGACACTAGGTCTGATCTCTGCACCTGCTTCTTTCCTGGCATTGCTCGCCTCCTGTTGTTTCTGACGCAGCCGTCTGGATGAGGTCCCTCACCAGCCTCTCCGTAACATGCACACGTGTTCCTGTGCCTTCAGCAGCTTCTCCTGGGCTTTCCTCCTGCTCTATTTAATTAGGCACCAAGGGAGAGGGACAGCAACCAACAATTAGGTGAGCTGGAGGAGTGCCCTGGTTTTCTGGCCTCACTGCTCTGAGCACCTTGGGAACTACTTTCCCCAGAGACAGAAGGAAGAAAGGGAGGGAGCCAAGGCTCTTGGAAAGATGGAATGAAGCAGCATCAGCTGGAAAGAGCAGGGGGTGGGTTAAATTGTGCAGGCATGGTGGGATGAGGCAGGTTAACTCCCTGGGAAGGGGTGAGCCTCTGGGGTCTGCTCCTGGCTCTGAATTGGTGGGGTCATCAGAGACCATCATCTGGATGGAGGAACGTCCTCATGCAGCATCAATACCTTCGGAAGCACTCAGAAGCGACAGGCCAGTGTGGCTGCCCAAGCTTGGCTTTGCAGTCCCTGCCTGCTAGCGTGGCCAGCTTACATGGGTGTGATGTCTGGAGACCGCCGGGCTCTCGTCCTTAGAGGTTGCAAGGCTTGTCCATTTGTAACTGCTTTGTGATCATCAGCAATCCCCATGGCTGCAGAGTCAGTGGCATCCCTGGGAAGTGATTACCTCCACCTCTGACTGCTTGCCTGGCCCAGCTGGAAACAGCCCCAAGCAGCCTCTGCCTCTTTTTCTGTTGCCAGCTCAAGGCCTCGGAGCTAATCTTCAGCGTCGCCAAGAGATCAGGTCTTGGCCCTGCTGATAATGGTGTGATCCCAAAATATTTTGGGAACAGAGAACTTAAGATGCTGAGCCAGACATTGAGTTCCTGGGCAAGAGAGTGGGGGACGGGGGTCTGGCTGCATCCAGGTGAGGCTGAAGGCTGTGATTCAGCTGGTGAAGGTGGTGACTGGTGGACAATAGACAGAGGTGACCCTGACGCAAAGCGACCTGGAAATGCAATGGGAACCAGCTGAAGCGCAGCAGTCTAAGTCTTGGGAGCATCCTTCTGCTCTCCTCACTGGCTGGGAGCTACCTGAAAGGTGATGCGGGAACCTCACAAATAGGCTGCTGCAGAGGAGGAGGGATGCTTGGGCAATTGACAGGGATGACTGGAGCCATGGTACCTGCATCCCACTGGGAGTCTAAGGCAATCGTAGACTTTCTTGGTCCTGGCCTCCCTGAAACATTCAGCATTGGCCTTGCCAAGGCCAGAGCTGTCTCTGCATCTGGCCAAAAAATTCCTGCCAAGACATTATTTGGCCAAAGTCCTGGAGGCAGGATAAATCCGTCTAGATTTGCAAACCCCAGGCAAGTGGCTGTGCGTGTGCTCAGACACGCACCCTTAAGGCCATTCCTTATCCGCATCTCTGCTGATCCCCCTTTGCTCAAGGTTGTCTCAGCCCTTGCTCCTGCTCCTGGCTCAGCTCCCTTAGCTTCAAATCCCATTAGGCTTCAGCAGAGTCCTCTCACAGGGCTTTTCAGAAGGGTTGTGCCCCATTCCCTCTCACCTGGGGGGTTCTGCCTAGTGACACAGGGCCCAAGGGGGTTGTGCAGTAAAAATCACCCATTTGTCCCCATAGCAAATGGCCTGGCGGTGGCAAGAAGCTGCTCTCCCATCCATGAAGGACATGCAGTTCCTCAGGGGCTGATCCTGCCTTCTCTGCCTCCTGATGGAGCTGGTCCTGCATCCCCAGGTCCATGTTCTTTTCTGGTTGAGGCCACTGGATATGAATCTCCTGTCCCTGCTGTGTGGAGGGGAGAGTTACCTATTGCTGCTGCTGAGCTCTGCCTCGCAGGGAAACCCCTGGAGGTGGGTGGAAGATCCTGGATCTGCCAAATTTCCTGCTGGAAACAGGATATTAAATGATCCACAGAGCTGGTCCCCCACTTGGCCATGGCCGCTGGCACCTCCGACTCCACTTTTCCATCGGGTGTGAGCCCAATCGTCCTTGTGTGATGCCACCAGCAAACAAGTGACAAGCGGTGGTGGCTCCAGCCATGCAGAATGAGAAAGGCACTGGGGGAAGGCTGTGGAGAGGAGTCAAGTCTGTCTGGGTGAGGCGCATCGATTGGAGGCATCCAATACATTATTCATGACCCACCTGGCTGCATCTCAGGAGAAAGTGGTGAGCGTGCACTTCTTGGGAAATACGCCTGCAAGAGCTGAAGAGCCCGCATCTGAGGCTGGTGGTGTTTTGAGGGAGAAGCCAAGATGCTGAATGTCTCACTCTTCCACAACACCTCCTCAGGCTGGCTGCCCGTGGCAAGCCAGGGATGGAGCGTGGTGGCCAGGTCTGTCCATAGCAAGGAAGGGGAGGCAGCCTCAGTGCTGCAAAGCATTGCAGCCAAATGGGCTCCAGCTCATCAAACACCCTGGTAGTCAGTCATGACGTACCAGCTTCCTTTTGGCTTTTAGTGCCCAAATCCACTGATGCTTGTGGTAGCTAAGACTGGCTGGTGAGTCCCAGCACCCGGTGGTGCATTGCACTAGGGAGTGTTTCTATCCAACACTGCTCTCTCTAAGGGCAGAGTAGCTTCTTGCTGGGACACCCCAGTCCTTATCACAAACACATGTGGCTCATTTGAAAGGGATGCTCCACAGTGACCAGCAAGTTACGGATGCTCTGCTTCCCAACCTGGACACAAACACAACGCTCAGCAGCAAGGAATGTGGGCCACGTTGGACTTCCCCAAGAGAAAGGGACGGTGACAGTGGGTAAGGCAGGGTCACATGATGACATCTGCATGGTTTCACATCAGGTGTGATTCAGTGTAGGAGTCACAGCCTAAGATGGGTGCAGTCCCCAGGGCTGACTGCATCTGGAAGACTTTGAGGAGGATACTAAGAAAGGCACCTTCCTCCCAAAATATCCAAGCAACCAAAGCACCTGTAGAACCCATCCCTGGGCAGCCAGTGTTTCTCTGAGAGCCAGGTCCCCTTCCAGTGGGGTGCAATATTCATGGCAACTTCAGCCCAGCTGGCCAGGGAAGCTGCAGTCAGGGCAGCTAGGGGCAGCGGTGTGACAGCAGCATCACCCGTGGGACTTGCTCCCCACAGCTGGAGGCATTCCTTGGGACAGGAGGCAGCTGGGTGACCCATGGGACAGCCGCTTGCTTGGCATGATGCCACCTCACTGCAGAGGGACAAGGGCTGGGAAGAGACACTAGGCTGGGTCGTGTTGGGCTGGAAATGCTCTGGCGCTGGGGCTGATGGGGGTCCTAATGAGGGCAAAACTGGGCTGAGAGAGGCTTCAAGGACAGTCACACTCTACATTTTGAGGGGGGCCCTTAGAGATGCCTGGCTCTCGGTTTTATACACCTCTGCTGATGGCAGCAGCTCCATGGGGCTGGAAGGGGCTCACATCCACCCCTCTGATCCCACGAGCATTCTCCATGATGTTGCTTCTCTTCCTGAACCCATTTCCTCCTCTTCCCCACAACCGGGGTTGGGCAGCCTCTCTGGAGGCTGCAAATAAACCCGCCAGGCCTGGGACATCAGCTTCCTCCCTGGAAACATCACTGCTGTAATTTCCAGAAGAGCCGAGGTCAGCTCCATATGGCCGTGGGCCCCCCTTCGCCCTGCTTGCAGCCTGCCTGGCCTGGCTGCCTCGCAGCTCCTCCCTGGTGCAATATGGTACCTTGGTGCCCAGCACCAGCGCTGGGGGATTAGCTCTTTTTGTTGTTGTTGTTGTTGCTTTATTAGCTAAACCTAACAAGGTATAGTTTGTGCTGGTCCTTGAGGGCAGGTGGCTGGGATTTATGACTGCAGCGCTGCCAGGTGACCTGGAGTAGAGATGGGCATTTGGTGCAGGGGAAAAAAGACTAGTACCCACGTCCCTGGGGATGCCAGGAGGGCCGGGCAGCTGTGATGCCCAGCAACCTTTGCTGATGCGATATTTATACCAAGTGAGAGTGGTCTCCCGTGGTCTGGGGGTATTCACTGGCATCGCTCACACCAGAGCTGCCAAGGATGCTGTGCCATGCTGAGAGAGCACCCGCATTGCGAGTCACAGCTGGCACGGGCACGGCGCTGCTCTGAAGGGGCATTTCACTGCTCACACGGCCCCTGCGCATGAAAAGGGCATTGTAGGGGAGCGTGTGTGGCTGAGGAGCAGCTGGCATTGGCAAAGCGTTGCCGTGTCTTAAAGGGGCACAAAGACCACTACCTCCTAGCCCCAAAGGGCAGTTTTGGAGCTGGGGGGAGGGGGGAACAGGACAGGACATTGCTGTGGGGGCAGTGGGCATCACTTCGAGGATGTGAGCATGAAGTGGACAGTCACACAGGTCCAGGCTGCAATTTGGGGCCAGCCAAGTCCCTGCTCCAAGTACCCAGTGCATGGCATGAGTAGGGTAGGTGCTGCCGCATGCCCCACGCTGCTTCCCACTGGGTGCCATGGGATGCTGCACCCCCAGAGAGGTGACACCCAGATCTGCCTCAATGGAAGGGACTTGGGGACTTAGTAAAAGTCCCTTTGCAACCTTTTTTCTAAGCCAGCCATGGCGAGCCCCTACCCATGGTCCCTTGCAGAATCAGGGCATCTGCCCCTGCAGCTGCCTGCATCCCTGCTTCAAACACCCCTCCCATGCCCTGCCCGAAGGGTGCAGCGTGCCCCTGTACCTGTCTGCATAGTCCTGGTTCACACCAAGGGATCACAGAAGTTTCCCCTGAAACTGGTTTTTGAACAGGCTCGGCTCACCCAGCGTGAAGAGCAGGACAGGCAACACTTTATTTCAGGCGGCAGCATAAATCAGCTGTGGCTGGTGTCGGGCTCTGCCAGACGTTCCCCTGGGGAAGCAAAGGCAGCCGCAGGGGATGTTTCTCCAAGCCCAAGTTTGCAGCTCAAGGCCTGAGTACAAATCCATGGCCGTGTTCAGGTTCAGAAAAGGGACTGGGGACACGCAAGGGACACACAGAGCCCTCTGGCAGCAGGCGACAGGAGCCGGTTGGATGCTGTGATTTCTCAGCTCACCACTGCCAGCTTTGCTGGA
Organism: Phalacrocorax carbo; assembly: GCF_963921805.1. NCBI lineage: Eukaryota > Metazoa > Chordata > Aves > Suliformes > Phalacrocoracidae > Phalacrocorax > Phalacrocorax carbo. Next base: position 37,103,439 of record NC_087519.1, on the reverse strand, counting down.
GCCAGTTTGCCAAACCAGGGTGCATAAAGTGTCTTGGGGATGCTTGGAAGGATGCATGGCTCCCTCTGAGGGGGGGACCCAAGGCAGATGGGATGTGCAGGGAGGGTTAGGAGGTGGCGGTGCACAAGGGAAGGAGCCACATGAGACAAAAAACACTTGGAAAAGTCGGCAGCCAAACTCACTAGCCCAGACATGCTGCAAAGCACCTCTCACTGGGAGCCGTGGCTTGAATGGAGCCTTTGAGGAAAAGCTGGGGAGCACAAACACGTTTCTCCTCCTTCCCCTGGGGGGAAAGGTCCTGCTCCACAGCAGGGTGCTGTACCCCACATGGAGGAGGACACTCGTGGGAGGGCTTATCACAGCATTCTTGGTTGGGAATGGGGGACAGGAGGTGAGCATGAGGATGGGGCTACGGTGGGAGCCAGCCTCTCCAGGTGTTGCTGCGGTGGAGGAAAGGGGGGCGCTGCCTCCCTGCCCCCCCTTCCGTCGTAACGGGGCTGCCGGGAGCGGGGTGAGCCGTTTTGGGGCCCACCGCCCCAGCCCCGCTGGCCACAGCCCGGCAGCCCCGCTCTCCCGCGGCAGAGGGCGCCCCGCTCCAAGCTTGCGAGTCGCGGCGTGGGCGGTGGGGACCGGCCGGTTCCCGAAGTCCCGAGCAAACCCCACTGCCTCCCGAAACGGGGACCCCGGCCGGGCCTCAGCCCCTGCCCCGCGGAAGACGAGGTGGTTTGCAGCCTGCATCCCCGCAACCCCGCATCCCTGCCCCACGGAGGGTGAGGTGGTTTGCAGCCTGCATCCCTGCCCATGGCAGGTCCTGCCCCTGCCGCTCCATCCCTCAGATTTCCTAGGGATTCCCTAGAGTTGGATGAAGCTCGGAGAGGCACTTCAAGGATGTTCTGTACAGGGAAAGTCTGTGATGCCCATGTGGATGAACAGACACCACGGGGAGATGATAGAAGGTTAAAATATCCCAAGTGGCATGGAAAAGGTGAGGAGGCGTGACTGTTCCTGCCACCTCCAACAGAAGAGTGATTAGGGCAGCACATGGAGACTGAAGGTGGAAATGTGAAATGGGTGGCGTAGGTTACGCAAGGACTCCCCACTGCAGGAGACACTGGCTGCTCAGAGGTTTGCATATGGCCAATAAACAAGCGGACAAAGTCATGTAAGAAAAATCTATGGAAGTCTGTTAGATACAAAAGCTCTAACATCCCTGCACTGCCGGTGGCCAGAGCTAAAGGACCACCTGGTCAATCCCACCCTGCGGTTCCTGCTCCTGCACTGCTCGCTGTGCATCTGGAAGACATTCGGGCTGGCTGTGGTATGCCAGTATGGGCAGTGGTGGAGATGGACCTCTGGGCTGCCCTGCTCTACCTCTCTTCCCTTTTTGTGCAGTCTGGATTTCATGCTGCACTATGTCCTACCAAGCCTCCCTACATTAAAAGCTAATGTGATTTTTCTGGGCTTTTTTTCTTGCCCCTAAAAGAGGCTAGTTGCTCCTAGCCAGGACTACCTGTCCCATCTGGCTTTTGGGTCACTCATTTTCATTGCATGAGCTAGGGACCAAGAAATAGACCATAAAAATAACTGCCTGCAGCTGAATCTCTCTGGGAAGCTGGGATACACAAAGGAGGTGACTTTAGGGGAAGCTGGTGTCATAGGATCTAGACTATAAACACCTCCTTCTGCTGCAGGGACAGAGGCCTGTGTTTGTGCAGAGGGAGGATCGGTGCTGTAATTCAGATGCAATTGCAGAGTGTGTCAGTGCTGGGAAATCCCCGAAGCTCATTGCCAGATTAAGAATTAGCTCCAGATTGTAGTGAGATGGATTAGTGTCCTGGCATGGTACCCTCCGGCAGCCCGTCGTAGCTACTGCTGGTGCTACGTGATGCGGTGGGTCCCCGCTGCCTAAGGGAAGGAAAAGTTGGGGAAGCAACCAAAACAAACAGCTGAGGAACAAGCACGGTGCCCTCATAGTCCAGCCTGATCCTGAAGGCCTGAGCCCTGAGCTGATTACCAGCAGCTTGATCTTTCCTTTAATGCCACGGCCTGGTGCCTGCATGGGGCTGCCTGGGGGGGAGCTGGCTGTACCTGGCTGCCTGCTTGCATGGATGCAGTTGTTTCCACCTTGGCTTTGCTGGCCATGCATTGTGTTTCTCACCTTCCCCAGCAATGAAGTGCACAGGGCAGGGAGAGAAAAAGCTTCATGCTAAGCTACCCTCCCTTGCCAGCCCATGCTGCCCAGGCAGCCTTGAAAGCCTTTGGCCCTCAGCCTGGAGGCCAGGAGTTACCAGCACAGCTCAGGAGTGAGAAAGGTCCCTTGGGGACAGAACTAGGGTGACAGAGGACACAATGGGAAAAGCCACTTTGCAGAAGGCAGTGCTTGGGAGTCCAACGGCTGGCATCTCAGTGAGGCAGCGGGCAGACTTGAACGTGGGCTGTGTCTTCTCCAAGCAAGAACCCCCTCTGATCTGAGACCCCCTCTGTCCTCCCCTCCCCCTCCTGGGGCTGGAACACAGAAAAGCTTTGTTGCTCTTTCCCTTGCAGGACTGTTAGCAGAAAATTTTGCTGGCCAGGAAACTTTGCAACAGCCCATGGGGGCACACCAGACAGGACAGGGAGGGGTGAGGGATGTGCCCCACAGGGGCTGTTTGGCCCTGAAAAGGAAGGAGCCCACAGAAGGCCAAGCAGATTGCCCCGCATGTGGGCTCTGGTGCCCCAGGCTGCTGGTTGCAGAAGACAGACCGCAGCTCCAGAAGCCACCAGCCTCTCCTAGCAAGCCAAGGCACACCAAGCCCTGCCAGGCTGTGACCTGAATCACAATGGCCTCTTGGCTGCCTGCACGCATGGGGAGAGTGGAGGACGCTGCTCTGCTCTCCTCTGCACTCTCTGCTCTCCCCGAGCTGATGAGAGATTCTCTGGGCTTTTCCTCTCCCTTGTCTCTTCCCCCTCAGCTGGCTGCCTGTGGCACTGGGAGAGAGCCCATCACTTTGGCCTCTTGGCTGCAGCACTGGGAGGTTGCCACATGCCCTTTGCCAGCCTGGGGCTGAGGGATTTGTTCTGGAAATGACCCCCTGCCTTTTTTTTTGCCCCATTTCTCCCCCCACCGCCCAGCCAGGTGGCTGTTAAATACCACACACTCTGTGCTTGCTGTGCCACAAGGTGCCCAGGGTGTCTGTCCAGTGCCGAGATGTGCTGGGGAACTCATGAATTTGAGGATTGCCCAAACAGCCCAGGGAAAGGGGAGACGCTCCAGACTGGGAGGTGCCCATACCCCAGTGGTGCCCCAGCCCAGTAGACACAGCTCTGGGGGGAGTCTGGAACCACCACGGAGATCCCCTGGGCACCCAGACAAGTGGTGTCACAGGTATTTGGAGGAGAAGGATTATAAACTGGAGAAGCAGAATCAAAGTCTGGGGCAGAGAGGCAAAAAGTAAATGGAGATGTTTAAATAGCCCAGGAGCTATAGGGCATGCTGTGCTTTCTCCTGGAAGAAAGGATAGCAGATGTAGTGGAGAGGCTGGGTGGGATTTTGAAGTCATCTGACCAGTCTTTGTTGGTGTTAACACACCCCAGTATGGTGTCCATCCTATATAAGAAAGTCCAAAGGGTATTTGTAGAAACTCTTCCAGCCCCAAAAGAAAAGGAAGAAGGTATAAGAAGTGACCAGCTGTGTTGGTTTTGTCAGATGAAGCCCTGGGCTGTGCAGGAGGCAGAGCTGCAGGTAGACTGGGGCTCTGCTGGGGACTGCAGTGGCTTTGAGTCACGCTGGTGACAGTCTGGGGAAGGACTGGGCTGAAAATGCAAGGCAAAGACACTGAGGAGATAAAAGCAGTTGAAACACAATTTCTTACGAACAAAATGAGCCCATGTGGCAGAGGAGTGGAAGAGATCTGGGTCGCATCTAATGCCATCAGGGTTAGATTTGTACTTACCAAGCCAAAAGAATGGGAAGCCCTCCCTGATGAGGAAAAGCTTGATACCATTGGTAGGAATGAAAGCCACTGGTGTGGTTCACGTGAGGGGAATGACGTGATCCACGGCTGTAGTCTGCATGAGAGCTGTGTGGGAGGGAGTGCTTTATGGATGGGTTGTTTCCTTGGTTTAGAATTATTGATAACTGTGAAGTACGAGATCTGGACTGCACATGGAGCAACGTGCTAACACCAACACCAGAGAGCAGTCCTGCCTGCCAGGCTCTGCATTGGGCAGCTGAACCAGAGAGCAGGAGCCATTAATTTCTGCTTGGCCTGCCATCGGGGCAACTGGGATAAAACACACTGGATTGTTTGGAGAAATTACACCTGGGTGAAGACCATCCTGAAGGTCTGACATGTTCACGAGGAAAAAAATGAAGAATTCAGGTTGATGAAACTGTAGGTAACAATCTGACACAAAAGGAACCATGCAGGACACAAAATAATATGACTCCGGACTTCATTATGACAGATACAGATTAATTAATCGCTGGGCTGGAAGGTAGTGGTTGCCTGGGGGCCAGTCAGCATGACCCGATTCTGCTTGTTCGGGGTGAAAAAGGGCAGTTCTGGCTTGCTCATGTGTGATGCTCCATAGGGTTGATTTTACCAAAGCTGAGAGAAAGTAGGAGAGAAACTGGTTGGTTGGAATAATTTAGAAAAAATGTAAGAAAATATTGTGAGCTCTTCAGAAAGAGTTTTTGATAGCTGGCAGGTCACAGTGCAAACAGAGAGGAAACGGGTTTGGCTACAAGCCCATTCTGATTCAGTGGTGAACTGGAAAGCAAAAAGCTACACATCACAACTGGAGGGGAGGAGGGACACTAAAAATCAGTCAATAAAACGCCAACGTAAGATATTGATTAGGAAAGCTAAAAAAGATAAAGGAAAAAATTCATGTTGGGCAGGGGTGAGGACAACAGGAGAGACTTGCAGGTAGATGGAGAACAAAAGAAGTGACAGCACTGATACAGTCTCCACCTAACACCAAAATGATGATAAAACTAACAGTGATATATAAAAGTTGTTGTGCTCAGTAAGCAATTCCATTTGGAAAGCAGGAGGGGGATATACTCATATCAGACGAGATATCGTTTAGACCACTGGAATCTTGGAAAGATTTTAGAGCACATACAAGAGTAAACTCACAAGCCCAGAAGAGTCCTTAGAGAGCTGGCAGAGGTGTCCTGCCTTTCTAATCTTTATTTGCAAGAAGATCAGAGAAATGCTAATGCTTTGCCAGAATTTCTAAAAAAGGCAAATGAGATCATTGGATAACTCAGACCTGTTAACCTGGCATCATGCAAAAAAGTGGAAGAGAATCTGAGCTTCAACCAACACAGAGCTAACAAGCAAGAATATAAATAATGAATTGTCCTGTTTTTGTGGCAACAAGGCTTGGTATACAAAAATGATCCAGGGTTTGGTAAGCGAAGGTCACTGCCTGATCCCAACATTGTTCTTGTGAACATTTTGACCAAGAACTCTGCAGTACAACATGATAAAGTATTTCCTACAGAGGCCAGCTACAGGCAGGCCTCAGAAATAGTTGATCTCTGTTAACACACAGGAGCCTTCTCCACAGGCTTCCCCTGGAAGGTGGATGCTTCTGAATCCTTCTCACCACTGACAATGCTGGCACATGGCAGAAAGACAGGTAAGGAGATAAGGGCATCACAGTCCTGCTCAGTGGTTTGCTCTTTAGGTGAACTCAATCCATTCAGACCAAACATCTTAGCAGGTCAGATGAAAGAAGGATGGAGCAGATTGTGGACTTCACATACCAAGAGGGAAGATGGAAAGGTTCAAAGCATCCAACCAGCTCAACTAAAACTCCTACTGAAATATGGGACTTAAAGGAGTAGTGTAAGTTTTGGATGTTTAAATAGAGAGCAATGACATGGCTGATGCAGAAGTCCTGCCTATGCTTCTGGGTCTTGGTTTGGTTTGGTTTGTTAATGGGGGTGAAACATGGGAGAAGATGTAGAAAAGAACCACTGCAGGGAAGCCCAAGCATGGGAGAGAAGGAAAGCACACATATCTAGTCTGGTTATCTAAATGAAACAGAGATTAAGGGGTGTATGAGTGTTTTCCTAAGGCCCCAGGAAAGCTATTTTCAGTTGTTGTAGGTAACACCGAACATTTACAGAGGAGAAACCAAGAAGACACAAACTCTATAGCCCCTTGCTGACATGAAGGACACGTTCTAACAAAGTAAAACCTCCAGCCGTTTCTCATCATGCTCCCAATCTCTCTGGCTTGGCAGAAGGAAGATGCACCACAGGTGTCAGAGACCTCACCCTGGGAAACAAAACCCTCAGACACGCCTTTCGATCCCCTACAGCAATCCAAACGTACATATTCATCTCAACATACCCCAAGCAGGTATCCCACAGCACATACCTGGGATACCTACCTCTGTTGGCTAACATCACATTCATATCAGTTCCGCATTAGCTGCAGCATTAGGGCCACTTAATGTATCATTATCAGTGCTTGATCTCACAAGTGTCTTAAAGAAGGTGGTGTTCATAAAGCCTGACTTTGTTAATGTCTTATGAGGACAGTCAATGTTAAAATATCCTTATTGCTCTGTCTACACTAATTTTAATCTAGCACCTTTACACATCAAGAGATTTATTGTTTTATCACTCCATTAACAAAACCATCCTCCTTAGTCTTCAGCTGAGGACCTATGACTCTTTTCTTTATACTAACTGACAAAAGCCTTAACTAGGAGTTGAAGTTTTTTAAGTTAAAACTCTCTCAGGAGCCTAATTGCCTCCATTTCAATGCTAAATGTTTTAATATAGGCAACAAACCAATGGCTAAATTCCAAAGCCAGGGTAAACCCACATTAGAATGATCAGGCTTCCTCAACAAGAAGCATGATTAATCATCTGAACCAACCAGCTAATGGGAGACCGAAACTCTATGGGTTTATCTGCAGATCAAGACTTGGTTCCCTTCTGGAAGAGGTGTTTGATTCGGCATCCATTGTAGGAGTAAGTGGGCAAAATACAATCACCTGTGGTGTAAAAGAAACCACATGGGAGGGGTGGCCATCCTTTCTGGTCTGATCCTCCCAGATGCACTGCACCTCCATCTGCTTCACCAAGACCTGGAGGTAAGCAAATGGGCTCCCTGAAATCACTGTTGGGGAGACAGCTCATCCAGCCTGCCCTCCTCTCTACCTTCAAGGGATCCCTTAATATGCAGTGTCAAACAGTCAAGGGCAGAGAGCCAAAGTGTGGCTAACCCCAGCCCAGAGTCAGCAAAGACCTGGGAGCCTCTCCGATATGTAAATCTTCAACATGTGTTTGGAACTGCCGTCAACCCGAAAGACCAAACAGGGCCTTCCTTGGAGGTCTCAACTTGGGGAACTTGTTCCTTCTCAAAATCCTAGCCCCCAGTCTGAGGCTGAGACCCCAGATCACAGTGCTAAAGGGAATTCCTGTTAGATCAGAGCTGCTCGCGAGCCTTACACTATGGCAGGATTGTCTTCTCACAGGCGACCCAACATGTTGTCTTGTGATGGCAGAAGGAAGGGCTCTGCTGAAGTCGGCGCAATCAAAGGAAAAGAGATATAAGGGAGACGAGAGTCAGACTGGTTGGCCTTGCATCATGTTTGCAGGTGGCAGTGAAAGGCTGTATCCTAGAAGGAGCAGTTGGGCCATGACACGAGGATACAGACCTTAGAAGTGGAGAAGTATTTTCCTTGCCTGCTTGGTGGAAGGCCACTAACATACGGGATGGGTGAAAGGTGGGAGGAAAAGGAAGATGAACTGTGCACTGAAGGTGCTTCTCTGTCCTACTTGATGACAGTGAGCATCCCAGTCTTAGATGGTTATATTAGAGGTGGTAAAATCTCACCCTCAGCTATCACCTTGAAGCATCCCTCAGTAAAGCTTTGCTCCATCTGGCAGACTTCATCTTGTCCATAAGAACGTGGCCACATCTCTGCCACCTCAGCCCTTTCTCACCACCATTTCTGGCTGCTTTACAGCAGAATGGTACCCTGGACATAAGGACTTTTGCCCTGAGGAAACAGCATCAAGTATGCAATATTGTCACATTTATCTCTAGCAACTCATGCAAAGTACGTCAAACCTGTCCTACGCTTTCCATGCCAGCATCGCAGGGTTGGAGGCCACATGAGCTGATGAGGGTGAATGCTTTGCCCTCAATGCTGTTACAAAAATTATCATTGCATCTTTGAAATGGAAGCAAGCCCTTGGTTTTCAAAAGGACAGACTTTCGACATCTTCACTGAGGAGAGTTCAAGCTCTCCTTGTCTCTGGGTGCTCCGCGGTATAAGGCTGTGGTAGATCCTGCAAGCCAAGGTCAGGGCCATGATCTGTTCCTCTGACACAAAACATTCGACGGTAACCGCAATGCTCAAGTGGGGTGAGGGCTAAGACCTCCTCAGGTGCCCAGAAAGGTGGAACTGACTTCTCCAAGAGGGACAGGCTGCTCCCAGTCTCCCTGCAACCTGCTCTGTTTCCTGGGCCATTCATTTCTTGCTGCATGAGCTCAGAGCAATAGGCGTCGCTGTGAAACACATGCAGGCATTGACTATCAAAACACGGCTCTCTTCCATGGACTAACCATTCCCGGGGAGAACATGGGAGAGCAACCAAAGCCAGGACACTTTCGGGACGGTCTCCCATACCTCAGCTGGCTGCTGTGAGAGAGAGCCTGGATGGGACCAGGCGTGTGGGGTGGGTGTGGGTTCACCTGCAGGTGCTTGGGAGCAGGCCTGCCCCACGCACTTGGAGCTGCAGTCCCACGCACTTGGAGCTGCAGTCCCACACACTTAATCAGCACCAAATGTGCATGTGCATAAAGTGAACAGAGGGAAAGCCTTTGTCAGGCAACAGTGACTGCCGCTGCGGAAAGAGTCAGAGAACTCTTTTCCTCTTAAAGTTTACTATTTTAACTACTAGCCTGGCCCGGAAGCCTTTATTGCTCCCAACGAAGCCAGGACTTTGCTCCAAAGCCAAACAATGAGAAGTGTCTGAAAACCTGCGCCTATATAAGTGTGTGTGCACCTTTGTGTATGCATTCCTCCGTGTGTGGGTGCCTGTGTGTGTGTGAGCATGCCGAGGGGTGTGAGCATGGGTTTGGGTGGAGCAGCGTGTACCTCGCCCTCCCCGGGTGCTGGCGCGGCGAGCCAAGCGGGGGGCTGCTGTTGGCCGCTGCAGGCTCCCTCCGCTGCTGGAAGGCTCAGGGGGGAAGTTCAGCACTTCTGCAAACAGAGGCCTCTCACAGAAACGCTAGCAGCCACTTCAGGGGCAGGTTTGCAAAGGAGCTGGGCGCCCTGTTGCAGGGCTGGAAGGAAGCAGGTGGCTTCTGCAGGCACCCCATAGCCTCGAGGTCCCCTCCAAGCTCTTTGGAGGCTCTGCCCTCCTGGCATCCCCCTGCCGTGCCACACACCCATGCAACTCAGAAAGATAGCTGGGAGCTCTTTGGAGAGTCTAGGTGAAGCTGTTTGGCATTGATATCCACATACGGATGCGGATCCGGTGGGTGCAGAGTGGCTCAGTGGGGCAGGGTCAGTGCTTGAGCAGCCCCTGGCAAACCCCCAGCCAGAACTCTGCTCTGGGTCTTGGCCAAAGGGTCACTCCTGCAGCTCAAGACCTTGGTCCTGTCGTGCTTCCCATGCACTTGGTGGGAGACCTGAAGCTGGAGCATCCTGCAGATCTGCACTGCCTGATGGGCACTTCTGCATTGCCTGACTCCCATACTTGGGGTACCTTTCCTAGAACTGACGCCAACCCACTTGTTCCCATGGCAGGCAGATGCACTTGCCTGCATTTCTTCTGCTGGTCCAGGTTGGCAAGAGAAGGCTGAAGCCTGGCCTCCTCTGCTGCTTGCGGCCCTCCCATGGCCTGCAACATCTGGGAGCTGTGGCAGGCAGGCCTGCTGCACTGCATGGCATTTCTGCAGGCGAGGAAGCCTTTGAGAGACCAGGATAATGGCTAATAGTGCTGTTTTCCTCTGCTCTGCTTTCCTTCAAGTGAATTATCAGGGTCTTGCTGGGAATTATCCTGCCATTACCAAGTGCTCTGGGGAGCTGCCAGTGATTTACTTAACGGCAAACAACACAAAGAGCCGGACACAGCAGGAGCTATGCAACTGAACAAGCTGGGGAACGTGCAAGTGGAAGAAAAATGCTGTAAGAGCAGCTGGGGCACAGGGATCCGGCCAGGGCTGCTGGCCAGAGATGGGCACGAGGACGCCCCCATTTGCATGTGGAGTAATGGCTCTGTTCTCCTCGAGGGCAGATTTCGTCCATGGTGTAGCTGAGTGCAATGGAAATGTCAAAGGGTGGTGGACCTGTGGTCCTGGGCCTGGCAGGCCAAGGGGGAGCCCGGGGCTCTGGCATGGGAGGAAAATCTAGTCCTCCCTACTCCTGGAGAGCTGTGGGACTCACGGATCGTGGGAAGGCTGCGAGCAGGTCAGCAGCAGAGCTGGGGCTGACCCCCTGCTCTCACACCGAGACCGACCCAGTGCCTGCACGGGGGGTCTGGCAGGGACGAAGACTCCTGACCTCCCCTCAATTCCTTAGTAGCTCCTCACCTCTTTGCACCTTCCAGACTTTGTCCTTGTCACCCTTTATTGTCCCATGGGTGAACATAGCCTTTGGACACCTGTGACCTGCCTTTTCCCAGCCACACTACTCGCTCTAACAGCCTCTGCTCTGGGGGACCACCGTGGTGTAAGCCTGCCCAGGGCTACTCCCTCCACCCTCCGGGAACTGCCCTCTGCACACAAAAGGGTGCAGACACCCCTGCAGACATGTGCCCACCTCCTGCACTGCACCCTCCCCACAGGCTCTTGTGCTTGCCATGGCCCCCATCTCCTTGCACAGGCCGCCCCTGCATAGTGCCATGTGCCCCCTCCCCAGTGCCGTGCACCCCCAAACCTCCCAGCACCCACACGGACCCCCTTGTCCTCCCTGCCCATGCCCACACCTGCACAGCCCTGCGCACACACGCTCTCTTGACACTTTACAGGTGCCGGGCGAAGGAGGGGCTCCATCGAGTGCTAGAAAGTTGTTCCTACTCTTTGCTGGGAGCAACCACATTACTCACGAGTCCTTTTTTAGTGCCGGTATGTGTTTCCCCCTTTCCATCTCCAGTCCATTAGCTACTATGGAAACAACATGTCGTTGCCCGGAGGTGGAGTTCAGCCACAGCCAAAACAGCGCGGATAAATTCCAGCACCCAAATTCACATCCTGGGGCAAAGCCCGCGCAGCTCAGCTGGGGAACAGGAGCAGCGTCCCGGCTGTGCTAAGGGAGGAGATCTCAGCCTGGGCTTGCCGGCTGTGGGATGCACGGGGTGCGGGAAGTGCTGGAGGGGACCCCACTGTCCCAGCGGGGGTGGATACGGTGTGGAAGGGAAGGCCGAGGTGAATTACTCTTCCGGAGCCCAACCGAGGGTGTGTGAGTGGCGTGGAGATAAACAGCAGATCCGCAGAGCCTCAGCTGCTTCATTTCCGCTCCGTCCTGCAGCATCCACTGCCCAGCCTGTGACTGATCTGCCAGGGGCGGCTGCGGAGGGGAGGAGGCAGCTCAGCGGCACAGCTGGAGGGACCGCACAGAGATCCCGCTACACCGGGCACGGGCAGAGCCTGTTTGACCTAGGGGCATCTGGCACAAGGGTGCAGTGGAAGGGCTTAGCATCCCTTGAATTCATCCATACGGGCTGACCTTCAAGTGCTCAGAACCATTCTGCTCCCCTGCCTCCCCCCATTGCCTCCTCCTGATGGGTTTTCAGAGCATTGTGTGTGCCGAAGCCTCCCCAGCTTGTGTATGTGGGGTGCTGAGTCCCTGCTGCCTTGGCCTTGGGAAGGTTTGTCCCCTGGGGAGGATGGCACATGTCAGAGGTGAGAGGTGGCAGGGCGAGGGTTGCAGCGGATTCATAACGTGCGGAGCGGTCTCATCACCCAGCAGTGCCTTTTGGTCTTGCTTGCTCCTGGCTCCACCCATGTCCTTTCGAACCAGACCCCATCGCAGCTCTCAGCTGCGGATTTTGGCTGTCGCAAAGTGTCCAGCCTGAGCAATTTTGTGTTCCACCCAGGCTCCCATCACAGGGGGACAAGGAGTTGTTGGTCCCCGTTGCACCAGGGCAGCCAAGGTGCCTGCTTGAGCTAAGCTGCTGGCTCCCACTGCAGGCAAGCAGTGGAGAGGGGAGCACTGTGGGGTGACTAAACCAAGTCCTCATACCCTCAGTCACCTGGATCTGGTGAGGGACCATCAGTGTCCCAACACCCACCTGGCTCCCTGTGTGGGGAGCCATCCTCGTGGTGGGACACAAGCTGTAGGGACCCAAGGGAGTCGTAGTTTGAGCATGGCTGTTCCTTGCTGTACCTCCTAGGAGGGCAGGCAGGGATGGTGGCATGTCCTGCCTTGGGGGCTTTCATAGCAGGGGTGTGTTCTGGCCCTGATCTCCCCTGGCAGATGGAAAACGCTGGAGATAGGAAGCAAAGCCCTAGAAAGGAGGAACTTTCCTTGGTGGCAGCCGGCAGTCCATGACAGGGCTGTCCCACCCGGCACTGGGGCTGCCCAACTGCCTGCCACTGCCCGCAGGCACCCTTCCAGCCTGGACTGCCCAGGAGGTGCTGTGTCCCACTCTGGTGGCTTTGTGACCCTGCAGTACCAGCACCTGGGGACAGCAGTGTCACATAGGGTAGGAAAGAACTACCCCAGCACCTCAGATAGCTCACCCAGAGATGGGCACTGGAGCCAGGTATGGCCCTAGCTTGGACCCCCAATCCCTTCCCCAGCTTCTCCAGGAGATGGAACAGGAAAACTTGTTAGTCCCCGGGCAGCCTGGGAAAGATCCACTGGCTTCTGAGTTGGAGCAGTGACCTGCGTAAGTGCCTGACTGGATCAGGGCCAGCAGGAGCAAACTCTGGCCATGAGGCTCCCTCAGAAGAGGGAGGGAGAGACTGGAGGCGAGCTGGGATGCCTTTCCAAAGTAGGCAGAGAAACTGCCTGTCAGCAACGCTTCTCTGCAAAGAGGCAAGCACCGTCTCTGAGAAATAACGGAACAAACATTGGGAGGAGGAGAAAAATAATGCAGGTTTCTAGAGCAGGGATTTTCAACCTGTTCTGCTTTGCTGATCTCCAAAAATATCCCACCAGAGATGCAAGTTCCTTTGTAGCAAGCCAATACCACCTGGCAAGACGCTTGCTGGCCTCAGTTACCCTTCCTTAAAAGCAGTCCACGGAACCATGGGGATCCCCCAGCCACAGAAGCTGCAGCTCTTGAGGGCACTAAAACCACATAACAAACCAGGCTGGTTTACCCATGCGGGAGCCCCGTGGAGCAGACTGCAGCCCCAAAACCCCAGGCCTACCAGGGCATGGCCTTTGCAAGAGCCATGTCCACTAAGGGGCAGGATGGTGGCTGGAGAAGCTGGGAGAAGCTGAGGTGCACCCCCAGGGATGAGCAGTGCTGGGGAAACTGCAGCTTCAAAACTATGCTTCTGCCATGGTACATGGTACTTGGTGTGGGTTCTCTGGTGACTAATAAAAAGCCTGTGTTTGCAGTGGCCAGTCTCTCTTGGGGGGAACTAGTGAGCATCCCCCCTCTGCTTGCAAGAACACTTGCAAGAAGATCTAGGACCTCCTCCTCACCTTGCCATCAAATTTGTTTAAAATTGGCTCTATGGGTTTGCAAGGATTGGAAGGGAATGGGCAGCAGAAATGGGAGGAAGCCTCCCTTGCTTTGGAAATCAATGTGGAAAGTAGCTAGAAAAAATGCTGGGGAACATGGGAGGGTGGAAAGGAGAGAAGAAGTAAGAAGACAGCGGTCTTGATCCCAAACGAGGAGGTTGAAATATCTGTCCTCTCTGAGGTCCTGCGTATCACAGGTGTCTCCACTGAAGTAGGATGCCTGAGCATCCTGGCCTAGGTGGGGACAGTCCTGAGATACAGATTGGTCCTGATGTCCCAAATCGTGTTCTCGTCCTGGATCTGAGAAACGGCACCCAAGAAAACCCTTTCCAGGCAGGGATCCTCCCTGTGTTCCCATGCTGAGCTGTTGGCTCTGCAGCTGAGCTGTGTGATGCAGGGGACACACACTCATCTGTGACCCCATGGGCATGGCACTTCACCCCCAGTTCTTCTTTGCCTCTGCCTTTGGTCACTCTGGTGTAAGAAGCATCGTTACAACACACCTCTCAGATGAGAAAAGCCTCCTCTCCTATCAAGTCTGCACAGCATGAGACAAGTCGGCGAAATGATTTTGTTGAAAATGAACTTCCTCCTAAAAAAAAACCTGGAAAGATTTATTTTCAGCCTGATCTGTTCCCTAATCCGACTTGTTGCACAAGGAGGGAGTGAGGCCACTCACTGGGCAGGGCTGGACGGCTGCTATTGTCAGCTGCACAGCTTTTGATCAGCTTGAAGCAATCGTGAAACTGCAGCCTGAACTTCCAGTGACTCACCCAGAGAAGGGAAACTTCCTGGCTTGTGTGTTCGAGCATTTCTGGAAAAACTGCTATATTTGGCATGGAAAATAGGAAGGATTCCTCTGGCCGCTTGAAATGGGAGCAGTAGAAATGACTCAATGGGCAGTTTAAGACAGGCAAACAAGGATGCTCTCTAAATTATTCATTGCAATTCTCCACATTGTGTGTTTTGCCCACAACAGGCTCAACAGTGCCTGCACACAGGATGGCCCAGGCTCCGCCAGGAAGTTGCGCGATTTATTGTTCTGACAGCAAACCCACCAATGCACATTTGCTGTATATTATGGACCACTGACATTATAGGCTGCTTCCCATCTGTTTACCAACAAATACTGCTCAGAAGGTATGGCATTGTGCTTATCGCTACACGTTGACCCAGCGTGAAAAATCTGCCAATTTATATTTTCATTACATCAGTAGCTAGAAATGCATTTCTTGCCAGCTTCAAACACTTTCAACTGTTTCATCTAGTATGCTGGGGAAAAAAAAAATGAAGAAACTGCTCTTCTGCAAATTACTGAAGTTGGTGGAGGGGGGGCTATTTCTGAGGAATTGAAATGGATTCTTCTCTCTTCTTTTTTTTTTTTTTTTTTAAATACTTGTCCAAACTGTTATTCAAATAGCTTGTTCATTAAACTCCTGAACTGGTAAATGAAAATCATCACTTTCAGATCATGACAAGCAGCACCTAAAACAAAAAACGATGTGAATAAATCCCAAGAAAAAAAATATTCAACAATTTTCCATGAAAAATCAGTTAAAAAGAGAGAGAGGCTGCAAACATTTTCTATTGGGTGAAATGCCAACCAGCTCCTGGTTAGCGTGTATTAAATTAAATATTCAATTTTGTCATGCACCACTTTTATTGGCGGGTTAAATATCGACAAATATGTCTAGTGCAGGGAGATGGTTCAAGCTGCAGCCTGACGAATCCCATGGCAGCTCTGCATCAGCGCTTCAGGTGGAAAAACCTCTTCCTCTCACCACTGAGACCCCACGAGGCTGATGCCCGGGATCCTCATGGCCACGGCCATTGCACAGGGGCTATCCCTCTTGCCTTGCAACCCCCTGATGCCAAGCGTGGCTCTGCCAGTAGTGACTGAACGGCCCCTCTGCCAGGATGCTCAGGGCCAGGCACAGCAATCCTCTCCCAGCTGACAAGGCTTCGGAGCCGAGGGATCTCTAGAGCTGGGAGCGGGACCACTGGATTTAACTCCTTCTGATTTCGATGCTGAATTTATCAAGTTATTTTTTGCTTGTAATTATTTAAGCTGTTCTCCATGCTCCCACAGCAAGGAGGCTGCAGCTTGGCAGAAGAGCTGTCCCTTTCGCTGGTGTGGAGCTTGCCGCTTTCTGGTGGCCCCATGCTCTTGTACAGGGAAGAGCTAGGCACCTGCTCTGATTTTGCAGGTTTTTTTCCTCCTCCCCACTCAGCTCACTCTTTCTGAGGGTGCTGATCTGTAGGAACCATCCCATGCAGGAGCATTTCAGCCTGGAAGCAGCGGCCTCCTTCCCACCAGCTCCTCCCCGCCTGGCTGGAAGGCAGCCAGTGCCTCTAGTGCTCCAGCAGCGCAGGGGGTGAGCTGAGAGGTGAGGCAAGTGGATGAGTGCTCCCATCCCTAGCACCCCACATCTTCAGCCCACCAGAAGCCCCAGGAAGGAGTGAGACACACTGGCATGGTAACAAAGAGAAGGAGGGCTTGTCCGGGGCTCTGCTTTGCCTCTCAAATGCTGCCCCTGGAGATTTAGTAGCTGCTCGAGACTTCTGGTCCATCAATTATTTAATTGTCTCCAGCCATGTGGTCTTCAGCCCCGAGTGCTTGTCTGCTCCAAACACAGAAGCCCATGTGTGGGGGGAGTGGTGTTGGGCAGGGGGATGCCGAGCTGGGGCTGGGCAGAGGACCCCTGCAGGGAAGCAATGCAGAGGCACGGGGGACACATCCCACCACTAGCAGTGCTGAGCCAAGCATTACGGCTGGCACCTTCTCACCCAGCTGCACATCAGCTGGAGGGGTGGGTTCTTCTTCCAATCTCCTGGGATGACCCCGGGAAAATCACCTCCTCGCTCCACACCTCGCCTTCCCCACCTGTAAATAGGCACCAAAGATTTCAGAAGTGGTGTGATCTTCGGTGGCATCCATCACCCATCGTAGCAGCACACAAACATGTGTGCGAGATGGTGTTTTGCAATGAAAAAAGTCTGGCTCTCACCCCTGCTCAGAGGGTCTACACCACCATGGATGTGTGTTTAGTGGATTGCTTAAGGCTGGTGGTCCCAGTTTGCTGCTGCTGCCCACGCTGTCTTGAGCTAAAGCAGCACAGCACGGCACAGCACAGCGAGCGCTGCTGGGTAGGCAGGACAAGCCATGACACGCGGGCAGGCAGGCGGCTGGAGCCGGGTAGGTGTGTCGCTGTTACCCAATAAATAACTCAAGCCCTAAAGCAGCCCATTGTAATTACAGGGGCCCTGTGCAGATTGAAAATGAAGAAGGAGGTAAAAAAGGAAATCAAGGCTCAGTCTCCCCCAGGAGGTGGTGCTCCACAGGGGAAGCAATAGAGGGGAGCGGTGATTTGTATCTCTCCAGAGGAATTCTCCTTTCTAGGGCCGCCCCAGGCGCCGAACTGCCGCCAGGTTCAGATGAGTTTCTCATCTGAATATGCATAAGCCAGTAATTAATTCTCTCTGATACTGATCCAGATTTGGGGATGGTTTTGTGAGTGTGTGCATGCGCGTTGGGTGCCCATCTTCTCCCAGGTGTGCCAACGCGGCAAGGACGTACAAGATGAAGGAGCGGTACCTCTCCATGTGTTTGCCTCTGCAGGATGATGGCCTTCAGTGCCCTGGGGATGGCTTGGGGTAGGAGGGTGGCCCCAATTGGGTGGGGAGCCCTATGGGGTGGCTCTGGGGGGCATCTTGCTGGCACAGTGGGAGGAAGGGGGACAGAGAGCAGGACACGATCGGGGTCATGTGTGCGCCAGGGCTGGCCATACTGTGCAGCAATCCCTGCCCCAACACACAACCAGCCTTGGGCACGTGCAGGGAGGTGTTTTCCCTCCTCCTGAGGACACTGCAAATACCTCATGTTTGCAGAGCACTGGGAGTGGCAGGGAGGGAACCTGGCTTTGCCTCCCCCCTCCCACCTTCCTCTCTTGCTCTCCTTTTAAACCTCTTCCACGCATCACTTTGAGCAGTGGGACGGGAGCCCAAGGAGCGAAACCATGTCTCTGGCCCAAGGCCCAGGCCCGGGGCAGGGTGTGGGTGTGTGATCTCCAAGATATATGCCCTTGCCCTGAGTCTGATCCACAGTGTTCCTCACTCATAGTCACTACCAACCTTCAAACCAGGGGAAAAACCAGAAAACTCATTAAAAGTGAGAAACATTGCTTTCCAACTTCACCAGGCCCCCACAGGTCTCTTCCCCCTGACTCTGAGGCAGGTTGCCCCAATGCCCTCCTCACCCTTTGCTTGAGAGAAAGGCAATAATCAGCTTTGCTGCCTTTAAACCCAGCTGCGGGGCCTCAGCAGCCTGCCAGGGGCGAGCTGGGGACGCCTTGGCATGCAGGCAGGGAAGGACAGGGATTTGAGTGCCGGCACCCAGGTCATGACACCACCAGCACTGGCCCTCGGCAGCCAGGAAGGTGATCTGGGTCCCCTCCTGCTGTTGCGGACTCCCTTGGAAAAGCCAGCATCCCAAACCGGACACTTCCCTTGTCCCCCTGTCGTGTCCCCACCCTGCCAGTAGGCAGAAGCCAGATTAGCAGCAGTGCTGGCGCATATTGCTGCCCTCAACCTGGCCCTGGCTCCTGACAGTTCCCAGCCGAGGGAGGCAGAAAAGAGTGCTCCCTTGCCACCGCCTCTCGGCTGGCCAGGGCAGTGGCTTCCTGGAGCTGTGGAGAAGCTAGTGGGCATCTTGGATGTTAAGGGACTGCCGTGTCATTGCTTGCTGGAGTCAGGGGACCTGGAGAGGCCACTCTCCCGTATCCTCCAGACAAAGGGAATAATCTCCCTAGAAAGCTGTCCTCACCCCATGGCTCCATTTGGAGGCCTCAGGAGGACATCGATGGGACAATGCCACGTCCTGCACGCTACGTCCCGCTCTGGGTGCCGGCAGTGGGGTGCAGAGCAGCCAAACTCCCTAGATCCCTCTGAGGGATCCCTGCAAACTCCAGGCTCTGTGAGCAGCGGGCTGGGAAAGGCCAGTGAGTCAGAGCCCTGTTTTGTAACACAGGGGGCTGAGCGCGTGTCGGAGCAGGGATGGCTGTGAGCTGAAGTGTGGGGCCCGCCTGGGCCTTTTGCAATCCTCTGGGGAAAGGCAAAGTCGGTGTCTCCATCCCTTAATTAAAGTGCGCCACAGGGACCTGCTCCCTCCTGTTTACGCAGTTCGTGGGGACGGATGGTGGAGCAGCAGCCTGGGATGTGGGGAGGAGGGCAGCCTCATCACGCCTGGGCTGGGGTGGCTGGCAGTCTCCAAGCGCAGTCTCTGCCTCCTGCGCCAGGGTCTCAGCTTTGGCCCCACAGCCTCACAAAGACGCTTTTTGGACCTGTGAGCTGGCCCTAGTGCTCTACGCACCTCTGCTCTCCCCTGTGAATGCACATGAGGCTCCCTCCCATCTCCCCACCGCCCTCCAGCCTCCCCAGCAGCGCTCCTTCCCCACCGGCTCCTCCAAGCCCCAAAGAGCAAATGCCCACAAAGCCACAGCCCCCACATGAAACCCTTGCCCATTGAAGGACAGAAGGTGACACCGCTAAGATGTCATCTCTGCCGGCTTCACATCCTGCATCACCAGCCTGACCTAGAAACACTACCATGTCTCGTGCGCCGGAGCCCAGGGATGCTGCAGGCTCATCCCTCTGTTTTTTCCAGAGCGTCTGGGTGACAGTCGCCCCTCCCCTGCCTCTCCGAAGAGCGTAATGAGAATTTCCTCCGAGGAGCAGCTTTCCACGATGAAATAATCGCCTGAGCAGCAGGATCTTCGCCGGGGATTAGAGAGGCTGCTACTTGCTGAGCTAGGGAAACGGCCATCAAGGAGGGAAAACTCCTACCGCCTCCTCCAGCACCTTGACTCCTTTGCCAAAGCAATCGCCTGCCGCAGACAGAGTGAGGTCCCAGGCAGAGCTCAGCCCTGGAAACTTCTGTCCTCGATGCTCAGGCACTTGTGCAAAGTCCTTTCCACTCTCCTCCTCCTCTTGCTGCTCCCAGTGGAGCCGCTTCCCAGCCCCAGCTGGCAGGAGGGGTGGAGAAGTAGTAAAGTAGCAGCTGCCTTTTACAGGCAAGAGTTTTGTTGTTGTTTCTTTTTGGGCTGCTGAGGCATAAAACGCTGAGCTGAGGCTGTTTCTGTCCGCCTTATGCGCAGGGGCACTCAGTCGCCAGCGGGGTTATCCCACTGCATGGAGGGACGGCAGCAAGGGCTATACATGGATTTCCGACGCAGAGTGGTTTAAGGCAGTTTTGCTTCCACTCCAGCCTCCGTTGTTTTTTTTTATCCTCCCCCGCCCTGTCTTCTGTGAGATCCTGGTGTAACCATCCCTTGAGGATTCCTAATTTTCTTCCCCAAATGTCCCATGTCTCTTTTTTTTAATCTTGAAACGTGGGAACCCCAAGCCCAAGGAAACATTTGAGGAGGTTAGAGGAGAAGGCATGCATTAAAGCCAAGTTATAGCAGAACTGCTTTATTTTAGGGCCGGGTTTGGGTGTTTTTTTTTTTTCCTTTCCTCTTTCGAATGCATTTAGAGACTCACTGTCTGCCAGCCCCTGGCTGAGCTGTGGCAGAGGGCGCTCCTGCTTCCAGCCCCGTTAGCAACCTACCCAAAACCCACAGCCGCTCCTGAGTACCGACTCCGGGAATAGACAGCAGCTGCCCTTGTCTTGAACACACTGACCAAGAGGCGTAGCCAGCAGCGACCAGAAATCCCAGTTTCCACGGCCCTTTCCTTCCCCCAGGCGCGTGGAGAGGCTCCTGCCCTGCTCCCACCGAGGGGTCAGAGCGGGACAGCCAATGTGAGAAATTTGTTGTCCCCAAAAGGCCCTTCCTGACTAAACACCGGCAGCCTGAAAGCTGCAAGCAGGGCACCGTTGTCCTGAGAGCGGCTCTGACGCAAAGCAAGAGTTTCCCGCGACAGAGCTCAGCTGGCGGGCTCCCAGCCGGCAAGGTGGCCCCAGTGGCAGGGGGACAGCCAGGGCAGGAGACCTGCGGCCAGCCCTGCTGCAAGGTCAGCTGGATGGTCAGCAGCCAACAGGAGGCCACCGCCGCCATGGTGCTTCCCGCTCCCGCCACAGCCCCGAGGCCCCAAGCTCCCCGGTCAGCATCCCAGGGCTGCTCCCACAAGGGGCAGGACACCGAATGCTGAGCAAAGTAGTACTCCATAATACAACTGGGCACCCTGTTTGTGGTGCAATTGTGTTTTGTGGGAGGGACATTTTGTCCTGGAAACAGGGCCGTTTTGGCCTCAGTGTCCCGGGGGCATGCAGGGATGGGGTGAGGGAGGCCAGTGTCATGACGCCTCGTGCCACAATGCCTGGTACCAGGTGGCGCGTGGGCTGCCATGGCTTCTCTGCAGCTCTCTTAAATCGGTGGGGGGGAAGCCCGGGAGCAGCCCGGCTCCCAGGATCCAGGAAAAGCGCACCCTCTAGCCCGCAATAGCCGGCCCGGGGGGATCGCGCCCCTGCAGAGTGCCCGGTGCCCCGTACCCCTAGGCAAGCAGTCCCGGCTCCGCTCCAGCGCGCCGCCCTATACCTGCTCCGGGTTTTCAAAACCACTCCGCTTTAGACAGACAGGAGCTCCAGCCAATAATAAGCCGCAAAGCGTCAGCACAGCGTTCGCTCAGCGTTGCCGGCCAATCCGCATCGCTCGATCCCTATATCCCGCCCTCCGAGGACAGGCTCCGCCGTCTATCGCCTCGGCCCGGCGGCCATATTGAGTGTGGCAAAGACGCTGCGCCGTCTGGGGGTACTTTTCCTCACCCCCTCGCCCCTTCCTTCGCATCTCCCGCAGCGGGGAGCGCTTCGGCGCGGCACTATCTCGTCCGCGGGGCCGTTGAGGGCCGCTGAGCGGCTCCCGACAGGTGGCAAACCCGTGTGGTTTTCCCGTGAGGGGCTCTCGGCGCCATCTTGAGTGTGGCAGGCTCCCCTTCCCCCCCCCCCCCCCCCCCCAGTCGCCGCGCCAGTGCCCCGTTACCCCGCGGCAGGGGGGAAAGTGGGGCGCAGGGGTGGCCCCGGTACCCGCGGGGGGTGTCTGACGCCCGGTGTTGCGGCAGGCTGCGGAGGGGGGAGTGCGGGGAAGCGCCCGGTGCGTGCCAAGCCTTGAGCTCAGGAAAAGGTGGGGGGGTGGGGGAGAGGGTCGGCGAGGCGGCTCTGGGTGGGTGTTTTCAATTGTAAAATAAGCAAATGGGTGGGAACCCCGCATTTCTGCGCGGCGGCCGGTACTCCCGGCGGGCTGGGCTGGCCGCCGCTCCCCCGGGGGCGGCCGGCTGTTGTTGTTGTTGTTGTGGCACAAAACGAAGTTTCCACTGCGCTGAAGACGGGGCGCCGGTTGCGCTGGGGGAACGCGGGTTATGCCGGCGGGGCCAGGCCCGGGGCTCCCCGGTACCACCTGCCCGCTCCGGCACCTCCGGGCACCGTTCCCCGGGCGCGGGGGACCGGGGTGCGGGGGGGAGAGGACAGCGCCAGTTCTCCCGCGTTACTATTATTATTTTTAACTCGTATTATTTTTTCCTTCCCTCCGCGGGCGGGCGCGCACGCCTCCCGCCCCTCGGCGGGCATGTGGCGGGGGACCAGGGGGGCGGACGGGGGGAGCTCCTCTCTCCCTCCCGCCGCCTGGCGGGGCGGGGCGGGGGCGGAGGCAGCACGAAGGGAGGGGAAGGAAAGGGGGCGGGACTCCACCGCCCACCGCCCCGCGCCTCGCCCACGCTGAGACCGGGCCCGAACTCATCGCCGCAGTGTCGGCGCCGCCGGCTCCTGCCTCTTTAAGCGGCCGTGCCCATTGTTTGAGCCGCGGCCAATGGGAGCGGGCGGCCGCGGCGCGCGCGACCAATGGGCGCGGCGCGGGGCAGCGCGCGCGCCGCCCCCGGCTCTATAAGAGGGGCCGTGGCGCCGCGTGAGTCCCCACTGGCTCGCGCAAAGCCATCTTGGCATTGTTCTGCTCGCGCCGCCGCCTGCGCCGCCGCCACAGCCCCGCCACAGCCCCGCACGCCCCCGCCATGTCCGACGCGGCCGTGGACACCAGCGCCGAGATCTCCGCCAAGGTGAGCCGCCGCCCTGCCCCGCCCCGCGCAGCCCCCTCCCCGCGCTTTTTTTTTCCCCGCTATATTTTTTTTTTCCCGAGCGGTTTTTTTTTTTTTTCATTTTTGTATCATTTTCCCCTTTTAAAAAATGTTTTCCCCCTTTTTCCCCCCGCCTTCCCACCCCCTCCTTCTCCACCGAAGTTCGCGGCGGGGTTCGGCGCGGAGCCGCCGCGTTCGCCGTGCGGAGGTGCCTGCGCCGTTTCTTTGTCTACAGCGTGCGGGAAAACGTGCTCGCCGCCCCTCGCCGGTGCTGCGAACCCCGCCGTGCCGCGCCGGGCTCTGCGGCCCGCTCCCTCCTGCCTTTCCCTGGGACCTCGGCGGCGGCCCCGGGGCCGTCCCGGGGAGTGCGGGGAGGGGGGGTGGGGGGGGTGGGAGTAGGGGTTGCGCCTCAGCACTAGTCCCCGGCGGGGGGATGGCGGCGGCGGGCAGCGCTCGCCTCATTCAATCCGCCGCGGGAGCTTGACAGCACCGTCAAACTTGGGTCCCGCTCGACCCCGTCCCTGCGAGAGGGAGCGCTCCGTAGCATGCACCGGGGCGGGGGGGAGCGGTGTGTGTTGTGGAGTTCCTCCCGAAAAAGGGGGGGGGGGTGGCGGTTGGTGTCTTGGAGTTGCACCCGGTTGATGCGGGGAGGGGAAATTTGGGGGTTTGCTGTGCTGGTGTTACCCGCGGAGGAAGCGGGGGGCAGTTGCTGTTTCGGAGTTGCCCCCCCACCCCCCGGAAGGGTTGGGGGGGGTCGGCAGTTGCTGTGCCGGCGCTGCCCCGGATGGGGGTGGGGGGGGTGTTTGGTGTTTGCTGCTATTTCGGAGTCGCCCCCGGAGGCGGGAAGGGGGGCGGTTGCTATTTTCGGAGTTGCCCCGGCGGGGGCAGCCCCCGCGGCCCCGGGGCTGGCGGCTCCGGGCCGAGCTCCCTGCACCGGGATAACTTTGGGAGCCGGTACCGGGGGTGATGGGAAGCGGTTGGGGAGCGCCGGTACTGACCGGGAGAGGCTCTCTCGGGCGTCCCCCGTTGCGGCTCCCGGCGCCCGCCTTTGTCTGCCGGTGGCGGCGGAGCGTCCCCCCTTTGAGGGGGGGCGCCGGGCAGCCGGGCGGGCTACGCTCCCCGCCGGGCCGTGGGCGGCGATGCGCCCCGCGGCCGCCGTAGGGTCCTCCCGCCGCCGCCGGGAAAGTTGTGGGGGGACCCGGCTGGGAGCGGAGGGATGCGTGGGAAGGCGGGAGTGGGGCGCCGCTCCTCACTCTGCTCCACGGCCGGCACCGGGTCCCGCCGCTCCCGGGGTAAGCGGTGCTGGGGGGGTGGGGGGAATGAACCGACGGGGAAGGAGGGCTTACGAAAAAACAACCAACAAAACGCCGTTTCTGGCAGATTTCGATTTCACTTCTGTTTCCCGCTCCCGCAGCCGTACCCCCACCCCCCACCCCCCCCCTCCCCCCCGCCTCCGTTCCGGGGCCGCGGCTTGGTCCCCGGTTCTACAGGAGCCGGGAAGCGGCGCGGCGGGTCGTCCCCATCCCTCCCCGGGGGAACGAGGCCAAGTTCGCCGTTAACCTTCCCCTGCCCTTTACCGAGTGGGGGAAGGGGGCCTCGTCCCCGTCTCGGCCTCCCAGGGGGATGGGGCGGGACACCGGGGTCCGCGAAGCGGGCGGGGGGCGCGCATGGCGGCAAGGTGACACACACACCCCCACCCCCCCGCACACGCGGCCGTGGGGGTGATCGCGGAGGCACCGGGGCCGTTCGCCCTCGTCCCGCCTTCCTGTCCGGAGCGCTCCTAGGAGGGGAGAGAAGGCGGGGGGGGGGGGGTGCCCCGCCCCGCCCGGGCGGTGGCTCCGCGCCGAGCGCCGCCCCCGACCGCCGCCGCGCCGAGCCGTGGGGCGCCCACCACGTGCGGCCCTGCCCGCGCCGCCCCCTGGGAACCGGAGTCCGCTGTGCTCCCTTCCCCCCCCCGGGACTACATTTCCCGGCATCCCGCGGGGCGCTGGGGCCCGGCGCGCTGGCGGGCGGCCAATGAGAGTGGCGCGTAGAGTGGCGCGCGGTTTGAACGGCGGCTGAGCGCGTGGCGGCGCGGGGGGGCCCCCTGCCGGCGGCGGCGGCGCGTTCTCTGCCGATCCCCAGTGGACGCGGGTCCTCGCCGGGGTGGTGGGCACGGGCGGGGGTGGTTCCCAGCCCTTCCCACCAGGATCCAGGCCTCTGCCGCGGGCCCTCCCCGCTAGGAGCTGCGGCTGCACCGTGTGGTTGTTGCACTTGCACCAGGAGTTGCAGCAGCGCTGGCACTCGCGCCCCGGGAGCAGTGAAGGTAGAGGTTTCCGGGCAGTTGGTGTATGACTAAACACCATCGCTATTTTATGGACAAACAGCCTTGCCACACCTATAATTAGAGGCTCTGTCAAAACTTTGGAGCTAAAGTAGTCCTGCTGCACGGACTCCTGGTTTGGAGGCTGCTGTACACATCTGTCTGTTTGTATTGGACCAGGCCTGGGGAAAGGGAGAAGTTGTGGTCCTTTCTGCAACCCTGTTGCTAGCACAAACTTCATGACCTGGCATCCTGATGGTCGTTAAACTGAGAGCGTCTTCAGTGGTGTGGGAAAGGTCAGTGCTGGAGATCTGTCCAGCTAAAATCCCTAAGAATGAGTTGTTCCTTCACTAGGAGAATTGCTTACGTTTTGTGAAGGACTTTTCTTTTTTTTAAAGAACCATCGGGCTTAGTGAGATGTGGAAAGTCTGACTGCTTGATTTGCTCTGTGTCTAACTTAAGAATTGCTTCGTTGCCCTCATGCCCGTTTGCCTGACAGAAGGCAGCGGCTGCAGAACGCAGCAGGGCAGTGGTGTGTGAGAGGTTAAATGGTTGTGATCGTTCTCCAGGGATTAGGGGAGCGGGAGCTGCTGACGGTGTAAAACTGGTGTGACTGGGCAGTGTGGAGGAGATGGCCTGGGATTCATGTGAGCAGTGAAAGAAGGAGAGAGCTTGTGTTTTGGTTCACCCCAGACTTGTGGGATGCTCATTTGGTTAGGTGAGCTTTGATCAACAGGTGCAGCTGCCCCAAAGCTTGCTTGCAAGGAAAGGTTTTCCCCGGTACACTGGTGGCCAGGGTGCCTGTGGTAGCAGCATCTCTCTGTGCCCATCTGAGTGGTTTGAACAAGCTGGTGGTCTAAAACCCCTGCACTGTCCCATCTAAGTGGCCTGCAGGGTAGTAAACCCTTCCTGAAACAGCAATGGTCACGCTAGCGGGGCCAGGGCCATGCTCCTGCCCACCATGAGGAAGTGACAGTGGCTCAGCAGGAGTGAAAGTGCCTGCTCACTGCAGGCTGTGAAGCAGCCGCAAAGGGCAGGCAGGAGGGAGGAGAAGCTGCTTGCCACTGCTGCTGCAGCAAAGTGGGGAGCTGCCAGCAACTTCTAAACACCTCGTGGTCGTGGCTGAAGCCGGCTGTGTGGCTGTGCTCCTGGCCCTGGGGAAGGGCCTCTCTGCTTTCCTTGGCTGGGGTAACAGTCCTTGTGCTGAAGGATCTTGCTCCAGCTGATGGAGGAACAGAAGGGGAGGAGGATGCAAGCAGAGATGCCAGTGTTAAATCCAAGTGTTCTTTATGCAGGAACATGAAGTTGGATACTCTTAGCCTGTTTGCTGAGCGACTTGGCATGACATTTTGACAGTGATCAATAGCAAAAACACACAAGCTCCCACTCTGCTTGCGGTGGAGAGTTGAACTGAACTAGCCAGGCACAGCTCTTGGAGCAGTGTAAAAATAGACTTCTTCCCCCACCCCATCCTGTTACGCTTAAAGCTGCAAGCTGGATCCTGGAGTCTCCTTTCTGCTGCTGTGAGAAAGACCAGGCATGTAGTATTTGCTGTATGCCCATGCAGGGCAGAGACTGCGGTCTCTGCTAATGAGTCCCTGGGATTTGTTCCTGCTGCGAAGGTACCAAGCAGCTGTGGATGTCCGCAGCCCTGGGGCGGCAGAGCCCGTACGTTGGACAGAGCTGCTGGCTCTCTGTGGCTTTGCAGGAGCTTGCGTGGACGGTGCTAAGATGGGCAATCAGCCAGCTCTGCTGCTGTTGAGCATGTGCAGATGGCCAGCTCTGTTTGGGAGCTCAGAGGTGAAACAGAGCAGTCTCTTTTTTAGATAGCTGCTCTCTGGCAAGGCTGACTTGGATTGAGATTCACCCCCACACTTTCCCATTCCCAAGGAGGAGCCAGAATGTGGCGAGCAAATCGGTGTGAAGAGAAACCAGCTTCCGTGCTCTCTTGGACTGTGTGTTTTCACACCTGATCTGCAGCTTCTCTGACCCAAGCACCTGGAATCAGGTGAATTCTCTGCTTTTCTGCTCCTTCCAGGATCTAAAAGAGAAGAAGGAAGTTGTTGAAGAAACAGAAAATGGCAGAGACGCACCGGCCAACGGCAATGCTGTGAGTATGGCTACAATCTGCAGGGAGAGGCAGCCCATACGCCAATGTCTTTTTATTTTCCTCCCCATTCTTGCACTTGCTGTGAGCTTGTCCCCGGCCTTGCCTGAGAAGGGACCCGTCCAAATGGCAGCGCTGTGCTGTGCGGAGCCCTCAAGCCTTTGGGGCCTCAGGTTTAATAGATGCTCTTGAGCCTGTGGGCAGTTCATGTGTATGCAGAAAGGAAGGGCTGGGCTTGGATCCCCTCCCCAAAGGCTATATCCAGTGCCGCCTCCTTCCTAGGCATTGGCAAAGGAGAGAAAAAAAAAACCCCACAAACCCTAGATTTACAGTGTTACAATCAGTTGAGCGGGGAAACACATTGTGTACAAGTAAACCGGTTGGTTTCCTATTTTTAACATGCTGGGGGAAATTCACTCTGCTGTGTTTCAAAGTGTTGCAAGAGCCCTTGCAGTCTTTGTCTTGGCCTCAAGGCTGCAGCCCTGAATTACTCCAGACTTGATCCTTTGTGCCGGGGCTGCCTGTGTCCTGCGGAGGCAGGCAGGAAGCGGGATGTGTGCCTGGGGCTCCGCTGGCCTGGTGCTTTGCTTTAGGCAGGAAAGGTGGAGGTGCCCACTTGTGCTGAATATCTTTTCTCCCTTCCCTGGTGCAATTTTTTTTAAGTGATATTTTGTCTTGCCAAGGAGAACGAGGAAAACGGAGAGCAGGAGGCTGACAACGAAGTAGATGAAGAGGAAGAGGAAGGTGGTGAGGAAGAGGACGAGGAGGAAGAGGGTGATGGTAACTTTCTTTGTTCCCCCTGCCCCCATCCCACGGCTGCGTCCTGCCTTGGACAGCAGACTCTTGGGAAGCAGAGGAGAGCAGAGAGCAGCATCTCCCCCTCGCGGCTGCAGCCGAGCCACTCTCACCAGCCAGGCTCAGCCCTTCTTGCTTGCCTGGGCTGCTGGTGCTGGGAGTGAAGTCAGCCTTGAATCCCTTCCAGCAGGTTGAGGGCAGATTCCTTCCTTCCTCCTCTGGCCAGACGGCACTGTACCGCGGCGCTGAATAAGCGCATTAGCCCTTCTGTGCGAGTAGTAAAACCTGCCCTTGACTCCTGTGATTGCAAGGGCTGCCGCAGATGTGAGTGCCGGCTGGTGGGGCAGGGACAGCCCTGGATGGCCATGCTGTGTCAAGAGGGATAGGTCACAGTCTTTTGTGGAGCAGCAGGCTCAGAGGCTGACGTGGTCCCCTCTGCCAACCCTTTCCCAGGCCAGATGCCATGTGGAAGGGGGCAGGGGAGCCTGCAGCCCTTCTCTGCTCCTCCAACGGGAGTGAACAGGCTTGCTCTGAACCTTCCCTGCCTGCAGTGTCCTGAGTCTCCCTGCTCTCTCCTGTTTCCTGACCTGACCCAGCCTGGAAGTGGGTTTTGGCAGCAGCAACCAGAAATCCAGCAGTGACTTGCCGAATCACTTCTCACCCTCCCTGCTATTATTTTTTTTTACCAAGATCTACTTGGATGAATAACATTGTTTATTTTTATCTCTCGTTAAGGCTGAGAGAAAATCATTCTTGTTATTCTGAAGTGAACCCGGGGCCCTTGATTAGCTGTTACTAGGTTAATCCCCTGTGAATTTTCAGTTTACGTGCTGACCTACTAACCTCTTGGTTAGTTTTAGGGGACAGGGACAGGGCTGGAAATTTAATGACCGTTAGGCCAGTGCTTATTCAGACAATATAAGCAGGGAAAGCTGCCTCCTTTGGGATAGCTCTCTGCTCTCAGCAGCCTGCTGTCTCCCATGCCCTCTGGTAGGAACTGTCTCACTAGGGAAAAACTGGGAATTGTGGCTCTGTTCATACTTGGGATTTTAACCCTTGAGGTCAGAGCACAGTGCTGCCATGTGCTGTATTGAGCCCATCTACCTCCAGCCTTGCTTCAGGGTGAAAGAGGGGGGATACTTTTTCTCTCCCTGCTCCCTTTGGGCAGGAGGGAGATGCATGTGCGGCAGGCGCATGTGTGCAGGGTGGAAGTGTTGCTTAGATACTGCTGTGACAAGCCTGGGGAGCTTTGGTCCTGCAGTCCTGGCGTGCTGAGTGCAGGCACGATTTGGCATGCCGTGCTTGGAGGCGTGAATGCCTTGCTGGGATCCTGCATGGACTCTGTCTGTCCATGCCTGGTGCCCTCGGGTGTTCCCTGACTGAGAGCTGCACCTGAGCAGTTGAACGCTGTGGGAGAGAGATTGAAAGGCCGTGAATGCAGCTTGCATCAGCTTTTTTTTCCCCAATGCTTGCGGCCAAACTCTATCCTGGAGTCTGACAGCAGAGGGGGGAGCTTGAGGGTATATTTTTCTCACCCTTCTCCCCATCCCATCTCATTATTTGCTTTGCTTAAAGCAGCTCAAAGAACTAAAAATGCTTCCAATCAGCTTGCTGCTGTCACCTGACCTGCCGACCAGCCTGGTGCATGTGATGGCTGCTGGGGCATTGATCCATTGCTGGGAGCTAATCTTGGCCTTTCCCGCCACATGGGCCATGCTGCGGCTGGGCACACGCCAGGGGGAGGGGAGGATGGGCTGACCTTAATCCCCCCTGGCTGTCTATACGTGTGGCTTGTGGCAGTAGGTTTAAAGCCAGCTTACTGGCCTTAACACTCTAAGTTTTAGTAGGGTCTCCTGTTACACAAGAGACTTCTCTTGGCAGCTGAGAGGTTGTTGCTCCTCTGGGGCCTCCAGACTTGCCCCTGACCCCCCCCCCCCCCCCCAAAACTGGCCAAAGGGGATGGACTAGGTCGTTCTCATCCACTGGCCTATTTGAGCCCAAAGTGGGTCAAGCCCAGAGCTCTCTGCTCAGCCTCCTCTCTGGCTGTAAGATAAGTTGGTAGCATTTGTTTGCTGTTCTGATAATTAGAAAGTGTTCTGACTCAGAACTAATGCATTCTGGCTCTCTTAACTCATTAAAGATGGGCTAATAGCTGCGAAGGGAAGCAGAAGTAATCTGGAGCGGTTAGGCAGAGCAGCCACTAGAAAGAGTTTTTTCCTCTCCCTACCCCCCCCCCCCCACCCAGCACCTTTTTGCTGTGATTTCAGCACTTGTGGTAGGTGCTGGTTTTGCTGTTCCATTGCCTGCACTACAAATGCGGTGTGAGCCAGACTTAATGCAGTCAATCTGATTTCCCCTTTGGTGGGTCAGGTCAGTTGGGGGATGCCCTGAAAGCCCCCATGTCCTCAGGTACCTGTAGCACTGAGCAGGGGCTGTGCTAGCTGGGGAGATGGGCGGGACACTGGACACTGCAGTGTGGGGCTGAGCCAGAAATGAACCCACAGCAGAGGTGCATGGTGCTGTAATGCCCTGAGAGGGTCTCACATTCTTCTCCGTGCAGGTGAGGAAGAGGACGGTGATGAAGATGATGAAGCTGAGGGAGCCACAGGCAAACGGGCAGCTGAGGACGACGAGGTAGGAAAAGCAACAAGCCCCTTGGAGCTGCCCGTGTTCCCAGAGGGCTTGGGGAGGGTGTCAGCAGGGCTGGTGCAGCCAGGCTGGGCTCTGGGACTGGAATGCCCTGCCTGTGCATTTCCTGTGCCTCTTCGGGGACACAGCCCAGTTCTGTTTATATGCTGGCCTGGTTAGAGGGGTGTCTGCTCTGGCTGCATGGAGGCACTGGCCCTGGGTTGGGGAGCCCCAGCGTGCCCATGGTGGGTCAGGGTGAGGTGCCTGGGGGCTCCCCAAGCTTGCTGCAAGAGAGGATTTACGCGATGGAGGGAGCAAACACTTGTGTTGCTCTGTCTGTCCCTGAGGTGGGAGAGGGACCCAAAAACCCTCTCCTGCCTCACTCTGCCTGCCGTGGTGTGGCTCCCAGAAGCCCTGCTCCCTGTCCCCTCTCATGACGGCTTTTCTTTCCCCCCAGGACGATGACGTCGATCCCAAGAAGCAGAAAACTGATGAAGATGACTAGGCAGCAAATTATTATTATTTTTTTTAAATAAGGAGGAAAACAAACCAACAAAAAAGGCCAGCGCGTCCTCTTCACCCTTGGGAACCCCCTTCCCTCCCATTGCAACCCCCTCCCCACACACACACACCTCCTTCCTTCCCCCTCCGCCGTGGTCATCCTCACCAAGTAGAGTGAACCCTGTCCCCGGCCCCCCGGCGCGGCGCTGCCACTCAACGAACATACGAAACGATTCGCCCGTTAGCGGGGAGAGAAACCCCCCCTTCCCCCACAGACCCCCTTTCCCCCAAGCACCAAAACTTCAAGGCCCTGCTTTCTTTCTTAAAAGTACTTTAAAGGAGAATTTGTTTGTATTTTTTATTTACATTTTATATTTTTGTACATATTGTTAGGAGGTCCGCCATTTTTAAGTGATCTCGGATTGACCAAAAGGGGGGCTTTGAAGTGTATATCTCTCTTGTTACCTATCTCTGACTTTACTTGTGGTGTGACCAGGCCCAAACCATTATCTCAAAGGAGAATAAAACAAAAGCTTGTAAAAAAATTAAAAAAAAAAAAAGACAAAAATGCAAAAAAAAAAAATTTACAATCTTATTCTGAGCATTCCAGTAACTTTTTTTTGTGTATGTACTTTAGCTGTACCATAGATTGTGGTTTGTATGAGGTGGCAAGGCCAAAGATAAAAAGGTTTTCTTTTTTTTTTTTTTCTGTCTATGAAGTTGCTGTTTATTTTTATTCTTTTTCTTTTTTTTTTGGCCTGTTTGATGTATGTGTGAAACAATGTTGTCCAACAATAAACCGGAATTTTATTTTGCTGAGTTGTCCTAACAAGGCTGCCTCCCAACTGCTGCTTTTGGTTTTAGTTTTAATTTGTTTTAGTGTTTTATTTCTTTCTACCCTTCTTTCTTTCCTTCCTTTCTTTGCTTTGGACTTGGGCTGGGAAGAAAGATGGAGAGAGGTTGGAGGGGTGCAGGGTGTTGACTGGGGAGGGTCTGGAGGCTATGGTCCCAGCTGGTGTCAGCACAGTAGGGCTGTGCCACCCAATCCCCTGTGCTGCCGATGTCGGGGCAGGTAAGCCAGGGTTGGTCTCATGGCTGTGAGAGCTGCAAATGTGCCCCCAGCATGGCCTCTGCATGATCCTGCATGCTCTGCCTGCTCTTGGGGAGTGGTGGGAGAGGTTAGACTGAGGAACCGTAGGAGATAAAGGCACAGTGAAAGTGAGCTGGGGTGTGTGAGTATTGGGGGGCTCAGCAGTCCTGCTGCCCCTCTGCAGTCAGACTTGTTGGGGACTCTTTGGCTGGTGCAGTGGGGATGAGAAACCTGCCCCAAAAATCCTTCCTTGCAATGTCTTGTGGGTGGGTGACCCTCCAGTTGTGAGATGGTGGGTGCTGAGGCTGTGTAAATGTCTCCCCTTCCTTTGGGCTGCATGAGGCAGCCTGGGGCCTGTTTATGGCATTGCTGGCAGCAGGGTAGGATGTGTGCTGGAGGAGGCAGTGTTCAGCAGGGATTTAATTCAGCCACAACTGGTCCCTGAGGGATGCTCCAGACTGCACTGGCCACCCAGTGATTTCTGGGGTGCCAAGTTACCAGAGGTTTGGTGGTGGGACTGTGGGAGGCAGGCTGAAGTTTGTCTGTCTGCTTTAAGTGAACCAAAAATGCTGTAACTTAGCATAGACCTTTGCTGCTTTGCTCCTAACCTTCCTCCTAACTAATTTTTCCTCCCTCTAGGGCATTGGAGCTCAGAATAGCTCAGCCTGCTCTGCCAGGTGTTTGGAGACCTCTTTGCAGGAACCTGCCTTGTCTCAATCTATGCCTCCCAAACCTTTGCCCCGGCTCTGGCAAGTCCCCTTTCCCCTGCTGACTGGGCCCATTGCCAAAGCCCTGCCAGAAGGTCTTGTTTTCTCCTATTGCCCTGCAATCCTGGCAGTCAGCGCTGAGATGCTGGGGGGTGATTTTTTTTAATTTTTTTTTTTAAAGAAGAGGAACTGTTGTGCATGTAATGTGGTGGCTGTGAGGGTCACAGGTCCTGATCCCTGGGAACAGCCAGGTCACTTACTCTGTATTTACACTGGTGGCAAATAAGCTCAAAATCTGGCTCCTTGTCCTTAATTATCCAACTAATCGTGGTGCTAGCTGATAGCTTATCAGATTTACTGCCTTGATTCACAGGCCATATCCAACCGTGGCTCTTGGCTGCCTGGGTGATGGGGTGCTTGCGGCAGGGCTGGAGGCCAGTGCTAGATTTGATTAGCGGGTGCACTGATGTCCCCAATGGGATGTGACAACATGGGAGCAGCAAACAACGCCGCTGAGTGTCATTGTACGGCTGGGTGGTGCTTTGTTGTGCAGCATCAGGAGCCATGCCCATCTCCCTGCCGCAGCTGCCCCGCACATGGCTCTGACGATGTGCGATTTGAGCTGGTGCTTGCACATTTGTGAGGCAAATTACTCAAGTGTCTGTGGCAGAGAGGAGCCGGTGAGAGCAGGCTCTGCATGCCACTGAAATGGGGATCCTGCAGGCACAGCTGGTGTGAGGACCCTGGGGGAGATTTTGGGGGAGCATTGGCCTTACTGCCCCCCACTTCAGAGCAGGACCCTTCCTACAGCCTGCAGCCCCCAAAACCTGAGGGTCTTGGGTAGTAGGGTCCTCTTCGGTCTGGGATTCGGGGTGTGGGGTAAAACTGGAGGCTACCCCTGACCTCCTAGCCAGATGGGCTGGCAATGGGTAGGGCACAGAGCAGCCAGGGGTGAGGAGAGGACAGGCTGGGGGAGCCCCCAACCTCACAGCTCCTGGATCTCATTGGGCTGCCATGAGCCCTGCAGCTGCTGGCAATGGAGAGGCCAAGCCCAGGTCCCTTGCCTCCAGCTGTGTGGGGCAGCACCCATGTTTCTGCACCCTGTTTCTACCCCCTCTGGGTACCAACCTGCAGCCATGGCTGGGTTCTGGAGGCTCTGGCAGCCCCCTGCCTCCTCATGCCCCCTGGGTGTGCTCCCATGGCTTTAGTGCAGAGAGGACAGGCACTGCTCTGGGCATGGAGTATGGCAGGGACAGGCTGGTCCTGGCACTGGGGGCTGAGACCCATCACAGCTCAGTGCATGGGCCACAGCAGGGAGCCCCTTCCCAGCCCCACTGCATAGCTACCCAGCTCCAGCCAATCCCATACTGCCACCTGTCCCTCCCTTCCCACCTCCACCTCCCTCCCTCCCTCGTGCTGCCTCCACCAACCACAATGAAGCAACATCCAGGCCTGGCCAATCCCAATATGCCACCTGGCTCATTCCCCCCAGCCAATCACACACCGCCACCTGTCTCTGCTGCTGTTTCACCCTTCACAGCAGCAGCTCTCCAATCGCAGGGTGAGGGAGACTGCTCTGAGCCAATCTGGAGCTGCCACCTGTCAGCTGCCCCAGCCAATCAGGGGCAGCCATACCTCACCGAGGGGTATAAAGGCCCCTCACGGCTGGGTCTCAGCTTGGCTTCTTCTGAGGTGGGGGTAATTGTCCTCTGAAAGAGCCTCCTACCTGGTGGGTCCTGGGGAGATGCAGGCTTGAAGGTGGTTCTTTGTCTCATTTGGTCCCTGATGACACGCAGAGCTTTCTGGGTGATCTGAAACGCTACGAGGATTGCTCGCCTGGATGATGCCTTGGGATGATGGGAACCAGGAACAGCAGGTTCCCCTTCAGCACAAGAGGGCTTGCAGGAGTTGTACTAGCTGAAGGCACCTCTGAGGATGTCTCAGAAATGATCTACCTCGTGGGCTGGCCTTGTGCTGGGGGCTGCTGCTGGGACCTGGGAAGTCCCACCTGCTCCTGGCATGCAGAAG
The DNA here is from genome assembly GCF_963921805.1 of Phalacrocorax carbo. NCBI lineage: Eukaryota > Metazoa > Chordata > Aves > Suliformes > Phalacrocoracidae > Phalacrocorax > Phalacrocorax carbo. Next base: position 37,068,562 of record NC_087519.1, on the reverse strand, counting down.
ATGGTCTCCATGCCACCACCTGCTGACTAGAGCCAGGCTCCATGGGGGACTGGTGGTATGGGACTGGAGGTGAAGAGCATGTGGCCATTGGGTGCTGTGGCACTGGGTCCCTCACCTACGGTTTAACAGGTAGTGTGTTCAGCTGCAACCTGTGGAGCAGAAGTACTGCTTGTACTGCCCCTTGCCTGCGGACATGACCCATGCATCACGGGCAACTTGATTCCTGGTTGGACTGCTGATCGTACTGGTCCTGGAGACTGTGGAGGTGAAGGTCTGAAGCTGTTCTGGGATGTAGTAGCTGACTGCTGACTACCAAAGATAGCCACTGGGAGGGCTGCAGGGTGCCTTGTAAAAGCCTGGAAAGACTTAGGCTCTGCTAATGTGCCCCAGGTGGCCACTTGGACCAAAGGTGGCCCTTCCCAAGAACCTTGCTGTGGCTGGGCCTCAGGTGGCACGGTGGTGTCCTGTATGTGGCTGAACAACCAGGTGAATTGAGAGCACCTTGCCTGTGGTTGGCCTGAAATGCAATGCACTGGTGGAGCCATGCTACAAAGGTCATGGCCAGTGTAACCAGTGGGGCTGAGCCCATGTCCTGCAGGCACCTGGAGTAGGTATGGACCAGCAGACCTATCTCCAGTCCTGACCTCCTGCCCACAGTAGGTTAGGACCTATTTCTTCAGCTCAAGCCTGTCCTGCACCAGCTGTACCTTTCAGTCAGCCTCATCCAAAACTCTTCTTGTTGTATCTTGACAACCTTCATGAAATTTGGAGCACCTTCATGGCTCAGTAGAGAACCTGCCTGTGGGACATGCAGGACTTGGACTCCTAACCAGACATGGGCTGGGGGTACTGGTGCAGTTTCTGTCTGGGCGAATAATTGGCATCTACCTGAGAGTATAATGAGTGAAACTGCCTTCCAGGCATGGTTCCTCAAGGTCACAAACACATTAAATAAGACACAAGGAGCTGTTCCTCTGACAGAGCAATTATCATCTGGCTCAGGGTGAGAGGTGTCCTGGGGGAGCAGACCCCTTGGAGCAGGCTGGGGAAGCCTGGGGCCCTTGGCTGGTCTTGGCCCATCCCATGTGGCAGAAATGTGCCTCCAAAGCGGTGCAGGGATGTCTCTGTGCTTGCTCTGAGAGCTGTCTGGTGCAGGCAGGAAAGCCCAGCCCATGCTGAAGAGCAGAGGTGGGAGAGCTGATTCCTTTCTTGTCCCTGGCTGCCACGTGCCCCATGACCCATCCGCCTTGGTGAGCTGGGGCAGCTCTGGTCCTGGATAACTGACCTGGCAGTCCCCAGCCCAGTGGAGGTCCTCAAGATCTGAAACCCAGCTGGATGCTAATCCCTGCTGCCAGCTCTCCTTGGGGCCACCACCCTTCTTCCCTGCTCCAGGGCAGCAGCCTCAGGGAAGAAGCAGAGCTGGGGTGCTTGTGGCTCCTCCTGTACAGACACTGGGAATCCTCCATCCTTCCCTCTGCTGATGGCTGCTCCCTCTTGTCCAGCTGACCTGATTCTCTCTGGAGGGTGGGGGAGCAGGAGGCAGGGCTCTGGGGGACCCTCAGCTTTGCATACCCCAAGGAGGGCCGTGGCTCCTGTCCATGGCTGTCTGGGAAGCATCAGAGCAGTAGGGGACAGCTGGGGGTGGTGGGGCTTAGAGGACACCCCTGTAGTACCACACTATGTGTGATCCAGAAAGAGACCTGGGAAGAAACAGTGAGCACCGTGCTTTGGAGCAGATTGGGACCTGGAGAGGGTCTTGCATCCCTTTCCTAAGAATGCAGTGCAAGTGGGGCAGCTGGGAGATGTGAAAGTTCAATGCTGTTAGCCCCTGGAGAATCCACAGAGATGGAGACCTCATAGTGTAAACCCACAGGGATGGGGTCTCTGCTTGTGTCCATTCCTGTCTAGGAGGGAGGCCTGAATGCAAGGGGCTCTGCCTCACCCTGCCTGCCAGGCAGGGATGTGGGTCCTCCTGCTCGCTGTGGGTACCTCTCTGGCCCCCTCTCCTTTGCTGCAGGCAGAGTGAGCTCCCAGCCCTGGTCTTTCAGGGAGCTGGAAAGCAGCACCCCTCTTTCATGACGTGGGGTAGTGGGGTGCCAGGGGTGATGCAGCTTGTGCCCAAAACTGGAGGCCCAGATGCTCGGCTGGTGCATGACCTGTGGGCAATGCTGAGGAGGACAGCCTGTAGCAAGTGTGAGCCACCCACTGCCTGGCTGGCAGCCTGGGAACTGCCAGCCCCCTGATCTGCTGGCAGGGAAGGGATGTGGCTTCAAATTGCCTGGCAGGGAGCATGGTCCTACGTGGGGCTGGGGAGCCTGCTGAGCCTGCCTAGGGTTGGCTCTGCCATCATGCAAGGCCCCAAAGGCAGTGTGAGGGCTCAGAGCAGCTCCTGGCTGCTGTGGGGTGCACCCTCCCCACAGGGATGGGTGCAGAGCCAGCAGCCCAGGCTCCTGGTGAGCCAAAGCCCAGCCAGTGCAAGGGCTGGCTCCCTATCCTGGGACAAATGCCCCTTAGCCCTGCTTATCCCCCCAAGGTGGGGATGTGCTGCTTCCCTGGGGACGCACCCTAGCGCAAAGGCCCATCCCCAGAACAGACTGTGGGAGCAAGGCCGCAACTCTGGGGTGTTGTCCCCGGGGGGTGAGCAGTGGGCAGGAACTGGGCTTTGGGGTTCTGCTGTGGGAAGGGGCAAGCGGGGGGCACCTTACCCCAAGCAGGCACTGGAGCTTCTGTTCCCTGACCTTGTGCTGCACCATGGCAGGCTGTTCCCTGGTGGGGGTTGGGGGCTGTGTTTGGCTGTGGGGAGCCCTGCTGGGCTGTTAGCTGTGGCTTCTCCTGCATCCCCCAACTTGGCAGGGTTAGGGCTGAAAGAGGGCTGAAGGCAGGTGTGAGGTGCAGAGGTGTCAGTGCTTTTGGGAGGTGTTGGGACACCTCCCCTGGCTGTGGTAGCAGCCCTAGTCCTAACCCTGTGCCCACCGGTGTCCTGGGGGCTCCTGGCTGGCACCGGACTTGGCATGTCCAGCCCAGTGCAAGAGCTGCTCCTCTCTTGGGGCGGAGTGGGTGGCACGTCCCGCCCTGGGTGGCAGAGCAGCCGATATGGTTGTGGGGCTGGTCGGCCCAGGTTGGCCTTCGGCGGCGGTCCCGGGCTCCGCAGCTGACACGGTGACCCAAGGCAGCTCAGGCACCGGCGCTGTGCAGGCGCTCTGCAGTCCAGCGCCGTATTGCTGTATTGCAGCACCATCTAGTGCCGTGGGATGGGGAAGACCGGCACCCCACCGCTCCCCTCGAGAGCTGTGGCAGCACCGTGGGGACAGGGTCCCCACGTGTCCAAGGGTCGTGCCGCCACGGCTGCCCTGCCAGGAAAACCAAACAGGCTGTGGGGATGGGGATGAATGGGCATCACAGTGTGTCCCCTGGCGTGGGGCAGCACTATCCCTGCCGTGCCCCTGCTCTGTGCCAGGGAGTTTCCTGCAATGATCCTGGAAAGCATCGAGGGGCATAGACTTTCCCAGGTCCTGAGCTAAATGCATCTGGCCTCAGCTGCCAGTTTTGCCACCTTCTCCTACTAAATCGGGCCCCTGCACTCCCCTCTGACCACTTTTGCTTCTCCATCAGCCAGATGACCCGGCTCTTTGAGTCCCTTGCTGTCTGGGTCTTCATCGCTCCCTTGGCTTCCTCCTGCATCCCCGGTTGTTTCTTGGTGTCCGCCATAGCCAGTATGAGTGTGAGCCCTTCCCAAACTTGTCGCTGTTCCCCTTTTGCACACCCAGAGCAACACGAGCCCTTTCCAGCCCAGCTTTTTGGACACTGGGAGAGCTTTCTGCAGCACCATCCTGCCATCTGCTCCTCCCCTTACATCCTGTCCCCTCTCAGCCCATGGTCCCTCCTGGGTGCCTGTCATGCTCCCGGGTGCTGGGAGAGCAGGCAGGATTTTGGCAGAGTTGGTTCCCATAGGAATGGGATGCTCTGCAAGAGGGGCTGTGGTGATGGCTGGCCCCACTCCCCTCCCGTGGCAGGGGAGGAAAAGGCAGTGGGGAAAGTCACCGTGGATGTGGATGTCACACATGCAGTGGGGCGAGGTGGGCACTGAGACCCAACAAGGATTGCACCCAGGTCCCATGGCACTGAGGGCTGGTGGCCAGGGGCTCCCTAGGGCAAGAGGAATTGGGGACCTTGGACTGAAAAGGGGCCCTTTGGGTCCTGTCTCTGTCCCAGCTGCCCTCCTGTCTTTGGGGATGGATGAGAAGGCACCAAAGTCACCTGGCAGCACTGAGATCACTGTGTCTGGCCGGCTTGATGTCTGGCTTGGGCTCTGCCCACACCGTCCCAGCAACTCAGGAGCAGGCTCTCTTCCCCCAAAAGGGGACAGAGGGATCTGAACCTGCCCAACCCTCCTGTCCCCCTCCCAGAGCCCCTGGAGGAGGATGGAGTCGCTGGGCCCACAGGCTGCCTGCCGCTGCCACGTGCTGCCTGCACCTGCATGAAGGTAAGAGTAGCAAAGCAGCCACCGAACATAATGTGGCCCTGGGCTGTTTGTGCACCTTTTGTTTGCCGGTAGCCTTCATGAATCAGCTAATTATCCACAGTAGGATGGCTCTGATCCCCAGCCTGAGCTTTATTGGGCAGGGCAGATCCGGGGCAGCGTGCCAGCGGGAGCCCCAGTCAGTTTTGCTGGGCAGTCAGGCAGCTGAAAGCTGCCAGGGAAGGCACCTGGGCAGCAACTGGGGAAGGTAACACCCTGGTGGCGTGCTGGCGATGGGCAGTGAGGGTGAGAGAGGCCGGTGCTTGCTAGGGGGCCCTGCCACCCATCTCCCCTGTCGCAGCATGGAGGTGAGAGCCTGATGCACCTGGGGTTACATTCCCACTTCACAGCGAGCCCCGAGTCCCATCAATGGGTGTTTGCCATTGCCGTAAGGCATGCCTGTGCCTTGGGGAGCCTATACAGATGGCTGGAGAGGGGCTGGGTGTGATGGACCCCAAAACCAAGCAGAGACCTCAGCCAAACGCATGTTGTTCATCACCCTCCTCCTGTGCTGCCTTGGCTGCCTCTACCCAGCAGCTCTGCAACACCCTGGCTTGGAGGGCTCCCAGACAAAGACATGGCTGAAGGGCATTGGGGATGAAGTTTTCTTTTTACAAGCTTCACCCCAAACCTACCTCTGACAGCCCTCCAGGGCTGCACATGGCCCCAGATCTTGCCTGCTTCTCCCTCCCTCCTTTTTCTGCACCTCTCTGGCTGCATGTCTGGGATATGCAGGGCCGCCCTGCCCTTGCCATCAGGTTTCTGCAGGCTGCCGGGGCAGCTCGCAGCCCTCCTGGCGTGGGGGGGGAGCCCTGCATGGCCGCCGTCCGGATGGCAGGGAGCAGCCTCCTGAGCAGGTTCCCTGCCCTGAGGCTCTTGCAGAAACAAATGCCCTCTGCATGCTGGCAGCTGGAAGGCATTCGTGCCCGTCACAGGAGCTGCCAAGACCAAAACACCCCAACTGTGACCAATGAGCTGGGGGAAGCTGTGGCTGTTGGCTGGGATTCACCTACGGTGGCTGCTGCTGCTGACTCCGGCCAGTTCCCTCTCCCGGACACCACTTGGCAGCAGGGCCAGATAAACCGGGGGTTTTGCGAGCAGCTGGGCTCTGGGAAGGGCCCTGCATGGCAAGAGGTGCCTTGCCTGGCCCAGCCAAGTCCTGCCCCCCCAAAACCGCCCATCTGGCCACCATGGAGCCCTTTCACCAAGCGGAGCCCAGTGTCATCCAGGCTGGGGGTGGTTTCCCTGCCCCGGAGATGCCTGCCAGGGCTGTGTGTTTCCAGGTGGGAAATTCTGTGGTAAATAAAAGGGGGAACCACTACATTGCTCCCCACTCCCAGTGCTCCCGCCACCTGACTGTGCAGAGGCTGGTGTGAGGCTGCCATGGTCAGAGCCACCCCTAGGCACATGGACAGGTGGTGGCAGAGGTGACACACACCCCCAGGGCCTCCTGCTCCACCCCTGCCCTTTCCAGCCCCATTTTTCCCTTTGCTGGGGCCTTTGCTTACCCAGCTGCCACAGGCGAGAGAACCAACTGCTGCCCATGCCATGCTTGAGCCCTGGGGATGGGACATGCTGAGGGCAGCACTGTGGCGGTGTCTCCTGCCCCTTCTCCCAAGGCTCCCAAATCCCCATGGGGAGGGGACCCACCGCTGCTCCTGCCTGGGCCAAGGGTGGGCTCCTGCTCCGAGCACCCAGGGACCCTTTGCCTGTGTTTTGAATGGTGTCTGGTCAGACCACCCTGCTCCCCCCGCCCTACCGGGGCCTTTCTGCCGGCTGGGTCAGGCCCCTGCGCCTTCGGTTTTTAAGGGAGGCCGAGCCCCGCACTGGGGGATGCTGGGCGGGACTGGTGGATGCTGGGGGGGGACTGGTAGAGGCCGGTCCAGGGACAGGAGAGGGTGAGCTGCCAGCTATTTCCCACGGAGCCACTTGAGGGCGGCAATGACCCGCCGCAGAGCCGCAGCCGCGGGGCCGGCCAGCTCTAACTGGGTGTACTGGGCGAACGGGGGCAGCCGGGCGGGGACTAAAGGGGCTCTGGAGGAAGGGGGTCCCCTCGGGCCGTCTCAGACACCGCGTCACTCCATAGCCCTCTCCCAGGGCATCTCACCCCACGGCAGCCGCAGCCATGCGTGTCGGTGGCCACCTAACCCCCTGCAGAGACCCCCGGCGTGTGCGGCTCTCAGGGAGGGAGTCCCGCAGGTGCCAGGTTAAGAGGGTGCGAGAATTCCCAGCTTGTTTGCAAGGCATCCAGGTTGGATGTGGTCCTGCTGGGAGCACCCCTCCCATGGCGGGCAGGGGATCCCCGGCAATATGCATGAGTTTCTCTTCTAGAACACAGATGTACCTGCTCTCAAGACCCTTGACCTTTTATATTTTTCCTTTTTGGGTACTTTCTGTCTCTCCTCCCTGACAGAGCTACCACCATCGCTGGGCGTCATTCATGCTGGGTGCAGAAGGCAGCATCGGTTGAGCCCTTTGTATAAAGGCTGGCCTACGACAGGTCACACTGCTGAGAGGACTCAGCCCTGCGAGCCCAGTGGGCTGAAATCCATCAGCAAGGTCTCATGAGAAAGCCGTTACAATGGATAATGCTCTTCTCATGGGGATTAATGGTCCAACTTCAATTCACCTGAAAAGAATTACTCTGTATCCCTCCCACGTACTCCCAGTGGCTGAACTCAGGGTCTGGAATGATGCGTTTCATTTCCCTGTGACTCTCCCGAGACTCTCAAGCCCAGCCATGGCACAGGCTGGCTGAGGTGTTGAGCGATCATAAACCTGTCTGTGATGTTTAAAAGCAGAAGCTGGAGATGTCCGTTCCCAAGATTTACACCTGCTACAGCTAATCATAAACAACGAGGGGAAAGGGTAGTAATAGGGCTCGGGAAGCCTGTCATAGCAAAATTGCTGCCATGTGTCAGTAAAGCTGTGCAGGTGTGGGGATTGTTGGTATCAGATTCAGGGTGCCCAGCCCGGCACAGGGCTGCCACTGGCAGGCTCGGGGGAGCGCAGGGTTTCCAGAGGGGTTTGAGTCTCCCCAGGAACTTGGAAAAGCCAAACGGCGTGCGGTGCTGCTCAAGTAACCTGGTGCCTGGGCAAACAGGACAAACTGCCCTGCGGGATTAACGGACAGAAACGAGGCCAAGGAGAAACCTTGGTCAGAGCAGGCAGGAAACCTTTCCTACGTGGCCAGCTGGAGGAAGAGACATTTAACCAGGATATGGGCGCTGTGGGAGAAGCTGGGCTGTGGGAAGCCCTGCTCTGCCACGGGCTTGAGTGACAGGGGTCTGTGCCTGCTGCAAGGCATTCTTATTACAGAAAGGAAAATGCACAGAACTAACATTTCTTCCCTTCTTTGGACAGTAGGAATGTTTTAATTGAGAAATTTGTTTTAATTACATTAGGTGATAGCACAGTCTATTTTACAAGTTCAGGGTAAGGGGATGTGTGGACCAGTTACACAGAAATCCAGCGAAAGGATAAAAACCTACCACATGAGAAAAATGAAAAGGTTAACTTAATCCCCCCAAAATTAAACATGTTGAGAGTTTGGTGAGCGCAGATGGGAGATTATACCAGGATCCAGAGAAGTACAAAGGATGACACTATCATAATTTACAGTATTGGTCTGCAGGACCATCGTTTGCCTGTGTTCAGAGACAGCCTCTATTCCCCAGTGCACCGCTGAGCAGATGGTCCTGTCTCTGAGGGTTCGGTCTGGTCTTGTCAGAGGAGAAAGCAAAATAACTGATGGGCAAAGGTCACAACCCATGCTGAGCTGGTCCCCAGGGTCACCGCCTACAGGACTGTCTTCCACTGGATAGTTGGGGGGTTCTGCACCAAGAACTGTATGGAGGAAAACTAAAACAGCTCCAAAAAGCCCCATCTCAAACATAGAAAAGTCTCACTCTGGAAGTGCTTACGAGAAGGTCGTCGTCATAGAATTTGGTTTCTATAATAACGTTACCACTGTGGAAGGAAAAGAGGAGAAAGACAAGGTATTAGAAGGGTGCCTTAACAGTAGAACACAAATGCTCCTCTCAATGCTCTCACAAGCTTGGGCTGACCTCTTACCCCCCACCACAGGAGCTCTGGTTTGGAGCTGCATGCAGTGAGCACGGTGTCCTGATCTGGGGGCCATCAGGGCTGAAGGCTCTCTCCACTGCATTCCTCCATGGAGCAGTTCCCTCCATCCCTCCCTTGTGGCCCCCTTTCTGGGCACAGCACCCTGCAGGCTGTAAAGAGTGCTCACAAACAGCAAACGGCTGCCCACTTCTATTGCTAAAAATAAACTAGCAGTCCCAGCACCTTCAGGCCCCTCTTTCCTGCAGCGAATTGTGAAAACCGATGGGAATTCTTTTTTTATTCCCCATCTCTGTCCTCTAGCGCTGAGCAAGCTACTTCAACCAACTTAACATGTCCTTTCCCTCAAGTGCTTAAATTCAAACACACAAGCATATTTTATACAAACTGCAATGGAAATGTAGATTTGGGTGCAACAAAAGCTCTGATGATTTAAGTTGCTGACTTTGAAATTTCGGTAGACAAATGTAAGAACTTCAGGGTCACCACAACACCTGGACACCTGGGCAGTGTAATCTGACCACGTCTAAATAACCTGGCTCTTGAAAACTCAAAGCAGCAGCTCCATCACCGCTGTGGCTCTTTGTACCTGTAACACTGGCAAAGCTAAATCTGGCAAGACCATAAGGTTTTTGCTGTGGCATGGACAGTGTTTGAACTCAAAAGTCGAGGAATGGTCTCAGTCTGATATTCGGTCATCCTGGGAATCCTTTGCACAGGGTCCCTTGGTTAGCACCAAATACCACATGTCCATTCTCTCCTGCTATGGAAACACTGAGGCAAACATGATGTCTTCAGGAATACCGGAAAGCAAGGCGCTCTCCAGGTCTTGGCAGCTGAAAAAGGCTGATTTCTTTGGGCCACAAAAATCTTCTGGATTTCTTTGGGCTGGTGATTCTACTGAAAAGCCTCAGGAATGACTTTAGGACACCTCCATGAATAGGAGAGAGATCTGGGCTATGCACTGCAAGCGGACAGGCTCCAGGGAAAGAATGGGACACTGGAAAATCCTCATGGCCAGTTGAGAACTGGACTCTCACGACTCCCTGTCCTGAAGATGCCTTGATTTCCTGAGGTGGTCAAAACCACCTTGTCAGATGTTTTTGGTTTTTTGGCTCCTTCTGTGCTGACTGAAAGTCACCAACTTTTGAGGACATGTGTAGCACCTATGAGGTTCTGAGCAGGTTGTGCCAGGGAGCACTACTGGAACACTGATGCTCTCTTCTGAGTCCGCTCTCTCTTTGAAACGTGCTGCGAATAGAAATCAGCGATGGTAGTCTGCACCCTGGTGCCTTCTCTATGCGACTGGCTTTCCTCCAGACAGGGAACGAGAGGGAAAATGCTAGAGAGGAAGGTCTTCCAGAGGACACAGTGACCTTGTGGTGAGACTGGCTGCTCCTTGTCTGCCTCTTGTTGGCAGGAGGATTCCCATACCCTTCTGTCTCTGCTGGCAACACACTCCCCATGTGCTTGCCAGCACCCATCTAGCACTGCAGGGCGGGTGGCTTTTTGTCAGCGATTGCAGATTCCCAGGGGCCTCCCTCAGGGAGCCTTTTCCACCATCCCACGAAAGCTTGTGCCTTGCTGTCCACACTCAGAGCAACGCCCAGCATGCTTTATTCCGACACAAGTCCTAGGGATCGCTGACCTACTCAGAAGTCAATGTGCAAACAGTGGCCAGGACTAGATGTTTCTAAGGAAGGAGTGTGAATCCCATGACAGGTGACTGTAAAATGACTGTTTCCTACCTGTTAAGGGTATTTTATCTCCAGATACAACTCCATATGACTAAATGCATAGTTTATAATCCAATGTAAAGGACAGAAAGTTTGGCAAAACAGTACAGTGATGAAACAAATGCTAGAGCAGCTCCTACGGTTGATACATTGCATGAAAAACAACCACCTTGGACAAGAGTCAGCGATCAATAGCTGGATTTGAAAATGGCCCAAACATATATCTTCTTTTTTTTCCCCTGGATGTAAGGGGTATTAGAGCTGCAAAGCATTTTAAAATCCTTTCACGGTTCACCTTTCAAAAAAATTAAGCAACTCTAATAAAGGATCAGTTCCACATTCTCCAAACTTTTATTGCTATATTAATGCAAATTGGGCCTATGGGAAAGAAGGTAATGAGGTTGGCTTAGCCCCTTTTATCTCTCAACAGCTAACAGTAGAGAGGGTTGGTAGCAGCTCCCTCTCTTCATTCCCACTGTGGCCCCCAAGGAAATGCCACACACTGCTTTTTCTTTGCCTGCTCTCAGATTCTGTAAGCCCAAGGCACTCACGTTAAAACGTTAGCTGGCATCATCTGTGATTCAGGTGCTGCCTCTATCAAGGACTGCCAAGTGTTTGTGGAGTTAGGAATCACAAAACCGAATTCAAAGAACCATTCTGCAAAGTAAAAAGAAGATCCAGAGGCATTTGAACGAAGATAAAATCCACAAATGGTCCTTTTGCTTTTCACCTGACAGGCTGGGGAACTCCCTAAACTGTCCTGCTGTGCTGCCAACATTTTACATTTAAATTACTTTGTGCAGCTTAAACTGCACTGAACCCTGCCCTCCTCTTAAAGCAGATCCTCCCTTTCTAAAACAGCTGATAGTAGTGATAAAGTCACGCCACTTCCTTAGCATTCAGTGGAAATTTCATCACACCTAATGGTGACCAGGGAAACCACACTCCCCCTCTTGCAGACATCCCCTGGATCCAGTTGAGACTAAGTGTACAGCTGGTTGCCCAAAAGACAAGGAGCTCAATGTTTTATCTCCCCCTCCTCCACCCCAGATTAAGAGTAACATTGCAGTGAGAGAGATCAGATATGCAGCTATGGAGTCACATGGACAATACTCGGTGGCAGTGCTGTAACCAAAGTAAACCAGAGGCTCCTTTAGCCTGGCCTCTGGTCTGGCAGTGGCCAGCACTAGGTGCTTCTGAGGAAGATGCGTGAATCCCCATAATGGGTGACTCTAAAATAACCTCAGGCAGCCTGTGGTGGATTTATGCCCTGAAGCATGATTACCCAGATTTTTTGCTTACATAACGAAGTGTTAATACACTTATGAAATGCTCTCCCTAATACTGTGGCCCATTAGTCCTGACAAGATGAGTGCTTCAGTGCTACTCTGAAAACATAAAATCACCACATTCAACCCATTTCAGTTTCTCTAATCCCCACTGCACCAGAGGTCACTCCCTGCACTGCAGCAGGACTGCACACAGAGCAGATGCGTACCTTCTAGACACTGCCCTTTGAAATAAACTTTCTGTTCCAGTCGGAATTTTTCCATTTGTTCTGCTGAGGAAAAGTTTAACTCCCGAGACACTGCTTTGCATTTCAGGATTTTTTTAGGAACTCGAGCTGTGAAACAGATTAAAAAAAGCATTATTTGGACACAATAAACCAAACCCAGCTGCTACAGGTGCTTTTATAATATACTTTGAAATAACGGTTAGTGCTAGTACAAGATCATAGTAGCAGGAGAAATGCAAACACAAAGGACTTAGTTTTTAAATTTGCAGGAGTGAAATCCAAGATGCAAATAGGCTAAGTACCTTGCCCAGAGCCAGCATGGAAACTTGTGGAAGAACCAGGGATACTGATCTCTACAACTCCTGGTTCTTAGCTGTTTATTAGTACAAAACATAATTCTTCAAGTCAAAATGTGAGATGCAACTTAAATTTTCACTTTAGTGAAGATCACAAGCAGCTGAAGGCCTGCTTAGTACACCAAGCATGTTAGCTCTTCTCGCTTCTCCTTCCCTTTCAGACTCTGCATCCCCAGCAAACCACAAATAGCTATTTCTCAGCCCAGCACCACTGCTTCAGCCATCTCGCATAGCTCTGGGAAGTTGTCCTGTAAAAGTGTGCAAAATGTCCATTCCGCAAACATTGAAATCCACACAGGCAGTAGGGAGAGAGTAATTTGGCAATCTAGAGTATCCGGGCTGCTGCAATGCAATGGGTGAGACACCAACAGCAAGTGGCAAACTGTACCTGGTAGATATTTGATAAAGATTTTTTTAGAGGTGGAGGAGTAAGAGAAGGGACAGTTTGGGAACACTGATCAATAGGCTGAAAGACCCTAATCAGGAGAATACGGGACGGGGGAGCAGTCACTGTACTAAAAATCTCCCACGCCTGTCAAACTTCAGTGGTGTGATTGCACATAATCCTTCCTGCATATTAGAAAATGCTTCATGTGAATTTATTAGAAATAAAGAGGGGACAGAGTACATCTGGCATGTGCTTTATGAGCCAAACTGTTCCTAAATGGAAAACGTATCAAAACATCCATGAGCAGACAGCAGGCTGCTGTTCAATAAAAGCAAGAGTCCACCAAACCTCAGGCAAATCCATCTAATGTAGAACAGTTTAATGGAGTAGGACCTTGATATGAAACCAACATAGAGAGCTGGAGGGTTAGGGAATGTAAGCTACCATCATATCCCATGGAGAAGGACACAGCCAATGGTTTTCTTAAAAAAAAAAAAAAGTAAAAAAGAAACTTAAAAGTGTAAGGGAAGAGTTTTAAATGTAAAATCTCTCTAATTATTTTTAGTCTTTTTTTTTCAGCATAGAAATCTGCATGGCACCATCCTTTACTGCCCTCACAAGTACAGACTACAGCCTGTTGTGAATAAACATCCCTTTGCAGTTAAGTATAAAATGACTTCTGCAATTTAGTAATTATATTTCTTTCATCCCCAAGACAGACTGCTGAGAATGTTTGCTTTAATATTGTAAAACCACAAAATAAAAGGATACTTTTAATAAAAGGAGGACTGTGTAGCCTTTAAACCCCTGATCTAAGAGATTTTAATTGCTATGTATACCATCAAGCAGAAAATTTTAATTGAAATTATTTATTTTAAACTCATTTTGCTTTTATACCTTTTTTCCCATTAAAAAAACAGAAGAGAAATAAGTTTGATTCTCATCAGTTAGGACCATTTTAAAACATGCTGAAATGCAGGCAAGCATAGACTTTATCCTAAATGTAGTACTGCTTTTTGTTAACTGGTTGATATGCTATACCTGCACATGTATTGAAGCACTTACATACCTAACATACATTTAGTCAGATACTTAATTCTGATTAGATTAGAAAGTGATGAATGACACATTTCTTATTTACTAAGCAAGTCATTTTGGGTCCAAATATGTTTAGACACTGAAAATCAATTAAAATACCTGTATCATTATGTTTTCATATAGTTTAATAAAGCTATCTTAAATATTTAGGATGTGTAAGAAAGGAAGCTATCTTAGCCAAACTTTTTTAATATTTCAAATTACATCTTTTCTTAGATAATGAAAAGATTATTTGTATTTCCTGAATAAAAGCTGGCTGTGGTGACTGGGTACAGCAGCAGGGATTCTACAAATGCTAGACCTCAGCAGCTTACTCCAAGATTTGCTTGTATATTAGAAGAAACCAAACTTTATGGATTTGCGCCTCCCGGACTGCCTCCCGGTTTTGAATGCCCTGTCACTGAATTGAGCTGACTGGGTACATAGAAAAGCCTCTGCTGTCAAAAGCTGGTTTAGATGGTTAACGTCAGTTTCAGGTGCTCAGGCAGTGATTTTCACTACTTTCAGCAGTTTAATGTTAAGACTTCAGCAGCAGTCCAATACCACATTAATATTTTTATTATTTAATCTAAGTGGTAATAGTAGTTTAGGTAGTAATACAATATCATGATTTGAAATTTAAGAGTGCATTTTTTAAAGAAACCTGTACTTAAATCAAATAAAAGTCCTGTTTAAAAAAGCAAACAGAAGTCCTGTTTAAAGGAAGTATATTTTATTCTCTCTGCTATATACTTGATTCTTTCTCTGCTATTTCTAGACTGAGATTTGCCCTGAATGGCCACAGAACACACACACACAAGTACTCTAGAATGACTTTGAGATGCACATGGCCTGTATTTCAAAACAATTATTCTGGCTGTTTGCCCTCACTGCTTCTATTGGAGGACTGTACCAGAACCACATTTCCCCACACCTTCTTTTAATTCATAGTCAGATTATCCCCCTTTGTTGGACACCTCTTCCCTTTCTTAGCCTATTTACTGAGAATAATCTACCCATCTCAGCCTTCTTTTCTTGCTAAGCCATCCAAGAACGGGTTTTTTCCTCTCTTCTCCTAAGAAAGACCATCCTCCCATCCGTAATCTTTTCAGTGGCTTCTCCTAATAGCTCTTCTCTGCACCTGCTCTAGTTCACAGTCATCTGTCTTCTAGATGGATGACTGAACTGCACGCCAGATAAGGTCTTAACAATTACTTGTACAATGGGCATTAATCTCATGCCAGAATATGCTTTAATTAATTCCCCAAGCTCCTCTGATGGAGGTGAGGGTTTCTGTTTTATATGTGAGGAAAATGTGAGCACACAGTGAGGTGATACAATTTGCCAAAGTGAGAAATATGGCAGGAGGGAAATGGGGCCACACAACAAACCCTCACAAAACACAGCTCCAGCTGTCCTCTCTGCCCCAAAGCACACCTTTCTGTAGTTTGCATTGAAGCAAGGCTGTGCAACAGTCTGTTGAGACAAAGTGAACAGGATTCAAAGACTAGCGATGCATCCAAGGAGAAGCTTTTGCAGCACAAAAACTGGGAAGGTTTGGAATACTTTTGGCTGATTTTCTTCTGCTTTCTAAAGCCTTATTCCTCATTTCTTCTAGGTCTCCTGTTAGCTGCTGTTGGCATGCCAAATGTTACAGTTATATCAAGAAGGCAAAGCATTACTAACCTGCAATTTAAGAAATTTAGTATCGAACTAATGAATTACCGCACTTCTTTTGAAAGTTGTATTTCAGTTGCTTTCCTACAGGTGTACTTGAAAGTGTTGGAATGCTTTTCCTTAATGTAGGTATCTTGTATGGTAAACATGAGTTTGTTAAGGCCTATCGGCAGAACTCTCTGCTGTTACCACTGGTATGGGAATGAGAGTAGAGGTTAGCAAGGCTGAAGCTTGGAAAATGCTCTTAATGATTACTGAGCCACAGCTTTGCATTCCTCCAGCTTTGACCTGCAACCTCTGTTCCTGGCATCGGGCTGCTCTCAAGCTGAGACAACCAACTACTGGTCCTAATAATGAACGCTTGTCATAAAGCAGATGAATGTCGACTGGGGACCAAACGAGGAGAAGGCAACTTGCTTCTCTTGCACCTTAATCTGGCTTTGAAACCAGGTATATTGCTGGAAGACTACTGGACTAACTGTTTTGCCACAGATCTTTGATACGCTCTCTGAGCAGAGAAGGACCTTTATATGCTGGTTGCCTCCTTCGGACACAACAGATTTTCCAGTTTACGGCAGAGGTAAGTCCTAGTACTGCCAGGCAGAACTCAGCCATTCATGTTTAACCAAAAATACATCAATGTCACCAGCATAATGAAATGATCATGTTCACTCCACTTACTGGAGATCAGCTATGATACTCACATAATAGAAAAGCCTTCAAAACTAATTCAGTGGGGTCAAGCTCTTCACAGAGCCAAAGCAATGCTCTTGGCAAGGGACGTTACCTGTCACAGTGCTCTGTCACAAATGGGGAAGAGTAAGGGACAGTGAAGACCTCTGCTACTTAGCGAGGACAGAAGTGGAAGGGCAACAGGCCTTTCTAGCAATGGTAGAGGGACAGAAGAGCAGAGCAAATGTACCATGTATGTCATAGTAAAGCAGAGGTCAACTTTAGTGCAGGAGAATATTAGGACAGTTGTGGCCAGGCAAGGGAGTAACTGTGGATACTTCTTCACCACTGGTTCTCCATCTCACCTCTACCTTGAGAAAACCCTGTTGTTATACTGAGAAAAGTCAATGTATTTTTAGACTTTTCATTTTGGAACCAACACTCAACCTATCAAAGGTTGGCCATTGATTCCTTACCCAGCTGCACTCCCTGCTTAGCATTGCTTAACTTGTCCCCTTTGCCAGCCACTGATTCACTCTCACCCTTCTCCCTGTGCCCCCAGATTATTGCAGTGGAAGCCTCTGAAGGTGTGAAGTCACATCCAGGACATCTGTCCTTCAAAGCAGGGGTACGCTCGCAGCTTTGGTGACCCAGACATACAGCACCACCCAGCCCCAAAACGCACAGTAAGGCCACACAGTACCTTCATGCTCCACTCCAGGTACAGACAGATCTTCTGTTCCTTGCCAGAGGATTTTTCCTGTTTCTGCATCCCGAAGGTTCATCCAATTTCTGATTGGGAAGCAATTAAGGAAAACAAGCTATCTACATCCCTAAATGCTGCGCCTACTATTCTTTGCTAAGCCCTGAAACAGACTACTCCAGTTGAGTTTCAATCATGTTTTCTGATTCTCAGGAGGCCAAGGAAAAGGGATCTTTTTCCCCAGAAAACAAATGAACAAACCTACCCTTGACCAGAATGAATGCAACAAGAGTTGCATAGTCAGATTTAGTTTTTACTTTAGACTGAAGCTTGTTAACCTCATAATTTTCCATTGTTTCTAAAGGATAAAGGCAATGTCACTGAGCTGTGGAGAATCAAGAACAATTCTAACAATAACAGAAAATTCTACACAAACAATTGCTGTTCTCCACCATTTGAAAAATGCTAGAAAAAGAAGTGCTTTCTATATAACATTAGAAAAACACCTGATCAAGCTTGTTTTCCTAGTTTACAAAATATTAATATCAAGGGTTGTTCTATTGCTGTTGACCTGGTAACTGCCACTCACGGGAATTCTTCAGCTGCTGAGCACTAAGCAAAGAGAGAAAGATCCTCTCTTTTCACTCACAGCCAGCGAGGCTATCCGAGCTTTCAAAAAGCCAAGATCAGTGAATTAGTCATTGAAGTTATATAGGCAAGCATGAAATACCTTTTCAAAGGCACGACTAATAATGATCTTAAGCACACCTTTGAAAAATCTCTCCTGTAACGTAACTCAGACATTGACGCATCAGGACAAGGAGCCTGCACACCTGCCCGATGCCATTTTGAAGTGGGATATAGCTGTCAGTCAGCCCAAGGCCCCGCAGCAGCCTCCTGCTCCACAGCTCACTGGAGAGGCTCTGATGACTCACCAGCACCGATGTAAGCAGCCTAGAGAGAGCAGGATCTGTGAGATAAGGCCGCGCAAACCAACACCTTTCCAGGTGTTTCCTTTTGCTGGTTTATGGCAGTGCACTCTTCGTACTCAGTACCTCCTAATCAAGATACTGGAAACTATCTGGGAAAAGGGGAGAGACCAACTGCTCAGGGAACTGACTGGAGAGGTAGAGTAACATAAGAGGGACAATATGGACCTTGCCGTAGGTATAAATAGGAGCTGTCAGAGTTATGCATATTGAACTCATCCTTTAACACACACAGTTTCCAGGCAGACTCACACAAATTCGTCACATTGATCAAATTTTCCAAGAGCTCCAGGGAAGAAACAGATGCTTTAGCAAATTTTGCATTACAGGGCAACATTTGTTTTAAAATTACGTATGTGGAGGAGGGAAGGGAAGATGGCTGCTTCAGTGCAGATGTGAGGAGCCTTTCCCTTCCTGAAGGCTGGCCAGACTTTCCATATCCCACTGAAAGGGCAAGCAGGGAGAAGAAAGGTGGGAATGCATGCACAGGGTCCATTTACACAGACACGGCCTTACAGCTTCCAAAACATAGCAACAGCTTGGAGCACAGGAAGAGGGAGCCTAGGGCAGCCTGCTCATGTTCTTCTAGACTTGTTCTATAACACATAATATTTACCACTTGTTCTGGGATTAAGGCAGGAGGGAAAGGGGGAAAAGACAGAAAGCATCATCCCCGGAGGGCCCCATATGCCACCTCCATATCCTAGCAGAAAGCTGGAAAGTAGAGATCTCTCCCCAGCTACCAAACCAAGGAAGACGGGGGCTGAGCCAGGCAAGTCAGAGAGAGAAAATGAGTAGCAGCATGGCAAGAAGAACCTGCAGCAAGGCGGGGCACTTCATGTGGTGCTGGCTGGAAAACTCAAAGTCCCCAGCCAACGCAACCCGCAGGATGGAACCGCCCCAACCCTAATTTAAAATGTCCAAAAAAAATCCACCATTTTTAGATACATCTTCCCACAGACAAGCATACAAACTAGCCAGGGTGAAGCTATTTGCATAGAAAGTAGTGTGCGATTTATCAAATGCTATGTACGATGGAAAAATAACAAATGAGACAATCTGAGCATCTCACTGACAAATTAATTTATCTTCACAACACCTTGCAATGCAAACACTCTTGACTATTAGCAGTACAGTAACTCAGTAAATTGAGCACTAAATTATCAAAAACCTGTATTAACTTTACAAAATTACCCCTCTCAGAAGTATTTACTTGCTATTTGTTCACTATCAGTATCAGTTCGAATCACGAGCTCACAGGTCTGGCCACAGTCTGTGTAGTGCCAAACTGAGCAGTAGACAAGGACCTCCGAGCTGGAGATGAAACACTAATCAGAACTACAAACCCAGCATTGCACAGGAACTGATCCAGCCTCCCAAGTGTCATACCAGTACTCTTAACTAATAACCCACCTTCCTTTTTCCTGGCCATGCCTTGCCTTGCCTTACATTCCTGTCCCTCTTCCCTTATCAATTTTTGGAGTACTCTGAAATCACGCTTGCCATTTTCAAAAGTATTACATTAGAAGTGTCCTTCAAAGAGTATACACAGCCTCACAGCTTAATTATTATCCTTGCTTGAAATATAGAGTTATAGACTGATAGTGACCTACTATTTCGGGTGAGAGAAAACACTACTGTAGACTACTGACCTCTGCCACTTCTCCCTATACAGATTTATCTCTCAATCCAGTCCAAGAGAGATGATACAAATTACATTGCCTTGCTGAACAATCCTAGATATGTTAACATTTGGGGCATTAGACTTCTATAAAGTGCTATCAGACTTTATTCTGTATTGATGTTCCACTGGAAGAGTAAACCCATGCAGGACAGCCTGTCCCATGCTTTGTATTCTGATGGTCAAATTAAAGATGAAGAATAAATAAAAAGCTCAAGACTATATCTCTGCTGATAAGAGCATGCAGGTCAGCAATGCACGCCACAGTTGCTAGAAAATATCTTCTATTTAAACAATCTGGACATTGCTAACCCATGTTGATTCCCTATCAAATGAATAATAGGTTTAGTGCCAGTGTGGCCAAATGCTTTCTGGCCTAGACAGATCCATGTGCAGGTTCAGGGCATGCTTTTCAACCTTCTGCAAATAAAAAAATGAAATCACCCTGCTATTCAGAGCATATACACAGAGTTAAAATATGTGGATCCAGACATATTTTAAAGGATCAGAGTACTCTAGCCAGTTCACAAGTTTTTTCCCAGTAACTAAGCATTATTAAAAAGGAAGAACAAATCAAATCTTAAAAGTGCATACACACAATCCTCTTCTGTTGGAAAAAACACTTCACGTTCAACAGATCCATTCTTTTTAAAAAATAAATGTTTAAAAAGAAACAGGCATCTGAAAAAAATTTCCTAAGTCAAAATCAAGATCCTTTATAAAACTTAACTGTAATGGAATTTAAAAAAAAAGCAAGGCAAAACCAGTCACAAGTGATTTTTTGGCCAGGGAATACCTGACAAAGCAGCTGTACTGCTTACCTAGTTAGAAGCTCACCACACTATTTCTGTCATCTTGGATAGAAAAGCTGGTATTAGGACATACCCCAGAGTGAAGAAAATTGAGATCTTGAACCAAACCCACACACCCTGTTATCTTCTAATGTGTTTAATTGGTTTAACGGTCTTCTATCCTAGCATGAGAGATACTGTTACTAAAAATAAAATGTGCTCCATCTTCCAAGCAACAGTGGAGACCTGCAAGCAGGATGAAGAGGACATTTTAAGTATTATTGAAAAGGAGAAAGTAAATTAATATAGATTTAACACAATTACTCTCTTTGAAGAGGGTCATGTCAAGCCACCTGGCAGGGTAGTTAAGGAGAGCAAGTAGAGAGTCAGGCAGTTACAGCTTTGGGAAGTAAGGAAGAACAATAGTATGTTCCTAATTCAGCTTCATTCTAAAATCACAAGAGCACCATTAAATTTTCATTTTCTTGGATTTCGGTTTTTTGTTTGTTTTTTTTTTAGGAAACAATGTCTCATCTAAGACTCATTAGATCAAATACTCTTCAACCCCGAAGGCAAGAAAGGATTAGGTAGAACAGCAGAAGGAAGGGTGTACTGTTGATCTATTTATATTCCACCACTTATTGGGTCAGGAAAGCCTTACATAAAAGCTTTGTAGTAGCTGGAATTTGACTTGCTTTATATACATGACATGAATTAGCTTCCTCACAGACCGACTTTGCTTAGCCTGATGAAGGCAAATGGTTTGTGCATTTATAAATCCAGGTTTTGTTGTCCTGAATACCTCTGATCGCAGAACAGAAATTCTTTCCTTTTTTATCTGTCACAGACATCACTTCTTTCAAACAAATCAAAATATACATACTTATCTTTAAGTGCTTTAGCACTGCAAAAGATTCCCATGTATTACCATACTGGTAATTAAGAAAAACCTTTAAGGAAGAGAATGAGTACAAACAAAATTAATCATTAAAGTAGTATGGAGTTAAAGAAGTTCTGCCCCAATCTCCCTGACTATTATTTGTATGCTGTAATGTTTAGCACTTTTTGGATATCTCAAAGGCAGCAGCAAACAGTAGGTGTCATTTCTTCCATTAAAATGGTCCATTTTTCATTTTATTCCTTGCTGTCTACACTGTTCTAAAACTGTAGGAACTTCTGCACTCTTAACTTTCAGAATAAAAGCAAGCCTAATGTTCATAACCACTCCTGGAAGGGAAGGTCTTTCATCATCTGTGCCAGCTTTTTTTTAAATTTTTTTTGTACATGAAATGCAACATTAAGAACAGTTCACTACATTCCAGGTGCAAACAGGATCTCAACAATTACTCATTAATAAGAATCTTCCTATGGGATAAATGACAGAGAGAAGGTGGAGAAGGCAGAGCTGAAGGCCCTGAGCAATTTGGACTTACATCTCTGTTGCAGATCCAGAAAAGCTTCTGATCAGAACTTTCACTCCTGATTTTACATTGTCTGTCATGGAAAGCAGACACAACCAGGCACTAATGACATGGGTGAGTGTGTTACTTTAAAGAATGTTACGGGTAATTAAAGATCAACCTTTAGGGATTATGTTTTTATCAGACATATTTTCCCAGAAGAATATTGGCATCTCAGTTGTTTCAATCCAGCCTGAGGAGTAAGGACCAAAATAAGTTACACAAAATAACTACCAAACTACAGGATTACCAAGTAAACCACCCAAACAGCCTCATGCTTTCACTCCACTCATGCCATTCGTTCTTTAATCTTTCCAATCTCTAATCTCACTTTTGATTACAACTCCCAAATCCCTCTTCCACAGAACTTTTAACTGTGTGCTTAAATTTAAGCATCTGCACAGACATTCTGCTGAATCAGGTCCTTGAGTTCACTCTGTTCACACCCAAGAGAAAGGCTGCTGTCCTTGGTGTTTAATAAACCACAAGTAAACATGTTGGCAGTGTGTTAAGAGGAAAGTAGTCTTTCCTCCTGCCCTAAGGCCGAAATTCAGTGCAAAATCATATCTGAAGGAACTGAATGAGTGACCATCCATTCTGTCTAGTAACAGAAGTACCAAAACAAACACACAAAATGGAAGTTATTCTTCAAACATTACTGGAGCCCTTGGGTACAGCACTGTCAACTTCTGCTTTCAGACAGCAGCACACTCTCTTGGGTTCCAGATTAGTCAGAAAGCACACTATGACAGCTCTCAGAGGAACAGGCATTTTTTAAAACTCTGCTATTATAAACTAACTTTCCTGGAGTGACGCACAAGATATGGGTTACTGTGCTTCTCCAAATGACGGGAGGTGCTGGGTACTGGAAAGGTGCTCTATTAAATCCTCAAATGGAAAGAAGCCAATTATCCCTTCAAAGCACTCCTGACACTCCTGTGCTCACTGTAAAAGAGCCTGCTTTTAAAGTCTCCTGCACAGAACAAATTGCTGTGCAACAGAAGCCAGGGAGAGCCACAGATTAATGTGAACCACATGACAAAATGCAGCAAAAGTCCTCAGCCACCAACAAAGTAATTTCACAGCAAGTTATGTAAACAGAGGGATATATTTAACAGCTATAGCATCATAGCAAAAAATCCAACACAATATCATATACTCATATACTTTGTAGTTCCTTTTTTACTTTCCCCCTTACATCTTTGCTTGCAGATGCGGTCTATACAGATCTTATGTCACTACATATTTTCATCTAACACCAGACAGTCCTGGATTAAGCTGTTCTTGGCCTGTACTCGGAAAGACAGTCACACATATTACTGAATACCATGTCAACCTTACCTTGACTGTAATAGAAAATTATGCTAATAGGGCAGAAGTTAATATTGCTACATTATATTACATTAAGTAGACCTCAGACCACTTCTACTATGCAGCAAGGTTGGTCCTGTTGTTAAACTACAGTATTCATTGCTACACGGCACATTCTCCCTGTAAGAACGTAACAAAGACACTCTCTGCACCTTGTGTAACTGTTTTGAAGATGAGCTATGTTCCCACCATGGAAGTGTTTCCTGCTTGAACCTCTTAATATATATTATCTTAGCAGGGCTCACATTGAGGCACACTGCAAAAGTCTACACCAAAAATACAGCCTAGGTCAATTCGTAGTTGGACCAGCTGCAAAGAGATGCTAATCAAACTAGACAAATACGGAAGCTGTTTAACTTGGCATACTTTGGAAATGCAGTAAAACCACGTCCAACATTTGCTAATAAAAATTTTATGCAGACTAGCCAGTTTAACATCTGTGCCTTTCAAACAGTTTAGGTTTTTATTATTATTCACTATTATTATTCACTATTTTCATCAAAATGGAGAATTAACATACGTCTTTATAGCATCCTAGTGAAGTCATGTAGATTGACATGGCACAGAGTTTGCTTTCAGTTAGTTTACACTTAATTTTCACTCTTGTCAATTTACGGTCTGAAAATATTCAGGGTGAAATCTTTCCAAATCTTCAATATTTAAATCAGAATTGGTGACACATGTAGTAGGCTTAACAAAAGCAGGTATTTGTACAAAACCAACAAAGACGGAGAGCCCCTAGACTCTGGAAAGAGAAGTGTCCAGCATGGGCAGGCAGGGTGTTTTGTTTCCTCAGTAATACACAGCAATATTGCAAACTAAGTCAGGCTTCCATTTCACTGACTTTTCCTCTCTTCCTCAAACCAAACAAGCAAGAAACAAATGGATGTACAATTTGAAGGAAAGAGTTACAGACCTACTGAGATAGAGCTAGGTGTCATCAGGATGGAGAAAGGTAAAAAAGAATAAGTTACAGTGGTTTGCAAACAGCTGAACTAGGGACAGATGTAGACACTATTGTTTCAAGATTTACTTCTCTGTCCAGATGAGTCTAATCTTGTAGAAGCTTAACTCTCTTACAAATTCCAGCAATTTTTGTCACTGCTGAGCAAGAGGAACCAATTTAGGCATTTGCAAGCAACCTTTGATTTCTTCAGACAAAAGTAACAATATCTGACATTCCCCAGCAGCTCCTGCCTGCAGCAGATGAGAAGTCTGCCTTGTTACCCCGATGCAGCAGCAAAGGCCATGGACAAAACACTTCTGGAGCACGTGCTAGGCACTCCTCTAGGAACTAAGCTCAACCTAAAAAGACTAACCACTTCTAAGTTCCAAAAGAAAATTTGAGATTTGAAAATTTGAAAATTCCAAAGTATCTGAGATCCCTAACAACAAAAGTTAAAGCAAAAAACAAAATGCACTTGAGGTACATAGAATACAATGTTGTTTAAAGTGGGAGTAAGCTCCAAATCAAATCAACACACACAAATCACCAGCTTATGGGGCAGGTTCTCCCATCAGAGGGAGCAAGCTGCTTTGCTTTCTGTACCAGATCTGTGGAAGTGCTTTGTCTGCCACTATTAGAAATGTGTTTTGTTTCCTCTAGAAACAGATGTTAAAATGGTTCCTAGAACCAGATAACAGTGCCAAAACAAAAGCAAGCTGAAGCAATGTAGTGGTTTTATGCTGCTTTCTGCTGCCTATATTTTTTAGGCTTTCCTTTGGCTTCTCTGAATAGGCTTGACAGAATTCCTTTATACCAATGCCTCAGCAGGAAAAACAACATGCGGTCACATCTGGAGATTGCTTTACACCCTAGGTAGTAAAACAATCAATAACTTAGAAGAAAAACTCATCATTGCTTGCAGGACCATCTTAGAAGCATGAATTGCACAAAGAGAATAATTTTCTTTTTTCCAGCACAATAATGTTCAACTCCTCCCCATCTTCCCTGCATTTTAAATGGATCTAAAAAATTAGCATGTTAGAAAAGCTTGAGCTCATGCTAAGAACCCTTTGAATATTAACATAATTAATGTCATCAGTAATACTGAGTTTGCAGAAACAGCAGGTGAATCAATGGGAATGATGTATTCATCTGAGAAACGAATGTGACCTTTAAAATCCATAGGGCTTTATCAGAATGCAGTTTTAAAGTGGGTTGCTTGTAGCTCAGTGGAAAGAACAAAACTGAATGTAACTATGTAGAAAGCTAATAGAGACAGCACATACACAAGGGAAACTAAAAATACAATTGAAACATAAAACACTGGGACCTCCTTACAGAAAGCGCCCCACCTACATCAGAAGGTGAGGCAGCTTGCAGGACAGCTTGAGAAGCCACTCCAAGGAACATTACAATGAGGGAGAGGCAATTAAAAGAACAATATTCCTGAAATTTAAATCTCACTGGATAGAGATTTTTTAAATCCAGAATGGTTAAAATTAAGTGAAATGCTTTAAACCCCAAAACAATTTGGAATAAAAAAGTGTGAGATTCAGTTTGCCTAATTCTTAATTTTAGCACATCAAATAATTTTCCTTTCTGCAAGTGAATGCTTAAAGCGATTCAGCGATTGAAACAACTTCATTTCATCTTAACTACTTCAGAACATTCAATCATTTCAACACCGCTGAACTATTATGATAATATTTCAAGGTTCTCAGCAATAAGTGAACTAGAGGGAGTTTCATGGAAAGAATCTATCAAGGGGTTTTGGTGAATAACTTCATTTTCATAGATGAGGTTGTAACCAGAAGCCCTCAGAGGAATTTACCTCCCTGTAAATTCTTATGGCCTATTGTTCTTTACAGAGTTGAAATGCAGGATGTCATGAGAGTCATGCAGCAAAATTAGCTTTAATGGAATTAGGCATTTTAAACCTTGATATGCCTATTTATTTTATACCATTATTCAATTGTTTTAAAATATGCATTATATTGACTTGCTTATAAAGGAAAGCTTGGCTTGATTTCATGTCATTTTTGCAACACTGTAGGAGTGGATTTTTTTTCACATGCCTAAAAGGATCCTCACACCTCCCCATACTGCCAGGGCACAGACCCGAGCAGACAAACAAAGACAACTTTGACCAAATTTTTAAATGGGATAACCATGGCTACTTAGCTGGCATTTTTATATAGTTTCACTTGAATGACCTGTAGCCTTGTGTGAAATGTGGAAAAAAAACCCTAAAAGGCTTTAAAAAGGCAGGTTTTTATAGCACTGTTTGCGGCCAGTCGATGCTTTTGTTCCTTGAAGGCCTCCGCAATAATTTCTCTTTTGAGCGAAGTGATGTTTATTGAAAATGGCATAGCTGAGCATCAGCAGGTTCCCCTGCTGCTCAGTTTATCTATCCTTTATACTCCAAGCAACATCTCAGTCTGAAAGTGTCCCCCTGGTAAAATAAGCAACTGGCAGCACAAAAAGCCTAGATGACTTCCAACTGCCAGTGCTTGTGTTGTGACTACGTGCTTTTTCGCCCATTAATATTTCTTTTTTTCCTCCTTCACCTCATGTCTTTTCCCACAGAGCTCTCTAGCATACCAGCCTACTGAGCTCCAAAGACTACTTCTGATAATCCATAGATTTATCAGATTCATGTATTTTAGAAGAATATGTAATTTATTGGAGGTATTAATCACAGAAACATAGAATAGTTAAGGTTGGAAAAGACCCTTAAGATCATCGAGTCCAACCGCTAACCTAGCACTGCCAAAAATATTAAATTCAATAATACATCATGATATATTCAATATCATGATATATTCAATAATATATCATGTACTTCTAAAAACAGATCTGGAGATTGGAAATTGATGGGAGGTGGGGCTTTGGCACAAACTCATTCACTGCACTACCAGTTTGCACAGCTTCATACTGCCACTATCATCTGCCTTGGGCTACCCCAGAGAGGAAGCAACCTTATAATTTAACTAGAAAGATAGGATGTCCCATGGAATAGGCAATACAGTACAGCTCAGTGACTAATAACTTAATTCCTAGTACCATGCTGTGCTTCAGAACTTCAAATAATGTTCTCAAAGTAGCTCTTTAATAACTGCATATTGTAGATACTGGAAATAAGTGTAAAGACTTGCTCACAGCCACATAATGAATCAGTAAGAGAAGAGGAAAGAGATCTCAGGAGGTGTTTGGCTTCAAATCTCATGCTTCAATAGACGATACTGCCTCTCTTTACGCAGCCAGGAACCGTGCTCTCTAGCTAACGGAAACTCTTACTCTAACTTGGAGTGACTTTGCAGTAGCACAGATTGCTGCAATCATGCTACGGAGCTGGTGCCAGTGGTTCCCTTCACTCTGTGCTTTTCTTGCTTTTGGTGATTTCTCACTCACCCTAACTAGAAAGCAAGGTGGTACTGAATCACTGCCAAGCATTACTAATGGAAGTGGGGGGCAGGAAGGCAATAAAGATGACTGGTTGCAGAATTTTAAGTACTTTTTAGTGTCTAAAATTGCATACTAAAGCAGGACAAAAAATAGATGTATTAGCTCTGAAAATAGAAGCAAAATGCTTCTAGCTAGAAAAATTAGTAAACCTCTGAAACTTATCAATACTACTCTTGTTCATTAAGACAACTTAAAAACATCAGAAATACAAAATAGGAGTGTCATGGAGAAAAGTACTGCATTTGTTTCTTTTGTAGTTCATTTTAATTGAAACAGAGTTCCTGTTAAAATGCTTAATTTCCTTTTCATTTTCATTTTCCTTTTTAGCTCTGGACACTCAAGCATATTTTGAGCTCAAAGTTCTTCAATGAAGTCCATATATGGGTCATGCTTAATATCACAGGTTGTTTCTTTGCTCACTTAAGACAAGTAGTCAGCTAAGTCAAAAAACCTCTCCCACTCTAAAAATGAGAGATGCCCCTGATATGTGGTTTCTAACATGCCTTTATATACAAGGCTTCCTTCCACAAAATTTCATTAGGTGTAAAATGGAGCTCAATGAATTAGCGGAAACACAGCACTTTTTCATGTATTCAAATTGTCCTCAAAATTGCCAGCTCTGGGAACTGTAGCAATAATTTTGCAAAATGTAGTTAGCACTTAATCTGAAAGGACAAAATCTTAGGACAAATGCTATGGCTGTTCATTGCTGGCAGGGGTAGGTGGGCACCATTTGGTACAAAGTGACCATCCATTTTGTACAGAACGACATTCAGAGATTACTAACTAAAGGACTTTTAAGAGCTGAACCAATATAATCATATTTTGTTTAAATCCAAACAGCCTGATACCACCTTCACTACCTCAGCACTTGAACACGGGCAGCCAGCGGTCAAGCCATTAGTCTAAATTTCAGAGAAAATACCAAATCTTGAAGCTGTTCAGTTTAAATACTAAAAATAAACTCTCTGTGTTAGGCAGAGTTCAGCTTCCAAAATGAATGCCACCCAACCAGCCCTATTGCAAGGATCCACCCTTAACACTGAGATATTCCCTTACACTGTCTTGTAATGGAACTGTATTTTGGGACTAGCTGTTTCCATATTCAGTGAAGCTTCCCAGAGTTGGACTGCAAGCAGGCAGCCACTATGGGGAAGTGCCCACCCCGTTGCATCTTGCCTTGTTTCCTTTTTCATTACATTCTTTCAGAATCTGTTGGGATCAGAGCAGAACAAGGTCTGAGCAGTCCTGGAATAAAAAAAGTTTCTGGAAAAAAAAGCTGTTAAGTTCCAGCAGCAAGTTTTCCTAACTTAACTTTGCTTGAAAAAAGTTTCCAGTAGTTCCAGCCTCATCAGATCCAGCTGGGAATGGGCAAGGACTCATTTTTTCCACTCATACTTGTATTGTTTTTATGCAATCTATTAGCACATACAGTTTAACATTTTAGTGGGAAATCTTTCAAATTGTAGATATCTACCTGTAGTTGAACTCCCAAACATCGGGCTACCATTTTTCCTTTCACAAAATCCCATGCATCAAGACAAATACGTTTCTGCATCTCGTCTGTTTGTGAAAGATGTCTGAACCTACCCTGCTCCACATAGGCCAATTATAAGGAGAAACAGCAGACCTGTTAGCAGAGACACACACTGTGACTATACAGCTGGCACCCAGATGGAGATAATCAGCCTGGATGGGTCTGACAGCCCCCACCCAGAACAACTCCAGTGTTTTAGCACTGCACACCTCAGCACCATAGGCCAGGAATACAGGCTAATGATAATGAGACAGGTCTGCACCCAGCCAGCCCACATCTAGCAGACCTTCAAGTGTTCAAGCTCTCTACCGAGCCTCACCTGTGAAATTTTTAGCTTCTTTGCACTTTGGGAGTCACTGCCCTGTCTGCTCTCTCTACCACAGGAATAACTTCTTGTAAAAAATGTTGGCTACTCAGCTGCATAAGTAGGTAAAATAACATTTCAGAAAAGGAGGCAGATGTACTTAGAAAAGCCTCAAATGAGCTAGTTAGATACCCTGCAAAATGGTAACTGAATCGTACTTAAAGTTAGAAGAAACAAACCTGTGGGGAAGCCAGTTTGTGTGCAGTGCATTTTAGTTCAACCAAGATGAGCTGCTTGGCTTCCTAACACTTGTTCTATTTATTCCTCTACTACAATCTTCTCAGTGTGACGTCTTTAACGAGGAGACCACAACATCCTCTACACTGGCCAAGGAGATTAAGCAACACCCACACGGGAAAGCAAGAGTCTTTAACTCAAAATCTATGCTGGTTTGCCATAAAGATTTGACATTTAAATGACTGAGTAATGTTAATCTTCCACTAATATGACACTGTTGTTATGAGTAGGTATTACAGGATAAAACCAAACAATTTCCTTTTGAAAACGCATTTCTTTATCACTATATAAAAGATGTCTGCTGATTTTCCCTAGGGCATCTTATATTGCTGGGAGATTTGAATTTAATGGTGGATTTGCCCATGCCCAGCTGACACTTAGACCACAAGCTATGGAACAAGGAGTTTGTTTTTCACTTTCATAAAGCTCAATAAACACACTATTCCTGACTAGAATGTCAACTGATATACAATCAGAGCAAAGTCCATCTATTTTTGAACTGACCAGTAACAGATTTTGTAGTATTTCTTTACAAGATTCATTGGTATAACAAGGATCCCAAGAACATAATGGAAGTAATTAACCTCTTGTTTCTATTTCCACATTCATAAGAGACTGCTTTAGGGTGAGAAGCAGGAGGAGAGAAAAGAAGATCACTGTTGAAAAAAAAAGAGATAATTTATCTCATCAGTAGCCTGGCCATACTACAAAGCAAGTACACAAAGCAGCAATAAATTATGGGGTTTTTAATAGAAACACTAACCAACAATCTTAGCATTTGCTCAGATGTGTGGCATCTGAACAGCCTTTGATTTAAATAAGTTTGCTTTATTTGCTTATTTTCTATCTTTTTCCATTGTGAGACAAAGATGCCATTGAGGATGCGCCTACCCTGACAAGACAATCAGGACATGAGCCTGCAATTACAGTAATATTTTGCATAAAGCCTTCCCTTATATTTATTACTAAAAAAGAGCTCTCATTTCAAAACCCACTATTTTACTATGCTGCCATCCTCAACAGTGCAAAAATTCTTCTGGATTCTTTGTGCCTGTACTCCAATCCGCTCAACTGGGCTTCCTCACTGTAGAGCACCTTTATTTATTTATTTCATTTCCAAGGGTAAAAAAGGCATAGTATGGTAGCATCATTGAATGTCGAGCAGTTCAACATCTCATTCTTCATACTACCATTCCAATGGACTGCTGCCCACATCAAAGATCAGCACCTGTATGTTAACACATACAGGATGCACGTAGTACCTAGACATTGATGTTTGCACAGCCTCCTATTAATCATTCCTGTACTGCCATAAATTAACATTAAGTAGGTAATGAGAGCATTCACAAAGGAAACAGTCCTGGTAGCTTGGTTACCTCTCTCAGATGGATACTGTTTACTCAAGAATTTTACTGTAATCCCTGTTGGCAAAAAATATTCTACACAGAACAAATATATATTCCATCTTTTAGTGGAATCGTTTTTCTCAGTCTTCATTAAAAAAACAAACACCAAAGCCAAACCCTTGTAGCAGCTGCAGATCCACAAATTCTGCAAAATAAGGGGGAGATACATATGAGTCCTCCTAGACTGAACTCTATATCCTTAAACATGTCCCTTGGAGAAACATTCTGTATGTCCCTTGGAGAAACATTGTTCTGTGGAGAACTGCAGGTAAAAGAAGTGAGGTGCCTTCTGTAAAAATGTTCTTACACAGATACACGTACTAAGAGAAGAGAGAAGAAACAGGTTATTTACCACAGAAGCAGCTGTCTCCCTCCTCTCTACCAAAGTTCCCCTATTGATATAGAGCAGAGAATGGAGGAACACATTAACGTGTGAGATAGTGGAAATCTGGATAGGAAAATCAGCAGTTGTCTGCAGCATTCTTTCCAGTTGAACTAAACAACTTGGCCATTCAAACTCTAAATCATTAAAAAGAGCTAATTTCAAGACCAAATCTGTGTACAATCCTACTTTAGTTCAATGATGAAAAAGGCGCAGCAAGTATATCTAGTCACAGACTCACAAAATTGGTCGACATACCTTCACACTGAACAGGTTCTAAAGGAGACAGGTCTTGAAAACAGAACGTAGTTTTTTTGATCCTAGCTGAGTTAGCTACACTTTAAGTTTGAAAACCTCTTAGCTTCCAGGATAATTTTTACCTAGCGTTACCTACACATTTCAGATTAAATTTTATACTTAATCTTTATTCAAGGTATCAGTGGGAACATTGTTTCCTGTTAAATTTTGGTATACTACAGTACATTAGTTCACCACATTAAAATGATAAGAAAAGGATTCTTCTTGTTGGAGCTATAACTAAAACAATAAAGCCTTAACAAGAAGCAACGCTTCCACCTATGAAGAAAAACAACAGATCTTGAAAGCAATCTCAGAAGTCTCTTGCAGAGCTCCTGAGATTACAGAATTCCTTAAATGTAATCACAGCTTCAATAGTAAGATTATTCTATGTCACCTCTTATAAGCAAAGCTTTCTTCAGTCATCCTCTCTGGACTAAAATTAAAGCACTTCTTCAGATGTACAAGAAAAACTAGATCCCATTTGCTCATCTACAAAGACTATTGGGATACTGCTGAAGTTCAGCACTATGTCCACAAACAATTGTACAGCTGATGAAAATTACTATACACAAAATAAATAATAATAACTTATTGGCAAAGCATTCTTAATAGGTGTTGCTGAACATTAATTTCTTCTCTCAGTAGCAAGCAGCATGAAGTAATCTGAACCCAGGGTAGTGAAAACACAGGTTCAGAGATCAACTGTATGGAATCAGGTCTGTTAAGGCCTCCCTGGGAATTATAAGAACATTTACTCTGCTGGGTCAATCCTCCTTGATTCAAACACTGATTAGATTGCAATGGCAAGAGATGAGAAAGTGATATCCACCTGCTTCTGCACAGTAATTCACTCCAAACCTGCAATTTTGTTTGAACACAACAAGGTCTGTTAACTTGATGGCTTATCTGTAAAAGATGGCACTAATGATGTTCGTTTGAAGAACTGCTTCTGTATATCCTAAGACCTCTGATAAGCAGGTTTGCCTTCACCTTCTCTTTAAAAGGGTACTAGATGGATCTGTTAATGACTGTGGAATACATACGGTTTTGTGTCTTGAAACGCAGTCCTCTCTTCTCTACATAGTGTAGAGAAGGTCCAGTCTGTGGGTACTTCCCACATAGAACAAAAGGTCCACAACTTTGTTCTGACTTCCAAAAGACTCACACTCCCTGGACTTGGACTTCTAGATATTCCAAAATACTCACTTTGGCAAGGAGAACCCCACACCAAAATGGTGTATCAGTGGACAATAAAATGTTAGGAGAAAAAAAGGAGCAAACTAGAATTTGTATATATGACATGACAAGTCAACATCTGGAGTCGTATTAGCAAGGACTATGACACAGGTCCATGAACATAAAATCTAGCAACTGGGAGGGACTGTCATTTTTAAAACTCTTCTGCAGCAGAAACACTGGCCAGGGCAGAGCCTAGGAGGACAGATTTTGTACATTTGAAAGATTTCTTACTTCTGGTTAAACCACCCAAAGACTGGAAGAGGCTACAAGCATGCTGCATTATTAGTGGGAAGATACCCTGTTCCAAGCTGGCCCTTAAAACTCCCCTCCACGAACAGAAGGGCAGATACTCTTAGCTCTAGACAACCAAAGAACAGCAGCTACCACAGAAGTCTTCAAGAGCCATAAGTTTAAAGAACTCTCAAGTGTTAAGTTTGTTGTTCTCCAGCAATCTTATAGATTTGGTGAATATTTGGTATACGAAAGTAGGCGTCTTTCATATCAAGAGCTGTTTACCCACCTCTTTCACATGAGGGACAGACAGTTGTCCCTAGAGAGAGAAAGTCCTGCCCTTGACTTTTGTATTTCCAATAAAGTTGATGTTCCTTAGCCTCTTGCTCTTCCATGGAATCAGGAAAGAGCAGAAATAAAAACCTGTCTTCAAAAGCATACTTCAACTTGTCCAGCTGAGACAGAAAGTAGGCCAGGGGAGATTTCAGAGTCACTGTCAAGTGAGGTATCCACCTATACAGAACAAAGCAAAAAATCACCATTGAAAAAGACTGTTTGTAAAAACTCCTTTTAGGGAAAATCTGTAGCTCAGTCTTCACAGAGACATGTCTTGATTTCAGAGAGGTCTGTAAAAGAGGAAGAATTCATTTGAGCAAAGGACTTCAGGGACCCAGGGATTTTTATTTGGCTATGGAACCTCTAGACAGTCTGTTAGCACTCCAAATCCCCATTAGATCAATAAAGCTTGCAGTCATCACATCTCATAGCTCCTACCTTCCAGGAAATGAGTTTTATTCTAATTTTTAATAGGCAGGTGTTCGCACCACCAAAATCAACGGTAACAGGAGCACTTAAGAGATTCTTGTTGGCAGTCTCAGAGAAGGTATGAATAAAAGGTCAAGCACTGAATTTCTCTTGCATTCACACACTGATTCTGTTTAAACTCCCCTTGCTCTACTGAAAGAGAATTTGTTCCTCAATACCTTATCAACACAATGCTAATTTTTATACAGTACCTTTCACTAGCAATTGAACTAATTATGAGTTTGTCAATGCAGAGAAGCCAATCCAGATTAAGGCATGGAATGAATTTAGAGTTGAGCTAACTATCACATATTTAGCCCTTGCCTGGATGTTCTTATTCTGCATCAAGAGAGTCCAATTCCAAAGCTTTGAAGTGACTTCTTTGATTCAGAACTGGACACACTCATCCTGGGATAAAGGTATGCACAGCAGGGAAAACACGCAGAAATAGTTAAGATGGAGTAAATTTTAAACATATAAACCCTATGGTTTTATCTAGATTAGAACTTTTTTTGCAACAGTATTGCCAACTCTTCTTTGACACCAGGGAAGAAAAGTACAGACACTGCTTTATCTCAGTGCAGTACATTTACACAGTGTAGCTACATATGTTCAAAAGCTCCTGGCACTGTCAAGCTCCATATTGCCCAAGCCAGTTGGCATAAAGATGGTGTGCCTTCCCTCAGGGTAGGATTACAGCTATGTATGCTATTCAGGAAAATGGGTCAGACAATTGAACTTCCTTTTACAGGTGCGTTCATGTGCCCTCTCCCACAAGTAATGCTAAAGAATGACAAAAATGAATGAAATGCTAATCGCAGCCTTCAGGGAAAAGGTGAAACAAGTACAGCCGCTGCAGTACATCTGTTAATTAGTCTATAAGGACTTGTGTTTATGACAAGGATGAAAACTAAGTATTGCAACAGAAGTAACACCAGCTGAACTCAGCTCTACTGTTCCCACAGAATCACAGAATGGTAGGGGCTGGAAGGGACCTCTCGAGATCATCTTGTCCAACATCCCTGCTTGAGCAGGCACACCCAGAGCAGGGGGCACAGGAACGCATCCAGGCAGGTTTTGAATTTGTCCCGGGAAGGCGACTCCACAACCTCCCTGGGCAGCCTGTTTCAATGCTCTGGCACCCTCACAGGAAAGAAGTTTTTTCTCATGTTTAGGTGGAACTTCTTGTGTTCCAACTTGTGCTCATTGCCCCTTGTCTTGTCATTGGGCACTATCAAAGAGTCTAGACCCATCAGGCTGACACCCTCCATTTAGATATTTATAGGTATTGATGAAATCCCACCTCAGTTTTCTCTTGTCCAGGCTGAACAAACCCAAGTCTCTCAGCCTTTCCTCATAAGGGAGATGCTCCAGCCCCTGATCATCTTGGTAGTTCTCCACTGGAGAGCAGTTGCTCGAGCAGTTCCCTGTCTTAAACTGGGGGGCCCAAAACTGGACACAGTACTCCAAATGTGGTCTCACTAGGGTGGAGCAGAAGGGGAGGATAACCTCTCTTGATCTGCTGGCCACACCTTTTAATGCAGCCCAGGATATTATTGGCTGCCTTGGCCATAAGGGCACATTGCTGGCTCACGATCAACCTGCTGTCCACCAGCACTCCAAGGTCCTTCTCAACAGAGCCACCTTCAGTAGTTCAGCCCCCAGCCTGTACTGGTGCATGGGTTTGTTCCTCCCCAGGTGCAGGACCTTGCACTTGCTCTTGTTGAATTTCATGAGGTTCCCCTCAGCCCAGCTCTCCAGCCTGTCCAGATCTCGTTGGATGGCAGCACAGCATTCCAGCATATCAGCCACTCCTCCCAGCTTGGTATCATCAGTGAACTTGCTGAGGTTACACTCTATCCCATCATCTAGGTCATTGATTAACATATTAAACAGAACTGGACCCAGCACAGACCCCTGGGTAACACCACTAGTGACAGGCCTCCATCCCGACTCTGCCCCATTGATCATGACCCTCTGAGTTCTGTTGTTGAGCCAGTTCTCTGTCCACCTCACTGTTCACTCACCCAACCCACACTTCCTTAGCTTGTCTATGAGGATGCTATGGGAGACAGTGTCGAATACCTTACTGAAATCAAGATAGACAACATCCACTGCTCTCCCTTCGTCAACCCAGCCAGTCATGCCATCATAGAAGGCTATCAGGTTGGTCAAGCATGATCTTCCCTTGGTGAATCCATGTTGACTATTTCTGACAACCTTCTTGTCCTCTACATGCCTGGAGATGACCTCCAGGAAGCACTGCTCCATCACCTTTCCAGGGACAGAGGTGAGGCTGACTGGCCTATAGTTTCCAAGGTCCTCCTTCTTGCCCTTTTTGAAGACTGGAGTGACATTTGCTTTCCTCCAGTCATCAGGCACCTCTCCTGTCCTCCACAACCCTTCAAAGATGATGGAGAGTGGCTCAGCAAGAACATCCGCCAGCTCCCTCAGCACTTGCAGGTGCATCCCATTGGGACCCATGGATTTGTGAGGATCCAGTTGCATAGGTGATCTCTGACCCTATTGTTCAATCTCATAGCAATACTGAGCGTATCTGCACTGGTATGAATGTGACACCAGAGTTGGCAGGGCAGAAGTCACTCAGTTCTTCTAAATGCAGTTTACTCAAAGGACTTCAGGCTTTTTTGAACCTCGGCACCTTTAACACTGCCCCAAAATATCTCGCACACAGTGTATCCCCTGCTGTTTCAATCCAGTGTTGCTCTGTAACTAGGGATACATCCAGAGATCGTCACAGGTTCTCTGGGAAAGCAACTCAGTATCCTTGAAATGTAATTAGAGAATCACAAGGGGATTTAATCTTATTGAGATTCTATAGTAAAACAGTATTTAGCCCTGGCACTAACACTCTTCACTTAATAAACAACACAAAAATTCAAATCAGCCAGAGAAACAGCCATGACAAGCACTTTCATGAAGTCCACAGTGTCAAATGCCAATCTCCTATTTGCTGACATGGCACAGCAGGGGAACACGCCACCGTTTTCCTGGCATTAGCTTAAATGTTTCCTCGGATATACAATCTGTGTGGACAGTACTGGCCTGAATTTCACTGGAGCTACAAATACTTTGGGTTTGGGGGTTTTTTGGTTGGTTTGTTGGGGTTTTTTTTTAAGTTGGGCTATGTGTGCATGAGAAATGGGCATACTTTAGTCTTACAAATAGTACAACCCTGACAGCCAGGGCCTCCATGACTAAACTCAAAAAGCATCTTCACTGCCAGTTACCCGATTTTTCCAGGGATGAACTGGCAAAAAATTATTATGAACACTCTCAACACCAAGCCGAGGGAGTAAGTAAGAATGTGATTAATTGGGTGAATATGAGTGGCCCTCTAATCTCACAGGACAAGACCACAGTGAGAATCAGAGGTGGTCCTCCAAGGGACAACAGAAAAATAGGTCATGGATCTGAGCCACTAAAGCAGTTACATCTCTGGAGCACTACATAAGTCAATGGAAGAACCATTTTATAGTATCTTTTAAAAAGCTGTCTTTCCTCTGCTGACGTGGCACTGTTATTTTTCAGAGCCAGGAACAATTTCCGCTGACATGATAGGAGGCTGCTGTACAAACAAGAAGTTGACAACTCATTTTAGGATATGTGGTATTAAAAACATAGGATACAAAAATCAATAGGTGCTACATGGGACATGAGTAAGTTATTCAATAAAGTGAAAGCAGTAAATTAGCTTAATGGCAGGACAACATGCTGCAATATAGATCGGTTTTTGGTTTTCCACTTACAAATGACAAGATTATTCAAGGAGAAAAGTTCATTATCTTGTCTCTTCTGAGGAAGAGAGGAAAACTTAAGAGCATACAGACCAAGTGGAGAATCAAAACAAAACTGAAAATACACTCAGGAAGGAATGATTGGCAGTTGCATGCGGAAACTAATCTTGTAAATGGACCAGAGGCTGCTGAAAGCAGAGGCAGAGAGGAGGAATAAAGGGGAATTTACACAGACTGAGGCAGAATTCTCAAAAAACAAGGACTCCATATCAGAATTACTGTCCTTTTTTAGCAATGTACTACAATATGGGAAGTGCTTAAATTTGCAGTGTGGACTAGTGATTTGACAATTTAACCATCCCAACATTTTACAGTGTTAGACAGTACGGCAGTCTGAAAAGAGAATAAGTTGTTTGGAAAAGCACTACAGCAACACACTGAAATTACAAGTAAAAAATTCAGTTCCAAATGAGTTTGGAATAGGTAAAATACTAACATTTGGTTCTGAATGTTGTACTTTAATCAGCCTCTACAAATACACGAATGTAAACTATACTGATGTGAACCCCTGAGCGTGTCAGTAGGGGATCTCTCGAAGATGGAGGGTCTGTGCCCAAACCAGCATCTCCCTGCTTTAACATGCACTGGAATTCAGACTAAAAACATTACTGTGGGGATACAATAATGAAATCTCCACAAAATGTCAAAAAAGTGATGACCTCTATTACTTCCAAGCAGCTCCTATAGCTTTCATTGTCAATAAAATCTAGTTACGTTTATGCTAAGATTTTATTATTTTAACAAGCTTGTAGCCGTGTGCTAAATCTTCAGAGTATTTAAATCTTATTTTTACAATTTTAATCAAAATCTATTAATATATTTTTCAGCTGAAGCAATGGAATCTCTTATTTCTGCTGTGAAATCAGCTGTAGTTCATAAGTGGATTATTTCAATTTGGTTATTAATAATTATTATATATTAATATAATTAATAATAAAATAATAACACTTTATTTATTGAAAAGCTAGACTTACACAGCTGATACAAATATTATGTTTTTCAAAGTGTGAACTTCAAAAATGTTTATGTTAAGGTGAGTGCTAATACTGTGAAGTTATACACAAAAAGCTCAAAACCTGCCATAATTAGCATTATCTGCACCCTTCAGAGCTGTGCCTAGATTAAAATACAGCCTTTATTTATTTCAATTTGCACAACCTTTTCAAACATGTCTTTGCCTCATTCACTGTATTTATTATTTCAGAACTGGTAAAACTGTGACTTGTGCAAACAATGTTATTAAGCAAGAAAACAAGGAACTACTATTCTATCAGTGAAACAAATGCATGAGACCATCATGAACCATGAAACATTTTCACCTAGCCTCTGGCAGGGCTGTATTTAAAGGCGGAAGAGGGCCTTGATAAGGGCAGATATGGCTATGGGTCTTAAGAGGAGCAGAGGTTTGCTTTGCAGCTGCCCGGTTAATGCCTCACCTCTGCTTTGTATAGATAGGGAGGAGAAGGTTGTTATGGTGGGGCTGCCAGTGGTGAGAAGGGAGCTTTAATCTTCTTCTCTGAGGAACAGACCAGAGCATTGAAGAGGTAAGCTTGTAACTTTCCTTTGGGAATCTTTTTGTTTTTATTTTTCAAGTAGGACTTTAATTTGGACTACTTTAATATAATCTACGGGTTTGTGGGGGTTTTTTTGTCTATTCTAATGAGAGAATGGAAGATACTAGAACTAGGGAACCAGTTTTTTCTTTATCTCTATGGAGCTAAATATTTCTCTGCAGAAGCTGAGCTTAAGGTTAGTGTTGTACTAACATAACGCAGTTCCCTTTGAAGGAATTACAAGGGGAAGCACATAAAATAATTCCTTCCTGGGGCTGTTTAAATACTGCAGTTTTATGGCAACAGTGTAACTGTAACGATTCCTTGTGGATTAATGAGGGTGCCATAAATCGACAGCCCAAACTGGATTGAGAAACTTATTGGCTTTCCTTCCTTTTTCTGGAAAGAGTATTTTTAAAAACAAAATGCACTTGCTCTCCAAGGCTGCATGCGACTTTCAGTCAATGATTTCTTATGTCTGGCTCATTTTGAGAGTTGTAGAACGGAGCCTCTAACAGCACTTGCTACATGGTCTCAGACCCTGTTTGTGACATTGCTTAGTCACTGGGCAGTAACTTTTCACAGAGCACAGCAATGATAAAGACTTCTTGCATGGAACAAGGTGAAAGAGAAGGTGACTGTGCTACCAATGTAATTTCTCTCTTAAGAGAAGTTATGTGACAACAAACTTAGCAATGTGAAGTTAAACTAATACTAAGCTAGGACTTTAGAATTAGTGCTGCAAGGGTCACTAAGGGTGGTTATGTGAGAAACCTCCTCAGGTGAGTTGGTGCTGGCTGCTGGAGAAGACAGCGTGAGGCTACACTGAGAAGTTAATCTGATATAAGACTGAGGCTGTGGGCATGACATCTGACAGCAGCAGCAGTTGGAGAGAGCTGCTGTTTACAGCCCTCCCCAGCTGCTTCTTACTTTCTCCCTAAAATCTAACAACTGAGCAGTCTGTAAAAATGCTAACCTGATTTACTGGACCAGCACAGGTCTCTGCTCCTTAACCTATTGCTTAAGCTGTTCAAGCTAGCATGCCTCATTCTGACTGAAACAGGAGGTTGCAGTGCTCATCTGAGCAGCTCAGCTGGTAAATCTGAAAATGAGGTAACAAGCAGCTGGGGATGGTAATCTGTGCTCTGCACAGCTGCTCTGACAGAAGCACCCATCAAGAAGAATGTAAGGGCAGATATTTTCAGATGTCCTCTCTCCTCGGAAACAACAAACCCATACCACTTCCCGGACTAAGCTTTTTTTAAATGCCACTTAAAGGCTAATAAGGTTCAAGTGAAGTAACAATCAGAAGGACTTTTTTCCTCCTTAGCTTCTGGGAAAGAAAGTAACTTTACTAGAGAAACAATGAAGTCTTAAGTTGGACTGTGACTGACAGGCAAATATTCTAATGCAACAAAGAGTCTACCCTTTAGTTGGAAGTCAAATGTCTAAAGTATCTCCAGAATATCGCCCTGTATTAAAGGTCGGTAGGTATTTCTTGGTGTCCAGTTTCCAGATGGGTTGGTCTATTCCACCACATGGCAGTACACTAAAGGAGATAACGGTGGTTCTCTCTCTGCAAACCTCTTCCTTCAAGAGGAGTTGGTGTTGCAGAACTCCCTTTAAACACAGACCTAGCAACAGTCCATGCCAACAAATGAACAGAAAATGGGTTCCTCCTTAGCAAGGGTCTCTATAAGCATTTTCCCATACACAAAAACATTTTTATTTAAAGCAATGCAAATAGCCAGTTTTTCCACTGTCTCCTAAAACAGAATTTCCTTTGACTTTACAAACCAAAGTGACTTGGTATTAGCTCTCTCCTTGCCCAGCAGACTGTCCCTGAGTAGAAGTTTCTGA
This sequence comes from Phalacrocorax carbo, assembly GCF_963921805.1. NCBI lineage: Eukaryota > Metazoa > Chordata > Aves > Suliformes > Phalacrocoracidae > Phalacrocorax > Phalacrocorax carbo. Next base: position 37,027,401 of record NC_087519.1, on the reverse strand, counting down.
TGCTCTTAATAAACCATCAAATGTTTCCAAGCATGTGTAACCTTCCTTCTGCAAAGGCATGCAGGCTGTCTGCTTAGGTGGGGTATACATTCATAAACTTGTAAGATCCCCTGCATTTTCTTGATACAATAAATAGGAAAAGATGCATATAATCAGCTGCCCCAGAGACCAAATGAGCTTCTGACTAGCTATGGAATAGATGAAGCTTATGTATACAGTGTAGTGTACAGACTGACCCGTATAAATACTCCTCTATAGAATTACTAAGAAGTAAAATCCCCTCCACTCTCATTCTCTCTAATGGAAGAAAATATTGCTCCTAGTTAGTTAAACAATCTTTTTGAGACAGGAGTGGATAAATTTAATAACATGATACTTTTGTGCACAGCTATCCCAAAGGCTGACTGAAAATAGAAAATTACTCTTCTTGCTCTTGCTTTTTACCTAAGCCTGCCATTCTTCCAGAAGAATGTTGCCTGATGTTCGAGCCATGAACACAATCAACTCAAAGGTTCACTCATGGCTGAATTAATCTGATATTGTTTCCCTTAAGCCTCTTCTGTACCTAACATTTGTGTCTCAGTAAGAGCTTGGTTCAAGGGAAATCTGACAATGGAATCAAGTTCATAATCACAACTGAAAATCCTGGCTGTCAATCAGGATTTAGCAATACGCAGCTGAGGCATGGCTCCTACTGTTGTCCATGAGAACCCCAGTTACTGTCAGGTGTTTTCTGGATGGAGCCTCCCAACAGTCCTACTCTGCCTACTTGGATGGGATGTCAAATGGCTTTGGAAACTTCACAGTAGTGCCCAAGGTGTATATGTAGGTGGGGGTGTTCCCTCAAAAACTGTCACCTATTCTTTAACACTGCTCTGGGAGTGATGCTGCAAAGATGCCAAACTTCTTGTTTCTGTGGGTGCTCTTGATTCAGTCTCAGGATAAAAAACCAGCAGCCTGTGAGAATGTTGTGGGGTTTTTTACTATTCAGTGCTCACCACAGTAGTTTCTTGCACTCAACTGTAAATACATGATCTGATCCTTAAGGTGTATGATCAACAGATATGCAAAAGTCACCACTCACGTGCTTACAGAACTAACTTTTCATAAATTTTGCTGTACTAATATGCAGAAAAAGACAAAATTCAATATTGCCAGGTGGACATTAAGAGAGCATATTTTCTGCTTGTTATCTGTATCTGGGAACCTTGCATACCTCATATTTCTATACAAACTTGGACCATCTAGATTAAGCCAGTGCTTTGTTTAGTCTTTAACAGGGGGTCTGAGCTCAAATTTGAAGCCGCCTTAATTTCCCAGCTTAGAGAGAGAGAATAGAAGAGACTTATGATACATAAATTGTGGAAGTCAAAGGCTGAAGTCAGAGTACAGTGGCCTGTATCTTACTAACTTAATGCAAAATTTTCACTCTTAACATTCTTTCCAGATCAACTTAAATTCAGAGTTAAACATGTGTAAAAGCAAGTTGAATCAGCTTCTAAGACTGCTTTAGCTAACAAAAAACTGTAATTCAGAGACACACAAGACACATCAGATGTCTGTATTAAAAAAAACAAACCTACTCTGAACAGAATCTGTTTAATTTGAGAATTTTTAGTGTCTTCTCTGCCTGTCTACATCTATGTAACTTGGCTTTTTTCCCACATGTTGGCTGTGAAGATGCATGGTGGGAAGAAGCTCTATCAATTCTCACTTGATGGATTAAACTACTGTCTTCTGCTGTGTGGAAATTCAGATACTCTAACAATGGCTGAAGCATAAGGCACTGACTTCTAGGATTGTGATCCCTGCCAAGGATGCAAAGAGTAACTCATATTATTTTAACATGATATAAAACAAATAAGGGAAAGTAATCTTGCTGCTGACAACTGCATTATTTCATGTACCTTATTAGGTCAGCACTAAGCAAGCAATTAAAAATACTGAAACCATAATTCTAGTAAAATGCTGGCTGGGTAAGCTTTGGAGAGATTAAAGGATAAATCTTAGAAATAAATTCTAACTACAAGGTGCTAAAGTAATATTGCTGACTAAAAATAAAACCTCAAACTTCAATGTCAACTGACACTTTTCAATCAGTGGTAGTGAGGTGTATTCTCTGCAGCACCTGGCAACTCATTTGTTTCCTGTGATGGTGGAGTTCTTGATGCCCCTTCCGCTGTCAAGGGCACAAAGCACCACTTCTAACAGTACAAGTGGGTTGCATTAAATCTGAAATGCAGAAAACTGACTGACTATAGCTCATTCAGATATAAAGTTAATGTGAATCACTGTTTAAGCAAAATTAAATATTTACACTCCTTTCAATGAAAGTTAATAAGTGGAGGACACAAAGTGTGAATGGTGCTCACTACAGAACCACGCAGGTAAAGCCAAACCTGGTAAAATTGCTTCTGCTTTATTTGCAGGTATGCCTCATGACTCATCATGTTTCTTAGGCATAAATCTGTGTTTAGCATGCCAGAACTATAGACCATCGCATACTGCAGAACTTCTGTCAATGCTAGAAACAATTCTGATATGGTAATTGTACCTTGAGCACAGTGACACTTCCTTAACTACCAAGTTCAACCTGGCTAAAGCTTCTATGTGAAACTCTGGCCTCTTTGAAACAAAGATCTCTTGATGCTGCCAGAGTGGGAACTTGTTCTGCAGTCAGACTAACTGGAAATGTGGACAACTCTTGCTTGTAAAGTTCTTGAACTTTCATTACCACTTTCCTGTCTACAAACCTTAGCGTACAACAGAAGACCAATTTTTCAGTTCATGTAAATGATGAACTCTATGCATTAGATGGAAGAACATTCTAGTTTTTAGAAACTATAAACATTGATAGGAAAGCACAAACTCATGTTTTCTAGACAGTTTCAAAATCGCATTGGCACAAGCTACGTGCAAGTTCTGCTTTGGCTCTCTACAGAGCCCACTTCCCAACTTCTGGGCAGTCCTGTTCCCTCTTAGCTGGCCAGTGCCTCCTTTTAACCCATGAATTTGGTGATTCATCTTTCTATTCAATTTCAAGAAGTCTAAAATTTATATCTGAGGAAGTGCACCTCAAAACAAAGGGGAATTTTTAAGCCAATTAAAGCTGCTACCTTGTTAGTTTTGTAAATACTGCAACTGATCATTTTACAAGAATAAGCAGCTAAAGGTCTACTGACCTAACGAACTGGAAGATCAATTTCATGGAGCTTCTGTTTGGATTTCTCAACTTTTGAATGCTGCATCAAGCTAGTTCAAAACTTCAGTGACTATTCTAGGAATTGATGGGCTACAGTTTGTTTGGCTTGTTTATTTGTACAGCTACCTTGGCTACAGCTTCTGTGTGTACAGCAGAAACAAGGTAGAAGCTGGAAATAGAAGTATCTCTGCCTGCAGAGTAGTATAAAGTTCACAGAAACTCTTAATGCTCTATGGCATAACTATATTCTCATTACAGCTCTATACATCTTTTTAAGCGGTTAATGCTCTGCTAGAATGATTTCCTAGACATAAAAACAATGGGGAGAGGAGGCTTGGAAGAAGCTTGGGGAACTAGGAGGATGTTGCACAAGGAACTTTGAGGATTCCAGAAAGCAGGACAGCCTCTAACATATAAAGTTTTGCCTACAAATGTTCAAGTGCCCGAGCTACAGGTACATATTTATGCTGACCACAAATACTAGTTTTGTAACTCTGTAATTATTCTGATATACAGTTAATGTCTCTTCATGCTTATGTTAACTGTATTGATTCGTTTCAGGAGGCTTCTGAAGTATGGTAAGATATACTATGTGGCCTTAAATGGAAGTTCATGGAAAACCTGTCCTAAACTGATAAACATCTATATGGCAATTAACACTATGGAGATCCAATTCTGATGAGACTCCTCTGTACATAAGGAAGTAAAATGGGTGATATCTTGTTTGACTTGTAAGACTCAAAATACAAAACAGATGTGCTTACTCGTATGTTGAGAGGCTAGACTTAGCACCTTAGCCATGTTATGAGACCCAAATGGCTTGTTTGGGTTTTCTCTTCCTTGCTGCCTTGGCTGATCATTATAGGAATAAGTGCATAAAGAAGCCGAACTGTGGTCCCTCAAGAACTGGATGTGAATCTGTTGTTCCAAACCATGACTGGATATTTCTAATCTACAGCACAGATGCTATGTAAGAAAGCAAAGCATATACGCTTTCCAAATGTTAGCAAACCAGATTAAATAGGATAACTGCCTACAGTGTCCTCATTCTAGTTAGCATAGTGCATTAAAAAAAATAGCCATGCTAGTCTGTAACAGAACAAATATAAATAGGCAACTTGCAAATTATCATGGGGGCTGGTGGGGGAAAGCCATCAAAAAAACCCAAACAAACCCTGGATTTTGACTGTCAGGTAATTACACTATCAATGTTACCTTTTATGAAGAAGGACGCTAAATACATTTAATAGTAGACACTAACTCTAAAGGTAAAATGACAGAATGAAACCTGAAGAATGTGATGAAAGGGTGAGTGAGGGTCAAGTAAAAAGCTATTCTGTAGTTTGACGGAGTAACTGTCCCATCTTCTGGAGAAAAAAGGCATAATCAAATTTGATTACAGGACCAGCTGTGCATAAATACTTTCAGAAATAAGACTGGGCTAATATTCCAGAAGAATGAATCTTCAGTTACCAACTGAATTGCTATTGCTTGTAGCCAAACAATAAGCCTGCATTTTCATGGTACTAGACTACCTGTAGATATTACGCTAAGCGTAACAACAGCTGTTCAGGCAAGTGCCTTCACAACAGGCAGTTGATGAACATACTTACAAGCTCTATTAACAAATATTGTCTCTGAAGAAGTGACAAGCTATGAAAGTTTTTGCTGGCTGCTTTCAAACTCCTACTGCAATGTGCTTACTGGACTGTCAGTGTGCAAGCTTTAACTGGTGCCATAAAAATTCTTAGGACAAGTGTAATAAAGTATAATGAATATCCCCATTTGCCTGCAAGCATCAAATATTTCTTCTTTGGTTTTAATCTCTTTAAAATAGCAAAATTAATGACAAAAGGGAGTAAAAGTTTCTGGCTTGAATTTCAGGACACTAGCCACAACATGTTTTTGCACTAGTGTCATAGAGGAAGAAAAGCATATCTCTGCATTAAAGTCAGAGAGTGGATTTGGGCTATAATTTAATTTCCACAGCAGTATGTCCCAATCAGTTGGAAAGCTTGTAATTAACCTCTTCTCAGGAACCACAAGTAAACAGGATTTGAGGAAACTTTGATTACTCAATGTGAACTGGTTTTCCAGCAAGAGCGCCTGTTGCTATGTTAAAGCAAGTATTTCAGAAGCCTGCTTCCCCAAGGTTGTGTTCTACCCTATCAACGGATCTTACCACACAAGGAATCTAATATTGCCACACCCTAGGTATAATACTGTACTATTTTCTTGTGATAAAAGCAAGTCCAGTTTGAAGTGCCGAGTTTGCAGGGTGTACTTAAATTAGTGGCATTGAACTCCCTCCCTCCTGGAAGAAGGAAAAAGTTTTCAAGTAGTCAAAGTATAAACTTAGCTTTTCAGAAGATGCTTCTCTCTTTCTTTCTACTAAGTAAATTATATTAGCATATACAGCAGTAGACTGAGCAGAAGATAAAGCATCTCTTTAAAACATAATGCTCTCTAGAATACATGTTCACCCTTAGAAAAGAAAGTTGGAGCTGATGGCTCGTCAGAGAGCATGGTTGCTTCTGGGCGTGAGTAGTTTCCTGTGTGGCTGGTGCAGCGTCTCAAGGCTTCCTCTCATAAATGAGGAATGTCTATTCAGCCACTCTTCTGGTTTACTAAAAGCATAATAGATGGCTTTTCAACTATTTTAACGTGCTAAAAGTTCCAGCTATGAAATGTTTGGAGAAACTTTCCTGTTTCTGAGGCTTTATAGTGCCTGGCTCCTATGGCAACTACCGAAGTCCTCTAGCATGTTTCTGGAGGAGCACAGTCAAAGTTCTGCCTAAAACCGTCCTGTCAGAAGTAACACTGACATCGTTTTTTTTTTTGCAAGGACAAGCAACTAAACTTGAGGTACTTCAACATGGAACTGCAGAGTATTTCTACTAAAGCTTCTTGACCATGCTACGGCTGCTTGAGATAATAGTTTACCTTTGCAAGGAAGGATGTTAGACAAACCAAAAAGCATTTTCTACTAAATCCAACAAACAACAAAGCAGCTTATTTCAATCAAAGCTGGAGAAAGGCCTCCAAGTAAATTCTGCTATCCAGGAAAGACTATATACATGCACATGCAAAAGCACTTACAAGTTTGTTCCCTAGGCTTAACTTCCCAAGCACTCCTCACTTCTACCAACAGCTTAGTCTGGTCTTGTCAGAAGATTACTCTTTTTCTAATTGCTAGCACAAAAGGCTCTTAAATCATATTTTGACAGCTGAAATACCACATCTTCATAAATAAAAAGATCAATAGTGCTAGTGCAGAAGCAAAGGAACCAGATGCAGTACTAAAGGCTGGGGGAGGGGACAATGATTCAAAAGTTAGGAAAAGCATCTGCTTATAGTTTGATAGAAGCTATCTATCTAAATCCAACCTAAAAAATCAGATCCTGCTACAGCTGGCATAGAGATTATGAACATATCATTGCACAAAAAAAATGTTTAGAAATAATAGTATTAGATCAAGAGGGTACTCTGTTCACTTCTGTCCTTTTCTTTGTAAGAAAGAAAAAACCAAACCAACCCACAACAGTTTCCTGGTGCCTAAACGTAAAGCTAGCAAGCATGCATTTGCCTTCCAAGCTTGGAAGAATCTACTATAGTAAAATACAGTAGCTTTATTTCAGAATTGGCATAGTTCTCCCACCCTTACTTTGCACATGGGCCTTTAGGTTGAGCCTTTCTCCACTGAAATCCTGGGTTAGAAAGGCACATAGAGGATCTTGCTTCTCTTCCAAGCTTGGATCTATCTCATGTCATCAGCACTAAATTCATATTCAGATAACGCAGACATGAAATGAGAATGCTTTTTGAAAGCCACAACATGAAAAGTTTGAAAATGAACTGCACAGAAAGACATTAACACCTAGAGTATGTCAGCGTTAGTAATAAGACATTGTACGAGCAGCTGTGACCAAACACAAGGTGTGCCAGTACCTTATGGTATGAAAAGGAACGAGATACTTAGTTGCTTCTGCACCTGAGGACCAGGTACTTCCTTCCCAGGCAGAGGTGCCTGAGCGCGGGCCGGAGGGGCAGGGATGGGATCCTCCTGGGGCCGAGGGCACCGGGCGCCCAGCTGCTCCACCTGCCCTCTGTGAGCAGCCCTCGCTGCCGAGGCGGGGGCTCCGGGGCCGCTCCCGCCGCTTCTTGCGCGGCCCCTCTCCTCCTGCCGCCCATCAGTAGCCGCCCGGCGGACAGCTGCGGCGCCGGGGAGGCCACGGCCGCCGCCGCCTCCCCGGTGATGGCTTTGGCCACCTGCCACCGCGCCGGTGGGGACACCCCACCCCGTCCCACCGAGCAGGGCCGGGGGCAAGGCCCCAACGCTACGGGGGCTCCGTCCCCGCCCGTACCCTCCTACCCCCAGCCGGCTCGGGCCGCTCCCAGCCCCGCAGGGGCCCGGTCACTTCCACCGGGAGGGCCGCCGCCCCACCCCCCGCCGCCGCCGCCGCCGCCACCGGAGCGGGGGGACGCCATTGAGATCAGCCCAGCCGCGGAGGCGTTGCCATGGCAACCGCCCTTCCCGCCCCGGCGGCCTCGCACTCGCACTCGCCACAGCGGGGCGACGAACCCCCCCACCCCACCTCCGTGTCCCGCCCGCCTCACGGCCCCTGCCGGCAGGATACAGCTTGAAGCCCCGGAGGATCTCCTTGGCCCGCTCGTCCGTGGCCGACATGGTCCTGCCGCGCCGCGCCGCGGGCGGACGGGGCTGGGCCGGGCCTGGCTGCGCGGGCCTGGGCGGGAAGGCAGCGGTGACAGCGGCGCCTCAGGACCCCCCGCCCCTCCCCCCCCCCGCTCCCGCTCCCTCGCACCCGCCACTGGCCGGCGCAACCAACCCCAGCAGCCTCCCGCCGCCTCGCTGCTCCGCCCAATCGTGTACCGTCACCGCCCGGCTGCCACGCCTTCTGGCCAAAGAAGGACGGCACGGTTGGCCAATCAAACGGCGTGTCCGCCCGCCCGGCCCCTCCTCTCCCGTTCAAGGGCGGCTGCGCGGCGCCTGTTAAGGTTGTACGGCTGGCCGAGTCTGACGTTGCCGGGGGACGGGAGTCGCTTCGGGACAAACCTCGCCGCTCCGCCGTTGTGAGGCGGTGGCGAGCGAGGGGAGGCCTCGGGGGCGCGAAGGCGCCTCGGGGTTGGGCGGCTTCCCTCCCTCCCCAGCCTGGGCGTCCACGGGCGGGGGGCGCTTGGGCTGGGCCGGCCGGGCAGCAGATTCGTCCCTGGGGACTACTTGGCGGCTGCTCGGTCAAGTTCCAGCTCTGAACTTGGGTGGTACCGGTGGCTTGGGCGCCTGCCCTGCTGGGGCCCAGAGCGACTGCTGCCTGTGGAGAGGCTGGAGCTAATGGGACCAGCGTTATGGAGAAAGTTTAAAATAAAGAGTGTATTTTCCCTGGAACAAAAGCAGCCTTTGTACTGCAGAAATTTGGCCTTTGTGTAGCACAGTAGATAGGGGGGGAAAGCTGCTGCTTCACGAGCACATCCCAGAAGCCAGGTTATTCTTTAAAAAGTTAACTTCTCAATTAACAATCTGAGCGCAGCTAATACAAAGCATTAATAAGTCATGAGGAAAAATAAAGGCAGCAGTTGTAATCCGGGCTTGGAACAGGACCAGCGAATGATCAGGGTGCTATCAATACATTCATGGTTCCACTTGCCTGCAAATCAGCTAGTGTACAAATGACGAGAATGTGAACATTAATAAAGGTCATGCTTGATGTGTAAGGACAAGGCTGCTGCTGATATAACCAATAAGAGAACTTAATAATAAAAATAGGTAGCATTTATTTCCCTGATATATGTGATCCATGCTCAGTTCCACACCATCAGCTGGAAAGTGTATGAACAGATCATTCTGAATCTGGGCAGAGCGTCAGGGGCACGCTATGCTAATATGTATCTACCTTTTATTAAGAGCCCTTCCTGGGTTTTAGATAGGCTGTGTAATTGTGTGCTATCTAAGGAAGAGGGGCTAAAGATCACTAAGGAGAAAAGACTGATGAGGAGAAAAGGTGAGCAAGAAAAAACACCAGACGTGAAGAAGGCAAAAACAAATGGTGGTGTGTGTGGGAAGAGGCTGCCAGGTAGAAGTATGACATGCTGGTTTACACAAGGAACTCAATCCTGCCTCTGTTCAGGCTCCTCAGAGATGAAAGAGCCAGAGACCAAATGGACCTGGCCGCAAGGGACTCGCAGTGTTGAAGGGCTTCTCTAACACAGGGGTAGGAGTGTTTCCAGAATTTAGACTCGGGGGCCTTTGTGTTTTCTGGCCAGAGTTCCCAAATTCACTTTGTTGTGCAGGGAAGCACAGGCCTGGCTTCTCTCATTTTTGAACTACTGAAAATCACAAAAGGGCTCATGGGCGAAGTGTGAAGTTCTCATGTCTGCGCTGGGCATGGGCAGCAGTGGAACATGTGACACCATAACTTAGAGAATGATAGAAGCCCTGGGATCACTTCTCCTCTCAGTATCCCTTGGCCGCATTAACACAAGCAACACTTTTGTGCACATCGGCTTTCCAATCCACTTGCAAGAAAGTTGCTGCAAGTCTCACTATCCCTTGGTGCCACTTTGTACTGAAAACCTTGCCTTTGCTTGCACGTCTCTGGCAGGTGGACAGTTTCTGAGCTGCCATTGCAGGTGAGAAGATCCCTGCAGCCTGCTTGCTGCTTCCCCAGATTTTCTCTCAAGGTGTGGATAAACGAGCTGGTGTTGCCCTAGATCAGCATATCTGGGAGATGGTTTTGTAATCTGGGTCTTCATCCCACCCCACACTTGATAGAAGGGGTTGTACAACTGCATATCTGCAGCCACCCAGACACACATCTCTCCTGGCCTGGCCAAGGTGCGAGGTGAGTGTCTGGCGAGAGAGCAGGTTAGTCTCTGGATCCTGGGAAGCTTGACAGCTTCTTCAGCAGGAGGTGGGAGCTACCATCACCCTGTGCTCTGGAGACGTGTGCTGGAAGCTGTGGGGTCAGAAGCCTGGAAGGAGAGAGAGTAAATAAATGAAGCATGAGGAAAGCACACACAGATGAGGAATGAAACTGCATCCAGGACTGTGTTAGCATTTATGCAGCCTAGCTTACCCCTAGAGCTACTAGCTGTTCGGTCATGTGCAGATGCACCTGCTCCTGCTCTAACATGGCCATGGTGCCAACACTTGATTTTATTTTGCTTTATGTTGTTGGGAAGTAGAATTATTACAGGCACTTTAGGAACCAGTTCCTAATCCTGGTAGCTAAACCCAGCCTAGTGTATAATTTCTGCATATAGTGTGTATTATGTGAGTTATTGGTAAGGTCCTATGTTATCTTAACATACCTCTTTTCACAAGAGCTTTTTTACATAAACCACCTTATTTGTAAAAGGTGAGGAAAAAGATAAGAAACACAGATGTACCTGCTTTCACTCTCGGCCCTTTCCTTGGTGAGGCTGGGTGGTAATTTTGCCAATGACACATCAGAATTGGGACTTTGGGAGGGGAAGAACCAGCTCCAGAATCATGTCCGGGGCACTGGGAGGTGCACACCTACAAGGGGTGAAGCTGGTGCTTCTGGTCTGGCAGGCAGGAGGCAGATGCAGGCAGGGTACAGGTGCCGGCAGGATGAGAAGCTGGAGGCACAGGGTGCTCAAGAGCCTGAAGAACCAGACACTGAACTTGGCATGCTGGAAACTGCAGGACAGGGGGGTGTCATTGTGCTGTTAATCACACCCTTCCGGGTCTCTGTCCCTTACAGGTGACTTTGCAGCCTTGTGCCTTGGCTTCTGAGAGAAACTATGTTCTCAAAGGCTCGTCTCTGAGGCTCCACAACCCCACTGCTTGGGGATATTACTCTGGGTTTACGGTTTCCTTTCTCAGGCAATGCAGGGAAATAAGGCGAATTATCTGCTGCCTGAAAGGGACCTGGATTGCAGAATCACAAAGGGAAGAGATGGAGTGAGTCAAGAGATAATGCCAACATTAAAAGATAAAATGGATTAACATCTCTGCATGCAGAAAGCTGCGTGGGTGGAGCAAGAGGTTGCAATAACAGTTTAAAAGGGCACAAGGCAGCTGGGCATCCTTGTATTTTTCTATCAAAAAAAAAGAAATTCATCCCAAAAGCTGAGCTTAGCTGGTGCTATCCTCCAAAGTCATGTCAGCCAGCCAGGCTGGCCACCTGCATTCTGGAGGTGTCAGGACATCCTGACTAACAGACCCTCCTGGCTGACCTACATGGGGCTATAACACAACTGATTTTCACCTGCAGCCTCCAGCAAGAGGTTGCAAAAATGATCAATGGGAAATAGCTTGCAATCATATATTTCAATTTCTATTTCAGCCTGGGATTTCAGCTTTAATGACTCTTGAGAAAAATGAGGCCATGCACTGCTTGCCCAGGGCAACTGTTCCGGTCTGTCTGCAGGGTGACCCGAACTGTGGTGGAGGGCCTGTGATTAAAGAGTTAATTCTCCCTCCCCATGCAGATGAGATCTAAGTGTGGCTTAAGTAAATTACTGAATGGCTTTTATAGCCCTGGCTGCATTCCCTTGCTGCACAGGGCCTCATTTTTTACATCCAATTTGCTGTGAAGGCCAGAGTGTCACAACAGCATCTCAGCAACTGCATTTCTGCACTTGTCTGACACCCCTTCTCTGGAAGATGGGACCCTAGGGATCCACTGTGGATGGCTCTGAGGCACAGGCTAAGCCCCATCAGTTTCCCTAATAGTTTCTGCTGTTCATTCCCTGAAAGATTCCCCCACCTGATGATGCTGGTCCATGGCTTGATCTTCAGGGACTAGCTGACTGAAAGCCAGAGGCACTTTGCTCTTAGTTTTTAACAGAAGCATGCTTTATTCAGTGTGGCACAGATGAGCGTGCAGACCTCAGGAAGGGTAAAAACCTCAAAAGCCCTCTCGTTCCCACCTTGCTCTTTTACTCCCTCAAAAGTCTTTTGGCTCCTGCTCTGCGTCCTGAAGAGGATCCCAACCCCTCCAGCTCCCCTCCCTGCTCCCGACATCACAGACTGAGCTCTGCCCTTGGTTTGTCATTTCTATAGGCCGCTTTTCTATGGAGTTTAAAATCAGTTCTAGCACCTTGTGATCTTTCACCCTGTGTCTTGGCATTTTTCCATTTGCAATCCAGGATGACTGGCCGGAAGCTGGTCACCTCCATCCTCCTGCCCCATGCAACCATTCAATCCTTTGTTGCCATTAACAGCCCCGCTTCAGCCTCAGGCAGTGCCCAGTTCTTGCCTTAAAATGGAAGATTTAATCTCCTCCAAAGGCTGTAGCATATGCAAGGATTCAAACATGAACATGAACATGAGCCAGCAGCGTGCCCAGGAGGCCAAGAAGGCCAACAGCATCCTGGCTTGTATCAGGAATAGCGTGGCCAGCAGGAGCAGGGAGGTGATGGTGCCCCTGTGCTTGGCACTGGTGAGGCCACTCCTTGAGTACTGTGTTCAGTTTTGGGCCCCTCACTACAAGAAGGACATTGAGGTGCTGGAGCATGTCCAGAGAAGGGCAATGAAGCTGGTGAAGGGTCTGGAGAACAAGTCTGATAAGGAGTGGCTGAGGGAGCTGGGGTTGTTTAGCACTGGTGGAGGCGGAGGGGAGACCTTATCGCTCTCTACAGGTACCTGAAAGGAGGTTATAGTGAGGTGGGTGTTGGTCTCTTGTTCCAAGTCACTAGTGATAGGATAAGAGGAAATGGCCTCAAGCTGCGCCAGGAGAGGTTTAGATTGGCTGTTAGGAGGAATTTCTTGACTGCAAGAGTGGTCAGGCATTGGAACAGGCTGCCCAGAGGGGTGGTGGAGTCACCACCCCTGGAGGTGTTCAAAAAATATGTAGATGTGGTACTTTGGGAAATGGCTTAGGAGGCCTGGTGGTGTTGGGTTGATGGTTGGACTCAGTGATCTTAGAGGTCTTTTCCAATCTTAATGATTCGATGACTCTATGAAAAAAGGAATGGGACCTGTTCGTGTGAAACAGACCCATGCTGCCATGCTGTCAGGACAAAGAACGCTCTAAAATGTGGCAAGACAGCAGTGGCCCTTTGCGCCGGTCATTTTGGAGCGCAAAATCCCCGCGACGCTGCTACAGCACCTCGTGTTCCCGAATGAGAGAAGCAGAAACTTCACTTTTTTGTAATTAAACCGCTCCTCGGGACTCGACGAGGCAGCACTTGCTCTGGGGGCTGCTGGGCCGCAGCTCGGCGGGAGCAGGGCCAGCACCGCCAGCCTGCCGACCCCCGCTCCGGGGAGCCCAGCCCGCCCCGCCCCCGCCGCGAACGGACGTGGAGCGGGCACAGCGGCCCGGTTACCGGGGATGGCGGAGCGCGGGCCCTGGGGCGGAACGTTCCGTGCGCGGCCGCGCGTTCCGGGGGAAGGAGCCGCGCGCGGGACACCGGCGCCGCCATCATGGCGGCCTGAGGCACGGTGGGGACGGCGCCGGGAGCCGCAGGACGGGAGGCCGGGCGGAGAGGTAACGCCGGGGGAGGGAGGTGGAGCCGCCCGCCTCTCCGCGCACCGAACGTTTTCCTTCCCCGCTCCCGCCGAGAGGCGTCGGCGCTGCTGGGCGGGCGGCTCCCCGAGCCCTGAGGAGCGATCAGGGACCGAGGTGGCGGTGAGGGGCGAGAGGGCCCCGCGGCGGACCCCGGGTTAAATCACCCCATGCGGCAGGGGTCGGCCCGCCCGGTGGGGCACGACTACCGGCCCGGCGAGGCCCGAGGGCCCTCCCGGGGGTCTGTGGGGGCGGGAGGGCTGGGGCGCCTGGCTGCCTCCGTGCCCTGCATCCTGCCTTTCTCCCTTCCTCCCGCGGGGTCGGCGTGCCGCCGCCTGCCGTGGGACCCTTCAGGTCCCTTAGAGAGGCTGCAGCAAGGCGTGACTGCGGGGAAAAGCCCGGTTTATCCCCGCGCATGGGTTATCGTAGCCATTGAGCAAGCTCCGTTAAAGCATCTTCCATTTGTCTTCCAGTCGCTTTTCGCTAGGGTGAGTCGGTTGTGGAAAGAGTGGCGAGGCAGTCCTGGTGACACGGTTGTGCAGGCGGGTTGTAATAGCAGCGCAGTTGCCTGAACGTTAGCTTGGAAAGGGGCAAAGAATTGGTATTTCTTTCCTAGCAGGGCAAGGAACAGCTAACCGTTCTTTTGTGACCTCATATACCAGTGGGTGTTTTGGTTACCTGTGAGGGAGGACAATGGCTTGGGAACCGTGAAATCTGGATTTCACTTTGTGCACACTCCTGAGAAAATTGTTAGTTCTCTGTGTCTATTTTCTTATCTGTGAGTGGGGAGAGTAGTACTAACGTACCCTCGGGTGTATTAGGAAGCCCCATGGAGAGTAGTTGTATTCCAGAAGTTTCTCAGTCAAAACTGAGGTACTGTTCAGTCAGGAAGCACATGTGCCTTTGAAAAGAATCCCAGAGAGGCTTTACACTGAGAAATCTGTGTGTGGAGAGTGCAAAAGACTGCCCGCTCAGTTTGGGACCATTTGTACCCGCAGGTGTAATGGAATGGAGTAAAGTGTATTTTTAGAAGCTGACTAATAAAGGAAGCCGACTGTGTTGCCTTCACAAGTCTTAATTTGGTTAGGCATGGCAAAACAGTGTGAACACCTGTGGGACTGTGCTACCCCCACGAGGGCTCTTGCAGTCCCAGTGGTCACACAGAACGAGACAGGTTTTCTTCACCAGGGTAAAGGTTACATGCTATACCTGAGAGTGATCTGATACAAACATAACACAAAAACCCCCTTATCTGCTAAGGTCTGGTGTCTGAATAATATGCTTCAGAAGTTTTTTCTTTGTTGTTTGTAAACAAATAACTTATTTTGTTGAACTTCTTAATAAATAGTGCTTTACATTTCAAAAGCAACATGTTGGTGCTGGGAGACAACATGAACACCAGAAATGTCAGGCAACAGCTGAAGACAAAGACCTCTTTTTACAGGGACTTAAACAGAGCCTTTATAGAAAGGGTATTTTTATCACTTCAGCTTTCCAGTTAACCAAAAATGCTTTAACTGTACAATGTAGACTGGTAAACTACTTACGGGCCACAGTTCTTTTTGCCTTTTAGGTTTAGAAAGCAACAGGAATTGTGTATGCACGCTTTATCTATAGCCGATGTAAAAGGAAAAGGCATGATGGTGGGTCTACAAGGTGAATCACAGAGAATTAAGTTAGTTGGTGTTCTGAAGCTGTGTAATGAGGAAGGAGGAAGTTTTAGCTGGCCTCTAATAGATGTAATAATAAGCATCTTTGCAGTTGGCATTATTGGGCATAGAAGGAAAAGCCTGAAAACAGCATGGAATCTAAACTTTCCTACTAGCAGGAGCAGATCCTTTTAGGGAACAGACCAGACAATCTGCAGAAACTTTGCACTGATATTGTCTGAATCGTTTTTGCTCCCCAGATAAATCAGCGTTTGAGCCCACAGGGCTCCTGGCCTGCCCTCTGGATGCTGAAGGAAAACCTGGCTCTGCTGACACCAAAAAGTTACGATGCTGAGTGTACCTTCTCATCCACTGCCAGACAGAATTCAGCAGAGGAGAAAGGATGTATTAATATCATGTTATTTTATTGACAGATTGAAAACCTAGAATGGCAGGAGAACAGAAACCATCCTGCAATCTTCTAGAGCAGTTTATTTTACTAGCCAAAGGTACAAGTGGCTCAGCTCTGACTGCTCTTATAAATCAAGTGCTGGAGGCTCCAGGGGTTTATGTCTTCGGAGAGCTGTTGGAGTTAACAAACGTCCAAGAGGTAAGAGATGAGTTTCTGTCCTAATGCACTGTCTGCAATTCCAGTATAAGGGATCCCCAGAAGTTTCCACAGACAGCCTGTGTGTGAAATTTCTGTGCCAGGAAGGGCCTGGTGCAGCTTATCTTGGTTCTGAGATGTTTGTATATGAGAGATTGGCGTTGCTTTTACCTGTATATATTAGATGTTTAAAAATACCTATATAAAGCTTTGCTACCTTAACGCGCTTGCTAATACAGCAAAACCCTGGCAGCAGCACAGTAACAATTTTAAGGAGGCACCTAGCCAGCCAGCAATGAAAAAATCCCTTTCTACTCCTACATTGTCCTGGAAAGCATAACTTCAGTGCTCTCCAAAAGTCTTTGTGAACAGATGTCTAGTGTATCAGGCCTGGGTGGTAACCAAATCCAAACCATTTCAAACCAAGGTGGAAGGCAAGTTCCAGAGCCTTTACTGAGAACACCTCGTCAGCACTCCCCTCTACTACGGTGAGGGAATCTAGGTTGAGTATATCTGCAGCTGGGGTAACGTGGCATACAGCAAGTTTGGCTTTCCAAGCAGGCTCTTAGATATGCCGAAAAATGCCTCTATGGTTATTCAGCATCAAATTGCAAGTATTTTTTTTCCCTGGATCTGTGTGCAGCAAATGGTATTAAAAAAACCAACACTCAATAAAAACCACTGCTCGGTGCTGCAGTTATTCCAGTGAAGTGTTTGCATGTGAGAGGAGTGCTGTTACTTTCAAACACACTCAACTTAAAATGTTCTAGCTTGCTTTGAAGTTTTTGTGGCTCTGCAGGTAAGCTGTCTTAGCTTTCCCAGTAATAGCAAGGATGCTTAACTGATGCCATTGCCTGCTTGCTTGTCACATGGTGAGAAGAGCTGGCCCTGTAGGATGTCAGCTGAAATCAAGAGTCGCTGGGTTTTCTTACCTCCTAAGGTGTTGCACAAAGCAGTTGACAGTCCAAACTGTAGTTAAGTTCTGACATATAGAAGTGGCTAGATCATCTTGACTCTGAAACTGCTAAAATTTGCTGCTGCTCATGAGGCCTTAGAAAGGGTCTAGCTCTTTAAAATCAGGGTATAATTGCTTTTCTAGGTACTAGTTGTCCTATATGGACTTAAAACATGCTTTGGAGAAGTCACCTACCAGTGTTATATTGGCTGTTACGTGTTTCATGGAATTTATTTTGTTTTCTTCCCATCCAGCTTGCTGAAGGATCTAATGCTGCTTATTTCCAGTTGCTGAACCTGTTTGCGTATGGGACGTACCCAGACTACGTAGGTAAGAGGCTGCCGCCTGTTTGCAGAGTACAAGACTGGGTTGCCCTTTAGAGTTGTCAGGGGCAGCTCTTTGCTCTCTGTGGTACCTGGTGTAGAGTGGCTGGGTGAAAGTGTCCAAGAACAGAATTTCCTTGGGAGGAAAATGTTTTGTAGGGGGTCTCTGGGTCATATGTGCTTTTTAATTGCTAAAATATGGAGGAAGGGCTAGAGACGATGGTCTTTTACTGGCTTGGGTTGGACTACAGCACTGGATTGAATTGGTCTGTAGCAATATTCGTTGATGTTTACAGCCTGTTTACCTCTGCAGAGTGCAATTTCAGGCATCTGTTTTGAAATTTAGATGACATCTGTTATGGAAGCTGCAGAAAACTTACACAAAATTGTTCTGCATTATTTAGAAAAGCCTATATGGTTTATGGGGTAGCCTTTTATTTTGTGATGGCAATGCTGAAACAAAATGAAGCATTTATTAGCTAGAATACAAATTGAAATAATAACTTTAATACAGCTTCAGAAGGACTATGTGTGAATCATCTTAGTATCTGTCGAGATGTGCTTTTATCTCTGGTGCTTATGCTTCAGTTTAATACTTCATTTGTGGGTAGCAGCCTAATCCAGACCATTACAGAGTGTGACAAGTAATTCTGTCATAGTGCCGGCTATCACTGTGGTGGATGAGCTGTCTAGTTCCTGTAAGGAGAAGTGCTATCCCTAAGTGCAAGGACTGGCAATTCCAGTGGCTGTGGAGCAACACGAGCCTCATGAATTCTGTAACTGATTAGAGGATGTGTTTGCTGTACTTGGGTCTTGTGTTGCAGCATGTGACAGTGCAGTTTGTTCTTCCTTTTCTAGTGAAGAAAGAGAAAGGGGGAAAAGTAGTCAAAATGTAGAGCATTGAATGATGTGGGATGGATGGGAGAACTTGAGTGGCCCTGAAACACTAATTTCCATTAAAGCAGATACTTAAAGAGTTTCTTTGCTTTGGAAAGCTGCCAGTTTCCTTTCTGTTTTTAAATATTCATGAGGCACATGAATATAATACAATTACAGTGAGGCCATGTAAGTCTCTAGATTAATAATTTCTCCTCTATTCCTCAGCCTGATGCTTTACACTTTCAACCCTAAATTCTGCAGCTCTCTAGAGAAATAAAACCAGCTGTATTTACAAGCAAATCAGCAAAGGGGGAAGACTTTATTCTGTCAGCTCATTAATGAAATAGAAATTACTTGGTGGTAGAAACAAAGTGTTGACCGACCATTTTGGCAGGACACCACTTGTGTAGATTCGAATTATATTCTAATTCCAAACCCAGAATTACTAAGTAAGCAGAGAAGAATGGAATTGCCAACTTGTTTTTTAACTTCTCCCCTCTCTCCCTGGGTGTGCTAATCTGTCATCATCATCAGCTTGCTCTCCTCACCAGCACCCCACGGTAGCTGGATGAGTTCAGCCTTTCAGGGTTTAGTGTAGTGTAACTAGCTTGAAGTTCTGCAGCCTGGATGATATAATCCTTGAAGGAAAGCCCTGAGTATTTTCTTTTTAATATTAACAGCAAAAAAAGATAACCTGCCTGAATTAACAGTGACTCAGAAAAACAAGCTGAAACACTTGACGATCGTAAGCCTGGCTTCCAGAATGAAGGTAAAGTACGCTGTGTGTAATAGCAGTATTTTTGTTTTGTTTTGTTTTTGAAAATGGTATCAATTCCATAGCATTGAAGTTGTATCGGACTGCATGAATACTTACAAAAAATCCTGCAGCTAGGAAAGTACCTGTAATGCACAGCATTCTCTCCTGGTGCATTTGGGACAATAATTTAGTGGACTTCCATGGATGAGATGTGGGGGAGTCTGAACTGCCATACAAATTGGTCAGTAAGGGCTGCGAAACTTTGCATGGCTTCTTACACTGCTGGAGATGGAGAATCATTCTTAAAAACACTGACTTTTTGTTATAGAGAAAACACTCTCAATTTCTTCTACACTCTAGAAAAGCAACAGTCTCAATTTCTTCTATGATCCCATTACCTTTTTTCCTCCAGAACATGCTATGCCAGAGCTTCAGGAATTACTAAAGTTATGTCAGAATATTATGTAACCTAGTAGTAGGCATTTGTTCTGCCACACTCAGTCACTGCTGTACTTGCAGGTTGAAGTGTAGGATACAATAAACATTTGGGTCTTGACCTTTTTGGGGCTTAGCTGTTCATTTTGGTTCTAGGACTGTTAACTTATTCTTGGACTTGCTGTTTTTAGTGCATTCCCTATTCTGTGTTGCTGAAGGACCTGGATATGAGGAATCTGAGGGAGTTGGAAGATCTGATTATTGAAGCAGTTTATACAGATATTATCCAGGGGAAGCTGGATCAACGAAACCAGGTGCTAGAGGTGGATTTCTGTATTGGCAGAGACATTCAGAAGAAGGACATCAGTAACATTGTCAAAACTCTACAGGAATGGTGAGGCAGTCTCTTCACCTTCCTTGTTCCTTGTACGTAGCTTGTCCTGCACTTTTCTTATTCCTCAAAGTTTCAATTGCTGGTTCACTTTCACTATGTTCCATTAATCAGGAGTCTTATGCTGTAAGGAGGCACTTGAAGGGGGAATCTACTGGGCAGGTTTTCCAAGATCCCATCTAGGAATCAGTTTGTGTTATATATCAAGCCAAACTGTACTAGGTCTTGGGATTCTGCTCTCACTGTAGCTTTTACATGGCAGAACTCTAGCGAGGAGTCAAGGGTCTTTTCAAACAGACATGTGAAACTGGGCTCATGGTCTTACGGTGGAAGCTACTCCCCTTTCTGCTGTTACACTTGATAACGAAAACAACTGTCCATTACTTTTCAGCCTTTTTCACTGCGAGGAGAACTTGCGTGGGCAAATTCTAGAGAATCACAGCTCTTTGGAGGAGATGTCTCTTCCAGTTTGAAATTTCAGATGCCTTTGTTTGTTGTCTTTTTGTAAGGACTGTGGTACTAACTTTTTGTACCTTTGCCATGAAGCAGCTTCTCATCTTTTTGTAGGATTCCCTTCCCACCCAAAGAAAATCCCCTGTAGAGCGTGGAGCCCATGGCAGGTTCTGAGCTGACTGGGAATTGCGTCCTAGTTGCTATAGTAATGGGTGCATGAAAAGTAATTAAACTGCTGGGCAAATGCGCTGTCCTGAGGTGGGGGCAGGTTTTTTGCTTCTCTACTCCAACTCCCTCAATCCCATCTCAGCAGGAGGGCTCTGGCAGCTTCCAGGACCTTACAGCATTGTTTGGAAGGTAACAGTAACCCACTGCCAATTCCCTTTCTATTCTCTCCAGTTAAGAGTTCTGTGTTGGAGGAGTGCTCTTGTCTTTCGAACACTTAACAGGCAGGGGGATTCTCTCAATCTGGCTTTTTTTGTCTGATTTAAAAATTTTATTTACTTTTGAAACATGTGTTGCATCCCTGTGTAAGCAGTAATTTTGACCAAAAAAGAAGTCAAAAGTGCATTGAACCTGTGCTTACTTTTTGATGGGCAGGTAAGAGTAACATGGACTCTCTAAAGAATGCTGTGAAATACATTGAGTAAACAGCAAAGCTTTTCCTTGCCAGCTTTTTGGAACTCTAAGCAGGAAGTATAAATTCAATAATCTCCTAAACTTTTAGGTGAGCATGACTTTTCAGATTGCCTGATTGAGCTGCTCCAGAGAGAATTCATGAGCACTGTTTGACATTGTTTGTATCTTGCAGGTGTGATGGTTGTGAAGCGGTTCTTATAGGAATTGAGCAGCAAGTACTTAGAGCCAACCAATACAAAGAGAACCATCACCGAACTCAGCAGCAGGTAGAGATGGAGGTGGGTATAGACCAGTATGACCAACAGTCACTTCAGACTGCTCTATGCTTTTTGATAAATGTTTCTTTACTGAAGGGAATAACCTGGTAACACCTGGTTAATGGTCGTGGCTTCTGTCAAGTAGGCTAGTGATCAGGCAATTCAGATCTGCTGGTTTGGGGTAGGAAGAAAACACATCTGCTTCCACGTGCTAGTGACACCACAAACATCAGATATGTCCACTCTGAGCAGGTTGGGATTTTTCTTTATAAAAATATGCTGGGTTGGGTGCGCTAGCTGTAGTTTCCTGACTTGATTCTTTAGGAAAAGTGTGCCTTTAACACAGAGCTTGGATGCAATTCTATTCCTTTTGTGCAAGGCAGGAAGGAAGGCGAAAAACAGTTGACTTTGTTTGAAACCTGGAAGTGTAATTAACAAAAGTCTCTCGAGTCTCATTGCTTTTGCAAAAAGTGCCCTCAGCGGCTTCCTTCGAGGTCTTTCTCTTGGGGTCAAGTTGGGCACCCAGTGAGGGCTCTGTGACACCCTCTCTTTGACCTGGAGCACGCCTGCCTGCGTTGCATGCACAGCTGGGCGGTAGGTGGCAGCACGGGCACGCGGTTTTAGCCCCAGCTGACGTGTATTTACTTACGCGAACAAATCTTGGCTAATACAGCTGTAAAGGTGAAAATGGTCCTCCCGAGACACTTGCTGAGGGTTTATTTCTTGGAGTGCTGCATCCCTGCAGGTTTACGTTTGCCTTCTGAAGCAGCATATGCTTGGTGGCTTGATCGGCATCCATAGCACGTTTGGTTTGCCAGGTGCCTTTGGCCTGGAGTTGGCACACCTGACTCCCAAACTTGTTTTTGCATGTGGAGTTTATTTTAAGGTTTGCTCATTGTATTTCTGGTGAGCCCTACAGGGTTCCAGGGGACGGAGTGTGGTGCCTGGTGCTGTGTCTCCTTTTCAGCAAGAGTAGCAGAAGCACTACTGCTGCATCCCACGAAATCAATTTCTGTTCCTGCTTCTAGCATATATGTGTGGCTCAGACAGCCAGCTAGGCCAAATGGTGTTTTCCCTTTTCAAGTGCTGTCCTAAGTGTAAGTTTGTTTCTTTCACAGTCTCCTTTGTCTTTCCTGCTTCTGGCCAACATAATGGTAGGACTGCTGCCTTTCGCACCAAGGTAGTAGTAGGTCCCTCCAGGCAGCCAGAAAGGTGGTAGAATATTGTGCCATTGTCTCTTGGGGGGGGGGGGGGGGGGGGCAAAGAAAAAGTAATCTCTATTTATTCCATATTGGACCCAGATCAGAAATATTAACAATTCTGGCTGTAAGTGAGGATGAAACATTACCTTTAATAAATGCAAGTGCGGAGCATGTTTCTGATGGGAGAGTTTATTTTATAATCTCCACTCTATACTCCAGGGTTTTTTCAATATGATTATGAACAGTTTCTACTGCAAGGGGAGGAAGGAGCAGGTGCTGATTCACTGTCTCTTCTTGGCCAGGTCTCAAACATAAAGAAAACATTAAAAGCTACAGCCTCGTCGTCGGCACAGGAGATGGAACAGCAGCTGGTAGAGCGAGAATGCCCTCCACACACAGAACAAAGGCAGCCCACAAAGAAGATGTCCAAAGTCAAAGGGCTGGTCTCCAGCCGTCACTAGAACATACCATCTAAATGTCATTCAGCTAGGAATGGCAACAGGAGGAGCAAAAAGGGCCTGTGTCTCCTTTTTCAGTGGGTTCTGGGCCAGTCCCTTCCAGGCTGGCAAATAAAAGCCCTGTTTGAATACAGCTCCCAGTTAGTAGCACCTAGCTAAGTTACACTGTGCAGCCCCTATTAATTTCCAGTGTGTCCCTGTTCTGGTCCTGTAAAGAGGGATTTCTAAAGAGAGGAACTAACCAAAAGGGGCAGGAAAAAAAAGTCTGTGGACAGTTTTGCTCCCTCCCAGCCAGTCTCATTGCTGCTTAACCTTGAGGAAGCTGCTGTAGTAAATCAGATCTTGG
This sequence comes from Phalacrocorax carbo, assembly GCF_963921805.1. Classification (NCBI taxonomy): domain Eukaryota; kingdom Metazoa; phylum Chordata; class Aves; order Suliformes; family Phalacrocoracidae; genus Phalacrocorax; species Phalacrocorax carbo. The sequence continues at coordinate 37,004,358 of NC_087519.1, read as the reverse complement.
GAGAACTTCTGTAGCAAGTGTCTGAATCCCAGGGTTGAAGTGTGGCTACCAAAGCCAGGCTGGGAGTGAGGAAGCCATCAACACAGGTCTTTTTGTTCCCAAAGGGAGCACAGAAAGGTTTCTAGGCCAGGAACTACTTTACATGGAAGTCTTCAGCCTTTCCACTACCCCTGTCTATTTTAAACTGGGGTGAAATTCACACTACCTCGCTCTGTGAAGACGAGATCCAGTGCTGGGCTGTTTACTTAACTGTCTGTTTACTGCCCTTACTAAGCCCTTTAATCTCTCACAGATTTAAAGCACTGTTCTGCATCTCTGAGGCATCAATACAATAAGGAGGAAGCAGGCGGCTCTTTCAAGCCTTCCTTCTTGCAGGTGGTTAAGGACCTACTAGAAACTGTTCCTTCTGAATGTGATGTGACCTCCCAGAGCTGCTTGTGAGTTGTTTCCCCCACTGATACCTTCAAAGGGTAACACATTTGCTTTTCCTTGGATGCTAGCAACAGAGGGCTGCATGGGAGAAGAGCCTGTTTAGCATCATGGCAGGCTGGTGGCCCAGGATCCACTGGCAGGGGTCACAGCAGCATCCCCTTGCTGAAGCAATGGACTTGACTAGTCTTTCTGAATTTTAAACACTTTCAGGTTGTATTTTCCTGCCTCTTTTTTTTTGTACATTGTTGTGATTCTGAAGCATTTCAACCTTTGTTTTGTGTTTTTTATTTGTTACAGACTAACTTCAGGTGATTTGCACCTAGTTTGGCAAGGTGTGGGTTTTTTTTTAAGGGGGGGATGGGGTTGACATTGAAACAGCAATTCACAAAAAAGCACATTTTAGAAAAAAAAAAAAATTAAAAATGCTGATTTAATGTCAGAGTCTGGAGTCCTGGCTTTGAGGCTGTTTTAGGCTTGTAGTGCAACAGCACTTGTTCACTTGAGCATTTACTTGATTCTTGATGTTATGTTGTCAGAAGGTCTGACTAATCTCCCTGATGCATCCAGGAGGCAGGGAAGTGCACTTTCCATTTTGTCAGTAGTTCATCTTTGTCCAAATTTGCGCAGAAGGATTTGTGGCAAAGCCAGTAGCTGAGCCCAAAGTCCTGAGCCTAAACACCTTTGATGCCTGATTGTGGAAGGTTTGTAGCTGTGCTCTGTCTTAGGCCAATCAATTCCTTCGTCTGGGTCTAGCAGAGTACTGCTTTGTAGTTTGGTCCCTGCATTTCACTCCGTGCTGTAGAGGGAAGGGCTTTCTGTGAGCAGGCAGGGGAGCTGTTCAAATGGAGGACTGTGACAATGCTCCAGTCCTGCAGCCAGCTGTCACCTGCACTCACTTGTGCAATGCATGTGCCTTCCTCTTATTGCTACCAAAATTCTTTGCCATCTGCGTCACGGGACTTGCCATTTTCAGTCATGGGACTTGTACACCTGTGGAAGTAAATTCCTCTCCTTCTCTTCTCCTGCAGTGCAGGCACACCAGTGTTTAATCTTGAGAGGTGGATCTAAATACTTTCCATTCAGTTGCCTCTGGGTCAAGTCCCTTGGTTTCTAATTCTTTGCTAGCTCCCTCTCCAAAAAATCCTCAGTGAAGGATGTTAAGTGAATAAGCCCAATGTATAAAGCCTTCCCTATATCTCAAGGGAACTGTTTTCCAAAGAGTGGCAGTTACTTGTTTCTGTACTAGCTTCTCCCAGTGTGTAGCTGACAGCTGCTCAGGAGGTGTAGGTGAACTTTGTGTACCCGAGTGTAATAGATCTGTGTGATGGAGATGGACTGAGTCTGTTTCTGACTCCCTGCATGGGTGGCTACAGTGTACTGGTCATCCAGTTCCTCAGTAGATTTGACTGAGGGAGGTTCTGTGGCCCTTGCTAGCTGTTTTCTTTCCTTCCCATTTTTAATATCAGTCCAGCAAAGAGGCAGGTGGAATACAAATGCCTTTGGAAATCATTTTAGCTCCTCAGCAAGCCACAGACTGCTGGGGAAGTAGATGTGAATTTGGCAACCTTGGTGTTTATTCCCTGCCAGTTATAGGAGTCACATTAGTTTGCTGGGAAGCTTCTTTAGCGTGTTGGAATTTTTTGAGTTTGTTCTTATGTTTTTGCTGTTCTCAAAGCCTGGCTGGGGGTGAAGATCTTATTTATGCTTTGGTACACATTGCCTTTGATCAGCAAAGAAGCAAGGGAGGAAATAGTGCTTTGAATAAAGAGCTGTCCCATGCTTGATGGCAAGAAAGGACGGAGAAGGGAATGGAGTATTGGAGGGAACCGAGCTGTTTGCATGCTTGGCTCTCCTGGTGTGCCAGTGATACGCTTGGTGCTGCAAAAGGAAGGGGGTGTCTTTGCAATGAGCCCAGTCTGAGATGAGTCATTAACAAATGACATGCACAGAGTACCTGGGGGAGGCAAACAGCTCTGCAGCAGCTGGTTAATGAATCTGGCTTGAAGAAGGGTTAGAAGCTATTCCAGGAATGAAGCAGAAGGCATAGTTGTTAACAGGGAAGGATGCAGGAGGTGCTGGGCTGTTGGAGAAGGGCAATGGATAAAGACTGCATTGGCTCCCTGTGACTGCAGGGAGGGTAGCAACTTGGAGTGCAGTTGTGCAAATTAGGGGCTGGTGGGGGCTGAATTGCAGACAATTTTGAGTGGGGAGTGCCTGGGGAGCTTAACTGCTATGTGGACAAGAGGGAGATGGAAGCAGAGGTGGATCTGATGCAAACTCCCATGTTTTGCATGTGCCTGCTGGAGGCAACTAACACAGCTTGCCTGAGCGCTGCTGGACACTGCTCCCTGATGTGGGGAGAGCATCCTGCCCTACTTTGTTTTATGGCAGCAATGTGCTGCTCCAGCTGCAGCTTACTTCAAGATTGCAGTAGGACAGAGTTTGAGCTATTGAACTTTTGTTTGCCTCCTCCACCCGGAGGGAGACAAAGTAGATGGAGCTGCCTTCTCCCTGCTCCTCAGGGCTTTATTGTCTAGCTTCATGTTCTGCAGCTCCACTTGTACTAGTGCTTGTTTAATATGGAATTGAGCACTGAGCTGGAAAATGGAAGAGAGGATCTCGGCTGATTGCAGTGCTGGTAGACTGCCCTAGCCCTAAAGCTGTGCCTCATGCTAACAAATGTCCCTGGCTCTCCTGCTGTGACTCAGTTGATACCAGCTAACATCAGGCAATTCTGGAACATGATAAAGCAATGCTGATGTCAATCCTGTTACAGAAAAAAAAAGTTTTGGCTCAAAATCTGTTGTTCTTTTACTTCCCTCCTCACCTCTTCAGATAAGTTCAATTCTAGCTTAGTCTTCTGTTGAGAGCAAGAGGGCAAAACAGTGATGCTGACAGACCCTCTGCATTCAGATTTGAGATTCATCCTGCAATCAGTCTTGTGCAGATTTCTGAAATCCCATGGGTGCCTGTGGAGCTGCGTGCAGGCTTGCAGGTCTCTCTCCATGGATTGGGAACAGGAATAGGACCTGCAGAGCTGCTCTCCAGAGTGAAGCTGTGAAACGTGAAACTTTTGTTCCCATAGAAGAGAGTGGTGGTAAAAGATGGCCATTCTCCCACCAGCCATGCAAAGTGAATTTTGCTGAACAGCTTTCTGTTGCTGGAAGAATGGAAAATGATGCAGAACCCAGTGGGTGTCTTTGGTTTTTCTTTCAGTGTTCTGGTCATCCTTTGAGGGGAAAATACATGGGTCCATGTGCGCAAAAAGGAAGTTGGGGTTATTAACTGGAGGGGGCAGACAGAAGTGAGAGAGCCATGAACTTTGATAGCTGTATTAGAATGTAACAAGTTGCCTGGGGAAATCAGACTTTTCCTAAACTTTCAGTTCTGTACAGGTTTATATGAGTGCATCTAAGCTGTTCAGAGAGGCCTCTGATTTTGAAAACAAAATCAAGGCCAGCTCCTGCTGGGGTAAGACAGTCAAAGCTTACACATTCCCAGGCCTGTTGGTGCTGCTGTTACTTCAGTACCTCAGTCTGCTGCAAACTTTGCAATGCAGAGAAAGAACGTTGCTCTTTATTGTTCCGAATAGTGGAGAAATGGAGAAATTAAAGAACCTGCCCCACAAGTATATAGACCCAGCTAGCCAGATCTCTGGCACCTACTCCCATACTGTTGTTTTTTCCCTGCTAAGTCCTTTATGGCCTCTGACCTACTGCAAGGGAACCAAAAAGTGAAACTGTCTAGCTTGTTTTTGTGTAATCTCAGAGAGAGTAACCCAGGGGCATTAAGAAAGGTAAATTAAAGTTTGAGTGATCTCAGTTCCTACTTGTAGCCTCAACCTTGTATTTTTATTATGGAATTTTAACCTGATGGTCCGATTGAATTTCCTGGCAGAATTTTTAGAAATATGTAATTGTTTCACTCTGCTCTGTGGCAAAGGTCGGTGTCTCTCAGGGACTGTTGACATTTTGCTGGTATTTCATCAAGTTTGGCCCTACCACAGGTCTACCAGAGGTAAGTGATTGAAGCTAGCGAGGTGTACTGTAAGGAGAGTACGTATTTACCCCCTAGCCTGGTTGGCTGCACCCTGCTTTGCAGTGGCACTGTGGTGGCAACCCCATTGCTGATTAGTGAACCAGGCAAAGGATTAGGCAGAGCAGCATTTTGCTCCCTGTCTCTAAATACACAGGCGTGCACACTTTTTCCCACAGCATGTAGGCCTCATGAGATGCCCTGATGTATTTGCAAATTACACGAGTGTGATAGCCGTGACCATGGCTTTTTCCTGTCAAGAAGAAAAGATGTTCCTGTTCCATGCGCTCTGGAAATTTAAGGTAGTAATGGAATGCCATAAGGTCACTTAACAGTCCTGAAATGTGTATTTCCCCACAGAGCGCAGAAGAATTTGTGCCAGTAGTCCTTGCTTGGTGTAATTTTAGTAGAAGGTAGGACACCCTTACCCAGGTCTAGGTCTCCTATAGAGGCTTGTGAATCTTAGTATCATTAGGGCATTTTTCAAATGCTCAAGCAGACGTGATACCTGTGTTTCCAGAGGAGCTGATGGTGGTGGGTAAGTGAAGCCTCGCCCCATCAGAGATCGGCCTTTTTGTGAGTGTTTTGAGCTTCTCTGATCATAGGGCTATACCTATATGAAGTTTGGAAGTAGTGCTGTCTAGCTGTCTAGAGTCTTCCTGAAGATGCTGTTTATCTCACCAGCCCTGAGTTGCAGCCTTATGATCAGCTCAGTCCTAAGGCTGCCTTGCACTGATGCAGTAAGTAACGTCTCGGTGTTTCACTGTCACCTTCGCAGCTGTTAGCGCTAGTTCCTACAGGATCACCTGCCAGCTGTGATGCTATTCCTTTTACATCAAGACTGTGAGATGACACCTCTCCTTGCTGGCAGACAAGCCAGGTGGGTAGGCATTGCTCCTCAGAGCTGTTCTGCACCTAGGGAGACTCAGGCTGTCACCTGGTTTAGCATAATGTAAATCAAGGACAAGGACAGTGTTACAAATAAGGGGCAAAGCACGGAGCTGTGTCCTATTCCAGCTCCTCTGCAGCTGCGTTTCTTGGGACAGCCTCCCTCTTGCATGCTGACTTGGTGACAGGGGTTTGCAAAGTGCTTTGGTCTGGCTGGGCACAGGTTCATTGCTGATGGAATTGAAGATGTGTGTGTATGGGAGGGGGGAATCTTAAAGCTTTTTAAGCTTTTCTAGAAGTCATCTTCCTCCCATGTACCGTACCTTTGTTTTCCCCTGATGCAAGCAAGGTGGTCCACCTTGGGAATATCAGCCTGGGGTATTATGGGTAATACACCAGGTTAATTATGGAGAGGCCAGGAAAGCCAGCCTGTGCCGTTTTCAAAATATCAAAGGGATGATACCTAATGATTTTCCTATTAGCTCTTTTCCCAGCCTGCCAGAGTCACTGCAGAAGTGTCATTTACAAAGGCAGTTTGCAACTCATTACCCTGGATTTTCACTGTAGTTCTGCTCCAGAGCGCCTGGGCTTTTGCTGTGTGCCCCAACCTAATGAATTGCCTGATTTGGTTAGTGCTGCCGTCTCTTCTGACAAGGTTAGTTACTGACTGACAAGAAGGGACCTGGATTCAGTTCACTTCTTGTTTTTGACTCGCGCTTGTGTCAAGCACAGGCTTCCTCTGGAAGCTGTCCTGTGATCGTTCCCTTTGTTTTTCTGCATTCTGAGGGAAGCAGCCCATGCTTGGAGAAGTCCTAGAGCAAGTGGCAGGGGTGTGTGTGCTGCTGCCCCAGCGGTCCCTGCTCAATGCCTCAGGTCCCTTTCCAGCTGGAAAATTCCACTGCTTTCCTGCTCTGGGGCTCTGAGCTTTTCTTTTTCTTCATTGGTCTGGGATTTGCTGTCACCTGAGCTGGGCTTTGTAACCCTTCAGCAATAATCACCTTGGAAAAGCTGCATTAATGGTACCAGGGAAAACCATGCATTGTGGGCTGGAGGTAACAGAACTGATTTCCCACATGTTAGAGGGTGACTGTGTCCCTGTTGTGGGAGCTCCAAGGTCTGCTCCGGCCGGTTTGGGCTTTGCAAGGCGCTTATACAACAGCACTGGAGAAACCTTTTCTCCTTTTTCACTAGAGAGCAGTGTGCTTTTTCAGGCTGGGGGCCTACAGCTCATCTCATGCTAGGAATAGTTCCTGGAGAGGGGAAATCAAGGCTGTTCCTTTGTCATGTCACAAGCACTCCCACCTGGAAGCTGAATGTGGCTGCTGCTCGTTCAGCTGGTAGAGCAGGAAATGTGTAGGTCCTGTGGGTGCTAGTTTGACCTGAGTGTGGACAGAGGACCTTGGGAGCATGTGTGTACACCTCTGCTAAAATCCATTCTCTGGATTTTACTGTTGAAACGTCAGATGCCATCCCCGCCCAAGGCTGCAGCCTGCATCCAGGACAGCTCTTGCTGTTCAGTTATGCCATCTCCAGGCTGGGATGTGGCAAGGGAGTTTTCCAGTGCTGTCACTAGATCCTTTTACTGAACGTTGTGAGGATTTGACCTAGCTGGCCCACAAGGGAGGCAGTGATGCAAGATGAATTTTTCTGCTGCACGTGAGGCCTCCTCCCCACTTAATTAGATTCCTGTGGCCCCCATCTTTCCTGCTGGCCTTGTTTCCCACTGAGTCCCTCTCAGGAAGACCCAACTGTGGCCTTGTCAGGTGCTTGCTGTGCTCTAATGAGCTGTTTCAGTTTCCCTTTATGGCCTGTCCGATGAACCGAGGAAGGTACTTGTCAGCACTCTGAAAACTGACCTCTACTTGCAACACCACTCTCTGCCCCTCAGACCCACCGGTCTGGCTGTGCCGGGTGGGTGCTAAGGTTGAGTGGATCCAAGTGCTCCTTCACCCCCAAGTGCTGCCTTCTCTCTTGCACATCAGCTCACACCCCCACGTGGGCACGATGTTCCTGTCCTGCAGGTGGGAAATCAGCATGCTGAGGGACAGGGTGATCTATCCCTGGTTAGAGCAGAAGCAGCAAAGTGAGGAGCCAAGCTGTTATCCCCTCCCTGTGCGCAGGGAGCTCTCGGTCTGATCGCTGTCCTTCTGCCAAACTGGCGTCCTTTTGCAGTGCAGCTTTGTCCTTTTCCTGGGTCTTGCTCTTTTCCAGGAAGCCCAGTGGATGGAAGAAGCCCGTGCTGTGGGCCTGCACTTTTCCTCTTGGACCACACTGCAGAGGAGAAGCAGGAATCCAGACCGTACGCAACCCTAGACTGTGATCTCTGGGATCTCCCCACCTGAGCTCGGGTTGTGCCTCACAGAAGTTGTCAAATTTTGGGGACTGAATTCCTGAGACCAAGTTCCCTCTGCTCTGTTGAGGAGATGCCCTCTGTCACCAAGCAGATGGTTTTATGCCAGCTCTGGCTTTGCAGGAAAAAGCCAAAGTTGGAAGGGGAGTTGGCCCCACCTTGGTCCCAGCCTGGCATTCTGTTATGGTCATTGCTCTGGCTTCATGCTTGAGGACCAGGGACCTGAGGGGGACCCACAGTACCATCTTCTTATGCCACGTTCAGACCTGGTGTGCAAAGTCTGCACAGCAAGTGATTCCTTACTGTCCCTTAGGTTTGCTGGGTGGCAGTGGGCAGTCCCCTCTGATGGACATCTCTTTAGGGGCTCCTGGCACAGGCCCTCCTTCCCTCTAAAGGTGTGCAGAGCCAGTAGAGTGACTTTGGTGGGTGTTGTATTTGCCTTACAGAGCCCTGACAGTGGGTTGTCATTACCTACGGACATCTCTGGAGGGCTCTAGCTGACTCTGAGGCAGGACACCGAGCTGCCAGCCACCTGTCCTCCCTCCCTCCCTTCCCAGCCCAGCCTCCCAGGGTTTTGATTTTGTTCCCCATAGGCAATGCCTTACATGGTCTGTCAGCTGCTGCTCCCCATCCAGCTGGGCTCTGGGCACCATGAGGTGGGTACCTCTCTCTGATGGAAGGCTTCGCTCCTATGAGCCTAGAAATGTCACGTGCATTCTCCTAACCTGATGGTTGAGCTGTCGAATGTCTCGATGAATCCTCTTGTTCGGTAAACATAATGTTCTCTAATAGTTGGGGAGAATCTGGCTGGAGGTTTCTATGGTTTCCTGGTGGTTGCTAAGGAAAAGGATCTCTGCCTCTAGGTCTTGGTGACTTTCTTTTTGCCTTGTCCTAGGCACCAGAGCCCAGCAGAACATAATGCTCGTTGTTTCCTAGCCCACTACAATGGTGAGGGCATAATTTGTGACTCCCGTCACGGCTGGGCTCAGTGCCTGCCACTCTTTTTTTTTTTTTTTTCTTCTAAGGCCTCTTTGAAGAACAAGACCAAAGAGCCTTCATGCAGGAGTCTGCGTGTTTGCTGTGCTCCCCGCCCCCTCACTTGCTGTTTCCTTTAGAGCTCCGAGTCATTTTAACAATTTATTTCATGCACTTTACATAGCAAGAAGCTGTAGCAACAGCTGTGTCCGTGAATCCTTACCGGGCAGCCCTCAGTGTATTTTTGTCTGTCTATGTATTGTCCCAGGAACAGTTAAATAAATCTCTGCTGGAGGAAGGGACTTTACGGCTTAGCAGCGAAGGCTGGGTGAATGGGAATATGAACGAGATACCTACTGAGCTGCTGGATCCTAGAATAGCAGTGCCTCCGGCATAAAGCTCTGTTCCCACTGGCGCAGCCGGGGGCCAGATCCAGTGTGGTCCCTTTGTTGCTGTCAGCAGGGACTGCATCTCCGTACACTGCCCAGTGATATAGCTTTATTTACAGGATGGAATTTGGATCCAAACCTGCAGACTGGAAGTGGTTAAAATGCATCTAGGCCTGACAGTCCAGATCTAGGCTGTTGTACACGATGGGCTTATTTCCACAGGTGCCATTCAGGATCTGGGCGATAGATGAGTTGCTGGAGGCTGCATGCCCTCACCGGGAGTTCAGCTGGGTTCTGCAGAGCCTTGCAGCTGCACGCAGTGCTGGGCAGGATTTGGTCTGTCAGAGCGTCGCAGGATTGGGCTCAAGTTTAGTTTTGCATACGGAATCAAAGCTTAAAATATCAGCTGGCCTTTCTCTCGCTCATAACTTTTCTAAAACATCTGAACAATCTCTTCTTTAACTGTTAAAATCAATCTGACATATAAATTGTATGTGAATTTGATAAATAAAGACAGGTTACACAATGCCGCATGGAATGATTTTTTTTTAAAGTTTTTCAACTACTTAGGACAAAAAATGTTACAATGCTTGACTTTTCATTTAGTTACATAAATAATTTTTTATAAATATCTCTTTATAAACAATATATAAATAGCTTTACAACATAAATACATTTATGCATGACATGAATTTACAAACAGCAATGTTATACAGCTGGCTTCATCAGTCTCTTGGAAAAGCACTGTCCCTTGTCTCGGTGAGTGTTTGTATATATAATATATATAAGATAGAGAGCACTTTTTAAAAAAATAACAAAACCAAAACAGCTGGTGCCATGACTCCTCGTACCAAAAAGAAAAACACAGCCACATCTTTTGTCCATTCTGGGGGGGGTGTCTCTGCTCTTCTAGGCGTTGCCTGGGGGATGGCCCTGCCTGGCCATGGTAGGACTATGGATTCAAAGCCCTGTGAGGAACAAGAACAAAGTGCCTGTTAGTATTTGCCATACAACACCCTTACCCCTCCCAAGCTGAAACCCCTGCGAGAATAATCCTGGCATAGGGCCAGGGGATGCTGAAGTCAACAGAAAACCTCTCTGAGCTTTTTGTTCATGCTAAAGCAAGGAGGAAGCTTACCCTTTGCTTTCTGGTATTTGGTATTTAGGGGAGAGGCTGAGGGAAGTGTGCTACTCCTCCTAGTCCTAGGTCCAGCAGAAATCTTTTCCCTGATGACAAAGAGAGAGGATGGGTGCAGGCTGGCTGTGCAGTGTGCGTGTGCTTCTTGGAACCCTGAGCTGGGCGATTCTTTGGGAACACTGAGGAGCAGCTATGCGAGGGAGCAGAGAAGCAGCACCTATCCCTCTGGGCAGGGCCATGGACCAGCTCTGGCATCCTGTGGGCGCTGTTGTGCCCTGTTCTTCCCATTGCTCTGCAGAGCAGCAGGGTGTCTGGATCCAGTCCCCTCCGTGCCTGATTACATTACTGCAGGGCCAAGGCTCATCCCTTTGAGCATGACAGGGCCATGCTGTGGGAAGAAGAGCGAGAGGCCTGCGCTGTAGCAGGCAAGCGCTTCCCTGGGTGTGTGTTCAGCTGTGACCTGCTGGCAGGGGACAAGCTGGAGTGGTGCCCCACTGCACCCCAGCACCCTCAGGGAGAGTTAGCAGTGGGGGAGCTGCCATGCTTCTCCCAAACTGGTGGCTGTGGTGAAGTGATGCTTCTCCTGCCCATCGGTCCCTAAGCACAGTGGCCGTGCAGTGCTGTGGGAAGAACTTCTTCCAGCTTCCTATAATGTGCTCAGATGCAAAGCCTTGCTTAGGGAAGGACTACCCTTGGCTCTCACCACAACTAGGAGACACCTGGGGAACTCGTGTATTGTCTTCCCTTGAATTAAATTAATTGGAGCATGGCTGAGACAGGTGCCTCACCAATCCTCCCACCACAGGCAGCGGGGGGTACCTGCCCTCCTGAGACATGGCCATAGGTCACCTGCGTCTGCCAAGCGCAGGGGGCTTGGAGCAACTGGGGACACGTGGCTGCACCAGAGCTCCTGCATCCTCCCCGGAGCCTGCGGGTCTAGTTCACGAGGAAAGGGGAAACTAGCCCGAGCTGCTGCGGGAGCAATGAGCTACGGCCAGGGTTTCTGATCCTCTGCAGAGGCAGCGGGCAGCAGGAGGGTGGTCGGAAGGACGGGAGTGCAATTAAAGCCAACTTTGGGGTCCTCCTCTTTACCCACCAGCATCCCCGGGGTTCGCAGGTGGCTCAGGGGTCTGACTACCCGCAGTCCCGCCCGGTGTATCTCCCGGCCGGCAGCGTGCGGAGGGGCAGGAGGGTCCCTTCGCGCCGGCCCGGCCCGGCCGCGCACTCACCGCCAGAGGTCCCTCAGCAGCCGAGGCCGCTCATGGCGCCGATGCGGTCCAGCTTGAGGCCGAAGCAGCCCTTGCCCAGGCCCTTCTTGTGGAGGCCCTTGTGGCGGCGGCCCGGAGGGTCCTGCAGCAGCCGCGCCCAGCCCGCCCGGGGCCGCGCCTCGCCCCGCGCCTCCCGCGCCTCCCGCGGGCCCGACCCGCCGCCGCCGCCGCCGCGTTCCTTCTCCCGCTCCTTCTCCCGCTCCGCCGCCGCCGTCTCGGGCGGACCCGCCGCCGCCGAGCCGCGGGAAGCCTGGGGGGGGGGAGAGAGGGTCAGGGCGCTGCCGCCGTCCCCCCCAACATTCCCCCCCTCATCGTGTTTAGGCACACCCCCCCTCCAGCGATGCATCCCATCAACACTGGGACTGTGCCCAGGGCATCCTCCCCAAATCTGTGGTCCCTGCCCTGGCGTCGGAGCATCGCCCTACCCCACACCAGACCAGTGTCTTCCCACCTCCCGGCGCTGTCCCGGTCGCTGGATGCCCTCCCCCGCCCCCCCCCCCCCCCCCCCCCCCGAAAAGAGCTGCTGGTGCTGCACCCCCACTCCAATAATCTGGAGGGGGCCTGAAAGTTGGCAGGGGACGCAGTAACTCGCAGTGGGGGATGGGGGTGGTGTCACTGCATCCCCTTCAGTTTATGGGCAGTGTGTGTGTGTTGCTGCCCCCCAGCCCAGCTCCAGGGTGGGTCACACTACTCTGAGCAGCCCTCCTTGCTCCCCTGCCTTGCAGAGTGTCTCCAGCAGCAGTGCACAGATCAGGGCTCCCCTTTCCCACTGCCCCCCACATGGCTAATGCTCTCTGGGTCCCCCACTCCTCCAGTTCTGACCCACAATTATGGAGTCACATCCCTTCCTTACTGCCCCCCATCTCCCAGGTCCCCCCAGTTCTCTCCCCGCTCAGGGCTGCTGCACACCAAACCCTGGGGTTGCTCACCCCCATTCACCTCCGTGACACCCCCCCGTATCACCCCTTTCTCTGCAGCCTGCACCCCAGTTCATTACAGGGACACCCCCAGTCCTGTCCCACTGCTCTCCTGGGGCACCTCTCAGTCCCTGTCCCCACTGCTGTGCCCAGACCCCAGGGCAGTGCCACCCAGTCTCGGTGGCCTCTGACGCATCCTTCCTCCTCAACATCCCAGGACACCCAGCTCCCTCGGGCACCCCCATTTGGGGCGCCCCTTCCCAGAAGGATGTCCAGGGTGCCCCTGCCTGGCCTGTTTGGGCAGGGCTGCCTAGAGGGCTCTGGCCTCGCACCCTGCCCGCTGTGCACCTGCTGCCCACCCTGCCCCAGGTTCGCACCCTGGCTCCCATGCCTGGCACAGAGTGGGGTCCCAGGGTGATGCCAGGGAGCAGACTGCCACCCTCCCTGGCCCTGATCCCGCAGGGCATGGGGCACAGAGCATCCCCTTCCAGCCCCCAGTTTGGGGCTGATATCCCGGGACACACGGCTGGGACAGGCTGGAGAAGCAGGGGGTTCCCTAGCACTCAAAAAGACCATGGGGAAGGGGGACCCCACTTTGCACTGACTCTGCCACCCCATAGTCACCCCACATCTCCCCCCTGTGCTGTTAGGACCCTCAGCAGGACTGGGAGTGCTGGGGGGCAGCTCCAGCCGTACCTTCTGTGGGAGCTGAGATGCCGGCTTCGCCTCCAGCCTGACGGAGAGCAGAGCGAGTAAAAGTCCACCAGCCAGCAAGGGTGAGATCTGCATCCTGCGGGACCGAGTGCGAGGGGGGACTGGGGGGGCAGCAGGGAGCCGAGCGGAGCCCCAGGGAGAGGCTGGGACCGATGGGAGTCAAAGTTCAGAGCGGAGCCCCGAGGTCCCTCCTGCCGCCTGCGAAGTGCCGAGCTAGTGAACTTGGGCTTTCTGCTTCATTCATTTTATAACCCAACCTGCTCGGTGATGTCATCTAAACAACCAGGTCCAACCCGGCCTCCCACTCCACAATAGCAGGAATTTAAAGGGGGGGGGTCCCCTCTCCTCTGGCAGGAACAAATGACACATCAGCCCAAGGCAACTGGCTGGCTCGTGGAGTTGGAGAACAGAAAGGCAAAGCGGGGGGCATTTGGCTTCATGCCCCCACTCCTAACCACCCCCAGACCCCCCTGCAAACTGTCTGCCCTCTCCTTGCCCGGCTGCCCCACAGCCCCTCCGCTCCCCGCCACTTTCCCAGTGACCCAACACTGAACGACATGGGCCAGCCTGGGGTGGCTGTCGCAGGATGGGGGGTGGGTCCTGGCAGGGGGGTAAGCCCAAAAGACAGAAATGAGCATGAAAAGTACTCTCTTTTCTTTCTTTCTTTCTTTCTTTCTTTCTTTCTTTCTTTCTTTCTTTCTTTCTTTCTTTCTTTCTTTCTTTCTTTCTTTCTTTCTTTCTTTCTTTCTTTCTTTCTTTCTTTCTTTCTTTCTTTCTTTCTTTCTTTCTTTCTTTCTTTCTTTCTTTCTTTCTTTCTTTCTTTCTTTCTTTCTTTCTTTCTTTTCTTTTCTTTTCTTTTCTTTTCTTTTTTCTTTTCTTTTCTTTTCTTTTCTTTTCTTTTCTTTTCTTTTCTTTTCTTTTCTTTTCTTTTCTTTTCTTTTCTTTTCTTTTCTTTTCTTTTCTTTTCTTTTCTTTTCTTTTCTTTTCTTTTCTTTTCTTTTTCTTTCCTCTCTCATTCAGGATTAAATCAGAGGTTGTTCATCCTCCAACTTCTGTCCCGGGTCCCCACTTGGCAGGAAGGGGGACACTGCCCTCCCTGGCAGGGACGCTGGGGACACGGGGGGATGCAGGGGGCAGTGGCACTGCTTGAGGGCACCTAAGTAGGTCCTGTGGCTTGGAGGGGGTGACCTGCTCCCTCCACTCTCCTGGGGGGGCTGGGTGGTGTCCCTGGCCCTGGAGATGGGGCTTTTCACACACCCTGGGGATGTCCTCTGAGGGTACAGTCAGTGTCACAGGGTCCATGCTGGGGTCAGGACCCCAAGGGCTGACCCACTGCAGGGCTGTGCAGCCTGCCCCCCTCCAACCTGCTTCTGGAGCTGGAGGGTATGGGAGAAGGGTGTGATCCCAAGATTAAGCCCAGCGGCTCGCAGGGGCTCTGGGGACACAGTGGGGTCTCCCCCCTGCCCTCACCCTTCTCCTTCAGCAGCCAGGAGGGCAGGATTTGTACTGCTGCTGCTGGGGCTCCGATTGCTTTTTGCCAATGGAGGTGGACAACATCTCTGGCACCTTGGCTGGGGGGCGATGCTCTTACTGGGATCAAGCCAGAGGAAAGACACCCCCTTTTGCAGAACCATGCAGGGCTGGATTGCACCAGGCTGGATTTGCACCCCAAATCCCTTCGCCGGGACCAGGGAAATGCTTTCTGCTCTTCCCCCTCTCCCCGGGGTCAGCTCCAGGCTGGTCCCTTCCTCCTGCTCCTTTTCTTGGAGTTTCTGGGCTCTGCTGCTCGCCAAATCCCTGGGGAGCTGCCCCTGATGGGGTGCTGTGGCTCTTTGGGGATCTGTGGTTTCCCTGCTCGGGAGCAGGGAGATGTTTCCTTCTCCACAGCCCAGGCTACTGGGCAAAGGACACTTCAGAGGAGATTGGCTTTTCAGCTCCATGTGAATGGGAGCTGGAAGGAGAAGGTCTCGGTGGTTTTTCCATTGTGCCTGCCAGGTGGAGGCAACTTGGACTTTTTGGAGTGTAAAGTTGTGCTTGGGCATTTGTCTGCGTGCAGGCAGAGCGAGGCAATGGAGTCAGGCTTAGAGCCGACCACAGGTGCCAGGGAGCCGTGGGTGCAGGCGAGGAGCACAGAGAAGCCCCGTCTCTCAGGGTTCAGCTCTTGTTCCCCCTGAAGCGTGCCAAGATGTGACATGCAGCCTCTCCGAGGTGCAAGGAGGGGGGCTCTGCAGCACTACCCCTTTCGGCAGGGCTTGTGCATGGCAAAGGGGAGCAGCAGGAAGTTGAGCCCTGGGTCTCTGCAACCCGAGGCTGTTGCGTTGCCCGATGTCACCAGCGGCATGGCAGCCAACATGGGGTCCTGCCATCACCATCCTGGTTGTGCTGGCTGATGCTGGGGGCAGCCCTGCCCTGCTGCTTCTCCCCGGGGGGGCCTGGGATGGGGAAGCAGACAGGGGTGGGGATGGCTGGTAGGAAATGTCACAGCATGGGGAAGAAAGGCTTCCTTGCTTGCCACCAGCCCCCGCCCCCCGCGGGATGTGGGGTCAGGAGCCACATCAGAGCTTCTCCACCAGCCCCTCACCCCAGAATGTTAGAGGGTTGCCACAAATGCCACAACACTGTCAGGTCTCAGCCAGCGCCTGCCTGCAGGAGGCTTGTCCAGTGCCCTCAGCTTTCACCAGTGTGGTTTTCATTAGCTTGTTTTCTTTGTCACACTGTGCAGCGCCTGGGGTTTCGGGGGGGGGGGAGGGGGGGGGGGGGCTGTGCTTTATAAATCCAATTAGTCTTGTTATTCAAATTACTCTGCCTTTTCTGCTGAAAGTTGCTGGAGCCAGAGTCTCACACACAAAGCTTTCCCTTAACTCAAACCAGATCAGATCTACCGGGGTGGCAAAAGCTTAGAGGGGGGGAGAAGAGGTGGGCAGGAAGGGGTTAAGAGCATGAAACCCTTTTCCTTCCTGGCATGGGTGCCTGGAAGTTTTTAACTCTTAAAGGGATGTGCCTTCATTAGCCCACAGCCCTGTGGGATGCTTGCCTGGGCTGAGAACTGGCAGACTCAGTGCATATGCAGAAGCTGAGAGTGTGGGGCAGAGGGGGCTGCGCTCGCTGGGGGCTTCTCCTGGGGAGATGGATATCAAAGGGGATCCTGCAGGGCTGGACAAGGAGGGATGGAGACCCACACAGTGGGCTGGAGTGGGTGACACCCCTCCCCATTGCACCCATGAGCCCAAAGAGAGCTAGGGGGAGAGAGGGGCAACAGGGCTTGCATCCCCTGAGGAATAGCAGCGTTGAACCAGGGGTTATGGGGAGATGGGCTGTGGTGTGTTTTGTGAGGGGGTGGCTCAGGGTGACCTAAGAAGGGCATGAAAATCCATATTTGACTGCTCTTCATGTTACATAATGTCCCCAGCACCCTTTCCCACGTGACAACAGACTAAAGGCTGTTCAGAGGTGTCTGTATGGTGGCAGCGGTGCTGCCTCTGTCCAGCCTGGATTTGAACCTCTCACCCCTTTGGGTCCTGCTGGGCATCACCCAAAACCGGGACATATCCTGCCCTCCAGAAAGTCCTGCTCCTTGGGTGAGGTGGGAAGCTGCATGTTCTGGAAACTGCTCAAAAGCAGAGAGCATCACTGATGTAGGGCTAAAAATGGGGACATACTGCCAATCTTACCAAAGTGGGGGAGACCCATGAGAAGGAGGGCTCAGGGGGACTATTGGGGTGTAGAGGGGAGTGGAGGGGGTGCATGTGCACAAGGGTACATGGATCCCTGTGCCTGGGATGGGAGGGATTCATCAAAGTGTGACCGGTGCCAGCATGATTTGGAGGGTGGGAGGATATGGGTCATGTGTGACAGCAACACGGGGTGTTTTGGCCCCGTCACAAGGAAGGGGTGAGCAATGCCTGCGGGTGAGGCTGGATCCTACTGAGCCATGCTGGGGCCCTGGTGCTCTCAGCTGAAGCTCTAGACTGAAGAAAGTGTGCCACTGCAGCAGCGAACAGCTGGCTATCTCTCTCCTTTTTCTTCCACTCACTCTTCATTAGGGAGCATGTTTCTGTATTGATTTGGGGAGATCACTGCGCAGATTTATGTCTCTTTTGCTGCCGTGGGCCAGGGAGCATTTCCCCACAGGGCATTGGATAACTGTAGTGTGAGGATTTCCAGCTTTTCTGCCGTGTCAGTGCTGGCTGTCTGCAAAAAAGAGACATCAGAAGGCTGCGTGCATGCAGTGGAGATGCTGGAGTGGCTGATGTTTTCCCACAACCAGTGGCCAACCCAAGGACCTGTTGGTTAAGCACCATCCCAAATTCCATTGGTGGCTCTGGAACAAGCCCCAAAACATTGCTGGTCCCTGCTTGTCCTGCCTGCGTTGCTTGGTACCCACCTGGGGCAGAGCCAGGGGAGCAGAGCAGGTACAAAGATGAAGTAGGTACAAGGGTGGAGGAGGTATGCAGATGGAGGAGCTGCTTGCCCTCCAGCACAGCCACCAACTACCTAGTCCCCAGGAACAAGACATGTGCTGGTGTTTGCCAAGAGAACGCCACCAAGGGTTTGACATGCCACAACAGGAGCTTTTTACAGTTTATGTTTTTTTTTTTACAGGTTTTAAAGTACCTCTGTAGGGCTCTGGTGCTACCAGGCTCAGCAAGAAGCAGTTTTGGGGGAGAATTTCAATTTTGGCTGCAGGGATGGATGAGCAGCCCCTGGTGCATGCAGTGGCAGGGGACCATCTGGTCCCATCGCTGTGGCAGGATGCAGCAGGCAACATGCAGCTTGAGGATGCTTTGAATCAAGCTTTTCTGGGGAATAACCCCAGAGCTCCTGTGGGCTGGAGCACTGGTCAGGGGCTCAGATGTAGCCACCAATAGCCATGGGGCCTGGGCAGCCACCAGGCCATTATGGGGACTGGGTGGCTCTGCACGCTACAGTGTAATGCTCCAGAGTAGCTGGGGCAGCACTGGTGCCTGCTTCACCTCCATGTCTCCAGGTCTGAAATGCTGATGGAGATTTCGGCTTGTTTGAACATCCCTGGTGTTTATTTTGGATGTTGCTGCTGAATGAGGCATTACGGGAAACTACACGTTTTTACAGTTTCCTCCGTGTCTTTTGTGTCTGGAAGAGGGCTCTGGCCCAGGACACGCATGGCCAACATCCCTGCTTCCCAAACCGTGACCGCGCTGGAAAGAGGCCCCACAGAGCCACCCTGATGGGGCTGCAGATGCAGCAAGGCCACAGAGACATAGAGAGCATCTCTGTCCCTTCCCAAAGCTCTCAGGGTGGCTGGGGTGAGGAGACAAGGGAAAGCCCCAGGCAGAGTCTCCCAGGTTTTTGCTAGTGAAGTACTGGTATCCTGGCAGGCCCGGTGTTTTTTCCACCCAGGAGCTTGCTTTTGGGGTTTCCCATTTTCCCTGGGCTCCCTGGGACACTCCAGTCTCCTCCTGACTTTCTGGGTGTTTCTTTTCTTGGGGCTGTGCTGGGATGGCCGTGCTCCGGGCCCAGACTGCCTCACCGGGCTGGCGGGAGCGGGAACATGATGTCTCAGACTTTTGTTGAACATTTTGAAAATGAAACAATTCTAACGCACGGGTGAGTCCATGCTGTGAGCCTCCCTCTGTGTCAGTCCTCAGAGGATACGAATTGCATTGCCTCCAGCTGCCAGCAGCCTCAGCTCCGCAGCTAATGTAGGGGCAGGTTGTTGGGATTTTCCAAGCTAAATGACGTTTGTCTTTATCCTCCTTTTCTCAGAGGCTTTCTCCCCTGAAATGGGGGTCTGGCAGCATTTTGCCGGCAGCCTGGAGGTCCCAACATCAGCCCAGGCTTGTCAGTTTTGGCACTGAGCATCCCTTTGGGAAGAGGTACTGCCCAAAGAGGTGGTGGCCTGGAAAGGCCAAAGGATGAGTTATCATCATCATATTTGTCCCCATGGAAAGCTGTGTCGCATGCAGATCCTGGGCAGGGATCTGGCAGACCAGTGGGGATGGACCCCCAACCTGTACCCAGGGAGGACCCCATTGTGGTGCTGGAGCCGGATGCCACCACTGCACCACGTCACCCCCCCGGGGGGTGGTCTGTGCCCTAACGTGCTATGTGCACATCCGGGCCAGAAGAACAGGCCCTCACTAGCCCCACAGCTCTGGCAGCAGCGCACACCCCAGCTTGGCAGGAGCCTCTTCCACCTGGCTTGGCTGGGCAAAGCCCTGTCACCCTTGAAGATGCCGCCAGCAGCTCCCTTGCGGCTCCCCCTGCCAGCCCCAAATGCCCCCCAGCCCCTCTGAGCTGGCTTCCCAGTAACCCAGCGCCAGGCAGTGGGAAGTCCCTTTTGGCATTGGTCCTTTGGGGCAAAACCTTTGGGCTTCCCGGGCCCTTCCCCAGAGCATCCCGGTTGTGGGAAACCCCAGGGGAGCACTGGGATAAAGGGAGCCGAATCCGTGCTTGTCTTGGGGATGCTGGTGATTGAGCCCTTGACTTCCTGCCAGGGTAGAGATCCCACTGAAGCCAAATTTGGGCTTTCTGCCCCTTTTTCCTCTTTTTGGGAGGGAGCCTGGATGTGTCTCCCAGGATTGTTTTTGTGGGTGCCAGGCTGAGCAGCAAAGGGTGGCCCTGGCCGGGGTCAAGAGGCTGGTGAGGTAAGGGGCAGATTTTGGTGCTACAGATGGTGGGGCAGCCTTATGTAGCAGATAATGGACTGGCTGCCTCTGCCATGCCTGGGAACAGCCAGGGCTCCCGCTACTGTGGCCGGGGAGCACTGCCAGCTGTGGGGCGTCTAGGTGGCCCTGCTGCCACCCCATGGGCAGCCGGTGTGGACGTGCGGGGCTCCACAGCCCTAACCTTTTGCAACCAGACAGAATAACAATGCCGGCCTGCTGGGTTATAATGGCCAGTGTTTGCTTGAGATACGAAGGCACAGAGCTTTCACATGAGGTAATACTGATAAGTTACACTCTCATTCACCGCTCTGCCTGCCAGCCGGCAGTGGGACCGGCAGTGGGCCCTACTTGCCTTCACCAAGCTGCTGGGACATGCCCGCTGGCCCCTCAGACCCGCGGTTGCCGCTGGAACATCGTCCCCTCTTCACCCTCAGCATGGTGTCCCCACCCGGCCTGCAGCCCCAAAGCAGCCCCCACGGGGGCTGTAAGACCCTGCCCCATGTGTGTGGAGTGGGTGACGGTGTGTCAGTGACAGGGGTTGTGGGGTGAGTCCCTAACCCTGGGAATGCAGAGCAGTACAGTCTGTTAGCCCCTGCCTGACTCGAAGGTGCCTTTTCTGTCTCCCTGGGGGCATCAGATGGGGCTTGAACTCACTGCATGTCCCTTGCCCCATAAGTCTTGTCCCCCCCATCCCCTGGTCCTGCTGCCCACAAGCTCAGTAGGCACAGGGCAGCTGCCTGCCTGGGTTTCCTAATGAGACCCACAGAGCTGTGTCCCATCACGTGCCCCAACACTTTGGGACCTCAGAGCTTTATAATCTGAAATCACTTCAAGCACCTTTGAGAGGCTCAGTCCTGCCACTAGCAGGGCAGAATAGTGCAGGGGAACCAAGGGCCGGGTTTTAAAAGAGACTTGGCCATCTATAACTAGGGAGGAGGACCCTTGAAGGTATCCAGGAGACAAATCCAGGAGACCCCAGCTGAGTCAGGTTAGTCAGCAACTAACCCTGTTGCTTCGACATCCTACCCTGGCACCCCACCTCTTTCCTCTGCTGCCTCCTTCACCTCTTTCTTAGCTGCCTGGCCCTCTTTGCTGGGGTCTGCTTCTCCCTTTCCTTTGCTGGGCAGACACAGCCAAACCAGACCTCCCTCTGCCCAGGGGGAGCTGCAGGCATTCTTCCAGGCACTGCTGTGTCTGAAGGAGATGGGAACCCACCAGTCCTTGATCTTGGGTGGCATTTTTCCCAACCAGAGGTATGGAGGGCTCAGGAGAAGACTGGAGAAGCTGAAGGACGGGTGGGGCAAGACCACATGTGTTGTGACACAGTTAGCAGATAGGTATCTACTGTGGAGAGAGATTTTTTTTAGCTTATTTATGGTAATAAATCTGTCTCCCTCCCCTTTATCTGCCCTGAGCACTGCTTGTGTCCTCAGGTCAAGTGCCCAGATGGCTCCCAGTGCCTGAGCAATGTCAAAGCAAGTGAGACTCTGGCCTAACTCTGGGTGCTGCTGCTGCAATCAAGACACTTCCAAGGGTACTCAGAGTCTCCAGAGCAAACCTGTGGCCCCACTCTGCCTTCGAGCGTATCCTTGTGCCGTGTGGGTCAAGCCTCTGGACAACAGCAGGGAGGCAGAGGCAGAGCACTCCACTGATCTCCATCCCACCACCACAGCCTGCAACCTGAAATATTCGGTATCAATGAGAGGTGACATTCAGGGCAGCAGGGGCAATGTTTCCACCAGCAGTGTCGGTTTACTCCGGGTGGGCTGAGGGAAGCGGACAGAGGCATCAGAGGAACCACTCTGCTCCCATCCTGGGTTCCCCTCATTGAGTCACCTCAGGGCGGCTCCAGCCCTTTGGCCAGTCACTCCTGATTAACACTGATGTAAACGAGTGCCGGGCGGGCCCTTACTCCTCGCTGAAACCACAAGCGGAGGAGCCAAAGCCTTCGTAAGCAGGCTGCTCCCAGCCAAGGAGCCACGCGGTGCTCTCGCCTCGGCCGAGGTGCCGCAACATGTTCCAGCCTCTGAGTCGGGAGCAGCTACCAGTTACTGCCTGGGGGAAGATGGTGAGATAATCCTGTGCTGTGGGAAAGCAAGCCAGGACACCGGGCTGGGCTTGCTGCTACAGGACCCCAGGAAACGAGAGCGCAGGGGAAAAATCTGCCCATGAACCCACTTCCTTTGAGAAAGGCCACGAGTAGCCATGGAGGGTGATGGGAGCAGCAGCAGGGCGAGTGCTCCTTTCTGCTTGGCAGCCACAAGGATGGCATGGATGGAAGATGGAGCCAAAGGTGAGGCTGACGCAGTCCAGCCCTTCCCTGGGAGGGACTGTGTTTGGTGAGACCCTGCATGAGGCACCATCTTGCCGCCACATTTGCACGTGGCCTCTTTCAAAGGGTGTGAAGGATGGGCACGCAACTGGTCCCAGCCACACGGTGATCTGCTGTGTGCCTGCAGGGCACCAGGAGGGTGACATGTATTTGCTGTATCTGTTGCTTGTCTGGGCCAGTAATGGGGCAGAGCAAAAGGGGGCATGAATGCCAGCTCTGCCCCATGGACCAGATCAGATTTCCAGATCCCTGGCTGCTACCAGGAGAGGAGAGCTGAGAAATGCTCTGCCAATCTGCTGGGGCTCATGGCCCCTTGTGCACCAGGGGCCCAGCTGGAGGCAGGAGGTGAGGATGATGGAGGCATCCAGCTGTGGAGCCATATTCCTCTTGCCACGCATGATATCACTGCAAAACTGCAGGCCCCAACACCGGCAGTGGCGCTAACAAACACTGAATCCCCCTCTGGTTCCTCCCCCCATCTATCATCTCCTGTGGAAGGAACGGGCACACTGAAGCTGCTGCAGCTGGTTGCACCACCTGGTGCAGGAGGGAGCCTGGCCAAGCTCTGGGCTCGGCTTTGTCCCCATGGGGGTCAAGAACAGAAGAGACATAGCATGACTCAGTGGCATGGAGAAGAGCTGCTGTTCCCACCTGGCTGGCACAGGATGGGGGACAGCAGGGCTGGGGGTTCTGGTTTCCCCCTGCCCCATCTCCCACACTTCCAGATGGGTGAGCTCCTTGCCATGGTGCGGGCCAGCCCTGCACAGCTGGGGACATGACACCGCTGTGGCTTAACAGAGCAGATGCCAACTTCTTCGCTTTGGCAGCAGCCGGGGGAATGGGAGGAAGCAGTCGACCATGCACCCTTCCACTGAAAGGGTAATCCCACATGGCCATGCTCACCCTGGGGCCCGTTCCAGTGGAAACGGTGTCCACCTTCCATCTTTGGGGCTGGGGAGAGACCAGATGCTGTGCAACTGGTGGCTCTGCTTGCATGGGGGAGCGCTGCTCACTTCTGTCCTGTCTGGGCTGTCATGGGACAGCTCGTGGCCTCCCAGCCATGCCAGGACAGAGCTGAGCCCTCGCTCCCTTCCTTGAGGTGGCCAGAGTGGGGGCAGCTGATGAGCTGGCAGCAGCGCCAGCAGATCACAGGCAGAGCCTCTTGGTTCTGCATGGTTCATATGAATGAGATCCTGCCTTTGCCAGTGGCATCCTGGCACCCGGGGAGATGTGACTGTCCTTGTGCAGGCAGGTCTGTGCTTGCTGCCTTCAGTCCCACAGCAAAAGCCTGGTGCTTTCTCAGGGCAGCTCCCTCCACCAACACAAAGGCCAGAGATGGAGTGGTCCATGTCTGCCACGGCTTCCACAGGGTTCTTCACCTTCAGCAGCTCCATCTCAGAGGACTCTCTGTGGCTTCATGGAGGTTCAGCAGTGCTGGCTGGGAGCATGGCCACAGGGCTGGTTTGTGTCTAGGAGTGACTGGCAGCCACAGGTGATGCTACACACTGAGCAGATGCAACCTTGTGGTATTTAGAGGTGACCAATGTCAGCCTCTGTGGACACCGACCTGCAGGATGCAGGATGAGGAACAAGCACCATGGGGCAGGCGTCTTCCCCAACCCAAGTGAAGGGGCATCACAGACAGCCTGCCCAGACCCACATCCGTGCCAAACTGAAGACTCAACAGAGCCTTTCCCCACCACAGCCCCACTTGGAGACACCTGCTGAGGTCCCTTTGGTCCCTTCCTCCACTCTGTGAGGGGCTGCTCCAGGCAGACGGGGTTGACTGGGGCTACCATGAGGCCAGTTTATTGATCTTCAGTTTTTCTTCTTGGTGAAGTTCTTTGGCAAATCCAGCCTGAGTTTGCAGGTAACACCAGGGTGACCAAACCACCTACTCCCAGCCAGCCAGACTCTGGATCTGACTCTGCTATAAAGCCCTGTGAGAGGTCTGCAGCCACAGAAAGAGCAGAGAGTCAAAGTCCCAGGTCCTGACTCTGGTCTCATGCTTTAACGTCACTCTCTGATGCAAAGGCTCTGACTTATGCTGGCAGAGATCAGGCTACTGCTGCTCAGCACCATGAGTTGGTCATTACTTGGGTGCTGTGGCGTGGGTGGGCTGGAGGGTCAGTGGGTTGCCTTGTGCCCAAACTCTGGTGCTGGGAGAGTGTGAAGAGCTCTGGGACCAGGAGCTCTCCTGTTTTATGTTGCTCTCCTCTGCAGCAAAGGTGAGGTCATGGGGGACTTGAAGGAGACTTCCCAATGCTGCTGTTGGAGGTACAGGTGCCCACAGAGTTCTGAGGGTTTCCAATGGGACAATACCAGCCTCAGCTCTTTACAATATTAAATCAGCTAAACTCTGCTTTTTTTACCTATCTGCCTAGAAACTTTGGCTGAAGCAGGAATGCCGGCAGTCAACTGGACCGAACCACCAGAGAGGTCTCAGCTAGTCCTGGCTGGAAGGGGCAGCCTGCAAACCCCAGGGACCAAGATGTCCACAAACCGTTCAGGCTGGGGACAGCCTGCGTTGGCTCCCTGCTGTGCTGAGGTCTCCCACCTCCCCGCAGCACCCTGGCCCTGCAGGGACCCCGTTAGACACCTTGCTCAGCCTCCCACCCGCACCTGCTGTGGGCTGACCAAGGTGGGGGGCACAGGCCCAGCCTCAACACTGTCTGGAGGCTACCATTCCCCCGGCAGGCTGTGGGAAGCCGGGACCCTGCCAGCGGGGAGCGCCCACCCCTCCAGAGAGCGGGGATGGGGCACTCAGTCCCCTCCTGGGGTGCCCTACCCTCTCCCGGGCCACCCTCCTCATGGCACCTCCCTCAAAGGGCCCTTCCCGAGGTACGTCCCCAGGCCCGGGCCGCTCCCGGCACTGCACCAAGGGACCGGCCCCGTGTCACTAGAGCCCACGCCGGAGGTCCTGCTCCTGTCCCAGCCCCGGCCCTGGGGGTGCGGGGAGCCGCGGGCCGGGGATACCCAGTCACAGTAGGAACGAACGCTTCGCGCGTGAGGCCTTCTGGGCGCTGCCGCGGCCCGTAGGCGGCCTCTGACCCGGAAGTGGACGGTGGGGGGCGTTGGGACATTTAAACGGCGCGGAGCGGCGTGGGGGGAGCGGTGCGGTCGGTGAGTGGTGGGGCTGGGCCCGGCCCGGCGATCCCTCCGCGGGGCCGTCACCGGGGTCCCGGGCGGGGTGAGGGGGGGGGGGGAGCGGCTCTCCCGCCGGCCCCGGCTGCGGTCAGGCCCTGTCAGCCCCGTGGCAGCGGCGCCGCCGTGACGAGGGGCCGGGCCTGGCCGTTTACTGGGTCGTCCCGGGGTGAGGGCTCGTCCGGAGGGCTCGGCGCGGCCCACTCCTGCTTCGGGCCCCGGGGAGGAGCGGTGGGAGCCCGGGATGCGGCCCTGAGGGGGAGTTGCCGGCGAGAGGGGCGCCCTTGGGAGGCGGCGGGCGGGGGGCTGCCCCAGGTCGGGCCCCGCTCCCGGCGGGTGCGGGTACCCCGCAGCCCTGCTCCCGGTCGTGCCGCTGGTGCTGCAGCGGGTGCGCCCATCCTCGCTGCTGTGCGCTGGCTGGGGGCCTCGGATATCTACCCCACCCGGGGACACCTCGGACTACCCTGGGCGCCGTGTCCAGCGTGGTGACAGGCGGGTCCCGCTCTTCAAAAACAACCAGGGAAAAATAACCAGGGAGAGTTTTCATCCTGGGCCCGGCTAAGCGAGCACCTTCCCTCGGCGCTTTTTTCTCGGCATTTCACCCATCCGGTCCCGCCCGTGGGAGCACGGCAGAGTGGGCACACCTTGCACCCACCTCTGCCTCCTTGCCGCTGCCAGGCTGCGAGGGAGCTGCCGATTCCTGGTTGCCCACGGAAAACTAATGATGAAACCGTAGTGCGTG
The DNA here is from genome assembly GCF_963921805.1 of Phalacrocorax carbo. Classification (NCBI taxonomy): domain Eukaryota; kingdom Metazoa; phylum Chordata; class Aves; order Suliformes; family Phalacrocoracidae; genus Phalacrocorax; species Phalacrocorax carbo. The sequence goes on along the minus strand of NC_087519.1, from coordinate 36,978,387 downwards.
GGGGCTTGTAAGCCTGTTTTTGTCTGTGCTTCTCTGCTCGGGTTGCTAACTTTAACGTGATTAGCAGTCGCTATCACGGGCTAAAGTTGCAGAAATTATAGTGGGGGCGAGGAGTGAATGTTTATTCTTTACTTGTAAATAAAGATGGCAAACTCCTGTATCCCAGAACCGGTGTTTGGAGAGTAGTCTCACTGGCTTTTATAAATGTTATCTACTTCTATTGCATTGGCAACGGGAGAAGGTGACGTTAAAAGAAAGCTTGCTGTAGACCTACCCGCCTGAGGGTTTTGTAATAGCACAGTAGCAGGTCAGTGTATTAGAAAAGTTTAGTTATTGGCCAGCACCAATGGAAAATCTTAGGAACAAGAATCACAAACCACACAATTTTTCCTATTTGTTCAGGGATTTTTAGTTTTTGCTTTGTATTGTGAAGCCTGTTCACATCCGTGCTCAATTACTTAAGTAAATCTCGCTGCAACATACGTTGTTTCTCAGAAGGGGCCAGAGTAAGCACTCTGAGGTGGAGTTGGCACTGCAGTCCTTGGTCCCTGCTGGATGATGCCCTGTGCCCAGGCAGCATGTGCGTGGAGGAGACTGCCTCAGTGCTCATCCTCTGTGCAAGGGCAGCAAAAGGGGGAAGAGGGCTGGGTAAAGGTGAAGAGAAATTCCAAGCAGGATGGGAGTAGGGGTAGGAACATAAATTTCTCTTCTGCTGAGCTCTGTATTCTGTCTGCCCAACACCCCTGTGCTTAGAGAAGTGAAGAGAGAGAGGTTTAATGGACAGTGTCTTTATTTTAGCTTAGAGTCCAGTGCCCCTCAGTTCTGGCATAGAGGAGATGACAGTGATCCCTGAAGTTCTTAGCCAGGGTGAAGTTCAGATGTTCATCTTCAAACATGTCTTGAAGAAAAAAATGAGGCATTTTTCTGAAAGCCTGCACAAGCCAGCAGTTGTGCTGGGCTCCATTATAAATATATTTTTATATCCCTCTTTGATGTTAGATACAGCAAAACCCATTGCTATGTCCCATCCATACCTATAATTTAGCTTAATAGTAGCTGAGGACAATTTACTAGATTGTTTCACTCCAAAAACTTAACAAGCTAGAGCAGCTGAAACAGGATTGAAACGTTCCTGATCTACTTAAGTTCCACATTTGTGCCATAAAGGTGGAGGCATAATACCATCTACAGAAACTGGTGCTGGATAGAGTGGCAGCCGATGTGTCTCAATCTCTAAGAATTATGAGCTTTTGTAAGATAGATAGTTGTGCTGGGGGACTTATTGTATGTTAGTCACACTGTCAGTGAAGTTACGGCTAGAAAGAGAAGCTGTGATGGTTAGTCTTTGTATTTGAAGCAAATGTCCTATATAATCCAGAAGTGTCAGTCACTGTGTGTGTGGGGTAACAGGCAACGTACGCTTTTTACTGCAATGCTGAAGCACTTCAGTAAGGACGCAGTTATTTTTGAAGACTCCAGGTTGAATGTGACAAGACTTTACTTCTGCTAACTAATGCATTTGATACAGTCTGTTGGTTACTGCCTTAATTTACCTGGCTTTTTCAAAGGCAAGGAAGAGCGGAATAAAGGAATCCCTTATATTTGGGGTGTCAGCCTCAGGACAAAAATCCCTGTTTTCTGTGGGACATGGGCAGGTACAGCTAATGGGCCATGGTCACTCCTAGGTCGCTGATGGGGATTTGGCACAGGGCAGATGTTGAGTATAGTGTGAAACTCCTTCTCCTTACTGGAGTGACTTATCAGCCCAGAATTTCTGTAAAGGTCCATACGTTATCATTTAGTACATTTTCATGCCTTTTAGTGTAATCGATTGTTTGACACTTTGTTTCAAGAAAATAACCCTTTTCCCCCCCCATGTCTATTTATAACTCTTTGAAGTTTGGGCCTTTTACTGCACTATGGATCATCTGGGTTATGTGAGAAGTACTGCTTCTGCCCAAGGTGCCAAAGAGGGATTGAGCAAGCCTGCTGCTCCCCAGAAGAACGCATACACAAGGCTTGTGCAAAAGCACCACAGTGGACGGTTCCGGTCCTATTTGAATCACATTGCACAGAAGATGCAGCTAGACGAGAGCACCTCTAGTGACCTCAGCTTGGATCTGGACCCACCACTGAGGGGAGGCCTGGTGGGGGACAATCCAGCTAGGAATGGGTTGAATGTGCACAGCTATTCACCAGTCCAAGCATCTCACCTAGAACAGCCCATGCCTGGAGGATTTGAGAACGATAAACCCCAAACCACTCTGACCAGATGTTCTCATAAAAAAAATGCCATTGTTAGCCCAGAAGGAGACTTGGAGGTGGAGGAAGACTGTTATGTACATCAGTGTGGAGCTGCAGCTGACTTGTTAAATATGAGTGATGCCCTGGGTGGGAGAGTATCGAACAGCCTGAGACACCGAGCAGCCTTGCAGAAGTCTTCTGGGTCTGATGAAAAGGATGAGGAGGACATGTGGAGGAAGAAACATAGGAAACGAGGCAGATGTCCTGCCAACACAGATACAGCAACTGGACACTTGTTGACTGAGCAGTTTAGTGAGGATGTGCTGGCAATAAATGCCAGGAAAACCAGTCACTTGTCTCCAGGTCAAGTCCAAGGTGAGTTCACACGACTGAACTGTTTGGTCCATTTGCTACAATTACTGTGGAATTGAATGCGATGTTTTAGTCATGAGTGAGTTAACATGAACCAGTTCAACTCTGTCCAAGTTAGTCAGCCCTTAGTTACCTGTGGGTGGCTTTGTCCTGGTTTACAAGTAAGCCATCCGGCATGTGCAAATGGCTTCATGTGGAGCCAGTTCGGTACTGGCAGGACGTAATCCCCTGGCCTAGGCTCTGTGAATGTGGCTGTGCTGTTTCCAGGATCAGCTCAAGACTAGGAGAGCCCAATTTCTGTGGTGTAGAGTCCAGATTAATAAGACTGCTGGATCTGAGCTGACTCAGGGCAGAGTCACGCTTTCCTCTGTATTGCCTCTTTGGATCTGGAGTGCTTGTGTGCCTTTGTGGAGGGTCCAAGTCCAACTAATACTCAGGGCGTAAGATGCCTGTGTAATATCTAATTCCTGATACACAGTGTTGACTCCAGTAAATTCTGCTGTTGGTAATAGAGAGACCACATCTTGCAGTAGTGAAGTGAACATGACTCTTAAATGCAATGTTTAAGACAAAAAGCCCACTTATGGAGATAAGTAGAATTCTTTATTAAACACCCAAAACACAGCATCAACAAGCAGCCAAAACCAGGCAGTTTAAATTTGATCTCTCAGCATAATGGGTTAAAACCTCCTCTGAAAGTTATTTATGGGGAAATACTTGGATAGCCTGATCTTGTGAGCTACTACTGGAGGAACTCATAAATGTCACCGTATTAAATTCACTGTAACAAGTAGAAGAGAGATCGATTTTTCATATGGGTAAGATGGGCCTGAGGCCTATCGCAAGTCTTGGATTGGAAATCAAGTAAATATTTAACTAAACCAATCTTACAAAACTATGCCCTATCACTCAAGGGAGCCAAGTAATATGCTTTTTACAGGGTTTGCAGTATTTTTGAGGCTGTGACAGTAGATTATGTGCTAACGTTGGTAAACTTTCATGAGTTCTTGCGAGACAGATCATGGTTGGAGATTTAACACAAGTACATTATGCTAAAATTTGTTGATGGGCTTGATTTTGGGGAGTTTTTTTTATTCTGCATGCTTCATTGTAACACTTTCATGCTAGCCTGTTATAATAGACTTTGCTACTTTTCAACCTGCAGCTTTTGGAGAGTAGGGAAGAACAGGTAATGGAGATGGAGAGTCTAGAAGGCTTACAGTTTGTAGCCATGAATATGATAGGTGCCTACATGGATTTTAGTCTAAAATAAAAATACCCTGGCTTTCAAAAGCAAGCACCCACAGTTTCCTCCTGCTCTAGCTAGGAGTGGGGTTGTACAAACCTTTTGAAAACTAGTTGTTTGTTTAGTGTAAAGACCTAGAGCAGAAAATGCTGACCCTCATGTTTGACCTCCCAGGTGGAAAACTCACACTGTGGGAAAGATTACTGGAAAATTATTTGCTTAACAGTGACACCCTTCCTCTTCTTCCTCCACATGCCTCCCCAGCCACCCTTCTGTATAGCTGAGTCTGGTTACTCTCCAGAACACTTGCAGGGACATGAAAACAGTTTCTTGGGGAGGAAAGAAATAGGGGGAAAAAAAGTAATTTAATTCAGAGAAATGTCTTTCTGCTGTTCATTTTGAGTACGTTTTAGCACTCTTGTTTAAGTGAAATGAAGGTTTTACAGTATGCAAGTGCTTAGGTATAAGAACTCACACATCATAGTCCCAGATTAACATTTTCTCACTTCAAAGCTTGTCTGCCTCTCTTGATGCTGATATAAGTCATATTACTTCGCACAGGCAGATGTCTGGTTTGATCAGTTTAAATCAAGGCTTGTGAAACTGTGATGGAAAGAATCGCTTCTGTCATAGCGGTGAGGCATATAATCTTTTCAGTAGTGACATTTCCTCACAAATTAACTCTGTTCAGGCTGTTGCAGGCTTTCCAAAAGACACTCTGAGCTAATCTCAAAGCCAAGCATCTCTATTGCTTGTTTTCATTGTCTTCCTCTTAACAGCTCTTTGGCTCAGGCTTAGCCGTGATCAGTTTTGCAGTGATCCTAAAACTAAAAGTGCTAAAATTGAAGGCAAACAGAGGACTGAGAAAGCCCTTTGAGTGCCCTGGGGCAGGCTGTGGGTAGTGAGGGGCTGATCCCTGTTAATGTCCTTGCAGCAGTTCCTGTGGCCTTGGGGGAAAGCAGAGTGGTTTGTGGAGCCTCAAGCAAGCATCACTGAGCCCTGGAGCTCACGGGTGATGATGTGTTGCTGTCCATGGGAAGCACTGAGGATTACCTTTGTCATTCTGTACTGTAAGGTCCCAAGATGAGGCTTGGGGGGATAAAATAATTTCTAGTTATTTATTAGAATAATTAAATTCAGAGGAATGAATAATAGTTTCATAGCAGATAATTAAGAGACTGACCGCGGCAGTCTCTTCTGGTGTTCCATGTAGTGACTGCTTTTCTTAAATATTGGAAACCTGGCAGTTGAGACCTCCGAGTGTGAAGAAAACTCCATTGTCCCTTGTCTGAAACATGTGACACAGTCATGAAACTGCATGTTGGAGTCACTCTACAGTATCAGCAGTCTTGGTTTGGGAAGATGAAGCTGTGTATAGATGCATTCCACAGATTGTGTCTTCTTTCTGTGCAGCTATAACCTCTGCAAAATTGCCATAAAGCCTCCTGTTCTGAAGTTTCTTCTCAAACAAGCACCCCAAAAGACAGAAAGTAATCCTAAAATGCCACTTTAAATTGTAATGCTTATAGTTTGTCATCTAATACAATTACCCTGCTGGTATTTTCCCCCTGAATCTCCAGTCCTCTAGGTTCTTCGGGTGCTAAATTTGGCTGAACTTCCATAAGAGAAAGTTGTTCATGAAGTCCTCTGGGTTGTTTTCTGGTTTTGATCAAAGGCTTTATGGGTTTTCCCACTTCAATCCAGAGTTAGTCATCAAAATCTCTTTTCAGACTGACTGATGTTTCTGTCACAAAAAGGCTTAAAACTCCCTTTTCCTTGAGGACAGAAGTACTGACTCTTTCTGCGGCATCTGTCACATTGTAGTAGTTGAGATTTGCATGGCTGCTGAGTGGAACTTCATCTGAAATACCTGTGCTGCATTGCTTTATCAGTAAGTAGGTTAGAACAATCTACATGCTTCATTCAGGACAGCACCATTTTGGTTGCTTTTTAAGTATGTGCGCTTCTCAGCCTGTTTTTGAGGAAACGATGCTGTTTGATAATACATTTCTGAGTCTGCTGGAAAGCCTAAAAAGCAAACATCTGCAGAAGAGAACTGTGCTCCAAACGTGGAGTGCAGCATGCTCTTTGGGAACATCATCTCCTGGCCATCCTTGATTTCAGAGGATCTAGGGAGCTTGAGTACCTGAGAGTGGGGTGGCTTTATTGATGCTGAAAGCTTGGGTGGAGCAGGATGCTTGTGAGGCTGATTGGTATGAATAGATCCAGATTTTGCAGGACTGGATATACAGCCTCAGTCTGTATCTGCAGACATCCTCCTCGGGAAGAACACTGCCACCAGCTTTGCTAGGTAGCCTTCTGAGGCTCCTCTCACTAAAAGCTTCATGGGTTTATGATGTGATGGAGGTATCTTGCCCATCTGTCAGGGTCAGCATGCCCCCTGAGTAGAAACAGACGATTCCTGGGTAACAACATGCCTCATCTGAAACAGTGTAAGATTTCCACGGCCCTTTCTGATTTATCATCCACCTGACACTTGGCGTTTATTTGCCCAGCCTGTGGTACTTAACCAACTTGGGCAGCTTCCATGGAGGAGTGGCGCTGGCAGGCAGGCTGGTGTTTAGCATCATGGCTTTAAAAACAATTGTTGTTGTTGGATGGTGGTGCTGTGTTTGTGGCTGCAATCCTGACATTTAAAATGTTCAGGATAGGTAAAGGAAATTTCCTGGAATGGCCTTCCTGCATGTTTGATGGGCACAGGTGATCAAGAAATACCAGCTGTAACAAGAAGGCAAAATATTAGGGGTTTTGTCTTTCCATTGTACACTGCAGTAAATGTCGTATTTGCCTTTGTTTTCTCTGTGGTAGCTTTGGAGGAAGAACCATAGCTTCTGCTTTTCTCTTCTTGTAACGCAAATTTAAGATAACGCTACTTTTTAGTGATGAGCCTTCCAGTTCTTGTGTGGTGAAATTCAGTCTTAAGAATGCTGTTATCTCCCTATCTGGCACCAGTAAATATGAGCCAGCTATCTAGTAAAGGCCACAAAATCAGCTCAATAAATGGAGAATGTTGGTTGCTGTGGAGATCTTTAAAATGTAGCTAATCTTGCCAGGTCCAATACAACGTTCCTTAGATGACGTTAATCATGGTAATAAGATATGGGAGATGAGGGAAAACTGGATTTACTGTATGGCCCCATCTGAGAAACACATGAAAAATAGAATGCTCCTTTCTCTAATGGTTTAGCGACGTCATCACAAACATAAATTTCTCTCTTGCTTTTGATAGAAAAAAATGTTGCATTCCTGAGTCTTGTGCAACTCATGTTTTTGGCTAACATCAGCTATAGTACGTGAGTTAATATCTGATGTATCCTCTCTTGGGGAGGTGAGATCCTGCCCTTGCAGGGACTGTGGCTTTTGTATATGATTTAATAACTGTCTTCCATGCACTTTATCAGAGTCCTGAGCACACCGTGCAGGACTGAGTTCTGCAGCAGGAGCCCTTGCATTTGGCAGCAAATCTTTAGTAGCTCCCTTCACCTGCTAGTGTTCATGTGAAAATATTTATCGGTGGAAACACTTGTTGCTGTTAACCTCCTATTCTTTTTTTTAAAAACTATGTTTTTTCTTTTCTTTAGCTCCAATCTCTGAAGTTAGGCCCCCATTATGTAGCTCAGGTAACTATGCTTGTCAGTGTGATGTTAATCCCAGGAAAATAATAGGCTAATATAAGAATGGAATTAATTTTTAATTAGTTTTAAATTTTTTCTTTAATGTTGACTTTTCATCATATTATGGAACAAAGGTCCTGTTGACCTCCCTTAGTGTCAGTTTCTTATGAGCTTAGAAGTTTGATGATGAAGGTGTGAGTATGGATGCTAGTGTGTTAGCATAATAAAATCACAGCATATGTGTAATGGTTTAAAGCTCTTTAGCTGAACTAATTAAATGCAGCAAAAAATTGAGAAATGTTACCAACAGGTGTGTCTGGTTCCTGCAGTGTCATGTTCTGACCCTGTGCTGTTTAATATTTCTGTCAGTCATTGGGAAGAAAACTTACAAGTAGTATTGGAAGTTTTTTTGGATGACTTGGAGACCACAGGGAGCATTGAATAATGGGGCAGTTACTGATAGCCGTCTGGATCACTTGGTGGACTGGGAACAGGCAAAACAAAATCCATTTATTGGGCCAGTGTAGAGCTATGCTAGCAGTGTGAGGAACCTGGTATGGGAAGCAACAGCTTGGAAAAAAGTTTTGAGCTTTTGATGGATTAATCAGCTGAACATCCCCCTCCTGTGAAATGTGGCCAAAAGGGTAATGTATGAGCATGGGGATTGGAAGATGGAGTATGGACTGTGTGTGTCTGGCACAGCAGCAGCAGCTTCTGGAGTGTTGTATCCTGTGGTGATACCCTCTGTTTGGGGCGGATGGTGATGAATTGATGAATACTCAGAGGACAGCCACAAGGAAGATTAAAATGCTGTGATCATGAGTGAATGATTTGAGGAACCCTGCTTTACTTATCAAAGAGATGCTTGGAGGAAGGGAGCTCTCAGTAAATTGCCTACATGGGGAACAGATGTTCAGTAATAGGCTACTCACTTGAGCAGATTATGATATAATGCATTTGAGGCTAAACAAATCCAGGCTTGAAATACATCACAATTTAGCAGTGAGGGTGAATGACCATTGGAACAGTTTTACCAAGACTTGTGGTATGTGGGCTGTCACTGGCACATTTAAAAGCCCTGATAACAAATTCTACCCCTGAAATATATGCTGTAGTTCAAAAAGGAATTCATTTGAAAAAACCTTCTGCCCTCTGCTATCCGTGAGGTCAGCCAGCCCTCACACCCCAGTCAGCTCTGGCCTGTTGTTCAGATAATCTCTGAAGTGTCTCCTTCACCGGGGGTACCGAGGTAGGTAGGACAGATGCTTTGCTGCTGGCTTCAGTGGCTAATTGCAATTCCTCTCCAGGCCATGGCTGCTGCAGGGCTTTCACCACTGCCCTGCTCTCCAGCCTCTGCTTCTGCCTCTCCTGTCCTATGTGCTGGTGTCCATCTCTTGCCCTCCCACCTCAAGCCTCCCCCATGGAATGCTGTGGGCTGCATGTCCCTTACTCCCTCTTCTGGGGAAATCTGAGTTATGGAGAGTTGAAACTTGGCTGGGGCAGGATGGAAAACAAAATGTTGGGATTTCTTGCATAAAATAATATCTTCTGTGACAAAAATAAAAATTTCCAGGGTGCTGAAGGAAAATGTCAACACTAGTAGCTGCAACCCTCAGATGTATGGGGCAGGTCATGCCTTGGATAATGTGTTAGGCTCTCCACAGGCACAAGCCTGCAGCGATAATGTGTTTTCATTCAGTTCATATGGTTTTGAGCATTTTTTCCCCACAGTACTAAGGGTTGAGAATTATGTGCCTACTACACTGAATGGGCAGTGTGGGGAATGGTTCATCAGCAAATCGTCTTGTTCTACAGCACATTTGATAAACTCAGGATATGTATGAATCTGAAAGCAGTTCTTTCATTTCTTCAGCTGTTAATGTCTTCTGGTACGTTAGCACCTCCTGACAGGTATTTTGCCTTTCAAAGCCTCTTGACTTCCTCTCATCTTTGAGCAACTTGCTTCCTACAAACTACTGAAGCCCAGAGAAATCAAAGAGAGAACTTCCGCAATATTATGCTTTTAAAGTGTTTTTCTTGAAGTGTTGAAGAAGCCTTTTCACAGTGTAGTGGCTGGATAAAACAAAGAGCAAAAGGTATTGTGGAAGATGGTTTGGGAGGATGGAAGGACAAGGGGGCAGCGGAAGCAGCCCTGACCCACATCCTGAGACAGGAGTGGAAGCCTGGAGGAGTGCAGTCATCAGGCGGAGTAGGTAGTTAGGAGGTCATGAGCAGGGTGGAGCAGGTTCACAGAGGGTCCTGAAAACCAGAAGAGCTGTATCCCCTCCCTGACAACGCTGCTGTGCTGCTGCACGCAGCTGGAGCACAGTAACTATTTTGATAAACTTTTAGTCTATTGCTACTAAATGAGTTTCATCACCAACCCTTAGTTCAGAGCCTGGAATGATGTCTTTGGCTCTTGCACTCATGTAGTATTCCTACAACACAAACCCTGCTGAGGAATTGAACAAAACTGCAATTACTGTCTGACTTACTGAAGTCAAAGTCCTGCAAGCATCAGGATGCTTGGAAGTGTTTTGGAAGAGGAATCATGGTGTCATGGGCACATGATCTTGGTGGTCAGGAATAGCTTCCACGGCATTGTTTTCTGCAGCAGAAAGAATCCATTGTGCATTTTTCTTCATTTCAGTTTTTCAAAGCATAAGCCCTTTCAGAAAGCCAAAGTCAGCAAGGACATTTTAATTTTCCCTCCATATTGAAATCTAGGGGCATGCAGCACAGAAGTTTTAAATAAGTATGTGTAGCTTCAAGCAAAAGGTTGGTGGCAACATATGTTTCCCTCATTTCCATGGGTTCTGGAGAAGAACATCTGTCTCTGCTCCTGACTTTCCTGGGTATCCATGGTCATGCCACTTCATTTTTGCTACCCCCATCTCTAAGTGGGGATGTTTCTTCCTCAGTGGCATGTTGTAAGAATGCTGAATGTCTGAATCTTTTACAAACAGCTATAGTGGCACAGTCACCTCCAAAAGCAGCTCATGGCCCTATGAACTCACTCACAAACCATGGCAGCCTGTATTTCCCCATCCAGGGGTCACCAGCTGGGGGGCCAGGCTGCCTTTCTGCAGCCAGCTTGTCCTGCATGTGGCAAGGATTCCCTTTGTGCTTTTTTTCTTGGTCTTTCAATTCCTCTGTGCATATTTTGGCAGACTTTCTGCCAAAAATGCTTAGAGAATCACCTTCTCCAAAGAGGCAAGGAGAGAGGGAACAATGAATTTGTTCCCAGGTGCACAGATGGCTCACAGCTGGACTGTGTCCTGGTGCATGAGCACGGTCACACTGGTAGACATGCTGCTGGCTGGCACAGGTGGAGGAGCTGTGCTGTGTTGTGCAGGGTTGCTCGTAACCAGTTGGGCTGCTGCTAGAGGAACCGGTTGCTTTGAATCACTATTGGAATCACATGAAGAGCTGTTTGGACAGGCCTTCACTTTAAGCGCTGTCTTCTCACTTTATTTTGATTTGTCTAGATGGTGGAAAGTTACAGCTCAGATTTATGCTGTGGCTGGGCCCTGGTCGCCCATTGTAATGGGTCAATTAGTGGAGACCAGTGGGCATGGGAGCTAGTTCTGGCATCTGGATTTCAATACATCATCCACTCGGTTCAGGTCATTTGCATAGGATTTACATTTTGGCTGAGCCTGTGCATGTAAATACAGGTCTGCATTGTTTCTCTTCTTTGAATGACTGTTTAATTAACTTTAAACTTAATTATACAATCTGCCATCTGCTTAAATCCCTACAGTGCTGTCATATCACCATCCTTTTCCATTTCCGCTAAGATATTTCCTTTCCCGGAAGTTTGCCCTACTTTTTAAGTATTAAGATAATTTTAAATCATTCCCATCCTTAGTTATTTTTGAGGAGGACTCACAGCGAGGTTGTGGGATCTCCCTTTAGCTCTGTGGTCAGGCTTGGACTGAGCACAGGAGTGTGCTGCAGAACCTCCAGTTTAGGATTCTTTGAGTTTGCATTTCATCAGAGAAAAAGGATCTCTTTTTTTCCTTATTATTTGCTCGTGATAGGGAGAATGTGCTCTCAGGCTTTCTCTCAGACCCCAGATTGAGCATCTTGAAATACTGCCTACCAGGTTTATCTCCTGAAAGTCTCTTTGCTGCAACGAAACCTCACTGAACTGATAACGTATCTCAAAGTCTTGCCTTTCCACTCCTACATCTCTAATGAATTCTTTCCCATGACATCCTCATTTCTCTCTATTGCTTTATCTTTAATCTTGAGCTATCTACTTTATTTAACCGGTTTGCTTCAAGATACTGTAAAATGCATGGAAGTGGTTCTGTTCCAAGGCTATCGGAGAACTCTGAACTCATTTAATTCATGTTGAGGGCAGTGTTGAAGCACGGCTGCTCCTAGCACAGGCTGGAGCGGAGCTGAGCTCATGGGGAGGTAGTGGACGGGTTTTGGTCCTGTTCGTGTTACTGGGGCTCTAGCACAGAGTTTTGCTTGAGATATCTTCCAAGGATCGTCTTTTTTTTTTCTTGCTGGTACAGAACTCTTTCCCTGAGCAGCTATATCAATAGTTGCCTTTATGTATTTCCTTTTAAAAGAAAATAGAACAAAAAAAGTACTTGGCTGTTACCATTAGGGGGACATTTAATCTCTTAAATCAGCAAACTATTTTACAAAACATAAATAGCTAGTTACTTCTGGCCTGTCTATGACCAGTGTTTTTTGTTGACATAACTTGCATTTGAGATCACTTCAGTGGTGTTTGTTGGTTTTGCCTGTTGTTTTTGCCTGTGTGTGGTAACTCGATCCTGGATATTGTAGTAGTCATTTAAGTGCTTGGAGTTTTTGAGTTAGTCCCTTATATAATATGGCATATACTGGATGTCACCGGTACATTAGAAATTAAAAACAGTCTAACAAATGCATTTTGGCTTTTAAAATTTGAGAGGAAATTATTTTAGAGGTTTCTTTGAGCAGAAGAAAACATTGAATAGCTTTTAAATTGCCTGTTTAAACATGAAAGGGAAAGACATGTGGATCCTAGCAAAACCACCCTGATGTTAATGCACTTTGTACTGGCAAAGCATGCTTTTGCTTGTACATTTTATTTGACTTTGGAGGATGAAACAAATAGTTGCCTGGTACAGCAGTGTCAATGCTACGTCTGTGTCTGTGTGGAGTTACCAGCCAGAAACTGCTTCCCCCAGATCATCAAAGCTGGCAGAGTTAAGATTCATAGAAGTACCTGGGATGGATTGTTCAGGGGCTATGTAGGATTTGGGATGTTTTGGGTCCTAGATGCCTTTGCAAAACAAGGCAGAGGTTCCATCGGCTAAACTCTTGTATTGAGACTATTAATATGCCCTGTCACACATCAGCATCTGTAGTGGCTCATAAAGTTGTGGTAGGACTTCTTGGCAGGTCGTGGAGAGTATTCCTTTGCTAAAAGACCAAATCTGATCGTATCTAAAATTTGCTTTGCGAATTCTGCCAGGAGCCAGGGGCCAACTTGAACTTGTAGATCTGTGAGGTGATGCCTTGGGCTGCCACATGGCTGGAGTCTAATTCCTTTGGTCTCTAGTAAGGATGAGCAGGAGCATGCTTTATTTAGCTTTCTTGCCATGCTTAACCTAGTCTGACTGAAAAGGGAGTGTACGACTAAGCATCAGGCAACAAGCTGGCATCAGAGTGGTTCTAATAGTTGGTTAATTCCTGCTTTTGGAGGTACAGCAATGTAGGGTGACCCTTCATTTGGTAGCTGCCATGCCTTCTAGCTCATGGGTGTGTCCTTACATTGTTTTCCTAAGTGCATAGCTGTATTGTCTTGAAGAGTTAAATGTCAGGGAATGTCTTCGAAGGTTTGAAGGAAACTGGTTTAAGTCACTGAAATGTGTCAGCAATGAAATGAAACATTGTAGAAATATGGACAAATGTTTAGCAACTGTGTGTTGAGAGTGTCTCATTAACTGATAACAAATTGTTCTACAGCATGTTATCAGTTCTGGGGATATGCTTCTGTTTCTTCTCACGCTTATGCTAACTGTAAAGTGGGGGTATTTGAAAGATTCCTTTGCATATCTAGATCATGGTCTAATGCTGGGAAGCAGTGGAAAATCCTCTTAGCAACAGCAGAGTTAGCAGAGGTGTTGATACCCAGTCACGGTCTGGTAGAGGTAAGTAGTAGGTGGAAGTATTTTGTGTTGGAAAAGTTTGTAACAATATTGTTCCATCCAACGCTTTCAACATAATTCTTGGTTTTTTTTAAACATAAAAAGAACCCTTACTTGTTGAGATAGCTGTCAGTGGGGTGAGAGTTCTAAACCTGTAGAGGTGTTACGAGCACAACTGTTGTGATGCTCTCACAGTTCTGCCCGCCCCAGGGAGCTGGGTTAAATATAAATAGTGTAGATGGTAACAAAGCTAGAAGTTTAGTTGGAGGTAAAAATGCCTAGTGACATGGTAGAGGCCCTTTGACAGGAAAGGGAAAAGCTATACCAGGGTGTCCATACGTTGGAATTTATTTAGATCTCTCAAATAAAACTAGTTCTTGCTGGATCCTGGGTGGGAGGTATTCAGGGAGTTATAGACATGCTGATGAAAATTCACTGAGGAATACTTTCCTTCTGCGCTGGTAGAAATCAAGTAGCTTGTCAGGTGTTAGAGGGCAGTTGGAAATGTTTTATTTTTGGTAAATAAAATTGAGGGTCTTGGTTCTTTCTTGTGTAAAGCAATATGCAAATTTTAATATAAAACTAAAGACGTTCTGGCCTTGCTGACTTCATGTTTAGCTGAACATTTTAGTTGATTTAGTTGACAATCTAGTTGATCGACTGACTAATAGATGTAAATTTAATTAAATGCAGTACTTTTCAAAACCTAAACTATAGGGTGATTTTTGTATAAATTATGTCAAAATAAGCTGATTTAAAACATCTAGCCTCTTCTCTTACTGTAAGCCAGATCAATTATTCTGGGAAGCTGCCTGCATGCAATTTTTTTCCAAAACAAGGAAAGATTAATAGGTACTTAGTTTTAAAGATCAAATGTGCCATTATGTGATGTCACTGTTGTGACAGAGATGAAGTGTGATGGTTTGGATCCTAGACTGAGCTCCAGCACAGTCCTTCCAGCGGAGCTCAAACCAGCCGCTGCTGCCAGCACACAGGATGCTGGACTGGGCTCCTGGGTTGGAGCCAGCCCCCACCTCCATCCTTTCTGCTTCTTTTCCTGGTTGTGTGTTTCTACTTCCCACAGGTGCTTCCCTTGGCGAGTTTGAGGCAGTTCACTGCTCTGCATGTAGAATACCTGGTCCTATTTAGGTGTCCCTCTGCACCTTTGTAGGCAGGCTCCTTGCCTGATACAGGTGTTTGGGTTAGTTGAACCAACATGTCTCCCTCCAGAGGACTTCAGGTAATGAACAGTCAAACCACCTTTCCTTGAAGTGTTACTCTTGTATTATCTCCCATTGGAAATGGCAGAACATCTAGAAATCCCAGGCAAGTGGTGGCTCCATCCATGCTCTACATCATCTGTGCAGCCAGATAAACATACCTGAACATGTTGCATTTGCTGTGTGTTGTGAATACATCTGTGTCTTGCATTAGAGTTGCTCTGCATCCAAACTTGAGTGGTTCTGCACGTCTGGTGCATTGTGGTTCTTCAGTCCTCATGGTAGGATGTATCAACCAACCCTCAGCTCTCAGGCACTGCACCTTGGTCTCCCGTCTACTGAAGTTATTTTTCATTTTTTATTATATTTACTTATTAATTTATTTAGTCATTGATTATTCTAATCTATAGAATGTGTTAGTACTTTGTGTGACATCTTACCTTAAAAGATTTTGTTACATCTTACAAATCACACATCTGTAACAAAAAAAGTCAGACTTCTGAGACACCTGGTGCTGGAATAGAGATTAACTAAATTAGTGGTAGCAGTTATTTCAGAAAGAATAATCTCAATATATCCCCTGCTATCTATAGAGCTGTCAAGTTACAGTTTGTTTTGTGGAGTGATGTCTATTTATCCATCAGAATATTAATGCTGGGCAGCAGGGACAGCAGGGAAGTCCATCACGAGAAGTATTTCTGACTTCCAGTTTTAGGGGACAGGTGCATTACAGAAGCAATTTTTGAATCTAGTCAAAACAGGTGACAACCTGTAGTTAGCTCTCTTTCTTTTAAAAGGAGAAATACAAGAAATTAGTGTCATGCCAAATTCAGTGCGTTCCAGTTGAATGCTAATTGTGACAGTTGTCTGTGGCTTTGTAACAGGGGTGGTTTTGTTTAGCTGTAAACATCCCGGTCAAGGGGGGTCAAATACTTAGCCTCAGTGACTGTGTGTAAACGGGCTTGCAAGCCGGCTATGTCAAAGCAGAGTGTGTTTATTTGAGTAAATTTCTTTCTTTGAGTTTGTGTCCGAGTGAGCAGATGACAAATCCCACTGGAGAGCAAGCCAAAGGCTTGAGTGTGGAAAAACATGGAAGTGCTTCTCTGTATGTCTGCCTTTCAGCATGGAAAGGTGCTTCTCCACCCTTTGCTGTTGTTGTGCATTATTTTTGGTGGTAGTGGCCCCAAACTTTCTGGACTATGGCCATGGCAAGCATTGGGACAGCTCTGGTCTGTAGTGGCTAATTCTGGCTCTCAGCTCACTTCCCAACTCAAAAGACTTTTTTTTTGCTTTTTCCCCCTGCATTTTAATTTTATGCTCTCTTTTTTTTCAGCTCCTTCTTAATGACATGTTAAGATTTAGCCTCCTTTTTATCCCAAGTTCTTTAATTCATAGTAATATTTTCTGTGACTTGCTGTTGTAAAAATGAGGGCTTTAGAGGACCTTACAAACTCGTGTTATCTATTTCTCTACCTCAGGGGAAAAACTACTCTTTTTAGACAAACTCTGGCAGATGTCTGTCTCACTTGTTTTTAAGAACCTCCAATGAAGCAGATTGCGTGACCTCTCTGGGTGATCAGCCTAGTGCCTTGCTTTTTTAATAGTCTTCCTAAGATCCCTCCTGTTGCAGTTTAAGTCAGATTCCTTCACCAAAATGTCTCTGAAAACCCAATCCAGAGCAAACCGTGTAGCCAATTCAAAAGCTAGTCCGCTCAGCTCTCTCGTCCATACTTCTACTTTCAGTGTCTGAACTTAATCTCTTGACCTTTAGGGCATTTGCAGATCAGCTCATCAGGCATTTGCAAATCAGTTAATTTTAGTTCTGTCTCATTATGTGGCCCACAGAGGTAGGATTGCCTCATTTGCATCAGTTGAAACCTAAATTTGCTGCTGTGCTCTTGCCCTGCTACAGCTGCAACCTCCCTTGCCCTTGGACAGTCTCTTCCCTGAAAGCATGGGCAGAGTATGAAAAGCTTGATCATGTAGAAAGAGGCCAAACTACATTGCCCTTATCCTTATTGTCACTGAACAGAGGCCCCCTCTTCATTTCAGTTCCCCTTTGGAGACACTGCTGCAGCATTTAATCTCTTCCTGGGCTGGTCTGAGCCAGCAACTTGAGTTGTCCCTCTGCCTGTCTTGGTGTCTCCTCTCTTGAATTAGGAGGATCCCTGCTTCCTCCTGCTGATTTGCCTGTTATTATATATGGAAGTTGCTTTTTGTTTGTGACTGGGTAAAGTGGCAGTTTTCTCTTATTGTACCATATTTTTAAAGATCTCTGCTTAAGTACAGCTTTTTAAACTTTTTTCCTCGCTGCATCAGTTTAATTCTATGAAGCAATCTGTGATTTTGTTTGTGAAGGATACCATAGGTAAAAAATTTGCCTTGTAACTTGGATAGCTTCATAGCAAATAAGTTGGCATTGCACGTTTTCTGACTTGCAGGTACAAGCTTGGACCCAGGGAGCGTAGCCAAGAGGGGCTGGAAGGCAAAGCTGTGATGACATGTTCAGTATCCAGGTGGAGGGCCAAGAGGGCAGCTGCGCGGCGCTGGGTTGCATTCCAATGTGCTGATCCGTGGAACAGCGTTGGCATACTCTTTGGAAGCTGCTGCTTGCTCTCCTGGCTGTAGGGAAGGGGCTGAGGTGGTGGCAGGGAAGGAAGGGGTGAGTCTTTGCAGAATATTTTTGTATGATTGTGGCCTATTCTGAGCAGGCTGGACATTTGGAGTCTTGGCATTTCTTTGTAGTGTTGCTGTGTACCGTGCTGCCTCTGGTAGCTCAAAAGTTAATTATTCCAGAGTGGGTTGTTGAGATTTTTTTTTTCCTCCTTGATTCTTGAACTTCTTAATTAAGTTCTAGGGAAGTTATATTTTCTCACTACTTGGGGGCTTAATGGGTTGGAGGCTTTGGAAACAGTTTTAAAAATTTCACATTTTATATGCTCTAATGAATTTCCCAGGATTTTGGAAGGGTTGTACCCAACTTTAGTGTTGTAATTTCCAGAGTTTTATTTATGCTAAAATAAGTTAGTGGTGGATTAAGAGGCACAAAGAGCCAGCAGATTATAAATGAACTAATGAAGACATCATTTCTTTTGGATAAAGAATATGACTCACAGTTGTGATTTGTACTGAAGTACTGCAGACCATGAGTTTCACCAGGACCACAAGCTGTCAATGGGGTTCCTCTTCCCTCCCCTGTTATTTCAAACCTGTGTTTGATTTCAGGTGCAGAAAAGAGAGGGTTTGCAAGGACCAGAAACAACTCTGAATCTGCAAGAACTCCCCAGAACTTCGATAGGAAGAGGCAGCTCTCTGAATCGCAGACAGAAACAATGAACAATTCAGACAGCAGAATAAATCCTAGACAACTGGGAACTCCCAGAGGTATTAAAGCAGAGTGTGTACAGGCTTCAGGAACAAGCTGCCTTGAAGCTTGTGCTCAGCACTGTCAAAAGATGGGCTGGGATGAATGCTCTTAACTCTAAAATGAGCTGTAAAAGACTATTGGTTATTTGTAAAATATGATTATTCCAGGCTTTTTGGTGCTCTGAAATTGGGCACCAGTATTTCTACGCAAACTGTTCTCAGAAGTTCAGCTCTGAATACAAAGCCTCTGTACAGGTGCTGTTAACACACATACACAAGTTTGGTGGGCAAGATAACACTTATGAATTTTTGTTTGCAGGAGGATCCTATGCTGCTGTCCCAACATCAGGTGACAGAAAGAATCGAAATAAACCCACTCGAGGGAGGAAGAAGAGTATATTTGAAGCCTACATGTCAAAAGAAGATGTTTCAGCAGGACTGAAAAGGGGAGAGCTAATTCAGGTGCCTGGAACATACAATGTCCATGCTTTTCTGATAAATCTGTGGAAATCACAGGCAGTTGTTGGAAATCAAAGTCAATTGGTTGCATAACAGGGAATTGATGTAGCACTTGTAGATGTTAGAGGAAGATTTTTTCCCTTTCTTAGAAGGTTATAGAAGTGGAATGAAATCTTTTACATTTAGCTGAAGTATAGTTTTTGGATTGATTGCATGTTCTGTAAAATTCCTGATCCACACTTGTGAGGAATTGCAGAGTTCTGATTGGATGGTCTGCTAGCCATGATAGTCATTACTGTGGAGCCACTTGCTTTTACAAATGATGCTCAAAAACAAAGCAGGTGCTGGTAACCTCTGTCTTTGTCAATGTAGGTAAAAATGAATGTCCTTAGCAGGGTACTTCTTGCTGAAATTCCTCACAAAGATGTTCATTAGTCCTCAGCAATGAGGTGCAGATGCCTCTGCTTCCAGATCTACTCTTCTTTTTTCAATCTAAGAACTCTTCCCAGAAATCTCCCTCCCACAAAAAAATGGGAGAGTGATGGTGCAGGTAATGCTGTGGTCCCTGGGGTCTCATAAGGCTGTGCCTACTAGGGTACTGCAGTAACTTGTTATAAATTTTGATGCAGCTGGTTAAATTAATATCAAATGGCCAGGCAGTGGTACTGGACCCTTGATTTGCTTGCATAATTTTCTTTGTATTCCCCTAAGGTCATAGGGGTGACGCAGCCACTGATGACAGTATATGGTTTACTGAAGTAAGGCACACATAGTAGATGGAGCTGAAGAGCCCATCAAGATACAGAAAATCATGTGCGTGTGGTTATTTGCCTTGAACAGCTAGCAATAAGCATGTTCTCATTTTACAGATTCTAAAGATCAAAGATTGGACTTTGTGCTTCCATTTGGAGCTGCAAAATTGCAGCCATAATTAGGCAGCAATTCTTCTCTGAATATCTGTCTAGTGGGGGTGGACCTGCAGTTTGTGTGGGTAGCTGGATCTTAGAAGGAGTTTTGCATAAAGGCAGGCAGGGCTGAGGTTCACTGAGGAGTAGGAGAAGATGATAACATCCTAGAACCACTCTTATAGTACAGTCCTCAACATGGCGCAGTGTTCTTCAGGATAAACCTGGCATCCCAGTGAGGTGAGAGTGGCTGAGGAAAAAGAGCAGGTGGAAGTCAGTGAGGGCATGACAGACACACTGAGACACCATTTACCCAAACATGCACTGGTGCATTGCCATTTTATTAGTGTTGTAACACTGATGGGGTTGTGATATTTACTTTCATCAATACATTGAAGTTGCAACTGGCATCACCTCACTTTTTGTCTGATTTCTTGTTTTAATTGTGTAGTAATTCGTGTATAATAATATAATGGCATAATTTCTGAAGGTGTTGTGAGGATTCCACATATAAGATTGCCTGATTCTGTCCTGAAGACCAATCCGATCAGCTCTTAGCTTTCAGAAAAATTACTATGTAGCCTATCACTGCTGATGTTCAGAGTGGTCCACTGGGCTACCCAGACCTTAGACCAGTGCCTTTTTAAAGACTGTCATAGACATCCACAATGGAAAGCAAATGGTGAGGGAAGAAATGGGAGCCTCAAGCTGTGACTTCCCCCCCATGGCTGCAGTGGCATATGACAGCGACTAAAGCTTCTGCCTTACCTTCAGGAGTGTTTTTGGCATTTTGGCCATTTTTGTTAATGCAGCCTGATATTATTAAGTGCAATGTGTGTAGACTGCCTATGAGGTCAAGTGCAGCTGCAGATGAGGCACATCAGACTATGACTACTACCTGAGAATCCCACTGAAATGCTGAGTCCCAGAGGACCTGTGATTGCATGCTTTCTGGCAAAAGAATCCCTAATTCTTGTAAATGCGTAATGTCTACTCCAGGTCATGTGCTGCATAACTGGAAGAGTCATATGTACTTTCTTAGGCTGTATTGTTTTCCTTTTATCCAGTTCTGCATCTCAGGGAAACAGTTGAGGCTGTAGAGGCTGGGTTTAATAATTTAGGGATGAGTGTCAGATTATGGGCATCCCAGCCCATTCTTTCATCTTCCATCTTGAAGCTCATCTTCATCTTTGCTCATTCATACTTATGATCTCATCAAGACCATTCATCATTGCAGTCTCAACCAGGATAGGTGAGATCCTGAAAGCAACTTTAGTGAATGGACAAATATTCAGCACTGTTTTGTACAATGGTAAGAGATATAGTGAACATACACCTGTTGTGTTAATCCCCAAAAGCAGGGCACTGGCCTGGCACAGCAACCTGCAAAAAATGCTTCACAAGAGCCTGTGGAAGAGAAGAAAAACCTATTGGTCTGAATCTGATGGTTCTAAGCAAACTTGAGTGCTAGCCAGACAGCAGCATGACTCTCTGAGCAGGAGCAATCCCCTGGAGCATCCTTGGAAACACTGGATCTGCATCTATTTATGTGAGAACTTGAAAGATCTGTTAGAGAGAAAAGACCCTACCATGAACTCTGAGGATGTTGCTGGACCCTGGCAATGCAGCTACGCAAAAAAATGATCCTGAAAGCCCAACCCACAGAAACTACTGGCAGATGTGGAGATTGCTCAGATAAAACATGAGTGCCGTGAAGATTAAGCAGTCTTAGATCAGGAAGAACAAAACTGTTATCTTTATGGATGCTGATGTCTGTCAATAATATTAGTCTTAATGGCTTCCGGTATTGTATCTGACATAACTCAGTTTTTGATAAGTAGCATGGAGAAGTGTGCCCTGTGGGATTCCTTACTTTCATTTAATCATGCGACGTGTGCGGAAGTGTCCTTCCGCAAGAAGGGGGATCTGAGCTCAGCCATTTAAGAGTGCATAGACTTCCTGCTTTCCTGCCCATAAAACTGTCTGCAATGAGCAAACACCAAGCATATCGGGTTGGTTGGAAGCACATCAGCTGGTCTGAAGGCAAACAAGATTGAATAACTTCTGTGTAGTTACGTAAGCGGATGGTGTTGGCTATACGCAACAGATAGAGTCAGGTCATGTGTTAAGGAACATTGACCCAAAGGACCATAATCATCCTGTGAAGCACCAGCCAGAAACTCATGTCTGCTCCATGCCTTCAGCGTCTCCCAGACCCTCCCTGCAGGGCTGCTGGGGTCAGGCAGAGCGAGAGTGCGCAGCATACAGGGGTGCAGAGCCTGCTTTGCCATTAAGAGGGTGTTCGGCTTTTGAAAGCTGTTCTTTTGTGGATATGAAGGCTGGGTTTTCCCTGATTTTCAAGGATCGTTTTTTCGAAGGTGGCCTTGGTAGCAAGCAGATACTTGAACCCTGACCTTTTTGGTGTTTTGTACATACAAATGAATATAGGCATATGTGTTATGATGGCTGTTAAAAACTGCTTGATTTGAGATGCTTGAACTTTAGTCTGAGTATTGCTTGCCCTGGTTCTAACAGAACAACCTGAGAAATCATGATCCTTTTGTATCTTGCTGGGGAAGCTCAATAAGGTTAGAAACCTTTTTGGCAAGTATGTGTGAAGCTGACTTGAATCATCAGAAAGTGTTTTAGAAACCTTCTTGCAAACCTTTCTCTTCCCTTTCAAAACAAAGGCCCTATGGACATAAAACCACTGATAAATATAGAAGCTATTATTTGCAAGCTATTGTAAAATAATACAACAGTAGTGTGACATCATGAGACACTGCAGCCAGATCCTCACCCCTTAATACACATATGAGAACAGTTGTTCATTGCAGATGGGGAGAGTGACTAGTTCCAGATATGATATCACAGCGTGAAATGTACAACATTGTAAATAAGATTTTCATAGGCACAGATAATAGGGCCCATCTGCTTTCTAAGATAAATTTTGGGAGTTCCTTGCTTAAAGGAAAGAGATGAAGTATTTTAATGCTACTTGACGTAAGAATTCTAATGCTGATCATAATTAGGTAGTGCATCTTAAAATGTAGAGATTGACAGCTGTCCCAAACTATTCAAAGGGATTCTGC
The DNA here is from genome assembly GCF_963921805.1 of Phalacrocorax carbo. Classification (NCBI taxonomy): domain Eukaryota; kingdom Metazoa; phylum Chordata; class Aves; order Suliformes; family Phalacrocoracidae; genus Phalacrocorax; species Phalacrocorax carbo. The sequence continues at coordinate 36,955,690 of NC_087519.1, read as the reverse complement.
AGAGTAACACAGGATATCCCCTCATCTGCTTTGTGCTGGTGGGTAGATGCTGGTATGGGAATTGTTTGACTTGTTGTCAAGCAGAGCATTTTTTCATTTCTCTCCATAGCAGCTTCTATTACTAACACCCTATTCGTTTTGAAGGCTGATTCTGGGAAATAAGAGGGAAAAAATGACCACTGAATGTTTTCCATCAGTGGGTACCAGTGCTAATAGAGGCTGATCACAGTGAGTTAGCTCTCACTGTGCCTAAGCATAAAGTATCCCCAGGGTTGCTCCTAGTGGGTTGTCTTTGGTTTTGTGTTGCTTTTGTCCTGGGTGGTGACTGCCGCGTGGCACGTGTGCTCGTTAATACTAGTTACATAAGGCAAAAAATAAGACATCACAGCAAAGTATTCAAATAATGCCTAAAGAATATAGAATACATGGTGCTGGTATTTCCAAACTTAAGCAAATAAAAACAATGGAAAACCTTCATAAAGCTGCAAATTCTTCTTAAGGCAGCAAAACTTTCACATGTAATCAGCTTTATTTTCCTATTGTCTGAGTGTTTCCCAGAATACATTAAAAAATTATATGCTGCAGTAAATTTTTAAGGAAGCAGTTCCTGAGAGAGATTCCTATGATTGCTGAACACAAGTGCAAACAGATGGAGTGTGTTCGTATAGCAAATTGGCCAACGTTATTTCAGATACACAAGTGGGGAAAGTTTTGAAGTTTCAGCCCAAAGCAGAAGCCTGAAGGCAGATACCTAGTTGTATTTCCATAAGAATCAAATTAAGAATCAAATGCTGTTAGTTTCAACTGCAGTCACCAGAGTCATGATTCCCAGGAGCCCCTTGGGATGGGAAGAGTGCTGTTGTGTAGCCTATAAGTCCTTGGTTGGCTCTCCCTTTCTCTAGGATGGACCTGAGTGCAAACAGCAAAACTGGTTGGTTTTCTCTGGAGGGCCGATATGAATTTGTTGCAGGTGAATTGGGCTTTGAGCTGGCAGATGACAAACCAGAAACAGATAGACTATGGAGTTTCAAATGTATTTAGGATAGTTTGACTTTAAACATTTAAACAGAATTTAATCCTGTAGACTTTGAATGTTTGTTTTTGGAAAATCCTTTTGATTCTTCTTTGGAAATGTTCTTTATCACAGCGTTACTGCTACTATCTGTTTGCAGGAACAGCCTAAGCAACCAGAGCCCCATAAGGCTGATACCTGCTGCCGTGCAAGCTCAGCAGGTCAGCTTTTCCTCTTTCCTCCTGTCCTCCAAAATAAACAAAACCAACGTTCTGCTTTTCCAAAACAGAGCAAAACAAGTTGTTTCTATTGTCTGTTTGTTAACGAAGGTGGTGGATGCTCAGCAGAAAATGTGTGAAGGGAACAGTAGGGCTTAGATCCTCAGTTCACCCAGTAGCAGCAACAACTAATGATTCAACATCTCTTTGATGACAGACTGCAGTAGATCAGCTTAAGCCTATCATGAAACTTCCTTTTGGCTTGAAAATGCTCGGATGCTAAGTTGTCAAGACTTGAAATGTATAGTTGAAATTTAGATGTATCTCTCATGTTTCACAGTAAATGTATTACCCACAGCTCTCTAGTTTAACTGATGTTATATAAAATTAATAAGATTCAGGCATAATCTTTCTCCTCCTTCTCTCTTTTTTTTTTAAGGGACCCTTGAGAATAAATCCTAAGAAGTACCATGAAGCCTTCATTCCATCTCCAGTAAGTGTAATTTTATAATGCTTTACAGTTCATAAGTAAAGGTGTCTTAAGATAGGAGTTATGCTGTGCATGAAAGGTCACTCAGAGGTGAATGAGTTGGAATAAATGAACATGATCTGGATTTTCTTTTAAATCAAATATTCCCAAACCAATCCTGCTTTTTCATACCTCAAAGAACTACTTACTTAGCTTGTGCTGAAATTGGGGATACTGCTGGGTCCCACAGAAGCCAGCTGAAGTCAGGTTTGAGGACCACCAGATAGTGTAATCGGAAACCCTTGGTTTATGGCTGCAGGGGTTTTATAGATTTTCCACTGATTTAAGTTAATCTTCCCTAAACAAATACGTTCTCCGTTTTCGATCTGCTGCATGAGCTAATTTGAAAAGTAATTCCAGAATAATATGCGTGATTCCTTTTCATGTGCCCGCTTTTGTGCGAACTGTATCTTTTTTGGATTGGGATGTGCTGCTGTCACATGGGACTGGCTTGCGCCTCTCCTATCTTCTTCCCTTCTTTTCCATCAAAATAAGGACTCCTGCAATTTCAGGAACTTCCAGTAGGGAAGGTGACCTCACAGTTGGCACAGCCAAGGCTTTTTATCTGGAACCGGCTTGGTCAAAATGTTACCATCAATGAGAGAGAGTTTCATATTGAAATGTTTTGTTGGTGTGGGGGAGAGAAGGCAGAGCTGGCCCTGAGGCAGTGAAACACTGACTCTGTTGTCCCTGCTACTGACAGAGCAATTGTTTTGGTGCTGGGATTGAAAGCCTTGAAATTTGTGGCATTGTCAGTTCACATTGTCGATTTGGGATAATGTTTTGGAGCCCGATTTGTAGAGAAGGCTGGCATTACAGGGGTGGAGGAAGGTCGCGGTGGACAAAGTAAATTAAGATTAACTAGAGGAAGAAGTACAGAGCAGCTCTCTGGTACATCAGTAGAGCAGCACTGTGTGTGGAAATGAAAGGAACTGTGATCCTTCCTTTACAGGTGTCCTTGTAGGTGTGGCAAGTGTAAGCTGTTAAACATATTGTCAGAAATTACAAAATGCAGTGAGAAATCCAGCTACTCACAAAAGTTTAATTGGATGTGAAGCTTTACTCCTAATCACCCCTCTTGCATTGTGCAGTTGATTGCTGGCTGTTCTGCATGCAGGAATATATAAGTTAGGGAGGGTTGGCTGAGGTTGTTCTCTCTCCTATCTTTCTACTTTTCTGCCCTTTGTGGAGCTGAATGCCAGAACCAGCCTTGTCCCTGATAAGAAGCAGAATCAACACCTGGATGCAGATCACTGGCTGGTCTGGACACAGTCCTCACTTTAAGACAGATGCTTTAGGAGGTTTATCCTTCGTATAACATTATTTGCCACAATGGAGGGTTTGCAGCCTTCGTGTTCTGCAGGACATCCCATTGTTGCCAGATGCTGCAAGAGCTGCAGCTGTGAAAAATCACCCTTTCTCTCCTGCTGTTGACTAGGGCACTATATACCCCTTTCTCTTCAGCTCTGACTTGGCTGTGGCTTTATGGAGTTCAAACGCAGCAGCTGTTCACCTTCTAACGCCAGAAGTCCCAGGGTGTTTCTTGCTGCAGATGTGCTTGTGTGCTTGCTCATTGTTGCATGAAGAGTTGAGGGGACGGCCCAGGGCCTTTCTCTTGAAAGTTACCCAGAGAATGGACCTAAGCATTTAAATCTCTGCCTTGCATCTCGTGTATTCCTTGCCCACAATAGTGTGGTTTGAAATGACGGCATTGTCAATGTGAAGAATGATACTGCTGAGCACAAGTGATGGAGGGACTGTGGCTGTGCTGTGCTTGTGGAAGATACTTCCAGCGCAGATGAAAGCACTGCAGATCTCGCTCTTGACAGAGGGGGATAGAGGGCACTGCCAGTGATGTTCACAAGTGGCCACGGAGCAGTAAAAATGCCATGCTCCCTGGAGGGGCTGCAGAAGTCCTGAAGTATTGCAGCCAATACAGTATATCCACTCCGGGGCCAGCTGAGACTTTGCAAGTGATTGTGTTCTGTTGTGATTTGGTGCCATTTTAATTGCATTAGTAATCTGAAGTGCCAGCTGTGCAGAGTAGGGGGTGCTGAAGGAAAAAGTGGGATGCACAAGTGTTCTTGGAAGGGCATAAGTTTGCTCAGCAATCATGGAGCTCAAGATAGAGAAATGTTTCTGTCTGGAGGGAAAACTAAAAGTGACAGCAATGTCCTAATTACAGCTTTGTTGTAGGCATTGAAATTAAATGCCGTAAAATAAGTGTGCATACGCGTATATGAATGTGTGTGTATATATATATAGGGGATATATGTGTGGGATAAGAGTGACTGGCTGCAATTCAAGACAAGACTCTTGCAGAGTATGGAGATGCAGCTTTAACTAGGTGGTGTGACACATCAGGCACCTTTACAGCGGGTGGGGGAGAGGGTCTGCCTTGCGTTTTCTTGGACACAGGATAGAAGGAAAAAAATGTAGAACAAATTATCGTGAATGCCAGCCTGTGTCCTGCAGGGCAGAGCAGCTACAGGTACAATTAAAAAAACCCAGGCATTTTCCTTAAAAAATTACTTTGAACTTTTCTTTTTGTAAATGTGGTGGATTTAGGTAAAGAGTTGGGGCAGAAGGGAGAGGGTGGGGAGAAACAAGGAATAAGACCATGTGTGAAAAATCTGGCGTTTTGAGAAGAAGAGTTTCCAATTTGAATTATGTTGGTCCAAGAGGCTTTGCAATTTTTCTGCATCTTGTCATGGGAGGCAGCTTTCACACAGCTGTTGAGCTGCTGCTGCTTTTCTTTCTAAGAGTAATTTGGTCTCTTGGAGGATGGCCTTAGTTTCACATGATGGCAGGGTTCTGACATTTGTTTTGGTATCTAAGTAGAGTAAGATATTTATGCGATATTAGGGCTTCATGTTTTCAGGTTATAAAAAGTTTTTCTTGGAGGCTGAGCACACTGGTAGTTCTGATTGGATTTACTCAAGCATATTAGGCTCAGGAGCGTGTATCTGAGAAGCAACTGGGGTTATGATTAAGATTTTAGTTCTCGTGAGGCTGTTTTTTTTCATTGAAAGACAATGAAGTACTAATCTAAAGAAACTCATGCTCTTTTTTTGTACCTCAAAACTATGCAAAGATAACTCTTGCTAGAAAAACTGTGTTGACTGCTTGTGTTGATACTAAATGCTCACATTGTTTGACATGTTCATGGCACCGTAAACAGGCACATGGAATTTTTCATATTCTGAATTATGGGGAAACAGAAATGAAAGCAGGAAGAGCACTGTCAAGAATTAGCCAAAGGAAAAAAAAAACTCAAAAACCAAAACTGGCGATCCTTTAAAAACTAAAACCTTTGTGTTAGTATCTTCAGGAAATGTCATCTTTATTCACCTCATGAAGAAAATCTTCCAAACTAGATCTAGAATAGCCAAACACCAAACATGTCTGAGGTGGTGGATAATCATAGTGCATACAGTTAGTAGAGGCTCTTGTGCAAGGATGTTAACCCAGAGTATCGAGAGGTGCCCTAACATGTCTGTTACAATAAAAGATCTTCTGGCTTGCAGTTGGCATCTGAAGTCATAATTTTTCGGAATCTCTTCTAACATTAGTTGTGCCAAATGCAGAATATATGGTGTTAACTCATTTAAGAAAAGAGAGACTGCACCCCCAGCCACTCTCTAGGCCACCTTCACAGACTGACATGCTGATCCCAGAGGTGCATGTCCCTGCTTTTCCATCTCACCAGGAGAGCAGCAGGCAGCTCCGCATGGCGCACTTTGCAGAAACTGTCTTGTAAACATGTTCTGAACAATAACTTTGCTTGAGTTGGGAACTTAATGTGTGAAGAGCTGTGACTGCAAAAAACCCTCTACCCATTCCCAAGAGTAACTGTAGAGGAACTTGCAAACAAGTTCCTCTTGTTTGCAAGAAGAGCTTGCAAACAATATATCTTGAGGGCTTGGCTCTGTCTTGAATAAGTAGTGTGGAACTACTGTGCTGGCACATACATACAAAGGAGGTTATTTGCTGAAAGATATTGCATGTTGAAGGGCATATGGTGAATCCATTTGATTTCTGTGCACAACTGCAGGATGTTTGTCTCACCAGGGTGTGTGTCTTTTTTGATGACAGTGTTTTAAACCTCATAAGAACTGTAATTTAATATGTTTTGGTCTGGCATTTATTTTTCTTCCTCTTTGACTAGGATGGGACTCGCGATATCTTTATTGATGGAGTAGTTGCTCGCAACAGAGCCCTGAATGGTGACATCGTGGTAGTGAAACTGCTTCCCAAGGAGCAATGGAAGGTCAGTTCAGTATGTTTTTCTGTGGTTTGACAAAAAGAGCTTATTACTGTTTTCTTCACTAAACTTAGGGCCTGAGACAGAGAATAGAGAATTTCCTACAAATCAGATTAGCTGAATTGCAGTTTATGCTGTTGGAGATTAAAGCACTTTTTCCATTACAATATTTGGAAGAAGTGATACCTCCAGTGTTGAAACCTCACTCTTTGCATGGAATGGCCTTCTTTATTACTGTGTGGAGAAATCTGATGACAAGGCTGGTTCAAAGCATTGTTGTTAGAGGTGACTTGATATATGTTATTTAGCTGTCTTCATGCTATGGCATTGGATAGCTCTGAGTAGGTGTTTGCTGTTGCTCATGTGTTTGACAAGTGCTGTTCACAAAGCTTCAGTAATTATTAACTCTCTGATTTGTGGGTCCTCAATCCACGGAAAGCTTATCTTGTCACAGCTCCAGATTTTGTGGTAATACCCTACTTTACATGAATCAAGAATGTATGAAATGATTGGAGCAATGCAAATGTGGGACAATCAGTTTTTCATTTTCGTGTCTGAGAATTTCACTAAGATCACTCTCTCTGGGTTTTTTTGTCTTTCATTGATCAAACTCAAAGTCCTTTCAAATATCTGGATAATTTTATCTTGTTTGCAGGTTTATCTTTTAACACCAGTATGGAAGGAAAGTTGTTATTCCTTTTCTCTAGCTGCTGGGAGATATAAGCTACAGTTAGCAATTTTAACATGGGTTTTCACACGTAAGCATTACACAACTGCCACAAATTGTTTTCCAAACATGGTTTTTGAACTCTTCTTGAGAATTTAAAGACTGTCGTATATCTTTTGGACAACAGTAATAGTGAGGGTGATTCCAGCAGGGTGGGGACTGCTCTGAACTACTTTGGCCCAGTGGTTTTTACTCATTCAGGCTACCTTCTCTGCCTGTCTTTGTTTGAAGTTATGTGTTTTCAGGCTTGCAAATTTAAGGTCTTCAGTTTGGTCATTTGCTGAACCTTCTGCCTTCTCTGTTTAAATCTAATAGCAAGGGAAATCATGGTTTGAAACATTAGGACTTGTCTCCTCGTTTCAAGTATGCATAAAATGAGTAAATGACCTAAGTATTTATTGACACATGTAAATACAAAACTACCTTATGCAAAATGCAATCGTAAGTGTGATCTAAGATATTACAGGTATATCCATATACAAATATAGGAAAGAGGTCTGCTGCTATCTATGTAACCTCTGACAACCAACTTTGACGGTCAAAAAAAATTTCTTTGATAGCTGTTCAAGAGTCCAAATCAGGGTTCACTAAAGCTGTGATGATTACTATATGTTTCGATCACCAAATCCATATATGTAAATTATCTTTTGTATTGGCCCATTTCATATAGTTGGAAAAAAGGAATCGTTTGGGTGCTTAGATCCTTTGCCAGGACCTGCCAGCACAACAGCTTCTTTGTGGGCTTGATAGAGGTTGCCTGAGCTGGAAGCTTTGTCTGCAGTTTTCCATTTATATCTGGCTCTAAACAAAGATAACGCCCCTCTCTCTCTCTCTCTCATATATCCTCATCCCTTTGTATGTTCAACAGTTATATGCTTTTATGAATATGAAAGGAGGGGTTCAGAATATTGTCGGGTCTTGGGCAAATGCTGGAATAAACAGAACTGGTGGAGAAGTGGTGTCTGACTGCAAGGAGGCAATTCAGAAGACTTCAGTGTTTTGTGGTATGATTACAATTCTTCTGTGGTGAATTTAACCTTGCCAAATGAAGTAGCTGGAACATGCCAGTCATGTTTTTCAGCCACACAGGTGCTGCCCTATGTAGTCTCATTTTTTGTTTCTTGCCATCAGCAACTTAATCAGCGATGACATCCCTTTTCCCCTGCTCCCTGAATCTCTTGCTATGTGCTTGTGTTTGTATTAGCTCGTTGGGAAAAGCGCCACAAAGTTGCACTGAAAGATACTGCCTTCTGCCAAGTAATTCACACTGATTAATGATAAAGTGTTGCAAACTGGTTTAGGTTTTTCCATTTGTTTAGTCTCATGCTGCTGCAAAGCTGCCACATAGGTGTCTTGAGGGTTTTCTCCTTCCCATTGGGCCTTTGGAACAAGCTGAACATCTTCAATTATTTCCTTGAAAAAATGTAAATCAGATGTATGGTATAACTGATGCTCTCAGAGGAGACTTTACAGGCTCTGTACATATTAGTTTGTTACGATTGAGATGTGTGTGCTGATCATTTTTATGGTTCACTGTTCCCAACCCATTAGTCTGTGCTCCACTGAGAACTGAGCTGGGTTTTTTGCTGGTAAAAGTGTCTTGTACAAGATAAGGTTGCTGTTATAGCAGTGTGGCAGGTCTGTGCCTTCCAAGCACCTTGGATGGCCTCTGGATGATCTGGGGGAAGATCTTCCCACTGCTAGTGCAGGTGATTCCTGCTGTGGACCTCTTCATGCAAAGTCACAGTGTAATGACGCATCCCAGTAATGGAAGGACTTGACTTAGCTGGAACCTTGGTTCAATTTATGTGTGTAAATGGAAGGGAGAGGGAAAACCTATGACTGGTAAAACTATAGATTTTGGATAGGGAAATCTGTGTGTTAGCTTGAAGAGCTGAGGGAGTTATGACCAGCCCTTTATCCAATGAGTCAGTCTTTGTAGGTCAAGTGCCTGTGAGAGAAAAACACCAGCTGGAGAGTAATTTCTCTAGGGATATAATGTGTTCTGCTGAGCCTGTAATGGTGATACCTTACACACAGGTATAAATGCAACAGCGAAATGTAAAGGGATGGTGAAACACTCTAGATATGTGTTTACACTTTATGTAATACCTTCTTGAGACGGACAGCGATATTTTCTTCCTCCAGCCCTCTGCTTCCTGTCTTAGTGGTGGGAAATTCATCAGGCTTGAATTTCTCAGCATCATGTCTTTCCCAGCATGTACATGAAGTGCTTGGATGAGCTACCATGGTCCTCCCTGTGCTTATTCTGTCTAGTCTTAAAGCTCTGTTTGTTCATACATCCTCTAGGAGAGCTGCTTGCTGTTCAGCAATGATCAGTTTGTTGGTTCATATTTCTGTGCTTACTATTATTTCTGACCAAGAGCCAGCAATTTCAGTGTGGCACCACTGGCTTGAGAGAGAGACATTTCGTCCCCCAAATTTGTTATCTTGTGCTCTTGAAGAAGTTGGCCATCGGCTTCGTGCCAGGGTTGAGCAGTGTGTGCTGCAGTGACCGCATTTGGAGGCTGTATTTCAGAAGTTCCTCTCCTGTCCTCTTGTGTTACATCTTGGGAATATTGAGGTGCTATGGTAACTTTCAAATATTTAGCTTTTGCGAAGTAAGGTATTTGACTTAGACTGTTTTTCCAGGTACTTAACCTACTCTTAGCAAATGAAGTCAGAGTATCATTGCAGTTAGTTGGACTGCGCCCTTCTTACTTCAAGCTGTAGGGCTTCCCTGAATCTGTGTCTTTATCTTCTGGAGGAACATCACAATAAAAGATAGCCAGTGACAGCGGATTTACCTTAGTCCTTGTCAATTATTCTGATAAAAAAGAAAAAAGGTGCTTTATTTCTTGACTGATTTTCACTACTTTAACTTCCACCTGTGGGTTCTTATTATGTTTTATGGACTTGTGCTTACATCAATTTCAGGAGTTTCAATTATATAGCGGCATAATTACTGAAAGGCAAAAAAATGTTGATATGATGGTTACAGTAATATTTCTCAGGCTCATCAAGGAGGGAAGCAGCATGTCAGTATAAAGGATAAACCTAACCCATCTTTCCTCATAGCCTCTTTTTGCTCTTTTACTGTCTGCTTAATTGCTAGACAGAATTAGTTTAATTTCAGATATCTGTTTTGGTTTTTCTTGCAAGATGTAATTTCTTTGGTGGAAGGAAATAGCATAATAAGTCATTTGATATCACTTGGGGCTTGAATTCCTGGCCCAATCTCTGGTGCTTTTAGAGTAGTAGTTTATAACGTGGAATGTTTTTCATGACAACCGTCTCATGCATCGCATGCTATGGCTGAAATTTTAGAGTCTTCATCTGAAAACAGTACCCAGATGAGGACTTTTTGCTGTTCAAACTGCCTGAAAGGAATTTTGGGGTCCACCCCCCTATTGCTTGCTACAATATGCCGGAGAGAGCTCCAGTTCTGCACCTGCTTGCAGCAGTGGTATATTAAAACAATAACAACATATACTATAGCTGTACATAAAATAATGACAGATGAACCTGCCAGTTTCTCAGAAATCAGTGCCTGCAAGTGGTATCTTTTGTTGTTGTTGTTTCAGGAATCATTTCCTCCTCAGCTTAAAGTGCTCCATTTTGCACTGTTTTTAGCTTGTTCTTTTGATCTTGTCAGAAAGTCTCAAAGGCCAAGGATGTGCTGGATATCTACATCTACAAGGATGTAGAACTGTTCATTTACATACAGTGTGTGTTGCTGGATAATAGGATAACTTGTCTAGCATTTTAGACGTGAAGTGTCTGAAAGTGATAGAAATAGTAATTCTTTATAGCTCATGGAAGCACATGTTCTCTTCAACACCAAGATGCCAGATACAATGCAGTGCAGCAGGAGATCTTAGCACTGCCTCTTCTAGAACCATATATCAGAGAGAGATATTTAAACACTTTCTGTACAGAAGACATAAACTACAATTCACTTTTTGCAGCTGTGACTGTTGTTGGCATTATTATGATCAAACGCAGAGAAGGAACAATTTGATTCAAGCAGGTGTCACAGATATCACCATGTATAGTCTGAACAGAGCTATGTATCCTGGCAAGTCACTGCCTTCAACTGTTGGTGAAAAGCTATGAACCATTAGTTGTCCAGAGGGGAGGGTAGCTTCAGATTTACCCTGGTGAATAATGATTCATTTCAACCAAATTCTTCTGAGAGTCAGTTGCTTCTCAAAATCTCCCAGCTAATGTAAGGATAACAGTAACTCAGGAGGAGATGGGGTTCTTAGAGGGTTATCACAGCAATACTGTTTGAGTCTAACAATCAAGAATGTTGTTTGGAAATGTTACATTCATAATAATAAAAAAAAAGTTCTGGAGAAGTCATTATTGAAATAGTAAGTGTTTTGGCAGGCTAAAAATGTTCAAGTGTAATTCATGATATCCAGGAGTAAAGTGGGAAGCCTAAGAAGCCAGCTAGGAAGATGTCCAGAAAAGCAGAGCTCTAGCGAATCTGAAAGGTTGATGGATGCAGTAGGGAGGAAGGGTAGTTGGGGTTATTTGTTTTGCTGTATGCTTTATAGTGAGGACTGTAAGTTGGTGGTCACACACGTGCACACGCATACCCCTCCCCATCTCAGCAAATCCCCTAACCACAAATTGGTGGAATCTGGAGAAGCTCCATGCTTACTTTCTGATTGTGCCATTCTCTGGATGGCCACATGTTGATCCACACTGCTGGGCCTGATGGACCATCGCTGTGAGCTGGTATGGCACTTTCCAGGCTTTGCCTAGCTCCAGACTGGCTGGGTATGGAATCACAATACAGTAGATTGATAGCAAAAAAGCTGTGAAAATAGGAAGTGCTTCTCACCAGGGCGCATGTGGCATCAATTCTGCTCTTCTTGCAGATGATGTTTTCTCATTTTGTTAATCAAATATCACTTGAAGAAATCAACCAATGTCTTAACACAGCGAGTTTTAATAGCAAGACCTGTCATGCTTTTTACAGTATATATAGTGATAAAGTTACTATAATGATTTGGGTTGCGTGAGATTGCTGTGACCCTGTGCTGCGTCCTTGCCTCCTCCGGATGTGTAAAACGAGGACACAGCAATACCAGCTTTTTGGATGTTGCAAGCAATCTTACCTTCCTGAGAAGGGCTGTTCCTGTCAATACCTGCCTCTGTCTCTCTGATGGGAAAGCCAAAACCAGGATACCATATAATAAAATCACAAGAAAGGTACAGATTTTTTGAACTATCTAATGTCCTTTTTATTCTTCCCTCTTACATGCTGGGTAAGAGTGATATTAAAAGGCAAATCGTTCGTTTAGTTCGGTAGGAAGGCAAACTTCTTTTTATTGACTGCCTGCGCAGTCCTACCAGTGCAGAATTACATTGCAGATGTGGTTTGGCTGTACAGATGAGGAATAAGATAAAAACTTTACCCTTAGGTGACCAGTCAAGCATTAAATAATCATTCATCTCACACGTGGTCAGTTGTTACATCCCCAGTGGAATAATGGCAGATAAGACCCTTGCGATAGGGGTGACTTCAGGCTGTGTGAGATATCACTAAATTTTAGCCTGCGTTGCTAGAAGAGCTTCATCTTGGATGGAAGGAAGTGTTCATGGGGGCATCTGATGTTACTTCAGAAGAGGAGTCAAGCCAACATTTAATACCTGATCTCTGTTCTTGCTCACTTTTTTTTTTCTTGGTCACATGAATATAATCTAGTACAGCAAATTGTTTCCTTTAACAACTAACTTTTCATCAAGTGATTGTTTTAAACTCTGTTCTTCCAAGTCTTCTGTAAATATGCACACATCACAGTAGATTATTCTTAATCCAATCTCTTATGTAACCACTATCATTTTGAACTTTTCTTAGTTCTTGGTTGCTGTGGAATTAGTATTTCTTAGAACTGTTTGATTTTTGCCAGTTTGGAGACTTGTTTGATGATATCACATGAGTATTTGGAGCCCGCACCTTATAAGAGAGAGTCAGGATACCTGTTGTTGTGATGGGATTGGTTTTTGGAATGTCACGCACATTAAACTCACTTAACTTTTTATAAACGCTTTCCTGAAAGACTGTCCAGATTTTCAATAGCCTGGGTTTCTTTCAGGTGCACATAATTAGGAATAAGTTTAAATAAAGTGTACTGATGATAAAAATCCCATCTGGCCTAAAATTTGTACGTTGAATGTTATACTCTGGGGTTTTTTTTAAGGAGATTGAACCCCTAATTTAGCTTGATAGCTGGAGAAACAAAGAGCTGCTATGACACTAAAAAGCTGTTAATCTTTAAAGTCTCCAGGTGAGGTGGTTTTGGATCATATCCTAAGTTCTTGAAGAAAAGGAAAAGTGCTACATATCTATTTGCATGTTTGTTCTTGTTATCAGCTGGCAGAGAAACAACAATTGGCTGCAATATTTATATGTGGTCAAAGCTAGTAAGGTTGGCTCATTAACTCTTTTCCCTTATTTCCTTAGCTCATGTTTATTTTTCTTAAAGCCATAAATCAGAGGGACAAGGAATCTAAAATAGAGGCAATTTATGTAAATGAAGAATTGCAGCAGCTGGAGGAGTGACAGGGATTTTTCTACAATAGGTTCTTTGGGGTAAGATGTGGGACATCATTTATTACCACGTGGTTCTTGGAGGTAAGGAAGATATTTGTCATCAGGGATGGGATGCCTTAAATTTGTTGTTGGCACAAGGTAGTTTGTAACTATCTAAGATAAAGGTGTCTGAAGTCTAATAGTTAGGTTTTGAATCAGCATGCCGCTAACTTCGAAGGGCCAGGATGGTTGTGCCTTCTCCCAGACACTGTTCCTGTGTTGTCTTCTGGACGAGGCAAAGTGTAGCCAGGCTGAGGAGATCTCCTGGCCTCCCACTCCCTCCTGTCCTGGCTTTGTGACATTATTTGCTCTGAGGGGATTCCCTTCCCTCAAATTTCTGAAGCTGATGTCCTAACTGCTAGGCACATCACCAGAACTGGAAATGAGTCTCGTTTTGGTGCAGTATCGTGCAGTGGAAGGTGGCCAGTGGTTTATATGGATCAATAGCAGTTTTCTTAACACCGCTAACATAGGAAGTCTTACTTGTTTGCTACTTGGTATTATTCTTCAGCCAGTAAACATACAAATCAATGCCCTGGAATGTGTAACTGTGGCAGCATCTCTTTCTGCAACGTCTTGAAGATCTGCAAGTGATGCTTTGAATCAACCGAGTTTTACATTTAAGAGGTGCTACTCAAAACACTGAAAAATAAATTAAAATTCCTTCTGATTATCTTTTCCAACAAATTCCTCACTGCTTCAGTAGTTGTGTACTTGAGATAATTTCTCAGCACGTGCTTACTGACAAGACAACTGGTGTGGCTTTTTGAAAGTCCCAGATTCTATTTGCACTTTCCAGTTTTTGTCCCAACCTTAACTACCTTTAGAAGAAGTGTTGATAATGACTACAGAAAAGTAGTGCAGGACAGACTGCTGATCTACTAACTCTGCTGAAAAAGGCAGTCACTTTTATGTTTCTTTGATTTCTCATAGCAATAACTGTTTCATGAAAGTAGGTCTGTCTGTGTCTCTTAGGAGCTTTTTAGGTTTCCAGTATGCTAATGATTCATCCATCTTCAGCTGTAGCTTCTCCTGGGGTTGAAGCATTTCTTTGTTTTTAGCTTTGTCTAAATTATTTTAAAATAGAGAGCAGTGCCAAAACACATACTTCTAATTGAGCAGCTTTGGAAGTGTGAAAATGAAGACTTGGCATGATCTAATTAGCACTTGTGTATTTTGGTTGCAAAAAGTGACTGGAGAATTCCCCAGACATTGTTCTCTGTTCTGTCTGAAAAAAAATCCTGCATAAAGGATCCTGCTTAGCTCTTGATGGTGCTTGGAAGCCCCGACTGTAATGCTTTTGCTAATCTGGATGTGTTCAGCCTGGAGAATAGAAGACTGAGGGGGGATCTCATCAATACTTATAAGTATCTGAAGGGTGGGTGTCAAGAGGATGGGACCAGACTCTTTTCCGTGGTGCCCAATGACAGGACAAGGGGCAACGGGCACAAGTTGGAGCACAGGAAGTTCCACCTGAACTTTTTTTCTGTGAGGGTGCCAGAGCAGGGGCACAGGCTGCCCAGGGAGGGTGTGGAGTCTCCTTCCGTGGAGACATTCAAAACCTGCCTGGATGCGTTCCTGTGCCCCCTGCTCTGGGTGTCCCTGCTCAAGCAGGGGAGTTGGACAAGATGATCTCGAGAGGTCCCTTCCAACCCCTGCCATTCTGTGATTCTGTGATTAGCTAGCTGCCAGGATATCCTCCTGTTTTTGTTCTCCTTGCTTTTTGCTTGTTTGTTGGAATGAGCGTTGGCCACATTTGTTTGTAAGCTGTATAGAAATTGGCACCTCTTTTCCTGTGGTGTCTTTAAATCTGATGTGGCGTAGTGCTTGCCAGGTTGCCGCTGTCTGAGGAAAGTCCTAACAAGCTGTGTTAAGTGGGAGGGTTACCTCAGCAGCTTCTCTTTCTTCCTGACCTAATGACTGTTCAGAGAGTGGGGTGGGGAGTTCTGGTAAAAGCCTTTAGTACAGTAGCCCAGTAACTCACCTCTATGCCCTCTTAAATTTTTTTTGGTTTTTTTTTCATGTGAAGTGAATTTCCTCCAGGGTTTTATCATCCCTTTTGATGTCAGATTGCCTGACTTTTTTTATTTTCTGTGCAGACCAGGTCTGCAGCTGTAGCCCCTTGTAGTAACTGCAGCTGCTGTGATGGTCTGGCCTAGGTTTGGACTTGTAGCTCTTCTCCCTTTTGTGCAAGGATAAGAGCTTGTCCAGTGACAAGTACCTTCTCTAAAGGGTCCCATCCACCACAAATCTGGGAAAAGCCCAGCTGTGTCTGACAATGCTGCGAGACCTGCACCCTGCACAGCCTGATTGCTTTGGGAATGGCTCACTGCCTGTTCCAGCACAGTCTCTTTCTGACCAAGTACCGTCCCCTGACTTTTAGGCTCACACTTTTGGCAAAGCAGCCTGGCAGCTTTGGAGGTTTGTGAATGCCATTATGTTCAGCCATTGTATCGCAGTTGTCCCTTAAATGTATAATTGGCTCGCTGGTGTTAGAGAGACAGTGTATGGCCTCCCTGCTAATTTCTTTCAGTATCTCATATCGGAGCAGTATGCAGAAAGAACGTACCAGGAGTCATTCTGGTGACTGTGCCCAGCTCCATCACCCAGCTGGCAGCAGAGTTGCTACCTCTCATACTGAAGAGCTGTACAGCATCACCACTATTGATGCCCCTGGGTGAAAATAAATGGCTCCTCTGGCTCTAGTTTATTTTTCTGGCTGAGCAGGGCGTCTAAAGCCATGTGCAAGTTCTGTGTTGGCAAGGCATCTGGTGCTTGAGCTCACCTCTTTGGGTCTCCGTTGTACCATGTAGACATACCCAAGGTTAATGGATGGCCACTAGTTTAATCTGGTTGAGTTCAGAAGCTATGCGTCATGCATAGTCAGAGCAATGTTCTGACAGCATGTCATTACTTTATATACTCTTCCTGGTTTTTCCCCCATATTCCTGAAGCTTTCTCTAAAACTGTTTATTCTTTTTTTCTTCTCTGCACAGTTACTGAACTGTGGATGTAATATGTTTATCAGCTCAGATTTGCATCTTGGAAACTTGATTTGCCTTTTTATGTAATGCTTTATCACTAAAGCACGGTAATGTTTCCTGGCAGGATATGCATTGTTAAGATTCGTTTGGGGGGTGGGGGGGAAGAAGCGGATGGCTCCCCTCTTGTAAGGTTCAAAAGTTTGCAAAGCAAAAAAGGAAAATATTCTTCATGATACCTGACATAATTTTAGTCCCACCATCCTACTTTCCCATGGGGTGACTCCTATCAGTGGCTAAGATATAATGGAGCCCAAAGACTAGGTGTGGTGGCAGCCATCACTGTCAAGTAAAGGAAGGGCTGGGAGGGGAAGGCTGGCCTTGTCAGGGCAGTGTCTCCATCTGTACAGTAATTTCCTATGAGCTGACTGAGACCTTGGGCAGACTTTTTGTTAACAAAACCACTCTCACATGTCAAAATTGATTTTTATTTTTCCCCTCCGTTGTCTTTTTGTCACTGAAGGAGTCAGCATTAGCCAGTGGTCAGTTTTTCATCTGCCGCCCTCCTGTGCCAGCAAAGCCACTTAAGCACGTTAACAACACTGGTTTCTTAGGGATGAGTGGCACATCAGTGCAGTAGCCAACTTCAGTGTCATGGGAATGGTCCTGGGGTCTGAGGCTTGTCTTTGAGTTGCTATGATGATAAATAAACTGTTAGACTGTGCTTCAGAGCTCCAGTTCCCAAGCACTGATTTCTGTTAAGTGCTTTCTGAATGAAAGAAAAAAAAAAAAAATCTGCAGTTAAACTAATCTCCTCTAACAATGTATAATGCATTCTGAGGACCAATGCTTGAGGGAAGGGTGTTGCGCACAAAATGACAGACAACAAAATATACATAACTCTGTGCAGGGCTTTTGTGGTATTAGGAAACAGAGCTCCCAATACTTGCCTATCACCCGCTCTGATTAAACACTGTGGTTTCACCAGCTAAGGGTCGATTACTTCAGAAAGTGCTAGGTATTTGTCAAATACTCTTCCTTGCATATTTCTTCCTGGATATTTCACATCCAGATCCTTTTGTCCTCATTGACTTGCCTCAACACCTCTGCTGCTCAGCAGCCTGGGCACGTTCCCTCCTACCCCTCCTCGTGGCCTGAATGCCATGCCCTGCACCTTGCCTCAGCCTTAACTTCCTTTGTAACAGTAGCTGGTTGCGTAGGTTGATCCATGTCACTTGGGTGAGGTGAGGGACCAGGTTGAGAGCAAATTCTTGCCTCTAATGAGCAGCTCTATGCCCTTGTGTCTATTAAAGAAAATATCTTCCCCTTTGCAGATGTGCGGAGGTGTATAGCACAGTTCCTATATCCTGGCTAGCAAGAAACCCAAGGAAATGCTCTTTGTTTGAGCTGCATTGACTATTTTTAGTGTAAAGTGTTTTTCCAGTTGAGTCCACGGCTGGATGGTACTGTACATTATAGGATTATGATATAAAAAAGTGATGAAAAACATGAACATTGAATTTTAAATTTGCCACAGGTGCTGCTTTATTAGTTGCTGCCACCTTTTAAAATTTTTCAAGTCTCATTATTTCCCAGGGTTAGCCAGAACAGTATCATAATAAATATCTTCCTGCCTGCATTGCATCCTCTCACCTCTGAAATGAAAAATAACGCAGGCTTAGCAAAACCTCTGCTCTTTCCCAAGGTATACCAGGGAAGCTTACTTTATTTTTTACCAGATATACATAACCTTTTCTTCACAATAAAAATAAAGCCCCCCCCATTATCTTTGATACGTTGTTGTGAAAAAATTTTGCCCAAATCCTGTAAGATTTTTCTAGCATGATCTTCCTGATAGTCTCACTGTTCAGAAATAAACACAGAATAGATGAGTGAGTGAGAAAAGACCAGTTCATGTGGCTTTGATAAATGACAGTGAGTACAGTTGAGGGTGATTTTTTTAATTTTCACTGAAGAAGGTTTAAATCTTGCCTTAATACATTACCAGATATTTATACTTGTGTAAATGCTATAGGTAAAGTTGAGGTTAGTCAACCTTTCTGAGTTACAAGCTTTGAGAATTGAAGGTAAATCTGCAATAAAACTTGTTCTGGGCAGAAAACTGACTTTAGAAGTTTGTTTTGAATTCGGTGTTTTACAGACAAAATTTCGTAAGTCTATGCAGTGATTCTTTGCAAATGAAAGTAAAATGCTGTGTGTTGAAATGGTTTCATTTCATGTTGGTGTACCTGTGGAAGGATTTACCTGAAGAATTTTCTCTTAGGATGAAGCTTTGCAGCTGATGACTCCAGGATGAAAGTTGACTTGTGTGCTTCCACTTGGCTACGAGGGGAGGAAAAAAAAAAAAAAGGAAAGACCCAGAGTCTTTAGGATGTGTTTAAAATATTGGGGGTTGCTTTGGAAGAGCTAATATTCATTAGAAGTAAATAAGTTTAGAATCTAGTAAATCATACAAGTGCACGTGACAGTTTTGATATGATAGATGAGCATGTTAAGCCAGTGATGGGGAAACTTCATCTTAAGCAATTGTTGGCATGTTAGGCAGGAATGAGCCACTCCCTGTGGAGGTCAAGAGTACATTGGTATTTGTGTGGCAATTTTTGATGGTTTGAAAGGAACAAGAGTGGTTTAAATTCCCAGGTAATGCATAGCTAACATGAACCGTAGCTTGCAATGTTTTGAGCTAATATGCTGGAGTAACTTATAATTCTAAAAGTTCTGTGGTTTGTCATTGGAGAAAAATAAGACAGACTACTTTTTGTATTGGGGGCTGTAGCATGCTTGTTTCATTGTTGCAATATCCATATGTTTTATATGACTTGCTGTGAAATATTTATGCAGGTGAGAACAGTGTCTGTAGTGGGGCTGATTTGTGTATTAATGTACCTTGACCCCTAATTTCAAAGCACCATAGCAACTTTCTGTTTTTCTTTTAGATCAGGTCTCAGTGTTTTTAGAGCTTGCTGATCCTGGCTCATTGTTTTATATTATTGGAAGTTTGGAAGCTATTAAACGTTTAAGTTGCATCTTTCAGTTACAAATTCATAGCTGCCATCAGTGTCATTTCAAGTGGAATTTGGTGGGAGCAGCTCATAAAGTCATGATGAGAGGATAAAATAAGAGGCATATGGTTGAATGGTGTAAGAAGTGAAACTGGTTTTCATCCAGTTTTTGATGTATTTGCATTATTTTTAACTAGCCTGGACTAAGGGTTTGATAAATTGGGGGTGTAGGGACTGTGCTGGGCAAAGAAAGCAATATTCTGTTAAGAAATTATGAAAACCATTCATATTGTAGAGCTTGGGTAGAACATTTTAATTGTACTCATAGGACTGTGCATAATGCAGTAAAATAACTCTGGGAGGTTTTAAGACAACTTTACGATGTGGTCAAATTAGAAGGAAAACTATTAGTTAAGAATTGAATAACTTTGTTTTATTATGGTGGTGTCCTATTAAGATTTTACAAGGAAGCAGGTTTGATCACGTACTTGGTTTGAAGTCAAGTTTGCACTGCAGATAGCCTTTGTTCTTCAGAAGCCTTTCTCAGTTGGTTTGAATGTGCTCCTCAGGGGAAGGATGCCTTTGGTGGAGGTGACTGGCCGTGTCTGCTCATGGCTGGCAGCACAGGTGCATTGTTATGGAGTGGGAACAGGCCCCTCCCTGGAGCTGGAAGACATGGTGTGAACTGGTAGGTTATCGATAACCTTTGGTATGTTTAACAAGACAAATCCTTCCGTTTAATTGTTTCACTGTGAACAAAAGCTTATCACCGGATGTGTTTGGACTTGTATCCCTTTTAATTTGTTTTGGATCGGGGACTGTAAAAGCCATTTAATCATCTGCAACATGCAGCAAAAGCTTTAACTTCAGAAAAGGGCAGTGAAGCGGGGCTGGGGTTTCTGGGGGGTGCTGCCCCAGCAGAGTGCCCGTGGAGCTACTGCTGCCACTGAGCAGTGCGTATTTGCAGGGGGGTGTTGCAGGGTATGGACCAAGTATTCCCCAGCTTGTTATAATTGCTTAAGCAAGGACTGCATTTACTCCCAGTGCTTAGCGTGCAACTCCTGGTGTCATCTGACCTCTCTGTGCTGTGTAACTGGGAGCCTAGGGGTTATAAAGTACTTTATTCAGTAGTCTGCGGGCAAGAACAGGTGGATTAGAGCTGGGAGAGTGGGTGCACACTTCAACACTTCACATGGCTGATCTCTACCCCTATGTTATCTCCGTCATTTACTTTCTCTCTACACATCCTCTGTCCCTCAGTGCAAGGAGGCATTAAGCAAAAGGGAAGTGGGGACTTAATGTTTTACTTGAGGGCATTAACTTGCTTTTCACACGTCCTCAGCTCTTGAGGCAACTTACATGCTTTGGGTACTAATAGTCTTGATGTGATAGCTGTCATCTCTGGGTAGAATGGGAACAGGCAAGTGGGAAGTGCCGTGTCAAAGCCAACAAATACCCTGGTTTTGCTGGTGAGAAAGCAAATGGAAAGGGTTTCCTAAAGCTGTGGGGCTGCCTGGGTAGGATCTGAGAACTTGCATGTCTTCCTTTTCTGTTTTATCAGCTTAAGATGAATGGTGAGTCATTATTAGCTGCATGGCGTGTTTCATTATTGGAGACTTGTCAGAAGAGTTGATTAATAATCCAGAGCGTTAGGATGCAATGTGATAAAACTAATCATAACAAAGTACTTCAGTGCCTAACTTGAAGCTCTGAAGAAAATCCTGTTATCTTAAAAGTGTGTGTATTTGAAAGGGCTAACTTTTTCTTTTTTTACAAGATAAACATAAACTCTGTTGGTGAGTTGTAGAGCAGCTGTACTATTTCCAGAGGCTGCTTTCCAAACTTCCCTGTGATGAAGTGGAGCTGAGATTTAGTCCTGTCACTTTTGGAGTTTCAAGAATATACTTCTCAAGACCTCTTAAATTGCATGACAGAAGTTGTTATGGAAACAGCTTAAATGATACATAAAATAATTGTAATGAACACAAATATACTTTCTTCTCAGTTTTCTGGAAGGGCCTGCCTTTTTGCTGAGTGTGGATTTGCCTTTTTTCTTTTTTCAAGTAGCTTAAACAATTTATGATTTATACATTTACTGTATTACAGTTTACCTTTGTAGATATTCTTGAAATAGCTGCTTCCAGGTAAGGAAAATTGTTAAATGTCATCCCATACTTCTCTCCGGAGGGGAAGATTGAACAAGTGAAGACTGCTTTGAGTTCAGCAGATCTGTATGAAGCATCTTTCAATTTACTGGGCTTGTTTAACAAGCATTTTGAAAGCCCAGTGTAGCTGCATGTCTCAGAGTCCAACAACTCTACACAGTGTACTGGAAGAGAGAGATACTCCCATCCTTTCTGGTAAAAAGGAGTAGCAGTCTGTAATTTTTAGCAATGAATGTTTGCAGGTAGCACAGCCCAAACATAGTGTTTGAGCTGGCTACCTTGTAAAGGTTTGATTTGATTTCCTTGTTCTGTAATTTCCAGTGTTGAAGTGAGAGTTCTTGTTGGATGACTAACACATTTCAGTGCTGGTTAAGGCACTTTTGGAGTCCCAGTGTTCTTCACATATTAAATGTTTTATTAATGACATAAGCAGGTGTCAAGGCTAGTTCACAGTCACATGTTTTTGAGCCATGCTTCTGAATTTTGCCATTCTAAGATTCATTTTGCAAGAGTGTTGGATGGGGCTAACACTTGATGCTGAGTTGCTTCCTCACATGACCTGTTAGCACTTCGGCTTCGTACCTCTGTAGCACAACTAAGCGCATAATTTTTCTTGTATTTCTACTTTGCATTACAGTCTTTACTGTGTATTTGTTAAGAAAATTGTGTTCAGAATATTAAGAGGAATATATTGCTAAAGGTGGACACTGATTCTTTCTGTTAGAGGTATAACTCTTCCAGGCAATGTTACAGGTAGCTCATCACTGCTTTTGCGTAGCCTGCAAGATTCATTTGTTACAGTGTGCAGCCATCCATTTCTTACTGGAACACAGTTTATTCTGAGGTAGAGGGGAGAACTCACGGCAAGTCATAGGGTAGAGCTTTAGTCTGTCAGCAAGGAATAGCTGGCTTTTGTGTGACTGTCTGAGCTGCACACATATAGTGGTGGGCTTCATCAGAATGAGCCAAGAGGTAAAATTGACACAACTAAACATAAATCAGTATATTAATATTTTCTGGGAATGTCCAAGCTATTAGGATTTGGAAGCATGATTCAAAGATTTGCCAAGTTAGCCTGTGACGACCAGTAAGAGGAGAGTTTGCCCAGGAAAAATAAGTTATAAAGTAGTTCAAGACTTTCTTAAAAAATAAAATCTTGCACAATGAGAGTTTAGTGACCAAGGTGATGGCTTTATGCTGCCATCATCAGTGTTTAAATCCTCAGTATTTTTTGTTTGCACCTGTTTACTGATCTCATAACTGGCCATTGTTACAGAACAAACATGGAATTTGGTTGAGAGACCAGCTTTTCTTTTTGGATGGGATATGAACTACCTATCACAGTAATGTTTCTGTACTTGTGATTATGGGCACTGTCAGTGTTTCCATTATAAATTTCTGGATTTTTTTTTTTTAAAAGGAGCTTAAAACTCAGTTGTAAAAATTTGTTCTTGGCAGAAAACTTGTATACAAAATCTCAGCTTGAATAAGGCTTTTTAATGAATTTTGAGAGAGGGAAGGGAAAACCTGGACTCCTTTGTAAATTGAGGTTACAGAGGAGAAGCATACACTGAAATATCTTGTTAGTGGTACTCAGCTTGTAGAGAAGTAGTACAAGAGAACCCCCCTCGTGTTAGTCCCTCGCCCTGCATAAATTTTAAATTGAGTTATAACAATTGAGCTTAACTTTTGATTCATTCTGTGGAGAAGCTTTTGATAAACAGCATTCATTGCCAGGCACGAAAAACAGACCAGAGGGTACCTGGTATCAAGAAGCAGGGAACTCTGTGGTGGCCAGTCCTTCCCAGTGCTCACTGCAGGGAGAGAGGCTTTTTAAATTGCTGGTTGCAAAGGTGAGAAGTACCTTGTTCATGGTAACAGTAAATCTTATTCTGAAGGAAAGAAGTAAAGATATGTAATTCCTGTTTACTGCGTTTTTTCAGTGCTGCAGGAGATGCTCTGAGGCCATGTTTAATCAATGTATATTTTCACTGGATTAAATCAACCTGAATATTGACGTCATGAAAATAAGCTGAGAAGCCTGGTGAAGGATGCTGATGCGTTTTACTCTTCTAATAAACATTGCTTCAAAATTTAATGAAGCATAGCATGTTGCTAAAGGTAAATACAAGCAAACTGAGCTATAGACATTTTGTTTGAGGTGCTTGCTTTTTGGTAAGACTCGTCACTAAGTAATGTGAGCAGATCCATATGACGCAAATGCCAGCAGTCGTTTCCCTGCCACCGTTTCAAGGGGAAACCTGGTGATACTGATTGCTTTTACTAGACAGAGAGAAAACACTGCAGCAATACATGTCCTCAGCAAAATGCTGAGCATCACCCATCTGTTTCAAGAAGCATCTTTGCTACACCTCGGGCCCCTAGTTGTAAAAGCAAACTCAAGTGAGTTTACTAGAATTTCCATTAAGATGGGCTCCGTTCAAAGGCAACTTGTGCATAACCTTCTTGTTCTCATCTATTCCTTCTTGTTAATGCATTTTGTCTTTAATAAAAACTTCCTAAGTGTTCTATGAAGCATTAACAAGGTTCTATACATTTGGGTACAGCCCTCGGTATGGTGTGTCCCTGGTTCTGACTGGGGCAACTGAGCACAACTGGAAAACAAATAACCCTGGGAAGGATGTATTTTCTTAGTGTGGTGTGCGGTGTCTGTGCCTTGAATGGGCATTTCCTTGCCTTCCAGCAGGTAAAGACAGACATACCAATTCCCTGGAGGCAGACCCGTTACCATATTCTTATGCCTTTCCTTCTAGTATGTCTTCTGGTGTGGCAGCTTTGTGGCTGGCTTTTCAAAAGAGGTTAGTTCTTCAGTACTGTTGCTGTTGCTTGTGTATAGATGAAGCTACATAACAAGAAAGACTCATAGCAGAAGTGTGTTTATGCAGAGAAACTTGGTGAACTAGTTTTGCTGCTGGAGGTGAGTTCAGTGAAGAAGTTTATAGTAAAAATTTAGTTTTCTGTTATTATAATAGACAATAACCCAAACATTTCAGAATCAGATAATTTGGTTCTAAGCTAATCGAAATTTTAGTTTTAAATGTTTTGACCAAGGTCTGAACTAATTTTGGATAGGCATGGGTAACCAAATTGCCAAAGATTCTTATTAGTAAGTGCCTGAAACTGATGAGGAGGTAGCTATGCTGTAGTTACAACCACGGAGTCATTCGGGATTTTGCTTCTGTTTTGCTGTTTTAATGATATTCCTAAGTATGATACAGCAGAATGATGTTTTAGGACATCTTTAAATAGGAATTCGATAATTGCTGCGATTAGTGATGAGCCTGTTAGCTTTGTGTGTAGAAGTAAGAAATCGATTTCTCCCAATGGCTAAAAAGTGGTGCTTTGTTTTTGGAACTGTGGGGAATTTGTTTACATCCTATCTTAATTTCAACTAGCAGCTGTAAATAAACTAATACTGCCCTTCAGTTATGTGAGTGCCTGCTGTGAAAGTCTGATCTACTGTTGTGAAACCCTGAACACGGTCTGTGTGGTTAAGCCTTAGTCCCTGGGTGGGAAGAAGAGAGAAATCCTCCTTCCGTTCACAGAAAGCTAACTGGTGTGTTAGTGTTTCTGATAAGGCCACTTTTAACCTAGGTGAAGTGTTTTGAGACATTAATCTGCACATCTACACGTAAACAAAATATCATCCCCATTTTCTGAATGGAGAAATACCCCACTCACTTTCTCCTGGGATAACTGCCTCCTCAGCTGCCTTCATGTGTTTTTCTTTGACATGCTCTTGCTTTGATACCCATGAAGCAGAGCAACTCAAGAATCTTAATTTATGAAAACTGTCAGGTATTTGTGTGTGTGCTCTTACCATAGCTGCTTTTCTATTTTCAGCCTTCTTTTACACTCGGACTCTGCCTTGCTAGCCATGTGAAATTCAGCTGTAACGTCTTTAGGACAGAGTATGCAGATCTGCCTAGCACAGTGTCAAATAGTGCAAACTAGGCAAGATGGTTTGAATAACTTACCAAAACGCATGGATGATTGAGAGCAGGATTATTTTTCTTATGCACTTTGAAAGGAACCTGTTGAGAGTCTGACAGATGTGGAAGTCTGGGATTTCCTGGCTGTAATAGTGATTTAATACGAAGGCAGTCCCACCTGCGCTTTCTAACCAGGCATTCAAGGACTCCTCTGTGCGTTTGAGTGAATTGGTCTCTAAGTCAGGAAGCCCAAATAAATGGATTTTTAGCAGGTTTAGGTCACAGGTGGGCAATGTTCCCTGTTTGAAAACCCACACTGTGTATTTGCAGGAATCTTTGAGCAAAATGTGCTGCTGTCATCTCCTTCCTCTCCTCCACAGGCACTTGGTGCTTTATGTTGCAGTGAGATGCTGTCCAGAGTCAGAATTTGCTGATATCAAGTGTGAAGGAGGATGATTGGCTCACAGCTTTTCTTCTCTTCAGAAATGACTTTAAGGGACACAGAAGGCTCTCAACAGTAGAGGAAGCTGTTACGTTTTATCCCCAGTGAATCATCTGATTTTCTTTTCCACGATTTACCATGCTGGCAGGGATTATCTCCTCCAATTCCTCTCCTCTGTGGGTGGTTCTCTTCAGCTGTGACTGTCCTGTTCTGCCACAGCTACCCCTGAGCACAGAGCCTTTTCAGTGCCCATCCCAGGGTGATGGGGAAGGTACTGAATTCACAGTGGTCTTGGTGTGAATGACTGGAACTGGCAGCAGTGCAGCATACAAAAATACACTTAACCTGGTGGTTGGTTGATGTCTCAAGCCACTTCCTAGAGGATGGAGCTGCTGGTAGTGAGAAACCACTCTGGCAGATGGTACCAGCTGGCTCCTCTATGGAAAGTGTAGTGTTAAAATGGACTTCCAGTCTTCTGCTGCTAAAAGTCTCTAAGTTTCCTGGGATACATCTCCAGCACCTGTTACGAAATCCCTTCCTTCACACCAAAACATGACTATCTGCAAAGGAAGTGCTGGCTCATTTTATACTTTAATAGTATCATGCTGGCCTTGGGGGAGGCTATTGTTCTTGGTTGGAGCCATATTTTAATACAATTGAAATCTGATTTCGGAATTAATGTAGATGCCAGTTTCCCTGGTGTGACATGGTAAAGACCGTAGGAGTAGGATCCAATTTTGCTGGGCTCATTTGGTGGGATTGGGGGAGGCATAGTGGGATGTACTCAGCCTGGAGCAGCTGCATTTTGCCTTCTGTGTCCTCAAAGCAGCAGTTGATCACAGTGTAAGTGCAAGAATGTTTCTGCAGAAAATAAAATGAAATAAAGATAGGGCAGCCCAGCTGTTGTCTGAATGCAGCCGTAAAGATGGATGACTGGAAAGGCTAAGGAGCTAAGAACTATGTGAAGCACTCCTAGAGTGGGAGTCTTCATGAAACGTCAGCAATGACTTGTTTAGGTACCTGATGCTCTTCTCCCACTGTGTGAATAAATAAGCAGACCTGGGCTGATGGAACGCACCAGTCAAAGGAAGTTCCCACTGGGACATATATACTCTGAAAACTTCTATAAATTGTTCTGTAATATGGCAGTTTCCATTTATGGGTTTTCATAATAAGAGGCTTATTGGCAACCAATAATGCAAGTTAACCGTGGAAATTTCTATTGCTTTTCTTGGCCCCCATGCACTTCCTGAACAGTGTGTGCTTTGTCCCAGGTGTACCGTTCTGGGCTTTGAAAGTGTGTCAAAACATGCGCAGGGCTGAGACCCCTGGGAACTGGCACTCGAAGCCTGATCAAAAGGAACAACAAAAGAAGGTGAGGGGCTTAAGGCAGGAGCCCCAGTGTGTTAACTCTTGGTTGATCTGTGTGTTTCCAGCCTTGATGAGTTAAAGTGCTGATCACCAGTGAGAGATTTTTGTAGACATATGGGAAATTGTTCTTACACAGTTCTGAACAAAGCTTCAAGACCTACATAGCCTAAGGAGGTATAGGTATGCAAATATCTTGGATAGCCCTTCCAGTACATTTCGATTAGTTTGCATTGTCAATCCACTTTCCTCTTACGGGCACGTGCGGGTGCAGGCATGTATGGTTTATGAAATGTTGAATAAGTCTTCAAAGAGTATCATTGTTTCCAGGAAATATGTTTTTCATACATACTTTTATTGTTTAAAAAAAAAGGGCAGTAATGGATAATACTTGGGGTTTGTGTGAGCCAACGGTGTGGATTTGCTTGGCATTGCAGCTTTCAAATGATACACACTCAGCACAAGTAGATTCTTTTCTGATTACATGCAAACACTGTGTAACAATTACATCTTTTAAAATATATATTGATTCATGGTATTGTCTTGAAGTTGCAAGTAATCCAAAAGCCTCTCTGCTTCTTTAGATCAGATACAAACTGGATATCTTTCTGCAGTAGTTCGCTGAAAATGCAGTGATTTCAGAGAATCATACCTTTGAAGATGTAACCTTACATTGCTCTCTTCCTCTAATCCACCCCTCTTGAATGATTTATTCTAGGGACTGTGCATCATAGGTTTTGTCCTGGCACCCATTCCTGTAGTGTTGCAGTGCCTGTCCACATTACCAGAAAAAGATGGCTGGGAGACAGGTTTTTTTTTTTTTTAAAAAAGTTAAACCAAAAAGAAAAGAACACACACGCAAAGAAAAGAAAACCAGTTCCAGTTAGTAGAGAGGGTTTTGCTGCCAGTGTGGATGGGGCATAATTTGATTTAAATGACCTTTGAAAAACAGTTCTCAAAATTGTTCCATGCATTTTCTTCCTGGCGACTGTTGAAAATATGGAGCCGAATATTTTCTGTGATGTTTCAAACCAATATGTTCTGGCAACCTCATAGCTGGGCCCTGTGCATTACACTCTTGTTTCCAGTTCACTGTGGCCTGGAGTGCAACACACAGCTCATGAGATGCACCAAAGTGGGAGGTCTTGCGAGGAGCAGGCAATACAAAGACCCAAGGTACAAGGAACATTTCACTGGGGTCCAGCAGGGAGGCTGCCAGTTTTAAGGGCCTCTTTTATGAACAGAATTTGCTTGTAGGAGATGGAGGAACTATGTGTGCCTCATCAGATTTTGTGAGTGTGTAGGAGAAGGTTGATTTCTGGGTGTTGTTAAAGGCTGGATGCTGAACTAGATCTTTTGCACCTCCCCAGGGTCAAACTTTTTTCACTAGAGAGATTTGCTGTACAGATGATGGGCCATGGATAAGTATTGATCGTTGCTTTAAGTGTGACAACATAGAGCTGCATAAAAGAACAGTGTGTGGGTTGGGAAGCTGTGGCTGGGACACAAGGTCTTTGCTCTGTCACTTCTGCTCCAGGGACTCCTGTGTTTTGGGAATGTGTGTGGGAAGGTTAGTGCAATAGCAGTAGGTATTCTGAAAACAGAGGCTGTCTTTTTAGCACCAGATCAAATCCTGGGGGTGGCAGCAGGAGTGGAAAGTGTGGAACAAGTTTGTTGATCTGGCTATAATACACAGCTGTTTGTAGTGCTGTTGGGAGTCCTTAACAGGTTGGTTTGCCTACAAAGGAGATCATGCTGTGTTCCCTGCAAGTGGGCACAGGGACACTGTGATTCCCCACGTCTCCTTGACACTGTTACCCTCAGCATGTCTAAATATCACAGAGCAGCTCTGAAGTATGAATCCCCTCAAGCCCAGAGAGAGATCTCTCACAGGTATCCCCAAGTAATTATTGGGAAAGGTTGTACAGACCTACCATGGGCCTATTATGACCCTTTACCAGCTCTGCTTTCAAAGCAACTTGGGGCAAGGGGTCCTCTTTGCACTCGGATATTTCTTCTGCAGGCTGCAGAGTGGCTCCTTTTTGGACTTCTGGAGTGGTGTCACCCACTCCACTGGTGCCATGGCACGTGGGGTACCTGTGCTGTACAGGGAGCAGCTGCTTCTGGCAGCATTTTTTGGAGAGTACAGAAGGCAGGACTGTACAGATGGAGCTGTTTAATTTATCCTGTTAGGAGAACCAGATGAAATGAACTTGAGGGAATGTGGTCCTAGGACTGTGTGTCCTACAGGAAGCAGTACAGGAGCAAGACTTGGGAGCAATGGGCCTGGGAAGACCCCAGAGAGGTGGCAGGAAGGGGTGAAGGCAGGAGTAGATTGAGGAGAGACGGGGGCAGAGGCAACGGTCTCCTGCTTGGTGATAATGAAGTGTTGATAAACATGTTTGGAAGCAGACTGTGGGTGTGGGATGAGGGCCAGGGCAACATGAGCGGGGAGCTTTCAGAGGCAGGGCAGAGACCAAATAGGGCGTGGAGATACATAGTGAGGAGGCAGTTTTTGTTTTGCCTTCAGGATTCAGAAAGGTCAGTCTCGAGAATTTTCCCTGTTGATGCTTTTCCACTTGTTATTCTGGTTATTTATGCAAGGTCGTGGGAGAAGGACTTGAGCTGCACTTGGAGGAGACACACTGTAACCTGTGATGTTTAAGTACGGCCTGAGGCACAGAGAGAAGATGAGTGAACTGTTCAGAAATCAGGTTTATTGGTGGAAGCAGGATGAAGTAGTGAGAAAAGGTGGCTGTTTGGAGATATGTGGTTTTTTTCTGCGGTTAATTCTGTTGTGTAGCTGGCTGACAAGCCTGGATATAGGGCTGTCTGCTTGGTCTGGACTAAACCTGGATGCTCAGTCTGATTACTTGAATTAACTCTGTAGTAAAAACTCACTTTGCTGCAGGTTAGTCTGAGCAGAGAGGATACAGGATGCTGCTGAGGGCACGGGAGATGGCTTTGGGGATTCAGTAGGTTTGATGGGCATATTGCAGATATGCTACTAGATTTTGTTTTGAAAACACATGCATTACATTTTATGTGTTTCTCACTCACCTCTCACCTCCTGCAGTGCGAGCGAGTCAGAGAAGAACTCTGAAAAGTTGCAGTTTCCAAGAAGCCTTTGTGTACTTAGATCATTGACTGCTTTGAATCCACAGGCAGGATGGCTTTCTAGTGACTGCCGTGACAAAACTGTGTGTGACATCTGGGAGCAACAGACCCTACTGGGGAGGAGCAAGTAACCTTTCCTAGTCAAGAGGAGAGATTTTGGTTTGGATGTTTTTATGATTATTGCATCCAATGTGATGCCTGGAATGTAAATTATGATGTGCTGTTTAATATAAAATAGCTATCCTGCAGGCTGTTAGCAAGTGTTTCCAGTGATTTAAAATTAAAAGATTGTAAAAAAAAAAGACCAAAAAACAAACCAAAACACAAATCCAAAAACAAACAGCAACTCAAACCACAACAAAAACCCCCACTCTAACCTTATTGCTATTTTATAAGTAATGCCATAACTGGTCCTACTGAGACTAGTCACCTTTACTGAGTTGTTGTCTTTGCCAGAGCTGTTTGGTGTATGTGGGATTATAAAGAGAAAGAAGGGTGATTTGGACAGGTGTTTTTTCTCTTATTGGAAGTGCCATCCTTTCTTTAGCCAAGAAGGAGCTAGAGTGAGCCAGCCTTTGTTTCATTGCTGTTTTCAGAAAAGCAAAACTCTTCCTTGCAATATTTATGGTAGCTTGGCTCTAGCATGTATGTATGAGCTGTGACAGCATTCTCATGTTAGCCAGGCTCCGTTCCTACTCCCTCGTGAATGAACATTAGGGAACCGGCTTTTAAGTGAAGCCTGTTTAATATGGCAAAAGCTGGGAGACTAATAGATGCAGGTGTTCGCAGTAGTGGTATGAAATGTGGTGTTTGTATTAGTGTTGTGGTAGCAACGGTCTTTTTAACGGTGAGATGGTAACTTGGTCCAAAGCCCCTGTTTTCAGCTGTCTTCCTTTTGAAATAACCACTTTCAACTTGTTTCTGTTTCTCAGACTTGTTGCTTAACTCAAGCTCAGCTGCAGAGAGGACCAACAACCAACCTAAACTTTGTCCCTCTACCCAGTATTGAGCATATTAACTTGTCTATAGTTAAAGAAGAACTTGTGTTTGACCAAAGGTTTTTTTGGAAGAAGGGCATTTGGTTTGCAGACCTCAGGAGGTAGACTTGTGCTGAAGACCTTATTTCCCTTATAGCTGTTCCCATGTTTAGTCCTCCCCATTTAATATTAGCTTCCTGTCTGCTATCAATCTATCTTCAGCTTCCATTTGCTGGTGAATCTATGGCACCTTCCTGTAGTAGTGTGAGGAACCTCTTTGTGCATTGTCTGTTTGCCTCAGTGAAGAGTTACCATCAATTGCTTGTCACTTCTAAAATCTTTCTGATAAATTACACGTTTTGGGCTTGGTTACTCATGATGAGGCATTTTACTGGGTTTTGACTGACTTAGGGAGAAGAAGAGGTATTGTGCTATATCATCTCCATTCTTCCCCAGCATCCTTATGAAAATACATGTTGCACAAGTCTGGCATCTCTCAGCAGTGCAGCATTACAGAGCTAAGCTTGCTTTCACTGCTTATAATACTAAGGATCCCATTGCTGAGGTTTTTGTTCATTAGAAATCTTTCACATTCTTTTCAGAGTCAGCAATTTCCAAGGCAGACCCATTCACAGGCATGTGTTGCATATTCTTAGATATTTGAGTTTACTTTTGGCTATTCTCAAACATTCTGGATTCAGATCAGCCTTGTTCACCAATTGGACCTGACTGCTCTGCAAGTCTTTGTCATCTGCGAGTTTTATTACCAGTGACTTAGTATTTAGTTTCAAGTTATTGGGAATGCTTGGCCTACTGCAGACCTCTGTGGAATACCACCAAAAACCTAATTCCCAGTGGACTGTTCTGTGTACTTGTGGGTTTCCTACTGCATCTTCATTGCAGGACCTTCTTTGGGGGCTTTGGTGAATTTTGGAACAACAAAAAGGATACCTCACAAGGGGTCTGGCTGACCAAGTTTGGCTAATGTGCTAAGAGTCATAAACGTAGTCCTTCATTATCAAATCTAATCACTTTTTTTGTTGTTTTGATTTTTTTTTTTTAGAATGAGTCGTGTCTATTTGTTGTTTCTTCTTTAAGCGGAAGCAAATGCTGTCTTTGAATTTCTGAAGCAGTCCTGCTATGGAAAAAGGACAGCAAAAACTGAGCACAAGTCGTTGGATGTTTAAAGAAGAATCTAAGATGCTCTCTGCTTGAACTAATAGTGATGTTCTGGAGCATGGTGGGCGAGTTTGACCTGAAGAATCCCAAGAATAGAATGCTCTAGTGGAAATGTCTAAAATTCAATATTTTAGTCCCTCTTTTTAATATCAGCATTTTGAGCAAGGTGAAAAATTTCACCTTCATTCAATCTGTGTCCAAAACAGCTGTAGGGAAGATGATCCTGCTTCCTTACCTGCAAGATGCTTTCAGAGAAGGAGGCCTCTTCACACAAGCTTCTGTTGTTGAAAACAGTGACCTTAGCCACGCAAGGTGCACCCGTCCAACTGTGTCTAGTCCAGCAGTTATCCATGCCTCATCTTCACATCTATGAGGATTCATGGATTACTTTTAAGGATCAGAGATTAATAAGGAAGAAAAGTAAACCTATTAGTATCAGGCTTAAACACTTTGGGGCTTGGTGCACTTATTGGAAAAAGCCTGGGGGTTAATAGCTCAAAGATGATTGAAAATCACTGGTCTGCTTCAGTAGTTTGACATTATAGACTAATGTATGAGTTATTAACTGTTGCTATTGAGGAGGCAGCAACAAAAACTCCATACCTGATCTGAGAATAAACAGGCCTGGGCTTTGTCCATGTGTGGATATGTGACTTAGGTGGAAAGTCTGTGAAAAGCTTGGAACTAACAGGGCAGGTATAAGATTGCTTCTGGCAGAGGAATTAGTTTCTCCTGCAGCTCAGGAGGTAACCCTTGTGCTTTCAGATGCACAGACTCCTGGTTCAGTTTTCTGTTGGAACAAATTCCTCCTTAGTAAGGACAATTGTTTGTTTGATGGCTACTTCAAGACTGGGCTGGATGCAGCAAGGTAATTGGTCTGCTGTCCAGATTGTATGTATCCATGCCAGGATGTACTTCCCCACTAGCTGTTTTTATTACATTTATGGTTGAAATGGGATTTTCATTCAAAGATCTTGTGTTCAGTCAGCTATGACTTTACAAACTAATCACTGTGGGGTAGAAACTTGATGCTTGTTCAGTGATAGGTATTTGTTTAAAGTTGGAAGAAAACTTATTCAGCTATTCAGGATCAGACATTCAAATAAGGAACTGACTTTCATCAAGATGTTTATTAAAAGTTGTTTGGTTTTGTGTTTTTTAAATTAAGCATATGTAAGTAGTATAACCATAAAGTTGACATTTGACTTCCCAGGTCAGGAAGTTAAGGTCCTTTAAGGGGCCTTAACCATGCATTGTGGGATGTTTGCATGGTAGTATGGTCATACATTTCATCCATATGCAGCGTGGGGGAATCCCCTCCTTCTGGGTCCAAGCAGAGTCCAGCTGCATTGTCAAAGAACGATGCTCTGTGCTACACATATGACTACATGATAGGCTTAGCCAATTGTGTATTTGATTTATTCTGTACCTCTGATAAGTACCAAAATATTATAACAGTATGTGTTATGTCATGTATGAGCTTCAATAGCATAAGAAGAAATAGGAGAGTGCAATATCATCACTTTCTGGTTTCCGAGATGCTGCACATAAGAAATGCTTATTCTGTCATGGCTCGTATACAGAAGGACCCTGCATTTTGGAATCTGTGTGATGAGCTCATGTTGGCCAGCCACTCTGATCATCATAAAATGGAGTAATTGTATCCATTGAGCTCCTGATTTTGAGAAGCCTTATGCAGCTTTCCAGTCTTGTGATGTACAGCTTCCCTAAATTTTTGGTGTGATGTAAAAAATCTTGGGTCAAATTCCCTGCTCTGTTATGTATGAGGTCAGCCTAAATGATCTGTCTTGGCCTTAAAATGAAAACAAATCCTATCACCCATGCTTGCCAGCATCTGGACATTTTGCTGCTCTGTGCTGTGTAGAGGTCATGATTTTGTGGACTCTGGAAAACTTTACTTAAAAATCCATTTGCAAATCCATAAGGAAATGTGTGACTCGGAGCTTAGGTAGTCACAGCTGCAGTATCATGCTAGCTAGCGACAGCAGTGTGTATCCTCTAGCTTGGGGGAAGCACAGTAATTTTAGCATATAACATTTAAAAAGAAATCCATATCTGCTGCCTTCTTTAACACAACATAAACTCTTCAAGCACTTCACTGCATTACATATAGAAAGCTTTGTAATTTAGCACCCGAAACACATCTCACACTCTCCAAAGAACTACTTGGAGAGAAAGAAATTCAGGCAAAGCCTAAAGGGGTTGAAGAAAATGAACTCCTGCTGCAGTTGCACACTTGCACACATCTGGTGCAATTGAAATTTAAGAGCTGAATACATTCACATCTGACCATAGTAGGGTCCAAACAATACTGTTGACACTGGTTTTCATTTTGGATAGGCACGCTGGCAGAGTCGCTAGCGTGTGGAGCCTTGTCAGCTCTCTAATCTAATAGACTATTCTTGCCCAGACCATTGTGTGTCAGTATTTTATGTACCAAATGTAGCTGGTTTAATAAATGGCTATTTTCCCTTTTTGTCACAATTTCATGTTTGAGTTAAAATCTGCTATGGTAACAAATTACATACATATTAAAAAATGAAAATAAAGATGGAAAGCAGAGTCACAAAAGGTAACAAGAGTTCCAAGTAATGTCATTTGAGTTTTTTTTAAAGACTTGAATTCAACCCTGTTTTAAAATTTATTTTATTTGTTATGTGTTGTGAAAAGGTTACAAAGAAATGGGTACCGCTTGAAAGCATGACTATAGCTCTG
Source organism: Phalacrocorax carbo (assembly GCF_963921805.1). Classification (NCBI taxonomy): domain Eukaryota; kingdom Metazoa; phylum Chordata; class Aves; order Suliformes; family Phalacrocoracidae; genus Phalacrocorax; species Phalacrocorax carbo. Next base: position 36,920,392 of record NC_087519.1, on the reverse strand, counting down.
TATATGTAAAATTGTGAGAGTCTTCCCTGTACAGATCTGATTTGATCAGTTACTGAAAGTTAGTTAGTAAACAATAATTTGTTGAGCTTTTTGGATTGTATTTTTCTTACTTGGAATAGTTGTCTTCAGCTAGGACCTGTTGAGGCTATTTATGCTTATTTCTAGTGACTGTATCATGTCAAGTATGTTACCAGAAAGGTGTGTTTTGGTTTGGATTTTTCTTGTGTTGCTTTTTTTAATTGCATTTTTTTAAAGGGCCCTTCACTTGCCTTGCTGGTGGCATGAGTTGCTGCTGTTGTGTACTGGGTTAGCAAAGCTGAGGACTGGGGACCTTGGAGGAGCATCTCCAGGGAATTACGTGCCTGGCGAACATCAGTGCAAGCTAGAGAGGAGCTTATATGCTGGGAGGGCATTGGAATGGAGTCACCCACTTTCTCTGTGATTTTAATGTTTAGTAGGTTATTTCTTATTCCATGCTGATTTGAATCTTGCACCAAAGTACCGCAGCTTGAGTGAAACTTAAACACTTTTGAAACTAAAACCTGGATCTAGGTTCTAGGGCCAGGTAGGTGCTTGCAACTCACTGTTTGTTGCATGAAGGATTCTAGTAAAGGCACAGACATCTGAGTTATGGACCATTGTGATCATTGTAACCCGAGACGGAACAGTTTCTGCCTCTGTCATGTGCAATGAGGAATGCCATCCAGGCCTGGTGTCTGCTGGGACATGGGTTCTTTATGATTTTGTTTGATGTGATTAAACGTATGGTTTCTCCTCCCCCTGTGCCATTGCTGCACTAAAATGGGGACAGATCTGTAGCAATGGTCAGCTACTTATCTGAAGTATCAGTTAGTTAATGGTTAAGTAATCTGTACTCTAATTAAGTTAATTCCTCTTGGTAATTTAATTAGGAGATTTGTATAAGCAATAGCAATAATTGAGTGCCTTTTACAAAAAGACCGGAGCCTAAAATAGATGTAAAGCTTGATGCCTTACCAAGCTGGCACAGCCCAGCTCCTCCACAGCTCACAGGGCACTGTGTTCTCTGGTCTGTACTTTTTCAGTCTGTTCCTAATTGTGTGTTGGGGAGCTGTCCCGGAGATGTGCTTTGACGTGATCCCAGCGTTCACTGGAACTGTTTGAGTTTTGGGCCTTCCCAGGACAATTAGTGTATCTTGGTGAACAATGGTCTAAGCAACTCATTAAATTGTAGTGTATCCTCCTCCCTTTTTGTGCTTACTCCCAACTTCTGGAGAGCAGCTTAGAGACTTGGCAGGAACTGTATGGTTATGCTCTAGATACGCTTTGGATATGTTATTGCTGCAGTTGAGGTATTGCAAAAGCCATGCCATTCCTGTCTTTATCCTAGTGAGGTACCTCTTTCAGTTGCGCAGTGTCTGCGGCTAATTACATAGCAATTGCAGTGTGCCACCAGCCACCCACAATTCATTGTTAGCATCCTTGGGGATGCAGATGAAAAAGGAAAGATTTTTTTTTTTTCAGTCCAGTGATTTAGCTTGCCTCTTTTTTTTTTTTTTTTTTTTTTTTTAAAAATCCCCTGCTCCTTCAGGTAATAAAGCCAGATGGTAGTGACAAAGAAACAGAAGCCACATATGAATCAGATGTCCCCGAGGATATGTTGGGGACTTGCATTCCTCGAGAGACAGTGAAAGACGATGCTGAAAGTCCGGATGTCATTATAGAAGCTCAGTTTGATGATAGTGATGCAGAGCATGGACAAGACCACTCGCAGGATACATTGGCTGACGACATTAAGAAACTTTCCCTGGATACCGGTGAAAAGGGTGAGTAGATCAGATTGCTGATTTAAACTGTTATTTGAGCAAACTGTTGAAGTATTACTTTGTTGCCTTGCTTTGCTGCAAGATATGAAATACAGGCATAAAAGCTTAATGCCTTATCATTTCTGTCCCTTTCTGCTAAACTACCTTCATAGTTTTGAATGGATATTAAGGACTGGGTTTTATGTAGTTTTGATTGATGCAAAGTAAATCTGTGAAACAGAACTAACACCTTTAGATTTGCAATTCTCAGGGCTGTCTGGAGACTGGTGGTTGCTGTTTAATTCAAGATGCTGCTGTAGCAGTTTCCTTCATCACAGCTTGGCTGGCCAATCTGTGTGTCTCAGTTTTGGGATAAGAATATATTTCCTTGGGGGCAGTTAGGTTTGCTGCTGTTTTCAAACAGTTGAGTTATGAGCAACTTAAAGATTTGGTCCATTTAAAAAGAAAATTGCACTAAAACCTAAAGCCAATTATGTGATCTGTTTTGAAGGCAAACCTATTTTATTCTGAATTCCATCCAAACCATCAAGTGTTGCTTAGGGCAAAATAAAGTAGGCTCCCCTGTCCCAAACTATGCTTATGCTGCTCTTTGCATGTCCTTTCTTGTACTAAATCCCCTCCTGAAGAGCTGTGTGTTGAAAGGATTCTGACAATTAGCTCATTTAACATGTGCCTTCAGCTGCTGGTGAAAAATTTGCCAGGACAGATATTCTGGTTCATTCCTGACGCATGCCCCAGTTGTCCAGAAAAGTCAGCAGTAACTTAGGACATAAGTAGTTGTTGGTCTGTGACAAATCTTAGTGGTGGTTTTAAAGCTGTTCTATTTAATACCTCCTGTTTCCTGAGAGATTGCTTTTGAAGATGCAGATCTCTGCCTATACTGTTGGTAGACGTCCATTTTTCACACCCATCTGTTAATAAAACTGGAAATAACATTTGAGTGGAAGTGTAGTTTTTATGACAAAACATTGGTTTCAGATCATGAATGGAGCTGCCACCTCACCAGTTCGTGATGCCGTTTCCTTCTGGGTACCTCCACTGTCTTTGAGTTACTGCCAGAGTATGTGAACCAACTTCTGCCTTGTTCTGTTACTTTCCGGCATAGAGCTTGAGTTCGGAGTTTTGTCTTGTCTGCAGATGTTTTACGCAGCTAGTTGTTAACCCCATTTTTTTTTGCAGTCTTGGACGCTGTGTTATAGCTGTACACCATTGAGCTGCCACTTTGACTCTGACTTGACAATTCTAAATCTCCTAAAATGCTCCTGAGTTACATGTCGTGTCTGTTGCATCTCTGTTGCTTCTGATAGCAATGTCAAATTAAAATTCAGAGAAATACATTCTAGTTTGACACGGGCATGTAAAATGAATACAGACTTGAGCCAATATTTTACTTTACCTGTATAGCTATGCTTCACTGTAAAGGCTTGAAGAGAGTTACTTTTCTTGATGCATTATAGTTCATTGAGATGCTCTGGAGTGTCCTGTGTTGGGAGTTATCAAATCATCTCTTAAAATATGTGCCATCTGAGTGGTTTTTGCCATTTAATTCTGTCTTTGGAGAATACTTGTAGGGCAGATGTTAGATCAGCTATTGTTTACACAGATGAAATCCAACATACTTTTCCATTGCAGTTGCCTAAGCCAGCTGTTTTCTTTTGTTTTCAAGGCCTTTCCGTGTTCATCCTTAACAAGCCTTGTGGCTGGTGTGGGTGTGCCAGTTAGATTTCTGCTGAGTTTGTATTTTGCTATCACCTCTTTTAATAGTTGCTTCAGCTTCTTTGGCCATATAACCGATACGGATTTTTCTCTAGTTTCTTCTTGCTCTGCTTTTTAATGCCCTCCTTCTTTTATACATATAAAGTTTACGATGCTGCTTTTTCTGAAGGTGTTTTTGAGCAGTTGATGAGTGCTTTGGCTTGTTTCCTGTCTTTCATGCTATTTCTCATATCATCACTTATCCAGATTTTTAAGTCTTGCTTGGAAACCAGCTATAGTTATTCTAGCATCAGTGATAACTGTCCTGAAAAAAGAAAAGATCCTGCCAAAATCAGCCTTCACAGGTGTGGATCAAAAGGCTTTTTTTAAAAGGACTAAACATACACTTTTCCAAGGCAGAACTTAGCTGAGGCCATCCACTGGAATGTGGGACTGGCACTGGGAGGCAGAGTGCTTTGCAGGGTTAGGCTGTAGTGAGTGGAAGAGCCCTTTCCTGTGTAACATGGGCCTCCCCTGGGAGGGCTGCTGGGCTGATGTTGCCCACTGAACTTTCATTTCAAGCTAACCACACATGAGTTTTTCTTCTATGTTACATCCCTTCTGCTGGAAACAACTGCTGCAGCAAACATGGAGAGGTGGATGGGAGATTGAGATCCCATGGGAGGATTTCTTGCTGACCCACCAAAACTAGTGCTTTATTTACTTTCCCCAAGGGCGTTGCTTTGTAGGGTTTGTTACACAGACTCATTGCATGGCCTTATTCATGGGAGAGACCAGGAGAAATAATCTGTGGCCAGTGCAACTCTTAAATGAACACTTGTAGTGGACTTTCTTCTTTTTTTCCCTATCATAGGGCAGCCTGAAGGTTTCAAGCTGGACAAAGATGCCATCAGGGGTATCACATTTAATAAAATAAAATCAAGTAATAGTCTATCATGTTTTCATATGCATGTGATATATGTATATGCATAGATATGTGTGTGTGTGTATGTGTATATATAAAAAAAGATCCACATACATATATAACTGAATCAAAGTCCAAACGAAACGAAAAACCCACCATATTTCTAGGGGTGAAAAATATCCGCAGCTATCCTAATAGAACCAAACCAAAATTTTACTCATTCTGCGGTGAAAAAACAGAGCAATGTTGCTGCAGATGTTACCAGACAGTGCTCAAATCTTTGTGCAAGTACACAAGCTCTGCAGATTGCTGCCTCTCAGTTGCAAGATGGTTTTTGTCCATTCTGATGGAGGGGTAGAATTATGCAGTATCTTTGCTGCTGGCTCATTTCTTCTGCTGCTGATGGTCAGAATGAACCATGAAGAATAGAAGTAGACATGTCATTTGAATAAGAGCACGCTGGATTACGCTGGGAATGCAGGCTGGCTTGATATCTTTTCTACCCTGGCTTGTGTCCCATCTCTCATTGTGGCTTTGTTCCTCTTCAGATCACCAATCACCCCCTCCAGCTCTAGTTATACACTGGGGCAAAGAATTTCAGGTTGGCCCTTGCTGTCACAGGCTCTGAAGCATGAAACATTGTGTATGCTGATTACGTCCCAGACTTGAGTGGACTGAATTTCCCTGAGGTCACTGTACGTTGGGCTTCCTATGCCTCTGTGGGGCTTTAAAGCGAACTGGTAGAAATTGTTATGCTTTGGGTTGCAGGCTGCGATTCAGATGTTGGATCTGTCTTCACTAAGTGCTGCAGTTAGGAGAGCTGTGCTTCCTGCCCTTCTGTTCCTAAACCCCCAGAAGAAAAGGGATAAGCAAGAGGGAAGTCTACAGAAGTGAAGAGGATATCAGCCCGTGTACTTTCTGGTGCTCACAAAAGTGCACCAGTCTTGCTTTGCTCAAGGATATTTAAATAAAAGTTCATAACTGGTGTCACTATGCCAGGAGCTGTCCTGGTCAAACGAGTTTGCTCTGCTTTTCTGAACTCTTCTTGCAAGGAAGTTGGGTTGAAGATTATCTTCAGAAAAGTGTCTGATCTAGGAAGTGATGAGACATTTTCCTCTCCAGCACGCTGTTCTACACAAAGAGTAATATTATCCTGTTCCACAGTTAGATTTTCTTAATGCTAGGTTTTGGTCACTGGAGGTAGGTCTTTTTTAGCAAAGTTGGAAACCTCTTTCCTCTTGCATTTTCAGCTGTATCTCCAGGGTGTAAATATCTCTAGAAGCTGAACAAACTTTCTCAGTTTTTTTTTTTTCCTTTACAAAGAGCCCCCTGAGAAAGTTTCTCAACTCCTGTACTAATGTACTTCAAACCCTCTCTAGGGTTTCTATGCCCTGTTGAAATGCAGGCAAAGAACAAGACAATAGTATCCTGGCACTAGTCTGAACAATATTGTGTACACAGAAAAGACTAATTCTCTATAGTGCTTGGTATTGACATGCAAGTCCTCTATGTTTTGCACTGAGACCTCAACTTGTTCTGTGTCACTGCTATCCAGAGAAGTAATTCACCAGTCGACACAACCTTTGCCAGGTCTGTAATTCTTTCCTTAATCCTCATTCACACTGACTACAGCAACAGAAGTGATGTAACTTTTATCACTTAGTACTAAGCTGGACCACACTATTTCTGTGTCTTGTCACTGCAGTAGGTGGTTTTTCCTTATACCCCATTTCAATATGTAATAAAACCCCAGAAACTTCTCTGTATCCTCCCAACCCAGGAAAAGTTCAAAATGTTCTGTACAAAATGCTTTATGGTGCTTTATCCCTACAGACTTGCGTTTTGTGAGTTTCATACAAATGTGAGCTGTCTCTTGTTAAATATTGGAATGAGGTTGCTCTGATAAAGAAACATCAGCAATTAAACAGTAGCAGCTACTTTTACTCTTAAGAATGGCAGCTGTGCTCATAAAAGTGCCTCAGCCTTTCTTAGTGAAAGGATAGTCAAATAAAAGTTTGTAAAACTGTGTCACTATGCCAAAAGCTATCCTGGTCAAACTAGTTTGCTCAGCTTTTTTCAGCTCTTCTCACAAGAGATCTTACTTTACCAGATACACAGAATATCCTGCTTCCCACAGGGTGGCTTACAGAAGTCATCAAGTTGGTGGACTGGCTGCCCTGGCAGCAATCAGATAGTTGTATTTGTTCAGGATTTCCACTTACACCTACACTTTTGTAAATCAAGGTTTGAATTTGTGAATGTCCAAGGCTTACTCACTGTCTTGATGTAATGAAGTTTGAATAGAAATAGCTCATTTACAGCAGGGTAAACTGACAGCTAACTGAGCCAATTGCGTGATGGAAAGTTGAATTGAATAGCTGATGGCTAATAGGTAGAGTCCACAGAATTTGGGTTGGAGCTGCTGCAGAACTTGTTCCTGTCTGTTCAGCGTTGGCCAGGTAGGTGCTGGTTGGTCTCTTTTTAAGTCAAATGTGAATGTCAGTCTCTAATAGCCCTGGTAAAATCAGAAATTATAATCTAAAATTGCTTGATGTCCTCACTGCTACTGACTGGAGGCTGTTATTGAGTATTTTGGGATTACTCGCCTCAACAGAAGTGGTGGCATTTGGTACCTTTGCAGTATGGTTGTGTGATAATGCATTAAGCCATTATTTTCTCAAGATGATGCTCTGGAGTCAGTTCTTAGAAAGATTTTTGGATCCTTCTAGCAAAGAAGAAAAATGTATTTATAATCTAGAGTTTAATCTTTGTTTTGCACTTCTGTACCTTCTCATTCACTTCCATGCCCCTCTTGTGCTTTCATGTGCTCTCTCTCTTCTTTTAAGCTTGACTAGGTGCCTGCTCGACTTTTGTGTCTTCCTGTGGCACCTGGAGCCCTTCTGCAGTTAGCATTGTCTCATATGGGTTTAGGCAGATTTTAGGGTGATGTTGCTATTCCTCTCCTTGGCCAAGGCTGTTAGGGAAAGGATGATGGTGATGAGAATCTGGACCACATGCGGTCCCTCTGCTCTGCTCAGGTCCCCCCTTCTTTCAGTTTAGCTGCCATGAAATCTCTGTCAAATTTGGAGCCCACCAACATCAGTGGCTGCTGGAAGGAATAAATGTTGTTCTCACTCCTTTTCAGAGGCTCCTGTTTGCTCTGAGTGCTTTTAAGGAGTCTTCATGCTTCTTTCCTAGCCTGCAGCTTTCTGGAGATGAATCGTCTCCACTGCATAGCTCTTAACATTTCTAGGCCACAGCAGAGTGAAAGCTCACCAGGAAATCTTCTCAGTTACATGGCTTTTAATAGAAATCCTTGAGGTGGAACTGTCAAAAATCAAATTGGTTTCACTCTACTGAAGCCTGGAAAACCAGCAGAGAAGCTGGAGCTGTTTCAGCTGCTCAAGACAGCTCTGTATTAGTTTATCCTAAGTTCATGTTTGCAGGTCTCTGGATCTAGCTCTTTAGGTTGTTGCTATAACTTTTCTTAAATGAGAGCATAGATTTCTTAAAGAATAGACAGTATAGCAACTTAAGAACAGTGTTCTACTAGTATTGAGCAAATTGGGCTTTATAGTTGCATTGATTAAATGCTACAGGCTGAATAAACTCCAGTTATTCTTTTGTTGCACAGCTGAAGCCTGCAATGGAAGTTAATGTTGGGCAAGCTTCTTAGGCTATTCTTCCCTAGTAAGTTATCTTGACCCCCAAATGACTTCTTAAGGAAGGCCAAAAAATTGCATAAGTAATTTTTTTTTTTAAGTAACAGGAATTTTACATTAAGTTCAGCATATTACCATGTGTTCCTGGATTCATCTGTGTTTCTCCTTTGAGTTACAAGTTTAGGTCAAGTAAATGAGAAGGCATGATACTGAAAATGAATGGTGGGTGTGAAGATAAACATATTAGAGTATGGTCATTGTTAGCAGCAAGGTTTCCAGGATGAATCAGACTAGGATTCATTCAGCTAACATATTTTCCATGCAATAGTAAAATTGGACACACACACTTTAGGAACAAATTCACATACAGGAAGGAAGAACATTAAATAGATAGGCAAAATACTCAATGGAAATGTTTCTGTAACATTGAAATTCTACTTGCTGTTAATGTAATAAAACTGTATCTATATGGACTGCAACACTACCTGATTTTTTTTGAGATTTAATTCTGTTGCAATAAAGCTTCCAACCCCCTGTTGACTGACAGCTTTTCAAGGACATGAGAGGGCCAGGAGGCCTGAGTACCCGTGCTGTGGTTGTAGTAATGTTACGTGCCTGAGACAGCTACAATTTGATCTGTTGGGCTAGATGGCAGCTTCCCAAAATAATGTTGAGTCTTTGTTGTGGGTCAAGCTTGGAGGGTTCTAAGGAAAAGGGACACTTGTGTCTTATCATTCTGCCATCTCCTCTATCCTTCCTCATGGAGGTGGCTAAATATAAGTAAATAATTATGTGCTTGGCTGTGTTGTGTGTTTAAAGAAGCCAGCTACGCTGACCTCTTCACATTGCCTTTGCTCTGTGTTACTGCAGATGCTTGTCTCTCTGCTGTAGGCATCTGTTATTAGGCCTTTCCTCTCCCTCTCTGAGGGTCTCCTCCTGCCTGTGCATCTACAAAAATCTTCTTGCTAATCATCTGAGTCTCCTGGTCCTGGTCTTCAGTGTGCCATTAGGCATGCAGGTGTGTGGGTTCAGGTGTTTAGACATGAACAGCTGTAGCAGGGTGAGTCTGCTTAAATGCGTATTCAAAATAAACATATCTAAGGAAGTTAGTCCTGTTCATTAAACACACAGGTCTGTGATGAGACAGCTTGTGAGTGCTGCATGGTTTGGAGCAGCTTTGCTTTTACCTGCAGAGCCCTCTTGCATTGCACACAGGAGCTGTGAGGCTGATTTTGGACAGACTGCACATGTTAAATTCCAAAGCCTTTGGCTTAACAGTCTCATCACAGTGAACTATCCGTCTACCCTCCATCACAGTTGGAAAGCTCTGTGTGTGGAGATAAAAATACTCGCAAAATACTGCTGCTTGCATGATACATTACCAAGCGAGCCTTCTTATAGCTTGTTTAAAATAAATTCCAGTTTTGGATAGTACCTGGTACCAAGTGAAATGGCACTTTCCTTCTCCCCTACCTTTTGGGTAGGGAGGAGAGGCTCTTCAGCCTGCTGGGTGAGAGAGCTCACTTGAACATCTGTACTGTGGACTCCATGGGGGAAAAATCTGCCAAGATCAGAAGCTCAGAGCTCCTACTTCTGTAGGTACCGAAAAAAACTTTCTAGGAACTGAAACCATCCAGCTAGGGAGGGGTGTTTCTAAAAAACCAGTTGTCTTTGCTTTGACCCTCAAAAAACTACATTTTGGTTTACTTGGTGAAGGGAGGACCAATTATGATGTGAACCACTGGTTCCTACCATCAGTTTCAAATTCTGGAGCAAAAACCTGTCCTGTGACAGTGGCAGAATGTGAAGAGCCCTTGTACTGTCTTCTAAATAGCAATATTTCCTTCTTGTTGTCCCTAAAAATGAAAATTGTAGCAGGATAGTGTAATTGAGGGCAAATCTGTCTGTGCATTTGAATGTACTGCTGTTTGGTTGAAGGGAGTTTTCATTTCCATATATGTTTCTGTAGGCAGAACTTCCAAAACACATCCTTTGAGAGTGTGACACACAATCCTAGAGATATTTCTAATGATTTGGTTTGTTTTACACTACCTTACTTGGTACTAAAATGTAATATGCTGAAAACTGCTTATTGAAGCAGACATCAGAGAACCTGGGTGTTGCTACCTCACTAGTAAGTAGTAGACTTTGCTAGTGAAAGGTTTACAGATGTGCTGGTATCTAAGCACTAAGCTGAAGAGCAGTATTTTCTCTTTTAAAAGCTTTGTATCAATAATGCCTTCTGGTAGGATTCTTGGATATGCCCATGTAGAGTAAGCTAACTAACTTTTCAAGTAGATATTTTTTTTTCCTAGCTGAAGTAGCAAACATTGAACTGTATTTTTTTAAAAAAACCAACAATTTCTTTCCATCCAGGGAGGGAGATTTTTCTTTCAGTGAGTTGTTTTTGAGATCTGAAACTGCAATATATTTTCATTTGCAAGTGGATATTGCATCTTTAATTGTATTCTTTTTGGATAGAATTGCAAATTTCCACAGTTACCAATGCAAACCTAGTGAAAATAATTTTGGATCTGTCACAAGTAATCAGAATTCTAGTCTGATGACTTCTAGTCCACTTTGGCCACCTTTTAATGTCATGGTAATTGAATTGTAAAAGGAAATTTGGGGGGCTTTAAAAAAATAATGTTTGGCCTAGGAATGCCTGTCAGATAAATCTAAGTGTGTACTGAAGCTGCCTAAACTGATCTCGTACAGAGGGAGGCAAATTCCAAGTGTCCTGGATCTACTTTGTTGGTAATAACATAACTAATTTGAGTTGCTTTTTGTATCTACTGCCTAATTTTTTTTTAGGTAAGACTTACAGTTTTGGTTTGTCAGATAATCGCTGAAAGGAAAACACTGAGATTATAATGCAGTTTCACTGGATCCTAGTTGCTGAAGTGTGTTTTCACTGTAAGATAAGCTTATGAAGTATTGCCCAAGCTAACATAGTAAATCTTTCTCAGAAAACATGTCTTTGCCCAGGGTGGAAATACTGAATGGTCATTGGATAACCACTGCAGTAAAGGGGTCAGAATAATTCATTTTCAGTTTGGCATAATGCAAGGAGCTTCTTTCCACCTCCCCTGCTCAAAATCCTGCTCTTCTCACAAGTTAACTCTCCTTAAGGATTGCCTCTGTGGCTCTGCCTTGTTGTGGGAGATGTTTGTGTCTCCCAGCTCAGATCTTCTAGACCACCAGCCTCTGGTGGGGCCCAGATACCTCCCCTCTCTGCTCCCCCATCAAGTTCCCGTTTCATTGGAGGGAAGGGGGTTGTGCAACCAAAGGCAGGGACTGTCAGAAGTGTATTTAGGGAACTCGAGCACCAGAGTTTAGTGGCAGATGTTGCTGTTGAGACTGAGGTGTCCGTGCAGTAATTTCACAACTGAGCCATTGGATCTGGGTAGTTGTCCTTTCTGAGCAGAGGGGTTTGTCACTGGGAGCCCTCATTGCTGGTGCTCTGCTAATGCAGACCTTCAAGCATTAGATGCAGCCTTGGTACCAACAGAATTTTGACTTCAAAAGGAGTAGCTACAAGCTATAAAGAAGTCCACATCTCTTGGCCTCAAGAGCATAGAGTTCCTCATGTATCTTCTTCCCTGTCCCTTGTTTCAGGAGTGTTGTCCATTAGTAAATGTACAAGATAATCTTTTAGATACTGAAGTCGATTTAGGAAGATGGCGAGGGATAAGATGATGGCTGGGATTTGCTTCCTTCTTTCTTTCTTTCTGTTGATGGTATAGTTGTACATCCCAGCCTCTGCCTGCTGGTGTCTCTAATAATCCCAGGATTTTTTGGGAGGGATACTGAAATTGGAGAGACCCCTGAGGAAGAAGGTACTTTCCAGGCAGCCAAAGGCCCCTGGTTGATTTTGGCTGTGAAGGAAAAAGGCAGGTTCTACCATGAGCTACAGTGAGAATTTAGATGCTTTCTGCTACCTGTACGGGGTTCACATGGGACTCAGCTTCAGCAGGATGGGGGGCAATGCCCCAGCTCTGCATGTTCTTCATCCCAGGCAAAGGAAGCTGTGGTGACCTATTTGCTCTGCTCCCTGTGACAGCTCTCTCCTAGTCCTGTGCTTTTGCGTGTGTGTATGTGATACCTCCCAAGGACACCACTGCTAGCTGCTTTTTTGACAGGGAAAGCTGTTTCTGTGAAAAAATGCAAGCAACTTTTTTGAGAAATGGGAGTTTGAAGGAGAAGTGGAAAGAAGGCAGTGCTAATGAGGGCACACTGCTTGCATGGCTCCTGGTGCTTGTCTCATTCTCTTGCCTGTTGTGCCTTGAGTCAGTGCTGTTATTCTGCTGCGCTGGGAAAGCAGCAAGTGCAGCTCTTGATTTTTTCCAAACACATTTAGATCTGGTTTCTCTTCCAACCAGTATGTGCTGTTCACTCCAGTAGAGCCCTGGGCTTGCGGTAGGTGTGCCTGAGGGCATGACCTTTGGAAGGCTACCAACCTCCCCTTGCCCTCTGCACCTGCCAATGTTTCTTTGTTCCAGATCATCCCGTTCTTTGTCCTAGCTGTCTATATGGTTGGAACACCATAATTCCATGACTATTAACCAATCTTTACTGATTGCTTGGTATGACCTGTAGCTGGCAGAGATCTTAGAGGAGGTAAGCAAATGAGGTGTGTAATTTGGGTATCCCCACTTTCTAAACTGTTTATAATTATCCAAGCAATTTTTTTTTTCCTCAGCTTGTTTGTCACCATGAAACTCTGGGTGGTTTTATCCCTTAGTAACCCCAGTTGTGGCACATTTCAGTTCATTTCTGTAGGAAAAGTAAAAGAGAAAGGGGTTTGCTGCTGCTTCTACTACTGCTGCTTTTTAAAGGAAAGTAGATTTTTATTTAAACCCCTAAATATCTGTCCTGTTCTCAGCCTTGCTAGCAAGTCAGTAAAGATAAAATAAAATTAAAGTCACTTAGATTCTTCTGAAAAAGATAATCTCTGGGGAGAGGCAAAGTCTGAAGAGCTTTGTATCAGAAGGCGAAGCTGGGGATAATTAGCGGCATATGAGAACTAGAGTTTGTCATTAGAGCGATAGCCGTCATTGTCAAACGACTGCTGGGGTAACATTGCCTGAAGGCAAACCAGGCCGTCTGTGGCAGCCCAACCATCTGTGAATGTGTCCTTCTGATGGTGGTGCACAGCCGTTCCCCTCGGGGCAAGCTGCTGGCCCCCACTGCCACCCTGTCTCCCCCCCAGCGCCAGCCCCTGGTGCCCCAGCACTGCTTGGCGCTGCCGGCAGCTGCAGCCTCCCCTCCTGCAGCCTGGCCCCCTTCATCCATCATGCTACCAGCAGCCTCTGTTGAGGGTCCCTGCGGGACAGATGGGTGTCATCTGGGGGCCAGGGTCTGCATGTCACTGCTGCTCTCCTTGAGGCTTTCTGGTGTGCATGAGCGCTGTTGGACTGCTGGAGTACAGTCTTCAGCGAAACATTTCTTTATCTCATGTCTTCTAAGGGAAATAGTGACAGCTACGTCCCTTGAAACTTGCAGTTGGTGCCACAGTCTCTCTTTAATAAAGGAAAATTTCTTCTGAACACTCAGGGTTTGATTTTAGCACGTGTGCTTGAGATGGATGCAGTTGCCATACAAGTGGGAGAAAGGCATCCATCCTCCGTGAGCCCTCTAGAGAAGAGTGCATGGATGTTCTCATCTGAAAAATGCTGTCAGAGCAGTAACCACGGGCTCTCAGCAGGGATGCAGGTCAAGAAGGGACCGGTCCCAGCCTTCTCAATGGCAAAGATCACTTTGGATCTTTGTAAACACCAAATGCATTTGGTGTGCTAGTCACCTATAGTAGATACTATCAAACTCAGTTACCTGAATATTTGAAAATTGCTAACCAGAAATTAGTTGAAAGTTGATTTAAATATCCTCAGTACCTGGTGAAGAAACTTCAAGGGGTGGGAGCTGTTTGTCATATGTAACCATTACTTTCATAAGACTTTTTCATAATCCTGGTCCACAGCCGAAGAGTGTCAGCTTAGTAGATATGGTTTCAGTTTCAAAGATAAACATGCATTTTATAACCTTGCATAACATTTCAAAGGAAATTAAATATTAAATGAATGTATGTACTTAATGGAATATTTATATAATGTTAATGATTCCAACTAAGAAATGCCAGGAAATTAATGTAGTTCTTAGTTTTTAATAAATAGAATGTGTTTTCCACCATTTTGTTTATTATGGCCGGTATAGTTGTACTTGTAAAGTTTGGATTTATTTTGATTTTTGTTGTTTTTCAGCAGATCTACATGGTAAGTGAACATACGTCTGCTCTCTGTGGTAGTCTGGAAAAATAATTGCTTCGTGCTTGACTATTCTAACATTTAAGAGGTCTTTTTTCTTTCAAATAAGTCTACTACACGCACCTTGTATTGTAGTTTACAGCTAAGACCCAACATGACTTCATGATAGAAATGTGCTATGGTAACTGTTGTCTTGTCTTGTTTGATGCAGTGAAGGCTGCTGGGATTGGCGGTGTGCACAGAACAAAGCAAGACGATGGACCCAAGGTGAATGATCCCAGGCTCCTCCCAGAGAAGTTTCTTCAAAGGACAGCCAAGGTAACTCCGTGGAGAGTGACAAGTAAGCGTGTGCTCCCAAAGGCTGAAGGAGACCAGCCCTGGCCTCCTTGTAGTCTCCATCTGTTGATCTTTGAATCTCATTCCCCATTTCAAAGAGAGTAATTGTCCAATCTGATAAAAATCAAGTGTCTTGTTATTTTTAACAATTATCCTAGTTTAAATTCCCTTTGTTTGTTATGCAAAATTACCTAGCAAGATTGAGAAAAAAGATTGGATTCTAATATGAGGGTCAGGATATCCAAAGTTGTCAGAATTAATTCTTATAGACTTTGGAAAGGCTGTTAGTGCTGTTGGTTCAAGATTTGAGCCAATCTCTGAATGCTGAGAGACCAGAAAAGGGCTACTGGGTCAGGCTGGGTCAGGTCTCTTCCACTTCTTGTGCTTTCCTTTGTGGCATCTGATTCTGGTCCCTTTTCTGGGCTGAGCTGCCCTCTGGTCTCATCCAGCGTGGCAATTCCAGCACTCAGAATCTCACAGAGGTGCAGCTCCTGAAACCTTCTGGAAGGACTCTTCTGTATAAGCTTAGGAAATCAGCTATAATATTTCTGTTATCCAGTGATTTATTATGGTCTACAAAAATATAGCCTGGATGAACACCTCTCTGGAACAATTATTTAGTGATATTGTAATTTATTATTCTTTTCAAAGCCATCTTGTGTAAAGGTAAAATAACCCCTAACTACAGAAAGCACAGAGGAGGAGAGAACTGCCAAATTCCCCACAGCACATCCTTTCCTGTGGTTAGCATTGGATCCGCCAGCGGCACTGTTTTTGGACTGGCCTGTTCTGTGCTGAATGTCAAAATCACAGGCTGAGGTTACAAATGAAAGATTTTACAGGAGTTGCTTGTATGTTGTGGCTAATTCCTGCATTTGGAAGCATCTGCTTCTTGTCTGGTTTTGTTCTGTAATCAAAAAAATTGCTGTAGAGAACTAGCACTTGGAAGGCACTTAGCTCTTCTATAGCCATGAGCAAGAAGGCAAGGAAAATACATTGTAGATAGGTACTCAGTTAAAAAGTACACACACATATACACACAGGGAAAACATCATATAGACCATGTGATTCTTCCAGATATTCTGCTAAGCCTCTGTGTATCCGTATTCTGTAAAAGAAAATAAGTTTCTCTGAAGGTATTAACTGCAGGAACCTTTGCCTTTTCCAGGTGGTCTATATTTTGGAAAAGAAGCATTCCCGGGCAGCTACAGGCTTCATCAAGCTTCTGGCAGACAAGAACAGCGAACTCTTCAGGAGGTGTGCCATGTTCTCACCTGTGGACCACAGAGTGCCCAGGGCCTATGTGTCCTTGGCTGATTGCCCTCCAGACTTTGTGACCAGGCCTGAGGACTATTCAAATATGCTCTTCATCTGTCGCATAGTGGACTGGAAGGAAGACAGCAACTTTGCAACAGGGTATGTGGCTGCCATTGGAAGTAGAGATGACTGAGATTTCTAGTCAAAGTTCTTGGTTTCACTTAGTTTGATACATGCAATAGAGACAGGAATCTGTTAACAAAATACTTGTCTTGTATCCCTCTGGTATTTGGTGGATAAACTGCATGAGGCTAAGGATAACTCATTGCTAGTTAATCTCATGGGTACATAATGTTAGTTTCTTTTGGTGCTTGCTTCAGTATGCTGGCACATCACAGCATTAATGAGCATATAGTCTTTGCTCAGAAAAGCTTGCAGTCTAGAGGGAACATGCACAGGTACTTAGCATGACCAGCACAAGCACCGTAGGGTGCTGGCAGCCTTTCAGTCCTTCCTCCCTTTGTCTAAGAGGAGTACACAGTGTGTAGAAATTTCATTTCTGCCAGAGGAAGATGATCAGTAGCTGTGAGGCTCATCTTTGGTTTTTAAGCCTTTACGGATAAGTAGTAGAAAGAAATCACGGCTTCGTGGTATTTAAATTTGGATTGCTTCAAGGAAGGATACTAGAAATCAAGAGAAGATTCATTCACTCCTGAAGCAGATGAGAAGGGTGTTGCACTCTATGCTTTTCAGGAGGCACTGGAAAGCCATTGCTGACCATAGTTCAAATTGCAGTCACCGCTGTGGAGGAGGAGATTTTAAGCCAGGGCTGCTCAAATGGCCTATGCTGCGCTGGATCCACATTGCAAGTTCATTTTGCCCCTCCTCGGCCCTGTAGTTTTCAGCATTTTTACTCTTTTCTTGGGAACAGCTGCAGTGTGCTAACCACCTGGCTTGGGTGCCCATGCTGCTTCCTGTTGAGTAGATCACAATAAGAAATGGTGGACATTGATAAATCTATTCAGTTGTCTTGGGAAAAACTGGGTAGTCCTGGTTTAGTTGGTGATCTGGAGTAGGTAACTGCCCTATGGCAATGCTGTGGTCAAATTTTACAGGTGATGGGGATCTGGATGTAATCTGGGGCATACGCGGTAGTGGGAGTTGGGCATAAAGCCCAATTTTTCCCATGGAGAGCTGTTCTGTTGGGGTAGTACAACTGATGTACAGTGTCAGCACCATGGTTTTTTGGAGTCCTCAGCTCAAACTCCTGGTAAAACTTAAAACTTACATAAAACTTCTTTTTTTTATAGTATGTTGGCACAGAACTATCTGCCCTAAAACTAAAAGTAAACTAAACTGAAGTCCCTGTTTGCCTGAGTTTGAGTTCGTTATCAGTTGTGGCTGCTTTGTGTGCCCAGTAATAGCAAGTTTCACATGTACTCCTTGAGAACCACATGAGCTGTTAAGTCACTCAGTATTTCCTAGCTAAACTGCATGAACTGAAGTGGCCTGACTTTGAGCCCCACTTAACTAGGGGCTGGCTGTGCTGTGAACTTCACTATGACTAAGTTTCTTATTGGCAGAGATTTTCTTGTCTTCTCTGACTCCAAAAGAGGAAAGACTGGAGGGTAATTGTACTGCTTGGCTTCTTGTCATGAACAACCCCCCTTTTCAGCAGAAAAGGGGGAAATTAGGAGGATGGGCCAATGCCTTTTTTCATTGGCTAATGCATGTTTCTTTAATCTGTGCTTCTGACAGCATTGTATATTCTCATCTGGCTGTTTTGGTAGTTTCCAAGATGTAAAGGGTGTTGTCAGGAAAGAAAACGTCCATGATTGTCTTCATACATAGCCATTTCCTCTGGGACTTCAGTAAGCGCCTTGTGGAGATGGGAGCATAAAACCTTGGTGACCCATTTTGTTTTTATCTATAAATACATGCTTGTTTAAACACTGAAAGACAAGGAAACCTCTTGAAGGTCCCAAAAGTTACTGTTTGCTTTTGGGCTGGTTTATAAGCTTGTTTATAAGCCACGTTAGTAGTCATGGCCCACCCAAAGAAGAGATGAGCAGGTGATCTGCAGCTTATTGCACACTTGAACTTTCTTGTGGCACAGACTTCATGATATCCTTTTTGCAGCACCACCATGGTTTTGAAGGAGTCTGGACTAAAGAGCCTGTAGGTCATCACTCTGCACTAAGTCTGCTGGAAGAACAATAGGGGAAACTCCCTCAGTAGTTGGCAGTCATTTCCCCTGGATACCTTGGGTGTTTCCAGGTGCTCTCCATCCTGCAGCTGAACTCCCCCAGGCTCATCATGCACCTTCCTTAGCTTCCCTTTTCCCTTGGGAAGTTTACGGCTGTGTTTCCAAGCACAGTTCATGGCATACTCTGCCCTTCATGGTGACTGCGTATGGCTGGAGCAGTGGGATGCTCTGCCCAAGGGCTTAGTGGTGGCACTGGCCACACAGGGTGGTCACCTGCACAGGGGCAACCTGACAGTCCCTGGAGGTCCCCTTGGGGAGGGGGGTGCGTTTCTGTGTCATGATTGCCACCTGGTGGTCACCAGTAAGACACTGGCCCCTCTGAAGGCCACCCTGTGACCCCGACAGTGCTGGGTAGGAGCAGGGAGGAACTAATGTCTCTATGTCCCACTGGTGATGCCCTGAGTGTGTGCTGCTGTGCTCTCTCCTGCACACGAAGTGATTTTACCGTAGCAGTGAAATGCCATTTACTTATGCCTGCTTCAGGTAGCAGATAAAGCAAAATAGCTCCAAAATATTCTCCTTTTCTGGGTAAATATTATAAGTACTGCCACGTTTCAGTTATTTTCTGGGGACCTTTTTTTCAGTGTTGCAGTCCAGGGCTGTTTGGAGTATTATTCCACATGTCTCTGCACTTTTGGAGATGGTTAAGGCAGAATCTTTTTGCCCCCACATATGATGATGGATGAGACTATTAAAAAAAAAAAAAGGTAATAGTAAAACATTGAATCACTTACTCCCTCTGTGTTGCGTGGGGTCTACGGCTATTCTAGCTCAGGGTCTGTCAAGGTGACAAGATTTGTCATGGCATTTGCAATAAAATGAAATGTTGCAGGGTGTTCTTTCACTAGACACTTTCAAAAGCCATCCAAGTGGCTTGAACCCCTTTCATGTCTGGTATTTTATTCTGGTTTTCTTTTTTTAAATTCTTGAATGTATTTGGTGGGAGGGGAAATGACCAGATACCTTGGGTAGCTCACTGTAAGGCTTGAGGGAAGGTCTGGATCCCCAAGCAGTGTAGTTCTCTTGCAAAAACACCTTCTTGCAGATGGGACTGTCTCTCAGAAAAACCTGCATTCCCTCTGCACAGCTAATCACCGTACCACTCTGAAGTGTGGGATGGCCTCACCTGCATGGGGAGAACCATGCTGTTCCTGTGCTCCAATAGTGGGTGGCCTGGCAGCTGAAGGGAGACATCTCCATGGTGTGGAGTGGGGCTGGACTGCGCTTGTGGGTGCTGGGGGTTCCGGTGACAAAGTGCTCTGTCTCTGTGATGTTCAGCCCTGCAGACATCTTGCCGTCTCCACTGGGACCTTCGGGTTTTATCAAGCCTGTGCAGCTCTGTCTGTGAGCTCTGGGTCTTGGGCGGTGGGAGCAGCTGGGTGGCCTTCCTTGCTGTCCCCTCTCCTGCTCCTGTACAAAGCTTTCTCTAGGACTGGTGGCTTATTGATGTGTAGGATATTCTCCTGCTGCTGAAAGAAAGCCTCCGTGTAGGTTGGCTGTGGACAAGTCTGCTCCAGGAGAGACTGAGTGAGGTTGTTAAGTCCCCATGGAAGTCATTCACTCCCATTTGGGAGCCTGCCCGGCTTTCCAAAGGAAACAAGCCCTATGTAATTATGCTTTGTCTTTTTGGAGAGTTCTTATTATGTAACTTTTGAACATGTTGGCCAGTTTCAGCTGGGACTGGGGAACGGAGAGGGCTTGAATGTTTGTAGAAGTGGGTGGCCGAATAGATGCGATCAGTGTCACCATGAAGGGGAAGGTGGCAGCATGATTGTGGCTCTGCCCCAGGTGCACCTGCATGGGAGGTCAAGCTCCAGTGAGTCAGCAGCTCAGAGCAGTTCAACGAGCTTGCAGCTATGGCTGCTTTGGAGGAATACCCTGTGCTTTGTGCTGCCCAGCGGCTCGACTGCAGCACGTTCCTGTTGGTGCATGCTGCCACCGTGTCTGACGTCAGTCCAAGGGTATTCAAGGAATCCTCCAACGTGCTCTAATACTCCCCCGTCAATGTCATAGAAAATAAATGTTTTTACGTCTGTAACCATTACAATTTTTTGTAATTGTCTAACATTTTAAGAGATACATGCAAGCCTGGGATGTCACAGACGCCATGACTCCCTGTGAGTGAAAGTCTGACTGCCGTTGGACCCTGTGCCTATTGTTGTTTATAAGCCTCTTGAACTATTCCTGCTACCCTTGGTGGCCGCAGAGCCTCATGAGTGATTTTACAGCCTGGGTGTTACTCCAGGGCCATCGGTGATCCTATATGCATTACCTTTGATCACATGCTGTCCTGTCAGATTTTGCTCTGATGCAAGTCATCATGTCTGTGTGACTGTAACATGGCCCCAATTAAAGTCAGTTGTACACTTTTTATTTCAAGGTACTTGGGAAATGTGCCCTGGAACACTGTAAATCAAATGTTAATTACTATTAAGAAAATATTAGTCCTATATCAAACCTTTGGGTAAACCCCTTATGGTTCATAATCTAATTTCAGTAAACGGATCAAGAGAACATGGGTTTCAAGACTGAGCTGGAAAGCATTCTGGCATTCAGAGGTGCTTTCCATGACTTGTCATGCAGGCGTCCAGCTGCCCTCCTGGTGCACTCCCCAGCTCTGCCCTACCAAAAGAAGGGGCACCTGAGGCTCAAGCCCTTGCCATTTCTTTATGGTATGGCAACATGTCATCTCTTTTTCCTGTGGGTTTTTTTTTTGTTGTTCCACACACCACACCCCCACACCCCGCCGCCCAATCCATTCTTGGTGGTGGTGGTGAGCCTGCGGTCCCATGGGCTCATACTTGCTCAGTCCCCCAGCTCCACACTAGATGTTGGAAAAGAAATGGTGATTTCTCTGGTTTATTGTTACTGCTGAAAAAGAGGGAGATAAAACTGATGCCTCGTTTATTTACATTAAAATAAGGATCAGACTGGGACCAAGATGTAGGAACAGAGAACTCAGCCTCGATGCCAAACGTGCACGTATTTCTGCCGTACAGTTTGTACATAAAATTGAAACAATGGAGGGAAATATCTTTTATCCTTGTTTTCATTTTTATTTTAAGGCTAGGCAATGTGAACTCTACAATTTACCACACCACAAAGCACGCAATCCTTTCCAGCATATTACACAATGTGACAGGTTTATTACGTGGCCCTTCCCGTTGTGAAGAGAGATAGCTGTGCTCCAATACAGAAGATGGGTTTGCTTGCGCGGTGCGGATGCAGTTTGTTCTGTGGGTTTATGGCACATTTGAAGCCCTCAGAGCATCTTCCTCGTCCAAATGACAAGTGCACTGTTTTGGCCCCAATTTAAGAAAGTAATTAGCGCCTGTTCTCACTCATTGGAATTAAAGCAGAAGGATCAATATAATGATTGTGTATTTTATGCAGTGGAAAAACACTTATTAGAGTGGCTGGTTTTGCACTGTGTTATTACCCTTCTCTTTTGTGTCATTTTTTGATGGTTTTGCCGTAATTTCAGCTGTAATTTTCTCGGGTCAGGAGCGTTATCTCTATTGGCTGTAATGTGCCATTTGCCCTAATGGCAGTATGTTAAAAAACCAAAACAAAGAACAAACCTCTATGTACTGTAGAGCAATCTGAGGGTGAGAAAGGGCACAAGGGGAGCCACCGTAGGACATAGGTTCTCATGTAGTATTTGTAACCAGGTAGGGAGGGAGCAAATGTCCCACTCCTTTGGAGTCCCAGTTTGCATGCTGTGTCCAGAGCAGAATGCTGGTTTGACACCAGAACTCTTGGACAAATGTATGCTGGGGTTTGCACTAGAGCAGATGGAAATTTCCTCTAAGCATAATAGAGCAGCAGCCTCATCCACACATGTGCAGAATACTTCATCAAAGACTATTAGCATGTGGGGAACAGTTTCCCATCTACAACTTGGTTCTAGATTGTTGGCCTCTCTCCAGTTAGCTCCTGGTTCAGAGGCTTCTGCTTAGCTAGGAGAGGAGGGACAAACTACTAGGAATGTTTGGGTCCTGGAAGGAGCCTTGAAAATGGTTGGGAGGATGTTCTGTGGGCATCTCTGTGCGTGTGACTCCTGTAAGGAAGGCAGTAAGGGTTCCGCACAATCTGTGATGTCTTCATAGGGCATAATTTTGCCCAGACAGAGATGCCTGTCCTTTCGGATGGAGAGCAGTGTGCAGAGCTCCCTGGGAGCTGCCTTCTGCAGAGCTATCCAGGATCTGATGGGAACCTGTTCCCCATTTCAGGTAGTGGGGGAGAGTCATGTTTTTCAGTGGTGAGGAGAGGAAGGAGGATCTCAAGGGAACCAGCCATATGTAAATCTAGAGCTGCCTGTGTGGAGGGCTGTGCTTTTTCTTATTCCAGTTGAATGTATTTTTTCTAAAATTTGACACTTTCTTACCTCTGCAAAAACCTTAATAATATAAAACGTCTCTTTAAAATGAGATGCACGAAACAGCCTAGGGTACTGTCTGGCTAGTGTTTTGCATCTCCGGCAGACATAAGTCATGTTATGGTCTGAATTCCGCCCAAGTTCTCTGCCAAAACTCAGGGAGAAGTGAATGGGTGAAAGAGTATGTTTGAGGGCTCAGCAGCCTCTCTGCGGGGATCGTAACAACATGACAGTAGTAATTACATACTTAAAAAAAGCATCCCTTTCTTTCTTTTTGCAGGCAGTTGGCCAAAAGCCTTGGGCAGGCTGGAGAGATTGAGCCGGAAACGGAAGGGATCCTGACGGAGTATGGTGTGGATTTCTCTGACTTTTCCTCTGAAGCCCTGGAATGTCTTCCCCAGAGCCTGCCCTGGGTTATCTCACCAGGAGAGATGGCCAAAAGAAGAGATTTAAGGTAACAACAAAAAGCATGGTCTGACACTCCTTCTTGGGTTGGTGCAGGGTTGTTTTGTTTTGTTTTGCTTTCATCACACTTTGAAAAGTCACTGACTTTATTAAAGGTACCGTATTAGACGTTACCTGTGCTAGCATGGAAAGAAACTGCTTTTGAAAGTACTTACAAACCCAGAAGATCAGTTATTTGGAGAAGTATTTTGTGAGGCAGAGAGGCCTTTTCTCAAAAGAACTATTGAAAACTGAAAATTTGGTGTTTGGCACCTAATCTGAAAGCTTTATGTTTTTGTCTGGAATGTATTACGTATTTTAGTGGTAGTTTTATAGCAGAGATTTTCTGAATGCCTGGCAGATCAAATGATCTTGGACACTGTTACTTTGAAACTTAAGCACAGGTAGAGACTGTCCTGCGTTTTCCTGTCTAGTCTCAACATTCTTCTCTATTTTGAAGAACCGGTGTCATGTGGAGTGTATGACGGCTCTTGATCAGGTTAGCAGCTGGCAAATGCCGTTTCTCCCTGCAGCCTGGCAACTCTGTGCTGTCCACCTGTCTGACATTAGCCATCCCTGCAACTTATTGATGCTCCCATCAGCTTTTGGGAACTCCATGGTCTGTTGGGTAGTAGACACTCTGACATTGCTGGACTATCCAAAACGAGTGGATTTGCTATGCTTCAAAGTGTCAGGTTTCCGAGATGTCTTTACCAGAAAACATTTAAAGACAAAAGTAATTTCTTTAGTAGGTCACTTTGCAATAAATGAAGGTGCAAGAAAGCAAAACAATAAATGCATTATTAGGATGATATGGTGTGTTCCACTCCCACCCTTGCTTATGCTAGAGCATCCTGTCTCAGTTGGCAGTTTCATTGCTTTCTTGTGTATTGGTGAGGTGAAACAGTCCTGTGAGCCTGATTCCTCAAGACACACTGCACTGGTACAAGGACCTGCATATATGTAGCAAGCTCCTCTCCCTCTTAGTTTGTCTGTGTTATTGGCATGGACATTAGCAATTTGAGTGGACAAGTGGATAAACTGCTGCCATTTGTATTTCTACCCAGACTCCAGATGTTACTTTGGACCTAATCCTGCACTGTAGCCTGCAACCTCCTTACCGCTTCAGCTTTACTGGATTTCCATTGCCATACAATGGAATAATTCAGGGGAGAATCACACTCCTGATTGACTAGTGATAACACTCAGATACTAGATCCAGACTGTCAGCTTCAAGTATCTTTCAAAAAGCAAAACCAAACTTGATATGCTGATACTGAATGCTGCAGTTCAGAAGCCACTGGAAAGTGCTTAGTTTCATATTTTTGACTATATTTCAGTAGTGTTCTCTGTTTCTTCTGACCAAGTTCTTTCAAGCAAATAAAGAGCTTGACTTGTCTCCAGTCAGGCAATCAGTTTTGGAAACAAATTCTGAGTGCTTTTATTGCCGAATTATTACACTGGAACTTATCAAGGTGATAACAGTTTTGCAGTTAAGCCATTTAAATCCCTCTCTGCCCCTTCCCGACTGCAGTGCACACTACAAAGTAGATTTCCTTTTGATCCTCTCAAATATAAACATTTAACGGTCAAGGCTTTTAAGACAATTATTTGAGCTTAATTTACTAATCCTTTTAATGTCAACTGCCACACTGCTGACTAACTAGTCTGTGGTCTAAACACATATGGAGATAACATGAAACTTCTAGTTTTGGAAAGTAGAATACAGATGAGTCTTCTTTTTTGTTTCCTCACAGTGAGAGATTTGTCTACCCAGAAAAAGGTGAGGTTTATTAGTAAATGTAGCATGAATCGTAGCTGAATAGAGTCCTGCAGTTGTAGATCTGGCCACTATTTCTTCTGGTCTCACCCATCAGACCTTGACAGACTGTTCTTGACAAGTCCCAAGGTAGCTTGGCTTTAGCTTGGTATTAAATACTAGCTTTTGTATCGTCAGCAATAGGTGCATTGTGTTCTGCAGTGTTGTACAAATAGCGGGTACACACTGACCCAGCCTGGCATCCAGAGGAAGAGAACTGAACCTGGGTATCTGGTCTGGGTTCACATGGGAGTTGTGCCTTGTTTTACAGGGGACCTCACACCGTGTTTAATGGCACTGACCTCTGTGTGTGCCCATCTTTGCTGTACTGTGTGCATGTTGATCTGTCAGGCTCCCCAGATTACTGTACCATACTCTGAGAGTACAATATAAGATAAATGACAGTGAAATAAAGACTCATCTTTTCTCCTGAAACAGCCATGTCAAGACTTCTAAATTGCTCATCCTAATTCAGTTTACACATTGCTCACCTGACTAGAGTAAACACGTTAGAGTTTGACTTAAAATACTTTCTTCTCTAGTAAATCCTCTCCAGTTCTGTAGAGAACTTTCCTCCTCAAAAGGTAACTTCTGTGTTCTGCTAACCAGTGTCCCAAGTGTGGTCGGGTCTGTCTGTGAGTCAGTGTACAGAGCACAGAGGTAGAGGTTCTGCACCAGAGGCATTTGTGAGTGTGGTTTTAGATGAAAGTGAGACAATGTGTTTCACCAAGCTGCTGAGGCTGGGCAAGAGGAGGGGAGGATATTTTGTCTGTGCCATCTTGTAAATATGTTCCTTGATCTTCCTGCAAGTCTTTCAGTTTTACAGGAAGCCTGTTCTTGCCATGCATAGTCTGTTTGGATAGCAACTGTGATCTCACCTACATAGCCTGTGCAGAATTTCTTCCAAGAGATTTTTTTTTTCTCCAGTAATGGCTCACAAAGACAGGTTTACATAATATTTTAGTATTACTTAAGGCAGAAAAGATCCAAACCTCATGGATGGCTTTGAAATCTTTCAGCTGATTTAACTCTCTGCCACTGGTGCCATGGACATCTGCCTTTTACCTGCATTGGTTTATCTATTTGTAAAATTAGGCAAGTATTTCCAGGCACTCCCAGCTTACTTGCTTGTAAAGAGCATCAAAAACTCCTAATGAAAAGCACTAGGCAAGTATTAGGTGCTGGCATCGCATGCTGCAGTTGTATTTTATAGAGAGCATGAAGTTTCATAAAGTATCAGAATAGCGTGGTTGAGGAAACTTCCCTTCCAGAGACTTTAAATGTGATAATACAGATAGGACCAGAGTTCTCATTTTATTATTCAGGTTGACTGGAATTGGTATTTTTTCATTAGAAGTTTGAGATGTGTTTGGTTTCTGCTTTTAGAGAAACATTGGAGGATTAGTGTCATAGAGACAAATTTTGATGGGTGCAAAGTTTCAACCACTTTCTGGTCTTTTCCAGTGTTTCAACATGTAATTTTCATTTCCTTGTTTGCTTTGCTTTGCACTTAGCATTTCAATGGTGTGGGGCAAATTATAGTCCCTGAACGGAAGAGGGGTCCAGGCAAAGGAGGAAATGCAAATTTCAGAGGTGGGTGCAGAAGATGGGGCTGTAGTAGGAGGCCATTTGAAGAGGTGTAGCCGGGAATCTAAGAAACCCAAAAGCTATTTCTAAGACTCATTCCAAATGTTTTTAATTTCATTCATATCTTTTTGTTTCCTTTACTGCTTAACTGGGACAAGAAACTAAAGCCAGGAAAGTCCGATCATAGTGGGAAACAAAAACCTAAATATTGGAGAGAGAAAAAAGGCCATTCTTTGCAAAGCAGTTCTGCCTTTTGCTTGTTTCCCATTGTTGGTGTTACTGTGGAAAATGTATAACATCACTCTTCTGGAAAGTGCTAGAGCCTGTTCAAGTAGAGATGGTTTATATAGTCTAACATGGAAGAACTTGAGGATATCTATTTCTTTACCATTTGCCTAATAATAAGTGAGCCTGTTGACCTCCGCTGGACTATTACAAATGTGAAACTTGGCACTCAAAATTGCTTGCTCTAAATTTTCCAGTTGCTTTCTCTTTTTCCATTTGATGTCATCCTGCCAACTAGTGATTTTATTATTATAAACAGGACATTGTATTCACTTTTAAGAAGAAATATGAGGCTGAAGGTAAAATTACAAACTGCAGTTTCTCAGCTGGCAAAATACAAAACAATGAGCTAAAAATACTGAGCAGAGAAAGGGTGCTGTGGCAAGAAACTTTGAAATATCTACACGATGGATGTGGTCTGAGGAGCAGAAACTGACTGACTTCATCTGAGCAGCTCTGAACTCCTGAGAATCATCAAACAGTTGAGGGTAGAAGACACCTCTGGATATCCCCTGCTCCAAGGCCCTTGCTCAAAGCAGGATGAACTAGAGCAGGCTGCTTAGGGCTGTGTCAGTTTGGGGTTTGGATATTTCCAAAGATGGAGATTCCACAACCCCTCTGAGGAACGTATACTGGGGTTCACAGAACCCCAGTACCCTTACAGTAAAAACATGGGCATTTTTTACCTTTAAATAGAATCTCCTGTATTTTGTGCCCATTGCCTCTTGTCCTGTTGCTGGATACCACTGAGAAGATTCTGGCTCTTTCTTCTTTCCTCTGTCATCACATACATTTTCACATTGATAAGATCTCCCTCCCTGAGCCTTCTCTTCTTGAAGCTGAACAGTCCCAGCTTTCTCAGCCTCTCCTTGTAGGTTGGGTGCTCCAATTCCTTAATCGTCATCGAGGCCCTTCAGCAAACTTGCACCAGTATGTTGATGTCTTCCTGGTACTGGGGAGCCCAGAACTGGACACAGTATTCCAGCTGGGGTCTCACCAGTGCCAAGTACAGGGGAAGGATTGAAGGACTGCGTCTCTTGACCTGCTGGCAACACTCCTCCTAATGCAGCCCAGAAGGCTGTTGGCTGCCTTTGCTACAATGGCATGTTGTTGATTGATGTTCAGCTTGTCCATAAGGACCCCAGCTTCTTTTCTGCCAAGCTGCTTTCCAGCTGTTTGGTCCCCAGCCTGTACTGTTACATGGGGATCTTCCTCCCCATGTGCAGGACTTTGCTTTTCCCTTTGAGCTTCATGACATTCCCATCACCCTATTTCTCTGCTGAGGTCCATCTGAATGGCAGCTTAACTGTCCATTCTTCCCATGAGGCTAAAAGGCCTGGAGGACATCAGACTGGGGGACAACAGGGACCCACTGCATTGGGAGGAGACAATTAATGCTCACTTTCTTCCCTTGCTGGGCAGAGTTAATAAACTGTTCTTGCATGCAAAGAGCTCTGATGGAATGAAGCTTTCAGTTAAAATTTGCATCTTGGTATTTCAGCATGTGACCTCAATTACAAGTGACCTAAAGTTATGGAAGGCCAAATTGTAATTTTGGCCACCCATTCAGAAATGTAGCATCCTTCCTTCAGTTGATAAGGAAGGAAGAGTGGAGGTGCTCTGCTGTGTCTCCATGTCCACGGTGGAGGCAAGCTCTGTAGCATTGTTTGTAACTGGAAAGCACTGGCAGCAGGACAGAACCTGCACTGCAGTTCTGCCCACTACTACTTTCTTTCTTGAGGAGTGTTACAGCTAGTAACAGGGATTAGCAGTGCTTGCAGTAAAGGTTTGACAGCATGCCCTTTGCTGTAGATGCCTGAAGAAATTATTGGCTGATAAAACTAGAGGTGATGGTAAAAACGACAGCCTTGAGCTGTGCAAGGGGTGTTGGAGGAAAGCAGTCAGCCTCTGAAACAGGCGTCTTTTCAAAGCAGGTGGACAACTTTAGTTAGACATGAGTGCAAGTCAGATAAAACATCATTAAACAGCTTGTTTCCTGGAGATTTTCCACTACAAAAAGTTAGTGTTAAGTAAAGCAAGACTTACTCAGCTATAATAGGATATGTAAAAATGCCCTGGTTTCTGATGGAAACTGAGAAATTACTTGCTTAGCAAATGTATAAGCAACATTGCTACAGACCTGACTGTTATCTCGGCATAGAGTGGAGACAGAAACAGGGACAGATTATGATCTCTGCCCTCTCACTGAGCTGTTCAGTGTCTAGTTTAATGTTCTCCATAGGGAGATACAAGGCATACACAGGATTACTCAGTGGTGTCTAAGGATATCAGATCTAGTCCCTCTCTCACAGGATTAATTCCAGAAGATGGTGATGATTGCTCTACATGCTCTGGGTGCTTCTGCTGTCCAGGCAGTCTGGGGAACAGTACCCTTCTTGGATCGGTGAGGAGAGCTCATGATAGCTCCACCCTCACCCTTTAGCTGAGTAAGTAAAAACTCTGAATAAATGCAGTACTGCTCTCAGGGTGATGTGATTCAGCTCTTTGCTTCTGGTTGGCTTTTTCAGATCCTCCTCTCTGTTTTCGTAACATTTTCTACTACACTATAGCTATGGCAATTGTGGTGACACTGTTTTGTACAAAATGATGCATAGTCTTTGCTTTTAGGTGCTGTTGTTACCAGTGGCTGGTGTACATAGACAAGCTGGCAACTTCGCTGGAAGGTGCGTGTGGTGCAGCTTCAAGTGGAATAGGTGGTGTGTAGTTGGAGAGGGTTATTGTGTTCTGATCTTGTAGGTCATCAAAACTAAGTTTGCTTAGTTAAGAATCTGTTTAGCTGTGGAGAACAGTAATAACTTTTGTGACTAGGTTGTTATACATATAGTCTTGTTCCTGTCTGGCTGCCTATTTTATAGAGAGAAGAACAGAGGGAGATGAGGATAAAATCTCATATCAATTTGAGAATGTGTCCGTTTCTTACTGGATTCCACTGGATCACAAGGTGGTCTTCTGATAAGCAGAAGAAAGTGCCCTATCCTCTCCTGTTTTTATACGTTAAGTGTCCCACTTCAGGTGTGCCAAATGTTGCCAGTTTCCTTGATATCATGGTGCTTTGCTGGTGCTCTTCTCTCACTATAAGTCAGACAGCACAGCAGGTAGGTAGGAGATGGAGGATCCAAGTCTTGGTGTCAGCCCAGGTATCTGTCTCTGATGCTGTAGATGAAGAAACCAGGAACCAGTAGGTGAGGCAGTATAACCCTGCTGCTGCGGTATTTCAAGGTTGATCACTGATCACTAGGGCAGGCTGGTTGTTACAAGGAACATTTTCCTTGTGGATCCATTCTGATGGAGTGGTCTGAAGCATGCTTTGACCTGTCCATCTGCCCTGAAGTCTTTGGGTGATCAGATCCTTGTTCCCAGGTTATTTTCAGATCCTCACCCTCTAAAATTAAAAAAAAAAAAATCACGATATAGAGGGCACACGTGCAGGTGTATGAGGCAGGGTTCTACTATAGCTATCGCAGCATGGATTAGAAGTGGGGCAGTCTGGAAAAGACTAACAAAAATATTCTGGGAGATGAGATTGATTTACAAAGAAGGATTAACTGTTCACTGTGTATTTGCCAGCACTGAGCCTAGAAGTTTGTGAAAGCTGTAGTAGTTGATAGTTAAAATATGTGGACCAAAATGAAAAAATGAGAATCATTTAAGGTGGTGGAAGGATAGAAGGCGGTGTTAGGAGGACAAGGTAAAACAAAGAGGAAACCTTTCCTGTCCAGCCTAAAATAGACTGTAGCTTAGACTGCTAAAGAAGGTATTGGAAACTCCATCACTAAAGATACTTATTATTATACTGGAGAAAGTCCTTGCAAATGTATTGTCATGAGTAGTCTGGCTCTGACCTATGGGGGTTGGATGACCTAATGTCTCTTCCATTTCTAGCTCTGTGCATCTATGATTGAAGTAGTTTATATAATGCAAGTGCATTTTCAATTACACTCCACCTTCTTGCGTGGGATAGTGGTGGTGCAGAGACCTCATTATATCTGTGGCACAATTACAGCATGACTTGTAGGAAATACTGCTGGTACTTGGTCTCTCCGAGACTCTGATCTCATTTATATGTATGTTGGCTTTTCAAGCCATTTAGGTATGTTACAAGACTGCAGCAGTCTTTTTTTCCATCTTCCTCCTTACTTGGAGGCCATAAATATATAGAAAGAATAATTGATTCTGGTTCGGCAATCCAGTGAGCAGTCCTTGGTGAAAATGTAAATGTTTATTGTTGTAGATGTGTAATACATCAGGATTCATTGTCAGCTGCTCTCTTGGACCAAGGTCTGTTTTCTGAACCAGAACAAGACATTAGCTGAAACATAAACACAGAGAAATTAAACAGAACAGTACTGCCGTGATGTAGAAAGTTGGGCTTTCAGTGCATTTTATACTGTGCTGGATTGTTGTAGAGCTTATAACAATTAGTGTTTGGAGGGGGCAGTTTTTGCTTCCAATTATTTTATAATTTCATTTCGTTTTGAAATTTATGCACCATGCAAAAAGAGTTTTGTGATGTGTCAAGTATCTTTGTCAGTGTGTTACAGGGCATTCAGAGTGCCTTCAGAGATTTGTCAGGGTACTTCTATTGCATGCATTTTTTTAATATATTCCTTTTAAGAATCTGTCTTGCAAGGAGGCACTCTGGGGTTTTAACTAAAATCTGCCAGCATCAAGTGTGACAAATGTGGTAGATGCTACACGTAATAGATGTCTTTAGAAGTGGGATGTTGAAGTCTCTAAAATGTTCAAGCACTGATTGCTCTCTGAAATTTCTCTCTGAGAAAGAGTACTTCATCCCCATTTGAGTGATGAACATCAGTGGAATTGGTCCCATGCTCATTGGCACTTTATAACAAACCTGCGCAGACACGGTGGTCAGGCTGGGTTTACTTGTGATTGAAGAATGAGATTGATTTTTGTGGTCGCCATAACAATTGGACTGTTGTGTGAAAAAAATGTTAGTAGCCTTTGCTGGAGTGAGTTGACAGCTCTAGGATGCCTGTTCCCAAATTAAAACAACTGTTTTCAGCTCTGAGAAATGATGTCTGTTTAACTTTTGCAAGATGGAGCTCAGTAGGGTATTAGAAATGACCTGAAGATCTTAAAGATTCTAAAAGTGCCTTTGCTGTGCTTAATTTTAAAATGCCAGCTTCGAGCTGGAGTTAATAAGGGTAAACCAGGAGGCCGAGCTTTCACTCCCAGCAGGCTATTATATGTACTCACAAAGTGGAGAAAACAGGACAATCTAAGGAGTCCCTAGAAGAATGTAAATGCATTGCAAGTGTCTAGACATGCAGTCACTCATACTGTAAATGTCTTAGCACCAACATGCTCAAGTTTAAAGACGACTTGCACTGCCTAAACTTTAATAGACAAAAGGTGGTCATTACTGTCTCACCTTCAGCTGCAGCAGTCTAGTCTTTAGAAATAGGTTAATGCTTCTGCAGAAGATTTAGCTTGGTGCTTCAGGAGGCGTTGGATGACCAGAGGGACTGTGGGCTGTGAGCACGGAGCCTGGGGCAGGGCAGGATGGTCAGTGTGTGGGTAGCCACTGCACTGCTTGAATTTTCAGTCGTGCAGTGTTTGTGTGCTGGGAATTCACAGGTAGGTTTCAGCCACCTTTTCCATGCTAGTGGGTGCTATGGGTTCTTCGTTCTCTTTTGTAGTTGTTTTGTGTGTGTTGGTTTTCATGAATGACCAGTAAACGTTGCAGGAGACTGCCTCAGTCTGAAAGTTGCCC
This sequence comes from Phalacrocorax carbo, assembly GCF_963921805.1. NCBI lineage: Eukaryota > Metazoa > Chordata > Aves > Suliformes > Phalacrocoracidae > Phalacrocorax > Phalacrocorax carbo. The sequence continues at coordinate 36,887,912 of NC_087519.1, read as the reverse complement.
TTGGGAGAGAGTCAGGATGGGGAGGTAAATAAGATGATTAAGTTCAGGCACCTTAATTATACCCAAGCTCCTTTGTCTGGGTCTCCTGTTGGGAGACCTTTGGTGGTTCCCTGCTCAGCCTGTTCCTTAAATGCTCTGGTTTGCTTGCAGAGGTGCCTATCTCTCTCTTGTGAGACTTGGCAGTTTAAATTCTGCCCACGACCTCAGCCCTGATCAGTCTAACTTTGGGCAAATGGTAAAGTTGGGGCTTCAATACGAGTGGCTGCCGGTGGTGATGGGTGCAGCCAGGGCCAGGAGGGGTGATGATCTGCATCACGCAGTAATGTGAACACAGTTAGGCTACCCAGCTGGCATGTGCTCGTGGTGCCTGGGATGTCTTTCCTCCATCTCTGCTTTCCCTGGTTTCTGAATGGCTGGCTTGTACTTGCTTCTTTAGGACTCTGCCTCTCATGAGTGGTCACTTCAGCTGGTAAGGACATCATCTTGCTTCACTGAGGGTTTTCTGATGCTTTAGTAGGTACAAGCGGTTCTCTGAATGGTTATTTCATGGTTGTTGGCATTTGTTAGAGTGGTCAAAATATGAGCTCTGTGTTTCCACTGGTGGGTTGACTCATCTGTGTGCTGATGGCTGGGAAGGCCATCCAGTTGTGTTAGGAGGATCTGCATGGCTGCAGGGTGCTGCTTTGTCTACTGTGTATAAACTGGCACTTTTCTGTATTAGCAGCACCAGTCTGCCTTTGCAGAAAACCACACTGGTAACACCCAAACTTTGCCCATAACTGGCCATACCAGAAACCTTGCCTCTCCTACAGCCTGAGCCCATGCCTTACAAATGCAATGCTTCGTCTTGATCCAAGTAGCCTTCCACTTGAGTGAAGTTGGAGCACTGGAGCACTGGGTCTTGTAATCACCTTGTGCCATAGGTGTTTATATTTTATGGCTGTGATATGCTGAAGAGTTTAGCTGGCAAAAATGGCAATATTGTACCAAATGTTGCAGCACCAACTGTACAGTATTTTCTGTGCTGATTCTTGTGAATACCTTTGTGTAGAAGTACGTATTTGCACAAAGGAAAACAAACTGCTGTTGCAGTCCAGTGATCTCTGAACATTTTAATTACCATGACGGTAATTCCAGCTCACCAACAGTCTACTTTTCTTACCTCTACTGCTGCGCTAGCCATTTATTTTAGGTCCTGTTAAAGGTAAAAGGACTAACTCTGCTGCAAATATGCTTGTCTGCTTTAATTAGTCTTCCTTAAGCTGTGCAAAGAGAGACTGCAGTTAATTAGCTTTTCTTAAATTAGGATTGATATACCAGCCTGTATAAATTGACACTGTCGTTATTCTCTAATAAACTAAGTGCTCTATTCTGCAATTTTTTTTCCCAGGTGGTTGATTTGCAAGATGGCAGGCAGAGCCAGTGTGCGACCTTTGGCTTTAGCAGTGCTCGTGCCACTGCCGCAGGGCTAGGGGTGGCTGGGTCAGGGCTCCCAGGCACTGCCTGGGGCTGGCAAGGTCTGGGCGGTCCACGTGTGTCACGTGTTTTCCTGACTCTTGCTTGCAGGTCCACCATGCTTAGTGTTCCCCTGATCCTCCAAAACTTGTAGGTGTTGCCTTGCTCTGGTGCATGAAACATCTGGCCACGAGGAGGAGGGAGAAAAGATTTTATTCTTCTATTGACAGAAACTCTGTGCCAGAGCAGGTCCACCTCTGCAAACCTGCATTAAACATATGTTTTGGGCAAAGAGGCTCCTGTAAAAAGTGGTAGTTTCCACACTGAGATGTTTGTTTTTCAGTGTGAGGAGACTGGGGGATTCTTAAAGGCACATGTTTATCTCTAGTCCTTTCCAGCATGAAGACCAGAAAATCTCTTAACTCTGTGTGTGTCTGTATGTCCTAAACTGGTTTCCTTTAACTAACCAAGTTGTGTGTATGTTGGAACGAGTGGACGTGGAACATCTCATTACTTTTACAAAGTATGTTTTGACAATTTTAAATGAATAAAACAGATTTTTATTAGGTGTAATGACAATGAGAGATGGCTCCTTCAGGGCTTTTAAAGAATTGGGAGAGGGGGATGATCAAGCCTTCTTATCCCACAAGGTCACCTTGGTGTCCCTCCAGGCAGCTGTCTCCAGCTTCAATTTGTATTTACCTGTGGTCAATGCAAATGTGCATGCATGTAGCCAGGCTATTTGCTTGTGCTTAAACGAAGTCTTCGTTAGCAGGTGCATAAAAAGTACTGTTGCCTTGAGGTTTAATTATGCAACCCAATGCAGGTTGGTTTTGTAATTGATTGTGGTCAGAAATGTGGTCTGATCTCTCCAAGATCCCTTGTGCCACAGCCTTTGGGGTATTGTACAGCCAGACGGTATGGTCAGGGGAGGAATTTGAATGGCTCCTTCCTCTTCCTGGAGCGGATTTGCCCCATAGCTGGGAGCAATGATATTTCTTCACCCAGGTGGTTTTTGTCAGCTGCCTCCAGGGTCCTCCCTCGGGGTTTGTACAGGAGTGGCTGGTGTAGGTGCCAAGGGAGGGGACAGCTTGCAGAGCAGTGGGGGCAGGCTGCACTGCCCACACCCAGCCCTTCCTCCCCTTGCTTTGCATTGCCTTGTGCTGATTCTTTCTGGGACCAAGGCAGCACTCTGCGGCGTGCTGGAGATAAAAGGTGATACCAGCAGGGCTGGAGGAAAAACAGGAGATAGCTGAGAACATGCCGTCCTCAGAGACCTTGCGCTGGAGGAGCATGCGTGCTGGGTGCTGCCTTCAGGCTCGGCGCTGTGGTCCCATCACTTGGTGGATTTCTTTCCCATATGCCAGCCCCAGTTCCTATAGCCATCTGAAACTTCTTCAATAATAAAAACTGAAAACCAGAAATATAATTCATGATACTTAATAATGCAATTACTGGTGAGAGGAATTTACTTAGAAAACTTCAGCGAGGTGTACTCCTGTGTGCCAAGATTATCTCACGGCTGTGAACTTTGAGCTCTGCTTGCAGATCGGCTTCTCTTGTCCTATTGACTGCCTGGCCATCGGCTCTGCAACGCTTCTGCAGAGTCCTTATGCCAGGAGTATCATTCCTTGTGTTACTTGCTCAGTGACTTTCTTACCTCACCTTGCAGTCTGTGCCCAGAATAAACTGCCTGTGACAAGCTACAAGTCCAAGTCCCTTGAGTAGTTTTAAAGGAGAAGCAAATCTGAGCCTGGTGGTAAAACATATCCCAGCTGTGCTGCACATAGAAATGCTGGTGAGAAATGCTAAATCAGTATTTGTCTGGACCCCTCTTCAGCTTTGCATCTGTGAGTTTAAGTATCTCAGACAGCGAGCTGTGTCTGTGCCTGCAGTTTGCATGCTAAGAGGCTGCTTGGAGCCTGGCCAGTGTGTCCCGAAGGGCAGCAGGCTGTGCGTGAAGCGCTGCCCAGGTGGGCTGGTGGCTGCCCTGCCAGCCCTGCAGGTTTGGGTGCTCTGAACTGGGGCCACTGCTGACCTCTGCAGTAGATTTGACTGGCCAAATACATCTCAGCAAAGCAGCCCGTTAGTTGCTGCCATTGTATAAATGTGTTCAGAATTTGGCACCCATGTATTTATGCTCGCTTCTTTCCAGGGCAGACTGCAAATATGCACTTCATTGAAACCAATCTGCTAATTTTTTAACTGCCTGGAGCTACAATTCGCAATGGGTGGTGGATGCTTGTGGTTGCAGGCCCCGAACATCTGGGATAAGCTATCTATTCCCCTGACACAGGAACCCACATTCTCTTTGAAGAAGCTCTTAAACCTATTTTTTGCTTGCTAGTCAGGTAAAGCAAGCCATTAGTGTCCACTCAGTGCCATTTGTGCTTTTAAATGAAGTAACTTAAAGGAAGGTTTACTAGATGGGGCTGGGTGGGGAGTCACAGTGCCAGGATGCTTTTGCCTTTATACCCTGTGAGTTAGTAGGACCTGGTGTGTCAATAAATGCAGGTTGGCACGCATGCATGCTCCCGTACTGCTTGTAGTGTAGGTGTCTTTATCTGCATACACATGGCTCCCTAAAGAAAGTTGCACAGTGCCTTGGAGTAGATAGAGGTATCCTGAAATTCCATCCTTAAGTGGAATTTTAAGGAATATATGTTTATGGAAGTAAGGTTGTTCGCAAGCCTTTAAAGATTGGTTGATTCCTGGTGCTGGTTAGCTAGGCAACAACAGATCAAAGTCCCAGTGTAGTTGAAAACATTTTATATCTTTGTGTCACAATCTCTAATTTGTTTAGATGCATGTGAAGGATCAGAAACTAACATGCATCTGGGGATTAAGGCAGCTTTGCTGTCCAATCTGAAAGCTAACATATTCTAAAAGATTTTTTCAAAGCCACAGAAGGCAGTGAAGTGCTTTACTGATTTTTGTCTTTGAAAATCTCTATTTAGTGTGCCTGGTGGAATTATATAAATACATGCTGCCAGCTGTCTGACACCAACAGATACCACCCAGAGCATTTAAGTACCAAAGTGATAGGCCTGCAAAGATAGGGACGTTGCCTGCACCCAGACAAAAAGACGAAGACTTGCTAATTCCACATGACACTTGCTCCTTTAAAAGTCTGCTGTAATTTTTGCCCTGCCACTTCTCTTACCTCAGGAGCATACTGGTGGTTATGATGTAAGAAAAATAATACATGTTTTCATTATATATCTGTAGAAGGGAGTTGCCATGATGATATGAGTTTTTCTGTGGCAAAAAGAAAAGCAGCAGTCTGATCTCTTCCTTGGCAGCCTCAGCCCGTACCATTGTGCTTGGGGATCTTTAAACTAGGGATGGGCCAAACTTATTCTAAAGGTTAAGATAAAAGCAAAATAAACCAGCAAACCCATTCCTTTACTTCTTCACTGCTCTTCAGCTCCAGTCGCACATTCCACACATAGTCTGGGGGCCCGGGCAAGAAAGCTGTAGGGTAGCGCAAGATGAAGGGATGCTTTAGCAGGAATTTAGGAAGTTTTATCTGTTGAGTCCTTCAGGTTTTGGCTCTCACTAGTGCCAGGCTCTGCTCTATTAAACATGATGATTCCCAAGTCAGATACTGTATTTTGTCTCATCTACATAGCCCTAGACCATATCTGTAGTCCATCTTGGTATGTTCCTGGTGTCCCTGCCACCCACCCCTATGGGACATATAGGTGTAAGCCTTCCAGAGCAGGGCTGCATTTTCCAGGTACCACCTAGTACAGCATATGCTGTATGGATTTGGAGCTTGCTCTTTCTTTAAGTTTCATGGTGTTTCCTGCTGAACCTGCTTTTGCCTTTAGTGCACAATAGACAACGTTGATGTTATAAATTACTGCACCCCTTGGGTGTCTTTGCTAAGACCAAAACTCTCACTCATTTTTGTTATCGGTCACCTTGGTTTGTAGATGTTTCACTGGCTTTGCTCCATGCTAGCTGTGCTTGTGGAGTTTCAGATGCTGCGATATTTGCTCTTATGCATGGGGATGTGGGTTATTTGTGTTCCATTTAGTTTTGCAATTAGGAAGAAACTATTTTTACTCTAGCTGAAGGCATCAAGACTTTTTCCTGCTTGTTTCTTTGGAGTGAACTTTATGGACTAAATTGTTTAGGTTTTGTGGAGGAAAATCAGTAATGAGATGAAAGCTGTTAAGAGCAAGCAGTTAAACCAAAAAGAAAAATGAAAAAAAAAAAAAAACCAAACCAACCAAACAACCCAAGATGATCCACTTGTCCGAAACATTTTTTTTTTAATATTAGATTTAGACTTTCAGGTTCGACTGGAAGATGTTTCAACAGACAGTCTTCTGAAAACATGGTGGTTGTTGCCTGGATGTCTCTGGTGTTTTAATACCTTCTTCATGACTGGAAGATAAATTTTTCTTTTCTTCTTTTTCCCTTGGATAGGAAAGAATGCATTTTCACCATTGACCCATCAACTGCCAAAGATCTTGATGATGCTTTGTCCTGTAAACAACTCCCTGACGGTATGAGATACGTTTTACAAAATACTTCTCAGTGTTTGTATTCAGCCATTGACACATTCATATATATATAATTTGTCACGAAGTATTCTTTACCAAATATGAGTGGAGTAATAAACTAGTTTATCTCTTGTTGTTATAATTGCCTGTTTTCAGTAATCTTAGAGCAGGTATCTTCAAGCTGCACTCTGAAGTAGTCTTGGTGTCAGGAAATGCAGAACCATAGTGTTTTGCATAATCAGAGCTGTAATTTGATTTGAGCAGATCTCAGCTCTCTCCTGTCATTACAGGAGTTACAGCTGAATAGCTAATACGCCACTCCTGCAGACTGAAGTCTAGTGAAACTTTGACCTTGAATATGCAGTCCCTGGATGAAGAAAACCAGTTTTTTGAAGGTCACTGGCTGACCTTTGGTGTTTGTAGGATGCTGGCAATTGTCAGATGAGCAGAGTGTTCCTTATAAGTTGTGTTATTTTTCTAATTGCCTTTTAAACTTTCTGTTCTGCCTTATTTGTACTTCTACTTTTTGCCATAAGCCAACAGAACAGAAAGTAAAGCTCCAGAAGCCAAATCTTGATGGTTCTGACTTAAGGAAATTCCCTCTTGTAAGCTTGCTTTGTGATCCAAGTTCTGCTCATTTAGTTTGATAAGATCCAGTAACAGGCTTGGTTAGAAATATTGCACGATTTGATTAGCCCATCCACCACTAATAAAGAAGACAGTGATTTGTGTGTGTGTTTAGTTTTTCTTGCTCTTGATAATGATGATGATATCATCAATATGATGATATCAGAGACATCATTCTCTGGTTTTGGGTTGATTTAATTCTGTGCAATGTGGCCAATGAATTGTCATGTCATTTAGACCCAGGTACAGAATAGTATTACAGGGCTATAAAAGTGATTAAAAAGTCAGAGATGAAAGAAAATTTGAGGCCAATAAAATTATTTCTAATTATACTGTACAATAGAAGTTTTGAGGTAAGATTAAAGAAAAATTGGTGTTCTATTTCATGGAAAATTTAAAGAGTTTTTTTGAGGGATCCTGAGCTGAACTCTGTTCTCCCTCTTTCCACTTTGTCATCTGAATTATCTGTAGGTTTATGACAGTATTGTGATCCCACAGCCCCTCAGATCTAAGGTATTGAAACTCTCTGGCTTCTAAGCCTCTACTGATCACATATGCGTGGGTTTTAGATGCCGCAGGAAACCATTCACTGGGCTGGTTTGTGGTGCATACATCTGCATGTTTTTCTTACCCACCATTTGGAGAAAGTGTTGAAGGAAAGCATCTGTTTAAACAAGAATTCGTCTTTCCCAGAAAGTCTGCAAAGCCATTGCAGGGCTGCTGCTCATACTTGGCACTTGTTGTATACCTGCCAGTCAGGGATGTGATAACTCTCTGGTCTCCCTTGTCTATCCAGCCCCAACTGCAGAAAATGCTGTATGAGGCCTCTTGCTGCAGTCTATAAGGAAGTAGATGAACCATTACAGAAGGGATCATCTGCTTGTAAGGTCCACCCAAGGGGGTTGTGGAAATTTTTTTTTGTTAGAAGTTGCCTTCTGAGTGGACTTATTCATGCTGTTGTGCTTTGCCAGTCTTCCCTGCTTTGTTGCTTTTTGCTCTTCTCTGTACAGGCATGAGGGAGAGGGAGCTGCCTGCATGTCGGGGAGAAAGAAAACACCCAAGTTGTCTGCCTGTTTATTTCTGACTCATCCTTCTCCCAGGGGCTGTGTCAGGCCTGTGCTGGCCTCCTAGAGCCTGCAGGTGAAGGTTTTCCCAGCCCTTTCCTGGTCTTCTATGAAGGCTAAGGAATATGTGAAAGGATCATGTCAAAGCCATGCTTTTAGGGGTTGTCTTTACTTGTGTATAACACAGGAGCAGGCACGGTCTTCTCTCCAGGGTACGCTGTTACTTCAAAGGTGATCTTGGATGCACTTACCTGAGTGGACAGAGGATGCTTCTGCAGTCAAAGATAAACAGTTCTTTTTCGCAGGAAAACCAGGCAGTTGGAAAAGAAAGGTAAAATGGACTGGACTACAGAGTCACTCTGCATAGACAAAGTTTGCAAAGCTCAGTTTTTCAAATAAAACAAAAATGGAAGGTGCAGGAACTTTAACCTTTCTCCTTTCAGTTCCCCAGAATACACTTTGCCCAGTGTGTTTTAGAAGAGACATGAAGAAACCAGGAAGGAGTGTAGGGGACAGGGCATGACTGTCTTCCTGAGAGTAAAAGTAAAAATTTGCTTGACTTGTATCCAAAAATCTGTAGAATGGGAAATGCAGTGTGGATTTAATGCTTTTGAAAGTTTCATGTCCATCATACCCCACTTTCCTTCAGAGGAGAAAATCCAAGAGGCAGAAGAGTGAACGCACTTGGGGTGCACAAGGAAATGCCCAAAGGTCTTTGTTCACCAACATGTCTCATTTTCCATGAACCATTAAGTGGAAGCCTGCTTGCAGCAGCCCTTTGTGTGCCAGATCTCTGCCTTTTGGCTGGAGCCGTGCATCCTCCAATGGGCTTGTTCTGCGCTCCTCTCAGTGAGAATGTGCTCTGAGCTGGAGCCTTTTTAAAGAGTGATCTTATCAGTGCCCATTCTGGGCATCATGCCCTCTGCCTCTCCTTTTGGCCTCAGGTCCTCTGTGAGAGTGGTGCCCACACTCAGTCACAGCACTGCCTCAGCCTTAGGCCAGGAAAAGTCACCCCCTGGAAAAGCCAGTTTTGATGCTGGTGAACGTCCCAGGAAACAGGTTTTAAATCTGTGTGGAAAGAACCACCATGGAAATACCCTTTCTTTTATTTTTAAATCTGTGGTGTTTATTTTGAGGAGACCTTGAGGCTCAGAAGGAAGTACAGACAGGAAAACGGGCCTTGATCGTCTTTGATGCAGTTATGATCAGTTAGGGAGGGAGTTGGGGAGCTGAGTGGGAGTGAGCAGCATAAAAAGACTGCAGGAAACCCTTTGCATCCTTTGAGCAGTCATGGTGGCTGGCTGGCCAACTCAGCATGGGTCCCCAAGCAGGCAGAGGAAGGAAATCTGTGTTGTATCTGTGCTGCAATGTTTATTTAAAACATATGATATCTCTGAAGCAGAGATATCCAGCCTGGTAGCTGGAATCATGTCCATCTCCATTTTTAAGGCTCCTGATGTCATGCAGAGAGATGGTTGCAGAACCTTTTTAGTGAAGATGAATAATAAAAGCAACTAAGAACCACACTGGGCGGACTCTTGTCCATTATCCTCCCAATGTGCTGCTGTTTGAGGCACAAACTTGATCCAGCATTTCATGAACCTTTTCCTCTGCCAGCTATGGTTCAGTATTGAAAGGCTGAATTCCAAAGGTTAAGTTTTTCAAATACTTCCTGATGTGAAGAACCCAATCAAAACATTAGTTTGTGAGCCTCCTATAAGGGATATCTGTTTCACATGCAGTTGGCAATATAAGCTGTATCCTGTGCCCTTCTCTAAGGTTTTACCTCAGAGCTATAGCTGCAGAGCTTGTTGCCCAAGAGACAGGGTGCTAGATCCTCAGCCAGGGTGTGAGCATCACATCGTGTCTGTTCCTAGCAGGAGAAAGTAACAGAAGGGTGTGTATTTGTGTGACCTAACATATGCACTCTTTACTGCAGTCCTTATTTTCCATCCTGATGGGGAATTAGCATTTAGAGCTAGTTTGTTACCGTCAGCCTGTTCCTGGAGGGGACTTGGCTCTATCCACCTGGGAAGACTCTTCAGCTTCCTGCACTGGGGACTTCAGCCCTCAGACCTGTCCTTTGCAATTGGCAGGAGACATCCATATCATCTTGTATCACAAGCTCCTGTGACATTTTCTTGCATGCAGATTGAATATCTGTGGATTCATTAGTTTTTTGGGCCGCTGTGAGCTGATAGCCTTACTCAGTGATTTTCAGCCTGTGGTCCACTGACTGCTGTAGCACTACATAGATTACTATTATAGTCCCATGAGATGTGTCTGGCAACAGCAGGTCTTATAAATCCGTCAGCATATGTGAAAATTTTGAAGATACCTGTCCTGTGTCTTCAGTTTTTTCAAGAATTTGCAAATTTAAAAAGGTCCAAAACTAGTGCCAGGAGTCCTTTGGGTTCACTACTTTGTGTTCACTTGCTTGCAAAGCTATGGCCATTCCCAGCGTTTTGGTGTTAAGGAGAGCCTCTATGGGAACCGCAATCTTGTGCTTAATAGAGCCTCTTGATATGTTTTGGAGGTACCCTGAGGACTTTTGGCTCTAAAAGTTGCTATGCTAGCTGCAATTATTATGACAAAGAGTTGGTTTAGAGGTTAAGAGCTTATCCAGGGCTGGCAAGGCTGGATCTCTCATGAGGGCAAAGTTGTGTTAAGAGTTAACACAGCTTTTATTCCAAATGCAAACGTGGTTACAAAGAATTATTATTTTTTCCATCTTTTTTGCCCATATGTAAAACACTTCAAAAAAAAAAACCCCAAACCCCAAACCACACAACACCAAAAAAGCTCTACATGAGCAAACCACATATCTGGCATCCTCATGATGTCAGGAGATCTCAAAAAATCAACAGAGAATGCAGAATCCAATTCAGAAAATGTCCCTCTGTTGGTGTATAGTACCTGTAATAACTACAAGAAAAAGAAACCACTCATTGCCTGCACTACTTCTATCAGACAGCTAAATCAGTGCATTTCAGAAGATTTTGAAGAATGAAATTTTCTTTGTCCTCGGGCGTTCATTGCTAATTTATTCGACAGGCATTTTCTTTGCCTTGAAGTATCTTAGGCAACAAGCAGAGACATAAAGGACTGTTTTGCACCTTTGCTTAGTTTTAAAACCTCTCAGTGTAACCCTTCTCATTTCTAGTCACTGGATGGAGGACTTGCCCAAGCTACATCCTCAGTAAAAGATGGAAAGGAATTTTTTGCAGAACTAATCCACACATCTATCACGAAGAACTACCCGGTAGCAGAGTGTCACTAGCAAAGAAAGCATGGGATGGTTGTGGGAATAGCTGTATTTTTAATGGGGCTTGAAGTAGGATATTGCTGCAGTTGGAAATTTTTCAGGGATATATGTCTTAAGCGGGCCAGTCTGGTTTTGAGAGGATTTTATATTGGAGTCTGCTTTTGATTAACAGTCATAGTCATGCTCCTCATTATTGTTTAATGATAGCAGTAAGGAGGTAAGCTTGCTGTTCATATTTGTGAGTGTATATTTTAAAAGAGATCAGCTCCAATAAGGAAGGAAAATAGGGTTATTTATGTAACGGCTTTAGAAGTATGAGCAAACTGTACTCCATTTAGATGACTCAGCATAATCTTGGAGTAAAAGATGGAACTGGACTGCACCTAGTTTCTACAGCAGTTGTAGAGCTGTTTCAGAGTAGCTCAAGGTTTTAAGCAAGTTCATTTCAGGCAGTACTCTTTTCTGATCCTTTCTGCACATCCTTGCTGCACATCTTCTAGCAAATCAATGCAGCCAGGAGCATAAAACAGAGCCGTTCTCGGTTTGGACGAATGTTCACAGAAAACAACCGTACCACTTTCAAGCCTGAATGTTTTCACCCAACGTGCAGACATATAAGGATTTATCCTGATCTCATCATGTAAGAGCACACCATGTGACCTGCATGTCCCAGTGGCACCAGGCAAGTTTCCCACGCTTGCCAGACCTCTTCTGGGAATCATCAGCAAGTGGTGTTTGTATTTCTGGTAATGTACACAACTGATGCAGTTGTGTTTGAACACTGCTTACTGGTAGGAACAGAAATGAAATTTGACAAATTTAAAGGCTGATAAGTCCATCTAGTAAAATGTCAGGCTGTGACATGAAAGAGGCAGCAAAATGATTGGGGTGCATTTCTGAGGGGTTGTCTTACCCGTGTGCAGGTCTTTTGATGCTGATTTCAAAGCAGTACTTTGGGCCATACTGACAGAGCTTATGTACATCTCTTTGTGTGTTTATTGATGACTAATGTGGTTCTCACTGTTGTTCCTTCACTCCTGTATCCCTACAATCTTTCACAAGTAATTTAAGTTTAAGTAATTTAAAATCTTATTCCAGGGGAATTGTTGTACTGCAGAACAGAAGTATATTCTATAAGCTGTTTACCCTGTTTTTTATGTCCTTAGTGACAATGGTTATCTGCATTTTGGAGCAAGGTCATATATGATACTTTTATTGAATCTTCCCAGTATTTACCCGATGACCTAAGCAAATGAGATTTCTGCAGTGTGCTGCTCCCTGGTTTTCCCCTTGCCTTTAAATCTGTTCAACCTGTTGATGAGTTTAAATCAAATATACCTAAGGGGAATGGGGTAAAAACCTCAAACACATTGTGTTTCTGTAAGTGCCATGAATGTGGTGTAAAGCAAAGAGGAGAACTTCTCTTAGTGACCCACATCTGGGAAGGGTGCAGCATGACCTTTCTCCTTGGCAGACACCAGTGAACCCACTGTGGGCTGCAGTTTTCAGAAGGATGATCTGCAGAGGTTAAGGACTTACACCTCGGTTCAAAGAGCCTTTTTCACACATTTTGGTAAAACCAACCAACGTTTTGCCAAATGTTGGTAGAATGATCCCTTGTCTACTGCATCCTTATGGATACTGGGGCTGCTTTTCTTAGACCTCGTGGACACCTTAGCAGACAATTCCTAGTGTGTGGGCTCTAGCGTCTTGTGCCTAAAAAACACCTGTAGAGCCCTGGTAGCTTTGAGATGTTCTCTGCCATCCCAGGTGACCATCTGCTCCTCTTCTCCTTCCATCTTTGTTCTTCCCTGATATAGATTGTTAACATTTGGGTTGTTTTAATTTTGCAAAGTTGCATGCACCTTATATTTTTCTTTTTAAAATAAATATTCCCTCTTCTACTCACTTCATCCCTCTGGCCACTTAAGGACTGCAGGGTGAAATTTGCTCTAGCAACACATGGTACGGGACCTTTCAGCTAATGCATTTGGTTCCTACAGCGCAGAGTATGGGAAGAGTTTGTAATTGGAGTCATGCTGGCCTGACTTGCTTAAGATAAACATTGAAGAATGGACTAGTGTTGAATCAAAAGTTACATTATGAAATTACTATGTTTCCTTCTTTGTAAGATGTTTAAGATGAAAAGACACCAGACTCAGTTTAGAGAGAACATGGCATAAATCCCACATTGATATGAGTCAAATGCAAAATGACCATAAACTGCAATTTACTTAAGTTTATTGCAGGAGTCAAATATGAGAAAAATAAAGAAGGCCTACAAGGAGTGGGATTGTGCATTACGTTTGGTCAGTTTTTGCTTTGGTGTTGGATATAATTAGCTTGGCTCTCCTGTTACCTTCTGATTAGTCTGGTGGGTTTTTGTTGTGTCACTAGGAAAATGAAAAAGACATATTGCAGTAATTAGAAACAGGTACATATCCTTTCTGTCGAGGGCTTGAGGCTGCAGATTCTTTGAAATACACAAAATACACTCAGATCTGTGCCAAATCCAGGTCCCTTCTGTGTCCCATAACGTAATTCTGTGTAATGATGGGAAACTGAATCATGTACAGTACATTTTGCCCCTTCTTTTAAAGTAACATGGGCTTGTGTGTGAAAACACCCATCACTTCCAATTTCCAAGTGCAGAGTTGAATGGAATCAGAGGGCTGGATTGCATCACCTTTCCTCCACCGAACACCTCTTTTGAAATCAGTGAGACAACTTGACAACGTAGGGCTCCCCTCAGCTTGAGTGGAAATAGGGCAGCTTGCTCCAATCTGATGGTGGTTGAAAGGGAAATAGACTGAGCCTAATCCCCAGACAAGTGCATTAAACTGGGTGACAAGGTATTGGGGTGGAGATTAGATAGTTTGGATTTGGTTGGAGCATTGATTGCTGGAACATAATTTGTTAAAACATTTTTTGCATATATTTGGAAGCTACTTGTGAGAAGATTGGTTAAAAGCTTGGTTAAGCAAAAATGGGCAGGGTTTGTTATTGGTAATTCATATTTATTGCACTGGGTTTTTGTATCAAGTAAAGATACTTTATAAAGATTCCATCCTTATCCCAAAAGCTTGCTTTTTTTTTTTTTTGACAGTACACAAAAAAAAGCTGTAGTGGAAAAAGACACAGGATTGAAACAAAATTAAAAGTAGATTGGCTATGAAGGACTAATCTAATGAAGACCATGGCTGTGGAACATGTAAACAAGCATGCAAATACCAGTAGAATTACTCAGAAAAGTGAATTTACGTTCCTGTGGGGAGGAGAGATGCTCTGGGCAAAGATGCCTTCTTGATTGTTTCAGTTCATAAATTCAGGACCTGGGACAATTCCCCAAAGATGTATCGGTGTGGGATTTTGTGTCCCGATGGATCTCACTAATATTTGTGGATACAGACTTAAAAACAATAGTGTCTGATTGTATATTGAAGAAAAATCCCAAATGATAGAATCATAGAATACCAGGTTGGAAAGGACCTCAAGAATCATCTGGTCCAACCTTTCTTAGCAAAAGCATGGTCTAGACAAGAGGGCCCAGCACCCTGCCCAGCTGAATCTTAAAAGCATCCAATGTTGGGGGATCTACCACTTTGCTGGGGAGATTATTCCAGTAGCTGATTGTTGTCACTATGAAAAGTTTTCCTTTTGTGTCCAATTAGAATCTCCCAGGAGTAACTTGTACCCGTTACCCCTTATCTTTTCCATGTGACTCCCTGTAAAAAGGGAGTCTCTTCTCTTCTTTGTAGCCACCCTTTAAATACTGGAATGTGGTGTTATGGTCTCCCATAAGCCACCTTTTCTCAAAGCTGAACAAACCCAGTTCTCTCAGCCTTTCCTCACATAGCAGGCTTCCCAGTCCTTTGATCATCTTTGTGACCTTTCTCTAGACCCTCTCCAGCCTGTCCACGTCTTTTTTGCGTAGTGGGGACCAAAACTGAACACAGTATTCCAGGTCTGGTCTGACAAGTGCTGGGTTGGATAGTGACTTCTTTAATCTCTGCTGGTGATACCGTTGTTGATGCAACCCAGCATCCTCTTGGCCTTCTTGGCCGCAGCGACACACTGTTCACTCCTATTGAGCTTGTTGTCCACCAGGACCCCCAGGTCGCTCTCCACAGAGCTGCTCCCCAGCCAGGTGGATCCCAGTCCGTGCTGCACTCCTCGATTATGTTTTCCCAGGTGCAAGACCATATACTTGTCCTTGTTGAACTTCATAAGGTTTCGTTAGCCCACTCTTCCAGCCTATCCAGGTCTTCCTGCAGAGTGGCTCTTCCTTCTGAAGTGTCCGCTTCCCCACTCGCTTTGATATCATCAGCAAACCTCATCACGGTACACTTGATCCCATCGTTCAGATCACTTATGAAGATATCAAGTAGAGTTGGGTCCAATAATGATCCCTGGGGAACCTCACTTGTGACAGGTTGCCAGTTTGAAAGAAGCTATTTACCACCACCCTCTAGGTGTGGCCTGTCAGCCAGTTCCCCACAGACCACTTGTCTAGACTGTAACACATCAAATGCCTTTAAGGAGCTGGGTAATGTGGAGAAGATCCAGAAATTCTGGTACAAAGAGATCTAAATGCACTTTGTCTAGGATTTCTGTTCATGAAAAAGGACCTCAGGGACCAGGAGGGTCTTCAGACAAGAACTGCAAATGATAGGTGATGAGCAGCTAAAGAAAACAGGATTTTTCAGTAAATTTAGCAGATAAGAATCAGAAGATATATGAGGAAGATAAACTTTAAAAGGGTACAAACAGCTAGAAATAAATTCCCACTTTGTTAACTTCAATCATACGTTCTGCTGAATGCAGGTAGCAAATGAGTTACTGCTATATATATTTTTTATTATCGACTTTCTTAAATGGCAGGATCCCTCAGAATCACTGAGCTATTGTTTTAACTTCTAATTTATTGCAATGCAGGGGTTTCAGAACCCAGCTGAACAGGAAAAACATCTTCTTTCAGTGCAATTCACTACAGTATTTCTTGATTGTTGACTATTATGCTAGTTACCCAGGAGGAGTAAAACCAGGTGCAGATGGAAATATTTTGGAAATCTTTCAAAAAAATAAACAAAAAAGTTGGATGGCTGAAAGTGAAGTCTTAGTGGCTGCCTTCTGTTCTCAAAGAAGTTGAAATGTCAAGGCTGTTCAGTGGAAATACCTTGTACGTGTTTGGCCTAGTACTAAATCCCAAGGTCTCTTAGAATGCCTGGGAATGCTCACTCAACCCTGGATTACTGTGTCAAGTAGAGGTAGCACAAAAGGGACTGACCTAGCAGTAGAGAGAAGCTGGTCCCTCCCCCACTCTAAACCTTCATTTCAGGAACAAGATGACATCTTACACCCAAAATGATTGCAATTCATCTTGAAAGCTGCTGGGTGTCACTTCCCATCTCTTTAAATTCAAAGACTACTGATTTCCTGGTAGCGTTAACCTCTTGAATGGGTCTTGGAATAGTAATAAGAACAATTAATGACGTGAATACCAAAAATTGTCCTTTTACCTTCATTGTGTTGGCTCAAAACCTTGCTGTTAAGAGACTACTAGGAGGCTCCCTTCGTAGCTTTCCCCTAGCAGCAAGGAGTGCTTTCTGAGCTGGGAATCTGAGTTCACAGTAGCACAGTCATTGCCTCGGTGTCCTGCTTGACATCTTGTCTTGGTGAAGGCTTGAAGATCTATCTGCCAAGTACTTGGGACAGACTTCGTGTTGCAGAGATTCACATTGGGTCTAAGTCATAAGTAGTCATCTAGATGTTCTCCTAGAAATGACCATTTAGCAAGTACTGGCATTCAGTGAGTAACTCTGATGTATTTGAAGTTTGTGAGCCTTCTTTGTTTTGCTCATTACACTTGAATCTTCCAAAGAAATTGATACAATTTATAAAACATCTAAGTGGAACTTGCTATTTTGGTACTTCACAAAGTCTGCTAGGCACTTGTGCTGGAACAGAGGAAATGAGCTTTCCCATGACCCTCTGCAGTGTAAACAGGTACCGGCATAGGAATGGGGAGGAAACTGGCACTGGCAGAAGCTGGGGCATAGGCATCGTTGCATAAGGAATCATTGTGTCTGATCTCAGTCTGCCAATGCTAGACACATTTGATTTATCAATGAAATGGCACATTCTCTTCATTTTCCATCATTATACTGTCTGTCCCCAATTGTCCTGTGCTCTGACCTGACTTTCACTATTAAAATACTTGTGCCCTGCTTTCATCTGTATTTTCCTGCTTGTATCTTGCTCAGCAGTGCAAACAAATCTTTATGGTGTGTGCTTATTCTGTTGGATATCATTCCCTGTGTCCTTCAGTCTGCAATTAAATGTTTTATCTGGTACATGCTGTGTAAATTCTCTCCTGAGTATTTAGTGTTTTTCCCTCAGGAGAATTCATTCCTTGTGTAAGTATCCAACTTAATGGTGCAGTGGTACTACTTGCACATAAGAGCTCTTTTATTCTCCTCAGGACATATTGAAGGTATGGTGTCAGCAGTAGGTGTATTCTGGATGGCAGCATCTCCTGCAACAAGGTGATAAAGAACTGACATGGGTTTGCTGGTGACCCACAGGACAGGACACTCGTGTGTTATGTTTCTCTGCCTTGGTATGCTGATATGTTCAGTGAGGTCTGGAGACTTGAATTCTGATTGATCACCATCTTAGATATTTCTAGTTCATGGGAGCTGGAAGTTCAGAGAATACCACCAGCACAAATATGTACCCTGTGTTCTCATGGGAGGATTGACCCTCCCGCCCCACTGTGAGAGCCTGGGAAAGCCTCATGCTGACCAAGAGCTATCTCTGAGTGTAATCTTCAGAGCTGAGAAGTGTGGGGAGCACCTTCCTCAAAGGGGCTTTAAATGCTAACCTTAGCCAAAGTATTTGAAACAGTGTTTAACTGATTTGGCTTGTGCTGGTTTGTGTATAAAACTTAGGGCTCTGTAATGCACAATGCATGAAGAAGTGCCATGTTATGGAGGTGTCCTGGCTTTGTTCTGAGGTATAAAAGATAGCTTTTAAATTCTATCAAGTGGTTTTAGGACATTGCTGAATTTATTAGCTGCTACAGACAAAAACGGTATGCAATTCACATGGAAGACCTGCTCCCAGCATTTAATTTAGTAATCGATAAAGTCTCCTCATAATTTTGGAACTATTTAAAGAATTGCTGATGGCTCATGGAAAACTCTGGAAAGTATTCTGCTTAGGAAGGGTTCCTTTCCTAGTGTGTTTTTGTGCTTTTTCATCTTCAGTTGTCCTTCATTGCACTTAATGAACACATGAGGTTTTTGTACCTTACTTGGAGCCAATCCCAAATTGGTTTGTAAAATCCTAGTGGTCTCCATAACATTCAGTTGATGCCAGAGACAAAATGGCCAAGGGTCAGGGTACTTGAGACCTGAATAAAACAGTGCTTTAAAAGTCACTACAAAGCAGGTAGGAGTTATTCTGGATTTTAGACTCAGTGATGTCCCACACTGACCTTTTAACTTAAAGAAGAAAAAAAGAAAACAACAAACAACCTGTTATTCTTTATTTTTACGAAATACTCTGTTTCCTGGTTCTCTTGGGATTGCTGAAAGCATCACTTTGCAACATCACCATGCCTATCAGTGGTTTCTCAGATACTTCCAGAAATCCAGGAGGTGTCAAGGCTTTCAGTACGGGAAGAGATAACATTTGGAGATGGTTTTTTTTTTTCCCCCCTTTCCTTGTGATCTCAGCCTGTTTCTCACTTTGGAATAATGGGCCAATCTCAGTTCTGCTAACACTGAGGATTCAGTCCATCTTGCAGCTCCTGAGTTTGTGCAGTTAAATGAGAAAAGTTGCAGCGTTTATTGTCTTTACGTCAGCCCAGCTCCTGAAGAAAAGGATATAAAAGTGATCTGTAAAGGCTAAAGGGTTAAAAGGTTGTGTTGTGGTTTAACCTGGCAGGCAGCTAAACACCACACAGCCATTTGCTCATTCACCCCCAGTGGGATGGGGGAAAGAATTGGAAAAAAAAGGTAAAACTCATGGTTTGAGATAAAGACAATTTAGTAGGACAGAAAAGGAAGGGAAAATAATGGTAGAAGAATATACAAAACAGGTGATGCATAATGCAATTGCTCACCACCCGCTGACCAATACCCAGCCAGTTCCCAAGCAGTGGCTGCGCCCCCTGGCCAAGTCCCCCCACTTTATATGTTGAGCGTGATGTCATATGATACAGAATATCCCTTTGGCCAGTTTGGGTCAGCTGTCCCACCTGTACCCCCTCTCAGGTCCTTGTGCACCCCCAGCCTCCTTGCTGGCAGGGCAGTATGGGAAGCTGAAAAGTCCTTGATTTAGTATAAGCAACGCTCAGCAGCAACTAAAACATCAGTGTGTTATCAATGTTATTCTCACCCTAAATCCAAAACACAACACTATACCAGCTACTAGGAAGAAAATTAACTCTGTCCCAGCTGAAACCAGAAAAGGTTGAAAGGGAACAATGGTTTTAATTGTGATTTAAGAAGCAGAGGAAAAGCTCAGCCCCACCCAGCCCTTTTGCTGTCTGCAGTCTGATGCAGGCATTTGGAGTGGCCACGCTGATGTGCTGTGTGTGGCACTGCTCCCTCTGCCTTCACCCCATAAGAAGAGTTGGGGGCCTGACCTTGGCTACCTCTCCAGGTGGTACAAACCCAGAAAAAAGTGACTAAGCATAGTTCAAAGAAGAATTCAAATATCTTGAAACCTTGGCCAGGGTGTTCCAGATGGTCTCAAAGTCTCTGTGGCTGGTGGGTGAAGGGGCCTGTTTTCTGTGGGATGTTTCTCATGCGAGCCAGTGGCACAGGAGCTTGGGTGTGACATCTCATAGAGTCAATGCCTGGTAGTACATAGTATTTTATGGATCATTACCCTTTCAAGGTGCTTACTATTTGTTTGGGCAGACAGGTTTTTCTCTTTCAAAGTTGTTGCAGTGTTTACGGAAGTAATATTTATGCTTGGTTGGAAAAGTTGCTGCTCTGCACTCTGGGGACTTGTCCTGCTCCCTTGCGATAGAGGATTCTGACTCCTTTTGCCAGAGTCTTTTTGTGAGGTTATGTCAAGCAAGAGACCTTTAGAGAAGGAAGAAGCTATTACTTGCTTAAAAGAAGGTGTAATCAGTTGCATTTCAGTTGGCTAAAGGACGATCATGTGATAATTACAAAAATTTGGTTTCCTGGTAAACAAGTTAATGGATTTATGCTCAGTTGCACTGTGCTTTCAAAAAGCAAAATGGCCCTAGGGCACACAAGTAAAATTTAAGCACTTTCCTTGTTATTTTAAAATAAGTAAAATAAACTACACTGTCTGATTTTCTGAACAATAGCCCGGCTTCCTGTGGTGGAAAAGTAACCTCAGCTGAGAATTAAAGCCACCCACCTTTGTCTTCAGGCTCCAGAGCAGACAAATAACTCGCTCTTTCCATGGTTCCACTTTTATTTTTGTATTAAACTCTCCTCCTTCTTTTCTCCATCTTTCTCTTCTTCTTTCCCACTCACTCTTTTCTCCCACTCACACTGTCATTCTCTTTTTTTGTCTCTCTTTTTCTTCTCTCTCTGTCCCAAGAGGGTCAATTCTGTAACACTTGAGCCACGGATGCACATGCACGTGCCAAAGAAAAACAGGAATGTTGGGCTTGAATCATGTCCTTCATTTAAAGGCACATATTAAACATCTGTGATGGTCCCTAGCTACTTCTAGCAGCTTTCCCAAGTCTCAGTGCCATTTTCTGCCTTCATGCAACTTGTGTTTGTTTTGTGCCCACCCGTTACTGTCTGCAGCCACTCTGGCTGCCCCTTCTGTAACTGAGACCCCTGTAGAGGCTATCCTTGCCCATTAGCCCATGATCACTTGTGAGAACTTGATAAAGACCTATATTCTGCTGTAGAACTGCAGATAGCAACAAAACATGCGTGTAGGTTAAAGGCCTCATTTGTCTCTCTCTATACAAGTTTTCCATACTTTTGCGAGGTGTTAAATATTGCTTTGCAGATAAAAGCAGCAGCATGGTACCCCCAGGGCAGAGGAATGGAAAAGAGCTGTAATTATTTACTGCAAGAGTTTGGTCTAGCCAGGGAACAGCCAACTACCTTTAACTGCCGGCAGCAGGTTGGTAGTTGGCTGTTTTCTGGCTAGAACAAACCCTTTGCAATCTTTTTGAACTCGTCTGTGTCTCCCTAACTGAGGGGTGAAGACGGTATAAGAAATAATGGTTAAAACAAAAACCTTGATATTAAATTTTAAGTTGACTTAACACTCTACTAGTGTTTTTCTTCTCTCCTGAGGATGATGACGCTTGATGGTGAGATGAAAATAAAGGCAAATATTCCTGCATGCTAGAGAATTACCTTCTGCTGTTTTATCCTTGAAGAGTTGCATTTTTAAGTTGCATGGTCCTAAAATTAACATATGCTAAGCTATGAAGTGGAAGTTGCTTGGTCTTTCTCTCCCAGTCTGTGCTAGGAGTGATTAGAGTTGCTGAAGATGGAGAAGAGGGATTTGCTGCCATTGTGTTCCTTTGCATACTATTCAAATACATTCAACTAAACTTTCTAATTTCTGGGACAAATACTTGATAGAGCTTGCTGGATTGGCAGTTTTTATGGAGCATTTACAGACTGAAAGGGCCTTTTCCTTCTCTTCCAGCTCTTTCTTGCTAATCCTTTTTGTTTATAATTTTCCTCAGTAAAGAAGGCAAAAAGTTCTTTGAGCTGTTTTGTCGTAGAGAATGAGATCATCAGTGAAAAAATTAAAAAAAAAAGGAACAGCTTGTTCTTTGTTCTTCTGTGAGGTGCCACCAATTCTCCTTTGATTTTTAGCATCATCTCAGTGTTACACGCACAAAGTTTTGGAGTAGTTTCAAACAGACCAGATTCCCAGATCAAGGAGCCAAACCTTCTCCAGAGCTGCTGTGTGCCTAATGCAGCGTTGTGCTGGGGGAGACTTGCCACTCTCAGCTCTGTCACTTGGTAAGCTTTGAGAGGGGATCCAGGCTTCTAGAAACTTGTAGCAATACAGGTCCATTATATTTTGCCATTCTTAGCAGCCTGTATGGTGGCAAACAAGAAGGAAAATAGTATTCTCTTTGTACAGTGCATCAGAACTATATTGTTTGCAGTAAGGTGGCAACAAATCCTGTCCCTCTTGCACAGAGCGTTGGCCCAAGAGGAGCTTTGGTGGCTGAGCACCAAGTCCTTTCCCTATTCTACCTGCAGACCTCAGGAGGAGAGCTCCTCTTTGCAAAGGACCTCATTATTGGGTTTTGCAATGCCATAGTGTGATTTCAAATAATACCCCTGTCTCCCATCCATCTCTGTTGCCATGTCTCTGTGTTTGCAGAGAGGGGCTAATAGGGTACAGCTGGTTAATAAAACATGTGTTGATTGATTCTAAACTGTGGTCCCTGTTGCTAAACATCTCCCACGTAGAAGCTTTGTAGTGGAGTTCGAATGGGATGACAGTTCTCCACCCACTTTCAGATGCAATGATTTAAAATTAAAAATCCCAGACATCCTGAGTGAAAGAAGCCACCCAAGTGCCTTCAGCATTTTTCATTGCAATAGATGCTTCCTTCAGTTCTTGCTTTAATATCAGCATATGAAGTGTCTGGCTTAATCTCCAGATTAAAAAAAAAATAAAATCCTTAAACTGGTAACGTATACCTAACTTTAGGCATTGTTGAGCAGCTTTAGCTTCACTGTAGGAGAATTTTAAATTTGGGGTGAAGCAAGTCTGTGGTTTGTAAAGTACTCATTTCTGTAAGAAATTTAGGGTATAAAGTCTATCATGATGGGGAGCTACACGCCAAGACTTGAAGCCTCTGTTTGCTGGAAAAGTAGATTTCTTCATCAAAATGAAGACTGAGTAGACCATGTGTAGCAGCCTGTGGTGTGTGGTCCATGTGGTGTCTGCCCTTTCCCCCTTTTCTCTGCTCTCTGACAAAACTTTTTCAATAAACAAGTCCTGGTTTAACTCTCTTTTGCCTTCATTCAGGCCACATTTTCTTTTTTTCCTTGGGAAATAACACAAGACTTACAATGTGAAATGTTTCTGTTGTGACTTTGTCGTAAAAATTAATGAGACTAGAAAAACTGTGGATCTGGAAGAGAATCCTAGTGAATAGTATTTCTCTATCCAAAAACCTCTTTCATTTTAATTAGCAAATAAACCAGGAGAGAGCAGTAGGCAGGTATTTCTGTGCAGGCTTAGGCTGGTATTTTGTCTAACACATTCAAAAGCAGTGATTTGAGAGAAATCTGATTGGTTGATCACTGTGCTGTATCTTCAAGTTTTCTTGGTCTGAATATTTTGGGGGTAAGGGAGATAGGGTGATTCATACTTGAGCAAGACAAACCCAAGAGCTGCCGGTTTGCATTATGTCAATGTATGTAAAAAAATATTTAGATAAAATTTCCACTAAAAGTTCAAAAGCAAGGGGCTCATTCTGACCCCAGCTTTTAGAAGCTCTGGTGGGAAACCTGAATGAAATTTAATTCTGCTTAATGTGTTTTCGTTGGCTAACTCCATGTTTTATTATCTCATGCAATGAGATCTTTCTTGATTTGTCGATTTTCTACCAAGGACAAAAAGTTCATGTATGTAACAGTGCACATATTGAATTAAAGTACGATTAAAGGCATGATGTAATGACCCCCTCTCCTCTTCCTTTCGTCAATATTTGCCTGAAGGGTCAATACATTACAATATTGACTTCAAAGTATTCAATATTTTTATACCTCTGAGTGTGTTGGCTTCAAATGCGTGTAATGTTAAACCTGTTGGTGGAACTGTTGGTCTAAGACTTACTGTCTAAGTAGTTTCAGGCTTGGATGCCTAATCCATGTAGAGCAGCTTTCAAGGCATGTGATAATATCACAACACAGCTGTAGGCAGCTTTCTGAGGTGAACCATTTAATCTACAGTCTTTTCTCCCAGCTTCCTAATGAGTGGTGGAATTTGTCCCTTGGTGTGCGATGGGATTATTGCCCTCTCCCCCTGCTGCCATCATATTTACTCTCTGCAGGACTGTCCAGTGACTTGTAGGTTATGTGAACAAATCTAAACCCCAGCGTTCCCCTGTTCATATGCATTTCTGCTGCCTTTACATCTGTGCTCTGTTGAGTACAAAAGCAGCACAAAAAGCAAGATAATACATTATGTACTCAGAGTGCTCTGCAAACATGGCTTAATAATGTTAAGTTAAAATTGTTACGAATTCAAGCAGTCACACAGGGCGGGTTAGTGCTCACTTATCTGAACTCCCAGTGGGGGGCACAGTGGGCTGGGTGGCTCTCCTAATATGAGCTTGAACCTTCTCACTCTTCCTCTTCACCTGTCTACATTTCCATTCTCACTCTGCTGAAATGTACCACCGGTACCTGTCAGAAGGGCATGCAGGCAGATGTACTGCGTAATGACGGCAACTATTAACAATTTATCTTTCAAAAACGTGACACTCTGGAGGAAGGCTTTGATAGTATGCTTTGCAAGACGTATAAACAAACAAGATTGTCATCAGCGTGGTATCTTATTACGTTGTCTTTTTAAAAAAACTGGGGAAAGAAAAAATATTTATAGATACCAAGAAGTTAGTGAATTCCTCTAAAGAACGAAATGTTATAATTAGGAGCTCACTGCACATAGAACTATTCTACAAATAAGCACCTCAAATCTAGCCTAGCGCTTCCAGAGAAAACAAAGGTCAACAGGCTTCTTTGAGGATTAGCAAACCAGAATTTCTTGGACCAAGGTACTAATTACTTCCAAAGCTGAGGATGATCGCTACTTCCAAATCCAAATTATTGCCAAAACCTCATGATAAACCCCAGAGGTACTCCCCTCTAGCCTAACTTTTGAATTAAGATACTTCTAGACTGGACTCTAAGGATAAAAAGCCTAATCTGAAGGGAAGGCAGGATAACAGTGGGAATATGCTGCTTGTGGAAAGTGTGCTTTTGCATACCTGATAAGAAGTCATTGAAGACTTCCCAGGTCCCCAGCAGCAGTTTGGGCTCATCCAGGGTGAAGTGGAAACAAGTGCAGCTCTGAAAAAGCAAAAGCGTGTGTGACCTTTTGCTCCATACTTGGGAAGCAGTGGCCTGTGTCACCCGTGTGCTTGCAAGGTGAGGTCCAGTATTTCTTGCTTACTGTTGTCTGACAGCAAAGGGATGAGGACTGGGCTCACTATTACAAGCTCCTAGTTGGAAAGACTTATCCATGTGTTTTTTAAGGGTTTGCACATATTCACTGCTGTGCTTGTCGATTCAATCCTGTGTATTCACTTGTATGTCATAGCCACAGTGGCTGTGAATTTGGTAGGGCCCTGAGACACCACAGCTTTCATCTCGGATGGAAGAGGTAGACAGAAGTATCACTTTTGTGAAGTCTAGGCATAAGGCAAAATGGTTACAGTAGTAGTGGGAGAGTGGGGAGAGGTGTCAGAGTTAAACATGTCAGCAGTTCATTTCTACTGGCAGCATACTGACTTCCTTGTGCAATTTCAGGGAACTTCGAAGTGGGCGTTCACATCGCAGATGTAAGCTACTTTGTACTGGAAGAAACAGCACTAGATAAAGTAGCAAGTGAAAGAGCAACTAGTGTCTATCTAGTGCAAAAGGTAAGGACAACTTTTTCTTTTTTTGTCTGACGATTGTGTCTTCCATTTACCATAAATTCATTATAAAGGTTCATTTTCAGATGCCTGCAGCTAAAATCTGGCTATTATTGCAGCAAACCTACAAAAATGAGTAAATTGGTGCAAACACAAGAGCTAACATAGCTGCTGACTACCTTGGAGCTTATGGAAAGAGCACAAGGTGAAGCAGCAGTTCATGACCCTGTGTCTATGGGCAGAGCAGCTCAGGAGCAGCTCCATGTGAATGGGACTCTGCTGATATGGAGCTAGTTCAGGGCCCAGAGCTGCATAGCTACATTTGCACTGTGCTGAACGTGACATGAAGCCTGAGAGACCCAAGCTGGCTTGTCTGCTTTGCTGTTGCAGCTTGAAATTTGCAGATGTGGTGGTGGTGGAGAGTTTTATTTTTATCTTCAGTCCAGCAGTAGTAGCTAATCCCTCCCAGAAGTGGATGCAGAGCAAAGTAGGGTGTAAAACACCCTGTGCAATCTCACATTTTGAGGTACAACAGTATTTAACAACTTTTCTTTTATCTGGGTATCCTAAATACTGGAAAAATGGTCTTTCATCATGCACTGAAAAGATATTTGAAACTGTACAGATTTTAGTGTAACAGAATCAAATGTTAAAGTCAAGTTTAAGGTTGACTTGTAAAGTTTAAAATTGAATAGGTTCAATTTTAACATTATTGGAAAGGAAACATTCAGTTGAACGTGCAGAAACATTTCCTAACTATTTAGATACTGCTGGTACTGTGCGTGCAGGGAAGCCAGGAAGCTTGGCTGTTAGCATTCTGTGTCAGCCTGAGGCATCAGCTGCATGAAGAGGGGTGTTGAGGCAGTCTCATAGAAGCAGATTAATCTGCCTCTTTCCACAGTCCCAATCAGTTAGGCTGAGGTCCTTGTCTCTGCAGCCATTTTCAGGATGACTGGCCATCTTTCATATAATGAATAAACTTATCCTACTTGCTACTGAGGATTAGGAGTGATACTTCCCCTCCCTTTCTGGATGTTCCCAAGGTTGCTGTCCAAGGAGGGTCTTGTGATGACACTTGTTCTAATAACTTACTGTGCCCTCTCCCAACTTTCTGGATGATAAAATGATTTTACACTATTAAAATCAAATTAGTGGTTTGATATCAAGCTGTTAACCTTTAGTAGCTGTTCCGTAACTTTCCTTGGGTAGGAATAGCAAGGCACAGCTTCAGGGAGTCTCAGTGAGTGGTGGATTTTATGTCTCTGTGGCTGTGGTTGCATGGAATAGCCATGATAGCAATGCAGAAGTGCCCAAGCTGGGTCGGTGGTAGCACAGGTGCTGCAGTGCAGGACCAAGGTACCAGTGATGTGCTGTTCTTCAGGAGTGGGAAGTAACGTGTATCTCATGGAAACAGCAGTTCTGGCACCAGAGTCTTCCCAGTCCTACAGTCTCTCCAGTGATAACCCCTTGGCTTCTGTGGTGCTATGCTTCCACCTCTGATGGATGACTCAACAGCCACAGCTCACTATGGGAGATGTGGGCTGGCCCAGAGGGGATCTCAGTGCAGGGCAGCAAATCTGTAGTCCAGGAAGAATTTGTGGCAGTACTTCCAAATCAAAATGCTCTGGTTTGAAGGCATGTGATATTTTTAAAGGGAGAAGGAAGATTCTTATATAGAAAGGAGGCATTTTTCATGAAAATCTAGTTGAATTCAAAAGCTAATTGAATTTTCTTTCGAAGCACTTTCCCCCCCAGCACTACCAGTCAGTCACATGTGATGCCAACATAAGTTGTCAGTTGCCCTTAATTTTCAATTGCTCTTAACTGCCTTTGCCCAGCTGTCAGGATTAGTGTTTTACCCACACTTCTGCCCTGCAGAAAATATATTTTAAGAGTTCAAACTAGGTTAGATGATGAAATGGTCAATATATTAATTGCAGGAGATGAAAAGGAGAGAGGGGATGGGCAAAGGAAAGTAGCCAGGCTGTCTGAAACAAGATGGTAGCATGACTCTTGTAGAAAATATGCTTTCCTTTGATGGAACTGATCCCTAAGACAGCTGTGATTCTGCTAGAGGTTAGCACCATGCTAATCCTCCCAAAGAAGTTAAATAAAGCCACATATTTAATTTTCCTGAACCATGTACCCAGAAGGGAAGTTATTGTGTAATTGCTAGTGGTCTATTTAATAAAGTAAAAAGTTTTTGAAATGAGAGTGTATCAGGTTTTAAGAAGCAAGAAAACCTAAACGGTTTCCTCTTTTTTGGCACATCTTACAGTGTTATTTTAGGTGTGAAGCAGCTCGAGTGAGAGGTCAGCCATAAATGCCTATAATATTTTATTGGTCCTATTTTATACTGGAGATCAAAGATCGGAACTGTAAGCCTATCTTCACATTGAGTCCAAGGGCTTGAAGACATTCACTTTTGACACCAGCAGGTTGTCAGGGTGTTGATATTTTGATAATCTCAGGTTGAGTAACAAAGAGTTGCTCGAAATCTGAATTCATGGAAGTGTTGATACAACTCTTGAGCAGAAATCTTGGCTCATAAACAAATTGCCTATTTCCTTTGAGTGTCTTTCAGTGTGTAAGCAAGAGGCTTGCTGAGCCCACCCCATTGTTGGACCTCAGCGTCCTCCTCCCAGCTCTGGGGAGAGCAGCTGATGGAAACTCTCAGTTAATACAGTCCCTCCCCATTGGAGCGGCAGTGGGAGAAGGGGTCACGCCGGGAGTCAGCGGTGGTCGTAACCAACCCAAACCAAGACAGTGAGCAGCCAAAGCAGAGCACCAGCAGAATGGGGTTGTTTGAAGGGAGCAAATCTGCCCATGCAACTTTGTGAAAGTAAGGGGTTATTCTTAACCAGTTTGTTCCCTTTTCATTTTTGTTGACTGATCGATTTTTTCCTTTCCGTTCCTTGAAAAGCTGCTACAGTGAGTCCATTGGTGAGAGCTGCCCTGGCTAACAACCCGTGCTGAACCTGGCCAGTGAGTCAGTCCTGGCTGCAGCAGATGTTTCTGATTTTAAAGGGAACAGAGTTTTATCATCCCAGTATGCATGTGCTCCATCCCACTGCCCGGCGCCTAGGAATGAGTCCGAGGCTGGAAACTCACATTTGGTTTCTGGAAGCACTTTATTAGCTGAAGAGGCAAACCAGAACAAAACAACGGGCTCTTACAAGCAGGAGGTTAGATCTTTCCATGTCTAAAGCAATTCCACCATTCAGAGAAGCCAGCTGCTAAGCACTGTGGCCACTCATGGTTACAGGTCCATGTGTTTTATAACCCCAGGATGACAATGTGTATGAAACCCCCCGGCCCTGGTGGTGCCTTCTCTTACCCTGGTTTTTCCTTGCTGCCTATGGCTTCAGTGTGCCATGTTGTGTGGCTGCCTGCAGGGAGAGTCAATAGCGTGGAGAGGAGGCTGTCAGCCAGTGCCAGAGCACTAAGTCTCAGGCCCTGTTATGGTAGTGCTGGAGATTTCACGTGTAGGGCTTGGAAATAGGGAGAGAGAAATCCTCTGTCTGTAATTTGATTTGAAATGCAGACCCACGGCTGCAAGCATTGTGGATATCAGCCTTTCACTCAAAGAAGTGCCCTTTCCAGGATCTCTTGGGCCCTGCTAGGCTTGTGGGGAGAGATTGTGTCTTTTATTAGTCTGATTGATAGAGGGGGATAAAAGCCAGACAAGCTCTCACCACCCAAGCCTTTCTTCAGCCCTGGTTTCTATGATACATTCATTAGAAAGATTTCCTGGGGCTTGTAGGTACTTTTTTAAATTGTGAAAGTTTTTTTTCCCTAGCCCTGCTGGGTTTCTCCAACTGCATTTCTAGATTCAACTACATTTATACACCCTGTTCCAGCTCTATGATCCCTGTATAAACCCAGGTGACTTATTTCCACCTGCAGTAAAATCAAGCTGAATTATGTGATCCCCAACATAGGCACATCCTTAGCAATTTGCTAAGGAAACCACTTCACGCTGGAGGTGATATCCCTCGGCAGTGTTTCAGCTAGATGGATTTCTGTCTGCCCTGGCACTCTGCAGGGCAGCTGGCAGACGCTGCTGTCTCTTGGCAGGCAGTCACGTGAAGGGCAAAGCATTTAAAAGATGCCGGGCAGCCTCTGGATTATTTGAGACGATGCTATGCAACCCTTATAGTTTGCAAGTCTGGGCTTTAAAGGCCTCCTCACGGAAATCTCCTCTCATCCTGCGTCTCCTTCAGAAAGAGATGAAGATAATCCTATTGCAAAGGTTCCTTCTGGGCAGCCCCTGGGATAACTCCTGAAATATCTTGCTCTCCAAGTGTGACACAATTGTGACATCTTTGTATGTTAAATGCTGGGCTTGCAACTACTAAGAATCCTTTCAGCCTGTGACCGTATTGTGTTAAGGAAAAAGGAAATGCGTATTTATAACTTAAACTTCTGTGCTTTGTGACAGTTGGTTTATTCTCCGTGTAGAGTGTGAAGAGGAATCGTGACGTTAAAGCAGAGGGAGGCAGTTAGCCAAGACTGTCATGATGTTGAAAACAGGTTTCTTCTTTTAATTCAGTAAGGTAGATAAAATTGAAATACCTTCAATGCAGTGTCGCATGGTCTTATGTTATGTATGTATTTGCTGGGCCCAGGAAAAGGTTGATTAAATTCTTGCTGTTCTGTGAGGCTTCCTCCGTGGCTTGGGTTAAGTTACTTTGCCTAAAGTTTCTCTCCTGTAAAACAAGGGTAACGTGGGTTGATGCTTCCCTATTTAATAGTGGGTTTGTTACAGCTAATTGCTTGGTGAGTGTTCAGTGCTGTAATTATGATCTGAGTTAAAGCTTTGCTTGTGTTTCACATCATTGAAAGCCCTTCCATAGAATTATAGCCTCTTGAATCGGGTATTAATCCTGCTCAAGTACACTTAAAACAAGCATCCTGTTGTTTCGTTCAAGCTATTCTTCGTGGATGGGATTTCATGTTTCATGTAGGCATTTTTCTAGCAGACTGTTACTTCTTCAGGAGATGTGAAGGGAAAGAGGATGTGCTAAGGCACAAAAATATTCAATAAGTACAGACCATTATCAGATAATCAATCACAGAGGGGAGGAGAGAGAGGAAAACAAGTAACTGCAGCTTTTAATTTGGGTGAAAAAGGGCATGGGAGCTTTTATTAAATTACTAGCACTTTGTTCACTGTGACCTGAACTTTGGGGTCTCATGGTGGTCATGGGCGATCTTAGGCAGGCAGGGATTTCCAGTAGTCTATAAAGCTATTTTTTCTCCTTTCTGGTGTGGGTTGGCACCATTCATGCTAAATTTATAAGCGTGTGGTGTGGGTCCTTCCAGGCAGCATGGCAGAGCTCACGTACTGGATCTATGAGTTATGAATGTACCAGTATTGTTAATGTACTGTTCACAACTGGAATAACAGAGTTGACAGCCTTTGTGTTGCGGGAAACAGCTTATCATAATCTGTGCCCTTGTGACCTTCCAGCTAAACCAGTCCTGCTGATTCATGTCACAAGCGACCCCTTGACAGTCACAGGCTGTACAGTTAACATTTTGGCATTAATGTGCACTGCAATTAGAATGGATTTATAGCCATTGTCTGGTGCCAAACCACAAATGTGATTAAATATTTTAAGAGTCTTTCCTTCAAAGCAAAAGGTAAATACAAAGTATATGCACTTGAGGAGAAAATGGACATCTGAGACTGGATTTTTTCCTTACTGTTTTGAAGAACAGTTGTTCCCATGGCATCCAGGTAGAAAAAGTTATCTCTGAAATCACCAAACTGGTGTTACAGAGTTTGGAAGAGCTGGGGTTTGCATGCCCGTTGGCTTGCTGCTGGTCCTTTTTTTACAGGGTGGGACACAGAGCAATCAAAATGGAAACAAAATTAAATAGCTAAAATATTTTATGGCAACCAAGTAGACCATTTCTCTCTGTGTTTTTCTGGAATGGACCTGTCCGCATTGCCACGCAAAATAAATGAGGAATAACATGGCTCTTCTTTGAGGGCAGTTACAGCTTCTTCACAAAGGTAAATAATGAGAAGGGAAATAAGAACGTGAAACTCTAATTATTAGGTTTGCTTCATTCAACAGCTACTAAATATTATCTTTACTGCAAACTTCACCTGGGAAATAACTCAGGGATGGTAGAAACACTGGAGCTGCTCAGGTTTGCTCTGGTGTCAATATGCTCCAAATCTTTTGCTTTGTTGCTGTAGTAAATCATGGTTTGGTAATTCAGTGTTCAGCAGCAGAAATATTGATTAGTTGTAAAGAATTAGGACACAGGTTAAAAAACCCCTGCCAGAGATTTCGGTTGGCTGACATTTTGTTCAAACAAAGTTGAGTATAGTAAAATAATAATTGTTCTCCCTCTGTTTGCAAACACCATGTTCAATAGTGATAAAACAGGTGCCTTTGTTTATCTCACCAACATCTACATGTTCCTGTCTGTACTACAAAGCATGGCTCAGTCTTTAATAAAGCCATGCACTGATTCTGCAATGCTTGGGAGAAGTTTCATTTATGCTTTGCAGGGAGCAGACTTGCATTACTTGTCTGGCTACACAGTCTTCAGTGGCAAAGCAAGAAACACGTTTCCCAAGTCTCCTTTTCACCTCCTGACTGCCAGAACCATGTTTCTTCAACATCAAGTCTCCTGATATACTGAGCCTTCCTCATTCTTCCCAGTGTCAAAATGGGAAGGAAACAGAGCAAACATCGTGACCTTAAAAGCTGCAGAGTGAAGCGTTTGCATGCCTGACAATGCAGGATGCTCCAGAGTGCTTAATCCATACCTCAGAGGGGAATGCTGGGAATGATCTGCAGGTGGGAGACTGACAACTCCCTCTGGTCTTGTTGAGGGTCGGGGCTGATCTGAGTGTTTGGGGCCTCAGCAGTGTCTGATTTCCTCTCCCTTCAGAGGATTTGGGTTACTTACTTGTTCTGTGTTAGCATGCTGTTCACCATGCAGTGTAGCTCTGGTATAAGTGATGCATCCCAGAGCTAGGTTGTAGCTGCTCCTGCCATGACAAATGTGATCCTGAAGGTTTAACGCATTTTCTCCTTTTGTGCGTTGTTAAGCCTGTCTTTTACCAACAGGTCAGGGAAGCTTAGCCACAGACTGTTCTCTACTAAAAGCCCATATGTCACCGAAGTGCTCTCCTCTTCTCTTCCAGGTGATCCCGATGCTTCCAAAACTGCTCTGTGAGGAGTTATGCAGTCTCAATCCCATGCGAGATAGGCTGACATTCTCTGTGATGTGGAAGATGACTCCAGAAGGCAAGGTATCTTGAGTAGCAGGCAGTCATCCTGCTAATCAGTCCTCCCTCGGTGGCAAGGCCCTACTCTTGCAGACAGAGTGGTAAAAATGCCATCCCTTAACACCCAGGTGGATAACAAAGGACTTATTGGTGAACAATACTGGATGATGTAGGACTGTTCCTGTAACTTGTTTTACCAGTGAGATACTGTGGAACTCCCAACTGGAATAATATCAACATGGTGCAGAAAGGAAGAACATTTGTATGAATCTCTGGAACAGAGCATTTCCTGCTCCTTGCCAGGTCACCCATCCATTTAATGTCTTACCTCCAGCAGCAGCTCACAGCTATTCCCCCCCTACTCCAAGCCTGCCCTGTACTCATAGGCAGTTGTGCAATGCAATGGATGAGGGCAGTATCCCTCTGTGGCCTGTCTGGTGAACAGACTACTTCATCCTTCTTCAGAGCTGCACATTACATCGATCCAAATAAAGTGCGATAGCTCTTCAGCAAAGGCAGAACTGCATCCTCTACATGTGTTATTTCCAGGGAGCAGTTGTGGAGGCTGTCTATCAGTGAAGTGAGCTGCCTTCAGCTGCCTGCCAGCTCTCCCCAGGTCTTAATTTCTCTCCTTGTTCCTCTCCCATGTACTTTGTAACCCTAATAATCTCCTCTTTGGTGATCACAGGGTCCCCTTGCTAATTGAGGAGGACTAAAGACTGCCACTACCAGAGGATGCTCCAGTCTATGCAAAGTACGCTTTTTTTACCTAGAATTATTTTTTTTTAACCAGTGTTGTGCTTGTGCACACGTCTCTCTGTGGAGAGTATTTCTTGTACCAGTTTGGTAATTTTTCACAAAGATTAACTTTACTTCTGTAGTATTGTCCATGCTGCTCTAAAGAATCATAGAATCTTGTTTTGTGCTTTAGCAAAATATAGTTGCAGTCCTATATCTGTATTTCTCCAGCAAGTCCCTCTCTGTCACTGAGATGGGTTTTATCTGTTTGCTGTGAAAAGCGTTCTACTTCCTATAGTGACAGCATGATTACTCATGGGACCTTCTAATAGTAGCTACTTGGTGGGCCTTTTATTGACTCAGAGTGGTCTTTGAACAGCTAATACTCAAGTCAATTAAAATAAGCTTTTAATTAAATCTTGTCTCTTGTCCCCTGCAATATATACGTTATTTGCTTTTCAAACAGTGTTCAGACCAACCCTGTCTGGCCAGTGAAAAAACAGAGGAGCTGCAGCATCTGCCTTACACCTGCTCAGGGAGCTGATCTCTGCAGGAACAATGGTCTGGGCCATGACCACGCTGCCCCTTGGAAAGCAGACTGCCTATGGCCATCTCAGCAAACTGGTTTCTGTTTCTCCTAGGAGGCCTTTCAGGACTGCAGTCTTAATCGAGTCACTTGATTTGAATATCAGATGAAGGCTGGAGAAGAATTTACTCCATCCAACAGAAAAAATGATTGTAGGGTTTTTTCCCAACAGGGTGTTCTTGTAAGAGTTTATCTGTGATTTGGCCCAGAATGTGTCTCCTGTATTTCTATGTGTTACTATAGCCTCATCTCAATCTAAACAGGATCACATGCTCTCCCAGGCTCTGCTGGGAGAAAGGGAGGTGAGTCAAAGCCCCCAACACAGCCTTTCAACCCCAACTGGTGGTGGAGAGCCATGAGAAATCTGACATTGAGGACAGGACGTTCCTAAGTGAGGGGTGCATGAGGCTGAAGAGCACTTCATGGCACCATGTGTGCACAGCAGGATTGTAAGCTTGAGCTTGCAAAGCAAAGCCCAGCAGTGCTGCTAGAGATGAGAGCTGCTCTGAGCTCCCACTGTTACTGCTCCAAAGCAAGTAAGCCTGGAGCTAATGCATCTCCCAAGGAAAAGCCACGCATATTCCTCACTTGAATGTGATTATTGATAAGTTGTTGGGAGTTTAATTCTTGTTTCTTTTAGAAAAATAATGCCAGGCTCAGCCCTTTCTGGGAGACAGGCACCTTCTTGTTTCTGTTGCTTTTGGTGTCTGGAGTTTTTATCTTCTAGTTTTCCATGAGTGTAACAAAACATTGACTGAGCAGCACTCCACATGGCTCCATGGACTCCAGTGGGATAGTGTGACATGATGTATCTGAGATGACTTTCCAAGGGCAGAGGTGTTAACTATATTGTTGCATCTGTGATGTTCTTCAGAAGCAGAGCTGGGCGTTTATAGGAACAATGTAGCACGTTTTTGTTCAGATGCAGTCAACAGAAAGAGATTTGAAAACAAAAGATGCAACTCTCCTTTTTAAGTTATCGCCTGCTGATGTTTGAAGCACAGCTCTGCTGATTCCTTCTATCACTGAGGAATAGAAGTTGCTTCAGTCTGAAACAACCTATACAAACAATGTGTCTTCCAGGCTCAAAACTGTTGTCATCAGCCAGGACGTGATATAGACATTGCCTTGCATGGAGAAAGTCCTCAGCCTCCTGCACAGCTATGTCACTCCTTCAAAGAGACCTGTACCACCAGGGACTGTGCTAATGGGAGGGTTTCAGCTGGGCCACACTGACTGCCATCACATGATGTGCTGGGGACTACAGCTTTTTCGCAAAAGCAGCCAGAGCTAGGGGAAGCCTTAATGTAACCCTAGAAATATTTCAGATACTGATACACTCTCTGGAGTCTGAGTGCACCAGGTTTGCTGTAACTGGGGAGACCTTGCACACCAGTCTGTGGGCTACTCATTGTAATCTTCAAGTTCCAACAACCCCCAAATGTTGCTCCTCCACACTGCGTTGCCTATCTATCAGCCACTGGTATGTGGGCCAGCCAGCCTTGCATGGCTTTCCCTGCAGAGGTGGAGATTGCCCATTCCTCTGGTGGGGTTTCCAAACCAGGGTCACAAGGCTGTGGTTACCCGAAGTCTGCTTGGATGGCTGCTGAAGGCAGAGACGGAGGGCATTTCCAGGAAATACTTCGATGGTGGGTAAGAGTTAAGTTAGCCTGCCGCAGCAAGGCTGAGTCAGGCAGCTCTGCTCACAACACACAGGGATTACTGGACTGCATGGGGCAAGATGCATCCAAACTCCATTCCTTGCCTATGTGATGTGTGGTTAATGCATCCAGGCAATCTCGGTGAGAAGGTGTTTATTGGGTATGTTAATAAGATATCTCTCAGGGTTGTCACTGTCCAGTTTACACCTGTTAGAGCCATTGCAGGAATGGAAATTGGGCGCTCTACATCATGCTGCTTGGTTGGCAGTTCATAGTCTCTCAAAAGTCTATGAACAGAAAAAGGAATTGAGGGAACAGAGAAATAAAGGAAGTTTAATGTATGCTAGTAATGGACTCCTTGTCCTGACACTTTTCCCTGAATGTAGCCTGCCTGAGATTTGATGTTCTAGTTATATTCTGGGGGGCCAATACGCTGCATCTCTTGCCTTACAAGGAAGTGAGCAGAGCTTTGAAATATTTGTCCTCTTCTAAGCAAGCAGAAAAATGAGATTTTGTTGAAAGCTTCAAGTTCAGACAGTGAGTGGAAACCTGGTCTGTTGCCTCCTGCATGGGACAGAGAGAGCTCTTGGAAGCCATTGGCAGAAAGCACCATGTAGCATCAGAGCTGGCTTTCAGCGGTAACCTGGGGACTAGAGAAAGTGCTTCTCTTCAGAATTAACCTTCTGGTTTGTGCCCAGTCCTTAGCCCTTTTCAACACGTATGTGCGTGATGGAATTAACTCACCTACTTTATAAAGCAAAATGACAGTGCTTTCCAAATGCAAAATATTTAGTGTGGGATAATGTAACAATGAAGGCCAGAATTGATAATGATCTTTGATGCAGAAATTAATAGCTGGAGATGGAGGAACTAGCAGGGAAATAGAAGTAGTGTCTGAAAACATTTGAACAGCAAGTTGAAAGAGCTGCCTATTACAACTGGAGGGTCTGTAGAAGTGCTCAGCTGAAATGAAGGCTGCTCAGCCTTGCTCCCAGATCATCTCAACAAGGAACACCACCTTTTCAGTGCCTGAGTACCATCCATGTCTTACTGAAGTCTGAAGTATTTCTATTGCAAATTGGCTAATAGTCTTCAACTTGCTGGAAGTGGATCAGTAAAGAGCAGTGCAACCTCTTCCACACCATAGACTGAGCTTGCTTAATATCAGGAGGTTTTTTGGGTCCAGCAGATTCCATCAGATATTGCTGACCTACCGGATATGGATCCCCCATCACCACAAGAAGCTGGACCACATTTAACAGGATGCAGCAGAGTGTGGAGCAGGTGCTGCCAGCACTGTTGCAGCATGTCTGTCCAGCTTTGTGACTTTCTTGTCCTTTCTTTCTCCTTGGTATAGAGAAAGGGGCACACACAGAATAACCATGAGGCAACAGTCAGAGCACTTTACATTGAAAGACATTAGTTGCTGCATCTCCTCTATTAGGACACTTTCTAATTGGACATGAGCTTAAATGCCCTGTGACTTTCAAGAGCTCTGAGCTGCTAAGTTATACTGCACATATGTTCTGTGGGGCATAAGGGAGGGAGGCAGCAAAGGTATCTTGGGGATCAATCCTTCCCTGTTAAGAAGGCGGTTTGCCTTTCTGAAGCAATTGTCCTTGATGAGTCTGTCACAGAGAGCTGGCTGTTCTCCCTGGACACCATCACTTGCAGAATATACCTTGTCCTGTTGTGCTGATGAAGGGGTAAGGTGGCATTTGTAGCTGAGACAGAATTATAATTCTCCATTCATTCTCTCAGCACTTGTGCTTTGAATGGTTTATCACAGACTGTATCCGTCTCCAGAGCCCTCATGCCAATGCTCTTGACTTTTCTGAAGAGCCTTCTGCCCTTTGTCCCTCTGTGCTTTCTCACTGGCTTGATGAGCATTTGGACTCTCTTATATATCTCAGCTGAAAATAGATTTTCCTTTCTGCTTTAAGAAATAATTCTGTATCATTACTTCTACATTGGTATTCTGTTACAGAGTTTAAAATGGGAGTGGCTCCTGTTTTAAAATAAAAGAATTTTATAGGCAATTCATAGATCATTTTCCTCTAGATTCCAACATAGTTTGGAAGCTCAGAAAAGTTCCTGGCTTGACTTAGGGCCTAGGACCATAGCCATGGCCAGAGAAACAAGGGGTCAGTGATTGGCCATCTCTCTTCTAGACTCACTGAAGTCCTACTCAGGCACTTTCACAAGTGCTAGTCAGACTTTGGGGTCCCTGCAGTACTCCTGAAAATGGAGTATTTTAGGGCCAGCACCTGATGCCCTGCTGGCCAGATATTAATCAAAGAGGTGGGATGCAATCTGCTGTGTTTTAGATAGGAGATCGTTCTTTGCATCTGTGTATTTGCCTGTTGCCATGCCTGCACCCAGTAACCTTTGAGTCAGCTGACTGATTTCGACTCCCAGCTGAGCGGTAGCTCTTATAAGCTCTGTGAAAGAGGGAAATGAGGTAGAGCAGAGAGGTCCAAGCAGTTCCTATGTGATGGAAAGACTTTATTATGCATATATACATTTTTAGACACTAGAGAATCTCTGTTGACAAAAGACCTTCTGGTGGCCTCCGTATGAGAAGATCTTCCCTTGAAGTTCACAGACAGTGATCGAGTCTGGTGTCGTTCCTTCCAGTGTTTATACAACTTTCCAAACTTTTGTGCACTGGAAGAATAAGTCCTCAGATCTATTTATGTGTTCCAATTTTGCAGATCCTTGATGAATGGTTTGGGCGGACGGTCATCTGCTCCTGTGTGAAGTTAAGCTACGACCATGCACAGAGTATGATTGAAAGCCCCAGCAAGGTGTTCTCACCTGAAGAACTTCCCCCTGTCTCCCTTCAACACTCAATAGCTGAGGTCCAGCAAGCTGTGCTGAACCTGCATCGAATCGCCCAGCACCTCCGCAAACAGCGCTTCATCGATGGTGCTCTGCGCTTAGACCAGGTGAGTAAATGCAGCCCCTGTAAGGTGCTTCCACTCCAGTGAAGTAATTTCATGTTGTACTCCCTAAGGATTTACTGATCAGTCTAAAAACTCAAAGGGGAGAGTCAGGCTGGAATAGAAAGGCAGGTTTGTGTGCCAATGTCTTTTTAAAAGTGTCATCAAATTATGTACCAAAAGCACTAAGTAAAGCAGGATCAAAAGAAAAAAGTTCCTGTTTTTTAAGGAGTGATCCATCTTCCAATATTTTTCAAAATCCTAAAACCCTGATGGAGTGGGTAAGTAACTTACATGGTGAAAAAATCATGATGGTGTCATTCATTATCAAGCAGCTCAGATATCCTTAGAGCACATTTCACTGAGAAAGGCTCATCCTCCATGTTTATTTCTGTGCTTGCAATACTCACGTTTTCCACAGCTTTCATAGTAGTTCTCTGGGCAGGAAATATGACTAAACGTTATCTAAGCTAATAGTTTTAAGTGTTGGCTGCGTTTCAGAAAAAGAAATGCTAGTGAGGAGGTTTTCTGTCTGGGGTGATTTAAATAGTCTTGTATCAGTGTCATTTCTATTTCACAAGTAGATCCAGATATTTCAGACTATCACAGCAAAAATACTTTTGCATTTGAGGTTCAGCTGCACTGAGGTGGCTTCTGACGGTTTTTGTGGATAGGAGGTTCCAGTAATTGATAGAACCCAGTGGCCTTCCTTAGCAGGAGACAAAATAATCTCTTAATATAAGGAAGATCCGTTGTTTCATTTTGCAAAATGAACATGAGTCAACATAAGGATATTGCTGTGAAAGAAGCTAGCATACTGAGAAGTGTAAACAGGTCTATTGTATGCAAGAGGTATTTGTAACCCTTCCATTTTACATGGCGCTGTGGTGTTGTCTCCAGTTGCAGCAAAGTCTAATTTTAGATAAATCATTGCAGAGCAAAAGAGCAAGGAGTGTCTGTAATCTCCAACCTTCCCTGACAGAGCACGTGGCTTAGTCTGGCAAAGCGATGAAGAAGAGGCAATGTTTTGTTCCCCATGTCTAAGGCGGACAGGATGAGACATTTGCATCTTGAATGCCAGTAGAGGAGATTGGGGTTATACTTTAGGATAAACTTTCTGGTGTAGGAACTGTGGTGTTTAAGGCTATCTTGCCTACACCTGTTGTAGGGGGACTTAGAGGGCTGGTTAGGTGCATATAAGTGAGCCTGGAGCAAGGGCATTTCCTCAAGGTCCCTCCTTGCTCAAAGGAAATAATAATTCTTAAAATTGCATTCAAGTAATTTTTGGAAATCAGATTCCCTCTTTGAAGGCCTGTGGAGTTTGCTTAAAACTCTTTTAGAACAGAGACTTCCCTCTGAGGTTTATTGTACAATGGCTAATAAGCTAGGCTTTTGTTCCCAAGCGCACTCTGAAGGCTAGAAAAACATTAAAACCCCCAACCTTTTTCACTTGATGAGCTAACTGGGAAGCCTGGGACATGTCTGGGTTGGAACAACAGTCCACAGTGACTGGGAGCTGTGGTCTAGAAGGATCACCAGCTGCATTACACAAGTCACACTTAACAGTGTAGGGCTGAGCGATCACTGTATGTGCCTGAGTTGAGTACCTGTTATCAACTAACCTCAAGGAAAGCATGTTTTAAAACATCTGTGACATTTTTAACAGGAGGATTTGGCCAGGAAAGCATCCTGTTCCAGTGATACCCTGTAAAAGATTAGTGGTGTTTTGTTTTGCTCTGTGCTGTAACAGGGGAGCTGTTAAAGAGAACATATTGGAGCATTGTTTGTGAGATCAGGGTTAAAAGGCACTGCTACGGGCACCAGAGAGGGACGATTCCTACTCAGCCTAGTTCCTAACCAACATGTTAAGCTCAATTATATCTCACAAGTGGCACTTTATGCCAAACAGAATGTCTTTCCCCTGGCAAGAGTGTCAGAGCAAAAGTAATGGTCTTGGAGAAGGAAGTGTATTTTAGTCCAAGGGACGCTTTTACCATACTTACTCTTCTCAAGTACTGCCTTGATAGATGCGTTTTGTTAAACTACACCCTCTCCAGTGTGTGTAGAAAGCGGTTACTGTAAGCCGTGAGTATGAACAGTATGTGAGGGACAGGTGTGTGGACATGGCCAGCAGCATATGGCTGGACAAAGCAATCCGTAGCTTTCAACAGGAGATGAGTCCCTCTGCCTTTGCTCCCCCACTTCCCTGAGTTCCCATGGACACAGTTGTGCAGTGGGTCTGACTTCCATCCCCAAGTGAGCAAGGGTGGGTCTAAATGGGAAACACACCTTTCTAACTGCTGGACCTCTCACTGATTTCCTGTTGAGTAATGTAAACCCTGAACAATGGAAGACAAACTCCAGCAGGAAACTAGGGGCAATGAATTATCAGATTCCAAATAAATATGTGAGCGAAGGAAATGGATCATCCCACAATATTAAGGGAGGGGGTGGCTGGGCATGGATGACTCCTGTGCTTTTTTTTTCCAAGGGATGTGAGCCCTCTTCCTATTCACTGCATTACATTTGAGAGTTTCTACCTTGGGGTCTCCTCTGATGGAACAATGATGACATTTTTTTGCTTACTTCCACCCTGCCATTTTTTTGTGTGATGTGCTCTGGTGCTTCCTGTTGGTAAAATCACTAGTGGAAGAATCTCCCGTCCTGCTTTGCCACTGGCCATGGTGGCCTTGGACTGGTGGCCCTGCTGGCCTCAGTTTCCCCTTTGGAATGATAGCAGTCTCCCCCATAGCATCTGTATAATTTGGGATTTCTTCCCCAAAACTAAGAACATCTCTCAAATAAAGCCATTCATGTGTGTGTCTTTATCATAGCAGAAATACTGGTTGGCCAGGGAACCCCTTACACCTGGCATGGGATGCCCCCAGTAAGATGCAGCAGTGTCAGGCTGGCCATGCCGTGGTGAGAGGAATGTTTCCTGTTTGAATGGCACTGCTGAATTTTTAAGACCTAATGTGAGAGCGGCATCTGCTTGCCCGTGATTTTATCTTTTAGTAGTAATTTTAGAAGCAGGAATCTCTGTAGCTCAACAGATGAAGAATATATTTTATTTTGTTTAATAACTTGTGAATTACATATCTGGGTCATACGGAAGACCTTGAGACAAATTACAGAGGTAGCATGCAGTCTTGAAAGCTAAGGATTTGTGGATTCAGTGTCAGTATATATGTTTCTCTTTGGGGCTGTACAGTTTTGAATTCCTGCCTCAGTTCGGTCCTGGACATGGCAACCTACATACCTGCCACTCTTTTTCCCCCTAGTTCCTTTCATGCCTCTGCAGAGGTCTATAGGGGAATCCTGCTGCATTGGACCATGGCTATGAGGACCATCTTTGCAAGCAGAGCCACACATCCATCACTCTGTGTGCTCTTGCTGTCCCTATAGGCCCCTTCTGGGGCTTTTTCCCTAGAATATGGTTTCCTGTGCTGCCTGCCAGCTTCCTAGCTCCAGAAGGCAGCTGCACACTGAGTTTTAGAGATTTAAAGTTTTGCACCTTCAGCAGCTAAGGAGCTTATGAAACTATCCACACAGACAGAGATTAATGTATTCCTTTTCCTTCTCATTTGGAGCTGCAGCTTTTAGATGTAAAGGCAAGAAGTGCCTTGTACCGTAGCTTTGAGAAGAAGTGTTCAGATATTTACAATATTGTCTTCCCTGCACTGGCCTCCTTGCCCAGGACTGTGAAATGCTACCCCTGTGCTGTCCTCTCACAGCTCTTGGTGCACCCGCACTATAAATTGGAGCAGGGATCTGACCTGTTTTAAAACCCAAAGTGAGCACAACCCACAACTTTCCTTTTTTTTTTTTTTTCCTGGCCAGGTTGCTTTGAAGCTGGATCGCTTCCCCAAACCACAAGCTTTTACAAACACTAGCCAGAGAATCAGATAGAAACTTGCTTTCAACAAAAACCATCAAGTTTGCAGAAAAGCTCCTTAGCTCAAGCCTGCCTAGAGGAGACCCGCTGATAAATGGTTCTCTTTTTGGCCTCAACAGTTTATAAATGAATCACGAGGACAGCTGCCTACAAGAAGACAGGTTAAAACAGATTTTTGTGTGTATTTAAAATCAGAATACCCCAGGATGCTGATCTGTCTCTGTGACAACTGTCTGTGAGCTGAGCAGTGGCTTTTTTTGTGCTGATGATTCTGGCTTTGCCAGTGTACTTACACCTGGGTGCTCAAAATGTTGGCACTGACCAAAGTTCATTGTGGTAACAACCCAAAGTGCATTTGCATTAGACCAGTTAACGGCATTGAATTGTTTGCTAGAATAGCTTTTCTCCTTGTTTTCTGTGCAGCAGACATTCAGCTTTGCAGGTGTGTGTGAAAAGGGAAGGAAAAAAAAGGATTAAAATGGCAAAGATGAGACTGTTATGCAAATTTAAGGGTTGAATTGCTAGTGAAATGGTCTTACTTCTGCTTGTTCCCAGCCTGTGTGCCATGCTACTGTCTTGTCATCTGAGCAAGGGTTGCTTTTCTCTGTGGGTCTCCATTGTTTTGAATAACTTAAAGGTAGTTAAAATCTTATTGTTGTACCTCTGCACCATGCTGGAGACCTTACCTACAGTCCTGTCCAGTGGCTGCTGGCAATAAAGAAATAAGGGATCTTTGAGAATAGCTTTGTTTAATTAAGGTTGGTGGGACTCCTGAAGTACTAGAGTATTGGTGCTGCAGGAAACATAGGGAAACAAGCACAAAGACTCCAAACACTAGAATGTGTGCAGAATACCAGTTCCAAAACACTCTGCCTAGTTATGAAAACAACTCTGAGAAGTTGACTCAAGCCATCCACACACGGAAAATGAGGAGGAAGAAGGATGTTTTATGTGCAGGATGTGCCATTGTATGTTGGGAAATTTTGTATTTAGTTGTGGCTAATAGGATAGGACAGAAACACGTATTTTTAGACAGTAGCTCCTGCTAATGCCATTTAATTGGAAATCACAACAGCCAGAGATTAATTATTATTACCATTAAAATTTTCCAATATGAATGACTGCTGGAAGTAATTATGGGAAATTGTTTTGTCGTATTTCCTCCCTCATATCTGTATAGTAAACATTCAGGTCTTCTCTTCTTCTTGCTATGTGGAAGTAGTAAATGTTTTAACCCTGGTTAAACAGTCATTGTGCGCAAAATACAATATATTCGTATATGAATGGAAGGTACTTCTGGTTTGAAGAACTGTTTCGATGGGACAGCAAAGGGCTGTAACATATTGTAGACTTCAGTTAACTCAATGTGCCTATGTTTTCCCTAAGAGCATGATCTGAATTTGTGTCTTAAAATGCTGTTGGGGCAGGAAGGCCATCCTGGCTTGACTGCTCCCTGGTGTGGTGCTTAGGCTTTCTAGCCATGGCTGCTGTATGTGCTACCCCTGCATGCTCTCAGTGCACACACCTTTCTGGGGAGAAGTAAATGGCTTTGCTCCAGCCCCTGACTCTTGGCTGCATCTCTATGGGGAGCGTTGCTTTGTTGGGTTTTGGGCAAGTATCAAAGAGAAAGGCCTGGTGCTCATTGCCTAAGATGTGACATTGATACCGTCTTGGATTTGGTTCCTTCAGGGTAAGTTGAGGTGTGTACCTGCTTTGGCCCTTGCTTTTGCCCAAGAGAAAATCCAAAAGGCCCACTTATAAAATCCTGAAAACTGTCATGATACCTCCTGAAAGAGGCCGTTACAGCAACAGTGTATGAATGTGACAGCAGAGGCAGGGTGGCCTCTATGTATGGTGCTGTAAGATAAATGGAAATGCAGACTGACAAGGAGCTTTCACTATTCACTTCCTATCACAATTCCACCATTGTCTGCTCCTTCTCTTTG
Organism: Phalacrocorax carbo; assembly: GCF_963921805.1. Classification (NCBI taxonomy): domain Eukaryota; kingdom Metazoa; phylum Chordata; class Aves; order Suliformes; family Phalacrocoracidae; genus Phalacrocorax; species Phalacrocorax carbo. The sequence goes on along the minus strand of NC_087519.1, from coordinate 36,843,329 downwards.
ATGTCTGGTTAAAGAGACATCACTGATACCCAGAATGGGGACAGCAGGTGCTATACAATCATTACGGACAGTTGCTTATACTGTGTGATACATAAGGCAGCTGGGGGGATGTTTGATGTATTTGGAGATTAATTTCCTTTGGGGATTTTATGTCTTGCATAGCCCCAGTTAATACGTCAAAATGAGCATCCAAGGCCACAGATTTCTACTGGGGGATACTGCTCTTTCCCGCAGGAATAATTGAAATTGCATTTGCAAAAGTTAGCAAAGTAGGAAGATTTTTGAAATGTCTTTCCTACAATACCACAGGGGAACATGGTACTTTGCAGGCAAGTATGAAATGTCATCATTGTCGTCAGGAACAGCTAATGGCTCAGGTCATGCAGTTTGCACACGCACTGAGGATATGTGCAGGAAGGAGGCGTTGTGGGATCATGTTATGGAGGGGGTCATTGTTCGCTGAGCATCTCTCTGCTTGCATGGAGATGTTTGTGTTGCCAGTAGGTTTTAAATTATTTTGATTAAATTAGGATTTTGAGTGGAAAGCCCTCAGAATCTAATCTTTTGCCCTGGGATTTTAATGAAGTCCTCCCAGGGGTGTGAGTAGGATTGATGTCCTCACACATGTCCTGCCGTTCCCCAATCGTTCTTTTGGAGCTGAGCAGCTGTGTCCCAGCAGGAGCAGGTGGTGAAGTGGTCGAGCTGGCTCCAGCAGGAGGGGGGAGTCAGACGCTGGAGCCCAGGGCTTGGCTGTAGAGCGTCGTGCTGGGAGCCACCACAGCCAGATGTCTAGGCAAACACGGCTGGGAAGGAGCTCCCCACACAGTGGTGCTCTGGCATTAATTTACCATCAGTAATGCAAGAATGGGTTATGACTTTATTCTTCCTGGAGTGTGTATTCCAGCTACTAGCTCAGATATTCAAGTTTTCCAGTCATGTACAAGTGTTTTTCCTCTAAACAAATGCAGCTTAACCCTTGAGTTTTATTATGTCTACCATAGACCTGCAAGCTCAGAAACTCCTCCAAAAAGAGGGGTCTTATGCTTTAATTTTGAGATGCTGTCTGTCACAGCAATCTCTTCTTTTGTCTGCCGGCCTCAGAGCAAGTATTAGAGGGAAGGCCGGCTCCATCCTTCCAGACAATGGCAACAGCATGAAGAGGTGAAGCAGTTGCCTGAGCTCACATGGTGAGTCAGTGGCAGAGCTGGCAGGACAGCCTTTTCCTGATTCCCAGGCCAAACCCAGTGCCTTAGGCCAACACTGACCGTTCTCTTCCTCTTGCGTTTATTACTGACAGCTATTGAATAAGAATTGGTGCTTCTTTCTTTCTGCTGTTTATTGCTGGCCCAGTTCAAGTCAGATTTTTTTCGGTTCTCAGGGTTTGCCAACATGTGCCAGGACCAAGCCAGTGTGCTGCTGTCCCAGAAGTCTTGCTTGAACCAGGCAGAGTTGCAGTGAACACTACTTCGTCATACCTTCCAAATCGCTTGGCTTTTTCTATCAGTTGAATCCAGTTGGTGATCAGCTTTTGTAGAAGGGTGGTGAGCTGGCAGTCATCACATGCTGACCTGCAAGTAGGCTTGAAGGTGTTAGGAGGTACTCCAAATTACACATGAAGTAGACATCTCTTGGTTTCCTGGAGTAGCCGGACACAGATGGGTCTTGCCCATGCTTGTGTGATAGGCAGCCTGGACTTGTTTTCTCATAGGGACCTCAGACAGCGCCAAATAGCATCTCCAGGGGAAAAAGAGGGCATCTGTAGCAGGTGGTGGATTAGTATGATGGAATGTGTCCCAGACATGAAGCTGATAGCTAAGGTGAACAGAATTCAGTGCTTGATCCCACTGAGCAAGCTGCTCACTGGTATTTCTGAGGTTGGTAGGGAGAGAAGTAGTGGCTTCTGCTGGTTGTATTGAAGGAGGTTCAGGATGGAAAAACTGGTTCTCAGCGAAGCAGAAACAAACTGGTTTTCAGTGCCTCTGATGGCAAGACAGATAAAACCCAGGAAAGCACCTGTTTGTGTAGAGGTACATGTAGGGTGAATGCTGGGAGGAAATTCTTATTTTACATTTTCCACTGAGGAAACAATCCTTGCTCCAAGATTCTTGCCCTCCAGTTGATGGTGTTTTTCTTCCCTGGTGATGAACAGACATCATCGGAAAGTCTCTTGTTTCAGATTCCGTTTATCACATATTTGAACAGAGACTTGACAAGGGTTTTTTTCAAGTATTAATTATAGCTGACTGCATGGCTAATCCATCATTCTCTTTAGACGGAGTCACTGGGTGTTGAGTGATGTAACTTCAAATGTGATCAGTTTGCCATAGGTGAAGAGGTAGCAGCTCTTTGTCAGAGCTAGTTCTGTTTCACCTAACAGTAAATGGAAGACAGGCTAATTGTATAATGACAAAAGACAACATTGGAAGTGGATGAAAGATTCAGACGTTGCAGTTCTGTGATTTCTCATTTCAATTCCAAAGAGAGAGGGAAAAATTCTTGCTTTCCATGACCACAACTCATTTTATCAGGTGTCTCTGGGCATGATCATGGCTTCTGAGTCCTGGGATTTTATCTTTTCTCATCCATAGCATACAGATGCTGAAGTACAAAGAAGCTTGGCCCTCTGAAATGAGGCTAAAAGAGTCTTAGCCAAGATCCCAGCAGCTAAGCAGAGGATGGAGCTGATTTTGCCCCATCTGAGGAAGCCAGTGGCTGCTGAAGTCCACTCTCGGGTTTATCTTTAAACATTCCAAGCCCATGTCTCGTGAAATTGTATGTCCTGCTAAAGTTTGCAGTGATTCATTGGGAGTACATTTTGTTGAGCAACCTCTTGGGTTTGTTTTGAAAGCAAGTGGCTTTGAATCTGTCTTTAGTAGTCTAGATCATTTATCTTGCCTTTCTCTACATCGTCATATGTAATAATGCAACTGTTCAAGCATATGAGTGCAATTCAGAGTGCAGATTTCCCCTAAATGGCATATGTAATGGCATAAAATGGGAGCGTGGGGCATGACATGTCAGATAAGGTTGTTCGTCCACATTGCACTTTGTTTCTGAGATTTGCCCATACTTGAGATTTGAGAAAGATCTCCTCCCTGAATGTGCTGCTGCTTTGTGCAGTGCTGCGTTTGGTTGCGGGAGACGCTGATTCCCTGTTGCTTCCTACTCCCATCTTGAGACACAAATACCCATGTCTTCCCAAAGATATGTATTCACAAGTTGTTGCCTTGTCAACACCTTAAAACCTGACAGGAGTATTAAACTTCCCTCTGAAGGGAATGCATTCTCAAGTTTGGATCTAGGCTGGTAGCAGATATATTGCATTTGTGCTAATTAGTTACCAATCGAGTTGGCTATAGTCCATTGCCAGTCTGTGATAGGCTACCATTAAATTGATGGTCACTTGAAAACTAAGCAAGAGGCAGTAAGAAAGTAGCCTCAAGAATTTGTTGGATTAGAGTGGTCTGAGAGACTTCAGACATCTGGAAGAAACCAACCATGCAAAATTACTGTGAAGGGGTTTTTGTGGGTAATTCCTTTAACTGGACTTGAAAAACTTGTTCCTGTCACAGAAATACAAACCAACCAAACTGGAACTGGTTTGTTTTTTTAAGAAACCAATTTAGCCTGAATACAACAAAATTTAATTTGTGCCTTCCTTGACAGTTGAAGTAAACTGGACATGTCATGGGTTTGATCCCTCTGATCCTGCTTACCTTGGGGGACTCATGGCAACGGTGAGATCAGCCCTCCAACTGAGAAATTCTCAGTCCTGTGAATCAACAGGGGGGTCTGCATTAGCTTTAAGGCTGCAGTTTCACCTCAGTTTCAAGGTCTCTGTTTTAATCTCAAGACTCTCCTTTCTTTTCTGAGAAGAAACCTCATTGAATGAGCTAGCACTTTGCTTCTGATTAGCATGTTAGAGTAGAACCTGACCCACAATACTAGGAAATAAAATGCTTAAATAGCTAAAATGGGATTTTTTTTAAAATGTGATCTATTAAATGATTTCTCTGTCAGCGATGTGTTTAGCAGGTATAGAAGATGAAATGAACTAAAAAAGACTTTGGCATTTCAGAAAGTGAGTCATTTTTTCTGTTGCATCATGTATAAACTTTTCCCTTCTCATGTATGTATGGTTGAAATTAATTTGAGGTTTTGAATTTTCACTTCAGCTCTCTGGTTTTTATTATTTTCAAACATTACTGAAAGTGATGGTTGATAGTCTTTAATACTGTGCTCACATTGCCTTGCTCTTTAGTTATTTTTTAAAAATAAGCCAGCAGGCAAGATATAGGTCGTTGAATGAGCTGAGGAGTTAACAGGTTTCTCATGTTGAGGTATGAGTAAGAGGTAGGTGTATTGGTGAATCCATAACATGGTACCAAGGGGTGCTGCTGTCAAACAGCCTTTATGCAGAGGACCAACCTTGAAATCCTTGTGCGGTGTGGTCATCTCTTTTCAAATCCTCAAGAAGCATTTGTACAGGTTCCTTAAAATCAGTTTAAAGACCATGAACATGGTGCTGTAGCAACCAGATGAGACAGCAGACAGATCTTTTCTTAAGAGTCCAAAACGGTATAAAACCCCATGGGATGAACATTCTACTCACAGGGTGATCTTGCTCTTGGGTTTGTTTGGTCCTCTTCTCACCTAAGCTCTGACGTTCTCCATGCTGGAGAAATGCTATTGCTCAGTGTCCCAGGAGTTTTAAGATGAAGTCTAGAGTAGACAACTAAAACTGTGAGAGGCCAGATAGAAATATGGCATCTAAATGGAGTTTCCATAGGTTGGGCCCAGCAGAGAAGCCAGTTGGCCTCCACATGCCAGGACCAACAAAATGATCACCGTGGTTTGGCCCCAGTTGGCAACGAAGCACCACACAGCTGTTCACTCATCCTCCCCAGCCGAAACCAGGACAATGATGTACATGCTTCTTGGGATGAAGAAATCCTGCCCTTGTGTGCCCACTTTGTAGGGAGAAAGTGGCGACTCCTTAGGATGAACTTGATGACCTTCTTCCTTTTGAGTTCATAGCTGCTGTCTGCAGCTGAGCACGGCAGGAAAAAGAGGACTTGTCCTAACCCCCAAGCAGTTGGGCAAAGTAACATCATCTGGGCTTCATCCCTTCAGGAAAATTGTTGAAAGGCAGGCAGCTTCTACAGCTGACTTCTTTGGTGAGTTTCTTGCAGAGCTTTGGATTGGTATGTTGCGGGCCTGGTTCATCCTTGTTTGGTAGATCTGTAGTTTGCTTCTGACCCAGCACTGAGGATTAGTGATTTTGCTACAAGTAGCCTTTGTAATAGTGGTAGCATAGTGATGGGTACAAAATACAATTCAAAGGAGGAGGACTTGTGGAAAAGAATTTAAACAGTCAAGAAATGGGTGCCACCACAGGTGTTTCTCCCAAGCTGCATTAATTTTCATTTTGAAAAAGTTATGTTTGGGGAGGGTTTTGGTTTTTTTGTTTGTCTAAAATAAAAAAATATTACATTCCTTCATTGAGCTGCTGCCCCAAATGTTTTTAGAATTAGTGTGCAGCTGCCTGGTCTACCTTGTTTCATTAGAAGCTGGCTTGATCTTCAGTCTTGGCAGATCCTGTGAGAGTCCATAAGGTCTATTAGAAGGGTCCAAAGTGACTCTTCATTATGAGAGGGCAGGAATTTCACAGCTTGCTGAATGTCGACCATGACAGTGTGGTGCCTGGGATGTGCTGTCAAGGCTTGAGCTGCAGTTATGGCATCCTGGAAATGTAAAGCTGGAAAAGGCTTTAGGAGATGATCCTTTCCTTTTACTGGCAATAACAGCAGCTCAGATGGCAGCGGTCCTGAGCCGTGTTTGTTGTTGCTTTGTCATGGAGCCGTTGTAGCTGCTGGGATCTGTGTAGTCAGAGTGAGTTCCTCCTGGGGTTGTCTCCATGTCTTTCACCCACCCAGTCATGCACATACGAAGTGTGTGGAAGAAGTTTGCGGTTGGGCTTGTCCCTCACATGTCCCTGATTAGTCATTGCCTGGAATCTGAAATACTAAAGGTCCGCAGAAACTTTGTGAGGAGCTCGGCCAAGTGTGCCAAGGTCCTCTGGGGTAGAGTTCAGCAGTCTGAAGGGCTCACCTGATTACAACAAGGTAGTCATGCAAAGTGACTCACACAAGATTATCTTTAATGTCATCGAGTGTTTCTTCTCATTACAGTTGACAAGACAACCTGCTGGCTGCTGTTGTAATGGGGTTTTACTTGATGTGGCTGCAGTGTTGCGTGGTGCAGAGAAATGCTGGGGTGTGAGGTGCCCTCTAGTGCAGTACGGACAGTGTAGCTCAGCACTCCCACGGCTGGTGGCGTTGCCACCATGCTGGGCACAAGTGGCACAGCTGGGTGATAACCAGAGCGGGCAGAGAGGGACCTTTGCTCTTCAGCTTTAAGTGGGGATTTCAGCCTTAGGTTGGGTTTATGGAAAGCAGCGTGAGGTTTGGTTTAGGGAAGAAAAAAAAAATAGTCCTTTCAAAAAGCAATTTGTTTCTGCTTTCTGTGAGCAAGGCTTCCAAACGGACTTGGTCAGTTCTGCAGTACAATCAACAGGACTGGAAAAAAACACCAAGTGAAGTAACACAGTGGCTGTGGTAAACATGAACTGAGGCCTTGGAAGTAGCTAATGGCATACCACAAAAGAGTCTCCTTTCACCCACCACGGGCCGTGCCAGCAGCAAGCGCTGCCAGCGCTGGCGTCTAGCAGAGGAAAGCATCATTTGGCTCCCTTTTGGATTTCATTACTCTTCCTGCACTCCCTCCTGCTCACAGAAAAAGCCTTTCCAGTTGTAAAGAAGTGAATTAACTCCCTTCATGTCAGTGATGGATGAGGCGCTTTCTCCCCCTTCAAAGAGGCAAGCCGTGCTGGTGAATGCAGGCCAGCGGAGTTGAAAAGTCCAAGCGGAACAGGGGAGCCCGTGGGGTGACCCAGCTGTCAGGCAGGACACCCCAGGGATGGCTCCCGCTGGTGCTCTGCAAGTGGGGAACAAAAGCCGCTCTCAGTGTGCTCTCCTGGCCTTGCAGCTTTTTGTTTTTTTTAAATCCTGCTTTCAGTGGACTTGGGCACATCCCTTAACACACAGCAGCCATTTGTGCGGGGTTCATGGAGCCTCAAAGGCTTTCAGAGGGTGCTTCAACCCTCTGAAAGTCTGCACAAAGGATGGTTAGCACGCCAGTACTTGGGAGATCTCCTTTCAGGCGTCCATGGCTAATCATATTAAAGGTGACCTCGTGGGCAGTGCTTTCCATTGTTGCCATATGTTTTGTCCAGTGTTTGAATGATGTTGCACATTGGAATGTATTCATGCGTTGCCTAATTTAATCACCAGGCTTAATCCCCTCTCCTGTTCTACACCCTCAGAATTTACTGGCTCCGTTCTAGCCTCCCATGCATTGTCTGGGTCTTCCTCCCAAGCTAATACTGATGCCTGGATATATTTTTATTTATTTATTTACTTTCAGAATGTATTTAAAAAAATAATCTCAACAACAAACCCAGAAACCTCTCCAAAGGGTGAGCAAGCACAGTGGATGCTCTAGAAGGCTGATCCCTGTGATCTTTTTCTTCCAGCTTTTCCATAGAGAAATTAAGGATTGGGCTCATGGGTTTAAAAAAATAAAACAAAGTACTACGAATGGAAAAATGACTGAGAAAGCAGTGTGTCTCCTTTTAATATTGTTGGAATAAATAACTGATTTTAAGAACTTGACTGTCTCCGTAAAATATGGTGTTGGTTTCTGCCTTTAAAACTTACTGCTTTGGTATGGACAACTGCAATTCCAAGACTGACCAGACAAAATTAACCCAACAGAGTCCCAAGTCCATCAAGCTGGGAAACTAGAAAGTCTCATTTATGCAAAACTACTGCAAAAACCAGAGAGCTCTGCAAGACCTGCCATGCTCTGCAGAAGCCAGGCATTTCTAGGGAGCAGTGCTTTACAGACTGTCTTTTAAAGATGATTTCTAAAGATTTTTCTAAGACTTCCCTGCCCCAGCCAGCTCTGCTGTGTGGAGGGGTATGTTAAAAATAGGAATTAGAGATTCAGTTGTGTTGTGGTTCGCTTTAGGAGTGGATGGGGTCAGTCCCCAGCAAGAGAAGGCAGTGATGAGATTTTAGGATGATACACAGTCAGGTTGCTAGTATGCTGAATTCCTAGGGGCAGGGAACCTTTTAATTTCCTTACACTTGCTGAGGCTGATTGTTAAATAAATACCTTATGCTTTGGTTCAGCTCTTAGATTCTCCTTCTCCGCATACGGCATGTTGGTACCCACAACTCTAAACAGTGAACTACATCCCGGATGTCTTTGAAACCTTAAACATAGCTTGTACCAATTTAACTGAATTACAGCTTTGAGTTTCCCTCTGTGTGTGTGTCTGTGTGCGTGTGTGTGTGTGCGTGCATGCACACATGAGTTTGTTGCAGCTGAGTTCTTGCTTATAAGCTTGCTGGTCTTCTGTGATTGTGTGTTATGGTTTGGGCTTGATAGGAGGAAGGAGGAATGACGTAAAAGATTGCAGATTTGTGACTGGTTTTAAAAATAGTTTTAGAATATTATGTATCTTCATTTTCAAGAAATGCAATACTGCTTGGAAACCACAACTACTGAACATAAACCATGTCAAGCCCCTTACATATGTTAAATAACAGTGCAGAATAGAGGGTTATAAACAGCGTGCTGTGCATTAATGCTGGAAGAAGATCGCTGATCCTACCCACCATGTTCCAACCCAAGGATTGACAGCAGTGTTGCAGGCTCTGACATCAACTTGGCCCTACAAAAATACTTCACGTTTTATACCACACCTTTTCAGAGTGAACCTTGCTAGAGCCCTTCCCAAAGTGTCTACGTGCAGAAATCGCTTCCCCACTGAAGTGCAGCCATGTCAGAGCTTGGTGGAAGATGGCTGGCCATGGGTTAGCTGGACTGCCAGCAGGCTCTGGGCTCACTGGGACAAGTCTCCTGGTCTCTGTCCACTCCTGCTTCCTTCTTTCCCTGCGACAGAGGAGCTGCAAGGTCCCTCGGAAAGAGTGAGCAGGAGCAGGTTGCTACCAGAGGAATTCAACCAAGCCACAGCCAGCCTGTCCCTGGGGCAGCCCAGGAGCCAGTGGCAGTTGTGCTACTGGTGGCAGCTCTTGCCATCCATGGGAATGGGCAAGGAAGTCCTTGGAAAGCTTTGGCTCTTGTGCACTGAGCAACCATGCTTAGGCACGCGGTGAGATCTGGTTAAGTAAGGGAGAGGAAATCGTGGATGCAGCCCCTCTGCCTGGGGAGGCGGGAGCTGGCACTGCCAGGGTGGGATGCTGGGTGGCATTTTATGTCGTGCAGCATGCAGAGAAAATGCTCTGCAGAAGGCAGTCGGCTGAGTGTGTGTGGCAGCAGATGCCTTCCTGTCCCAAGCTGCTAACAGTGTAGGGGGGAGAAGGTTTGGCCAAGGACACAGCACAGCTGACGGCTGCCTGCAGTCCTGGCAGGTTGTAACAAGTTGCAAGAGAGTCCAGATTGTCCCCAGAGAACAAGCAAAGCTCAAGTCAGCAGTGCTAGGGCTGGCCTTTGAGACTGCCAGGTATTTCACAGCAGCACCCCAGGATGAGTGAGAATGGTGTGGCTGTCAAACTGAGATCAGCATGGTGTGATCAGGGCATTCTGCATCTTCATAGTCTCAGTTCCCGTTTAATGACTTGCAGATATAACTAAACCTAGAAATCCTGTTGTGATCTCTCTTGTTACCTGGCAGGGCTCTTATCATGCGGATACAGGGGCTGTTCATATTTTAATGGGTTTATCTGTTGTGTGGAGGGTATTACAAGCTTTTTTCTGTCTTCCAGTGCAACTCTATGGAAATCCCTCCAGGCATGAGGCAGTACCTGGGCGCTGAATTAATCTGTGCTCCTGGGTTCTCACGGCTCCATTAGTGGCTTAGCAGGGGAAGCAGTTAGCATTAACAAACTTAATAAAATAGGATTTGCTGTGTTTGATCTGCCCTTGGCTAGTTGTATCCTCCCAACAGCAATGACAAAGATTGGGCACATTACGGGAAGTTACAAAATAGTCATAGGGAAGCCACAAAATAGGCTGATTTGTAAAATGTGCCTCAGCATCCTCCAAGGCTCTTGGGTGGGAAAAATAGGTTGTACTATAGTTGGGTGCAATAAGAGACACCAAACCATTTTTCCTCCTGCCACATGCACAGACACACCTGTACCAAAGCTCTTACCTTGCCTTTCCCTGTGGCTTGGGCCATGTGAAGATAGTGCAGCGTCCTGTCCTCCTTCAGGTAACCACTGCTTTGGGATCTGTTGCTGGCATGAGACTGGGGCAGCTCTCAGAAACTATCTGGCACTTTGTGAAGGGCTTTTTGTCCCCTTGCTCTTTACCAAATGAATGTTTACGTTGCTGGTGCTCTTGTTCTGTTTTCCATTAAAGAAACTGCCTGCAAGCCACGTGTTGTGTTTCTCCTTTGCAGAGCCAATTAGAGATCCATTGTGGATGGATAATCCACCAGTGGCTGGATCTGCTGTCTCTTTGGGAGGCGCCAGCTTCTGCAACACTGTTCTCTACTGACCGCAGGCTCTCACAAAATAGCAGGGCCAAGCATGAAGCTAAACTTCAGACTGCTTAAACCTGGGGTCAGTAAGTTGAGACATGTTTTCAGACATGACTGTCAGGTGTTTGAAACAACAGCAGTTGGGGATAACGACCTGTTACCTGCAGTACCCTCTAATAACAACATACCACACGGCGACTTTAGAGAGGGTTTTCCACTTGGTTGTGTCACTTTTCATCTAAAGCAAGCATGGAATACACCAATAGCTTTTCTTAAGTCTTTCAAGCTCTCACATATAATTTTGGGACAGAAATGCCTTAGGAATCTCTTTCTGATCAGGCTTTGCTTTTCTTCATCAGATCAAAATGGCATGCATGGACTTCCATACCGCCTACCCTGTGAAAAAGCTGGTGTCAGTCCTGCAGGTCCCCTCAGGTCTTGGGTGCTGACTGGCAGGCTGCAGGCGCCGTGGCTGCACAGAAATGCCTGTCTGTTCTGCTGCTGACACTTGTCAGCTTAGGGGAAATTTTGCGTCAGCTGTATGCTTAAAGTTTCTCTCCTTGCTAATAGTGAGAAATATTTCCTTTCTTTCATGGTTACTTTAACTCACTTTGTTGGTCTATTTGCTCCAGGATTTTCAGAGTGGTGGATGTATTTGCTGCTCTGCCAGCCCCTGAACTTTCTGACAAGCTGGGGATTATGAGGCCCAGGGTCTCTCTCAGTCCTGGGGGTCAGTGGCAGGTGCTGCTGGTGTCATGCTCCCCTTCTCCAGGGTCTGCACCAGCTGCTGGTACCCACGAGCTTTGGCAGTGCAGTGTCAGCAGCTGCATTTCCCATCTCTCTTCTCATGCAGCAGACCCTGGGTTTGCCTTTCCTGTTCACACCAGTTACAGGTCCCTGTGCTGCTCACCTGGACTCTGGCTGTAGGCCTCTGGTCTCTCCTGGGGAATTTTAACTCTCTGATAAGATATGAGGTGTCCAAGTACTGCTCTCCAGCCATCAGCTTCTTCATGGGCAGGGAGATTTGACTTGCCGGCAACTCTGATGGCTTTGAGAAGGGTCAGTCCTGGCTCTCTATGAGTCACTGGCCTTGTTTCAAATTCCTGATTGCAATCCAGCCTCTTGCTAGGGTCTTGATCATCCTCCTGTCCCAAATTCCGACATTCCTGAGTGAATTTGCATATCTCCCAGGTGAAGAAGAGGCCATTGGTACTGGACAGGACCTAACTGTTCCGCACGGCCCTGTAAAGCCTGTAAGTTATCATCAGTCTTCAAAATCCAAGAGTCTTCTGCAGACCAAAACCTTTCATCTCTATTGAGGATGGTAAAGCCCAGCTTGTGAAGGCTCTGTTATTGCACAAAATGAAATCAGTGAAGTTGTCTTTTGTCAGAGCACCGGTGGGGCTGGAAGAAGTACAAGAGCTGTGAGTGCTTTAAAGAGAGGCTGAGAGACAGGCTCTGAGTAACATAAAACGGCCAAGCAATGAAATTTGGCATGTATCTTGTTAGTGTCACAGGTTTTTATGTGGCATTTCCTAGGGATGTTTTGCTTTTATTTTAAAATTGATGTATGTGTAGAAAATACTTTTAACTTCATTGACAGTTCCCTAGTGGTCTAGAGCATGCAGTGTGGTGTCACAATTCGTTAGCTTCTGAAGAAGGTATTTTTAATCCACCAACGTAAACCCTTTGCAATTGTATAATCTGTATTTTAGTCCTGTGGTTTCCTAATCATGCATCTAGAGAATGAGCTCATCCAGTTTATAAATTATAAAGTGAACGGAAGTATTCAGCTCATCTTTCTAAATAAATCTGGATCAATTTCTTTGTGGATTGTGTACTGTGTTCGAAACCTCCAATGCAGGCAAGCGTGAATATTTAAAAATAGACTCATTTGCAGTTTATATTTTTGCCAAGTGGTGAAAGTTGTCTCCTGCCCCATCTTTCCAGAAAGGCTCTTCAGCTTTGACTTGCAGCTGTAAAATAAAAGCCAAGGGTATGATGCCAGCTTGCCATTTTGATGACAACATCCATGTGTCTTTGCAAAGGATCCAGCCACGCTTCTTTCTGGTTTTGATGCACTGCTGAACACCCGTAGTGGAGGTTTTAGGGGCCACTAGAGAGCAACAGAGCAGCCCTCGTGTGTTAGGGAACATGCATTGGTGACTTTGCGCCCCTGATCAGAAGACCCCAGGGTCCTTGCTGCATCCCAGGGGAGATATTTGGAGAGGAAGACCTGCTGCAGCCTGTGGGATAATTTAGTAATAGCTTATAGTAGCTTTGGGTCCCCAGCTGGGAACCTCTGGCCGAGGAAGTTAGTCTAAGAAGGGGGCAAAGCTATCTGCAGTCTTTCCATATGTCAGGGTTTCAATGGATTTGCATATATTTTATGCAGTTTTATAACGCAGGCAGCAGCAGAAGAGAGGAATAACACTTGAGTAAACTATGGGATTGTAAAATAGAAATGGGCAGGGAGATTCAGGCTGGAATAATAACCCAAATGAGCTTCAGCTCCATTTCCTAGGCTGGGTTGCGTTTCAGGTTGACATTGTCCTTTAGCCACATGTATGGATCTTGTAGCCTCTTAACAGAGGTAGTTTGCAGGCTAATGTTGTGAGCGGGAAGAGACAGAGGGATGTGCCACTTGGGTCGTACAGAATGGGTAAAATCCAAGATGATCTGTTGTATTACAGCAAGCAAGCGAGAACCCTTTTGCATGGGAGACCTTGAGATGGGAAAGCAAAACAGGAATGGTGAGGAAGTCTCACCCCCAGAAATAAGTCATCCTTTGCTCTGCTGCCCATTTGCACGCAGTTGTTCTTCTGTCCTCTGAAATGGGGCAAGGCTGGCAAGGAGTTTCTGTCAAGCGCAGCACCATCATCTCCCACCCAGGAGCTCCAGGACATGCGGGTTGGCTGCCTGTGGAGCATGCTGGGCACCCAGCATGACTGTTGCTGATTTCCTCCTGTGCCTGCTTTACATTTCAGTTTGGGGGTTGAGGTGTCTCAAGAGGGTTGACAGTGGGGTGGGAAGAGGAGCTGCTGGTGGCATCCCCTTCAGAGCACCTTTTCCCCAAGGAGCAGGCTTATGGGACAGCTGATACTACCTTTCTGCTTGTCTCTGTCTCCTGGGGGTTGGCAGTGCTGGTGACACAGGGCAGCAGGGACAGCTTCAGGAGCCTCCTAGAGAATTTAAACTTCCACCTGGAAAATGTGCATTTAGGGATGGGGAGAAGGAGTTTCACTGAGGAGGCAATTGGTGAGATAGGGCCAGTTTAGGACCAGTTCAGGACTTCCAACCAGTAGCAACAGCAATCCCATAACCAGGTGCAGAGGTTGGTCAACCATTCTCTGTCTGCAAAGCCAAAAGGAAAGGACCATCCCAACCCAGTGTGAGAGGTAACTAGTTGAGCTGGTAGCAAGTTTCCTTGTCTTCTCTCTTTTTCCACTGTAGGACTTTTGGTCTCTCCTTTATTACCACCATCCTGTCCTTACCACATGTTCTTCAGCCTCTATCCAGGGTCTTTCTCCAGCAATTTTGAACTGCAGCACAAATAGAAAAGCTTGTGGAAGGAGAAGTGTTTCAGTCTCAGGAGCAGCTTCTTTAAGTGAAAACACAGCTGTGAGGTTTGCAGCCTGCGCTTCTGTAAGGGCTCGTCCAGCCGGCACAGCCAGCACCGCTGCAGTCCTTCCAGCACACAGGAATTGGGAAATCCATTGTGAACAAGATTGAGTTTGATGGCCTGCGTGGAGGCAGATGGATGTATTTTTAAGGGACGAGGTGCCAGAAAACTCTGTGATTACGTTACTGGAGCATGGCTCGTTTTTTGTGGTTTTAAAAGTGAGTGTCAGGACTTCAGGGCTTTTTTTTTTTTTTTCGGGTCAAACCCGAAGTTTGGGCAGGGCATAAAAACCTGCTTGATGACTAAGTTTATTCTTAAAAAGCTTTCTAGAGCTTGCTGGAGAGGGGAGCCTTTATTCTGAGCGGGAACTGATACCATTCTTGTTCAACTTCCACACAGATGGGGTTAAATTTGAATGAGGGCCAAGGGTAGAAAGGAACCCCTGCCTTTCAGGAGACTGTCCTCAGTGTAATCTTTAGATCCAGTCCCCTGGCTTTTGTCTTGGAGTCTCGTGTTCTGCCTCTCTTCCTTGCCCTGGGTGAACTCTTTCTGCTTGAATACCCCGCCACATTAGTGGAATTATCTTGAAGAGTTGTAACCAAGGCTGGCCAAAGCATGCCCTTACATTGCCCCAGAACTGGGACATCTGAAATCTTTGACCTGGTTACTTGGCTGAACCAATAATACCTCTCTGATACAGTGCACGTGTAGAGAAAAGTTTTCATCTAATGACAGAGGTTTGCTGCTTGGAGCCAAGGCTGGGAACGGGGGGATCTAAGCCAAACCATTTACTCAAGGGGCATGCAGAATTTGCCCAGTCAAGTCAATACAGGTACTGGCAGCATTTCAGCAGCCAGAAGGCTGTTCCGAATGCTGTATCCTTGTTGGAGCTACCAGGCTTTATCACATGACTGGGCCCCTAATTGCTGCAGGTCTAAAACTTCCTTTAAAATGAGGATGGCTGCTGGCTGCACCGAAGCCCAGGTAAGCCTGGAGGTCCATGACAGTGTTAAGCACTGCTCCCCCTTTCTGAAAAGCCTCTTTCTGGCCTTGGTGGAAGAAGCCCCAAGATATAGGCAGCTTCCACACCACCCCCCACCAAGGCCTGTCTGCCTGGGCAGGGCACTGGGTCCCCACAGGGATCAAGCAGCACAGAACTGTTGGTGCACTGAAGGGTAGTTGCCGTGAGTCCTCCTGCTTTCGCTGGTGTCTTGTATCTGTGCACTGGTTTCGTGTCTGCTCACCGCTGTCATGGGAGTGTATGTGGGAACCCCGGGTGCAGATGAAGCATATCAGTGCCTGATGGATGGAGGAGCAAGGAGGCATCCCACTATCAGCCAATGGCTGGACTTAAGAATGTAGGAATAGAGAGCGGGAGGACGTTACCAATCTAGAGACTGGAGTCATTGCACAAATAAGTGTTATCTGCACGCAGCCCTCTGTGCCCAGTGACCACTGTGGACAGGAGATGACTTTCCTTGAGATGACTTTCCTCAAGGAGGTGGCATTAGCCACGAGCCTGCAGTACGTACCACCAAACATTGCAAGGATGAGCCACATGTTGCGAGTACGTTCTCTTGCTCCATCAGCTAATCACCGGATAACATGCCCACACCTGCTTGTTACTTTGGGTACCACAGAGGCAACAACGTCCTGCCCATCAAACGGCCTGCCCCAGCCCCTTTGAATTTCAGTACCCTGCTCCTCTTCTGTTTGGGTGTACTGCAGTGTGTCTGGTGGTGAGCGAGCCTATCCATCACTGTATCCACACAGATCCCAATTACTCCTTTTGACAGCTCTTATTCACACACCTCCCTGTGCCTCTGACATCTCAATTATTGATGGGGCTCGCCTGGTAGGCAGCACTCCTGTTCTCAGCATGGCCTCGTTCCAGCTCCCTTTCCCATTGAGTTCATGCACGCACCATGCCGAGCGTGTCTTTATGTGCAAAGCTATTGAAGTGGAAAGGGATCTTTATTAGCATGTGAGCTCCAGGGCTACACTTCTGAAGGGGGCAGTGCAAGCCAAATCGCACCACAGTACGGTGCTGGGAAATTTCCTCTGCCCCTTCTCTGCCAGTGAAGCCCAGCAGTGTCTTGTAAAATGAAATGATCTCATATGTTTAATGCTGGAGATCCCTTGATCTGCTGAGCCTCCCTTGTAATGGGGTCACCTGGCACTTGCATTTCTGTAAGAAACCTCAGTCCCCCATTGTCCCTACAGGCATAAAATCTGGTGTTTTGAAGAGCAGTGCCCTTTTCTTTTGTCTTGGTATTAGTTTGCTGGCTTTACAGCAAGCCTTTGCCTTCTAACAAGGAGCACAGGCACACAAAAAAAGGAGCTTCAAAGCAGCATGCAGTGTTGGACCAATGTTGTCAAATTGGTTAAGAGTTAGAGCTGTGCCAGAAGGAGGACTGCAAAAACCTGCTTGTTTTGTAGGGCTTCGTATATCTGGGAGGCTCTTGATGTCTCGTGACATTGCTGTAGCAGAAGTCAGATAGGAGGAGTGATAAAGTGGTTGATCAGCTCTGGACATCTCTCTTGCCCCCACCCTTGCCCTGCAACCTTCTTTAACTCAGAAGTAACCAGAGGTTTTGTGCTTCGTGAATGATGGCAAGAGGAAAGGGCGGGTGCTGGAGGAGATGGGTCCAGAGAGAAGCAGCAGTGTAGGGTGTGCAGAGAGCTGGGAAAGGACACCTGATTTTTTTTCTCAGAGATCTTTGGCAGCAGGCATCTCATAGATTAGCTTTAGCCTGAGAGAAAAAATCTGTAAAGCGGACCTTCCAAAGCACCGAGGTGCCAGGGAGCATAAGTGCCTTTGCAGCTGAGCCCAGCCATGCAGAAGTGAGCACCTGTCTGAGGGTGGTCAGTGGAGCACTCCTGTGGCTCCAACAGCAGAGAGGATCCAACTACATGATACCGGGTGGGTGTAGACAGACTTTTCAAGCTTAGTAGGAAGCCTACAGTCTCTTCATCCCAGTTTGCCTCCTGACAGTACTCAGCTGGTCTTTCTCTGTCTTCCTTACCCACTCTTTCCACACTGTGATGAATTTTGCCTGGGGGCTCCATGCTCCCTGCAGAGACCAAATGCCACCAAATGAGCAAAGGCAGCTGGTTGCTGGTGGCTGCACAGCCAGAGCTTGGCTGTTCATTTGGGATCTGTAAGGACTCCTTGCCTGGGTGACAGTCACAGGTCCTCTCTTCCTGCTTCTGGCTGGCCATGACAGTGCATCAGCAGGGCGGATCTGCAGAAGAGCAGGGTGTTGTGCATCAGTGACAGCATGGCTGCCTTGAGCTATGGTTGCTGGGACAGGCTTTTAGTTACATGTCCCTCCGTGTGACAGCCTGACCCTGACATTTCTCTGAGTGGCATCATCTTCTCACTGTGGCTGGCAGCAGCATCCTCTTGCCTGACGGTATTGCCCCAGATAGAATCATAGAATCTTTTAGGTTGGAAAAGACCTTTAAGATCATCGAGTCCAACCGTTAACCTAGCACTGCCAAGCCCACCACTAAACCATGTCCCTAAGCACTACATCTACATGTCTTTCAAATACCTCCAGGGGCGGTGACTCAACCACTTCCCTGGGCAGCCTGTTCCGATGCTTGACAATCTTTTTGGTGAAGAATTTTTTCCTAATATCCAATCTAAACCTCCCCTGGCACAACTTGAGGCCATTTTGTCTCGTCCTATTGCTTGTTACTTGGGAGAAGAGACTGACACCCATGTCACTACAACCTCCTTTCATGTAGCTGTAGAGAGCGATAAGGTCTTCCCCAAGCCTCCTTTCCTCCAAGCTGAACAACACCAGTTTCCTCAGCTGTTCCTTATTCTCTAGACCCTTCTCCAGCTTTGTTGCCCTTCTTTGGACATGCTTCAGCACCTCAATGTCCCCGTTACACAGGCCTTGCTGGCACTGGCTTGTAGGCAGAGGTGGCTGAGCCTGCCAAACAGGGTGTGTTTTATTTTTCTGGAATACCAAGCGCAGACAAAGAAGGGTTAAAATAACAGAAAGTTGAAAACCCATTATCTCTGGGAACTGCGATCTTTCCTTTTTGGGTAGGCGGGTTCCATGGGACCCCGTCCCCCCAGATAGTGGAAAGGTCACCCTCCCATACCTGATTGCCCCAAAGCTTTCCCCGGCAGCCTGTCTAAACAAGGCTGTTTTCCTTCCAAGCCCTTTTCCTTCCTTCCCTTCCCCTGGACTTGTCTCCTTGCACAAGCTGGCTCCAGCCCTGGGTGGTGCTGGGGGCCCAGAGCCCAGGTGAGCTGTAATCAGAGATGCTTGGTTACTGCAAGCCTGAAGTCTGCCTAGCTGAGAGCTGCAAACAAGAGGCTCAGACATTCCTGAGTTTGCCCTGAAATTTCAATGTTGTTGAAAGTGGCCAAGCCACACTTTTGCCTGATTTTGCACTTTCTTTTTTGTTTGTTCTCTAGTAACTCTGCAGTGCAGTGCCCTTTCCTCAAAGTGCAGGACCAGGTGGAGCTGTGCCTGAGATAACTGCTGTCCCTTTGTCTCAGACTCAGAGGTACTTTCTTATACTCTAGCAGTAAAGCTTTGGAAAACCTGGCCCAGAAAAACGACTTGGGCAGTTCCCAGTTCCTCCTTCCGTTCCGCAAACCAGGGCAGCTCACCCTGATTTATGGGAATATTTTATGCCAAACCAAGCTCTCCTTGGTTATGGACAAGTGACCTTTGCCCGTGCCACAGCAAGGCAATTGTTTGTCTCCCCTGGGGAGATGGCTTATTTCTTGCTGATCTCCTGCTCCTGTGGGGTAGCTGCCGTGTGCCATCATAGCATCTGGAAAGGCTGGAGCTGCAGCCTGGCTTCATGAAGAAACATCCCCAGCTGGTCCTGCTAGTCCTGCCTTAGACACTGGTCTCCAAAATGAATCTGACGAATATGCTACGCTGTAGTGAGATCAAAGCTTGCTTGGTTGAGAGCGTGAGAGGTTGCCATCTGGACAGCGGTACGAATCATGATACTTGTACCACAGGCACATGCAAAGCACAGACATGAGTGATACATGCTGTCTCAGGAGCGCGAGTTTCTGAATGGCTTACAGAGTTAGGGGCATAGGAGTCAAGGGAAATCAGCTGGATTTGGCCTGGTACTTAGTTCTTAACTCATTATCTGAGATGGTGGATTTTTCTATGATTTCATGGTATGCAGTTTTATTTGGGTCAGTGAGAGCACAGTGTATGACTTCGCTACCCTTTAGGGAAGGGAAAATCATTGCAGCATCTAATGATTCAGCACACAGGGTTTCTTAACAGCCTACGGGAGAAAGATGTTTTAATTCTGTGTTCATTCCTGAATAAGCTGTTAATTTGAGTTAGCAATTTCCTTGAAGCCCAGAGGAGAGGAGCCTGTGATCAAATGGCTCAATGCTGCTCTCTCCTCCTTTCCCTGTTCAAAAGGTCAGGCTCATCATAACAAACCTCCTTTGTCTTTTAGCCCTTGCGATGGTCTTCCCAGAGCATTTCAGGAGTCCCATACCATCCTGCTGTTAGTAATCTCTGTGACCCCCAAAAAGCCAAAGCGCTCAGCACATAGAGCCCACAGCTACCTCCTCTGAAGGATGCTGCTTCTCTTACCCAGCCTGCTGGCTCTTGGCCGTTTTGCAGAGCCCAGGGGCTATACCTCGTGGCTACAGGACCTGGTGGGACACTGCTCTGGGGGCCAGCAGCCTTCCCCTGCAGAATGAGGGGCTGCTTGGATATGCAGGGCTGCTGCAGCGCTCAGCCCCATGCTGTTTTCTAGGCAGTTCAGCGTATAAAATCACTGGAGGCATTTTCAGCAAAAAAAAAGTCTCCCCACAGAACCATTCTGTTGCTTGTTAAAAGAGGATTCATTTTTCCCCCTTAAATAAAATAAGCCATGTTTGAAACCTGAAAGCCCTTGCCGAATGCCTTCTTGGAGCTGCAAAGAAAGCAGCTTCCAGGTCACATCATAGCCTTCTGCCGGACACGGATCCAAACTGCAAACCCTTCTAACAGCTCTTTAATAACTCTGCACAGAAGGAAAAATCTGTCACCTTCCCCTTTGTGGTTTCTCTTCTGTTCTAATGCACTGGAGGAATGAAATGGAGCCGGGAAAGTTTTCAGGGAAAGACTCGTGGGAACTACAGCTGCCGATGGAGAAGATTCATTTCTTTAGTGTCTGAGGGGAACCGCAATCGCTTTGGTGAAGAGTGGTGTGTGTGGGTGGGTTTGGAGGGGTGAACCGTTATGACCCATGCATTTCAGAAGAACCACAAACACTTTATAGTAACAAAGGGTGGAAAAAGCAAGAGGTTTCTGCAACGCATGTGACTTTTCCCTGAGGTTTGGAACCCCACAGTATGTTCCAGGCCATGGTGTTTGCGTGTCAGTCGGTGAGTTAAGCTTTCTCCCACAAGCCTCTCCTGAAGTTGCTGTGATGACTGAGAGCCTAAAACGCTGCTTTTTTTCTCTCTCTCTCCCTCTCTTCATTCTCCCCCACTCCCTCTCCTCTCTGCAGCTGAAGCTCTCATTTACGCTGGACCAGGAGAGTGGGATGCCTCAAGGCTGTTATATCTATCAGTACCGGGACAGCAACAAGTAAGTCCTGCGGAAGACTGAACACAGCAGATAGGGGAAGGTGCATTGAAAGGAAACTGCCCTGACTTCTGGCAGAAGGATCACAACTGCTTGTACCACTTAAAAGTAGATTAAATGAGGCTTCAGGCTTGACCTGAAACTGGGAACAGCTCCTGTAAAGGCCAGATCCTTTAAAATACACGAGGCCCTGCAGCCCCCTTTTTTTCTGCAGCACTTGAAAGCTGCTTTTATTTGGCTAAAAGGCCAGCTTTTGGGTACCACAGGATCTGACAGAACTCACTAAGGGATGTTTGCAACTCAGACCCTGTACTGGTTTGTGTGGGGTGACTCTGGGAGCGTGAACTGGGGGTAAGCATCCAAAGGCTGCGGAGCACTGAAGAGGGCACCCCTCACCTCTGCTCACCTAGAGACACACAGCACCCCATTCTCTGCTAAAGCTCATGCGTGGGTTCACTGAGTGCCTTTCTCTCAGTGAAAGTAGCCCCAGTGCAGCCACGCGCTCTGTTTTTATAAGGTACGGTATGGTATTCAAGCTTTGGATGTGTTTGGAGCACAGAGTCCTCAATTTCTAGGTATTCTGCCTATTTTTACTAGCTGCTGTAGTGAATTGGCACCCAAGATGTTTTTATTTTAAATCACATTCTCATTATCAAATTGACAGCAGCAGCACAGTTCAGGATATTTCTGTGTTCACACTGGGTTACTTTGCCTGAATACCAGCATGTCATAAATCCATAGCCTGTTACCTCCACCCATATAGTTCTGCTTCTTGCCAGTTATTGAAGGATAACCTAAAAAAGGAGGATCTGTGAAGTTTTCAATGAAGGGAACAGCCTGTAATTAGATCTGCTCTGAAACGCTGACAAGAACAGTCCCGACAAGGATGAGGGACATCCACAAACAGCACCTACCCCTTTCTAAGCTGAGAAATTTTAGTGTTTAAACAAGAAAGGACATATTTCTGGGAGAATCCTTCCCACCTGTGGATGGGCAATTAGCATGTGGTACATGGTCCCATCCCAACTATCCTGGGCCCGGAGGCATGGATGAGCAGAGTTGGTACCTCCAACACCACCAAACTAACAGGGAAACGTGCAGTTTAGCACCAAAGCATAAAATCAACAAGGGAAGAGTGTTTGTTTTTGAGGTTTTTAGAGGCGGCAGCACACAATGGACGGCAAGGAAAAGAAAACCCCCAGACCTATTGGGGTTTGTTAAGGATGTTTATAGATCCAGTGTTTCTAATTGTGTGGCGTATATCTCAAAAATCAGCAGCCGCATTTTTTTCTGCCACAGACCCTCCTCTCCCCAGGCTCCAGTGGGTGTTTTGTGCCATTGTTTGAGGAAACTCCAGGGATGGGAGTGGAGCTATTTTGTTTAAGCGCTAAGGCCAATAGCAATTCTGCCTGGAAACCTTGCTTTTAGCTGCAAGTGGTCCAGCATGTGACAAAGTAGCTGCGGCATGTTGGCAGCTGTTGATTTAGAGATGTATGGCTGTGACCTGCATTTCTGGCAAGCGTGGGAGCCGAGCCACCCCAAGCCATGCCAGCCAGGATCACGGGTTGGAAAAATACGGTGCAGGCAGGATGAGTGGGATTGCAAGTAAACCCAGAATTTGTGCGTGTCTGATGAATCCAAACTGCAGTTGTACCTCCCTGCGGGGCCCTGTGCTTTGTATTTTATAGTTTGCTTGACCAACCTGGGGGGAGCAGGACCCCGTTTCCCAGGGAGAGCCTCGCTAAGTCTGTGCACACACTTATCCTCCTACGCCCTGTGCGTGCAGCCCAGCGCCCCAGACAATCCTTGGCTGGAGAACTGAACTGTGAAGGTCTGTGCTATGGCTGATGTATTCTTGCAGGTAAAGTGCCCTTGAGCCAAACATGTGCTTGATTCTGGTTATACTCTGGGTGATTTTGGAGGAGCCCACATGCGCTGCAGCTTTATTGACAACAGAGCATTGCATTTGAATAGTGTAGTGAAGCACTGGACGCAGCTTCTGCTCAGCCAAGCAGAGACTGTACTTATCAAGCACTGGGCCTTTTATAGGGTTAATTCATTATACATACAATAGTGTGGCAGTTGGCATGATAATTTTTCCTTAGAAATTTCCCAGGGTAAATTGTAGGACTTGTGTTCTCCAAAGCCTGCTCAGGCTTTAACGGTACTCATCAGGACCCAAAGGGGTAACAGCTCTTCTGCATTCTTCTAAAGGCATACCAAGAAGTTAAAGCGACCTAATGTTTGTGTCTGCGCCATGTTTTGGAGCTTTTTATAGCCCAGAGAAGAAATGCTGGCAATACACTGCGGATCCCTGTAAGCTCATACATGGTAAAGACTGGAAATGTGTACCCTAGAGCCCAGCATCCTCAGCAAAGCAGCAGGGCTGGGACCCGTGCCAGGGACACACTCGTGGCAGGAGGGCAAGTGTGTGAAGCTCTTGAGCAGCAGCTTTAACAGGAGGAAGTGAAGGTGATCCCGACTGATGGGAACCCTTTCTGACTTGGGGGATGTGCCCAGTGCTCCGGAGATTTGTGTGAGCGGGGCTATGCATGGCAAGGCTCAGTGCCACCCTGGTCACTGGAGGAGCGTCCCTTCCCCTCCAAGTGGCAAATGCTGTTCCAAGCTGCAGCCAGACGGGGCCACCGGAGAACAGTGGATATTGGCCTTCCGCCTTCAGAACAAAGGACTGCAGCATTGCTGAAAGTGTAATTACTAGAGCAATTAAAATTTCTATTGCTTAGGCTAGAAGAGCAAGTACCATGCAGGCTCTTACAAGGGCAATCAGTTCAAATTTGTTCCCTTTAAGATGATAAAACCCTGCCAAGGAACTTCTGCCCGCTCCCAGCAGCTTCCTGTTGCCTGCCTGCCTGCCTGCAGCAGCGTTCACAGGCACAATGCTCACCAGGTGCCCACCCGCTATCGTGTCCTGGGTGCCGACCACTCTGGGGAGACTGGAATCGGTGGAGCCTTGGACTGAGAGCAGAAGAGGAGCTTAGCAACCAGCTGCTTGCCCCTCCACCCCCTGCTATAACATATTGGTATCTGATGGCATTTTGTAGTCCCAGTAGCAATCCAAGGGTTGTGCTTGAGCTGTATGGAGGAGAGAGGCTGTCACTGCCCCTGTGGTCACAGGGGTGAGACCAGGGGACACCAATCCTCCCCTTTACCCACTTCTCCACTTCTCCCCTTGCTCAGACCCAGACACTTTCCTCCCCTTGGCTGCCAGTCCTTCCCAGCCCTTCAGTCCTTCCTGGCCCCAGAGGAAATCACTTGACCTCCCACAGAAACAAGCAGTCTACTTTCTCATTTTTAAGCCATGTTACTTAAATTCTCCCTAATGGGGATCAGTCAGTGTAATCGACAGAGCACAGGGCTGCTGTGCTGGGCTGCTGCACTGGGCTGCTGTGGGAAGCCTGTCCTGCGACAGGAGTGCTGTGCTGTGCCACGGGGACAGCCAGTGACCGGTGCTGGGTGACATTTGGAACAGGAGCATATTGTCAGCCTTCACGTGGCCCCAGAGCAGTCACATCCAGGAGAGGACAGCCCTGCCAGCCGTCCTGAGGTGTGGCTGTGGCATGAGTCGGGTGTTGAGGGTGGGTTTGGCTTTCTGCCGCTGCCTCCTGCACAGACTGGGTTTCTCTGGCACTGCACAGGATCCAATTGCAAAACCCAGCCAGGTGGCAAAAGACCATCAAGGCCATTCGCATCCACCATGGCTCATGAATCCTGTCTTACAACACGCACTCACCAGTCCCCAGTCTAGGAATATGATACCAGCTGTGCTGAGGAAGCAATGGCTGCCCGCTCTGAAGCCTGCCTGCCTGGCGTGGCTGGTCCTACTCTTGTGGGCTGCCAGGCAGTGAGAAGGGTTAGGTCAAGAAAGGTTACAGATGGTAATGAAAGACTTCTTCCAGCCCGAGTGCAGGAAGAGCCAAAGCCAACTTGACATCCCTGTGGAAGACATTAATTGCGAGAAGTTCAGTATCTTTTGGCTGTTTCCAAGAAATAGAAGATTCAGTCTGTTTTCTGTGTTCACTGTCGCTACCCAGACACTTCTCTGGAGACCTCCTAGGCTCTGTCCATCTACCCATAGCAAGTCTGACCATTCAGATACCTCTGTCTTCCTCCCAAGACTCTCTGATTACTGTCACCTTTCTCAGATGATGCAGCACTCAGGATCCCTGCCACCCCAGACCCACCAAGGAGCTATAAATCCTTGTCAAGATTCATCCTGTTATGTGGGCCATATTTGCAGGGCATTGTGATGCTTTCTTGTCCCCAGCTGTTTCTCCTCTAACATGGTTTTCTTGTTCCCTTAGCCTCTAGGTATTGTGTCTTTTGTAGGTCCCTTCCTCACATCACAGACACCGCCTTTGCCGATAGACCAGCTTGCAGTTTGCCACTGAATTTCATTTTAATTCCTTGCTGCAGCTGGGGTTTGTGTCAGGATTATGAATTTGCAGCGGGGGTTTTCATGTTCTCTTCAGAGTAATTTCTAAACCCAGAGGAGCAGCATCTCGCATGAAAGCACTTAGAGACCTCTTACGAAAGCAGCGTTGGAGTATTGATCATTTTTTGTCTCCAGGGACCCGGAGTACTACAGATAGAGCTGCTGTGCAGTGTAGCCACTTGCGGGCAGCACCACACAACTCTTCAGGATGGGAGGTGAAAAATAGCTCCAGCTGAAAGAAAAGTGGTGCCCCCTTTTATATAGAGATCAATGATGCCTGGTACATTGGATTATCACTTAAAACACCAGGACTTCAAATGCCAGGGTGCATGCACTCCTGATGCTGACAGGCTAGTGATATATAATGCTGTTTGGGTTACCAGCTGAGCTCCTCTGTGCAATCTTTTCATAAGGTGAATGTAATATCTGCAGTGATGTACCCAATGTTACATCAGGAGAGCCAGCCTATAATTATGCTTGAATTGTTTGAACGGGTTATTTGTCACTAACACATTAGCTCACTCCATTTATTGCTACCATTCAGGACTGCAGCAGGTTTGGTGTAAACAGAGCTTGGGTGGAGGTTTGGGGGGGGGTTATTTTTCTGAATAGAGCAAAACGGAATTGTTTGGGATTTATTCTTTTTTGCTAGGAGAGCTGTTGACTGGGAGCGCTAGGAACAAAATATGTAAAGCAGCTGACACAGCATAACTGATTTGTTTTCAGATGTACTTCCCAGGTGTACGCTCATGTGCTGGACTTTAGCATGGACCTGGTTGCTTTGCAATGAGCTGGCAGGTTTACCGCAGTATGTTTTGTTTCATGTGAGAAATCAAGGCTTGCAGAGTGGGTTGTTTGTACAAGGAGCTGCTGCACAGCTCACACGGTCGCTGGGTGCCTGACCTGCCTTATTGCATGGTTGTTTCATGGCATGCATCCCAGCAAAGCAGCACTGCTTGTATTGGTGTAAAGGAGGTGGTGGTCTCCACTAATGGCACCTGATTTTCTGGTTACTGATCAGCAAATACATGCTCTGCCCTGCTTTGAACTGCATGGCCAGAAGTCTCTGAAGGTGGCATCTCCTCTTGTTTGTCTTGCCTGGCAGACTGGGACTTCATGAGGAAAATCCATATACATGTAATCCCTTGACATCACAGGCTTGGATGGATGCTGTCTAGTAGCAGTTATTCACCTGAAGCTTATGAAATACCTTGCTTAGATTTCAGATCAAAATAAAATTAATTCAATTTCCAGAAATGGATCTACCAGCCAATGTAAAATTCTCCAGGGTAGGCTTTTCACTTTAGGATGCCCTGTTGGACAAGGTGGCTTAGCTGGAATGAGGCATGTCCCACTGCACTGAAGTTCTGTTTCTGCAAGTGTTGCCCAAGTCTTGTTGGATTGCAGGTAGCTGAGCTGCCCTGAGACTCTTCTGGTGAGCTGTGGAAGGGTTTATCTGCCTTTGGAGGCCACAGAAAGGCATCAGAGGCAGTTGGGGTAAAGAAGCCTGTGTTTTCATTAGGAGTACCACCACTTTCATTCTAACCAGCCCCTGGGTCTGAGACTGAGGCAGCCTGCCCCGGCCTTAAAACACTACTGAGCTGTGGTGGAAGGGTTGCCTGTGTGGATGAGAGTTGAATTGGAAGCAAAATTCAAGCCAGGGCATGAGTTAGCACTGCCCAGAAGATACAATTTACAAAAGAGTACTAAGCAGGTTGGAGTTTTTCTTATGATACCATGTCTTGTTTTTTGTTTGACTTACTGGCACTGAACTTTACCCAAGTCAGCAGGTGATGTATATCCTTCACCTGCCAAAGGGTAAGTATTGGAGTTGGCCAGCAAAGGCTGGTGAATTATTCTGTCACTGTATGTGGAGATAAACCAGTCCTCCTGGCTTTGGCATTGGTTCAGTGTAGGATAAATTGTCCAGGAGAATAAGTCTGGAGGTTGACCTTTAAAACTTCAAAAGATACGTAATCCTTCCTGCCTAAGGCATGAGTTCAGTTTCTGTATGCCATAACCAAAGGCTGCTGGGACATATGCTGCAAAATAGCCTTTGTCACTTGAGGCTTCGAGAAGCGTAGAGTTGTTCTTTCCTTGCAGAAGGGACCCTATGGCCATTTCTAGGTGAGGAAGAAGGGCTCTTATAAAAGGCTCTGCCCAGGTACTACTTAGCTGCTCTTCTTGACCTGCCTCCTCCTGCCATCCTGCTGCTTAATAACAGGCTTCCAGTCCATCAGTGCTGTAGAAAAAGTAACTGCCAACCCCTTGGAGTGTCAGTTCCATGTGGGGTCTGCAAGTGGAAAAGGTCATCAAGGAAACCTGCCTTTCCCTTGAGCAAGTAGATGGGATTTGAAGATGACCTGACCCCTTCCAAATGAACGTTTGAGGCTTTCTTTGGTGTCCTACACAATATACCACATCAACCAGTAGATCTCTCTCTAAATCCTCGTGGGGTACCAGAACAGTCAGTGTGTGCTCCTGCTCTCAAGGGGGAGGAAGGACTGGGCTCTTAAACCCATGTGAGTGTGCAACCTCCCTGCTCTCCCTGGTTGAATCAGGGGAGTTTGTCATCTTAGCTGTTTCAGTAAGTGTTTGCTTGGAGAGGAGCTGTAAAGCCTTGTTGTGTCAGTGTTAGATGTCTGGGTATTCGGTGGCAGTCAAGTAGGTGAGAAAATCAGCTGCAATTGTAATTGAGTCAGAGATGCTGTCTCTATGTATGATCCCTGGAGATCTGTTTACATATCCATTTGCTTAACAATATGTTTGGAAGCCGTCAGCAGCATTTCAACAGCATTTCCCTGGCCTATATATGTCTGTTTAATGCCAAAGACAGTGAGCTATATCTGACCTAGAATTGCTAACCTATGGATCTGGGTTTTCTTAGCAGCCCTGAATCAGAGGAGTCTCTGATTAGCCCTTAGGTACATGTGAGAGGACAGGTCTGATGTTGGGAAAGGGTGAATAATCCTTCTTCCACAAAAAGCACCTCTCAATTGCACCTTGAACCCAAGTCACTGGATTGATTTTGGGCCCAAGAAGGCCCTCTCCTGAGCTGAGATCTGCCTAGAAAATCTTCAAACCCCCTAGCCATCCCTCTCCCAGCAGGATTTCTGGGCATACTTTTTCATAACAAATATGGAGAAGTTGTCCTTGTTTTGGCTTAGTCTCTGTGTCCTTGAACGTGTGGTCATGGTACGGAGCAACTTCTCTGCTGGGTATAGGTTCTGCTGTCCACTCTGTGATGTTACAAGTAGGGAGCACTGGCGCTGGCAGGCAAGCACATGTGCTGCGTTCTTTTGCTTTCTTAGGATGTGCTTTAGGTACAAACTAGCGGTGGAAAGTTGCATGCGGTGGCAGGCAGTGGAGTAAGACCGAAGATGATGAACGGGATGCTAAGTACTCGGATTTGTTGTGCTGGTGGTGATGAAGAATACTCTCCTTGCAGAAAGACCTTCCAGTTCTGCTCACCAACTTGCTGTCTGATCTGTGCTTTCTGCCTGGAGAGAGCGAGGGCTTTCAGTTTGCCATGGGCAGGACCTCTATAGTCTGTTCAGCACTAAGTACCTTCATTCCCTAGGGGATCGGCAATGTAAGCTGGAGTAACAGGGTGGATTGTCAGCCAGCTGGGATTGCTGTCTCGCAAAGAGCTACTGGCTGAAAGCTGAAGCATTCAGACTAAAAATAAAGCATGCATTTGAAAAGCAAGAGAGATTAACCACTGGCAAAATGTCCCAAGAGAAGACCAAGGAATTCTCCATTGCTCAAGGACAAGTGCAATTCCGGAAGGTGTTTTAGGCCCTACTAGTCAGTGGATTTAATGGAGCAGTAGCTACCTGAAGCCCTCCAGGCACAGGAGGTCAGCAGCTGGAATAATCCTCCCAGTTTTAAATTCCTGGCACACGTTCTGTGTTAATGTAAACGATCAGTTTGGCATTGACACTACTCACTTCTTTGTAAAGCTGGGTTTTGCCAACTGCTGGGCCTGGAAGAACAGGGCATTTGCTTTGAGTCTTGCCTCCTCTCCATGTACTCTGCCAAGCTGGGCATTCGGTGTGCCTTATTGCTTGAAATTATGGCCTCACAAATCAGAAGGTGAGAGAGGAAGCATCTCTCCTTATCCCCTCCCAAGCAGCAAGGGTGAGCAGTTCTACTTTCTGAGCTACTGCTGTGCTTTGCTCTCAGTCTTGCTGCTTTTTCAACTGTTTTTCCACAGTTCAGAGCAGCCAAATCAGTCTGGCAATGGACTCTGTTCCCTCCACACCCCCCTGCTTCTTCTCCATCGAAAAAAGGAGCCTCGAATCACAAGCATGTTTTGTGTGCTCAGCTCCTCACGGTGTCAAGGTCACCCTGAGTGGGGTTCCTGTTACAGCTTAGCACTTTCACCTCTTTCAATATGTCATGTATTAGTCAATCTGGAGCCTAATGGATTTGTAACCTGGCTTTGCCTGTATCGTCTGAGACATTCCCAGCCACGTAAGAGGATTTGGGCACAACTTCCTTTCAAGTTAATGGAAAGATCTTGCTTGGAAAGAACCTGCTTGAGGATCTGAGTGTACTTTGCATTAATGTTTCCATGAATTTTAATGAAAGATGGTTCTAAATTTCTCAGATCAGCTTTGAACATCTTAAATTTTGTGTCCACCTGCCTCGTCTAAAATGGGGCTGGTGAGCAGAAGCACCCTTAAATGAGCAGCATCATTACTGGCCAAGATGTCTTGATAGCTTTTCTGCCTCTGCTAATCTCTCTAGAAATATCCTGTTCTCTGGTGACCCCACTGGACCCCTCACCGGGTCACCACATGGAGGGCAGGAGGTCCAGGTTCAGCTCCCAGCTCAGAGGCTGGCCCTTACATGGTCTCTGAAAAGTTGTCATCTGTCTCTGCTCTGCTGCCATTTGTAAAGTAGAAAAGAGCAAGAGTCCTCTGGGACTTTTTTATTAGCATTTATAAAGCACTTTGCAATCATCAAACAGGAGGGAATAGAGGAAAGTGAACTTTTATCATTGCCACTCAAGTCTCAGTTACTGCAAAGAGGGGTGGTTCAGCTCTGCTGCCTTGAGCATGATTACCTGCCACACTTCGTTTGTGGTGCAGGTGGTGCACCGTAGGCAATGCGGAGCCCAGCCTGGGTTTTAACCTGGGTAAGGTCTTGTGTGGCTTTACTGCTTCTGTGGGGCCATGCTACTCTTGGCACTGGTCTTGCGAGCTGAAAAACTCAGTATCCCCTGCTTCCCCTCCCTCTCTCCTTGCACTCTGCCCTCCTGCTCCTCTGTTAACTTTGCTGCTTGAACACAGCAGTGATTAACTGTTACTGAGCATCTCTGGCTGATCGGATTGCTGCTCTCTCCTGCCCCATTCAGCAGAGCTTTTGCCTCCTTCTGGGCTGCCAGTAGATATTTCTTTCCATCCCCAGCTGAGCTCAGCAGAGACTGACATCCCAACTGCTCATCACATCCCCAGTCGCCCTGGTGAAAGCCAGCCCTGGCAGAGCTCTTGTCCATGTTGCACATCTGGCATAATCTCATTTTGCTCAGACAGTCCAGGTTAAAGAGCCTGATGTAGTGAAAGAGTTGATGCAAACCCTACTCATCTCAACATAATCAGGTTAGTGAGCAGCTACATGTGCAGTTGTCCTGGCAGACAGGAAAGGCCACACTGGCTTGGCTTCCCTCGAAGTACCCCTGGGAGGGACTTTGTGGTCAAATAAGACCTAGGGAGGTAGGGAGGCAGCTCTATTGCAGTAAAACAGGGCACCTGTTGGAGAAGTCATCTTATTAATGAGTTTTTCATGCTTTATTTAAGCTC
Organism: Phalacrocorax carbo; assembly: GCF_963921805.1. NCBI lineage: Eukaryota > Metazoa > Chordata > Aves > Suliformes > Phalacrocoracidae > Phalacrocorax > Phalacrocorax carbo. The sequence goes on along the minus strand of NC_087519.1, from coordinate 36,812,293 downwards.
AGTGCTCTTTTGCAGTCTTGCTGCCAGACAGGCACTGTCTGGTGCAGTGCACTTGCCTGGTGATGCGGGGCTGGGCATAAGTGTCCAGGTTACAGGGCAGCAGGCAGGGTCCATCATACTCAGACAGGTCTGGTGTGATTTGTTTGCAGTGTAAAGCAGGAGAGGCTGGGAGTAGGCTGCCTGTGCTTGCTTGCTTGCTCCCAGCTGGGCCAGCCTGGGGTCAGTTCCAGCCCCCAACAATTAGCGAGACAGATTGAATCTAGATTGATTGGTCAACTTGTGCAGAGTAAGCCAATTCCAGCAAGAAATTCTCCTTTCCCTCTGTCTCCATGTTAAAAGGAAGGAGACCTTGTCAAATTTCTGGATGAATGGGAAGTACAGGGCAAGGTAGAAGTAAATGTTGTGCTAATGTGTAGGAAGAATCCTGAGGACAGAAAGGCATCATCAATGTGGCTGGGCCACAAATGATCTGCATCACTGTGTTGAAACTCTGCCTTATGGTACAGCTACTGCAAAAGGCAGGGTTTAACAAGGGCTCTGCTATTTGTTGCACGTTTGCAGCATATTGTAGGGGAATGCAGAAAAGCAGAATCTTGTTCAGAGCAAGATGTTTCAACACCAAATAACAGCCTGGATCAGTGCAGTGATGATTGCTGCAGGGAATTCATAGGAATTGCCTCCTGGTGCAGTTATTTGACGGATGCACGGGGGTGACTCAGATCTTCACAGTCCCTATCCCTGTTGAGAGAAAACTGAGGTCCTGAGAAAGCAGAGGAGAAGGGACATGTTGCTTCAGTGAATGTACTGGAGCGGGAGTATGGTGCTGAGCTAAGCTGGGGTTATATGAGTCTCTTTGGGGGTGAGTTTTCCAGAGGGTGACTGGGACAGTGAGGAGCAAAAGAATCCGTCCCTGGTAGAAACTGGTAGAGGAAGATTAGACATCTGTTTAATGCCGTGTGTCACACCAGCCGTCCCTAGGCTCCACAGCCAAAATACAATGACACTAACAGGGACACTTAACTGAGTGAGTGCTGGCCTGCCCTCTCAGCTGCACCTTCATGCTGTACTGTGATCAATAAGGACAGCAAAGAAACCGGAAAATTGGGCAGGGTTTTCTCAAGGAGGGTAGTTAACCCTGAAGGGTGCAGTGGTCTGATTCACAGTATGGTTCCACAGGCTGTTCTGCCCACACAGCCGAGGTGGGAACCTTTGTAACAAAGGGGTCTCTCTGTTGCACCTGGAGTGCTCAATTTTTCAAGGACACTGTAGGAAGCAGGCCAAGGAGTAAGACAGAGCACAGCAGCCAAACCAGTTTGGCTTTGCACCACAGCAGAGAGCAGCATGCAGGGCCGGAGAAAATAACCTGCAAGCTGACTGGCCACTACAGAGAGACAAAGGATGCTTGTCCTGAGATCTGTGCTGGGTGCAGCCATCCCTGAGCTCCCAAAAGTGCAAAGGGATGCTCTCTTAGCTGGCAGAGCGGTGTGCCTTTGTGCATGTTTATCCAGGGCTTTTGCCTGCACGGTGCCAGCGCAACAGCCAGTGCTTGTACTTGACAGCTCTGCTATTGTTGCAAAGTATGATTTAATAGCAAGACTTGATTACAACATGCAAATGTAGCTGCTGGGGGACTATCTCAGAGGTTTGTGGAGATTAGCTGTTAAATTGGCCAGTGCAAAAACATTATTAAGCAGAGAACATAATTACTCATCTTGTGCTTCTGTAGTGTATAGAAGAGACAGATTTGTTTAAAAGCCAGCAAGTCCTATATAGAGAAAAGACTTGTGTAAATGCCACATCATGTACTACTGTATGTTGCAGCATATTTTATTAGAGAAGCAATACTTAATAACAACATTTGGGAACTTGTGGAAGGAATCTATTATATTATTCTGCATCATAAAAGCAAACCTAATGCCTAGTCTGTGTGAAGGCTGTGCAGATATTGAAACATCTCCTTTCGGTGGTGGTTGATTGCTTTTATGGAGATTGTATCATATGGATATAAACAAATCCAGCACTTGATATGAAATCTGGGAGCAGGGTTTTAGACTCACGCATCTATCTTCTATCTGTGCGCATTCCCTCTGATATGCATCAGGGTTCCCATTAACACCTTAAATGTGAAAAGTAGGATTAAAGTGAAACTGTCAGCACATACAGAATGAACATCTAGGCATGCACTGGCTGTTATGTTTTTCCCTTTCAGTCCTAGGGTAGTCTGTGGGGTTGCTAGAATAAAAAGCTTGTGTGTGCGTGAGGACGCAGGGGGAAGGATCGAGGTGTTTGGAGCTTGTTAGTGCTGCAGACCTGGTTTTTGGAGTAGGCTGTGGTCCAGGGGTTTCCTCCTGCTCCATGGCTCTCAGTAACACAGGCTGGGCTTGCAGGGAGCAGTGCAGTAGCATCTAGAGGACTGAAGTAAAACGTAAAAGTGCATTTGGCTAGTCAAAGCCCCAGACAATTTCAGGAAAATCTTTAACAGACGAGTCAGGAAGGCTGAATTAGAGGAACAGCTTGTTCGTAATGGACCGTAGTTCCTGCAGTCAGAAGTGCTGGCAGGGCAAACCTGCTGTGCTGTGGTGGCTGCTGCTCACCCCTGATTCACGTCGCTGGACAATTTCCCTCCAGCATCTTGGGCCCCCCAACAAATGCTCTGCTGAGGCTTCCCTTGTCTAAGCAGGAGGAAGTCTCCTCCCAAGCCTAAGTGGGGGAGATAAAGGCTTCAAGGGTTTCTGATGGGAAACTCCTCATGGTCCTTTTGTTGCAGCTCAAGAGCATTTGTACACTAGTAATTGCTCCCCAGGCTGGTTCTTGTGTGACTCAGAGCTGAATGGGGAGCTGCCAATGGCTGCTGCTGTGTGAACTTCAGCATCCCGGAACAATATGTCCCAATCACTCCGAATTTGAATTTGCAGCCAGTCCTGCTCCCTCCTTAACTGTGTGTCTGTGCATATACAGGAACACCACCTTGCTCCTTACCTGCTGTATACTGGTAAATTTGCCATCGTTGGAGCCATCAGCTGTTCCAGGCAGCGAAGGCGGGGAAATGACTGCCTTGCTTGTAGCTGGGCTTGTTTTTGGCTTAGAGCCATGAAGCACCTTGAACCCTGAGTCAGCTGCTCACCACCATTTCCTGGTGTGACTGTGGGGCAGCTGGGAAGAGCTCCAGCTGCATCCAGCAGCAGCATCTCTCTCCTTTAGTTATTCAGTGCCAAAGGGTAAGTAAGCCACGAGTGTCAGAGGAGGCAGCTCTGCAAAGGTCTTGTGTCATGGGGAATGGAGAATGACGCATCTCGTCATCACTGAGCATGAAGGGATGGTACCTGCAGCCGGGCAGTGGGACTGGGTGGGAACAGGGCCTGGGTCTCAGCAGGGGAGACCAGCTGAGGATGGATCAGCCCCGTCAGCAGCAGAGCAGGAAGGGACACGGGGTGGGCGTGGGCTGAAATGCTGAGCTAGGGCACTCTTAGTCCCTGCATAGGCACGTCTCAGTTTTGGCTGGTTTTTTATAATCATAGAATCATAGAATGTCCTGAGTTGGAAGGGACACACAAGGATCATCAAGTCCAACTCCTGTCCCTGCACAGGACAACCCCAGAATTCACACCATGTGTCTGAGGGTATTGTCCAAGTGTTTCTTCAATATAGTCAGGCTTGGTGCTGTGACCGCCTCCATGGGGACCCTGTTCCAGTGCTCCACCACCCTCTGGGTGAAGAATCTTTTCCTAATACCCAACCCAAACCTCCCCTGGCACATCTTCCTGCTATTCCCATTCCATTATAATGATCTTTGATAGTTTGTAATGAAGCGAAGCATCAGGAGAAACCATATAGCAATATTTCATAATAATTTTGCCCCAATTACTCAAGGACTGTGTGTATTCAAATTGTCCATGTCTCCTTAAACACCACATGCACTCTTCCAAGCTGCATATCCAATGATCAGTACTGATAAATGCAATAAACTTATGTGGTGGTAGAGTTACAGCAGGAATCTCTGATAGCCAGGGAGGAGACAGAAGTGATGTATTTCTCTGTTAAGCTCCGGTTTTTTGTGTGTGTACAGCTTGGTTGTACAACAGATCTGTCTGTCAAATGGCTGTTAACCTGTTCTCAGAGTCTGGAGTGCAAGAAGTCGTTTGTGTGATCCTTTTCTCTGGCAATAGTGGTGCTGCCTATGGGAGATGCCCTTAGCTGCAAACTAAGGTACTACAGGAAAAGTTGCAGTAGCTCTTGCTTCCATGCATTACAGAGTTTTACTGCACTGAGCTGAATAGCACAATTTGAAGCAGGACCTGCTCCTAACTGGTCCTAAGAGTCTGTCACTGCTCCTCTGAAACCCTGGGCTGGACTAAGGCAGTGATAATTAATAGAGGTTAAAGTGCTCCTTCTGCCTGTGAGCTGGTTGGAAGTGGAAAAGAAGAACCTGTCACAATTGTGACTGGCTCTAAACTGCTGTCAGGCTCTCCTCCTTCCCTTCCCCTGCCCCAAGTGGAAAATTGTATTGGAAAGCAGCAGTTAGAGCACTTAAATCTTTCCACAGTTCATTTCAAGCTCCCTTTCTTCTTCCCAGCCATTCCCAGGCCAGTTCGGGGCGCGGATGGGAGACTGTGTCTCTGGCTGAAATTTGCAGGATGTTAAATAACAATGGGAGAGTGGCTTTCAAAGAGGGTATAATGTGCCTGGATTGCACGTACCATAAGCCATATTTCCCATGCCTTGACATTCAGCCCATCTGTGCGTCGCTCCTGAACTGCTTCCTTTCCATATGGGATCTATCTCAGTGTGTTATGGAGCAAGGTCAAGCTGAAATTGGGGTTGGTACCATTCCTGCCACAGAAGGAAGAGCTCCCACAACCATTCACAGAAGTTGCTGGTGTCTGTCTGTCCAGACAGCAGTGAGGGAGCACATGAAATGTGGGCAATAACAAGCTGTTGTGCCCCCTGTAGTGGGTTACCAGGTTAATGTAATCCCTGCCCTTTCCTGGGGACTTGGATTGTCTGTTTTAACTCTTGAGTGTGTGTCCCTTCTCTTAGCACCTTTTGGCACAGTCATGTTGCTGCTGCAGGCAGTGGTTCTGAGTGGTTTTTGTCACCTGCTGAAACTGGTTGGTGAAGGGCATTTGATGGGGTTTTACTGGCCTTCTCCCTGGCTGTCCAGATTTAACAGGTTGATAGTTGGAGGAAGCTCCCAAAGCTTTTACTCTGATGTTACTGAATAATTCTTGGTAGAGAGCTTGGCAGCTATTTTGGCATCAGACTCCAGGAAAGACTTGGCACTGCATTTGCCTTCCCCAGATGACCTCGATATGTTCCCACCTATGTGACCAGAGCATCAGGGACCTACTGGGAGGCAGCAGTCATCATGGTCATTTGCTCTTCTCCCATCCCACAGTATTTTCTGAGTTTGGGAAGGACAAGGGAGCTCTCTGCTTAGTCTGAGCTTGGAGGTTGCAGTGCACCCCAGCCACTTAGGCTGTTTCCGACTGGCACTCTCAGATTTGCAAATGGTTGACCCAGAATAGCATGTAGATCTGGTGGTCAGAGGTCTAGGACCCAAGTCATTCACATTTGACTGCCAAGTACGAAGGCATGACAAACTGGGTTGCCTGGAAGGAACCCAGTTGGGGTCCAACCAACATAAGAGTTCCAACTGCTGAGGTCCTTCTGTGCCAGGGCTGGAGCCACAGTTGCACTTCCAACAGCAGGGTCTTTGCAGGTGGTGACTTGCCCTGGTGATTCCCAATGTGAACTGATAGATTCAGGCACTGGGAAAGGGGATGGGCATTGCTGTCCAATCCAGGGTGGAGAGTTAGAAACAAAAGGCAGATTTAATGTTGTGCTTCCCTCTTCTAAATGTACAGAGCTACTCTGTTCATTCAAAGCTCAAGCAGACTGAGAGATGCAGCACCCAGAACCAGGTATCTGTCAGGCTGGACTGGAGGCTCACCAAAACACGAGGATATATAGTTTTATTTCTGTTTTGTCATTTGGAGATTACTACTCAATGTCTGTAGGACAAGAAAGCTGCAGGGCATCTTAGCATATGCCTCGTGCTCCAAGAGAGGTGGTTGTTTTGGCTTTGCAACACTCATATGCAAAGGCAAGAACTGATGCCTGAAATGTTCCTTTTCCAAAGATTAAAAGGCACTGCCAAGGCTCTGCAAGATGACAGCGTTGCAAATCTTATCACGATCCAGTGTTGAGATCCATTGGTTTCAGCAGCACAAGTGTGCTGACAGATCTGTGTGTCTGCTTTTTGGTGATGGTAGATTTTTTCAGGAGGTTGGTCTGTGCTCCTAAACTCTGGTTGTACCTCCCAGTTCGGAGCCTGGAAGGTAACATTGCAAGAGTTCTTCATCATCACATCTGGGTCTTCATTTTAACCAAACTTGCCGTGATTGAGTAAAACCCTGGCCCAAAGGAGCAGCTTCAGGGTACCATTAGCTTTGGTTCCTCTGTTCTTAGATGCAGCTGAGGGACCCGTAAAAGTCAGTGGAGGAACTAGCAGGAATAACCAGGTTAGCATAGTGGCTGTGACAGTCAGGAACTGAGACATTTGCTACCTTCACACAGCAGCCTGTGAGGTTTTGCAGACCTCAGTGTGAACAGAGCTTGTTCTCTCTTATATATGATCTCAACAGAGGGATTGTGATGTGAAACAAAGTCCTTTCTTACTAATCCAGCTCTGGAGAGTTGTCATATTCATCTCTGGGCTTTAAGGATACGATTCTTCCTTGCTTACAGCAATAGGTCCCCTGCCACCCATCCTTACCTGTTACGGTCTCACTGAAAGTACCTTATCTGCCCTCATCTGTCCATCTGTCTGTAAGTAGCTCCATCTGGAGACAAACAGCCCTCTCTCACCACAACTGTGCTGCCTCCTTTCTGACAGCAAGCATGCTGTTCAACACCCGCTCCCATGCTGCTTGGCTTTCTCCATTGTGTGCTGAACTCTAGTAGGATTTTTAGCCGTTTCTTCTTGATCTGATTGCATAAATGAGGCTAATTTCAGCCTGCCGTGATGTGTGGCCTCACTGGAACGTGACTATAAATCCAGACCTGAACATTTTCTTGTAATGGACGGGATGGTGAAATTGCATTGCTGCCTTTAACCTCAGGCTGTCCTTAGACTAAGCCAGACTCTTCACAACCCCTACACCAGTAAATCAAATAGCTTTTGAATCAATGCACATAAAAGTCAAGACAGAGAAGTTACAGATGGAAAAGACCTATTGTACCTTGAATCTGTCCTGCTGCAGAGGGGTTAAGGTGCCTTCAGGAATTTACTGCGTAGCTCCAAGCCTGCCCACTGAGGCCAGGTAGAGTGAGTCTTGTGCCTGGGGGAGATGTAGGATGGGGGGAGACAGCCTAAATTTCCTGCAGCTTTTCCATCCTGCTCATCTCTTTGCATTTCATTCCCTTGGCTTTATTTTTGGGAAAGAAAGCTATTGTTGACTGCATATTCAACAAACCCAATACCTTCATTCTCCTGCCATTGTTTATCACTCAGGGCTATGCCTGACTTTTCTTTAGAAGCATGTTTTCCTCACCTAGTACTTAGTTTGTAGGAGCTGGGTATAAAACCTTCTGGGACATTTTAATCTGCCAGGAGGCTGCCTGAAAACAGAAGTTATCCAGAGTATTTCAGTAGTCCCTATTTAGAAAACATCACCCCGAAATCCTGTGTTGCCCATATCCCTTTTATCCCCTTGCTAGCTTTTATTGGCTGTTTTAACCCCAATCTGCTGTACACGTCCCCTGTACCTTGCTCCCCTCCCTCTAGGGTTTCCATGTCTTTGAAAGCCCTGGTAACCAGAAGGTTCATGTGTTGTGCTTCACAATCATTTCAGACCAAGAATAATACAGCTGAGGCCAGCTGGATCCCTCACTCCATATTGATACAACTATTCCCCTTAACTTGCCCACACTCTGTGCTACAACTGCAAATCTGAGGTTGAACCAGGGCAGTGATGGACAGTGCTGTGAGCCCTGCTCCAAAGCCCAGCAGAGCACCCAACAGCCCAGGAGCAGCTACGTTTGGGTGTTGTCCACTGGGGACCTTGCTAGGTTGAATGTGTTTTCCCAATATGGATCTTCTCAGAGCCAGTGGTTGTGGTGGTTGCTCTAATTCCCTTGATCTGCAGCCAGTTTCTCCTGAAAAATCCTCCTCTGGGAAGGCCCTTGCTAAAGGATGGGGAGTGCAGGTGATTGCTCCTCCTGGAGGTCTCTTCCTGTGAGCCTAAACAACACTTACGAGTGTGATTAAGGACTGGAACAGGGACCCAGAGGAGCTGTGAGAGAGTTGATGTTGGAGATTGGTAGAACTCAACTGGGAAAGGCCAACCAGATCCAACCTTAAAGTTACCCTGCATTGAGCAGGAGGTTGGACCAGAGACCTGCAGTGAAAGAGGGCATTGCTTAGTGAGTCACCGCCTGGCTTTCACTTCATAAGCATCAGGGGGTACATGTTGGGTTGTCATGCCACCACTGCATTTAGCTGCCAGATTATTTAGATTACTTTCCATGGTTTTGGTCTTTTAAACTTTTTTTGCCTAGCTTTTGCTGGTCATCTCTTCATGAGCTTCTGCAGGCTCCTGCCTTTTTTGTCTCTGGGTCATATCCTGGTTGTTAGCCCAGCTGTTGGCCACCTCAGAGTAAGCTCCCAGTCTGGGATGTTCATCCCTTCTTTATTTCCCCCATGTCCATCAGTTTGTCTCCTGCGTTGGGAGTAGTCAACTCTTCAATGCCAGGTAATCTGGGAAAAAGCAAAACCAGAGACTGAAGAGAGAAATGCACATAGAGTGTGAATGTGTACTCAGCAGGAATGTCTGGGAGAGCATTAGCTGGTGGGAAATGTGCTACAGGAGGGCCAGATCTAGCAGTCTCTGGCTCCCTACGGCACTATCAGTTCTCCAGGTGATTAACTGTTTGTTTCTCCCTTACTGAAAACTTGTCTCAGATTAAACCACCGTAATAGAAAGCTCAGGTTCTGGAGCGATCCCAGGTGTAGGTTAATATTTACAAGCTATCAGCTTCAGGTTTTATTTCCATCCCTTGCTAGCACAGAGATAAAATCCTTTTAAAAATCCCTTTTGATCTTTCTGGTTCATGACATGGTCTTAGTGAGACACTTTCCGTATGAAACTGGCAAATGTCTTGATGGAAATGTACGTTTTTCTCATCCTTTCAGGGACTAGTAACAGATGAGGAGTCCCCTATATACAAGGGGCCATGGCTTTATAATGGAGCAGAAGTGATGGACAGTATCTCTGCAGGATACTCGTGCTAGGAAATGTCAGAATGTTATTTCTGCCTCAATGGCTTAAGATCATCTGTTTACCTAATGGACTTACATTTGCATTTTGCAGGTGTTGTGTTAATATTAATGTGTTGTCTGAATTGTTAATATTCCTTCATTTCAATGTTACATTAATGAAGGCTGCAGGGGATGGAAAAAAGACCTGAATAATTAATTAAATGGGCAAAAAGCATCTTTAACTTTCCATCGTGCTGCCCTTTGCTTCCACCTAATGGGTCGCGGCATTTCTGGTCAGCAGCCATGTAACACATGCTGCTGTATGGAGCACTCAGCGACGGACTTGCTAATTTTTCTGACCTGTAAATTGCTCATGTAAACTTTTTAATGGCAAGGAAAAGTGCCTTTCATTCCTGCTTCCTACTTTTGATGGGAAATGCAGTCTGATAACAGGCAGTGCTAGCCTGATGTGTGGGGCCGAGACTTTCCCGTCAGCAGTGGGGCTGTCTGCATTTCTTCAGGAATTCTTTCCATTCCTCTCTTAGTCAGTCTCTGGATGACATCAATATTATGTGTCCATGAGAGTATTCTTGTCATAAGCTCTGCTTTTGGAGCCAGTGGCATATCAGGCTGTATGTCTCAGGAATGGGAACTGACAGTCCTGGTTTGGGTGCTGGTTGGGGGTATCTCCCCTCTCCTCTCTCCTCTGCACTGTCCCAGACCCAGTTTGGCTGTGGGCTCTTCTGCCCACCAGCAATTCCCACAGGCTGAAGAAAACTGTCTCGGGTCCTGCTCTGGCCCTGGGCAGCACCCCTGCCTGGGACCATCCTAATGCATTCCCAAAAGTAAGGCGTTGCCAGCCCAGGTGGTGATTGCCCCATGAGACCCATTAGTTTGAGCTGTGTGCATTAGTGGTCACTGCTTATCCCTCCCCTGTGCCTCTGTGGAGAGGGAGCAGGGCCCTGGCCATAGTAGCTCCCTCTGAGAGATGAGATCTCAGTGAGCTGGTGGCTCCCTGGAAAGATAAACCTGATCTCATATGGATCCATGGCGACCCGGGCTGGAATTCCCAGATGCACCGTTCCTGGAGCTAAACTCAGGGATTGCAAACCCTTTCTAATGCTGCCGTTGTCTCCCCCACAGAGAAGTGCTTAGGCAGGGCAAAGGCTTGTGTTTTAAAGGAGGACTTTTGAACAGCACCATCACTTTTATGCTGACATCCGGCATGAGCAGGGATGTCTGCACAGCAGTGACAGCACTGGAGGCATTTCTAGGAGGGGGTAGATGTGGGACTGCATGCCCATGCTGGGCAAATGGCACTCTGCAGGCTTCTTTGAGGCCTGTGGAAAAAGGGGTTTCTTGACCCAAGAAGACCACTCCTGGGGGGATATCTTCCTGTCTGCGATGCTGAGGGTGAAGTCCTCTGCCCTGGGCTTGAGAATGTGATAGTTCTGAGAAAATCGTGGAGAACGCTAGAGCTGGGACCGAGGGAGCCTGCTGAAGTTGTGCCTGCCTGTCCTGTGTGGCCCAGCATGCGGGTGCAGGTCTAAGCTTTCATTCCTGGCCCATGGCAGCTGAAGACACTGTTTTGGCATGGAGGGGCACTTCAGCTTCATGCCAGGAGTCTGAAGGTTGTCACCAATTTGCACGAACTGCAGTCATATTAACATTTAATGAAGAGGCGCAGCGCACAGAGAATGCGTCCTCTGCAACACTCACTCTTCAGTTTGCTGACGTTTTCTTTGCCACTTGGATCAAGACGGGATGGAGGGTGGTGGGACAGCCAGGCGTTGCCTTTATCCCTTTCATACAAACCACAGGTGAGGTTGAGGAGCTCCAGGCCAGATGGGGTGCATTTGCCATACATGCAGCTGAGCACCGGAGGCCCTGCAATTAAGTTATGCTGTCTTCGGCACCCTGACATCTGGCCTGACGTCGTGCTGCCAGATTAAGTCAGCTCTTCTATGTAATGGCGCTGAAAAGTGGTGTCAGTATTTTCAAAGGAACTTAGGCAAATGGTTGAGGTTTTTCTAGCGGTCTAAATCCCTGTGTGCAAACCCACTACTTCAGGCTTTAAGCAATTAATTCCTAATCATGCTGAATGCCTTCAGTAGCCCACCTTTAGTACTGAGAGCTTAAAACAGTTTTCAGCATACAGCGGGTAATTTGGATAAAGCAAAGAGAGTGGTCTCATGGCATTTCCAACCTCAAGGTGTGAGAGTGGCCAGTAACTGACATTTGTATTCAGAAAACCCTCCCATGCATTTGTGTTGTAGGCATCTATTACTGGGAAGGCACCATAGCTAATAAAAAGGGCATTCATTATACCCCGGAAAGGGAGTTCATTAGAGGGAAAAGCCATTTTAGCTTAGTAAGAAATGAATCTAAAACTGCCTCAGAGCTGCTATTCTCATCAAGTTTCAATGTTAACAGTTTTAACCAAGAGCTAATTGAGCAATCTCAGAAAGTGGAGTAATTCCATTATTCAGCTCTGCTTTGTTCAAGGCTACTGCTAGCTGCAAAAGGAGCACAAATGACTTTCATCAAGCCAGGAACCACCAGTGTTCTTGCCTTTTACTACTTTTTCTTTCACAAAAAAAGTAGGGCTTTTGGGCTGTCACTGGCAAAAGTAACTCCACACCAACATTGCAAGGCTCATATATAACACTGCAACCCAATTTTTTCGAGAACAGGAGAATTGATTTTCATAATTCTTCAAGCAGCAGTGCTGTTCTGGATTGTGTGGCTGAAGATGCTTCTGTTTGTTGGTCAGGGAGAGTGTTACCAGGAAGACAGTACACCTTTCTTGCAGGATTTTGCATGGAAAAGAGCCATTGCAAGCGCTGGTCCAGCCACTTGCTAAAGAGCATGATTCTGTCATTGGCTGCGCTCTCAGGAGATGCGGGATTAGCTCATGTTGCTTTTAGAAGAGCTTTCATAGAAACCTCTCAAGTTCCTTTGCTTCATGGAAGAGCCGTAATCAAAAATAAATGTACATGATTTAAAGAAAAGAAGGAAAAGTCATACCACTTTCAGTGTCTTTGGATTTAACACTTTGGAGAGTGTGTGTTGGTGCCGTTCCTTTACCATTTTCCTTCAGCTGATACTGCTGCTGCTGCTGGACGTGCACAGGACTGTTTGCAGCCTTTTGTGGAAGGTGACTTTCTCTTGGTGAATGCAGCAGGATTTAGCATCCCATTCCCAGGAGGTGGCTGTATATCTGTTTGTTATGAGGTTGCACTGCAGTGATAATCCCCTTCAAGCCAGCAGAGAGCAAGGGCTGTCAGCAATGTGCTGCCCTTAGCAAGGGGACGTATGTCCATCAGTGTCTTTAGAGCCCTCTCAGGCACCCACAAACAGATCAGGTCTTCCTTTTCTCAGCACTAGCTTCCCATGGCACTGTTTGGTTCAAACTCAAACCAAGTGTCGTGCCTTGAAAGCTCTTCTCTCCTATCCATATTGGGATCCAGCATGGAGCTGGACACCTGAGGCAGACACGTAACTATAGGTTGAGAAACCAGAGGCCTTGACTGCTGGCTGAAGCACAAACCCATGCTGAACTGGGATAGTAAACCCATCTAGAGATGGCAAGGAGTTTGAACAGCAAAAGCCTTGTTCCCTGTGCAGGAGGGAGCAAGTGCTGTGATGGGGAGACAAGATGGAGAGGAGTAGATGGGATTTTGTAATGGGACAGGGGAAAGAAGTTTGGTAACCTTTGCAGAAATTTGGTCACATTTGGCTCAAGTCTGAGGTGCTAGAAAGATGCTGGGATTTACCTGGTGACAGCTCATCCAATGGGATGGACCACCATTGGAAGGGGGCTCAGGCTCCAGCGCAGGATGGTTCAGCTCTGTCTCTTTGGGAGCAGGTTTCTACAACCAGCTGCACGTGAAGAAAGGACCAGCTTCTGCCATCTGTCAAAAGCAAAAAACTCTGCCATGGGAGAGCTATGTGGTGTTTTGGGTTTATCTCTGAGTCTATGCCTCAGCTATGACAACACTTCCAATGCCTGGATACACCCAGTGGTTACATCTTGCAGGAGGGGATGGAGGTGAAGAAGGAGGCATGGGGGAAGAGGCTGTGCTCATCTGTCCAGCCCTACCTTGCTATGATTTGCTCTGAAGCCTACGGGTCTGGAACAGCAGATGTTTTAATGTTGCTTCACTTTAACCAAGCTGCCTGCCTCATTCCTGCACTTACTGGATTGCAAACAAAGTACTCCTTCTCTCTCCCTTGCAGTGAACCTTGCTTAGCTAATGTCATTTGTCAAGTTAATCAGGGAGAGTGGGCACTTCGATGGCTGCTGTATAGCCTGGCCACATTGCCATGGAGACAAGCAGCCAAACAGGCATTTTACTTGCCCTGCTTTGCTCTGCAGAGAATTGACATGAGAAACCAAGATTTTATTTGCTGTCAACCAGCAAACTTGCTGAGGATGTGAGTAGTTTTTCAAGGTTGCTATCAAGAGATTGGGAAGGGTCTAGCTAACCTTTTACGGAGAAAATAGTAATGCTGCTACTAAAGCAATTCCAGAGTTTGAATGTGTAGCTCCTCTTCCCACGCCCCATGGATGTTTGGCTCTGGTAGGAGCTGAGTGAGAGGTGTTACAGCCCAGTAGCTTGGGTTTGGGGCTGCCATCGAGGTGTCATCAGTCCTCTTCAGCTGGATGGTTTCATAGGTGGCTGTTTGCCTACAGGAGCCATGACCATCATTTAAGTTACTTTGAAAAGCACCAAGTCCTGTGTTTAAGAGCATCTCAGGAGCCTGAAAGCTGCTCAGCAATTGGTGGGGTTTAGGAGCTGGCATGTTTCAGTCATGTTTGAAACTCAGAAGCAAGTGCTTTTGAAAACTGTACGCTCCGGCTGACCGCTTGCATAAGGCAGGCTGTAGAGTTTCACCCACTAACTCCTGCACCAAACCCATAACTCATAAGCAAAATCTGGGTATTGAAAAAGCTGGCAGAAGATGCTTACGCATGTTACAGAGCTCGCAAACTGCCCTGCCCTTCCCTCTCCTCCCTCTCGCGTGTACACGCATTAAATGATGCACTGAACAGGTTTGGAAATGCTCTCTCCTGCAGTCCTGGCAAGCGGGACAGCCAGGATCTGGAGGCACCTACGGGAGGGACAGCTACCTGCTAATCCCCAGCCCTCTCCACGGGCAGTGGAGGAAACCTCACATCAGCACAGAAAGGGCAAAAGTTCAGATCAGATTGTTTATGGGATTTTATGGAGCTGGGAGCCAAGGATAGCTCAGCTAATCCAGAGGAAACTGTAGCAATGGCGTTAGAATGCATTTCACATGGGATCCATTCAGCGTGCATTCAGATGGACCAGTCTTTCTGTCTCCATTTTTTTAGCCATGAAATATTTTTCTTTGCGCTCCTGTCTGCCAGCCACACCGAGCCAAACTCCAAGATAGGCTGTTTTAAGAAAAAAAGAAAAAAAAAACCCGCTTGTCATTTGACCTGCCAATGGGTTAGCAGGGCTTCAGGGCGGCTCGCAAGAACACCAGTGTCAGGCGCTGGTCTGGCCCCTGGCTGCTGCCAGCCAGCCTCTGCTCCCGCCTGCTTCAACAACCATTGCTTTTTTCTGAGCCACGGCATGGCACTTGCTGAGTCAAAGCCCTGGTGAGGACCCTAGCTAAAAGTGCAGCTAAAAGGCCACGTGGGGAAGGCAGGAAAGCAGCAGCTTCACTGTGCCCTGCTGCTCCTCAACACCCAAACCTGTGCCGGCTTCATGGGCTGTCTCAGCCCTGGATCATCCTCCTGAGTCTCCAACGTCCCATGTAGAGTCTCAGCGTGAGCCCCATGTGGGAATAAGGTTTTCCTTTTAGGTGCAGTGAGACCACCATATTAAGCTGTTCATTGCTGATCTTGGCTCTGTTCTCACGTCCTGAGCCACAGACCCCGTTCGTCTGCAGAAGAGGTGACCTGGGCCAGCTCCTTCACTGTCAGCCCTTTCCTTCCAACCCTGGCAGGCTCTCACATGCTCCAGATTAGCCCAGCTGTGACCTGTCCCTTCTGGAAGCAGCTTTCCTCTCCTTGGGGACTAAATCTTGATGTTTGAAACAAACCTGTCAAGGAGTTAGCATGGAGCAGCCCCACGCTGTTCACCCCTTTCATGCTTGCAGGGCTGCTCCAACAGGGTGTGCGTGGGGAGAAGCTCTGTGATGCCTGGATGATCCAGAGCTGGGAAGGACCTTCTATCCCTGCAGGGTGTTTTGGCATCGTCCCACAGGGCAGTGAGCCTTCCTGGACCACTATGGTTCATTAAGGTGAGCTGACATGAACCGACCCATCGGGTCCCGGGGCTTCTTTTCCCCCCAGTTACAGAGCACTGTCTGACTTTGTCTGCATTATTTGCTCCTTGGAAGCACAAACTGCAGCTGTGTCTTGCAAAGTCAACCCCTGCCTTTGGGTGATCAAGCAAGTTGGGTAGCATTTCAACTCTGAATATCTGTGGTCACATCCTGTGCACCCTGTCATGGGGTGCAAAGCTCCTGCATGCTTCCTCATAAGATTTTCCTGCCCATGTGGTCAATCCAACCATGTACTGGGTACCTCCTCTTGATGGGGGCTATCTTGGATGCTCTCTGGGGCCTGGTGCTCCAGGTCTGGACATGTTGAATGGAGAGAGGATGGGGTTTTGCAGAGCAAGGTGGGAAGTATGTGCTGTTAGTTTTACTCTGGGTGTAAAAGCAATCCCTGGCAGGAGGGTGCTCAGATATTACCATCAAATCAGCACTACCTGCAATGCCAGAACAAGGATATGTCCAGGAAAATTTAAAAGCCCCAAACCCCAAAATGGTAAAACAAAATACAGAACTTAATAATCAGGTGGAAATTGCATCCAGCCCAAAGCATCGCTGGAGGTAAGAGATAGTGCTCAACAGGAGCAAGAATGGCAGGGGCTGCTTGAACACTTAACAGCGTTCATCTGTAGGGCATGAGATAAGCATGTTGTGCCTGTGACAAAGAAGAGATGCTGTTCATGGGTTTATTGATTTGTCTTTAAAAATGGTTTTGCACCTCACTCCATAGAGGCCACATTTCAAGGGAGTCATGGGAGCTCCATAGTCAGCCTTCGCCCATGTGTGCATCTGTGTAGCTGGCACTAGCACTGGAAGTGTCTCCCTTTTTCTTTGCATCAAAGCCCGCAGGAAGGAGAGGTGCTGCCTTTTGCAGCCCACGCTCTTTGCTGTGCCTTGCTGCAAGCTGGCTTAGGCATAAAGGGCTTCCCAGGTATAAGTGTGGGCCAGCACAGCCTCACACTTGTCCTCAGGCTATTGTTCCCCATGTGCCATCTGGAAGCCTGGCAGTTGGGTGAGAGCTGGTGGGTCCACCCACAGCTAGGAGATGGGTATGGCTGTGCCATAACCTGCTGGGTGCTGCTCCCTGCCCTGCCTCCCACCCTTGGGTGCTGTGCAGCCGGCATGCCCAGCACCCTTGGGCCATGCTGTCCTGCAGCCCCTCAGTGCCGGTGGCCATAGAGGGACCGATGTTGCCATCTGCTGGCTTAGCTGCACAGGAGCAGCAAGAGCTTTGTTCAACCCTCTTGGAAGTGGCCCATCAGGAGCGTGTACAGACCCTGCTCCCACACCGTGCTGCGGGCACATTGCCCACACCATGAACCCAGCCCTTGGCCTTATGGTAGCCTCTGCCAATTGGCAGGTGTTTCAGGGGACAGAATGGGTGGCCCATTCCCACTTAGGCTGTGCTGCTCCCTGCCCCTTCCCGCACTGCCCAAGAGAGAGGGTTTCCCTCCTGCTCTCCCGGCGAGGTCTGAAGTGTTGGCCTCTGGCACAACACGTTCTGGGAGAACCCACAAGGCTCTTACTAAGGGAGCTCCTTCCCATTAAAGACAAACATTTCCACCACTGATTATCACTATCAGGTGCTTATTCCTCCTCCGGGCTTGTCTTTATTTCCTTTCTCTTTTGAGTTCTTGGCAAGTACGCCCAGGCTGGCAACATATCGCTGCTGTAGCAAGCACACCAGGAGCACAGCACCCTGCACATCTCACCTGACCAGTTCCCCCAGCAATGGCCAGGGTCAGGAGCTGCAGGACCACCAGCTCCAGCCCAGGTCCCCCAGCTAGCCCTGCAAAATTGCTGCTTTGCCTGCAGGAGCAATGGGGCTGAGCTGGTGTAACCAGTGACAGCTTGCTCGAGCATTGCTCATGGGGATGAGGTTACTTCTGTAAATCTGTTATCTTTTTTGGCAATTAGCACCAGTTAGGAGCCCTGGGAATACATGCAGCAAATAGCAGGAAGCCCAGTTAAGCACATCTCTCTGCTTATCTACGCCCAGTTAAACAAGTCTCCTGTGGCACAGCCCTGCAGCTGGTAGCACAACTCATAAATGCTCCAAGGATGATCTCTAGTGCTGGGATTGCTTTTCTTTGCAGTGTGTAGACCCAGAGATTTCCATTTAATGTGCCTACATTCTGAGGCAGAGGCAGAAGTCGGGGGGCTTACCCCAGCCTGGTTGCAGGTCAAATGGAGGAGCCCCCAGAGTCCTTGCATTGCCTGGATACCCCACAGCGAGCTGCACTGATGGCTTGCCCTGCCCGGGGGCTGTGCTGCATCTTGCTCTGGGTAGAAGCCCTGTGCAAAGGCCAGGCTCAGCGGCTGGGCTTGACCACACATGTCGAGCTCAGGATGGGGAGTGAGCAAGACGCTGTTTTCTCTGGCCCAGGAAGACAGCAATGTGTGTTTGTTTTCCATGCTATCTCTTGCACAGCGTTTGTTTTGCTTGTCGAGAGTTTCAGGAGATAAAATGACCTAAAGGGAGATTATTTTATCCTAATTTAAGCTGTCCATTTATCACTGACTTCTGCTTGTCTGCGCCAGGCTGACAGCTTGCCCTGAGTCCCTGGGGAAACTTCAGCTAGAAAGTGAGAACTGGGGGGGGGGGGGGGGGGGAAGAGGAGTTGCTGCAGTCTCACATCTAATCTTTGCTTACAATAGCAACTACAATCTGCTCCCCTGTCCCCCCATGTTGTATTAGCTCCCATCACTACGGACTGGCTTGGCTTCCCAGGGGACTCCCCTATCTAACTGGTGCCCGGGGTTGTTTTTGTCATGCTGCAGGCTGGTGGAAGAGTTCATGCTGCTTGCAAACATGGCCGTGGCCCATCAGATCTACCGGTCCTTTCCTGAGCAGGCCCTGCTTCGCCGCCACCCACCACCCCAGACCAAGCTGCTGAAAGACCTCATGGAATTTTGCAACCAAGTCGGCCTCGACATCGACTTCAGCAGTGCGGGGACCCTGCACGTGAGTGCACTGGCCCAGCGGGGAGCAGGGCCACGGGGGAGAACAGTGGGCAGCTACATGATAGTACGTTTGCAGCAGCATGTGGTTTATTCCCTGCCTCCCTCTGCTCAAGCAGACCTGACAGCTCTCCCATGCAGAACAAAACTCCTCCCTCATCACTTGCTTTTGACCTCACCAGTGCTGGGCACAGGTGGCCCAGCCTGTCCCAGTCAGCTGATATTGTGCAAAGATCTTAGAGCAGGGTGAGGAGGACCTTGCAGGTGACCCCAGTGCTGCCCTCTCTGCAATGGGAAGGATGTTTCAGTGCAGGGACACTCACTGGGACACCCACATTTCCTTTCTCTCCCTCCTCTGCAGGTCCTGGGCAGGGCACTTGCTCTGTACCACAGGAAAAGTAGCTCTGCAAGGGAGTGTTTCTGTCTGGTCTGCTGAAGGTCTCAGGGGGCAGGGTGGGGAGTGGGAACTGGGAAGGACTGGAGAGCGGTGCTGGGAAAGGTCAGATGCAGCGAGTGCAAGGGGTATCCAACCGATCCTCCACTGAGCATGTCCTGAGGCTGAACTCCAGCTGAACAGCACGGTGCAGGTTCCAGGATTCTCTTTACTTGCCACAACCGGACTGTGGATAATCCTCTGTTAATCCCATCCCTCCAGGCCTCCCACACACCCCTCTGTCGTCTGGGACTGCTTTTCTCACTTGCTAGCTGCACTGAGGCTATGTCAGCAGATGCCGGGCTGCACAGTCAGCTCCTCTTCCGCACTTTGAACCCTCCGGCCCTTCATTGCCGCTAGCCCCAGGCAGTGACCTCCTGTATCCACATCTCCCCAGAGTCCCATTGGCCCATGCGTTGAAGCTCTCAGTAGCTGGATGGGAGCCAGGCACAAGTCAGGAGAGAGGTTACAGGTGCTCTCATACCCTGCATGTCTGGGTACAGAGCCAGTGGTCCCTGTGCCCCAGGTCTTCCCTGCCATTGACCTTGGGAGGTGGGTCAGCACTCAGAAGATTTTGGGGTAGCTGGGACCAAAGCAAAACCCAAATTCACGTGCGCTTTTTTGTTTACGAGGAAATTTGCACGGAAAGGAGGAATTTGGCTCTGACGAGCTGCTGTTTCGCCCAGTAAGTTCTGCCTGGGTCCCCCTACCACCATAGCTTGCCAACACTGAATGCTCTCTCTCTTTTCTCCTCCAGAAAAGCTTAAATGAAACATTTGGTGCTGACATATACTCTGAAGCCAGGAAAGAAGTGCTGACCAACATGTTCTCCAGGCCCATGCAGGTGAGAACAGCACTGTGCTGTCAGACAAGTCTGGCCATAGCTGTCTGCTGTGGCTCCATCTTCAACCCTTGTCCCTCTGCATTACTGTAGCTGGTTGATACATAGAGGGAGAGCGAATGGACACTGAACATGGTGCTGCGGGGCTGCCAGCAGCTTCCCCCAGTGCTTCCAGTCCCATGCAGCTGGCAGCATGTCCCCTGGGCAACAGAGCTTCACTGGTTGGCAGGGTCAGTCTGAGCCTTTCCTCGTCCCCTATAGTGTCCCTGTTATTACTGGTTGGGATGTTTCACCCTTGAAGTTGCATGTGGGATGTTAGCAGACTCACAAGGACCCAGCTGAAGAGCTGGTGGTGGGCTCCATGTTCATGTTTGTACCATTTCTTCACGTCATGGCATCCCAACTGGTCCAAAGAAGGAATCAAGAGGGAGAGTGATATAGGGGTGTGGGACTGAACTTAAAGCACAATATGGTACCCGGACACAAGCTCTAAGAAGCAGGGAAGCTCTGGAAACCAATTGGTCTCCCTCCAGACCAAGAGACCTTCTGTGAAGGACTCTGCGATGGAGGCCTGTGGTGCTCACACGGATTGTCATGTTTGGTGCGTCTGCAGCTCAGGACACTTATTTGGGTGCTCATCACCATCAAAAAATAGTTTTTGTGAAGCATCTGCCTTTTTACATTTGCAGCTGGGCATAGCACAGCCTCTTCTGAGGGTAGTTCTACCGCACAGGGAGAAGGGGCATGTTCCTGAAATGGTCTCTCTGCCGTGGCCTGCTTATCACTGCAGGAATGAATCGTCTTCCCAACATCACTCATTTGATTGTCACTCTTCTAATTAACTTATTTGCTTCATTTACTCATTAGCAGTTGCCTGAAGTCCTGCTGTACTTTAGTGACTTAATGCTTAGTGGGATTGGGGACTGAAGCCATTCAGTAAATCACCCCCTCGTGTATGTGTCCAGTTTAGGAGTCCTGCTTTGTAAAGCTCAGGGAGTGTCCTCTGGAGCTGGATGTGTTGTCCCAGATCCCATGTCCTGCTTTGGCTTGTCCTAGTCCATTCTGTCACATCTTCCTTTTCTGTTGGAAGGTGGTAAGAGGTGAATGTGCTGGTGACATGCATTGCCTGGGGTCCCTCTCTGGTCCTGCTGACAGTGGTGCAAGCCTGGGCTTTCCCAGCAGCAACACTTGGAGCAAGCCTGGCTGTGGGCTGGGAGGGATGAGTAAGGAGAAGGCAATGTGGCACCAAGGAGGAGATGAGCTTTTTGGGACCCACTGACTTGATGAAATCTTGCTTCTGTGGTCTCCTGAGGCTGTGGTCTGAGAAGTGGTGGGTGTACTTTGAGATACCTCCCAGTAGCTCTTGTTAAGATTTAGCCCTGATATTCACAGGGCTATTAGATCCATACACAAAGGAGATATCAAGGTTTTGGGGATGAAGTCTTCTGCAGAGTAGATACCAGACAGAGTCTGGGGAAGAAGAAAGAGGAACTTCTAAAGGAAATATTCCATGAGACATAATCTTGGCAGGAACTAGACTCATTTCATCATCAGAAGACCAAGGTGCCCGTATGTTCAGGTGTGCTGTGCAGTCTACTCAGGCCTGGCAAGCCTGCTGTCTGACACACTCCCATAATAGGCAAAACCCAGTTTACAGCTGAGCCCATCGGCTCTGCAGGGCAGCCTGTATCTAGATGGTGAGCGCTGTTCCCATCTGCTGGTATTCCCTTCTGCCGGTGTTCCCTGGCAGGATGGTATTGCCAAATGTAATGGGGTGCTCTCGTTATAGGAAGTGGCGCATGAGCCAGAAGCAGCAGAAATATGTCTTGATCCTGGGGTGAGCTTATGCAGTTGGCCATTTGCTGAATTGTTGCCCAAAGCCATCAGCCAAGTGAGCAGATGCTCCCCTCCTGTCTTTAGGGCCACTTTCCAATATGACCCAGGGTGTGCTCACACTGGTGGATCCGGATGACCTCCAGCCCATAAGGAAGGACCACAGCACTGCAGGGGTGAGAGACATCAGTGTTGTTCTCTGTGCCCTCTGGTCCCTGACCACACTCACTGCCCGGTGGACTTCCCAAAATCCTGAGCAGTTCAGATTCCCACCGTTGTTCCTGCTGCTAAATGCAGAGGATGGGTAGTGCAAAGCTGTGTCAGTGCCCCTTGGAAAGGGCTCCCTGGGAGGATGATTTTTTGCTGTCTGCCATCAGTATTAGAGCAGATGGAAGAATCAGCCCCATCCTGCCCATGTCCCCTAATGTCACGGTCCCTCATGCGGGAGAGAACAGATCTGACTATTGGCAGCTGCGGAGCACAGCCACTCAGGGGCCTATGCTGGTGTCGAGGGCTGGGCCATCACTCTGACAGATGGTGTGATGAGGCTGTCTGGTCAGGGCACTGAGGAGTCACTCATATCCCTGCACACATCTCAGCTCCCAGTGATAAAGCTGGTGTTTCAGGGACGAGGCTGCAGTTAAATAAGCCAAAGCAAGCTGCCCACAGGTTTAACTCATGGTCACGCCAAGCCTGTGTCTTCCATCTTCACTGCATGCTGGTGGTCAAGACATCAGCCTCTTGGAGGAGGAGTGAGACGGGAAGCAACTGGTAATGCGTGTGTCTGGGGGAGCACCTGGATTGCCATGCCAGGAGCCTTGTAACAGATGAAGGAGCAGTGTCATACCATTTTTCAGGGGCTCAGTCACTCAGGGATTCAATCTGTCCATGAGAGCAAAGCTGCCCTTGCTTGGCTCGGGCTGATTTATTTCCAGGCTCCTTGTGGTTCTCTGGGGATTGCAGCAAACCTTGGGGATTTGAGACCACTTGTGAGTCAAATCTGTAAAGAGAAAACATCTGCTTTATGCCAGGCTGATGTCACTGGGTAGCGCAGTCATGGTGGCGAGGATGGATATCAGATACATGTCGGACTGGGCTTCCCGCAGTGTGAAACCTTACCACAGCCCAGAGGAGTATTTCTGCTGTGATACCCAAGCTGATGCCAGCATCAGTGAGTTTCATGAGCTGCCAAAAGGGTGTCAAAAAGGGTGCTGGACCCAGTAACAGCTGGGTTTGGCCGGCACATTCATTAGGAAGAAGCACCCCAGGCAACAGCAAGCAGCATGGGACCTTCAGCATCTTTTCTAACTTGAAACAAGGCAGAGGTTGCTCTGCATTGCTGGGCATAGGGAAGAGATGAGCCCTTCCCAGTGGCTTTCTCATAGCAGGGATTTTGACCCATGCTCTGCTCTTTACCTGCCTGGCATTTCAGGGACATTCCTCCCTTCTGTCCAGAAGCCTGGCATAAGTGCCTATAAACCCCCTGTAATTTCATGCTATTTGTCTGCACAAGGGTACTCATCTTCTCCTGCAGCAGCCTCCAGTGCTCGGCTTTGTCTCCCTGCCCAACTGCGCAGAGCCTTGTTCGGTGGGAGCTGAGCTAATTGAGTGGGGACCGTACTTCATGGAGTCCATCAGAAACAATTTAATTCTGGGTTGTGGAAATTGGCAGCCGCCACAGCGCCTATCCCAGCTCTTGGGTCTCATAATAAGGCCGGGACTGATGCTGCTTTTTTTAACCTGCTCTATTTACTTGCCCGGATCAGTGCATTGCTGCTCAGCAGGAGCTGGCTGTGCCGCTGGGCTGGAGAGTGGAGGATACAGCTGCTCAAACTGTGGATCCCAGGACAGCTCTGTAATCAGAGCTGGCTACTCCTGTTTTTTTTAAATCACTTGCTCTTATTTTTTAGCGGGTTCATTCAATCGCCACTGTGCTGTGACCCTGCCGCAACCCCCCTGACCCACTCAGCCTCCCCTCCCTGCCTGGGCTCAGCCCCCATTGTTTTCCCAGACCTGAGGGCTGTTTTTTCACAGATGTAAAAATAAAAGCTGTAACATGTGGGATAACAGAGGTGGTGCAGCCAGGAGAGGTTCCCAATGAAGAGGCTGCTGGGCAGCACAGTGCTGCCACAACCCCAGTGTTGGCTTAGACAGGCAGTCCAGCCACTCAGCTTCCCAGCTGTTGTAGTGGGATGGAGCAGCGGGGACCACAGTGGGGCTGTCTCCTCCTCCTCGGTGAACGGAGAAGCCACTCATCCCAGCCCCCCATGCTCTCCAAACAGGCGCAGTGGTGTGCGGAGCCTACAGACAGACCCAGAACCAAAGAGCCTGCATAGGAGCAACTCTGTGAGACCCCTTGTTGGGAGAGCATCTGTGGTGGGCACGGGACAGGTTGGGCTCTCCCCTTGAAGACAGGGGGATGGTGAATGAGTCCCAGGGCCTGAGCAGAAGCAAGATACTACTTAAACACATATGACACAAACATTGGTGCAATCCTTGGGGCTAGGCAGGGTCGGCTGGCAGCCAGCAGCTCCTTGCAGTGGCCTTGCCCCATTTGTTCTGTGTTCAGTTCCTGCAGTGCCTGTCTTGTCCCTCCACAGCCTGAACTGAGCAGCAAGTGAAGGACCATCAGCTGCTGGAGCTCTGTCTCACAGACACAAACCCCTCCCACCTTGTGCAGGGTCCTGCCACCAGCCTTGCTCACACCATTCTTTTTCTTCTCACCCCTTTCAGATGGCTCTCTACTTCTGCACCGGCATCCTGGAAGATGAGACCCTCTTTCATCACTACGCCCTGAACGTGCCATTCTACACGCACTTCACCTCGCCCATCCGCCGCTATGCGGACATCATCGTGCACCGTCTCCTCTCTGCCTCACTCGGTGGGTGCCACCTGGCCACTTGCAGAGCAGCTCTGGGTACTGTGAGGGGAGGGGGTGGCTGTGCCCTGCACAGGCAGGACTCCTGAGTTCTGGCCTCACCTGCCACAAGTGCTGGGTGCTTGGAGTCTGTGTCCCATGGAGCAGCTCCCTGGCACGTGGGTGCCCCCAAATAACAGGGACACAGAGGTGGGCTGGGCATCTGGGTCCAGGGTGCCACAACATGGCTCTGGAGCAGGAGGGAGCGTGGGCACGTCATTGTCACTGGCCCCCTTCCCAGGTGCCAGCTCCCCCATCAAGATGGAGAAAGGGGCCATCCAGAGACAGGCAGATCACTGCAATGACCGGAAGATGGCTTCTAAGAGGGTGCAGGAGCTCAGTGCTGACCTCTTCTTCACCATCTTCGTCAGGGTAAGACTATATTGCCCCAAGGCAGCTCTGGATTTCCCCATGAAGGCTCAGACTAGATGCCATGGGGCAGAGGCCTGTGTGGTTGCCCAGCTGGTCTTGGGGAAGGCAAACAGTGAGGAGACGCACTGAGCAACCACCACTGCCAGAGCTCCAGGACCTGGAGATGCTGGCTCCCCTTGGGGACAGCTGGATGGGGGATGCCAGTGTAGTGAGAGCCCTGCCTCTTGTCAGGAGTGCGGCCCTTTGGAGTCAGAGGCCATGGTGATGGGTGTCCTGAATGAGGCCTTTGATGTCCTGGTGCTGAAGTTTGGAGTCCAGAAGCGCATCTACTGCAATGTAAGTACCTCACCAGTGTGAGATAGTGCCAATGCTGCCTCACCAGAGAGGGCACCAGGGCAGCCTGGCATTGTTGGAGGCAGTGACTGCCCTGGTGCCCTTCTGTGCCAGTCCTGCAGCCAGCAGAGCTGTGCCCTAGCCAGGCTGGCCAGAGGGGAAGGAGCTTTCATGGGGTTTCCCCTCCATCCCTTGACCCTGGGCAGGCACGAGGGGCTGGGGAGGGCTGGAACAGCCCAGGCTCTGAGGACCAGCTTCTCCCTGCTACATGCCGATGGGGATCTAGTCTAGGCAAAAAGGAATAAAGACAGATTCAGGGGGACAGACATCAACATGGAGCTGAATCAAGGAAAGGGCGCGAGGCTAGTTTTCATTTCATTTAATCAGACGGTATATCTGGGGCTGTGACAGCACCACTGTAGGCCAGCACCTGCGGTTAGTGACAGCATCTTCTCTTAATAACCTGGTTATATGGCTGGCAATGACATCTTTAAACAGGACATATAGTGTGATATATAGGCTGTTTGTGTATCACTGCAGCCCCTGATTTACTGGCTATGCTCCAGCTCATGGGCTGCTGCATCCCGGTTGTTAAAGAGCTGCAGAGGCAGCATGCCGGGCAAAAGCAGCATTGTCCCCATCCGCAGGTGAAGCAGAGGGGGAGGGCTGAGTGGGGGGATGTTGTCAGGGCCAGAGGCTGTTCCCAACACTCTCTCTGCCTGCAGGCACTGCCCTTGCTGGGCTTCCACTTCCAAAAGGTGGGGAGGAAGCCAGAGCTGACGCTTATGTGGGAGCCAGAGAAGCCAGAGCAGGAATCTTTGCCCCAGGTAAGACCCCACCAAAGAAGGACGATGCACTCACAACACCACAGGGCTGGTGTGAAGGGTGTTTGCAACATGTGGATCCCATGATCTCTGCAGGGACAGATCTGGGAGGTAGGACTGCCTTGCAGGCTATCAGGTCCTGCTGTCCCTCTGTGTCTCCTCCCCAGCAAGTCTGACCTCAGCCTCAACCTCCTCTGACATCCAGTCCTGCTTCATCCCATCACTGCCCCTGCATCTGACCCCTCCACAGCCTTCAGAATCTACCCTGCCTGCTCTGTGCCCTGCCTCCCTATTCAGTTTCCTCCAGGAATTGAATTAACATGCTGTTTACTTTCTTCTTCCAGATCATCAATTAAGATGTTAAGTAAGATCAGGCCTAAGGCAGCGCCTGTCTAGACCCTTCCCCCCCATCTGGCGTTCCTTGCCCTCTCACTGGCATGGCCCTTCCTTCAGGTTTCCATCCCTGTGACAGGGTTGAGACCACATTAGCAGGAATTTTTAAAGTCAGACTTCCTGAGATGCAGTATCAAATGGTTTAACAGCATCTAGAAATCTCCCTCTTGTGTCCCTGTCATCTATTAACTTGGTAACTCAATCAAAGGGAGCAATCGCATTTGTCTGGCTTGATTAAGTGGTGCTTCTTTGCCAACTTTTGTCTGGCGTCGCTATAAAATTACAGCTGTGTTGACTGCTGTGATCCCTGTCTGCTGCCTGGGTGGGGATGGAGGGCTGTATCCCAACCTCTCCCTGCACTACTCCGGGGACTCTGCGCTTGACCCCCATTTCCAGCCAAGCCCAGCACAACCCAACCTTGTCTCCCTAGGGTTGAATGAAAAGAACTCCAATACAGGGCTGGGCTGACCCTCCCAGCTGGTATGATGATTGTCCTGGGGAGTCTTTTCCTTCCTAGGGGAGATGTTCTAGGCAGAGGCAGCTGAGCTCCCTGGCTGCTGCAGGCATTTCTGCAGGCCTCCTTCTCTTTGAAGCTGAGCTTTCCTTAGCTTGGCTCAGAGAAGCTCCCTGGATGCAGCCTGAAGTGGCCTGGGTTCCTCCTTTCCTACAGGAGTGGGTATCACTTACATTCTATCAGGGGCCCACATGAAAAATGATGCCCCACCATGTGCAGGGCCCATTTTCGTTAAGCACTCAGCAGTAGAGAAAACTTGTCGATGAACCCTTCACGCCTTCTAAGAAAACACCAGAGCCCTCCCCTGGGAGCAGGGTCTGAGCTGTCTTCCAAGCCAGCACATCCCTGAGTTGATAAATCTCCAGCCCTGGGATGAGCTGGATCCCTGGGAGCCATGCTGAACCTTGGGACATGTCACCTGCCCACCCTGCGGCACTGAGCCCTCCCAGCTCTCTGCCTGTCCCCAGTGCTTGACCTCCACTTCCCAGTTTGGCTTAGCCTATCCAGGCAGCAGGAATGTCAGGGAGGCTGTTTGCGAGAAGCTGTGCAGGGGTCTGGGTTGGCCGGCCCTGCCACAGAGGGCAGGTATTGCCCCCATCTCTTCCTGATCTCCAGGCAATGGCCAGGACCTCAGTAGGCATTAACTCAGGGCTTGAGTATGAAGTGGATCTATGACTCAGGGGATTTGATGTGAAATCATGCTGTTCCCCAGCAGTTCAGCAAAGGGATGAGGGAAGGTTGCTAAGGGAGAGCCCTGATAATCCCCATCTGAATCCCCCAGACATGGGGGGCTACCCCATGGCCACTGCCCCATGCGCTCCTGCCAGCCAGGGCAGGCAAGAGGTTGGTGCTAGATAGCCGGCAGCTATCTGGGCAGCCGTCTGCAAAAGGATTTCCCTGTGGTTTGCTCTTCACTGGCCACTTTGATACGTTTAACTCTCAATGAGATTTTCCTGCTCTGAATGATTAATCTGGAAAGGCTGGCACTGGATGAGCTGGGAGGGGTTTGACAAGGTTACACCGGCGGCTTCATGCCTGCTCCTCCTGCAGGCCAGCCCTGCTTAAGTGCAGGGCTTGGGGAGAGCAAGTGAAGTCCCTAAATTCCCTAAATGCCTGGCCACAGCCCCGGGGCATTCCCTTCCTGGTGTCCCAGCCAGCCCCTTAACTGTGCCTCGTAAATAGACCTGGCTGAGGCTTTGTGCTCCCAATCCACACAATTGCACAAAGAAGGAGTCAGAGGAGGTGGCAGCACATTTCTGCACAGGAGGGATTGATTTTCTGGGGTCTTTATTCCCTTGCATCTCTCTCATCCATCGTGCTCCTTTCCTGGGTCTTCTCTTGCTATGCTGGGAAGGGGGGGTCATTCCCTCCTTGCAGGGTGCTGAGAAAATGCTCAGCATCATGTGGAGTCCCTTCTGGCCACAGCTCACCGCTGGCGCGTGGCCAAGTTGCTTCATTAAGGGATGATGTGCGTTCTCCAGCTGGAGAAGGGAGACGTAGACAGGCTTTAGGGGAGGTTGGGACCCAAAGCCAAAGGCACAGTCACCCATCGTCCTTCCCAGACTGTGTGGAGAGCAAGGCCTGATCAGGCTGGAATAGGTGAGGATGTTTTGGAAGGCTCATTTGGGTTGGCTTGGGTTCCCTGGCTGGCTTCACAGCCCAGTGGTGTTGCCCCTGAAGATGCTGCATTTAGCCCCAACCCCAGGAGCACCCTGGACTCCAGCAGAGCTATCTGAAGCCATCCTGACCCATTCCCCATCTCCTGATGGGTGCCGCAGTGGAGGCAGCAAAAGCCAGCACAGCTCTAAGCAAATCCTGGTCTGATGCCAAGCCACCTGAAAAAACCGCTTCTCTCTGTCTTTCTCTCCCTCGCTGAAGGTGATCACCATTTTTACGCTGGTGGAGGTCACACTGACATCAGACGGTGTCCCACTCAAGTACAGCGCCCTGCTCAAGAGGCCAAGCTCGGAGAAGTGAGCACCCTGGGCTGCACGTGCTCCCTGCTGCCGACGCTCACTCACCTCCCACACCCTGCACTGGCACCCTCTGGGGACAGAGGGGACACACGAGAAGTTTGGGGATTTCCGTTTTAAAACTGATGCCATTTTATTTCTGGTTTTGATTTTAACTCTGCCTGGGAACAGGGCTCAGGGCTTGAGCCTGCCCCAAGCAGAGCATTTCTACTCTTGGATATTTTTAGCTTGATGCTTCTTTTTTTTTTTAAAGGCAGTGGTGTCTGTCCCCAGCCACCTCGGGTGCCCATGGTGAGGGCTGAGCAGGGACACATGTCCCTGGGAGCGGAGAGGGGCTGGCTCCACCGTCCCGGGTGGGATGCAGTGGGATGCAGCTGTGGGGCCATGCAGGGTTTCTTGCAGGGTTGTGTCATGCAATAAAAGCCGCGTCAGCAGCCACGTGGGGGGCTCGCGCAGGTTTTATTTTGTCTTCTTTGCATTCTCCCAGTCAGGAATCCCAGCAGTAACTCATCTCCCAGGCAGTCCCCGCCTGATGCTTCCCGGGCATTGTGAAATCCAAGCAGCCTCGCCACCTCCCCCAGCCTCAGCACGTGCTCATCTGGAGGTCGTGGGGGATCGGGTGGAGGTGTGCTTCTGGCTCCTGCTCCGGCCTCTGGCGGCTCATCCCTCAGTCTGAGCCGTCACTGGGCATCACCAGGTGTCTGCTCCAGCCCCTCACACCCTGGCCTCCAGTCTCACTCCACTCAGGGACCCTGCAGCACCACATCCTCTCTTCTCCCTGCTGCTCAAGACAGCATCCAGCCCCTTGTGCTGGCCCTTCTGTACCCGGCACCTCTGCCTGCTCTCCATCCCCGTATCCCCCACCCACACCATGCAGGATGTCCCCAACGGCATGGGCTGCTCTGGCAGCCTCCACTTCATCACCCCCAGAGGCACGGGCAGGCATGAGCAGAGGGATTGATGTCTGGCAAGGAGTGGATCCATTGTGCCAGGCAGGGAGGGGGCCCTGCTTCACTCTGCCTCATGGGTGCTAGCAAATGTGGCCCTGGCATGGATAATCTGCCCTTTGCAGGAGCCGGCCAAACCGGGGCTGCCTGGCTTAGCATGGGGGATCTGGCCCAGGGGTGGGTCAGGGCTGGGTACCACATGCCCCCCAGGAGCTGGCGAGCCGTGAAAGCCATCAGGATCACCTGCAGTCCCCAGGGATTGCGCTGCTGGTGGCGTCCTATCAGATGGCCTGGGGCATCCATGTGTGGATGTCACCTTCGGATGTGGGAGTGGGTGGGAGCAGCTTGTTCCTCCTTGGGTCTCCCTCTCCTCATTGGGTGCTGGTGACTCAGGGCTGTTCCCTGCCCGCAGGAGGTACCTCGCTGTGCAGATGCACTGGCAAGGGCTGCCCCAGGGCATGACACGCAGCGTGTGACCATGTCCCCTGGGAGAGGGGACCTGAGGATACTGACACCAAAGGCAAGATGTCTTCCCCATACCCCTCAGCCCAGTGTCCCCCTCCTCAGGTTTGTTTCAGGAGAAACAAGGCCAATCCAGCCCAGCCCAGCTTAGCCTGTCTGCAAAAACAGCACTTTGCCCTGTGCCCTCCCTGCTGCTCCCCGGGGTCCCACAGGCAGCCATCACCGTGGGAGTTAGGGGCCCCGTGGTGCCCTGGTCCCCAGGGATGGGCTGGAGGTCCTCTCTCACAGGTGTGGGGGAGGGATGGGCCGAGGGAGGGCTGGGGGCACTGTGAGGGCCCTGGGCTGAGCTGGAAGATAGTTCCTGAGTGTTATCAGCCCATCGTCTCAGCCGGGGCGGGGCTCAGCCCTCCGGCAGGACAGGAAAGGGCCATAAAGGGCTGTCCCCCTGCCTTGGAAGCAGGCGACATTCAGGGAGGGAGCTGGGGTGAGCAGCATGGGGTGGCCACTCTCCTCTGGGACCTGCCTTCTCCTCTGCCTCCTCGCCCGGCTAGCCACTGCAGCCTCAGGTGACAGCTCAAGCGGGGACATGTGGGGCAGCAGGGTGTGAGCCCTTGCTGGGGGGGTGCTGGGGTGGGTGCCACTTCTCTGGGGGTCTCCAGGGACCCTGTCACCTCCCCATGGGATACCAGTGAGGGCAAACCCTCCCACCACCTCGGGAGCTTGGGGTGGTTTGAGACCCCAAACTTTGAATGCGTTTGTCTCAGCCCCCACCAAAGCAGGCTCCGTCCCTGCTGCTGAGAGGCACAAGGTTCTTCCCTGCCAAACTGTGCCTCAGTTTCCCCTTCTGCAGGTGGGCTCTGGGCAATGCTGGGGTTGCCAAAGGCTGGGCTGATCCCCAAAGGGCTCCTGGCCCCACCAAGGCTCCAACAGAGGTGGCTCAGAGCAGCTAAATTCACCTTGAGTTGAGATGCCCACCCTGGTCCCAGGGGGCGTGTTATCCCCTCAGGGTACCCAGTGCCCCCACATGCCCCCAGCTCTGCTCTCACCTCCAGACGCTGAGAAGACCTTGGACTACTGGAACAAAGGGGCCAGGAGGAGGCTGGAGTTGGCCCTGGCCTTGCAGCCGGCAGCACAGCGGGCCAAAAACATCATCCTCTTCATGGGTGATGGTGAGTCCCCTGGGTCCCAGCAATGCCCCACGGCTCCACAGCAGCCTGGGGACATGGGTGGTGAGATGGGGCTGGTGCAGGTCCCCTCCTCTCCAGCTGGCCCCGGGAAATGCCTGGAGAGGCTGCCCCACAGCTTTGCCATGCCTACAGGCATGGGGCTGCCCACGGTGTCAGCAGCTCGGATCTACAAGGGCCAGCTTGCCGGCGGCTTGGGCGAGGAGAGCGTCTTGGCCATGGAGACCTTTCCCCACGTGGCCCTGGCCAAGGTAACTCAGGCAGCACTGAAGGGCAGCCGCCCTGCTGCTGCTTGAAACTCCACTGGCCCCTGCTTGCTTCCAGACCTACACCATTGACCGGCAGGTGCCTGATAGCGCTGGCACAGGCACAGCATACCTCTGCGGGGTGAAGACCAATGCCAAGACACTGGGTCTGAGTGGGGCAGCCGTCTATGGCAAATGCCGCACCACCTTTGGCAACGAGGTGGACTCCATCCTGCACCGGGCCAGGCTGGCAGGTACAGGGCAGTGGGCAAGGCTGTTGGGAGAGCCTGGCACGGCACGGCCATCCCATGCTGTGCAGGGCTGAATGGGCTCCCCGTAAACCCTTGCCCGCGCTGCAGGCAAGTCGGTGGGCATTGTGACAACCACACGGGTGCAGCATGCATCCCCTGGGGCAGCCTATGCCCACTCGGCCAGCCGGAGCTGGTACGCCGATGCCAACATGCCTAAGGAGGCATTGCGGGATGGCTGTAAGGACATCGCCTATCAGATGGTGCACAATACGGACATCAACGTGAGTCGGGGAGCGGGCATGGGAGGGAGGGGTCACTGGGGACATTGGGACGGTCTGCTGGGCTGCAAGGCTGTGGCCGTGCCAGTGGCAGCTCCCCGCTCCCTGGCAGGTGATCCTGGGCGGCGGGCGGATGTACATGACCCCCAAGCAGACCCCAGACCCCGAGTACCCAGAAGACCCAGATCAGAACGGCATCAGGAAGGATGGCCTGGACTTGATTGCTGAATGGCTGAGTGACAAGCAGGTACCGCACTGAGGTGGAGGGGGTGAGACATCAGGCACAGGGCATGTGCCATTGGCACCGGCTCTGTTCTTACCCGCAGGATGCCCACTACGTCTGGGACAAGAAGGGCCTGGATGCAGTTGAGGATGACTCTGTGAGCCACCTGATGGGTAAGAGCATTACTGACTATGCCACTGGAAACACCATCTCCTCCTTCCCACTCTGGGGATGCTGGTGGGGACATGAAGCAGCCCCAGTGTGGACCCCCCTGCCCCACTCCCCCAGGCCTCTTCGAGCCTAAGGACATGAAGTACGAGCTGAATCGCAACACCTCCACGGACCCCTCCATCGTGGAGATGACAGAAAAGGCCATTCGCATCCTGCGCAAGAACCCCAATGGCTTCTTCCTCTTTGTGGAAGATGAGTAGCCCCAGGCGGGCAGCATGGCTGGGGCTGGGGTGGGATGCAAGTCCTGGGACAAGGCAGGTGTCCCAGGGGACCGGGGAGGGGGTGACAACCGTGTTCCTTGTGCAGGTGGCAGGATCGACCACGGCCACCATAGCGGCCGGGCCAAGCAGGCACTGATGGAGGCTGTCATGCTAGACCGGGCGGTGGCACGGGCAGGCGAGCTCACCTCCCCCTCTGACACCCTGACTGTGGTGACGGCCGATCACTCCCATGTCTTCACCTTTGGGGGCAACACGCTGCGTGGCACCTCCATCTTTGGTGGGTCCCAGGGAGGGGCAGTGAACATCCCTGTTCCCACCTCCTTTTGCTCCCGCTGGAGGCTGAGCCGGCCAAGGCAGGTAGCTGGGGAGATGTACCCAGCTGGGACAGGTGTGAGAGTGTCTTCCCTTGTGCCAGGGCTGGCCCCCAAGAAAGCCAAGGACAAGCGAGCCTACACCAGCATCCTCTACGGCAATGGGCCTGGCTACAGCATCCGTGACGGGGGCCGCCCGGCTGCCAGCCTCCCCGCTGCGGGTAGGAGCCTGCTGCAGATGGGGTGGGGGGTGCAGGGTGGCTGGGGGCAGCATCCCACAGGCATGGCCACTGGGACTGCATGGGGTCCTGATGCCACTGCATGGCTCGGGTGTCACTTGGGCAGGAATCGCCCTCATGCCAGGGTGATGGGAGCTGCCCCCCCCCATCCCTACAATGGGTAGGGGAGCCTGCTGGCCCCAGCCCATTTTCTCCTGCCTACCCTGCAGAGGACAAGGACTACAGGCAGCAGGCAGCCGTGCCCCTGGAGACGGAGACCCACAGTGGGGAGGACGTGGTGGTCCTGGCCCAGGGCCCCATGGCCCACCTCTTCCATGGGATACAGGAGCAGCACTACATCGCCCATGCCATGGCCTACGCCGCCTGCCTCGAGCCCTACACTGCTGAGCCCCAGTGCAGGGCAGCCCGCAGGGCCTCCCATGGCACGCAGTGCTCACCTGAGCCCCTGCTCACCCTTCTCACCCTCTGTGTGGCCACCCACTTGGTAGGGGGCTGAGAGACCCCGGCAAGCCCCACTTCAACCTGGGCTGCCCAGCTCACACTGAGCCATCCCCAGCTGCCCCATCAAGGGTCTTGGCAGCCAGGTTGCCACTGTGGCCAGGATCAAGGGATGCAATAAAGCATGGGTTGTTCATCTCCATCTGCCATGCTGGGGTCTGCAGCAGTGGTCACCTTCTTAAGGTAATGACCCATG
The DNA here is from genome assembly GCF_963921805.1 of Phalacrocorax carbo. Classification (NCBI taxonomy): domain Eukaryota; kingdom Metazoa; phylum Chordata; class Aves; order Suliformes; family Phalacrocoracidae; genus Phalacrocorax; species Phalacrocorax carbo. The sequence continues at coordinate 36,778,042 of NC_087519.1, read as the reverse complement.
TCTCAGTTTCCCCACGTGGTCATGGCTCCTATTTTCCCCACCCTGGGACCAGCACTGGAGGCATTGGGGTGAAGGAGGTGATGAAATGAGGGTGAGGGGAGGCCATGTCCCACCCCTACCTTTGCCAGGCTGGGGCACAGTACACAAGGCTGGTACTTCCTGGCAAGGGCTGAGCAAGGAGCAGAGTTTTAGTCCACATCAGTGGAATTATTGCTCAAGAAAGTGCTGGGCAGAGAGCAGGGCTGCTCAGTGCACGAGTGACCCCGGGTGTTCCCGATACCCCTGTTGTCCCAGGTCCAGTGCTCAGCACTGCCTGTGGTACTCTAGGCCAGGGCATCCCCCCTGCCTGGCACTACAGCACAGCAGCTGGGGTGGGCAACACACCTGCCAGGCACTGCCCATCGCCTCACTGCCTCCATCTGCACCCCAGGTCCATCCACCCCCAGCAGCAATAAGGTGGCGTGCCAAGGAGGTGCGCCTGCAGCCCAACCCCATGGCCTTTGTGCTGGCTGACCCACAGGACACCTGGCTATTGGAGACAAGTCAAACCCTTCCACACACCCTATGAGGGCCGATCCTGGTCCAAAGTCCCTCCCCAGATCTGCTAGAGTTGCAGACACTGCCAGCGGTGTTGGGCTACTGGATCTCACCATGCAGCGCCTAGCACCCCTCACCCTCTGCCTGGGTCTCTGGGCAGGACTCAGCGCTGCTGTCATCCCAGGTGGGGACAAGGATAAGGATGGGTGCCAGGCTGGCGGCAGTAGGTGCCCGGGGACGTGGGGCACTTGACAGGGCACCAGCCTGGCTAGCCACAGGGAGGGTTTTCGGAGGGGAGCAGGGGCTGCCTGGATCTGCAAGGGTTAATGGGGGTTACTCCTGCCTTTCGGGGGACCTTAAGCCAATTTTCCCCTGTGGGGTCAGATTCCTGCTGTCTTCTGGGCTGGGGGTTCTGGAGGAGGTGCCTGTAACCTTGCCCCCTCTGTGGGTGTGGCCCCATCCCACCTGCCATATGGCTCCCACCACCACATCCCTTTTTGCTTCCCCCTCCTTCTCTGCCCCAAGACCCCTGGGCCGGGTGCTGGATGCAAGCCTGCATGGCCTCTCCCCACCCTAAAGAGCACCCTGACCCTCTTAGTCCATGTCAGAGAAGGCCCCAGCATGGGGATGCCTAGGGAGCAGGTATCCCTGGGATGTGGGTACCCCAGGGATGCAGGTGCTGGCGAGCTGGGACTGACAGGTGCTGCCCTGTCCCAGTGGAGGAGGAGAAGCCATCCTTCTGGAACAAGCAGGCAGCCGCAGCCATCCAGGCCACCTTAGAGATCCAGCCCAGAATAAGTGAAGCCAAAAACCTCATCCTCTTCCTCGGGGATGGTGAGTCCTGCTGGCACACCTGGCGGGCAGGCCGGCATCACTGCTGCCCTGCAGAGCTCGGTGCAGGGAGGGCACCCAGTCCAGGGGGTGACTCGGACCTTCTCTCGTTGCCCAGGATTCGGGATCCCCACCATCACTGCCACCCGCATCCTAAAGGGGCAGGAGCAGGGGAAGCTGGGCCCTGAGACCCCCCTTGCCCTGGATGCTTTCCCCTACGTGGCTCTCTCCAAGGTAAATCCCCGCCACACTGGGCATGGAGCCAGGGTGATGCCCATGGGGCTGCTGGCATAGAAGCACCCTGGGGATATGCATACAGGCTACACGGGGTCCCTGCCTGCCCTACACTTGCCCTCAGCCATGCAAGTGAGCGTGGCAAGGGGTGCTGGGGGGAGAAACCCGCCAGGTGCCTCTGCTGACCACCCCCGCCCTGAGCCTGGTGCGTGTCCTTGGCAGACATACAACGTGGACCGGCAGGTCCCCGACAGTGCGGGGACAGCCACAGCCTACCTCTGTGGTGTGAAAGGAAACTTCCAGACTGTGGGGGTGAGCGCGGCCGCCCGCTTCTCAGAGTGCAATACCACAGCAGGCAATGAGGTGGTCTCGGTGATGGAGCGAGCCCGCAAAGCTGGTAATGGGGGGCATGGGACAGCAGGGCTGGAGGGGACCCTGTGGGAATGAGGGGCATCAAGCCAGGGGCTGCCTCCTCCACAAGCATCCCAGGGTTCGATGGTGGGGGCCCCTGTGCCCCTGCCAGCCGCCTTTCATGGGTTCTGACGGGGGGGGGGGTGGCAGGGAAGGCAGTGGGCATCGTGACGACAACAAGGGTGCAACATGCATCGCCCTCGGGGACCTACGCCCACGTGGTGAACCGCAACTGGTATGCGGACGACAGCATGCCCGAGGATGCCCTCCGCCAGGGCTGCAAGGACATCGCCTGGCAGCTGGTCCACAATGTCGACATCAATGTGAGCATATATGCACGGCGGGGGGGAGCAAAGGCAGACCATCTCCTAGGCACCCCTGCTAGCGCTGCACCTGTCTCGACCCCTTCAGGTGATCTTGGGAGGTGGTCGGAAATATATGACTCCTGTGGGGACGCTGGACCCTGAGTATCCCACGCACAGCGGGGTGCGCAAGGATGGGAATAACCTCATCGAGATGTGGCTCAAGGCACGGCAGGTAGGTGACGTGGCAGGGATGGTCCTCTGCCCACTGCTCCCAGGCATGGGCTGGGAACCTGCTAACCCTCTGTGGGGTTTGCCCACAGGGTGCCCGCTACGTCTGGAACAAGACAGAGATGTTGGCCGCCGCTGCCGACCCCAGTGTGAACTATTTAATGGGTAACAAATGTCCCATGTGCCAGGACGTGGCAGTCACTGGGACACATGTGGGCGCTGAGGCTGTCCCTAACACATCCCCTTCCAGGTCTGTTTGAACCCGCGGACATGAAGTACAACCTGATGCGTGATACCACCAGGGACCCATCGCTCACTGAGATGATGGAGGCAGCCATCACCATCCTGAGCAGGCACCCCAATGGCTTCTACCTCTTTGTGGAAGATAAGTTGGGGCTGGTGCCTCTGGGGTGGGTGAGAGAGGGATCCCATGTCCCGGGGTGGGAGTAAGAGTTGGGGGTGCTGCTGTTGGGCCCCAGCACACAATGGGCATCCATCTGCAGGCGGTAGAATAGATCACGGCCACCACGACGGTGCAGCCCATAAGGCACTGACCGAGGCAGTGGAGTTCGACCGGGCCATCGAGCGGGCAGGTGCCCTGACAGATGAGGCGCAGACCCTCACAGTTGTCACCGCTGACCACTCACATGTCTTCTCCTTTGGTGGCTATACCCTACGTGGCTCCTCCATCTTCGGTAGGGCTCTGCCCAGCTGCCAAGAGTGGGGCATGGCCCCATGCTGGGTGCTGCCAGCTCCAGAGCACCCTGGCTGTGGCCAGAGGGGTGATATGGGGGTTTCTTGACTGATTCCCCCCTCCACTGCCCCATCCCCAGGTCTGGCCCCCAGCAAAGCCATTGACCTGAAGAACTACACGTCCATCCTCTATGGGAATGGACCGGGTTACCCGGGCACCAACCGGACCAGCATGGACGATGCCACAGCCAGTGAGAGCACAGGGACCATGGCCAGGTGATGGGATGGGCTGGGCCACTGCTGGCCCCTCACCCCAATCTCTTCCTCCCCAGTGGATTACCACTATTTGCAGCAGGCAGCCGTGCCCCTCGTCTCAGAGACCCACGGTGGTGAGGATGTGGCCATCCTGGCCAAGGGCCCCATGGCCCACCTCTTCCATGGGGTGCAGGAGCAGACCTACGTGGCCCACGCCATGGCCTATGCCGCCTGCCTCGAGCCCTACACTGACTGCCGCCAGCGGGATTCTGCCCCCGGCACCCGCGCCACGCCCCTGGCCCTGCTCCTGCCCACCTTCCTCCTGCCCCTCTTCCACTGACCCCATGGCTCCACAGGCACTGCCAAACACATGTCCCCCACTCCCCACAGCTGCAGCACCCACAGGTGGCCAGCAGCTCTTTGGAGCATCCCTGATCCAGATGCAGCACCAAATCCTGCGTGCAGAGGGGCCCTACACCTCCTGCACAGGGTACTTGGTGGTTAATAAATGTGGGGTGTGGCACTGGTGCGACAGGTATGTTAGTGGTCTGTGGGTTCCCATGCCATGCAGGCAGGGCTGGGGGTGCTGCCCCAGGCACAGCCCCTTACACCCACCCAGCATATCCAGCACTTTATTGACCAGAAACAGCAGAGAAAAATACAGCAGGCATCCATCTCCCCACACTCCCAGGGCAGGCAGGGCAGGCTGGCATTGCCTGGCCCCAAGCTTTGCCAGCTGTGCCCACCCACTGGCAGGGTTGATGCGGGGACAGGATGGGGATGGCACAGGGGGTGCCAGGGAGGGCACTGGGCAGGGGGGCTTCTGGCATGGAGCAGCCCCATGACATCTCTGGTTCACTCTCCCTCCCCCAACTGGTGCTGGGCCAGATGTGGTAGGGCTGGGTGAAGGGTTTGCAGTGGGTGGAGAGAAAAGGGGTTACACAGGTACTTGGGGGTGGTGTCCTGCATTGCCTTGTTCCTCCATAGGGACTCAGGGAACTACCCCTCCAGTTCGCAGGGTGGGGTAAGAAAGGGATTAGCAGGAGGCTCCTGCCTCTGGGCAGGAGCTCATGCCCACCCCAAGTGTCTCACTGCTGTCTCCACCCTTCTGGTGGGTGCCTGTCTTTGGGAGAGTGACCCCCTAATAGTGGTGCCCCCTTTTCCTTGAGAGTAGAAGGGGGAGATGGGAGGAGGTGGGGAATGGGCACAGGGTGGCACTCGGGCAGGGATGGGGATGGGGGGGTGCCAGCCTCCTGGGGGGAGGATTGGCCTCACCACACTGAGCACTTGTGCACTGGGTTCATGGGTGAGTTCTTAGGGCAGTGGAAAACCCGTCCGAACTCCTCGAACTGTGAGACGCTGCCCAGGACCCTGCCAGGAGAGTGGGGCAACTCAGAGCCAGGCACTCCCTTCCCCCCCCGCCACTGCCATACGCCCCGCTTGGGGCACCCACCCACCCCAGCAGCACCCCATCCCCTGTCCCAGGGATGCCCACCCAGAGCCTTCTGGTGCCATGTTGGTGCCCACCCCACTTTTCACGGCACTGCCAGATGTGGGGAAAGCTGGCACCTACCATACCCCCCAGTTTTGGCGCCAACTAGTACCTGTAGTGCTCTGGGGCATGCTTGTCCGTCAGCACCTGCAGGTAGATGGACTGGGATCGCCGCTTGATACACCAATTCTGTGGGGAGAAAGGTTCCCATGGGTGAGCCGGGCAGGGCACCCTGGGTCCTGGCACCCACTGGGGCCTGTGGGGTCCTGGCACCCACTGGAGCACAACGTCCCTTCTTACTGCTGGAGGACTAGGACAGTAATGCCCTGGCTGTGTTTGTTATTGTAGGGCCTCCGAGGGCAGTGGGCTTCCTGGCTGTAGGGTCTCCTAGGACTTCAGGGTCATGTGCATTTGTTACTGTGGGGGTCTCTGGAGGTGTTGGGGGACACACATGTTTGTTATGGTAGGGTGCCCAGGAGCAGTGGGGCTGTGTGGGGTGCTCCTTGCAGGGCTGAGCCCCATGCCCTAGCCAAGCCCAGCCCCTGGCCATGGGCACTGGCTTTGGCACAGCTCTTGCCCCATCCCTCAGGCCCACCAGCCCCCCACTGGGTGACCCTGACCCAGTACATGGCACCTGCGGGGAAGGCAGGGGCTCACCTGGGCAAAGGCGATGAAGAAGAGCTGGTCATGAGTGTATTTCAGGTGGTGCAGAGGGTGCTCAGGGCCGTGCTCCCGCACCCACTTCTGGTAGGCCTGGAGAACAAGGAATGCCTTCAGCACGGCCTGAGTGCTCCCCTGACCTGCCCCAAGCATCCCACTAGGGCCCCCCAGCAAGCAGCAAGCTGGATCAGGCCCACTCCCTGCTTCAGGGAACAAGGTGAGGTAGGGGTGTCTCCTGCCCCACAAAGGGCATAGCATCAGCAGCTGCCCCATGGCCCCCTGGTCGGGGGACACTTACATAGTAGGCGAGTTTGAGCCCCCCCATGTCAGCGATGTTCTCCCCCAATGTGTGTTTGCCATTCACCTGCCAAGAGAGACATGGAGTGAGCAGAGATGCCCCCCCCCCAGGCCAGGCATCCCCCCCAACCCCACCCTGGCGCTGAGACTGTGCCTCAGTTTCCCCCACTCAGTGCCCTGAGGACTTTCCCAGCTGAGGTGTGATGAATTGTCAGATCTCAGAGTTGGGTAGGACGGAGCCATGGTGTCCTGTGGACACAGAGCCATGGGGACACACCCCCCCACAGAGCAGTGCAAGCCCAGGCATTGCCCGGTGGGTGAGGGGAGGGTCTCACCCGCTGGTTGTAGACGGTGAAGTTGTCGTAGAGGTTGACAATACACTGTGCCTTCTTCAGGAACTTGCTGTATGACCGCTCCGTCCACCAGTGCACCAGGTTCCCATGGCGGTCATACTGTCCCCCTGCCAAAACAACCACCACCACTGGTAGTCCCAAGGGACCCAGGTGTCCTGGCCCCCATCCTGCCTGACTGCCCCCCACCCACCCACCTCCTGCCCTGGCACAGGGTGGGGGGGCTCACTCACCCCAGTCATCATAGCCGTGGGTCAGCTCGTGCCCGATGATCGTGCCAATCCCACCATAGTTCAGAGACCTGTTGGGGGGAGACAGATGTGACAGAGTGGAGGACACAGTGCTGGCAGGGGTGGCAGTAACCCCAGGACCTGGCACCCCCATACCCTGCCCTGGCACCCTCCACCCATGACCCTATCCCCAGCACCATACCTTGCCCTGGCACACCCCCCCAACCCATGCCCCTGTCCCCAGCCCCACGCCCTGCCCTGACACCCCCCCCACCCATGCCCCAGCCCCACACTCACTGCGGGAACTCGGGGTCGTAGAGGGTGGGCTGCAGGATGCCAGCAGGGAACACTGGGGACACAGGAGAGCATTGCATTTGGGGGGTCACCCTGTCCCATGCCCACCTGCAGCATCACCTGGCACCAGGGGACCCTGCACTGTGCCCTCTACCTCGGGCCCTCCCCGCACCCCTGCCCCGGGGGGCTGAGCCCAGCACACCGGGCGATGCCTCACCCATCTGGTTCTTGTTGGGCAGGTAGTAGGCGTTCAGCGCCTGGGGAGGCAGCAGCCACCTGCAAGGAGAAGACAGGAGTGCCAGGCTGCAGGGGCACCAGGGAGCATGGGAATGCCATCCCTTTGCACAGCTGGGGGTCAGGGGGGCATTCCTGGCTTGCCTTGCGCCCTCCTGCCTATGCCCCATGGGGTGCAACCATGCATGGGGACAGGGGGCATTGGTGGGCCATGCTGTGCCCCCCATGTCCCCGCAAGAGGATACCCACGCAGACTTGTCCACCTCCTGACGGATCTTCTTCACTGAGAGCCTGATGCCAAAGGCGATACTGTTGAGGATGTTCTTGAAGTAGGTCTTCTCATCCACCTCGAACTGGGGGGGCACAGCCATGTCAGGGGGATGCCAGCCCCAAGAGTGTGGGAAGCAGGGCTGGGGTGTCCTTCCACCCCTGTGAGCCTTGGGGACTGAGGGCATGGGGTTGCGGGGCTGTGGCCATGGGCTAGATGTAGCACCAGTGTGTCATGTTCTGTTCTGTGTGTCTGCATGGGTGGCTGCATATCTGCCACCTCCGTGGAGTCCCTGGGGTATGCAGGGTTAGGGGCATCCCCAGCCCTTGCTAAGGATGGGGTTGCGGTCTGGCAGGAGTGTGATGTGGCAAAGGGGACATCATCCGAGACCCCAGGGACTGCATGGCACTACCCATGTGGCTGTGGCCATGCAAGGGGCAGGCACAATGAGCTACCAGGAGGTGGCTTGTTTTGGGGTGGCATCTCCCCATCCTGGTCTCTGCAGACCAAGACAGATGTGGGCACCTTCACCCCCACCCACATGCCCATGCCCCTGCATGGCCCTGGGCCGACCCTTGCCTCATACTCCTTGTCGATGGCCTCCGGCTTCAGCAGGAAATCGGGGTACCCGATCATCACCATCAGGTACCGGAGCTGCAGGCAAAGTGAGCAGCAGGGTCAGGCCCCCATCCCCCATGCCCCCAGGCTGTGGTGGACACAAGGTTAGGGGTCCACACTGGGGGTCATTACCTTGGCCCTGGCCGCTCTCCGTGTCTCCTCATCCATCCAGTCCAGCTCATCCAGGCGCTGGTCCAGGATGTATTTGATGTCCTCCACCAGCTGCTGCACCTATGGCAGGTCACCACAGGCACTGGCACAGCATCCTCACTGCCCCCTCACCCTGCCAGCCAGTCCTCAGAGGTGTGCCAGATGGTGGCAGGCAGACTGGCAAGGGGACACAGTGACTTCACGCCCACAGGTAGCATCACCTACCTTGGCTTTGCTGGTGGAGGAGAAGTGCTCCTCAACGAAGAGGGCACCCAAGGCCATGCCAAAGTGCTTGTTGGCCTGGCTCAGGCAGATCTTGCCCCGCTCGAGCTGCTTCTCGTTACCCTCCATCTCCTTGGAGAGCTCATGGATAGCGTCACGGAAGGGGGTGGAGAGGTGCTCGCTCAGCACCACCACGATGCGCCACAGCATGTAGTTGTGAAGGATCCTGGTCATGGGGGGCAGAATCAGGCCCCCCCCCACTGGGCATGTCCTCAGGCACATGGGGAGGGTGGAGAGCATGCGCCAGGGTGGGCACACCCCTGCTTGGCGACCAGGCAAGCCATGGGGGTGACCCTGCCCTTTGGGGGCCTTGGGGCTGGCTGGCACTGTGTCCCTCCCTGCTGTGTGATGAGTCTGGTGACCTCTAGCATGGGGGACAGCAGGTGGTGTGGGGCCACGATAGTGCCTTCTCCCAGGGGCTTTCCCAGGAGTCCCCCTACCCAGCCTGGCCTCCCCAGGTTGGGAGTGGTGGCAGGGGACCAGCACAACCATCCTGTGCCCACCCCATTGCCAACCCCCTGCCAGGCTGGGGAAGGTGCTGGGGCACAGGCGATGCCAGCCCCCCTCACCTGCTGGGCGTCATGCGGATGAGGTCAGACACCTTGTGCATGTAGTCAGTGGCCAGCAGCACCACCTCCTCCTCCTCCGAGAAGTTGTCGTGGAAGATGCGGTCCAGCAAGCGCTTCCACTTGAGCTGCCAGGGTGGGCACTGTTGAGGGGGCAAGCAACCCCCTCCTCCATGCCACTGTGCAGGAAACCCCCTCCAGGTTTTCCAACCTCCCCCCCCCGCCCTTTCCACCCAGGAATGTGCAGGATGGATTAATCAACCTCAAGTGGACTTATATGGGGGAGAAGTGAGGGCATTTCTGGAGACACCAGGGTATTGTGCTGGGGCTTGTGCTGTCTTACCCAGTGTGCAGGCTGGCCCTGGGGGCATGGGGTTGGCAGCAAGAGGGGACATGGAGCAGCGGGACAGGGACAAGTGTGGGGCATAGGGCAGGTGGGGTATAGGGGGTGGCAGACTGGGCACCCGGGGTACTCACAGTGGGGGTGATGCGCTGCAGCTCGCCCAGGGTCACTTTGTGGTACACACTGCTGACGTCCCTCCGCACATCATCGTACTCAGACACCGTGATCTGCATGGGGTGGGCACAGCTGCCACGATCCCATTGCCCGCCTTGGGGGTGGCACAGGGATGGGACACAGGTCTGGGGCATGAGGAGCTGCTGACCCACAACTCTCCTGGCTTGCTGCCCTGGGAGCCCTCTGCTGCCAGTAGGGGCCTGAGGGCTGGGCCTGGGGTCCTCAAGGGGTTGGGGTACCCAAGGGCTGGGCTTAGGGTTCCCCCAGGGCTGGGCATGGGGTCCTCAAGGGCCTTGAGAGGGTTCCCAAGGACTGGACATTAGGGTCCCGAAGGGCTGGAGTGGTTGTCCCAAGGGCTGGGACTGGGAGTTCCCAAAATATTGGGGCTGGGGTCCCTGAGGATCTGCCACAGGATCCTCAAGGGGCTGGAATCCCTGAGGGCTAGACATGAAGGTGCCCAAAGGCTGGGAGTGGAGGTTTCCATGCAAATGGAGATGGGTTCCTAAGGACCAGGCATGGAGATCCCAAAAGATCTGGGACCGGGGTGCGCAAGGGCTGGGCAGGGGCACCTCAAAGCCCAGGGAAAGCATCCCCCTCACATTGGCAAGGTGCTGCTCCAGCTGCAGGATCTCCTGGGCCTTCTGCTCCACATGCTCAGCCCCCAGAAGGGTGAGCAGCCGCTCCATGAACACCCGGTACGCAGCCAGGATCTGTGCCGGGGGAAGGGACACTGAGTGCCACCCCACAGGAACCCCGGCCTCAGAACTGCAGATGGCAGGGAGCTGCCTGTCAGCCACCCATGCTGGGTGCTGGTCCTTCTGGTGTCCCCATGCCTGCAGCATTGATGGCCCTCCTTCACCTTCTCACTCTCCTCGTCCTGGCCCAGGTAAAGGGTCCGTTCAGGCAGCGTCAGCCCATCCTGGTCAATCTGGGGGGAGATGGGGCAGTGAGTGAGTGGGGGGAGGGAGGGGGGCTCTGCTGGGCAACGCACATCCCCAGCCTGCCCTGACTAGGCACCTGCTGGTCCCTCCATACTGCAAGGTGCCCCAGTGCCTCGGGAGCTGTGGGGTGGCACTCAGTGCTGCAGTGAGTGGCGTGCAATGGGCTGGGAGTGCTGAGCACAGGTCAAGATCCTGCTCTATGGCCTGGCTTGTGTGGCCCCACAGACTGCTCCATGGTGGGCCCACAGCTGGCCACACACCTGTGCTGCAGCCTGCCCCATGGGGAGCCACAGGGATGAGCCATGCTGCATGGACAGGACACCCCCACCCATCATGCATGCGCACACTCCTCCACACACATACACCCCTGCTATCTTGTAGCCACAGGCAGAGCCTCTAATGTACACACATCTGAACATGCTTGCACATACATACATACAAAGATATATATACACATATACCCCTATAACTCACCCCTCATCCCCCCCCAACCCGTGAATGCACCATCTAGTTTACCCCCCCCATGCACACACACGCATGCCCCCCCTCTTCTCGCTGGCTCCCCCCACCCCGTGTCCCACCCCACCAGCTCCCCACCCCATGTGCACAGTCACAGCACTGCCCTGCACACCCACAGGCACCCCAAGCCTTTCTACCCCCAATCACACACCCCCTTTGGTTTCCAACAAAGGCGTTGCCACACGTACAGCCCTCACACACTCACCCCGCCCCCCCCACATGCCCTGTCACACTCACACCGTCACCCCTCCCCAGCACACCCTCACACACACACACACACGCACACACGCAGACAGAGCCAACCAAGCCCTGACACCCAATCCTGGCCGTGACACCCCTCTCCCCCCACCCCCGCCCAGGCGGTCACATCCCGCACACACCTGCACCCTCCCTCTCAGCCCCGCCACCCACAGCCCCTTTCCCTGTGACACACGCTCCCTCTAGCGTACACACGCGTGGCCCTGCTCCTTCATGGCCCCTCACTATCACACTCACCTCCCCCCTCAAACTCCTTTCCCGGGCCCCACCATCTCACAGGGAACAGGGAGGCTGCATCCCCACCACCGCGTCCCCACAGTGTCCCTGCCAACCCCAACACCTTGTCCGTGCCATGCCATCACCATGGTCACTCTCCCCATGCCCACCATGTCCCTTCTGTACCCACCCCCATATCCCTACCATGTCACTGCTGTGCCCAGCTGTGCCCTCCACCACGCTCCCACACCCTCCAAGGGTGCCTGAGGCTTGTCTACCCAGACAGAGCCTACCCATGCCCTGGTGGCACCACAGGGTGAGGGACACAGGCTGGCAGGGTTGGGGAAGGCTGGCAAAGGCACGGGCAACTGCCCTGGCACCCTGGCCCAGTGCTGCAGAGCCAGTGGGCATCCCCCTGTCACCTCCTAGGGTGCATCCTCTGTGCAGATAGCAGCCAGGGTGCCAAGGTTAGGGGCTTGGCTGCTGGCACTCTGAAAACCCTGATGCCCCGCTGGGCTGTCCCAGCACCCAGGTGGGCAGCACCGCCTCACTCTGTACATCTCCCTGTCTGTGTCCCCCTGCCCGTGTCATTCCCCCATCCTCGAGGTGCCACCCTCACCCCAGGCAGCCTGACACTGGGCTCCCACGATGGGGGGGTCCCCAGGGGCAGGAGCTGTCCCCAGCCTGGCTGCCTGCTGCAGCCAATCCCAAACATGGGCAGGCACACAGTGCCACCGTGACAAGGACGGTGTCACTGGGAGGGGTGTCACCAGCACAGGTGGGTGGCTGGTGGGGACAGCCCCAGGGGCAGGGTGCCCTCACCCGGATGACGTAGCGGGAGGTGTTCCTCTCATCCAGGCTGACGGTGAGGGAGAAGAGCACGGCAGCGCTGTAGACCCCCTGCGTCTTGTAGAGCAGCTCGTTGAGGTCCCCACGGCCTGGGGGGGCGTCCCAGCCACCACACTCCCCAATGACCTCTAGCATGGGCCGCGGGCCCAGCCGGTCAATCTCAGCCCGGTCCAAGCATGAGCGGAAAAACTCCTTGACCTTCCTCTCGGCCGAGGCAGGGGCTCGGCGCCGCACAGGGCGGCTCAGCAGCGCCCGCAGCTTGGCCTCGTTCTGCTCAGCGATGGCCCCGATAGTGCCATACACCAGCTTGTCCTCAGGAATACCATGTCGCCGGAGCCAGCCACCGCAGGCAAATGAGTAGAAGTCCTGGCAGGGGTCGATGGTGGCATCCATGTTAGCGCTGAGGAAGCGGGACGCCCGCAGGAAGGCCTTCTTCTCCTGGCAACCCTCCAGGCAGTAGCTGTCCCCTTCGGCCGCCAGGTACTTGAGCACCAACATGCATGTCAAGATGACGCAGAGCCCCGCAGCAAACACCAGCCCTGAGAGCAGGCAGACCTCCCGGCGGCTCCAGCGTGGCAGTCCCCCACGGCGTTTCTTGGCCCCAGCGCCCAGCTGGAGGGTGAAGCCATTGGGCAGGGTGCCACTCTGGTACTTGCTCACGTATTTCACCTCCTGAAACTCGTCGTAGTGGGCCGTCAATGAGTAGGTCTTCTCCATGGCTGGGGATGGGCCTCCCCACAGGCACCACGGGCTTGGGGGACTCAAGACAGGTGGGGGGCAGGTTTGGGCGCCCCACAATTCATGCTGGAGCCACAGGGAGGTGGTGGAGTGTGCCTGGGTAAGTCGGGAAGCTCCTGGAAAAGGCAGAGGAGGTGGGTGAGGGGAGTTTTGGGAGGAGCAAGGCGGGGTGGGAGGGTGGGGGGGCTGCTTCTTGTCGTCATCACCTCCTGTGTTGCCTTCCCTGCCTGTGTGCCCTGCTGGTGGCTTTGGGACTGGCCCCAGTGCTGGGAGCTCGGTGGCAGCTCTACCCCATGGCTGTCCCCTCTGCTGACAGGGCAGGGTCCTGCCTGCATGGCCCCAGGTGGGTTTCAGCACCTGGCACAGCTCCATCCCAGACCCCACACCCACCCAGTGCACCAGCAAGAGCACCCACAGCAGATGGATGTCTGGGGTGGTCCAGCAAGCCCATCCTTACACTGCACCGTGAGAGTCCTTCCCAGCCTGGGGAGGGGCACAGGGCTGCCAGCCCCTCTGGGTTGGGTACAGAGGAGGGGTGAGCAACTTGGGGAAGAGGGGCTTTGGGAAGATTTGAGAGGCTTTGGGGGAGGTTTGCAGGGGAAGGTGCTGAGCTGGGGTATTGTGGGCTGGGTCGGGTTGTGTGGCCCTGCGTCAGGTTGCACCACGTTGTATTGTGGCGCCTGGCGTTGCATTGCGTTGGGTTGGGTCATGGTCTGCCGTGTTGCATTTCATTGTGTCAAATCGTGGTGCAGCCCATGATATGTGCACAAAGTTAATTCCAGTCTGGGGAGGGCTCTGGACCCTATGGACATCTCACAGCAACATGCCCCCCCAACCACCCAACCCCTGGCCGGTGCCCAGTGGGCAGGGGTGTCTGGCAGGGGAGCCATGCTGGGGAGGAGGGGGTCTGCCCGTGGGGAAAGGAGGGTGGGGCATAGATGGGTTGTGGAGGGGCTTCAAAAGGGGATCCAAGTCGTTGCTTGGTGCAGAACGGCATCCAGATTTGCAGGTGGGGGAGGACAGGCTGGGGACAAAGAGCTGCTCGGGAGGTGGCCGGTAACCCTGCAGCGGGTCCCCCCAAGCCCCTCGGCCCCTGCTCCCTCTGCAACTTGGGCAAAGTTGTGCCCCAGCGCCGCAGCCCGGCGGTGCCCGTGCAAGGGAGCTGCCGCCCCCGCCGCCCCCGGAAAGTTTGCGGGGCCGGCGGCGGGCACGGTACGGCGCGGAGGGGCGCGGGGGAGCCGGCGGGTGCCCGGGAAGCTCGGGGGATGCTACCCGGGATGCTTCCCGGGGGATGCTCGGGGGATGCTCGGGGATGCCCTGGGGACGCTGCTCAGAATTCACGCGGGATGCTGCCCGGGATACTCGGAGGATGCTGCCCAGGATGCTTGGGAGGTGCTTGCCGGGATGCTCGGGAGGTGCTCGGGAGGTACTCGCCGGGATGATGTCTGTGGTGCTCGGGGGATGCTCGAGGGTTGCTCGAGGGATGCTCGGGAAGTGCTTCCCGGGATGATGCCCAGGTTATTCGGGGGGTGCTCGCCGGCAGGCTCGGGGAGTGGTCCCCGGGCTGCTCGGGGGGGGTTGCTCACCGGGCGGCTCACCGAGGCACTCGGGGGATGCTCAGGGGTCGCTCCCCGGGATGTCCGCGGGTGCTCGGGGGTCTCTCACCGCTTGCTCACCGAGACACTTGGGGGATGCTCCTGGGATGCTCGGAGGGGGGATGCTCAGGGGTGCTCACCGGCTTGCTCAGGGGGTGTCAGCAGGCTGCCGGGGCTGCTGGCGGGCCGGCCCGGCGCTGCCCGTCCGGCTGCGCGCCCTGCGCTCCGCTCCGCGCCCCGCTCCGCGGCTGGCGGAGCGGCGGGGCTGGAGGGAGGCAGCGGGGCGGGGAGGGGGTGGCGTCTCCAGCCCGGCTCTCCCGCAGGCCAGGCTCCATTAACGAGATTATTATGCAAATGGAGCAGCCCTGTGCCACCCGCCAGCCTTACCTCATCCCCACCGGCGGGGAGGCAGGGCGGGGGGGAGGGGGGTGGGGGGTGTGTGTGTCCCGGGGCCCCCCACTGCGGGGGGCTGGCACAGGGCTGGCAGTGCCACTCTGCCTGGCATCCCCTGTTCGGGGACCCTGCTGCCACCCCCCGGCTGCCCGGTACCCAGGAGGGGCACCGGTGGGCACGGCCAGCGGCCTGTGCCAGGAGGGGCTCGACACACCCTGGGGTGCCCGGGTACCCTGGGGTGCCCGTGCCATCCTGCCAGGATGGGTGCAAGAGGGAAGGGCTGTGGGTGAGCAGGAGATGGAGCCCGGGAGGCTTCGAGTGAGAGGGTGGGCACGGGGGTGGCACAAGGTGGCATGGGGAAGGGGCCATGGGCTCACATACACGCACACATGCGAAGGTCCGGGAATATTAAACTGCATTGCAGATAAATCCCCAACATAAATATCGTGAGCCACTCTGCCACGGGGGGGCCCAGCAAGGAGATTTATAGCCCAGCAATTCCCACCACCCGCGGCGGCCCCCTGCAGGGGCCATGTACCCTGGCCCCACATGGCCATCTCACCTGCCATGCTTAGGGGTATCCTGCCATCCTCGCCCACCAGTTCTGCACAGCCCTGGGTGCTCAGAGGGGGCCCTGGGTCTTCCTGGGTGCTGAGGTGGGAGCCCCAGGCAGCACACACTGGGTGCTGTGCCACATGCAGTACAGGGACCCTGCTTGGCGTGGGACAGGTGGCTCAGCTGGTGTGGGACACACTGTCTTGTCCAGTGGGCACCGTGGGCTGGCCCCAGGCACAGCCATCGCTGCCTGGGGCAGCTGAGGCTGCGCCCTCCTGTGCTGGGGTGCCGAGTGCTGGGCAAGGTCCAGGCAAGGTGCTGCTGCTGCTGCACCGGGACATGCAACAGCACATGCACAGGTACTGGCACACATGTACATCACATGTACACCCATGCACACCAACACGCACCAGTACAGACACACATGCTGTGCCCCCGGCCCCCTTAAATATGCACTGCCATCCAGCTCCCATTACAGGCACACATGCCCTGGCACGGGCGCGCACACACACTTGGGCATTGCAGCAACGCTTTCCTGGGGCACACACCAGGGCAGAGGGGCTCCGTGAATCCCACCAGGGAGACGCCCCTACCTTGGGCACCCTGACTAGTTGGGCACCACCAACCCCAGTGGGATGCAAGGGCACCCAGACCCGGGTTGCTTCGTGGGTGGGCATGGGGTGCTCAGCCCTGCTGGTCACTGGGGGGGGGGGGGCGCCAGCGGGGGGGGCACAGGGCTGGGTGCCACTACACCAGCCTCCTCATGCCTGCACTCACCCAGCCCTGAGACCCACTTGGCACCTTGGTGGGAGCATGATGGATGCACATGAGAGGCGGGGGGTGGGGGGGACCGGTGTTATTAACAGCCCTGAGTATTGCTTCAACAGGGCTGTAAAAATTAAAGGCGTGTGGATATAAAATAATGGATAAATCTGAGCCGGCCGCAGAGCGTTGCGGTGTCCCGCAGGTGTTGGCATCTCAAGAACCCAGGGTACATTGGGCACAGGACGAGTGCCTGTATGTAGGTACAGGGGGGTCAGGCAGTGCCTGCACCCACTCCCAAGTGCGGTCTCCCCGCCAAAAATCTCCACTAAATGCCCTGAGAGGATGTGTGGGTAATGCCAACCTGTGGAGCTCGTGCTGGAGTCAAGTGGCTGTCCTGCCCAAGGGGTCCTGCCTGTCCTGCAGCCCATAGCTCCGACCCCAAGCAGGGCCCGGGGCAGCACCTGCCTTGCCAGCCATGCTCTGCCCTGCCCATCCTGCGGGCCACCCCGCCGGCATCCTCATTTTCCCCGAGATTAGCTGCGGCGCGGGAGCCTCCGTGCACCACCAGCAGGTGACAAATAAGATTTTTCCACTCTCCCGAGCACCCGGCATGGGTCTGTCATTGAAAATGCAAAGCAGTGCAGTGCCAACCTGCACTGCCCGCCCTCCCCTCCACCAGCCTCTTGGTACCAAGCACCCAGCTGGCTAAACTGCCCTACCATTGCTGCTGGACCCCCTCCACTGCACCCGCTGCTCCCCCTCGGCAGTGCTGGGGTGCTGGGCATGCTGCGCTCATGCCCAGTGGGTCAGGTTCCATGGTGGGGTTTCTTAGACAGATGCTAGTTTGGGGGTGTCAACCCGGGTGGGCAGCATGGCCTCACAGTGCCCTCTGGGTGCACCCACATGCCTGGCACTGCAAGTGGGAGACTGGGGCAGGGAAGTGCATGGGGGTCCCCACCACGCTGGGCATGTTCACCCCACCAGGGCTTGCCTGCCCCCAGGGAGGGTGCCAGGCTCAGCGGCAGGCACATGGCAGGCTCACCTCTGTGTCAGGGCATGAGGTTTTGTCTCTTGTAGGAAATATTTGGCCCAAGATGTGCCTGCTGGGATGGGCATCACCCCACAAACCCCACCCCAAGGGACCCATCCCAGCTCCCAGACAAACACAGGCGCACTCCACCCCACAGCTGGGTGCATCCATCCAGCACCCACAAACCTCACCCCTGGACGCAACCCTCCCAAACTCCAGTCCCCCCAAACCCCTTGGTGCCTCCCAACCCCAACCCTGAGCACCCCTTTACCCACTCCCACCCCAGCCCAGAGCCAGGCGCCTCCCCAGCAGGCCCCGGTCCCACTCCCCCCTGCCACCACCACGTCTCCCCTCCGCTATTGTCATAGGGTTGCCTCTGCCTCTGTCTGCGAAATTAATTCGGAGGTGGAGAGGGAGAATTATGTAAAGTGTGGTTATTCTGGAGCGGCGGGGGAAGCGCGGCTGATGGCAAAGTGCCTTTTTGTGTGTTTAATATGCATTTTTTTCCAGCGGTGCATTTTCAGGCGGGTAATTTGCTGTCTTTTCAGACCCCGATCAGTATCATTTCTCCAGCAATGACAGCTTTTATTTGCACTGAAATGAATGCTGCGAAATTTCCAAGAAATAGCCAAGGCCCCGTTGGCTGCCCACCCCCGCAGGGCCAGGGCACAGGCACCCGCCAGCGCCTGCCCCCCACAGCCCCCTGGCCGGCCCCAGCTCACAGCCCTGCTCTGTGGCAGTGCCCAGGGGTGCAGGGCACACGCATGTACCAGTTTGCACAGCCTGTGTTCACAGGTGTGTGCACTCCCTCCGCACCTTGAGCCGTGTGCACATCAGTGCATCACACCTAGGGGTGTGTATAAATATACCCCAATGCACATGCACATATAGATGCCCCTTGTGCACTTATATACACCTCCAGCACAGCACCTGCCTTCTGTGCGCACACGCACGCCTAGTCCATACATATCCCTTCTTAACACATACACTCCTCCCTCCTCCGTGCACATGTGCCCCTCCTTGTGTGCTGGGCCCACCCCCACTCCAACTTCATGCCTTCCCCGACATTGTGCCCCTCCCAGACCTTGGCAAAGTACCCCTCACCCAGGGCACCCAGCTGCCAGGAGGGTTTTGGGGAATCCCCATGCACCCATCTTCCCCCTGGCACAGGCCAGCCCTTCAAGAAACTGAGGCACAGAGGGGGCACGCACGGATGGGTGCTCTCCTCACAGCCCATCATCTCTCCAGGTAGCAGCAGCTGTGGGGGGGAGCCTGGAGAAGGCAGAGGGTGCGTGTCTGCATGTCTGTGTTAGGAAGGAGGAAGAAATGCTGTTTGTGTAGGTGTGTGTTGTGTGGGCGTTGTGCGCTGGAGCTGTTGTGCCAGCACGCGATGCTGCCTTTGCAGCAGCTGTGCACACTGCATGTGCACATCTGGGTAGGTACGTGTGCGCCCATGTCAGCCCCCTGCCCGCATCCCAGTGCATGTCATGGCACGTCTGCAGGGGTGGCACAGGCATACGTATCCATGCGATGCCGTGTATGCATCTCCAACTGAGACAGCATCCCCGTGTGTGCGACTGTGCATGCACTGGGTGTACTCTCCATGTGTGCCCAGACACACATGGCCCAGGGGTGATGAATGGTGTTGGGGGGGGCGCCTATGCATGTGCAATGCTGCACCCCCCTACAACACTGGGGTGAGCTGTATGCCCCTGGCCTCAGGTCCTGTACAGCCCCAGCCATGGGTTCCCAGCTGCAACCGAGCTGGTGCCTGGCACGGCCAAGGTTAACTCTGCTGGAGCCCGCCGGCACGGTGCAGGGAAGCTTTAATTTAATGAAGTGTGAGGCTTTTTATGGGCTTTTAATTACGTGGTGATAATTAACATTATAGGCCGCTGGGTCCCGCTGGTGCCCGGCTGCCCTGTGCCAGTTCATGCCTGTTTGTAAATAAAGCCTGGGGGCGGCGCAGCACCCACCGTGGGGCACCCACCTCCTGCAGTGGGGAGCAACGCCAGCCCCAGCCCCCTGCCCACACACTGGGGTGAGGATCTGGGCACAACCCACTGCAAAATGTGGGGAGCAAGGGCCCCTCCCCATTTTTTCCCCCCAGAAGCACCCAGATACCTGCCTTTTTCCAACCCTCCGGCCAAGCAGAGCTGCCAGGTGGCCGTGCCAGGCTTGGCGAGAGTGGGTGCAGGCAGCAGTGCCACACTTGTCCCTCCCACTGGAGCCCAGCCTGGCCCAGAGCAGCCTCCCCTGTGCTGGGGCTAATAGGAAGCGATCCATCAGGCAGTGCCCGGGTGCGCTGCCTGCCTGCCAGGCACCTGATGGATTTATCACCCAGCATCCAGCCAATTTCCTGCCCTCCTCTAATCAATAAGTGGGGGCCAGGGGGCAATGCCAGCTCCCCCATGCAGGCCATTATGGGGAGATGGCGATGGCCCATGAGACAGGTCCCAGAGCAATGCCAGGGGACCCAGGTATCTAGGAGAAGCCCCCCTGCCCTCGTATCATTTTCTTTCTGCCTGGAAGGACCAGGGGCTCAAACCCCATTGGGGGGCCTACAGATTAAAGCATCTGAGTGCCCCCATGTAGCACCACTGGGGTTGCTGAGCAAGATCTGGGGTGCCGTGGCCCCCAGGCATTAGGGCCAGCACCCAGCTGCTCCCACACACACACCCAGCCTCACACAGGGAACCCAGGCGTCCGGGCTCCCCTCCCCCACCCCATCCCATTTAATTTTTCCTAATGAAAGGCAGGGAGGATGGCGGGGAGCCGGGGCACCAAGGTCGAGGCTGCCTTTAATCAATCCCTGCTGCTGGCTGGGTGCCCGGAGAAGCTGGCGGAGGAGAAGCTGGGGGCGGTGGGAGGGGGGAAGCACAGGGAAGGGGGCTGCAGGGTACAACCAAGGGGCTCCCAGCAGCCAACTGGGGCTCCCGGTGCTCAGCTCCCACTGCAACCCCACTATCCCCCACTGCTACCCCAAAGAAAAGGCACCATGAATGCACCGTGCTGCCCAGCTGGTGCCAGGGCTATGCCCGGGTCCTGCCAGGCAGCTTTAATCCTCTGCAAGAAACACATCCCAAAAAAACAAACCAGCCCCCTGCACCTGGCCCCCGATCCCTCCCTGCCTGCTGGGGTGAGGACACGGGGGCTGGGGACAGCCCCAGGCTCGGACTGCTAAAGGCACTGGGCGAAGGAGGGCACAGAGAGCCGGGGGGACCCAGGGGTGACCTAGAGCTGGGTGCTGGTGACGGCACTCACCCCATGCACCAGCACGGTGGGACCCAGCCCACGGGTGAGCAGCTCCAGCTGGTGCAGGTAGAGCAGATAGAGGCTGGTGTCAGCTGGCGGCCGCGGCAGGTAGAGGAAGCGCACAACTGGCGCAGGGCTCTGCTCCAGGATGAGTTTGTTGGCAGCACAGACGTACTCATCCGACACTTGGGTGGTGTTGGCCGGGAAGTTCACAGCCCCTTCCTCCTCCTCCTCCTCCGGCCCAGCAGGTGCTGGCCCTCCTGGGGGTCCCCGTCGGGTTTGCCAGTGCAGCCGGGTGACAGCGTCCCACGGCACCAGCTGGATCTGCGCCTGGATGCGCAAGTCCTTGAGGAGCTGGCGTAGCTTCTCCTCCTGGGCATGGGGCATGGCGCCCGCCTCCACACAGAGAAAGAGGCGCAGGCGGGCGCGGCGCCAGGCCCGCGCCATGTTGAGGACGCAGGCCATCTGCAGCAGGAAGAGGCTGCAAGTGTCGGCGTAGCGGGCGCTGTCAGGCCGCAGCAGGTTGACAGGCCAGACGTGGATGGTGGGTGGGGGGCTGGCAGCCCGCCGCAGCTCCCAGGCCTTGTCCAGGCTCTCCAGCTGCCGGGCCAGCAGGACATTGCGAAGCATCTTCAGGGCATCAGCCACAATGCCCACGTACTCCCGGGCTGACAGTAGCTTGGGGGTGGCAGGTGCCCGCAGCGGGGGGAAGCTCAGGGGGACCTCCTCACGGGTGCTGGTGAAGGCAGGGTGCTGGGCCAGACCGTCCTGCGGTGCTGTGTCATCGTAGAAGCCCAGTACCAGGGTGTTGGGGCGCATCCCGCCTACCGGAGAGACCACACCAGCCTGGCTGAGCAGAGGTGGAGGGCTCCACCAGCCCTCCTGGCACTGCAGGTGCCAACAGGCAATGCTTTTGCATTGCTCACCCTGGTGATTCCAGACCCCCCAGCATCATGCACCCAGATGCCTCCGAGACTCAACTTGGCTTTGGCGCTGCCCACACCAGGTGCTTCCAACCCCCTTGGCATTGCCCATCCAGGTGTCTTCAAGTCCCTCAACATTGCCAACAGATGCCTCCAAGCCCCAGCCTGGCTTTGGCATCACCCACCCAGATGCCTCCAAACCCCTTGGCACTTCTCACCTCACAGGTGCAGTGGGGTGGACCCTCACTCGTGCCCAGCCTGGGCACCACTCACCAAGGCCAGAGGTGAAGAGGAGCTGCCGGACGCCATGCCGCACTGAGGGCGCGAGGGTGAGGCTGACAAAGGCCTTGACGTTCAGTTTGTCCACCAAGCTCAGCCATGAGTCCTGCTGGGGCTGCAGTGGATCCGAGGGCAGCATGTCTGAGTAGGGAGCAAGAATAGCATCAGGGGGTCAGGTACCCCATATGGGGGGCTCACCCTGGTGTCCCCACAGCAGCCCCCCTGCAAAACCAGTGCCAACCCCAATGCCCACCCCAGCACTCACGAGATGGGGAGGGTGGAAGCAGGTGCTTCCAACCAGAAATATGAAATTATACATAAATATATAAAAAATACCCAGGCAGCCCCATCCCCCCTCCCCAATTTCAGACCATTAGTCACCACGGCAACGGCGGGGGGAAGGAGAGCCTGCGCATCCGCTGGGGCAGGGATGGGGATGGCCGCAGCGTGTGCCAGGGAGCACGCGTGTGCAAACACGCCTGAAGCACAAGGATGCACAGTGACAGGCATGAGGTGAGGATGGACACAGGCACACACACGTGCACAAGGCTGCGCTGAGTGCGTGCCCAAGCATGTGCTGGGTGTGCACAGGTGTTGACCCCTGCAATGGGACCATGCTCCATGGGGGCCCAGAGGGCCTGGGTGGCACGTGCCACATGTGCACACCAGCACTGACATATGCAGGAGCCCCAT
This sequence comes from Phalacrocorax carbo, assembly GCF_963921805.1. NCBI lineage: Eukaryota > Metazoa > Chordata > Aves > Suliformes > Phalacrocoracidae > Phalacrocorax > Phalacrocorax carbo. The sequence goes on along the minus strand of NC_087519.1, from coordinate 36,755,581 downwards.
GCACACGTGTAGGGACTAATATTTGAGCACATGCATGTGCAAGCATGCAGGACATGTACAACTACACGTGTGCACAGGAGGCATGGGACAGACAAGTCACCTACATTCCCCACGCCATGGCAGGCCCAAGGTGCCACAGATGTGCCCAAAGTGCTGACATTCCCCACTATGCCCCTGCTACCCAGCCAGGAGCCCCCCACACTGCAGCAAGGGGCAGAGGTGACCAGCACCGGGGACAGAGCAGACCCTCACCCAGGTCCTGCAGCTCAACGTGGCCCAGGACGTAGAGGCCACTCTTCTTGAGGTCATTGACAAAGTCAATAAGGCGGGCGCTGCCCCGGGGGTTCTGCACCATTAGCAGCATCTGTGGGCGCCAGAACTTGACGTGGTCCTTCCGCACGTCCAGCATCAGCAGGTACTTCCGCACCTGGAGGAAGGGAGGGTAGTAGGTGAGGAGCCCTCCTTCAACAAACCACTCATAGGGATGCCAGCCCCAAGGACATGTGGCCTGGGATGGAGCTGCCATGGGGACACCAACTCTCTACTCCATGAAGGGACAGCGGAGGAGAACAGGGCTCACCTGGTGGAAGATTAGGGCCTGGCTGATGTAGCCCCAGGTGCTGCTGGGCGAGAGGTAGTGGAGAGCAAGGAGAAGGAGGAGGAGAAAGCCCAGGCTCGCTGAGGCTGACACAGGGCTGATGAGGAACATCATGACGCAGCAGCCCGCAATGCCCAGCAGGCATGTGTGCCAGGTGAAGTACCGGAAGGTGGGCCTGGAGCAGGGAGAAGGTGACACCTGTTACCACATGGCCCCCATGCCAGCTGCAAGGTGAGCACAGCAAGGGGGGCTGTGCCAAGGTGCCAACCAGCCACCCCCAGTGAACCCCGTTGTGCCAGCCCAGGGCATGTCGGGCACCCCACATGCCTGCAGGAGAGGGCACAGAAGGGAGATGGTACCTCCCAGGGTACTGGGCAGCCCCTTGCTGCCAACCCCTGGCAAACAGAGTTAATGAGGGTTACAGGGCTGGCACTGCCCTGGCACGGCTGGGGGGCCAGGTAGTGTCAGGCAGTGCATGGCTGCGCCAGCGGCCACGGCACCCGCTCAGCCTGGCGCAGGGAGGCGGACGCAGGGAAGCAAGAAGCTGTTATTTTCTCTAATTGTTGTGTTTCCTAAAAAGTAATTAAAATCCTTTTCCGCTGTGCTTGATGGAGACCTCAGTGGTGGAGCGGGGCACCAGATGTGGGGTGGGCGAGGGGGGACTGTTGCCACCCACACCAGCAGCCTCCCTCTGAGGCACCAATCCTGCCCTATCCGTGCCCGGCCAAGGGAGCAGCTGCAGGGGGGGCAAGCTCCAGCCTGGCACAGATGCCAGCTCTCCCTTGGCAATGGGGTGCTCTGGGAGACCCCTGGGCAGTGCCACCCAGCCCTGCTTGGGCACTGCCTCTGTCCCACCTGAGGGACTGTCCCTGCACAGCACCCTGCACAAGGGGCAGCAGGCATTACCCAGGAGGGTGATGAGGCTCCCCCCAGCCACCCTGCCATGCCCCCCAAGATTTACACACAGCTCTGCCAGGCCAGCCCTCTGCCAGGGTACCCCACACCCCCTGCCCCAGGCTGGGGCTGCCTGCCACACACAATCCTTCCTGGAAGATCTCCTTCCCGCACCCAGGATCCCCCTTCCCTCCCTCCCTCCCCCTTCCCAGTTAGTTTAATTAGTGCTAATGGAAAGTGGGCTCCATCACTGCTTGGCAAGCTGCCCAGGGGATGCCGGGCGGGCATAGGCTATAAATTACCTCTAGAAAGCCTAAGGGGAGTGGGCGGGTGGTACCCAGTTGTGCTGAATTTATCTGTACCCACTCAGCAAACTGGTGCCAGGGTACAGGGACTGTGCCAAGCCAGTGCCATGCGGGCGCCTGGCCCCTTCTCCCTCCTGAGGTATGGGGGTATCTTTGCCCCCCTTAATGCCCAGGAGAGGAGTGCTCAGCATTTCTGACCCTCGGAGTGGCAGCAGGCACAGGTATGGCAGGGGAACTGCAGACAGATGGATGGACAGATGGGTGCCTGCCCAGCATCAGAGCACAGCCTCCTTCCCTTGTGCCAGCAGGTACCTGAAGTTGGGGGCTGATGCCCACTCCAGTGCCAGACAGGCCAGGTTGACAGTGGCGTAAACCAGGAGGAAGAAGGTCGTCACAACCCCGGCAATGGTGTTGAGCTTCCCAGAGAAGAGCACCAGCTGCAGACAGCAGGGGGTGGGATGGACACAGGATGAACACACCCCCTGGGATGGCACTGCAGGTGTGTGCCAGAGCCAGCCCCACTGAGGCTGGGACATGCCACAGCGGCATGAATCCCTGCCCCTTGCAAACCCACCTGTACCACTAGCCAGGAGAGGATCACCGCCATCACAGGGTTCCCGCTTGCAGACGTCTTCTTGGCCAGCGCCAGTGCCCGGCCTGCAGGCAAAGCAGGGAGGTTGGGCTGTAACACCCGGGTGGGCACCAACAGGCTCAGCCACGAGCCAAGAGTCCTGTCCCCACCCTGAATGCTGAGGTGCAGGCAAACACCAGGACATGCAAGTGACCCAAGTGGGCACACGCCAACCTAAAAAATACCACCCCACACCAGCAAGAGGGTTCCCTGGTGCCCGGACTGGTCCCTGGCAGGACAACCTGCTGGATGGGGTGCTGGCATGCTCCTGGCACTCACCAAAGAGATCATCTCGTGCCAGGGCATAAAGGATGCGGGATGCCCCGATGAGGTTGCTCATGGCCGCAGAGAGGGTGGCTGCATAGATGCCCACGGTGACCAGGGGTGGGAAGATACTGATGTCACGCAGGAAGCCGTAGTCTTTCTGCAGGAGGGTCCTGCAGAGGGACACACACACACTGGCACCTGCCTTGGCTCGGGCCAGCATGCCCTGGCACTGGGCACGGCCTGGCATGATGGCCCCGGCAAGGGGACAGGCAGCTGTACCTGTTGCAGGTAGCACACATGAGGAAAGCCAGCAGGTTGTACACAAGGTAGGTGAAGAGCACAGCAGAGATGGTGCCCCGTGGGATGGAGTAGCTCGGGCGCTTCAGGTCCCCTGTGGGCAGGAGCAAACAGCATTAGTGTCCACAGGCACAGTATCCCCCTGCTCTCCTCCAGCCTCAGCTCAGCTCCTGCTCCTGGTGCCACCCAGCCCAGCACCCCCTGCCCATACCTGACATGTTGGAGCCTGCCATGATGCCAGTGCAACCATTGAACATCACCGCAAAGACAGAGCTGAAGCTCATCATCTGCCCAGTGGTGTAGTCCACCGCATAGCCACCTGCAGGACACATGGGCCCAGGCTGTGATGGGCTGTCTGGGGCAGCATAACCCCACCACATACCCTCTCCTCGATGTCCCCATACATAAACCACAGGAGAAACCACCCCAGGGCACCTGTTCTGTGCCCGCAAGCTCCCCGCACCCTCTGGCGAGCCCCTGCTGATGTGGAAGTGCCAGCGTCACCCCTCCCCAGAGCACGGGTGCCATGGTGGGTACAGTGGGCAGGGTGGGGAGAGCCACTCCTCACCGCCCAGGTTGTCTCGCAGGGTGGTGAGTGAGAAGCCGGTGAAGGAGCCATTCTCTGTCTCGGAGCCATTGAAGTAGGGCAGGTGGATGGGCACCCCAATGGGCCGCGTGGCAAAGAAGCTGACGAGGATGGTGCCCAGCACACCCGCAACAATGAGGAATATGAGGAAGGTGGCCTTGGCATAGATGGAGGCACCCACGAGGCACACAAGGAGGCAGAGGGCCAGCAGCACAGTGCCGTAGAGCAGCTCGTACCAGTAGCTCTGGGGCAGGACGTGGACTCCTGTACCCACTTTTTGCCCTGGACAAAAAGACAAGCCAGGATCAGCAGGACTCAGAGAGGGCATCACCGGGAGCTGAGCACCACTGGCACCGTACCAGGCATGACGAGCATCAGGTCACTGGCCAGAGAGCTGGGCAAGCCGTGCCAGCTATGCTGGGCATGGTGCTTCGCATGCCTGGCACGGTGCTAGGGCTACTTGGGTAAGGGACATCTGCTGTGCCCTGCCACCACAGATGAGGGTACTTACCAGGTGGGATCCCAAAGCTGTCCACCACTGCCTCTACCAGCCCCAGCACGTAGAGGGCACTGCCACACACATTGGCCAGGAAAAACATGATCCCGATGCTGCCCCCGAACTCTGGACCCAGGGCACGGCTGATCATATCTTTCTCAAGTCAAGGGAAGATGCCAGCAGCCCAAACCACCATCGGGTGTCCCCAGCCCTCCCTCCCAGGCCATGGGTTTCACAGCCCCACTGTGGCACCCGGAGGCTGCTGGGTGGTCACCCAATTTTGGCCCACATGCCTTTCCCCAGCAGCACCCACAGCAAAGGATACAGTAGGCTCCTCCAGCATCCAGCGCCCCATTGGTGGCAATGGCACACACAGACAGCACCGTCATGCCAATGATGAAGTATGCCACCGCAAACATGGCCAGGGCTTGGTACAACCCGGCATGGCCCACCACGAACCCTGCCAAGGATGGAGGAGAAGCCAGTGTGCCCATTAGCTGGGCACAGACCACCCCCAGACAGGATCCCCAGGCACAGCCAACTCCCAGACCTCATCCTCACCGAGGCACACAGGCTGCACCCATCCCCCACAGCTCCCTCCAGACATGTCACCCCCTTCCCTGCCAGGATGAGGATGTCCCCACCCCGGGGAGATGCCACCTCCCACACACAGCAGCACCTGGGGCCCCCCCACACCTCAGGGCACCTCCATCCTCCTGCCATGCCAGGGTCAGGCCCAGGCTTGGGGAGCTCAGAAAGGCACACCCAAAAAGCGAACAAACAGGGCAGGTTCTTTGCTCCCCTCCCAGCCCTGGGGCACTCGGGGGGGGGGGGGGGGGGGGCGCTGGGACCCCCGTGCCCTGCTGCCGCCCTCAGCAGGCAAGGGGTGCCTTGCACCCCAGCTCAGGCACCAAACGTTGATGGGCTCCCCACGGTGTTTGCGTTGTAGCCCTGCTTGCCTGCTGCAAAGCAGGAAGCAAAAGCAGCCCCAGGATGTCCCGTCAGCCAGGGCATGGCTCCCCAGCCCCACCTCCGGGGACAGGGCACCCAGAGCCCCCGCGGCCCTGCCCAGGGGCCCGTCCAGCGGCGCCGCGGGCAGGAAGAGGCTGCCCTCAGCTGCAGGGCGATGCCCTATCTCAGCCGCAAGCCAGGCCGCAGCCATGCCCGCAGGCAGCAAGGGGCGTGCTGGGGAACGGGCATCACACGGAGCCCTTGGGGAGACAGGCTAGGCTTGGGGGCACCCCCTGTGAGCCCTGGAAGGCTGGAGGGTACCCAAGTGCCCAAAGCAGGAGCGGGGGGGGTGCAGGGGAAAATAAAGGGGTGCCCTGAAAGCAGTGTGGGGGTAAGCAGGAGGGACTGCTCACCCTGGAGATCTGGGGGATGTTTGAGGCATGGGGGAAGTGGGGGGCTGCTGGGGGGAGCTACAGACCCTCCACAGTGGGGCAGTTCCTCTTCCTGGCAGCTCCCCTCCCCCTCTGCCCTGTGCTTCCCTTTCAGCCCCGCGTCCCCCTGGAGTAACGCACCCCTGGGCAGGGGGACCGGGGCAGGCAGGGGGCCCCTGGTGCCCGCTGTGGGGTAGGGGTTGGGCGGGTCAGAGCCTGTGCAAGGACACCAGGCAGGGGCATGGGAAGGCGGTGAGTGATGGCAGGGGAGAGCTCTGCCCAGCTTGGGACAGGGGGTGGGGGGGGCAGGGGGGTCCCCCAGGCAGGAGAAGGGGCTCAAGGATCCTCCAGGGCCTACTGGGCCCCCAGGCACACAGCCAACTCCCGCCCTGGGCTCTCCATGGGCGGAAAGTGAAAGAGGAAAAGCCTTCCCTGTTCCCGGACCATGGCAGATGTTGCCTGTCCTGGGCCTCTGCCTGCCCCGGGCCAGTCTGTGGCATCACCCCCTACCGGGGCCCGCCAGAGGGTCACACCTACTCTGGTCCATGCCCAGCCTGCCCCCCTAGTTCTCCCAGGTTGCCCAATAACAGACTCATAACCCAAACAGGGAGCAGTCTGGGACGCAATCTGTACCCTCTGAACAGCACAGAGCCTGGGGGGCAGCTGGGTGCCTGATGGGGGACACTGGAGTCCTGCCCTGGGGACACCATGTGGGAACTGGGAGAGAACTGGGGTGCTGGAGCCCAGTCCTGGTGGATGCCTGGGTAGCAGTGGGGCCTCCAGTCTCCAGCAGGGGGGATGGGGTGACACAGGGCACTGGGATCCCGCTTAGGGAAAGCTCTGGCAAGGTACAGTGGTCCTGTCCCAGGAACACTAGGGCTTCAGACTGGGGTCCCTTACTGTGGGCACTGAGATCCCTAACTGGGTTCCCATCCTGTGGGTACAGCAGGAGCCCTGGGGCACCCAGGCTGGAGGGGTCAGGAGGGGACATACGGCATTGGGACCCCAGCCTAGAGGAGATCTGAGGAGGTACTAAAAGAGCACTGGGTCTCCAGGCTGGGGGGCTCGGCAGAGGGCAATGGGGCGCCAGACTGAGGCACTAGGGTGAGCACTGGAGGGGAGCACTGGGAGTCCAGCGCGAGAAGCTCGGGAGCGGGCACTGGGAGGACAGTGGGAGGACACTGGGGACCCAGACTGGGGGAGTTCAGGGGGGAGCACTGGGACGTCAGACTGGGAGGCTGGGGGGGAGCACTAGGAGGGCAAAGGGAAGACACTGGGTCTCCAGACTGGGGTCCTCGGGGTTGAAGCACGGGGACTGCAGACTACCGGGGGTCCGGGCAAGGGGAGCCTCGGGAGGACACGGGGCCCTGCCTCGGGGTGTCGGGCAGGGTTGGTGAGTCTCGGGGGCCTCCGGACGGCTGCCGGCGGGGGGGGGGGGGGGCCGGGGAGGCAGCGGCACTCACCGAGGCGCAGGAAGAGGACGACGCTGAACATGGAGAGCAGCGTGGGCACCACGACGCCCAGGAAGGTGGGCAGCTTGCGGGGGGCGGCGGCGGCGGCGGCAGCGGCCCGGCCGCGGGCGCGCTCCCGGCCCCGCTCCTCCTCACCCGAGCCGCCGCACAGACGGTACGTGAGCAGCGCGCTCCGCTCTGAGCTCGCCATTGCCAGGCACGGCACGACCCCCGCCGGCCCTGGAACGCTCGCGGCCCCGGCCCCTGCCCCGGGCCCCACCGGCCCCGCCCACCGACCCGCTCCCGACCCGCCGTGCCCCGCCCACAGCTCCGCCCCATCTGACCACGCCCATGAGCCCCCGGGTCTGCCACGCCTCCGGACCCGCCCCGTCCGATAGGCCACGCCCCGAAACCGCCGGTACGCCCCGCCCCCGGCCACGCCCAACCATATAGGCCCCCGCCCCTTCGTTGACCCCGCTCACAATGTCCCACCCCCGCCGTTCCCACCCTTATCACGGCCCCCGGCCCCATATGTACCCCCATAGTGCCCCCGCCGTCGCCCCCCCAGCTCCAGAGGTGTCCCACCTCGATATCTCCATAGGATCAACCCAGCCCCAGAGTCACCCCACACCCCGGATCTCCCCAACCAGTGTCTCCCCGCTCCTGGTACCCGGCGCTGGCACCCCACCCATCCCAGACTCACCCCGGCATCCCAAAACCAGCCCCTGCACCTCTGCACCGCCACATGACCCCGACCCCCCCACGGCCGCAGTCACCCCGCGTCCAACACCCCGATATCGAGCCCGCCACCCCCAGGCTGCCCCCAGGAACCCCGGTACTGCCCCCCCCACCCCACCCCGGTGCCCGCTCCCCGCCCACCCCCCGCCGGTGCCGGCCGGGCTCGGCTGCCCGCGCCAATTACCGGACAATCGGGGCCCTCGGGGGCGCCGTCCCTCCCTCCCCCCGTCCCCGCCGGCGGGGCTGGGATCTGCCCGGGCCCCGGGGTCCCACTGCCGCCGCCGCCCGGAGCGGCCGAGCGCCTCGCCAATTAGGTTAATGGGGTTGGCACCGGGGCCGGGGCCGGGGCCGGGGCGGGGGGGGGCACGGTGGGGCCGGGGACGAACCCCACGCGGGCCTTGGGGCACCCGCGGTCCACCGAGTGGTTGACCCCCACGGTGCAAGTGGGGGCATCCGTGCGGGAGCACCGCTCCCCGCGGTGGAATAGCGCTGCCCCCTCGTCTCCCCCCGCCCCGTCCCCGCCGTCCCCCGTGGGGCGGAGGCGCAGCGGCCGAGGTGGGAGCCCGGCAGGGACGGAGCTTTCATGTGCGGCGGGCCTGTCGCCGTGCCAGCCCCGGGCAGCGCTGCGCCTTTGAAGTGCCACTAAAGCGGCATTGTCCGCGCCCCGCTGGCACCGGGGGGCCGGGGGGGCCGGGGCGGGGAGCGCGGCACGGCCGGGGCTGCGGCTGCGGAGGCGCCCCTGTCCCTAATGGGGACGGGGGTGGCGGCACGGGCACCCCACCTCACTCAACCCCCCAGCACCGAAATGGGGATGGGGACGCGGGTACCTCCTGCTCCTCATGGGACCGGGGGGGGGCATAGGATCCCCTGAGGAGGAGGGAGACGGCATGGGCACCTCCTGACCCCCGATGGATGTGGGGACACGGGCACCCCCTGACCTCTGAATGGGCATGGGAACACGGGCACCTACCCCCCGACAAGGATGGAGGTGCGACCCCGGCACCCCTGACCCAAACAGGGACAGAGGTGGGGGCACAGGCACCCTCTGTGCCCCGCAGAGGGGTGCGGCCGCACCCTGCCCTGCCAGCAGAGCTGAGGCCCGGCCCATGGGCACAGGAGGGTGGCGACGGGGCAGGAGGGCAGTGCAGGCACCCCAGAAGTGTAAGGCCAATGACAAGCCAAACTGTAGACACTGGGAGGACCCCCTCCAGCTGGGCGGGCGAGTGTGGCCCCCCCCGATCCCCGGGCCAAAGGTGCCCCCCCAGACCCGGGCACACTACCCGCTTGCTGCCTGCCACTGCCAAAAGGCTAAAAGCAGCCGTTACCCCGGCCCCACCTGCCCCCCCCTCCGACATCCCCCCGGGGCGTGTCCCCCCTCCTGCACCCCAGGCAAGGAACGGCCTTAGTGTGGACACGAGAGGCACCGTGGGGGGGTCCCCGGGGGCAGCCGGTGCTCATCTCGGGGGTGCAGTGCCCCTGCACAGGCCGGCCTGTTCGGCCAGGGTTGGGCTGGCACAGAGAGGGGGCCCCCCCTTCCCCCGCCCGCCCCGTGTCCACCTCCCTCTCTGCCCGGCCCCCCCTCCCCGCAGTGTCCGCCCGGCCGCTCCCGGCCCGCTGCCCGCCTTTGAAGGGTCTCCCACGCCGGGCCCTGGCCCCCCGCGCCCCGCAGCCGCCGGTGCGTTCCCACCCGCCCGCTGCCGCGCCCCCCCCGCGCCTCCCGCCCGGGGCCCGCCGGAGGGAGGGTGGCGCGGCCGGGGCTTGGCGTGAAAATGATCAAGGGCCGCGGGCAGCAGCGCCCGTCTGATGCTGCCCGCCCGGAGGCCTCGTCGAACAAAGGCGGCATTGAGGACCCGGCTGCGCCCCCCCCCCCGCGCCCCCCGCCCCGAACTGGCATCATGGCGCGACATTAATGAACTCGCCTGTTTGTGCTCCCCCGGCCCCTCTCTCCTCCCACCGCCCGGGGGACACCATATATATCCATCCCTCCTCGCCCGCCTCGGGCATTTCGGGGGCTCCCCCCTCCTGCCCCCCTTTGCCCGCCCGGGGATGGAACGAGGAGGGAAGTGGACACGGGGCACTCTCCTCGGGGTCTGCCTGGTCCCCCCTGCACTGCTGGCACTGCTGCCACTGCTGAAGCTGGCAGGGGGGGCCCCCGTGGGCCAGAGGCTGTACCCCATGCCAGCCGACGTCCTGCAAGGTCAGTGGGGCACAGGGATGGGGCATCTTTGTGGGAGGGTTTTGCTGCGGACGGGGCAGCAGAAGCAGCCGGGACTTCTGGGTTTGGTCTCAGAAAGCGGGGGGGGGGAAGCACAAGCAGGATGCCCAGGACCCTGGCAAAGCCCTCCCATGACCGCACTGCATGAACTGGGTGGCAAATGCTGCCCATGGCACCCAGGGACACTGGGGTTGCAGGGAGTGGTGCAGTTCATGTCACATGGCTGCCAGCTCTCCCTCCTGCCCCGGGTACCTGTGCCAGCCCCAGGGAACCCTCAGCCAGGTCCTGGCCAGTAGGTGGGAGGCAGTGGGGGGTACAGGTGGGCACAGGTGTGGGCACATGCGGGGATGCACATGCAGAGCACGCAGGACTGCACACACATGGAGACATGCAGGGACATGCACACACGAGCACACAGACGATGGCGCACACAAGTGAGCACCCAGGGCATGGGCACAAGTGTGCACAGAGGTGCATGCACATGGATGCACATGGGCACACGGGGACACACCTGCCCAGGCTCACACCCTTGCTCCATGGCCACGTTTGAACACATGTGTTCACGGGGTTTCCACATGCAGCAGGCACACATGGGTGCGGGCAAACACCCTCCCCATACCATGTGCCCATGTGCCAGCCCCACCGGAGAGATGACAGTCATGCCTGTCTCCCTAGACAATGCCAACAGGTGACAGGTCATGCCCAGCCTGACTCCCATCATGGATATATTGGGGCATGGGCACCAGGCGGGTTTGGGGCACTCTGTGGCTGTGGTGGGGCAGTGTTGGGGGCACTGGAGTTCTGAGCACACTGCATGTGCCCGGCAGCACTGTCGAGCCGAGGGACACTGGTGCTGGAGGCAGCGCTGAGGAGCGCACTGCTGGCTCTGGAGCGGGCACTGGCTGAGCAGCAGCAGCAGCAAAGCGCCTGCGGGCTCTGTGCCCCCTGCCTCTTTCCCCCCTGTGCCAACCTCACCCAACACTGCCCAGGTGAGTCACAGCCCCACAGCCCCCATGGCCCCATCCCCAGGACACTCTACCTGAACAGAGCCCAGGGTCCCCACCCAAACATTCCCCAGGGTCTCTATCCAAATACTACTACCCAGAGTCCCTGTCCAAATACCACCCCATACCCAGGAGACCCTACCCAAACATGGACCCACCCAAATATTGCTTTTGGGTCCCTACCAAAGCACCACCCCATCCCCTAGAAACCCTACCAAAATGACACCCCAAGACCCTACCCAATATACCTACCCTATATACTTTACCAAAGCAGTGCCCAGACTCCCAAAACATATCCCTAACTGCTAGACACCCTACCAAAACACCACCCAGATACCCTACCCAGGCAGTTCCCCATCCTCTCTAGATCTTACCCCAAATCATCTGAAGCCCTACCCAAAACATTGCCCAATTCCTTGTCCCCTTCCCAGAGATCCCTGCAAAAACATATCTCAGCAACCAGGAGACCCTACCAAAACATGCCAGTGCCGCAGCCCCATCATGCCCCCTTCCCACCTGCCCCAAAGTGGAGCCCAGGATCGCCCAGGTGGGGTGAGCAAGAGGCAGGGAGGACATGGGGATGCCCACAGCTCTGCTGTCCTTGCAGCGCCAGCCATATCCCCTGCTGTGCCACCCAGCTGCCAGGTCCTGCTGGATGCCCAGGCCCTGCCCGAGCTGCCCCAGCGCAACTGGGCACTGAGCCAGGCCTGTGCCCCCTACCAGCGCCTGTGCACACCCGAAGGGACTCAGCATGCCTGCGTCCTGCTCAGTGCTCGGCTCTGCCGCCACCGCCTCCAGGAGTGCCGTGAGTGGGCACCCGCATCGCCCCTGGCTCTTCCCAGAGAAAGAAGACCCTACAATAACAATCAGGGCACCCCGGGGGATGCCTGGGACTGCCCGGAGGGGATATGTGGCTTTGGCGGGGGTGACAGGGTGTTGGAGTGGGGTGGGGAGACCAGGGAGATGGGGGCACGGTAGGGTGATGTGGGATCTCTGGTGGGATGGGAAACTGGAGGGGTTGAAGGGATCTGGATTGAGGAGTGGAGATTTGGGGGATGGAGGCACTGGGAGTGATGAGTGGATTGGGGAGGATGGAGCGTAGAGGGATGATGGAAAATCTGGAGTAGGAGAGGGCCAAGAGGGGGTGACAGAGAGATTGGGGACACTGCGTCACCGGGGGAGACAAGCAATCCTGGAGTGGTGGGGGGGTGCTTGTTCAGGATGATGGGGAGCTGGGGAGCACTGAAAGGAACTGTGGCGAGCTAGGGACAGCAGACATGGTGGTGACATCAGGAGGGGTGTCCCCACATGACATGACAGCTTGTCCCCACAGAGATGGCAGCTGCAGCCCCAGGTTCTGATGCACCAGCAGAGGCGGCGATGCCAGGTGAGCCAGCGCGGCCCCATGGTGCCCACGCCACCCCCCTCCCCACGCCGGCGGGCCCCCCCAGCCACCCGGCTGCCTGCTGGGCTGGGGGCAGAGGTTAGCGTCGGCAGCTGCTGGACCGCAGGGTGCCCCCGGCCCTCCGCCCACTCACCTCCATGAGCACGATGAGGCTTGACAGCGCGGCCTGCGTTGCCTGACCTCCCCTGGGGGCTGCCCACCATTCCCTGCACCCACCATGGCCATCCCGGCATCACTGTGCCCAGCTACCCCATGCCCACCCGGGAGAGGGGGTGTCCCAGCAGCGGGGCTGCAGGAACCCCCCCTCTCACCCCAGCTTTGTCCCCCAGGGAGCTGCGGGCATCGCAGGGGCCCCCAAGCCAACAACACGGCCCTCCGAGGACGGATCATGGGTGGCAGCGTGGCCCCGCAGGGGGCCTGGCCCTGGCTGGTGTCGGTGCGGCTCCACGGGGAGCTGATGTGTGGAGGGGTGCTCGTGGGGCGCTCCTGGGTCCTCACTGCAGCCCACTGCTTCACTGGGTATGGCAGGAATGCAGCAGTGTAGGGGTGATGTCCCTACAGAGGGGTGGATGGGGTGCCACCCCTGTCACCCCTGTAACTCACTGCCCCTGCACTGCCAGGAATCGAAATGAACTGGCATGGACGGTGGTGGTGGGCGACCACGAGCAGGGCAAGCTGGACGCGGGTGAGCGGGTAGTGCCCGTCCGGCGCATCCTGCCTCACCCCAAGGTCGGTGGAGGTGGGCACCCCCCTGACCTCCCTGTGCATGCTCCAGGGCCCCCCACTGACATACCCTCATCTCCTTCCAGTTTAACCCCAAGACGTTTCATGGGGACCTGGCGCTGCTGGAACTGGCAGTGCCACTGGCCCCGTCGCCCACCATCAGCCCTGTGTGCCTGCCCAGCGGCCCTGTGGAGCCCAGCCCCGGCACCGCCTGCTACATTGCAGGCTGGGGCTCTCTCTATGAAGGTAGGACCCACACCAACACCCGTGGGGTCTGTGGGGTTTCCCCCTTGGTGCCCTCTCGGGTGCTCAGTCCTGATGCACCAAGCCAGGGCAGAGGGGTGCAAAAGAAAGGGGGGGTGCTGGGCACTGGGGACCCCGTAACGGGTGCCTTGCCCAGCAGAGGGGCCAGCGGCTGACGTGGTGATGGAGGCGCGAGTGCCCCTGCTCAGCCAGGAGACGTGCCGGGGTGCCCTCGGCAGGGACATGCTCACCAACGCCATGTTTTGTGCTGGGTATTTGTCTGGGGGCATTGACTCCTGCCAGGTAACGCCTGCAGCTGGGGGGCTGCCAGCCCTCCTGCTCAAAAATCCCTTGTGGCACACAGCGGTGTGCATGTGCCACAGCCTGGCACAGCCCAGAAGTGCAGTTGGGGTCCCAGCCCAGACTGATGCATGGGCATCCCTCCTCCCAGGGTGACTCAGGGGGCCCGCTGGCATGCCAGGACCCCTCCTCACACCGCTTCATCCTCTACGGTATCACCTCGTGGGGTGACGGCTGTGGTGAGCAGGGCAAACCAGGTGTCTACACCCGCGTCGCTGCTTTCGTGGACTGGCTCAGGCTCCAGATGGACTGTGAGTGCCGCCAGCTGTGCCAGGGGCGGAAACAGACGTGCCCAGGGTGTTGTGGGGATACATCGCTCCTGAGCGGGGGTTCAGCACCTCATGGCAGCCCCGGTGCCCTTGCAGCCACCCCTGGCAGCCGGGAACCGAGCTGCTTTGACCTGCTGGCGCTGGCCCAGCTGCCCTCTGAGCAGCAGCCACTGGAGCGCACCCGCCTCTGTGCCTTCTATGCTGGGTCCTGCCGGGCCCCCCAGGGCCGGGCTGCCTGCGCCCGCCTGTCTGAGGAGACCTGCCGTGCCAGGACAAGACAATGCGGTGAGCAGGGGGGCCATGCCAGGGCAAGGGTGTGGGGCGGGACCCCATTTCTGGTAGCGTGGAGCTGGTGTGGTGCCAGGGCCATGGCTCTCCCACTGCACCCACAGAGCTGCACTCCTATGCCCAGACATTGGTGGATCTCCTGCGCCGGGCTGCGGACTTCATCCAAAACCAGTTTGACTTCTCCTTCCTCACCCGTGCCCTGCCCCAGCTCCTGGGCAAGATCTATGGGCATCTCTTCCACCCTCGTGTCCGCAGGGATGCCCCAGGTACCCTCCCAGACTGGGCCATCCAGTGCCCACTTGGGATGCCATCAGTCCCCCCCATGCCAGCGCCTGGGTACCAGTAGCCTGCCCTGGCACCCCCATGGGGTTCTCCTTCTCCTTGTCCCTCCTGTCCCCTTCTTGTCCCCGCAGGCCCAGCTGTGCCAGGGGGTCAGCCCAGCTCCACAGCAGAAGGACCCTGGAGACACCCCATCAGGTGAGGGATGGTGGGCCACAGGACAAGGGGGGGCTAAAGGGTTTGGGGAGGTGGGCAAGGTGCCCATGGCACTGATATGGCTTTTTGGGGACCGCTTAAAGCATTGGGGTCCTGCTCTTCCTGCAACCAGGGCACACCCAGAGGGAGGTGGGCATGGCCCTCCAGGGTGCCCAGGGCCAGCCAGGTTCCACCAGTGCTGGCACTGCCAGAGTCGGGGGTGGCACTGCCCGGGGGATGGGTGCTGCCGGACACCTACTTGAGCTTGCCTGCTGTGCTTGCAGGTGGGAGGCCAGGCAGCCACCCCCCTTCGCAGAGCTCTTCGGGGCCATGGGACCCCAGCTGCAGGACTGGGTGGAGGCACTGAGGGCCATGGCAGGGGGCAGCCGCCCGGCGCCCACCCTGGACAGGGGGCAGCTCCCCAGGGAGACGTGGCTCTTCTTGCAGGTATTTGGGGAGGGATGGGCTGGGGGGACCTCCTGCCCCTCTGGTGACAGTGCCTCCAGGGACAAAAGCCCAGCAGTTCCCTCATGTCCCCTCCTGACATCCCTTGGACCGATTGTCCTCTGTGCAGCCACGGAGGTGGCGTCTCCCACTCTGCCACCACAAAGGGGCCATTTCACCCTTCCCAGCTGAAACCAGTGCTCCCAGTCCAACCAGTGCAGAACCAGCCATGGGTCTGACCACACAACTTGGGATCTGACCCAACACAGCTATAAAGTTCTCGAGTGCCCTCAATGCCCTGTACAATACCAGCCCAGCTGTGCTCTGGACTCTGCCACTGTGCACATGGCTGTGCCCAGAGGTGCCCTATGGGTGCCACACCCTGTCCCGCCGTCCCTTCAGCAGGGTGAGGAGGTGGTGGAGGAGCTAGTGGGACAGGGACGAGCCTTCCTTGCCCAGCTGCGGGCAGAGCTGGACCTTGGCACCCCTCTTGAAACCACGGAGCCGCGATGGGCACCCAGAGAGCTGGCAGGGACCCCCTCGCCGAGCCGTGAGTCCTGGGAGCTGGGTGGGCTGGGGCCGACGGGGCAGTGCCCACTGGCTGTGCCCCTGCCAGAGTTTTGTCACTTCTCTCCTTGTCAGGGTCCATGCCAAGGGAGAAACGTGAGCTAGTGCCCACGGAGCTGCCGGGGGTAGAGGAGGAGGAGGAGGAGGAGGCAGGTGCAAGCAGAGGTAAGCTCTGGCCACTGTAGGATGTCACACGCCACCATGGGGAAGGTGGCAAGCCTGGCCTTGGCTTTGCACCCTGGTCCCAGGGCTGATTGTCTCATGTTGGTGGGACAGCCCTTGGCCATACCGGTCTCTGCAGGGACCCCCTGCCCCTTCTGCCTCAGCATGCCCAGATTATGGGTGCTCCTTCCCAGGGCGGGCAGCAGGATGGTGCCCCATGACTCATCCCACCCCTCAGCACACCCCTGATGTCCCCTCTCCATCTTTCTCCTGCCTGTCCCTGGGATTGCAGCATGCCCTGGCTTCAACGAGTCAGTGGTGCGGGTGGGTGCGGTGCGGGACCTGTACGCCTGGGTCCTACGGGTGCCCGAGCCGGACCTGGTTATGACCTTCCAGGAGGTAAGTGCCCCATCCAGCTGCTCCGAGCCCTCTGCCCTGGCAGCCAAGTGGTGCCACCCCCCAGACCATCTCCATCCTGCCATGTCCCTGGGCCCCCTGGGACTCACAGCATTGTCATCTCCCCACAGATCCTGGTGGACCTGGGCTCCAAAAATGCCAAGGGGCTGTACCGGGCGCAGGTGCGGGCCACAGTGGGGGGCCGCCCCACAGCCTTCGCTGGCCTTGTGGGGCTGGAGAGTGACTCACTGGCCCGCAGCATGCCTGGCCTTGTTGCTCTGGCACTTGAGGCGCTGAAAACCTAATGGTGCCCACAGTGCCCTGGGGCATCATGCCATCAATGGGGATGGGGCCCTGGGGCAGGGGTCTTTCATGTCCTTCAAACACAGCTCCCTCCCCAGCTCAGGCTCTTCCACCCTTTTGTCCCACATTGTGCCTCAGTTTCCCTCTTCCCACCAGCACTGCCTGACATCCCCAGGGCAATGGGGTGCTGGGGGGCACCTGGAGCATCTCAGCCAGGGATCACAGCCCTCATGTCCCCTGGGATCCCCACCTTGACAAGCCCACCTCCACCCCTTTTACCCTAGAGGCACTTGGGCTGCTATTTATTTGTACAGAGAAAGGTTTATTTTTCAATAAAAAAGGGCTCTATTTTCCAGTAGCTGGTGAGTGTGAAGTGAGCGTTGTGCCATGCAGTGCTGGTGAGGCAGGTGCCAGCAGGGGGGACCTTCCATGGAGGATATGACATCCCATTGCATCTATCTTCCCATTCCCCTGTACCCCCGAAGCGATGCCCCCAGCCTCAGTTCCTGCCCCTGGTGTTGGTGCTGTGCCCAGCCTGGCACAAACACCCCAGCCCCACTCTGGCAGTCAGGTACCCCTCCTGCCCACCACAGCACCCCTGGTGCCACTGCATCAGGGACCCACAGGAAACCTCCTGCCAGTTCAGGGGCCAAGAGTGCCCTGGGTCAGCAGCGAGTGCCAGGGTGGTGCCACCCATGTGCTTGGGCATCAGTGGGTACCAATCCCTCCTACTCTTGGGGAGCCTGCCACTCCCAAGCAGCATCACTGGGGCTGCCGAGGAGCAGGGAAGGGGCCGCTACTCCCAGTGCCCAGCAATGACCATGCTGGGGTGCCCAGGCACAGAGTGACAGGCTGACACCCGTGGGACTGGTGAGGCCAGCTGCGCCTGCCCGTCTCCCCTCTCCAGGCGCGGAGGTGCCGGAAGAGGGTGGGAGCGGGTATCCGGTCCGGCACCCTTCCCCCCGGCACCTGGCACCATCCATCTCTCGCTTCGGCCGGCAGCCGGACATCCGCTTGGCCAGGCCAGGCGGGGAGGTGGCCAGGGCCTGGCACTGTGCGAGGGCACCGCGGGCACCGCATGGGGGACCTGCCGGCGTGGCTGGCCCTGCTTGGGGCACTGGTGCTGTCGGGTGAGTGGGGCCCCAGGGTCTTGGGCATGGGGTTGCCCTATTGCTGGGGGGTTCTGGGCCACCTCGATGGGGTTGGTGGGCGTTAATGGTGACAGGATCCAAGCTGGGCACAAGTGCCCCCAGGGCTGCATTTTGGGCATTGCCTGGTACAGTCCCTTCACTGAGCATCCCCTGCACCTCTGTCCTGGCTGTGCCACCCAGAGCCATGTCCCTGCCCTGTGTGTCTGTGCACAGTGGGGCTGCATCCCTGCCTGTGTCCTGTGCACCAGCATATGAGTCCATCTGTCCATGCACAATTCCACTGTGTCTGTGTGTCTCTGTGTGTGCCTGTCTGTCTGCATGCACACTGATACTGCATCCATGACCGCGTGTCCCTGCCTATACTGGGTCCATGTCCATATGTCGGTGTTCACGTGTGCCTCTGTGCATGCATCCTCCTATGTGCCTGGTACCACCATGTCTGTGCCCAAGTGTCTCTTGTCTGTGTGTCCCTGTGAGTCCTTGTCCATGTGTGCCCATGTGCCCCCCTGCACATGTATCATTCTCACATGTCCAGTGTCTGTGGCCCTGTGCAGCACAGACACACAGTGTCCCGGCCTCCTCCATCCCTACACCACCCTGCCCTCACCAAACATCTCTGTGGGGTGGCACCAGGCCCAGTAACACCCCAGCACCACCCTGGTCTGCCTGATCCCATATCCCCAGGTGGGCTCTGTGTGAACCAGGAGGAGCGGCTCATCCACCACCTCTTTGAAGAGAAGGGCTACAACAAAGAAGTGCGCCCTGTCGTCTCCACTGACCAGGTTGTGGACGTCTATCTGGCCCTCACCCTATCCAACCTCATCTCGCTGGTGAGCCCCAGAGGGCAGTGCCTGCTGTGGTGTGCCCTCCAGCCATGCTTCACCCATGGGGCTGGCTGCATAGGGGGGAGCCCTGGGGCCACTGGCCCGAACCCTGACTGGTGAGGGTTGGGGTCCTGGGCTGGGGGGATGGCTGCTGGGCATGGCCCTGGCATCTCACTGCCCCATGCTGTTGTTGCAGAAAGAGGTAGATGAGACACTCACCACCAACCTATGGCTTGAGCATGTGAGTAGGGACAGGCATTATGGTGCCAGTTGTGCCCTGAGTCACGGGCAATAGAGTGGCCCAGCATGATGTGGGAGTGACCCAGGGGTCCCCTCCTCCAGGGCTGGACCGATTACCGCCTGCAGTGGAACAAGTCTGAGTTTGGGGACATTGAAGTGCTCCGCCTGCCACCGGACATGCTGTGGCTGCCTGAGATAGTCCTGGAGAACAAGTGAGTCGTGCCTCAGTTTCCCCTCCTGAACCCCCTGAGGCATGCTCAGGCTCCCCCCTGCCCCTCGCTGGCCCCTCTGTCACCTTGGCTCTCTCCCGGCATAGCAATGATGGGCTCTTCGAAATTGCCTACTACTGCAATGTCCTCATCTACAATACGGGCTACGTCTACTGGCTGCCACCTGCCATCTTCCGCAGCGCCTGTCCCATAAATGTTGACTTCTTCCCCTTCGACTGGCAGAACTGCACCCTCAAATTCAGGTGCCAGGGGACTGGCTGGGGCAGGACAGGGCAGGGGTGGGCAGCAGAGTGGGCATCCTGGCCCCCTGCAGTGCCCGCTGCTGCAGCACCTTCCCTTGCTGTTGGGGTGCAGCATGGTGGGGGTTTGCAGGTGACTAAGTGGTCTGAGTCCATCAGGCTGGAGGTCAGGGTGGGTGGCTGGTGGGTAACAAGCAGCAGGCGCAGCCCCTCACTGCCTGCCCCCCCACCCCACCCCACCCCGGGCCAGCTCGCTGGCGTACAGTGCCCTGGAGATCAGCATGCACTTGAAGACAGATAGCGACCCAGAGACGGGCAAGTATTACCCAGTGGAGTGGATCATCATCGACCCCGAAGGCTTCACAGGTAATGCTTGTGCTCTCTGCTGTGTCCTGTGGCAGCGGGACACCCTGTATTTGGCTCAGGGGCACCCTGGTATTGGGGCACCCTGCCATGGCGACACCCGAGCACCTGGGACTTCGGCACCCTGACACCCATCCCACCAGACTTGGAGCTACCCTGACCCAGGACAGGGAGACTCAGAGCTGGTGGGCCCGGTGAGGTTGGGCATGGTAGGGGCCCCCTATGCCATACACTGTCCCATGTGCCCCGGTAGAGAACGGAGAATGGGAAATCATCCACCGCCCGGCCCGCAAGAACATCCACCCTGAAGCTCCCCCTGAGAGCAGTGAACACCAGGACATCACCTTCTACCTCATCATCAAACGCAAGCCGCTCTTCTATGTCATCAACATCGTCACGCCCTGCATCCTCATCGCCTTCATGGCCATTCTTGTCTTCTACCTGCCCGCCGACAGTGAGTGAACCCTGTGGCACCCATGCAAGGCTTGGGGGTCACCCCATGGGGTACCTCCATGTCCCACACCTGTACCAGGTCCTGGGTCATAGCATACGTCCTCAGTGACCAGCAAGGGGACACCCTGGTAGGACATCATCATCCCAGCCAGGCACCCTGGCAGAGGCACACTTGGACACAGGATACTCCTTGTGGGACCCTGGGGTACCCCCAAAGTAGAAAACCCTATATGGGGCACTGTATGGTGGGATACTGGGAGGGCAATCCTGGCACTAGTGGCACAGGAAGGGTGACCTGGAGCAGGGTTTTCCCTGAGCTCACCTGCTCTTCAGGTGGTGAGAAGATGACCCTGGTGATCTCAGTGCTCCTGGCCCAGTCCGTCTTCCTTCTGCTCATCTCCCAGCGCCTGCCTGCCACCTCCCATGCCATCCCCCTCATCGGCAAGTGAGTCCTGGGCACCGCTGGGTGCAACAGGGATATCGTGGGTTCCCTGCAGTGCCAGAGGGCAGCTCTGCCTGTGCCTCTGCCCAGCCTCTGTGGCAAAGCCAGCCCTAGGTCCATGCCCCTCATAGGTACCTGCTTTTCATCATGCTACTGGTGACAGCCGTGGTGGTGATCTGTGTTGTGGTCCTCAACTTCCATTTCCGCACCCCCAGCACCCATACCATGTCTGACTGGGTCAAAGAAGTAAGCAGGGTGCTGGGCTTGGGTGGGTGAATGGGTGGCACCATGCCCCACAGAGGGCATGGAACAGCCCAGCCCTGGCATTGCATTGGGATGTCCCATCTGCATCACCCCAAGGATTTGCATGCCCAGGTTGCGGGCAGAATGTGGGGATAAGATGCCATTGCACCAACGGGGTGGCCAAGGGGCCTGACACTACCTCCTATGCCCCAGGTCTTCTTGGAGAGCCTGCCCCGCCTGCTGGGCATGTCACAGCCAGCTGAGAGCCCAGCAGGTGCCCCATGCATCCGGCGCTGCAGCTCGGCTGGCTACATCGCCAAGGCAGAGGAGTACTTCAGTGTCAAGTCCCGCAGCGAGCTCATGTTCGAGAAGCAGTCGGAGCGGCACGGGCTGGCCAGCCGCATTACCCCTGCCCGTGAGCCTCAGCCCCTCTGCTGGAACATGGGGAAGGGCAGCAGAGCAGGGGTCTCTGGGGGTGGTAGCCCTTTGGAGCCTGTCTCACTGCCCCCCCTTACCCCCAGGTTTGGCGCCCATGGAGACTGGCGAGGAGCAGCTCTACGAGCACGTAAAACCCGTTGTTGACAGTGCCAACTACATTGTCAAGCACATGCGGGAGAAAAACAGCTACAATGAGGTGGGGGCTATGGGCATGGCAGGGGCAGAGGGGCCTCCTGTGCCCCCCACTGCCCAGCTCCTGGCTCCTTCCCCAGGAGAAGGACAACTGGAACCGCGTGGCCCGTACCTTGGACCGCCTCTGCCTCTTCCTCATCACCCCCACACTGGTGGTGGGCACCCTCTGGATCTTCCTCATGGGCATCTACAACCACCCCCCGCCGCTGCCCTTTGCCGGAGACCCCTATGACTACCGGGAGGAGAACAAGCGCTTCATCTAGGTGTGGGGGGTCCCATGTGCCAGCCCCCTGTGCCTTCCCACTCACCTGCCTTGGCTTGGGGAAATAAAGCTGGGTGCTTCTCACCACGCAGTGCTGAGCTGGTGGCTGCTCTTGGTGTACCCCCCATGGGCATGATGCCCACCCTGAGCGCCGTGTGTGTGCTGGGGAGGGTGATGCCTACCTAGGGAATGGGTGCAGTTGTGTGTCCTGAGCACGGTGGCCCTCAGCTGTGGCTGGAAGGGGTGTTTCCCAGAGGGGATGTGGTGCTACCAACCCTGCTACCCCCATTGGGCTGGGCATTCGGGACAGGATGGGCTTGGGGCGGTGACAGACACCTCCCAGCACAGCACCATCCCCTGTGGACCCACTGCAGTGGGCAGAGATGCCATCAGTGCCCATATCACCCCCCTGTCCCCATGACCCCCCAGCCAGACACCCACAAGTGTCGCCCCTTACACACCCCATCCTGCAGCACCTGGCTGGGGGCCGAGGGGGTATCTCCTTCCCCAGCTCAGCAGGGCGACACCAGGGCTCCGATTTCAGGGGGCACAGCTGACGTGCCCCCACCGGCAATGGCCAGGAACAGCTGTCACATCCTTGCCACTGAGCCAGGAATCTCACACCCCTCCCCCACAGCCCTACACAGGGCCTGGCAGGAGTTGGACCCCCAATGCGGGCATCAGTCCACAGACTGACATGGCGAGACTTGCCTGCCCCTTCCCCACCCTACATCCCAGGGGCAGCCACCACCATGGGGGGGCAGGGCACTGCTGGGGGTGCTGCAGGGAGATGCATCCCTCTGTGGGGTCAGGGGTAAACCAAGGCATGGAACTCATTTTGCCCCCAGACCCAATTCCAACCCCCATGGCACAAATGCCAGAGGAGCTTCCCAGAAAACTGGCATCACCCCGACAGCGGGGCGGGGGGGGGGAGAGTGGGGGGCGGGGACAGGGGTGGTCACCCGCCCCTCCCCGTCCCCGTGGCTGTTGGGAACAGCTGACAACGTGGAGGACAGCTGTCCTGTCCCACCAGGCGCCAGGCCCAGAACAACGCTGTACAGGCGCCGAGCAGAGCCCCAGAACCTGCACCCCACGGCACTGCCATGCGCTGCCACAGCCTCCTCCTCACCCTCTGTGCCCTGGCAGGTAAGGAGTGCCTGTCCCGGAGGGAGTCCTTGGGGGGGGGCACCCCGTCATCCCCTGCCTTTGCCCTTGGGGGTTTGTCACCCATGGGTATCCATGGCCATGCACCACCCCACTGGGGTGTCCCCAAGCTGGCAGATCTACTTTCCCCACGTCCTGCCCTGAAGACGTCCCTGGGGTGAGCAGGGTAGGGGATGTGGGGGGGCTGCACATCCCCTGGCTTGCACACTGGTCCACTGATACACACTGTCAAGCACACACAGCTGTGTGTGCACACCCACAGTAACACACGAGTGGGCATCCCCTCCCCAGGCACACCCTGTGCCACCCTCACCCACACCAGCAGGTCCTGGGGGCATTGGTGGCTCTGCCGTCCCCAGGCGTGGGCTGCAGGAACCAGGAGGAGAAGCTGCTGCAGGACCTCATGACCAACTACAACAGGCACCTGCGCCCGGCCCTGCGTGGGGACCAGATCATCGATGTCACCCTCAAGCTCACCCTCACCAACCTCATCTCCCTGGTGAGCGACCCCCCCCGCCCCAGTCCCCACAGCGGGATGGGATTTGTCCCAACACGTGGGGCAGTAGGCAGAGGTGGGCAGGGTGCTAAAGTTCTTCCTTCCTTACCAGAACGAGCGGGAGGAGACCCTCACAACCAACGTCTGGATCGAGATGGTGAGACCCCCTCATCCCCAGGCAGGACCCCCGCGCCACACTTGCATCTCAGAGTGGCACCTCATGGAAGGCTGGCACTGTAACCTGAACCCCCTTTTGTGGATGCCCCCAACTGAACCCCTTTTGGGGGTAGTATGGGACAGGCAGCCCACAAGCTCCCCCACCTTGGGGAGCGCCATGAGCCTCCCTCTTTGTTTCCCTTCCCCCAGCAATGGTCTGATTATCGCCTGCGGTGGGACCCCAAGGAATATGACAACATCCAGCTGCTGCGGGTGCCTTCCACCATGGTCTGGCTGCCTGACATTGTCCTGGAGAACAAGTAGGTGATGGGGCAATGGGGACATACCCCTGCAAAGGGTGTGGCAGCTGCCCCCCCTGGGCACAGTCTGGGGCTGAGCCCACCCTTTCTCCCACAGCATCGATGGGACCTTTGAAATCACCCTCTACACCAACGTGCTGGTTTCCCCCGATGGCAGCATCTACTGGCTGCCCCCCGCCATCTACCGCAGTGCCTGTGCCATCCACGTCACCTATTTCCCTTTTGACTGGCAGAACTGCACTATGGTCTTCCAGTGAGCACCAGCTGGGCACACGCGGGCACCATGGCTGGGGCCATCCAGCAGGTCCTGCTGGGATACAAGGGATTGACATGGGATGCCCACCTTTGCCCCAGGGCAATGAGCCCCTCAGCAGACAAGTGCCACCTGCCTGTCCCCTGGCACCCCATCGGTGGCAGGAGGCACCTTGGCCAAGCCAAACACCCCAAAGCAGAGCTAGAGGTGGCCAGTGTGACCCAGTACCACGCTGGCACCCTTTGCTCATCCAGCCTGCTGCATGGCAGCCTGTGCCACCCCGTTGTCCCTCCCCAGGTCCCAGACATACAGTGCCAATGAAATCAACCTGCTGCTGACGGTGGAGGAAGGCCAGACTGTGGAGTGGATCTCCATCGACCCCGAGGCTTTCACAGGTAACACCGTGGCTACCCCCATGGCACAAGAGCATCCCACCACAGGGAGCACCCAACAGGCCTGGTGCCATGCTGGCAGCTGCCAAAAGCAGGGCTGCAGGTGCTATTAGCAGCTTCTGACATTACATGGGCACTTAAGTTATTAGTAGAAGCGGGTGTGTGGCAGAGATTTGTTTTTCTAACCCCCCCATCTCGGGGCTCTCACCGCCTGACAGCCACTCCTGGAGAGCACCGTTCCTGGGAGCTTGATTGATGCTGGGAACGTAGCTGTCACAGCCAAACGATGACGTTTTCCATCACATTTTAATTGCATATTGAAGGAGCAAAATGCTTTTCGGGCAGCGAGATTTATTTTTTCATTACTGGCCTGAGCTGCGATCTCGATTGGGAAAAATCTATCGCTCCCACAGATGGTGGGGGAAAACAGCGCGCTGTCACCTAGCGTCACACTCAGCTTCCCCCTGCAGCACCCTAGAGGCAGGGAGATGGGGGGACCCCAGCCCCACACATAATGCCCTGGGAGCCCCCAAGGGGCTCGAGGTGCCCCACATGTGCCCAGCTGTCCCCTCCAACAGTTTTATGGGATATTTTGCCTGGCACCCTGGCATACTCTGTGGCGCTCATCTCCCTCCCCAGTGGCTCTGGCACCTTTCCCTGCACTGTGCACAGCCTGGGTGCTCCATGGGGCTCACGCCAACCGCCAGCTCTCCCTTTCCTCCTTCTCTCTGGGCTGGGGGTCTGGCATCCCCATTGCCCCTGGTGGGGTGGTGGGACTCATATGGCACTGCCGTGTGGCAGAGAATGGCGAATGGGCCATCAAGCACCGCCCTGCTCGGAAGATCATCAATTCAGAGCACTTCACCCCAGATGACATCCAGTACCAGCAGGTCATCTTCTACCTCATCATCCAGCGCAAGCCACTCTTCTACATCATCAACATCATCGTGCCCTGTGTCCTCATCTCTGCCATGGCTGTGCTGGTCTACTTTTTGCCTGCCAAAGGTAGCACTGGTGCCATGCCCTCGGGGGACATGGGGATATGTGAGGGGGGGCAGCCACAGGCAAGGAAGGACTCATTGTCCCCTCTGTGCTTGGGGACCATCAGTGCCATCTCTCACCCACTTCTGTGGTATTTGGGGGGAGGGGAGAAGCCACATAAAAAGCCTCATGGCAGGACTTGGCCTGTTCAGCTTTGGGATGGGGGCTTTTTGCCAAAGGGGGGCAATGCCCACACCACTGCCCCATGCCAACCTCTGCCTTCCCCCCCTCCTTGGCAGCGGGTGGGCAGAAATGCACTGTCTCCATCAATGTCCTCCTGGCCCAGACCGTTTTCCTCTTCCTCATTGCCCAGAAGGTGCCTGAGACCTCCCAGGCTGTGCCTCTCATCGGGAAGTAAGTGATGCACAGGAACAGGGGTGCCAGCTGTCACACTGTGCCAGCAGGGACTCTGGGTGCAGTGCAGCAGTCAGTGCCCAGGGAGAGGACCCTGGCACAGAAATACCCCCCAGCCCAGGCAGGGCTGTCACAGGGCTACCAAGTGCCTGTGTCCCACTGCCACTCCCCAGTTTCCAGCCCAGGAGGGCACTGAGAAGGACCTTACGTGCCCATAGCCTGTGACCTAGATGTGAGGCCTGTGCTTCCTCCCCAGGTACCTGACCTTCCTCATGGTGGTGACAGTGGTGATCGTGGTGAATGCTGTCATCGTCCTCAATGTCTCTCTGAGAACACCCAACACTCACTCCATGTCCCAGAGAGTGCGCCAGGTACCTGCTGTTTTCTTCCTGCCCCTTATACATGGGGAATGCGGTGGGTATTTGGGGACCGAGGCCATGTCCCTTGCAGAGTGGGGTGGCAGGCATGCCTTCATCTGAGTGCAAGTCCTGGCACAAAGAGGGACCTCCAAGATGTCCCCAAGGGACCACACTGTGCCGTTAAACCCCTCCGAGCCACTCTAAACACTGGGGAGCAGCAGGTGCCAATGCACCCAGCATCCTGGTGGCACAAGGGTACCCCACGGGGATGCTCCAGGTGATGCAAGGGGACCTGATTGCATCCACTGGATACTCCGGGCAGTGTGTGAGGAGTCAGGTCCCTGTGGGTGATGCTGTGCCCAGGTGTGCCTGCACCTCCTGCCCCGCTACCTGGGCATGCACATGCCAGAGGAGACACCTGGGCCGCCGCGAGCAGCCCGGAGGCGCAGCTCCCTGGGGCTCATGGTGAAAGCTGACGAGTACATGCTGTGGAAAGCTCGGACTGAGCTGCTTTTTGAGAAGCAGAAGGAGAGGGATGGGCTGATGAAAACCGTACTGAAGAAGATCGGTGAGCACCCCTGGGGGGTTGGCAATTCCTCGTGGGCAATGTGCCAGGCAGCCAGACACTGACTGGTGCCTGCTGTGCTGGCTCCACTGCCCGTAGAACGTGGCCTGGAGAGTGGCAGTCCCCAGGATTTCTGCCAGAGCCTGGAGGAGGCAGGCCCTGAGATCCGTGCCTGCGTGGATGCCTGCAACCATATTGCCAATGCCACACGGGAGCAGAACAACTTCAGCAGCGTGAGTTGGGGCCAGGGTGGGAGAGGGACCCACATGGGGGACAGTGGGGGCAGCCCTCACACCCCTCCTTGTGCCACCGGCAGGAGAGCGAAGAGTGGATCCTGGTGGGACGGGTGATCGACCGTGTCTGCTTCTTCATCATGGCCTCCCTCTTCGTGTGCGGCACTGTCGGCATCTTCCTCATGGCTCACTTCAACCAAGCGCCCGCCCTGCCCTTCCCTGGGGACCCCAAGCAGTACCTGCCGCAGTGACACCTGTGGGCGCCCACCAGCCCTCCTGCTGCTGGGACTGCCGGAGCGAGGGGCTGGGTGTCCCCACACCAGCCTTCCTGGCTGAGGTCCCTGTGGGCACAGCAGATCCTGGTGCCAAGCACAGCTCTGGAGGAGGACTGCGGGTGGTGGGGCTCTGCCACCCTCCAAGCAGTGGTGGTGACGGGGAAGAGGGGAACACGGGATGGCCGTGCTGTACTGCTAAATGTGGAAGTAAAGCCTGCAGCAGTCTCACAAGCCTTTGTGGTATCATTGCCACATGCCCACTGATGGGGTTACCCCTCTCAGACAGGCTGGATGTGCCACCCATGCAGGCTAGCTTCAGACCTCTAAGCCACACAGTTCTGTCCCAGCACCCCACAAGGGTGCTGAGAGACAAGACAAGGGGGAACCAGAGCAGAGTCTAGGTTTCTGATGGGCACTAGCACTGGCAGCAAGAGCCACATTACCCCACTGCAAATTCACAGCTTCAAGCCCAGGACAAATGGGGCCCCTTGGAATCTCTTGCCATGGCAATGGTGGCAACAGGGCAGGAATCACAGATACAACCCCCGTTCTGGGGCAGCAATGGAACCAAGGATGGGATTAGGGGCAGGCACTCTCTCCCTCCCCCCCAGCTGTGGAGGGCAGCTGAATTGCTGTCCCTGCTCCCTAGCAAGTGGCTTGGGGTGGGAACACTCTGGGCCACCAGGCACCCAAACGCCTCAGGGATGGATGCCCCTTGACACCCACTCTGCTACGAGCATCATTAGATGAATCCCTCCTCCACTGGCCCTCCTTGCCCCACCGGATCACCTCTGTCAAGCACAGCCCCTACCCTCCCTCCCAGTGATGCCGCGTCCCGCCCTGTGCCCCTTCACAGACCTTTGGGGCCACTGCGGCTTTGTTCCGGCTGGCAGGGGAGATGTGGGAGGTCAGCCTGGGAACTGTGGCAGGCAGCGTCTGCTCCTCTGAGGCCCAGCTCACGCCACCTGCGCCTGGCTCCAGGATGTGCTGTGTCTTCAGCAGCCTCACTGTCCAAGCACCACCTGCCTCTGCTGCTGCTCGGAGAAACTGGCTGGCTACTGCCCACCACTGGCTCCTGGCACTGCCTGCCAGAGGTGAGGGCACTGCGGGCATGGATGGAGGAGGGAGGCAAACACGCAGCAGCTGAGACATCAACTCTTGGATGCCTGCAGCCTGGTCATGGCCTGGATCCACCCTCTGGCTGTGCCAGCCTGCCTGTGCTCTCTGCAAGGTGGCTTTTCTTGCCTCATACACGGGAGATTCGTGATGCCCACAGCACCGAGATCAGGCGGATCTGGTGCTTCAGGCTGGCACCTTCAAGCAGACAGGGATGGTGCCCACCAGCACAGGCAGGGGTGCCCAGATGAGCTCACCAAGCACCCAGTGCCCTGGCTGCGTCCTGCCTCCTGTCCCCCTGCCTGGGTCACTCCCCATAGAGCCAGCCCTGTGGCCATGGTCTGGGTGAGGGGCCCAGGTCTTGGGGCACCGTACTCCTCCTGGCCACAGCCTTCTTGCTGGTGAATGACAGCACTGCACAGCCCTCCTGTCCCCCCACAGTGATGTCCTCTCCCCAGCCCCACAGTAGCTGAAGGGACAGGCTGCCCTGGCCAAGTGTCCCCAGACCTGTGAGAGTCAGAAGCTGCCATGAGCTGCCCAAACTATAGCACCAGGCATGACCCCAGCCCCCTGGGCTCTCCCTCCCCAAGACAGTGCAGAATTAATGAGCTCCAGTCTGTCTTTGCCTGGCCATTTCCCAATGATTCCTGGGTCTCCATTGTTCTGCTGCCAGTCTCCAGGGCAAGGGGGCTCTGAAGAGGGCCCAGTACTGTCACCCACTTCTTCCCACTCCACAGAGCTGCTGCTTCTTTCAGGTGAGCTCGGTATCCAGCATGTCCATACACCACAACTGGAAAGGGACAAGCTTTATCAGCCTGCCAGGAGCATGTGGCTGAGACCACATACTCCACAACCCCAAAGCAATGGTTTTACCTCCCCTCTGGAGGTCCCTGGGGTTTATCACCACACCAGACACAAGGAGAAAACCAAACGCAGTAGCCAGGATGCCACAGGTCTTGGGCAGCAAATGTGTCTTGCAGGATCCAGTGGGGGAACACACTACAGGTCACCCTACCCAGAGCTAGCAGGGTGCTGGGGGGAGCTCAGCGAGACCAGAAAAGCCCTCCCAGCCCAGCATCAGCTACATGTGCCTGTACCCCATCAAGAAGCACCAACATGGGGCAACATCATCCTTCAAGAACCCCCCAACTGCTCCCCTCCAAAACTGGGGACTCCTTTCTCTCTGAGGGCTGGGAAGCAGATTTCCTCCTTAGCTGCAGCTCGGAGACACCCAGCACGCCCACCCCACCACTCCCTGAGCCCCACAGCCAAAGCCCACCCCAGCCACCAGCCCCCACTTGACCAGCCACAGCCAGAGACACCCAGGGCCCATAAGCCCACCACAGCTCAGCATACCCTTGGGAAAGAAGAGCCATGGGGCTGGACTCCAGGCCTCAAAGGTGTTCAAAGCCCTGTCAGTCTCCCCAAATGCCACTATACAGGGATCGAGAAAGTTTAAGGGTAGACAAAGCCTTCAGGATGAGAAAAGCAGGAAAAATCACAACTCACCACAGATTTAGAGCTCCCACAGCTTCAGGCTTGCTTCCTGAATGAAGAGGATCTAAAATGTTTTTTTAGAGCATGATAGAGGGTCCTTCCCCTCCCAAATGACCCCATGGCTATCTTTTCACCACTCTCATTAGTCGGACAAATAGACCACAACCCAAAAGCCCTGTTCCAAAAACAGTCTGGCTCCATCCTTCTCCAAGGCATAGAAGGCACCAAACCTGGTGCTTGACACAGATCAAACACTGCTTTTCTTCTGACCTCTGCAAAAGTTGCAGCCTTAAAGAGGACAAACACCAAGGCCCAACCAGCTAGCTCCCTTCAAGGCTGAGCAAAAGGAACCAGTGCTGAGTTCCTCTAAATCTCAACCACAGTGGCAGCGGTAGGAGAGGAACAGCCTCCCAGGGAAGGGCTCTTCCACAGCTCACTTGCAAAGCGTATTTAAGGGCGAACACAGCAGGACTGCAGCATTTTCAGATTTAATAGCAAGCCTGCACTCATCAGCACCAGCTTAGATGCAGGGCATCAGAGGCAAGAAGTGGGCGAGTACACGAAATAGCAGAGGTGGACGCGATGCGCAGCTGGGCACAACCACAGGACTAAAGCCCTAAGTGATGTCATCTGCAAGAAGCTAAATGCACTGTGGATAAAGGGAGCCTGCAGCTAGTATTTCAGCCTTGCCTTGCAAGGCTATCTTTGCTTAGATTGCCAAAATGTAATTACAACTAAATCCCCCCTAACAAATACCGGAGAGCAGCAGGGGAGAGTTGTATTTAAAAGGAATTTTAAGTAGCAGCCGTAGTAGTACCTGATCGCAGCGGGGAAAACAAACTGTGTCTGGAAAAGAGCATTTGGTTGAGAGCTGGTAACAAAAAAGTGGCAAGAGCAGGAATAGGACTGTGGGGTCTTGAGAAGCAGAGAGAGGGATGCCACCACAGCCCAGGGAACTTCCCTGCTCCCTGCCTAGCCAGGTGCCAGCAGGCACAAACTGCCTGACCACAGGGAGCAGTCAGTGATAGCTGACAGTGCGCTGAATGTTTCTAGGCAGCCTAGGACTGACACTCTCAATGCAGAAAACAAACACTTCAGAAGACTGAATATTTTAAACTGTTTTCTCTGCCAGTCCTGGCTGCTTTCAGTCTAGACTTCAATAATAACATGAGGAATTTGCATTGGAGTCATGAGGCTGAAGGTCTCCCAGTCCCCAAGGCCAGTAATTGTCCCAGACATGGGCCGCTAGTTCTGTGGTTGTGATCAAATTGGCCCAAGCAGCCCCTTCTCCTAGGGGACTGCACAGAGCACGCAGGGCAGGAGATGTGCCCCCACCTCTGGCCACAGCCTCCACTCCTGGACCCGATGCAAAGGCTCTATTAAAAATGAAAGGCAATTGTGTGATTCCCCAAGGAAAAGGGGAAAAGGCTAGAGCTGCTAATGAGTACAATTAGCGTTGTAGTCAAGCAGAATCAGAGGAAATAATTAGCTCCTATTGTTTCCGTGGCACCCGAATTGCAGTCATGCTGGCTTTCCAGGCAACCACCCATCATCAGTCTAGCCTCACCCCAGAGGACAGGAGACGGGGTGTCACGTGCAGCCCCTCTTCTGGTCACAACTTTCATGCAGCTCTAAGTGGCAGCCTGGGCCATCATCCTCTTCCGCTACACCCATTGTGAGGGTCCAGTTTCCCAGACAGCTGGCAACTTGCAAACCTCAGCACACCCCAGAAGCACACATGACCTTTCCTTGGATCCAACACGGAGCAGCACAGCTGGCTCTCCACCAAGATAGCCAGAGTCAGGGCAACTAAGGGACACCACGCAGCTCTTTGTCCTTGTTTAAGGTAAGCTTGCAGCCCTCTCACCAACAAATAGGGCTGTGTGCAAGGCATTGCTAACCAGGGAGTATGAGAGGAGCAAAGACAAAGCACGCATCTCATTTTTTAAGCAAGATTTTTTACATCTTTATCTCCTCTGCCCACATAACTCCACAAATACAGCGAAGTTTGGCCACTACTGGCACTTGGGGTGCTTTGCTGCTTCATGTAGGTGGGCAGCTCAGGGGAAGATGCTTTATGGAGCTGGCAGAAGCAGGCCTCAGGCCTTACTGAAGCCTACAGAAATACCATCCCACCAATTTTTAGACACAGCCAAAAAAAGAGAGACTGAAAGAAACAAAGAGGCCCAATAATTTATTGGCAGAGCTGAAAGGGGGCATTTGAAAACCATAGGGCTGACTCTCAACTGGGAAGCTCCTCCCAGCTACAGAGAGATTTATAATACTGGTATCCCTCAACAAAAGGCTCTGACGTTGAGGCAGAATCCCAGAGATCCTGCATGCCATGTAGAGAAAGAGAGGAAAGTGCTGCAAGATGCGGCCCCAAGGGCACGCTGCTAATTGAAAGGTTGGCCTCCCACCCCACTGCTAAAAAAAAAACTTTGTGTATGACAAAATCAGCCTCTATTGTCACCGCTGCTGGAGGGCTTCAGATGGATCCTTCCTCCAAGGAGGAGTGCGAGAGAGTGGCCCATGAGTCCCTTCAGAGGTCAGAGGGCACTGGTGGAGACCTCTCAGTGCTTTCGACACGGAGGGAGGAGCTTAGTGCCAACTCTTGTTCTCACAATGTGATTTTTGTGTTTCGAAAGCTTGAATTATCCCTGGAAAAGAGAGGGAAGAAAGCGGTTACAGGTGTGCATTCCTTCAGGCTACAGCACCACCCCATTCCACCCACTGTGGCTACCAGTGTAGCCATCCCAGTAAGTCACTCAAATCAACGCTCATTAAACCTCCCAAGCAGATCTGCTTTCTAACTAGAGACTTTTCACATAAGTCAACCTGCTGCTCCAGAACACCTGGAATACAGGTTGATCCTGGTTTCATTCCCACTCATCAGGAAGTAAAAAAGGGTCATCTCCCGTGAGCAAAGCATATGATAGACTCTGGAAACCTCCCTGAAAGATTCTGGTGTTTAAACTACTTGCAAGATCTCTTCCTTCCCAAACATTTGCCCTCAGGGATTCTGCTTGGAGCACAAATATACCATCAGTCCAACCTTCTCCTGCCTCTGCCCCTCGTATTTAGGCTTCTTTTGTCATGCTGTCAACAAGTTTAGCTCTCTGGTCTCTCCCATGTTAAAAGAATATCTAATCGGAAAAGGACACTTCCCTCAAGTTTAAATAGAAGAGTTTCTTCAGCAGCTTTTACTCACATGAGTACAGCCACGTGAGTTGCACAGGCTACTGACAAAGAAAGGACTGCTGGTCCACAACCTTCATTTGCATAGTCTTGCAGCACATGGCAGCACTGAAGATGGGGCAGGTTACAGAAACCTGTGTTAATGCTTACTGCTAGCCTGTGAGCAGCAGCAATACGCAAAGCTTATTTACACATTAATAGAAAGGTGATGTGTTTTTTTTCAAGCTCAAATGGAAATAAATGAGGTTGTAATTATTTTGGGAGGATAGGTTTGGCAGCTCTTCCTGTAATAGGGACAGGGCAGTAAGCTGGCCAAACCAAACACCTAGGGATGCCCCAGCACATATCACACCAAACTGGCAGAGCTGTGTGGAAGAGCAAAGGCAACAGCTTCAGAAGCAAGATGCTCTGCAGGACTGTAAAATCCTGCTTAAATCCTTGAGCTAGCATTCTGTGCTGCTAAGAGCTGCACAGTAGCTGTAACATCACAGCACAGTGCATGCTGGAATACCTCCAGGAGGTGGGCTGGAGGAGCAGAAGGAAGTATAAAACACTCTTTAGAGAGTTAAACAGTTACTCTGCTATGACATGACAGCAAAAACCATGCTGGAGGCCATCAGCAGAAGACTGGGGTTCACCTTTGCACTTGCCAGCAAAGCAGGCTGTGCTGCCTTTTAGGAACATGATTCAGGACTCATTAACGGGATTCCGGTTAATTTGCAACAATGGTTTGGCTTTCTATCCCATACTGTACTTTCACCTATGCCATCTACCTCAGGAGGACAGCACATTTTGGTTAGCTCTTTCTTGGACAGGTTTCTACATTTCCCCTCCTTTCACCTTTATCAAGGTGCCCCAGGCCCTCTGCTCATCCCTACTCTCCCTGTTCAGCATTGGTCACCCAATAAAGCTGAGACCTAAATCAACTCTGTCACTGTTTTCTTATAGACTTGGCACATTTACTACCTTCCGAGACCGGTATTTCATGAAGTGAGCTGGTTTCCTCTTCTGGAAGATCATTTGAATGTCATCTAACAATAACAACACTGCTAGGTGCCTGTGTAACATTTTGTAACCATCGATCCTCACAAAAAGCCAAACCTGTGAGGAAGGACAGATATTATTTTCACCCATGACTTCAGAGCAAGCTATGAGAACACTGTTTGCCCAGAGCCATGGAGGGAGGTTTTGGGATCTCCAGCAGCCCCTTAGAGTTCAGCTGTGTTGGAGCAGCTACATACCACCATGGGGTAGGAACTGGGTAGTGTAATGCTTCCTTCCAGCGGGTTCCTCTACTCTGGCACTCAGCAATGCAGCAATCCCACTTCACTATAACCAAACTCAACACTTGTCAGCAAGCCTGCTAGCCCTTTTTAAGGAAAGGGCCTGCCACCAGGGAAGTGGGCACTGGAGGGGAAAACCAATCTGAGCTGCAAGGCTCACAACACCCCTGACCTCACCCTGGCTATTTTCTCTGCACATGGTTGGTTGCCACTACCAGAAGTAGCAGGTGGTTTCATCTCATTAGCCACAGCACTATTATTTCTAAATACAGTAGCTACTGTGTGTCCTTCCTGAACAAGCTTTTATTGACAGACTAATTTATTCTGCTCCAGCCCACAGTCAAGAGCAAAGGCACGTATGCCAAGCTCCAGGCGCCTCTCTCAGTGTCCATCACATGGATGTGCTTAGCGTTCATTTACCACTCCATATCTGCTTACAGTCAACCCTAGGCAACCGACCCAAGCCGAAGACATACCTCTCAGCTTCCTGGGACCAGGTCTAGGTTACAAGTGCCTTGCACGGAGGAAGTACACATTAGCAAAATAGCACGCAGCACCACAACAGAAAACACTGTGAATGCAGACCATGGTGAATGTTGGTGCCTTTGGTCAAAATTAAAAAAAAAAAAATCATTTGACCTTTGGGAAAGAGCCAGTAGCAGAATGGGCCTATCACCAGGCCCATAAGGCAAGAGAACATGCCAGCCCACAGGAAGAGGGTTGGAAGCTGAGAGGTATGCCATGAAGTCACATAGGAAGAAAGATGAGGCCCTACCCTGTGTGTGACAGAGGGAGGGGGAGCGTTCGATCAGCGGCCACTGCTGTTCACCAGGCCATGAAACTCCTCCCAGGCCCTGGCAAGCCAGAGGGAAAAAAAATGAAACAAAAAAACCAAAAAAAACCACCACAGCACTTCAGATCAAAGGCTTCTTAACTTTTAACGAGAGCAGAAACATTCAATGGCGTTTGAAAGGCACTTGTCTTCAGAGAGCAAGGCAATATTCTCTGATAGCCCTAGTGGATAGAAGCATCCTTAAAACCCAGCCAAACATCTGACAGCGCGAGGCAGCTTTAACGTTCTGCACAGACATGAAGCGTTCCCACTGGCTGCTGGTGATACAGCCACATTAATACCCAGAGACAGGTATGACCTTCCCAGTCACAAATGGAATATCCATTTCCTATTGCTAATAAAATTGCCAGTGTTATGTATTTCTGGAGGATTATCATGTTCCTTGGCTGGTTAACCTCAGCCAGGTACTGGCCTCATGCTTCACCACATACCCATGTATGTAGTGATCCCCCCAAAAGGGGCTTCTTTTAATGCCACACAGCTTAGTTATTACAAAATTATTCAATCAGGCGGCAGAATCCAATGGTTATTAGAAAGTCTCATTTCCTATTGTAAACCTGCATTGTTAATGACAGCCCAGTAAAAACATTACAGCTATTTGAAATGAAAATGTTTTCAGATAAGTTAGAGGGACGCTGCATTCCCTGGTGGAGAATGTTACTGACGGACAAAGCTAGCAGACTGAAAAATTGCTGTCTGTCTTACGAAGGCAGCATACTGAAAGCTCTCTCAGGGAAAAGATGCGGAGGTTAATGTGAGCAGGACTGTTATCTTCTAGGATCAGAGACATCATAGAACCCCATAGCTCTCCACGCCCAGCAAAACAGTGCTGGTGCCTACAGCACATGCCAAGCCATTTACTGAACCCAGAGAGTCCCACTGAGCTGGAGGGACCTTAAAGGGAACCCAGGTCAGTCATAAACCCAGACCACCCTGCAGACTGCTGGTACTTAGCAGCTACCTCACATCTTTTCTGCATTGCCTCATCAGGCCACTGCAACGCAACAGTAGAGTCCAGAAATGGAAGTCCTCTATTAGTCATCTGTGCCAAAACCAGACCACTAGCCTGGCTCTTACCTGAGCCTCAGAGTCACACGCACTCTGCAAGACTGTACACCACATACAGGCAGTCTTGCTGGGAGTTTAACAAAGAGGGTACATGCAAGAAGCTTGTCACTGGTCTACAGCTTGGAATTTGTGACACTCTTCCCAGACCACATGACAGCAAATTACTCTTTTGAAAGCACTCAAGGTGAAATCCTAAAGATCGCTGACTTCAGCACCACCAGTACAAGACTGATGAGTAGCAAAACACTCCAGTTCTTCCCAGTTCAAAATTGCTTTGACAAAACTTCTAACATGCAACTAAATCTCCATAGCCCCCAAGGCACATGCTCCTGTGAAGTACCAAGGTGATCAGCTGGTCTAAGACAGTCCTCATCTATGGCTCACTAGGTTTTCTCCCGTCTCCCTCCATCCATAGTAGCTCAAAATCCCCCTGATATTGACTAGGATGGACAACTGAGTAACAGTCATCCATGGGAGTCTGAAAGCTACATGGTATTTCTTGCTGACCCTCCAAAATGAGCTCTTGAAGCCAAAGGAAAACAGAGGGAGAAAGACAGCAGAGCATGCTGTCAATGCAATAGGACAGCACACAGGACACAGCTGTGGTGCACTAGTACTCCAGGTCAGATCTGCAATTCAGCTTGACATACAGCAGTATGCTGCTTGGAGGAGAGAAACCCCTAAGTGGCCCATTCTAAGCAGGGCAGCAGCACAGAAGCCCTTAAATGGGAACTTCCCTGCAAAACCTCCCCAGACACAGCACCCTTTAAGGCCACAAGGCCAAGAAATCTTCCAGAGAAAGGAAAACTGCCCACGTCACCCAGTCAGCATGTGGTACTAGACACTGTGGGTACAACTGCCTCCCTCCAGAAGAAAGTTAGGGGGAAGAGAAACTCTGGATATGAAGCCTCCTGAGCTGCTGAACACAGCTTAGAACACTATGCATATCTCCAGCCTTGTCAAAGGCTCTTCCCTCCAGCCTCCCATGCCTTGTATTTCTACCACATTTCCATCACCCATAATCACATCTTCTCTCTTTCCCCTCCCACAGTTCTCCCTAAACTCATAACTTCTGTTCTCTACAAAAGGGACACAAGGGCAGATTATTTGTCAACATAATAATTTATTACCCCTTTCAAACCAAGGAGTTCCCTGTTCCAACATCCCAATAACATCATGCACATAGTCCTTCAGCTGCCAAGTCCTTCTCACAGACATAGAGAAAATGCTCTTCTAGCCAAGAATTTTTAAGCCAAGACACTCATACATATTATAGTACTAATTACTCCGACTATCTGCTGACTTGACTGAAAAAACCCACCAGGATGTGCCTGCCCTAATGTACCTAAACTATGCTAGCAGAGCAAACTGCTCTCCATTTCGTACCGAACAAGGCTGCCAGTTAATTTGTCTGGCAGAATCTTTACGACCTGTGACGTGCCAAAGGCATGGTGCCAGAGAGTCTAAGAGGTTATTTTTATGTATAGACATTTTTAGTACCTTATTGCTATACTGTCTGCGCAGCGATCAGATACTCAGTGAATTGATCCCCAACACTTAGGTTATTCCCATTGAACAGATGGGAAATGGAAACATTAGCAGGCTAAATAAAGCCAGCCAGAACTGTTCTTCCACACTCATTCCTGACCCACAGCTGTTGAAGTTTCCCACCTCCCCCATGGGCCAGGGTCAGGCCCCAGGCAGGGTCCCCATCAAGTAAGCTGGGGAAAGAAATGCAAAAAAGCCACTATCAGAGACTCCATCAAAAAGAGGAAGAACAGCCATAGCCACTTCAAGGGACTTTCCAAATCACAATTGTGCAAGCAGCACTAGCTGTTTTCTCCAGCCACCCTCAATCTTTAAGTCCTAACAGTTCCTCTTCAGCATTTCGCTGTGCAGCCCTGCCTCCCTGCCATCTCCTTTCCCAGCTAAAAAAGGAGACAGAGCACTCACAATGCCTCACAGCAGTCACCAAGGCCCATCCCTTCTGCCAGCCTGCGTGCAACCTCCCAGCACACTGACCACTCACTACACTCTGCAGGTATGGTGTCCAGAGGAGCACAGCCTCTTCCTGGGTGCTCTCCATGTTCCATCAGTGTTTGGGATTTGTTCAGAACGAGTCAAGAACTTTGTGACAGGCCTGAAAACTAATGGCTTTAAAGTCTAGGATATTCTAGCCTGAAATAATTCTTCCACATATCTGGCAGGATCTGTAGCAAAGGCAAACAGGGAAGCCATCATGACTTTGCAATGAACACATCTGAACTGACCTTCTTGAAAAGAAACGTGAAATAAATAGGTGATAGTCATTTCTTTGGTAAGAGACAGGCCACCAAGATAAGGAAGCCTTTTACAAAGTCGTGGACAGTTCTGAATAAAGCATACTACAGTGATGAAGAACAACCAATGAAACCATCATTTCAAAGCTCAGGTCTACGGAAGTGCTCTCAGGCTTACAGCACCTGGAAATATTACCGCAATTGGAGAATGGAGTGATAAATGAATTAAGCCAGTATTGCAGAGACTCAGGAGAAGACAACAGCTATCAGATCCAGAACCTCACTGCTCTCCTCTAGCTTTTATTACTGCCCTCACACTTGAAGGAATGAGGGTGAAACAACTCAGATCTCTAGAGCTGGCAAGACCCAAGGTAACCTGCCTTCCGCTGGCAAGCATCAGACAGTGTGTATGGGTCCTATTTGCAAGCCATCTAACTTCAGACAAAGTTAACCCTGCCCACACCATTTAAGATATAGTCAAAGAGAAAGATGACACAACTAGGACAGCAGCATTGAGGAGTTCTCCTAAGGTCTTGGAAATTAGCAAGGAAATGGAAACTAGTGCTACAAAAACATAAACAAGAGTTACGTAATTAGCTGAACTCTGATGTAACAACCTGGGAGACTTCTCACAAGCACACTACCACCAGCTTACTGTCTCACGAACACTGACCTTACCCAATGCCCACCACTTCCATGGGGATTTGTCCTCCTCCTTCTTCACTTTTCATCCTGAGAACCTCGCCCCTGCAAGTCTTCTTACAGAGCATACCCTTATTCCC
Source organism: Phalacrocorax carbo (assembly GCF_963921805.1). Taxonomy (NCBI): domain Eukaryota; kingdom Metazoa; phylum Chordata; class Aves; order Suliformes; family Phalacrocoracidae; genus Phalacrocorax; species Phalacrocorax carbo. The sequence continues at coordinate 36,716,322 of NC_087519.1, read as the reverse complement.
TCTATAGGATATCTGCTTTTTGCCTAGCTAAAATATAGTCTGAGGCCAGTTCCTCCAACTGCCTGCAGCGAAATGAACCCAGTGTCAGCCCTATTAAGAACAACTATTCTTCTCATTTACTCAAGCCATCCCATTAGTTATCAGTGGTGACTTTGAAAGGGAAGGATAGTTTTATACCCTGCTCAGCTCTCACTGCAGCAGGCACTTACAAATAACTGAATCTTTGTTTTCAGAAAAAGCAGCCTTGCTTTAGAGCTGACAGGATGATCCATAAAGCCGCACAGCAACCAAAATATTTCCAGACCAGCCCACTCAGTGCCAGCCTGCTGTATGGCCACAGGTCTGGTCTCTCCTGGCATATGAAGCAATGGTGTTGAATTTGCCTGGGATTCCTGGATGGTACTGGAGGTGAGCACTCTCAGCACAGCAGACGGTCACTGATCACACAGTTATCAGCATGGAAAAGAAAGGCTGATAAGCCCGGGCAGGGCAAAGGTGTAGGCAAGACAGCCAAGCACATCAGGCTGCAATGCTCAAAACCCAAACTTTACAGTGATCGTTTCCCCTCCACCCCTCTCCCAACTGCAGCTCACCTGCTACAGATACCTGAATATTTTCAGTGGCTTCACTAAGACACAACCAGGCTATGCCCAGCAATATTCTGCTTTCAAAAAGTGCACAGTGCACCTCCTAAGGCAACAAAGGTAAGAGGGTGTTCTTTTCTTTTTTCTTAATTCCAAACCACAGGGAGTGCCACTGCCTGTAACCCACTGTCACTGCTCGACCATGTCACCTCCAAGGTTAACAATGCTGATGAGCAGAACCTATTAAGTGGTTCACTACATTCGAGTGCACCTCTCTCAGTCCACCTCCGAGAGAACAAAGAAGCGTTTTCTCTCCAGCTACTGAAACAAGGTAGCCCACAAAATGCCACATATGTTCTTTTCAGGTGCTCAGCACTGTAATGTCTAAGGTACTATAAATCCCCTGGAATTAAGCAGAGTCCAAGAGATTGCTCTAGCTCTTCTAGCAAGATTGGAAATTAATACAGACTAGGCTGACCCTTCCACTCACTGGGATGTAGGCAGCTTGTCAATATCACAAGCAAGAAAAAGGACAAACACAGGAAAATTGCAATGAAAGATCTGCTTATCTAGCTAAATGCACAAGCCCCACCACTGAGAGCAGAAAGGACAGAATGCAGAATAGCTCCTTGGAATAGCTGTGAAGCAACAGATACTTTTCAAATGCAGCTTGGCAGCACCACCGCCTTCTGAAACAAAGGGGGCTGCAGCCTCACTGACAACTCATGAAAAATGGTGTCTAAAAATGAGTTAATACGAAATGCATCATCACAAAAGATATATATAAAACCTGAAACACAGGGCTCAGGTTCCACAGTAAGAGGCATGCTAGCAATTTCTACAGAAGCGTTCATTTACAGTGTGTCAAAAGCTAATCCAGGTCAATTCACTACCTAAAAGTCAAGGTTTTGAGAAACGCCTGTTCTTTTCTTGCTAAGCATGCTCCCTTCCCCGAAGCACAATCAATGCCAATCAAACCCTGCACATGAGCAGAGCTCTAGTGGAGAGATGCAGCCCATACAAATGAAAAATGCCTCAAGCCCCCCTAGAAAGGCAGCCCTGACAAAGCCTACAGCACGGCTCTTCCATTAGAGCCTTTCATAAAACACAGCCAGAGTGTGAATATAGAGTGCTGGCTAGAAAGCCCTCCCGAGTCATAAATCACATGGTACATGTGCAGCGTAAGTGGAGTTTATTCATGATGGACAGTATTTCAACAGGGCTTGATAGATGGGTGAGAAAAAGGAGCCAGACTTTATGGAGGACAGAACTAGTTACACAAGAGATTCTTTATTAGTGAGAGAACCTTAATGATATGAAGCATAGCCAAGCAGAGTAAGACTGAGAGCCGGGGCTGTCCTGCTCTTCTCTGTCAACGAAGCAGGCACCATTACCTCTTCACAGCTGCTGCCGCTTGCTGCCTGCTGGTACCAGGCAACAAAGGCACAGGAAGTCGGTCCACACATCACTACACAAACTCCACTGACAAGCAGTTCTGCTCTGAATTTAGACCAGTGCCATTAGAGAGAGGTGTTGGACAGCACTGCAATCAGACTGCTGCAGCTCAAGCGAGACAAGGGAAAAAAGAGCTCTCATGATCCCCTACACCGGGGAAGGTTAATTGCTTAGATCTACCTCACTGGGACACCGTAAAACCAATGCCTGACTATCCCTCCTACCCACAGGAGAATAAGAGGGAGAAAAGCTAGTCCGCTTCTATTTAAGAATTGCTCCCAGCTGTAATCTGAGCTATGAAACTTGATTCCTCAAACACCTGTTATTCTTGGACAAGCTCATCACACGTCAGCAGCACAAAATGAAACTTCGATGCTATGCAGGAAGAGAGGGCAGCAAGCATGGCATGCTATGCTGTTGTAGGAAAATAAGACCATGATACTGGATGCACCATTGCTCAAGGACTGCCACCTGCCAGAGCAAGAACAGTTGCAAACATTGCTAGGACAGAGAATACTGCTATAGGAAAAGCTGGTGGCAATAGCTTATAAGGGAAAGGCCACATCATTTCCATTCTAAACTTGCTACATGAACCACCAACACAGCTTCAGACAGTTGGCTCAGGACACAGCTTTCTCTACGGAGACTGAGAGAAGTCAGACACCTCCCTCCTCTCACAACAAAGCTGCATCACCACAGTCTACAGCCTGCTGCTGAACAGGAGTAAAATATCCTGTCAGGAGTCCACATGAGCACTTTGCTATCTCATAACATGGACAGAGAGTCGATAGTGCCCTCTCCCGGCAAAACATGCATGAGAAATGTTACTAGCAAAATCATGAATATGGTATTTCAACAACAGAAGTGGGAACTTTCAGAAACCAAAGCTGCCTGGAAAAGATTCAGTTTAATAACAACTTCTTCCCTCCTCTTTCCCATGCACACAGGAGGGAGGGCCACATGGAACACTAGATGCCTACAGGCAGTTTAAATGAGACCTCTGTATTATTGCTAGTGATCCACACTCAAAATTGGCCACAACTAGAAGCTAGCTGTCTGCTAAAAACAGGACTGATCTCAAACTTTGACAGCATGATTATGTGGAAAGGAGAAGCTAGCATAGTGAAAGGAAGTAATGAAAGTACTTGCACCCCGATTACAGGCTAGATTAGAAAGCTGACTGCTCTACTAGTGTCTTATTAATTTATTTCACTTCTTTTTCCAGGTACACCTTTTAAAAGTGTTAATTTAATCAATATGACCTAATTGGTTCATAATACGCTTAAGAAAAAAATTATTACATTTTTCACCTGTAACTAGTATGTGCAATTTTTTGTTACTTTGTGGGAAATCAAAGTCACCCTGAATGGCCTGGTATGGTAAGCTGTAATAGGTTTATTTAAAAATACAGCTGTCCTCTCTGTGTACTATGATCTTCTAGTGTTGTTAAAGAGCCTCTGTCACCAGGGCCTGGAAGACTTAATATACGACGTTTATTATGATTAGAAATCATTTGTACGGCACTGTAAATTCACACAGCACTTTCCCAAGACCATTTATAAGTCTAATGGCACTATAAATCCCCGTTAGCTTCCGCACTTTATTCACCAGAATCTCTATTTATTCAAATGATCTCGTCCCCCCACTGCAATCTTGCCTTTGAATATATCAAGCCACAGTCCCACACTGGGCTGCCCATCTCCCCAGTGACAGGCTGGGTGTATTGCTAACAAAGCCCTGGACTATACACTTCAAAAAAAAGGTTTTACTATTAGAACCAAATGTCCCTAACAACAGCACAATAATGACACAGATCTTTGGCTTTCAAAGCACACTGGCAACAATTGCTGCTGTTTGTATTACTGTTCATAGTAAATAGCCCCAAAGCACATGAGCACTTCTCTCAGTTCTTGTGATCTGCATTAAATTGCTCAAGCATGCATGCAAGCAGTAGCAGGCCCTCCCCCTGCCACCACACGTACTTGATGCTATCGGTGTGTGTTTTATATTCCATGATGGTGTTGGGAGGTAGGTTGAGCACTCTTCGTAACGTATCGCGTATCCGGGCTGTCGTGGCCTGGTCGCTGGCTGTCTTGTTCCATATTGAGATAATATCCTCCTACAGAATAGCATGTGAGGGTAAGCAGATGGTACGTTTTGTAGCCCTGCCAAATGGAAGTATATGCCAGTTCTCAGAAGCACTTACCTGGAATCGGACAGAGACGACTGCCCCACAGATTTCTTCCCCCACCATAAACTGTTCTCCCAACATTGCCAGAATGAGATTCTCCCAGCATCGTGATGCTAAGCCCTTTCGCAGACGGATAATCCATTTACCACCATTTTTGTTGGCATCATCCTAGGAAGAGGGGCAAGAAATCGATTTGTTTTCTTCCAGCTATTTTTCTGCTTCCCATAAGACAGCAAAGCCACAGACAGGAGCAAATATTGATTGGGTGGAGCAAGGGACAGAATGGAGGTATTTTTAAGCAAAATCATTTCGCTTCTCCCCCATACAAGCAGAGACAGAAGTATACCACTTACTTTGAATACAAAGTAATTGAGACAATGACTGAGCATTCCAGATGAAGCTGCATGCACTTGATCAAGAGATCCCACTAGCAAAGACTAACACCAGCCTACCAATCTGCACACAGAACCAGAGGCAAAGACCCTAAAACTACTCCTAAACCCAAGACTGATTCTCCCTTTGTCTAATCCCTTGTGCACGTACTTCTGTTTGTAAAACAGGAAAAATCCTTCATCACGGAACACGGAAGACAGGGAAAGAATTTTCAAAGTGATATTTAAATGCAAGCAAAAAGCTGAAGAGCACTTTCCTTCCACATTTCCAGGAATGGGCTCACAAGCTGTGTTAACACAGAAAGGACCAGTCCTTTCTCTGGTAACCACTGATATCACCATTCATCATACAGCTGGATGTTTGTTTCTGACTGTGGTGACCCAGGGAAATAACAAAAAATGAAGGGAGAGAGTAAAGAAAAAAATTTATGCCAAGTACCCAGTCCATCACCTCAATATTATGATTCCATATGTTGCACCCAAAAAAGAGCTGAAAACTGCTACAGACTCCCCTGCTTCACAGAATGCACACCTGCACCAAACAGCAGCTCCTCCTCTGTACAGAACAGTGTGGCATTCTCTGCTGTACCTAGGAAATCTTACAAGGTGAGAAGGGAGCAAATGCCATCCAAAGCCAAAGAGAGGTAGGAAATAGTCAGAGGGGGCAGTTAGGCAGGGAGAGGGAAGACAGGTCTAGGACAGAAACAGAGAGAACAAAGGATAACTCAGATGGGACTGCATAACACAGCGCATCCCTGGCCAAATCACCAGTAAACCCCTCTGCCAAGTTGAGACACACCTCAAAGGCAAGGCAGCCCAACCCTTCTTAATGAAACAAAGTTGACTTTATTTCAGCTGTAAAGCTTCTTTAGGGCTCAGATAAAACTAAACTTTTGTGTGCTGTCAGAGACAGCAAGTGCTAGCGAAGCAGTCCCGAGCAACCTTGGAAGTGCCAGCATAACAGCAGCATTCACCAGACTCCCAGTTTTCAGGTACAAGCTAAAGCCTGTTCTGAAAGGGAAGGCATCAGCTCAAAGCATGACAGCAGCCACATGCAGGATGAAGAATCCAAATCAACACAAGTTCTAAGAATGTAGCATACTCCCATGAGATGCAAACTACTTTCTGATTAAACATCCTTGTTCTCCAAGTTGTGAACATCATGCTCCAAGAATTAAGCTGTATAGGCTTCAGCCTTCAAGCAGGGAGTTGGGTTTAACTCCTCAGACTTTCTGCAATGACTAATGGGGGTCAGAAGAAAAAATGGTATTGCTCAAAATATTTCAAAGGTGGTTTAAGCAGGTTCAAGGCTAGAAAGAACAGTGATTGGGAGGCAGATGCTGTATTGTGTGTTTTATGATTATTGTTAGTTTTCGTTCAGGTTAAACAAGCTTCAGTTCAGTCAAGCATTTGATTTCCCTTTACCAGAATAATAATGACCTGCAGCCCAATAAATCACCAAGGAACATTATGTTTAGTGCTTCTGACTTTACCTAGAAAAGGCACAGATAGATCAGAAAAAGATCAGAGCTACATAAATGCATATATGTCCCTACAAGAATGACAGTAAGTAAGGATTAGTTTGGAAGAGAAACGAACATAAACAAAGCCCTACAAAGCAAGCAGCAAGGGAAGGCCAGCAGCAAGATCACAGGTTGTCTTCTGTAAACACAAGAAGGGAACAGGGCCAGAAGTAAAAACCCCAAAGAATCTCTCCACCCCTATCTTAAAATGGCTACAGGGAAATCCTTTATGGAAATTCTGGTATCATTAACTTGTGGACTCTCTGGTTGACACATTATCAGAGCAGCTAGCTCACTAGGAGTCCAAAGAGGGTTAAACATTTTATATAAATTGTATTTGCAGTAACTGGCTATAAAACATCTTGCTAAAAATAATTGCCAACTAGGGTCACATATAAATTTCTCAGGACCAAGCAGCATAATTAGGTACTTCAGACCAACACATAAAATCCTCATATTTCAAATAGTATTGGTCATTGCTGGAAGCAGGCCAGGAACTGGAAGAATGATTTGCTGGGCAAAGATGTTTATTTTCTTTTTTAACAGGTTTGGATATGAATTAGCAGAAGCAAACTAAGTGCCCTGGAACAAAAAAAAAAGCAAACAAAGGGCTAAGTCTTCTTTCCATCTCCAGCTCTCTGTACGGCTGTAGACTTTTAACCATATGCACCTCTTCCTTCCTTGACTGAAAAAGGAGGGTTGGTTTCTTATAAGCTTTGTTGAATTCCACTTACAGAGGTCCAGCCATTCCAGAGGGAAGTCTCACACTGCTGTCACTGGACAAAGCTATAAGGGGCAAATGTCTATATTAGGAAGAGGCACAGAGCTTGTTTGGGGTCCCCGCTTCGTTGGGCTCCAGGCAATGTTGCCCAGAGATCCTCTGGACCCACAGGCAAAGGCAATTTTGCGGCCTTCAGGGGAGTGCAGCTAGCAACTCTCTGCACTTTCCTTTTCCTCTGCCAGCAGGTCACAGGACTGCTAGGTGCATGGGATGGAGCTCCAAGGACAAGCTTACAGGAAACAGAAGAAAGGACTGCACCCACGAGAAGCCTGGAGTGCCATTTAATGACAGAAGTCCCTTCACTGTAGAAGGTTCCCTCCAGAATACTCTGGGAAAATACCAAGGCAGAAATAAGAGCGCCAACTCACCTCCCACATGGGTTTGATCCCCTCTTTGAAAAGATGGAAGTCACTATGGCCTGTCAGGTCCCCAGGACGTACCATGTGACTGTAAAACCTCCAGAACTGCTCCACCTGTAATGACATAAACCATACAGTGAGGTTGCTCAAACGGTTCATAGCCAAGATTCCTACAGAAACAGGCTTCCCTTTCTACACCAGCTGACCAGAGCCACTTTCCCCTCTTCTGTTCTACTTTCTTGTCACAAGGGTGTTGATTAGGATACCCAGAAGGCAGCAGTAAGATCAGAGCTTGGGTGCCTCTTTCTGACTGGCTCCATTACCAGACAACCACTCGAAATATTCAACATGTGCATCCAAAGTCACTTGGTGTTTGTCTGAAGAAATCTGTGCTAAGGTAACTGCTGATCTGGAAAACAATTCCAAACATATCTTGTAAATCCTACTGCCCAAACTTTCTGTTAGTGAATGTGTGTCAAGTGCATCACATACAACCAAGCCACTCTACACTACACACATTAGCCCTGCATTAACCACTGTTCTGCAATCATGGAGACTGCAGGAGCCTCCAAACGAGACATTTTTTTAATTTAATTTTACTGTATCCTGGTTTCAAGACAAAAGACACGTTCTGGTGCTAGTTTAATATCTTAAGGCACCATTCTGAGCTTGTATTTAAATATCTCTTACTTCCTTTTAAAGTCTGCCACAGTACTTTTTGACCACTTCACTTTGATCAATTTCCATTTGGCACCCCTGTGTCTACTTCAGACACTCTGACCAGAAGGCAAGGGAATTATCTTTTCTCATTCTTAAAAATAACATATTTATCAGTCAAGATTCTCTGAATGAGAAGGATTTTAGAGGCTGGATCTTTAAAACAAAATAAGGCACTGGAAGAGATGATACTAATTACTATGTTTTAAGAGGAATCTACTCAGTAAGATAACAGCTGTTAAGCAGACCAGCAGCAAAACTGGAAGGGTTAGACACCATCCCGAGTACTTTGTCAGAGACCTTACAACTTGGTAAGCACTTGGAATTCTGCTCCAGTCTCTGACCTCTGACAACCAAGCAGGAGTTTGCTTTTACAGCCAATAAGATTATGAACCAGGACTGAGGTTGGGTTAGAAGCAGTCTGTTTTTGTCTGACACATCCAAATACAGTGGGGAAATTAAATTCTTACACCAAGTGAATATGCCCTCTAGTGGTTATCCTTTAAAAGCCTTTAAAGCGTTCTACTGAAAAGAATAAAACTGAACCCAGATTTAGGCTCAGACAATTATTTCTGAAGCTTTTTCTTCCTTCTCCTTAAACAGAATTTGGAACCAAACACATTATCAGATCTGCTGGCCAGTCTCTCTCCACCCTAACTGAACTCTAGCACTTCCAACCTACAACAGCAATGACAAAGTCTTTGCAGAAGAGAGCAGACAACAGAATGTGTGAAGTTTTTACTCTAAGGAGCTAAAAATCAACGTTAAGTCTACACTGATTTGACAGACTGAAAAGTTATTGCCAGATCATCGTGCATCAGCCACATTCTTCATTCACTGCACCAGAAGTACTTGCTCACACAGGAGAACAGGAGCAGTAACTACCCATGATGATAGGCTTAGAGCTATTCTTCCCACTCTTATCCTGTGTGGATGCAATAACACAGCCCAGCTGCTTGGACAGGTATATTTTTGCAGCCTCCAGAAGGGGTAAAGGGATGTAGCTACAAATTCTCACATTACAGAGGACAGAGATTTACTAGTAGGCAAAATTAACATTTGCAAGGGACCCTGGAAAATCTGGGCAAAATGCTAGATTAAGAAAAAAGAAAAGAAAGCAGCCAGCAGAATTCCCAGCCTTGAGAATGATATTGTACATGGTGCCTCTACAGCAGAGACATGTTTTGCTTATGTATCTTGGGATCTTATTGATGGTTTTACACTGCCAGTACCATGCAACAACACAACATTGCCTTTCCAGGATACACTCAATTTATTCCAGGAATAAACAACCACAAAGAGTGGAAGGTGAAAGGGAGAGCAGTTTGCCTTTTACTGAACTTCACTGCAACACCAAACTGCACTTCAGTCATCACTTCCAGACAGGCAACAGACAGTGGGCTGCCAGCTGCTAGTATGAACAGCATGGCAGATCCTCATTCCAAACACAGTCTCTGTGGTCGAAATACAGGCAGGGGCAAAGTGTGTGTGTGTTGAGGGACACACAACTGTAGTGTCTTTGCTTCACACCTACATTGCACCCAGAAAAGCTGTTCCTTTCTTCTCTTGCTTACCTGCCAAGTTCTGCTCCAGATACAGCCAGCAGATTAAGCTACATGGGAGTTCTTTTCTCTTTCTGTTATTATTCCAGCTATCACCATTACTGCAGGCACAGATGTCTAGCACAGGGCAGAGAACTGCTTAAGACACATCACCTGCTGTAGGTAATTCAAGAACTCATATGTGAACCATGTAAATCATTCATCCTCCTCTGCTCCTGACAGCAAGAGCACAGCCTGCATGTGCATACACCTAGTACACAAAGAGTAAAGCCAGCCATGATGACCACGCCGTGCCCAAGTGAGACAAGGACAAAAGGACAACAAGAATATACTCACAGAGGCAAAGGTGCCAATCTGTTTGATGTTCTGTTCATAACTCTGCGAGCTGGTAGGCCTCCCAGGTGTTCGTCTGGAGTACCAGAAGGTGTAATTATACTGCAAGGGGTGCTCTGCTGGCCCTGGGACAACAGCCTGCAGGAAAGAAAAGCTTGCTTACCCCTTATACACTCCTCCAAAGGGGGAATGGGAAAAAAACCCCATTCACAGCATCAGAAGTCCACATGTGCCTGCCCTCACAGACTATAAAACAAACAACTGATCCTCATTTTTACAGAAAAATACTTTTCTCTGTTAATTGTCTGAACTGGACCATTAGGCTAAGAGCAGCTGACTGCTTCAAAGAATACTAGAAATTTGCAGTCCCCGGATACCTAAGGAAATGATAAGCTCAGGAGAGTATCACAAAAAAAGCAACCCTCAGAACTATTAGAGGCAGTATTACTAAGTTTTCCTTTAGTCCTTAATTATTCCTAACTCAAAGGAAAAGAGACAGACAAACTAAAAGGGGCTATGCAAGAGTTTTAGCTTTTTCAAGTTACAAAAAATAAAAAAGACACTCTTTTCCTCTGGGAAGAACAAAAACCATTTATAGTAAACCATGATTCAAACGCAATTATAACTCTTTGGTGACACCAACTCCCTTAAGCAACCAACACCCTAACTCTGGGAGGATTAGTCTGTCTTGGAACTCGTTATGTCAGCTTTGGCAGAATCCATGGCTAGCAGTGGGCAGTGATCATTTACCAATTCCCAAAACATCCATTTCTGACTAAAAAGAATCCTAATGAGCATAGAAGTAGTTAACAAAAGCACACTACCCAAGAGTTAAAACTGATAGAAAAAAAAATAAAATCAATAAAACTCAGCTTGTGTCACTTGATATGGTTACAGGAGTAACCGGGGCTTACATCTCTACCCTCCTCTTGTCTATGGTAAGTTTATAAGGATTACATTATTTTAAACAGAACAGTTTTCCTAAACAAAGGATTAAAAAGACCAAAACAGGATGAATATACACCTTCTTAACTAGGCTACACTACACTCACAGAGACCCATTTTAGGGGTTATTTCAGCAGTGGCACAAGCACAGCCTAGTAAACCTACTGCAAGCCACTACTCCCCTGTCAATCAGTCCTTTCCCTACACACTCTTCCAAAACATTTTCTGCAGAAAAATCCCCTTTATTTTTCATTTCTGTGAAGGAAGCATTCACCCCTCACCTCCAACAGCTACATCAGATTATCCAAATGCTAATATCCAAATCCCTCTGTCTTCACAACAACAGTATCAGCGCATTAAGCAACCACAGCCCACCAAGACATATTTTCCTTATTCCTGTGCTGAGGACTGACTCTCTAGCACTCCCACACCATGCCCCAGCGATGGAATGCAGGTGCCAGCACTGTACCTTCCTCTTGGTAGTACTCTGTGGTTTCTCTCGATCATTCTTTTCCTTCTCACTGTCTTTCTGTGTGTTATTCTCCTCATTCTGGTCATGGTCTCCACTATCGTCATCTTTCAATCTGATAAAGAAAAAGAACAAAGAGCGCGAGTCCTACATCTCACAGCTGAGAAGTTTCATACCACGCGCCAGCAGTCCCTGCTTCTAAGCTCCTCCACAGTACAAGGGCAACCAGCACTTATAAATCTATACGTTACAACCCACACAGTAAAAACTACTACTACATTGCATGCCCACAGCCCGCCACAGGCATCTCAGACAGACACTTTTAAGCAAAATGAGCAACAAAATGCCTTTTTTAGAGCAAACGCAAGCAGTTTATACTAGATACCGATCTGCCACAGAAAACCCCAGCTATTTGTTAGGGTCCCTAACGACTCAGCAGGCGAATGTGGAGTCCCTTCACCGTAACGCTGCCGACTCTCTCCCACCCAGCTCCCCGCGCCCCCAAGCTTGGCAGAGGCAGCCCCTCAGGCGAGCAGACACCACACCAGCGCCCCGCACCCCACGGGTCTCTCCGCCCGCCCCATTCCCTGCGAAAAGCCGGAAAAGATGAGCGACAAGCGGGTCCAAAAGGTGGCCCGCGGCTCCCCGGCCAGCGCAGGGCAGTGCACAGTGAGGGACACCCCGCCACGAGCAGAGCCGTGTGCTGCCGCCGGACCGCAGTCCCTCGGGGCCAGACGGCACCACCCGAGCGGGGCCGGGCTGGGGGGGCGGAACGGGGCTGTGCGCGGCCCCGTGACTCATCGCGTCTCGCCCAACTGGCGCTGAGGTGGCGGCGGGGGAGAGGGGGGAATTCCCGGCCGGTCGCGGGACCGCGCAGGCCCCGGGAGCGGCAGTGGGTCGGGGAGGGCCGCACCACCGACTCACGCGTCGAATTTGTTGTTCATCGTCGCTCGCTGCCGCCACCTCCGTCCACCTCAGCGACTTCCGCTCCGCCGCCGAGTCCGCTCCCCAATGCCTTCCGCCGCTTCCGGCGGCCAGGGGAGAACCGCCCCGCGCTTCCCCCCCGGCGCCGTAAAAGCGCAGCACGACGGAAGGAGCTGAGGGGAAAAGGAAAGTTCCTGGTAGCCATCTTGAGTGTGGAATCTGGCGGGACACCCGCGGCCGCGCAGCCACCATCTTGAGTGTGGCGTCGGGGCAGCGCCACTATGTTGGGTGGGGCGTGAGGCGGGTGCGCCGCCAGAGGTGGGAAGGGGCCGTGGCGTGAGGCCTGGCGTCGAGGTGTGACTTCACACGACGTGGGCGTGACACAGACGCAGGCAGCGGGTTCAAGTGCCGTGCTGTTTTTGGCATGGGGTTCATTTGTCTCTGGTAGATATACCTTTAGGAGTCGGTCATCCTTGAAGCGGCCTGCCCACGTATGCCCTGGGGTGACAGGGCAAGGCCCCGCCCAGCCACCAGCCCCCCGCCCGCCCGCCCTCTTTGGCGGACAGCGAGGGACCGCGCAGGTTTTGCGTGGGTGGGGCTGGGGGATGATCTCACACAGGACAGTCACCAGCACCCTTCATCCTGGGAATGGATCTGTCTGGGCATATGACCCGTTGCTATGGCTGCTGATGCTGTTTCTCTAGCATGCCCTACCTGAGAGGTGGATAGGGCTTAAGGAAGGGGAGAGGAGAGGAAAAAATACCGTATGAGGGAAGAGCCTGCAACGTCTGGAGTGTCAGCAGATGATAATGGACAGTTTATAGAGGGATGGGGAGATAGTCCCTCTTCCAGCATCTCCTCATGCTTTATGAATCAATTCCCAGGTTACCCTGTGAGCACAGAATCTTCTTGTAGCGTTTTGCAAACCTCTCACCAATGATTTCTGGTATCTGGCAGAATTAGTAAATGGATTTCTGACTGATGTAGTTTCCATTTCTCTACCAACTTGTGATGTGAAGAGTCAGAGAAAATCTATAGCCTGTAGGTCAGGAATATGAAAAAAGGGTATTCAACATATGTAAGGTACTACGTGTCCCCTGCTACCATAGTGTACAAGTGTACTTATCATTGCAAAGCACAGTAATATGATGCTGGTATTCCAATTTTACTATTTGGAAGCAAAGGCAATGGGTGTCTTGACAACATCCCTGAAATCACAGAAGTATGGCACAGCAGGGAAAAGGGGACTCCTGAAGTCCCAGGCTAAATATCCTTACCACTGGAACGACCATCCTGTCGTTTTATGGGCTCAGACCTGTGTCCATAGACTTAGAAAACATGAAAAATTATTTAGAAATAAATACTAGCAGAAATAGTTTAAAAACTCAAAGAATTTCCTAGTTGGTTGCAGTAACACATAAATCCGATCTTTGTGCTCTGAAGACCAGCAATTATTAAAATACTTCAGAACGAATGTGTTATACAAATTGGTATGGAGACTGTTCATAGATAAACCTAATGTGCTGCTTCTTTTGCTAGCTTCTTAGTCTCTGCTGATATCAATATTAGTAAAAGATTTCTAATACCTTCCAGGAGACAGTTCTTAATTAGGAAACAGGTTTGCATCTCCTGTCTTCTGAAGGAGTTTTAATCAGCCCTTGTATTCCCACATGATAATCTACTTTACTACCACAATTGCAGTTCATTTCATTGAGGATTTCAGACACCAGCTAGTCTTAGCTTCTTTTCCTCAAGAAAGGGAAGTTGCAGCAGGTCTCCAAAATCACCACCTCCATTTTTTTTTTGTTTGCTACCTAGACCTTATTATGGGAATGAATAAAGATACTTTGTGGCAGGAGACCAGATGTTAAGAGAGTCTTGGCCTGTGAATCTGTCGCTGTGTGCAATACTGAGGATTGCTCTTACCTGCAGAAAATAACATAAAGGCTTCTCTGTTCACAAGTTTCCATCCCTGTCTGGGAAATGATCAGGGTTAAATTGTCAAAGACTCTCTACTCTTGATCATACAGGACAGAAAATATATCGGAGGAGATTTAGGTACCCTTCTGAAAGACAAAAGGAACACATAAGGATCTTTTTCATAGAGTCAGAAACTAATGACTTAAATGGTCAAGGTATCAATTGCTCTTTTGAAATTGCTGAATGCAAGTGCCAACTAATTATTATGGGGTGAGAAACAGGGTCACACTGTGTTATCTCCTACAGAATAGCTTATTTAGAAGTTATTAGACGCTCTTAATGATTGATTTTAGAGCTCTAGAGGATGCAGTAATTACAGTAATCAACTGGGGGGGGGACCGACACACACCAAAATAAACCCCTACCACTGAACTGAAGGCTTCACACTGATTCAAGATCCCTGACTTTGATCTTTATTTTCTCAAATATGTCTTCCTCCAAAGCCACATAGGTCTTATCCATTGAGAATACCACCTACACGAGGTTGGATATGATTTAAAGCATTCTGCTGATACAATAAATCACATATGCAGACACTGTTTTTTTCCAGAACGTCTGTGATTTTTATATTTAGCTTGCACCAGTTTAAAAGAAGCCTAGGGTCATTATACTGGTACCTTTATACTGATCTAACTCTTGAAATCCTGTATAGAAAGATGGTAAAAGTAACATCTGGGCAAAAGGAGAGGGAAACTGAGTACAGGTTTATTCATATTATAAGACATAGATGATGTCCAGGATCCTATTCACAGTGAAGAGTTCCTCACAAATTGTTCAAACTCACCTTCGGGTAGTTTTGCAGCCTGGGACAAAATATAAACACAACATGTGATGTTTAAATCGGTGAGAGAGATCTATTGCCTGGCTTTGCTTGGTCTAAGGATTGTTCCCAAAGCTTAGTGGCATTAACATGCCTTTATAAAGGGAAGCCTTGCAGTGTGGTGTCCTGCGTGCACTTGCTCATAAAGGCTACTGCACTTATGCTGCTGTAACACATAATCTCTTGTAGAACTGCATTTGGTATGGCAGGATTGTTTGGTCCTTATATTCAATTCCATAGGATGGACCAATGGCAGCATCCAACTCTTCTTGGACTTGTTCTGCAGAATAAAAGGACTAGTAATGAGTATTCAAGAAGGCAGTTGATGTGTCGACTATGCAGAAACTCAAAATTCCCAAGACAGCTTACACTGCAGGACTAGGGCAGCTGAGTCAACAGCATTTTGCCTGTCACCCTGCCATGAGCAAACACAGAGACACGTATAAGTACAGATACACGCATTTCTCACCTTGTACTTCCAGATATACTATCAGGGAGAGCCCGGCATAAAGTGATAGCAGTGGTGTCTGAGCCTGCTACGAACAGATCCACGATCACTTGCACCATGTCCATCTCACTAAACGTAGAGAGTGAGTCATGATTTGCCTGCAGATGAGAGGCAGACAATGAGATTTAAGACTGTTTTAATACCATAGCAAATTTCCAGCAACAGATCTTTTGTCATCACAGAGTCCACACTGAGTTGGTGAAGCTGGTGAGACAGCAGCCATATAGCTCTGTTTAAAAAAAAATAAATATTGCTGACTGAAGAGGACAGCATACAATAAGCTTTCTTTCAATCTAGCGTGGAACAACATTACTCTTTCTGTGGTGACAGCCAAACAACACCCTCAGTACCTTCACAAAGCACTTTGCTTTTGAGATTAAATTCAGAGAAAGAAATAGCTCTACAGTCTCTCAGAAGAAGGAAGTAGGAGTGCAGCTGGAAATATCTTAACTACAAGCATTTTAAATATGTTGCAGCTGCACAAGAGACAATTACTTGTTACCTTTAACATCTGAGGTAGGTATGTATAATGAAGTTCTGTGACTCTGCAGGCACCCAGCTCTTCTGGTGGTTCCTGATCTCATCCTTAATAAGTGTTCATAGATCCTGCAATTGTGTTAGTGCCTCTAGCAATCTCATTAACAGAGTTGCTTAAGTGCCTCAACTGTGATGGGAAAGTATTGTAGAGCTGTACCTGGAAATACAAGCACAAGGAACACTGTGTCATCTTGGCTTCATAGTACCTTTAAAGCCTGAATGTTCACAGCTAAACCACGCCTAGCCATGGCTGTGATCCAGATGTATTACTTGTGTGACTACAGGAAATGAATGACCACTTAATTTTTAAAAAAATGTCTTGGAGAAAAGAAGCATGTGAAGGATGACCATCACCGTACAGTTACTTTTCAGATTGCCTGCTCTCTGCTAGTAACTTTCAGATTTAGAGGATTTAAATGCCATCGAGTACAGTTTTTCTTATGTTTTCTAAGGGAAGCCTTTCCCAAATGACCTGTTCCCTCCTAAATCTTAAGTCAACACTTGGCTGTAGTTCTCAAAGTCACAACTGTGTTAGCTTGTCCTGTTTTTTCTGGATGGTTGTTGCAGCCCAGTCTAGCACAGGAAATCAGGGCTATTACAGAACCCTTCCAGGTACAAGCTAAGAGGAAAATCCTGATTCCGGCCCCAGAGCAAACTTGGTGCTGAATAATATCAATTTAAAGTCAGATCATTCTCTCTGAAGAGAGCTATTACAGGAGATTCAATGGGCCTGTAGACAGCAAGCCAGGAAAGTTTGCAGAGGGATCATTATTGAGAAAGAAGGGGACAGAAGTGAGTGCTGGTTTTAGCAAAGTTCAGTGTTTACTCAAGAGCTCTTCTTCCTCTCTGTGCATTGGCAAGGAGTGACCATTTCGTGCCATGGCTCACTGAGCAACACTGTTGGGTTTAGATACAGTTAGAGGGAACAGGTCAGTCCTTGCTCACCCAAAGCCAGGGGGTGCCGTGGAATTCTGCCATGGCCTGGGAGCCTCTGAGCAGCCTCTGGCACATGGCACCCTCCATCAAGAAACAATGTCCAAAAAGTACATCAGCAATCATGTTGTTGATGGAGGAAGGATGTGAGCCAGAGACATCAATCCCTCAGAGAAAGCTGCATCATCAATTTCTTTATAGGCTATGACGCTTTGTTACACTGAACTCCCATCCAGCCTGCTCTTGATTTGCACAGGATTGCACAAATAGCTGAGCCTGCAGGATGCAGGAGTCTATCTGGGAGATCGTTCTTCAGGCACCTTTATAAGGAGAGAGGGAAAGATTCTATCCTGTAGAGAAGTGCATAGTCAGCACAATTTAGGAGTCTCTCATCTGTCACTCTCCTTCATAAAGGGTTAGCATGAAAGCAGTGAGTCAGGTGTAATGTTCCAGCCAAGTGAATTGTGAAAGCATCAGCTGTGTAAATCTCCCATTGAATCTACTGCAGAAGTTACAACTTCCAGGAGAAAAAGCAGGGTTGGAAATAAGGAGAATGAGCCCAGGTAATGACCACATACAGATCTATATTTCACCTTTTTCTCTGGCAAAGATCTCAGTCAGGCAGCAGGCTTCCTCCTGGATCCAGGCTTCCAGGCTTTTCTTCCTTAGTCCTAGGTTCCCCAGAGCCATCTCTGCCACTTCCAGGTGTGCTCATTGGCAAAGGTGACACCTGTAACAAAATGGAGGAGGACTGGGGAGAACTGTGGGACTGGCATCTCCATAAGCAGGACTGGTGAAATCATAGTGGTTCCAGGATTTACCACCACGAGGTTGGAAGGATCCCTAGCAGTATGTATATGGTGAATCGGAGGTGTTTATGCTGTTTTTTCACATCTACTTCATCCTTTTTGTAGGAAATTTCTATGCCTGTCTCTCTTTTTCTGCTCCTTTACCCAGATCCATGCACTCAACACACACTGGGTCCTGCTGGCTGACGTTTTTACAATTTTACACCTTTTACTGCAAAGGCTTCTTGAGATAGCTTGGTAACATACCCGGTAACTAAGAATTGCCCAGGCTATACAAGTATATAAATGGGAAACACATTAGTTTTGTGTACTGAATGTATATCTGGGGCCCAGCATTTGAGAAGGACATGCAGCAGTAGTTCTACAGCGTTCATCTTGCTGCCAAGAGCAGCTCATCTTGAAAACAGGTGTTAAGAGTAGATGCAGTCATTGTACCAAACTCCATTCTCTGAACAGCTAGTTCTGCTAAAAATATTTCAGTACACACAACAACAGAAAGTACTGTAGGGGCCTCCCATGGCATCCCTAAAAAAGGATGCCACAGGTCTCACAAAATTCTTCGGCATGCCCAGTCAAGGCATCCTTCACTGCTTGAAATCCATTTAGAAAAATCACTGGGGTTTTTCCTAGCCAGAGTGTGTATGTATTTCCGTACATTCTGGCCACATAGAGAGACAGTAAACACATGATGACATAAAGACATGAGACATTTACAGAGAAGCCGTCCCACATCTTAGTGGTACCCTTAGGCCAGAGCTCAAAGACCGTTTCTATTAAGTAAGGGCTGTTTTGCAGCCCTTGGCACTGTCCAAGAAAGGGATGGGAGAAATTTCCTCCTGCTGGCAGGAAATAAAAGAAGTTGGAATCATGTTTCACTATTAAAATCTTAAAAGCCTTTCACTGTTATTAATGCATTGCATTATTATTTATGGCTGTTATTAATGTATCTGCAGTTTATATAGCCATCAGTGCAACAACCGTGTTATGTTACCCAGAAATACTTCAACGGGATTTCTTCCATTTACATTCCCCACCAGAGGTTATTGATGGATACTGCAAAATCATAAATATTGCTTTTATTATCTTTCTGTGTTTATTTGTTTTCCAGTCATTCAGCTTTTTCAGTGTATCAGTACTTAGCACAAGGAGCAGCCTTCATCGTTAAAGTAGAAATTATCGTTGTAATTAACACGTGCAGCCATTAGATGGTAATGTTTGCTCAGCGTTGCACTGAGCATTGTGCTTGCCAAGTCTAGCACAGTGAGGCAGTTAAGCCAAACTCTTCAAACATAGCCATTGATCTGGGGTATCTCATTTGAGATGTGCTGAGTATCATGAGCTGCCTGGGAAGCACTTAGCTCCTACAGATCCTACTGATTGCCGCTGCAGTTTGGGGTTCTCAGTAGTTCTGCAAATCAAGTCTCTGGCACCCATAAATTAGAGGCCAGTTTTGAATTCTTCAACCCTGGGTAGCTGAGAGAGACCTAACCGCACAGAGGGAGGGGAGACAAGATAGTGTTACCTTGTTCAAAGGCTTAGGATTTCTGGTAGGAACATCATCAGGTAGCCTGTGACTGTGTGGGATAGGAGGTAAGGATTTCTGAACATCTGTTTCAGGGATTTTAAAGTATGAAACAGAAGGATGAAGAAAGATTGTGCCTGCGTATGTTTTTGGTGTTACCTATATTTGTACACGTAATACCAAACCATATTTAACTATATATATACACTTATGTGACTATATATGAAATGTTTGACCTTTTTCTGAGCAGTTGCAGCACTTTGTGATGGACACATAAAAGATGAAAAGGCATATTTCTGCTCTAGGGATTTTCAGGGAACTGGTGAAAACATGCCATTTGTAAAGCTGTTAAGAGTTTGACTAAGCACAGTTTCCAGATATGTCCCGGTTTCTGCAGTTTGCTCTTAGGAATCCACTGGTAATGTTGTGTTGCTGAACTTGCATATGTTGCTCAGGAACATCTATAAGCAAGATTGCGTCTCTCTGGAGGTGGGTGCCCGCCTCCTCCTTTATAATTGTTGGAAACAAAGGTGTAGCCAGGGATTCTGAAATATGCTGATCATTCTGAAAACTCATGCAAATATGATCAGGCACCTAGTTGCTGCCACTTGCCAGGAACACTGGCTGTTTTCTGTAGGGGAGAGTAATTTGAAGAATGGTTTCACAGCAGCTGGAAGTCCAGTTTCTTGCCTTAATAGCCCAAGTAATGTGGAGAGGAAAGAAAAAACAAGTGCTTGAATCCCTAAATTGGATTCCATGTAGTACCCAAAGGAACTGCAGAGCCTGTCTCCTTCTGTACACACAGGAAATTAGGGAGCCTGGATGACACGTCTTGTCTTACATGCGTCCCAGGCTTAACGAGTCTCCTTTTTACCAACATTGCTGCATTTCCCAGGAGAGTCAGAGATGGGGTCATGGCATGCATCCTGAGCAAGAATCCTTCCTGGCTCATCCTTCAGCAGCACATGGAGAAAGGAAGGGGTCCTGTGGGTCTCACTTGGCAGAGGCAGTGTGTAGACCACATTAAGGATTGTCAGTAACATTAGTAATATATTCCTTCTGTGCCTCTGTGCCATCCAAGAAAAAAAAAAAGCCAGAAGGCCAGTGTGTTGAGGCTTTACCACACCAAATAGTACATAAAATGTCATCTAGCTGCAGTTCTGTGCAGCTGCTTACTTATGTAGTCAAATAGATTAAGACTTTGATCTATCCACTTGGTGGTTTTGCAGTTGCAACACCCTCCCAAAACAAGCAGAACTCTGGGAAAGAGGAACTATTGTCTCAGCGCAACCTTCAAAATCTTAACACCACAGGTAACAAAGCTTTTCTTTATCCTTTCCTCTAAAAGCAGTCATTCATTCCAATCCCCAACAGCAAGGACTGGCCTGGAGCATTAACACCTCCAGTGTGCTGCAGTCTCACACACCTTGCTGCTCCCGCATTGGCCAGGCCAAGACATAACCAGACAGTGGCAATATTGCAAAGAAAAAATGGCTACAGGATTCACTCGTCAAGCAAATAAGCTTTGCTGTCTGCCTCTTTGATGAGTTTTGCTTATTCTTCCTGTTTCCTTCCCTCCCTGCTTGTAGCTTGTGCTGTAGTAACAGGATTCCCCAGGGGTTATTTTTGATGGGGTGACTGTTCAGTGATTTGCACCATTTGCAACTGTTGCTACAGGCCCTTTCCACTCACTGCTAAACCTCTTTAAAGTCCAACAGGGAGACACAAGTCTTGATGTTCTGCCTAGAAAGCTCACAATTCAGACTGAAGCCGGGAAAGAGCAGAAAGATGCTTTTACCTTCTAGCCAACTATAAATTAAGTGTCTGCACCTGAACTATTCATAAAACTGTAAAAAGCTCCAGTACCTTCAAGAGCGTTTCATGGTGAATTTGGAAGTCCAGTGTCCACAGATTGCCAATGAAAGGGAGAGGTATCAGTCCTGGAGGCAGCTTCCTTTGAGTCCTCTGGATGTTCAGGAATACTGGAGAAATCCAGACAAGGAGAAAGACAAGAAAATCCACAAAAATTTGACTTCTATAAAACATTGCTGTCCTCATGTCCCCCCTCACTTAGCTGTGACCTGCTAGTGCCAGAGCCATCAGCTCACAGATCCACACACCCACAGGCATTAGCGCTATTGGAGCACTTGGACAGCACAGGAAATTGGCCGTGTCCAGTCCCAAGTGAACGAAGCTGGGCCACAATGGTTTGTGTCCCTTGAACTGTGCACAGAGTGAGCAGGAAGAATGGATGAGGTGAGGCCCTTTTCAGCTATCACAGTGAGGACAAGGCTGGTACCTTGGTCTGGACATTAGCTTAGACTTTAGAGACTTGGTTCAATTCCCTGCTGTGCTACAGATCTCCTCTGTGATTCTGGGCAAGCGGCTTCATGTAGTTTCATGTTATAACCCATCTCTAATCTTCCTATAAGCAAGATACTTTGAAAGCAAATAGTCCCATCCCTTCACTTTCCCTTTCACCAGGATTGTGAGCCATAAAGTTAGTGGATTCATTTGTCTGATCTGGTGGGAAGTCTTTCATTTTTAGTTGCAGTAATAGTTTTTTGCTAGCTCTTACCTCACCTGCTGGCTGCTGCTCACTAATGCAGCACAAGCAGAGTGAGAACATGGCCAAGGAGAAAAGGGGCAGGACCACCCCTTTTGGCAGACTCCCTGATCATTTTAGCTGCAGCACAAATCTTTATCTGAATCCCCTCTGCCTCAGAGTCCCTCCTACTCGAGCCCCTAGGGCTGTTGCTGTCACAAATACATTCCCAGTTAAGCACTCCAGGGACAGGAGACAGAGAAATAGCCTGTACAGAAATTATATTACACTCTCAGATGATTTTTTCCTTCTAATGCACTAAAACTTTCTCTGCTAATGCCCTAATAAGATTTACAGGTAGTAAGTGTATAGATGCCTCAGGGATGGAGAAACATAATAATGAAAGGACTTTATGGAAGACTGAAAACAGATCTAACAAATTTTGTATTCTTCAGAAAGATTGTGAAAGACAATGGAGCATTGCAAAATGTTTCAAGAGACAATGCAAAAGAGACCAGGAATTGTCAGCACAGTTATCTCTCCCAAATCAAACCTTTGTCTGAGACATTTGTTTAGTTTTGTCTGTCTTCAGCAAGAGAAATTTGAAGGACTTTCAGGGTGTCTGCCACTACTCAGAAGAGGCTGTCATGTAGAGGCTGTCAGTGCATCTGACAGCACTCGTATCTCATCAGGACCACACTGGGAGAGGCCTGGGCAACCAGCTGTGCTCAGAAGCACGGTTGCAGGGACACCGCACTCTCTACTGTCATCTTATAGGCTTGTACATACCCAGCTCTCTCTGCTTTCATTCTGACTCTCACCGAAAGGAAAAAAAGTGACTCCTCCTTGCCAAGGTGCAAGGCAGCAAGATGAGACTAATAGGCCTGGGTGAGTCCATGATTCTCAATAAATCAAAGCTGTGTTTGGCAGCTCACAAAGAGTATGAATACCCGTTGGATGCAGTTTTACAAATTTTTACCTTTACATTTCCATCCTAAAGATATCTTTGTGCTGACCTTGGTGTGTTCTCTGAGAAAGCACAATCCAAGTGGTTTTGCATTTGACCTCATTAGTCTCCCATCTTCTCTGGGATAAGTCAAAATATGGAGCAGTGCCCAGTACAAAGTGGTTGTTGTGGTTTCCGTTCCTGCCAAAAAAAGTGTGCAGAGAACCCAGACCAGGTAGTGTTCATTAAATTGCAGAGCTGGGATTGCCTTTAACCTTCAGGAGAGAGAGGAGTGAGTTTAGAGTACAGCAGACATTACAGCATGTGCAGTCATTAACTCCAGATGACTTCAGCAAACAATGGCTTGCAGTATTTCTGATTTTCCAAAGCAAATAAATGTGCAGAGCAGTAGGAAGTAGTAATAATATCTCATAAGTCTGTTTCTTCATGTCTGAACAAAGTATCCTGTCTCATAGGCAGTGTTAAGAAGTGCTTTGAATGACAGCAAAAGATCAAGCTGGAAGTTTTTGAACAGCAGATGTTTCTTTCAGAGATCTGCTGAATTCAGAACACTCCATGTGATCTTCTTATTTCAGTGAAAGCTTTAGGACAAGTTTATAGATTCACACTCTTCCACCACTGTCCTCCTGTGCCATCCTGCAGGAACACAGCCCTGTGGTACCCCTGGAAACTGCAGCTGGTTTTCGTTCTTTACCAAAGATTGTGGAAAACATGCAAGCTCTTGACAAGCAAAAACCTTCTTGTGAAGATGTGGGAGATAGTTCAGGAGCCAAGGCAAAATACCATAAACCAGTAGCAAAGATACATCAGCCTTGCCGTTAATCTTTCTTAAATTCCTAGCAGCTCTCTCAACATATTGAAGTATCCAAGATAAATTTCAGCAGTAAGATCTGCTATTTAATTTTACCAAGAGATGTATTTTGGCACCATGAGGCTGCTTCAGTTTCAGGACTCTGACTAGCAGCATTGAAAAATATATGGCTAGAGCACCATCAGGAAACACCTGAAACACTAACCTGAATGACTACAAAAAACAACCCTTTTGTCAAAAAAATGAAGATTCGGAGAAGTCAAAATCTCAAGAAATACTTTCTTCTCATCTGACGAACAAGATTTTTAGATAACTTTTGCCACAGTGTCTAACTGCTGCTGTAGCTGTCTTGCAGCCTTTTCTGCTTTTCATGTTTTGTCCTGTAGATCATACCTGGATTCTTTGTATATTTAAATTTCTTTGTATTGATCGTTATTCCATTTGTGCTGTTTATATTTTTAACTTTCTTTCTTTTGTAGGTCTCCTCTGTCTCAACCTTTCTACATCTGCAGGATGTGATCTTCAAGCAATTTTTTAATTGGTTCTCCTGGAAACAGCTGCATAGAACCAAAGGTACTCACAGGAGGTTAAGAGATGATACCCAAATTAAACATGTCATTCACTATTCCTCTGTATCACGTTCTCTACATGATACTCATAGAGAAATAATTGCTGTGAGCCCAGCAAGAAGACTAATCAATATTTTCCAGGCTGTGCTGCATAAGGTTGCACCAATGTCTCTTTTGAGGGTGGTAACAGAAAAAAGTAGCCCTTAGCCAGTGAAGGTATACAACAGAAGTGGTAATCCTGGGACCTTTGGTAGTAAGAAGATAGGTAATTCTGTGTAATATCATGTCCTGTCTGAGAGACTAATCACAAGGAAACAGAAATGAAGCTTTCTAAAGCAGAGAAGAAATTATGTCCTTTTAAATGCCTTTTTTATAACCTTGCACTATTATTTGCAATAAATATTTTCAAGAAAGCTTATTCCCTCATTCTTATATCTTGTATAGTGATATGGTCAACTCCACATGCTCTGCTACACAACAACAAACTATATATTAAGAAACCTCTCTGAAGGAATTTTGAGTGCTAATGTATGACAGCACAGGTTGTTCCCAGGTTCCCAGCACTGATCTGTTGACACTCAACAACACTGGAACTGGGGAAAGTTCTCAAGTCTTACGCAGCACTTGAAGATAAAACCTTTGAAAACACCTTGCAATTTAGTGGGACCTCTGGGACTTCGAAACTTGGTCTGCTGGCTTCCCACACGGGTTGTACTTAACTTTGCCTGGTATGGATTTGTCTCTTCAGGGGCACCTCTCTCAAGTCACCCGACTACGCATCGGTTGCCAAAGAAGCTCAGAATTGAGAGAATATGAATCAGTTCTGATGACTGCAATGTTAGAAACAATCATAAAAAACATGAAGTAGGAAAATACACATGAGGATACCAGGTGTCCTTTGGGTCACCCCTTCATTGCCTTAGCTATAGCCCAGCAGTGCTGGATCCTGTCTTAGACCAGACCCCGTTCTGAGTCTCCATGGCACTGGTGACAATACCTGGCAACAGTCTGGACCACACTATGGCAGTAGATCTCTTCATTCTCCCTCCTGCACATGTTTAAGGGCATTTGTCCCTGTTGCAGCTTGGATTAGTGGCAGGCACAGGCAAGAGCACAAAGACATGATCCTCTCAGCTTGTGTTGCATGTGTTGTTCTTAGATATACACATCCCCTGTGGCATGTTGATTTCTCTCCCTGGGAACCATCTCCCTGATGAGAAAATCATTCAATACTGGTTTATCTGATTTCTCCTCTCCCAGGATGATATGGATTTCCCTGTAACAGTCTTCAGGGCTTTTTGCAAACTAACAACATTTGCATTAGAGGATATACGATCTATATGATACTTCTGATTAATTCTGACTCGAGGTGCTGCATTGTGTCCTTGAAGACAAAACACATACCTTTTCGAATGCCAAAGTTGCCACTCTTTTTCCTGTTTTATTCCTGGTTTGTTTTCCCCTCCTCTAGCAGTTTGAGGATCCAGGTCACAACGTGACATCCTTAAGTTATCTCTCTCCTTTTGCCTCATTCTGGAGAGAAATTCTTACTGAAAATTTCTTATTCATGAGGTCACACTGGAGAGTGGTATGTCTTAAGGAATAATGGGCTGGGGAGGTATGAGTCCTTAACTGAAATGTATTGGTGAGTGTATTGGTTACCACCAAATATGGCAAAAGAAAGGTAGGTGGATCGGCATAATTTAGGCTGGTATTTTTTAAGGAGAGAGGCTTAAATAAATCCATATTTATTGTGTGGAGCACCATGGATTTCTTTGGGAGTTCAGTGCTGCTAAATAACCATACCAATTTACCTTGACCTTGGAAATGTCTCCTTTAGGCTGTTTGTGCTTGCAACATTAAACTAAAGGTTTTCAAATTGACTTAATTGTTCCCTGAGGGTAAAAACACTGCTTTCTTAACTGGCTTTTGGCTGAGTCACAAACACTCAATTTTCATTTCCTGTCAGGGAATACCTCAGAAGGCTCCCCTAAATCCACCCTTTTTTCCATGGACTCTGGCAATGACATATGACTTGCAAGAGTAAGCTACAGGTACAGCATTACTCCACATACAACACACCTTATCTACAAGGCATCTTTTGATTATTTACCATTTATCTGCTAGCTTCTTTAAATATAGAAGTTGTGTACCTTCCTCCAGATGTTGTGTTGGCTGAAACCAACACAGCCTGAAGCCTGTTTCCAGTGGTGGGGAGAGGAGCTGGGTCAGGATGGCTGGTCTCCTTTACTCATCGCAGCTGAGACACTGCTAGACTAGGAAAGAAAAACTGGACCTGCTAAATGCTCTCGTATCTCCTTTGCTGCTTCCTCTTTGTCCTCAATGCTGACCAGGATGAGAACTCAACTTCTTTTGCTCCAAGGGTAGAAGAAAGGCTTTTCTTCTTCCTACCACTTCCCTACACTCCTTGTAATTTTTCTTTTCTAGACCCTCCAGCAGGGCAGGGGCTGCTGGGCTGAAATTTGTTTAGTGTATGACACTTTTCCAGCAGCTGTTTCTCACCTAGTGCACTGTAGTCTCTCAGCTCCTACTGAGATTTGCCTCTCCCCCAGAGTGGGGAATTGTAAAAGCTATTTTGAATGGAAATGTTATTCCATTTTTAATTTTTAATATTTTGATTTGGGCTAAAAAATAGAGTTCACAGCTGCTGTGTTTTTTAAATTTGGTTGCATTATTTCCTGTGGATGTCTCTGGAGCAAGGAGAGATCTAGTCAAAACTACAATTTTTTATTAATTTTTATAAGATATATTTCCATGTATTTGTGCATATAAACCCACTGATTTGCTCCAGCTAATATGAGCCGCTCTTGAACAGCTGAGCATTGTGGAACCACCATAACAGATCATTCATACAGATTTATAGTGGCTCCTCAGAGCATGCTGGAGTATGACCTAGATAATTTAGGAGTATTTTTCTTGTGTTTTATTGTACCCACATTTGTCTGGGTTTATTCTATGTATTATTTTCTACCTGTGTCTTCGTTTTTATGTTCAACCAGACCCATAAACCACCTTTTCCTCTAAGAGGTCTGCAAGGAGTTTAGAATCATTTAAAAATACCACAGTGAAAAGCTTATTCTACTCTTCCACTCTTCTAAATCATCAGTAAGGACATTAAATGAAGTCAAACCTAATGCTAGATCTCTTTGTACCATCCCTGCAAATATACCTTACCTCATTCAGCAAGTATCCAGCTATGCTTTTGAGTTTTTGCTGAGACTAGTTGGAATTAATCTTTTCATACATGTACAGAACATTACAAAATAGCCAAAACAAAGCCAGCCGTAGCACTGAACACAGTAAAGTAGTCATATCTAGATGCCAGAAGGATATTTGTAGCAGATAGTGCTCTGAAAGCACCTGCTGCCAAGAGTACCAGCACCAATGTAGGTTTCAGGTATATGCATTATGTCTTGGAAGCCCTGGCTTTGTATACGCCAAAGGAATCTCAGGATGGAGGCTGCTGTGTGGAGGGTAGCATAGGGGCATCTCAAAGACGGACAAGATTAGCAGTGCTCAGGAGTGCATGCTCAACCTCAGTTTAACCGAGACTAGAAGTAAAAGACATCAAAAATACAAATCAAACTTAAAAGCATCCTGAGACTTGCAGCCACTGTGTCAAGCTGCCTCAAGCCTAAGCACCCTCAGACCTTACGGAAGGCCAGAAATTGAGCTTCTAAGAGCAGTGGATTGGCAGACTGGAGAGAAGTTGAACAGATCTGCCAAGGCTGCTTCTTGGACCTGAAAAAATATCACTGCAGCCAACAATGGAGGGGAGAGCACTGGACACGGGCCTGACTCTGGAGGGAGCTGAGGTAGCAGCTGCTGCAGTGAAGGCTGGGAATTGCCATTGCCTCAGATGGTCAAAGAGACAGTAAGCAAAAGGAATTTTTGCCAGCATGCTGTATAAGGATACAGGTTCCCGTGTCCTTAAAGACAAGCAGTTGTAACTGTCCTTCTCCAGGGAGGTCTCGGGACTAGAAAAGGAAGCCTGTCAGCTTTGATGATTAGCCACAGTAGGATGTGTGATTAGAAGCAGTCCACGCCTGATATCACCACAGTTAGCCAGTCCAAATTAGGCTTCTTATAGATGCCAAACTTGTGTGAGAATGTACTGGCTTTCTTGCAGTCATGGCCAATTCTCTCTCTTTTCCCCTGGTCTGTCCTTGTTTTCTTCCTTTCTCCCTTACTCCCTTACACTGCTTTTTGCTCACCTGCCATCTCCCCCAGACTCCTATCCACCTTCTTTACAAGCCATACTGCTCTATCCCTCCACCATGTCTTTCTCTGGTACAATGCTTTCAGACTCAGTCCCTGAACACCAACATCTGTCCCTGGGTTCAGGAAGCATTTGGGGCGGGGCGTGGGGTGTTGTAGTACTTTCAGTCCCATGTCAGACACCTTTTCTTCCGTTCTCCACTCACAGCTTTTTATAAAGTTCAGGCACTGCCAGTCTAGCCCAAGCTCAACATCAGGTTTCACTAGCAGCAGGAGAGTTTTGCTTTTCCACTGCTTCTAGCCTGGCAGCAAAGCCACAGCCCTTGCCTCAGCACTGTCCAGATTCTGCTTAGGCACTGCCTTCCTACATGCTGTAAGAAAAGAATGCATTGCAAGGACCACTCAAAGCTGTGGAGTCTGCCAGTTGTCTGTTCATCCACTGTTCACATTCAAACTGATCCGTGCTATGTAACACGAACTCCTGCTCAGGTTGTCGTCAACCGCCTCTTTCAGAACATTCTACCCACAACTCTTACTAAACATAGCAGCACTAGCAATTAAGCAATGTTAATACTGGCCACTTAAACCTGAGCTCTGTTATACCCCTGCTGGGCAGTGGAAGCAGGTTAATAGGTGGGATCAGAAAGTTAAGGCTCCCTTGTTGGCAGGATAAATGAAGATTAAACATCAGCGGTTTGCTAATAATTGCACTGATAACTGAGTTAGAAGAAGAACCTTACCCCTTACAAAGTTCACTCAACTCCCTCCACTGGTGGGGCAACTGAATCTCTCTTGTAATTAGTCTACAGTCACTCAGGAACTTTGTATACCATGCAGTCAAGAATGTGGGTGACGATTTTTGATACTGGCACTTCTAAGTAAAGCTGTATTCTAGATCCTGACTGGTGTTTGTTGCCCTGCAGCTTCCTGCAGCTGGCTAGTTGCCTGTGCATTGGCTCTGTGCTATATCCTCTGAACTCCTACAGAATTATAAAGTCATCCCTTACAGTTCCTTTATAAATCATGACTGTAAACTGGTTTGAACTCACCTGAGCTGAAAAAAGGCAAGCAGACTTGGTAGACATTCTTGCCAGAGCTGATTAGACCAGACCTCCTGTGCTGAATTACTGTTAAAAGGCAAAAAGGCACCATAGTGTAATTCACCTCAACAAATTAGAAGAATTTCTAAGGGTGTGATTTCAATCTAGAGAGACATCTCAAAAGGCTAGGGTGTAAGGATGAAATGAAGCTTACCTATGTCTTGGAAAAAGGTTAAAGAGCTGACATTCCTTTTCTTAGGTACAATTTTGATCTACAAACTTAATCTAACAAAATGACTTGCTGATTCAAATCATAGTACCCATATCCCCAACCGTTTGATTTACACACAAAACTGACTTAGCCATAACGCTTTGAGTGAAATGGCAAAGCTGCTCTTCAGACGCCATCTCTTGTCCTTCGTTTACTATGTGGGCTGGCTTATCTGATCTGTCTGGCCTACATCATTAGCTGTAACAAACACCTAGAAGTAAACACAGTATTCCTTACATAGGCCTACTCTCAAAAGGATGCCCTTGCTTTATTCTGCAGTGTGTTTTTGCGTATGCATCCCATGACCTCTCTTTCTCTCTCTCTTCCACTGAATACTTGAGATCAGGGTGATTTTTGCAGGTTACTTTAACTGTAGTTTTCACACATTGAAACTCAACTATCTCCAAATCTCCATAAATCTGTTCTTTCATGACACTTTAATTCAGCTGCAAACATTATTAATGTGGCATTTCTCAATGGTAAAAATAATGGAGATATTGAAGATAAAAATGAAGTGGGCAGATAATGACATTTACAGCATAAGGATTTTACAGGGAGGGATTTCCTTATCTTGGGTTACCCACAATTCCCAGTTCAAGGCTGCCCTAACAGCATGGGCTTGAATGCAGATCTCACACCTGATGATGATACATTGCTCCTTAACAATAGATTAAAGGAAGTGTGTGTAACCCCAATTCAATTAGCATATTATCTCTTTTTTTTTTTCTAACCAGAAATGTCATTATAGTACTGAAGAAAATCTGATTTACTGTTCACAATGGATTTTTCTCACCTGAAGACATCTGGGAAATGAATAAATTAAGCTTTGAAAAGAGCCAACAGCAAATGAATAACATTATGTGCATTTTGGCTCATATTCCAGGATTACAAATTGTTCAGATTAGCATCTTTTTCTTGTCTCCCAAGTTAAGTCTCAGCAGGCACTTGGTCAGGGCATTGCCTGAAAGTAAGAGCAAATTCTTCAAATAGAAAATATAAGACTGTGACAATAAATGTTGAAACTGAAGTAAGACAAATATTGAACTATTTTAATTCTGAGCAAATAGCATAAAACTTTAGCACAGCCACAGTGTGTCAGATGAAAGTTCAGCTAGTCTCATGTTCTGTTTCTGACAGCACATGATAGCAGATGCCTTAGGAAAATTTGTAAGAACAGAACAAACCAGAAGCACTGTACTGGGATTAAATAGCTCAAAAGGAATTTTCCTACTGAAAAATTATTTGATTGCAATAAATGTTTAGTACAGTGTCGTGTGATGAGGCATAGCTTACCTGCAAGGCATGTGCAGTACAATCCCCTCTGTTCTTTTCAGTGATCTTCCTTTTAGCCTGAGCTTTTGACACAAACCAGTTTCTCAAAGAACTTGTTTGAACAGAAAGGGAAAAGAACATCAACTCTTTCTTTTAATCTTTGGACAGATGCAAAAGCTACCAAATTTTTGCACAAGGCACTCTCCGTCTCTAGTTTCTACTTTTTGCTTTTGCCAGGATAAACAGTTTCCCTGGAGTTTGGCACACAGCCTGCCATAAGGTTGTGGCACTAATACTGCTACCCAGGAGAGCTCTACCATGAAATAGAAAGAAAAGACACAAGAAAAATATTAGCAGAGGGTCTTGGTATCAGACAACTTGGCAATATTTTCCTTAACTGTAACCTTAGCAGAGCTGAGCACCATATAATGTTAGGCAGCTCTCTCCTCTCATATCCACTGAAATTAAATATTTCAGGCTTTCTGGATTCACGCACTCCTGCTGTCCTGCAAATGTGAAAAAAAGCAACCACCTTTGCAGTTCTGTGGCACGAATTCACTTTTCCCCAAAGGAATTGCAATATTCAAAAAGTAATACACCCAGTTGTATATCTTTCCCTGGAACAAACACTTGCAACCTGGTTTCAAATCCTTCCAAACCATATTAGTAAGGATGACAGTTCTACCACAACTCAGAGACCTGAGGCTGTGGTTGACGCTGGTTATTAAAACCAAAAAAAAAAAAAAAAAAAAAAAAAAAAGAAAAGAAAAGAAAAGAAAAGAAAAGAAAAGAAAAGAAAAGAAAAGAAAAGAAAAGAAAAGAAAAGAAAAGAAAAGAAAAGAAAAGAAAAGAAAAGAAAAGAAAAGAAAAGAAAAAAGATGAGGTGGAGGGTTAGTCACTGCACTTAGAAGAAATGTTACATCACTCCAGCTTCAGCACCAGGGCATACACCTTTTAATCTGGCAGCTCTTTGATGGCATAATGCAGACACGTGCCTAGGGGCTGTAGCCAGTGGGCAGCTAAGTGATGACAAGGTGATGGTCAGGAACAAAAGAAGCACTCGGAGGGGCAGGAGAGGAACTGTAAGGGCTGTGGGCAGGGGACTAGGGAAGTTGGTTGAGGCAACCAGAGATGACTCTGTGCTGTCATCCCTCACCAGCTCTTGGCCTGGGATCGCTTCAGCTCTTTCCCCATAACCTGCAAATTGCTCCACTGCCAGAGGTTAGGCAGTTTAGGAGCTGGAGATCTGGACCCCTGGACAGGTACTGGGAGAATGATCACTGGGAGAGGAAACAGAGTTGTTCTCCACCCCAGAAGCACTCCCAAGCTTCCCAAGCAAGTGGAGGAAGAGCAAAGTTTCATTAGATTTCCTAAGCTTCT
Organism: Phalacrocorax carbo; assembly: GCF_963921805.1. Taxonomy (NCBI): domain Eukaryota; kingdom Metazoa; phylum Chordata; class Aves; order Suliformes; family Phalacrocoracidae; genus Phalacrocorax; species Phalacrocorax carbo. The sequence goes on along the minus strand of NC_087519.1, from coordinate 36,683,884 downwards.
ATTTACCTTCCACCATCAGCTCTCTTCAACTCTTTATGGGAATAAATATGTAGGTTTCCAGGCCTGGTAAGGGTCTATTGGACAGTGTCCCTGAGTGGCTGAAATGGGCAGTAAATTACCAGTTCTTTCCACCTTGTGCCGCTCCTGAGTCCTGCCTAGTCACAGGGAAGCTATGTCTCTACAGCACTGAGTACAGCTGCAGTCTCAATGGATATAATGTTGAGCACAACCAGCTTACACACACCTTATCATTAAGCTGCTTCAGTGAGTGGCAATGATGTGGGCAAAGGTGGTGATAGATATTATTTTTAGCAGGGTTAGGGGAGAGAAGCAGGTGTGAGAGGGCAGGGTGGAGGACAAGTGCAGATACAACTGGAAAGAAAGCTGAGCAGAAATATGTAGGCCCTGGAACAGTGTCTGATATGCTGTGTGGAATAACAGGATGGACCCTTTGGCAGCTGTTACTGCCGTGAAACCCCTTACTGCCCTGGTTCACCTTCCAGCCCTGCAAGCCTGACTGGGTTGTGCTGGAGGAGACACTGCTGGCATGCCAGGATCTGGTCCAACTCAGCCTGATTTTCAGTAGTTCTTCCTTCTTTTTAGTAGCATTTTAAATACAGGAAGTTCAGAGGTACCACAATGATTTAATTACAAATAGTTTATATTCCAACATAAAAGCACTTTTGGTCCTCATACAAGTTCAACCCTAAGTTTACGGCAGTGTTTCCAGACAGGTCTACTAAAGTCCAAAATTTGAATAGTTTCCAAAAGTGATTTGCATTCAAGAGTACTACAGCACATTGCTTTAACAAAGTGTGCTCTTTTTGGCTGGGGTAGAGTTAATTTTCTTCATAGTAGCTAGTGTGGGGCTATGTTTTGGGTTTCTGCTGAAAAAACAGTGTTGATAACACAGGGATGTTTTCATTACTGCTGAGCAGCGCTGACACAGAGTCAAGGCCTTTTCTGCACCCCACCTCACCAGTGAGTGGGCTGGGGGTGCGCAAGAAGCTGGGAGGGGGCACAGCCAGGACAGCTGACCCCAGCTGACCACAGGGACATTCCATACCATATGACATCAGGCTGAGCATGTAAAGCTGGGGGAACAAGGAGGAAGGGGGACATTTGAAGTGATGGCGTTTGTCTTCCCAAGTAACTGTTATGCATGATGGAGCCCTGCTTACCTGGAGATGGCTGAACACCTGCCTGCTGACAGGAAGCAGTGAATGAATTCCTTGGTTTGTTTGCCTTGCGTGTGCGGCTTTTGCTTTATTTATTAAACTGTCTCTATCTCAACCCATGAGTTTTTTCACTTTTAATCTTCTGATTCTCTCCCCCATCCCACTGTGGGTGAGTGAGCGGCTGCGTGAGGCTTAGTTGCTGGCTAGGGTTAAACCACGACACAAAGCTACAGCTGAACTTGGCTGTCACCTCCAGCTGTATGCTTAACTGTCTCTGTCCTGAGTTGAATCAGTGCTAGTGAGAGGCTACATTAAGTAATAAATATTTTATAATTCCTGCATCACATAATCATTTATGTCTTTTCTTACACTGAGTTATCACCAGTGCACCGTCTATAGTTACCGTGTTCTTCTTTTCATGGAGCCTTAAAGAACAAATAAATCAGATCTTCCAAGCTCCCTCCTGAAAACTCACTGGTCATCGTTTTCAGCTCAGCACTGATTCCTCTATAATACTTGTGCATAAAAGAGTAAGAGGAGTCAGAAGCTTGATATGATGAAAGGATGTAAGTGGTGGGAAACCAAAAGGGAAGGTGAATCTTGAAATAGAGTTTGTGTGGATAAAGGGTAAGTGGGAGTAGGAACTGAAGCTGGGGAAGGGGGATTGGAAAGAGACTGAATGGAGAGCAGGAAGTATGGTATGGGTTGTAATGAAAGAAGAAAAGGGCCCAGAGAAAATGGGGAACATCTAAGAGTTCAGACAGCCCCTAGACATTGTCTTCCAAAGCCTCTACATTCCTCTGCTGCTAAGTTAGCAGTGAAACCCACTGGCGAAGTGAATATCTCATCCCACATTTATGACTCATCCAAGCGGGACTGATAATGGGTGTGATTCTACATCATAGGAACCTCATTTAAAAAGACACCCACAAAACCCATCCAACAAACAAACCACCTGGCAATACTTCATATCAATGATCAGGCTTCCAAGTCACACATTCATATAGATATTAAACATGAAATTTAAGTTTATTTCTTCAACTTTAGGTCAAGTCTCTTAATCTTCTACATGGGAGATACATAAAATTCAGACATTAATGCACCCACATTCTAATATGTTTCCTGGGTTTGGGTGTTGAGGCTTTTTTTATTTGCAACCTGTCAACAAATTAAAGGGTCTAAATTCAGGACAGTAAAACCAAAATAGGGCTTTAGAAGTGCATTTCCCAGAGTCAAATGACTTGAGATCACCAAACCACTCACAGAAGTGACACGTACTCAGCTCTTGCTTGAGATCCTCTGTTGAATTTTACTAAGGTTTGCTTAGGAGTGAGCGTCATGATGATTGTGCTGGGCTAGGCCAAGGAGACACAGCACGCTGGCTGCAGATGGGAACCATAGCATCTTGCTTCAAGTGCTCTCCAAGGGGAGAAAATGGTTAAGATCCTTGCAAGACTATCTGGGACTTTTAAAAGGAACAGACCAAAAGTACTGGTAATCTGAGTCTTGGCTGGCATCTGCTTTCTGAATAGCCCTGGGGTAGACTAATATCAATATCCTGGCTAGTAGGAGAAGGTTTATAAATTTAAAAGGAAATTCACTGAGGTAAAGGTGGCTGTCTCAAGCTGGTCTGTGACATGCTGCACCTACCGTGGAATGGCACAAACTCTGTACGGGTGGGGCTGCAGCGTACCCCCTAGAATGGGCTCTGTGTTGATCTTCGTCACCCCCTCAGGGAGCTGGAAGGTGAATGCCCGCAGCAGGTTGGCAAAGAAAATAAAGAGCTCGGTCCTCGCTAGATGCTCCCCCAAACACACACGGTGCCCTGCAGAAGGAAGAGGGGAAGGACAGTGAGTATCTAGGCCTACTGTTAATTTCCAAGTGTTCCTCATTGGAACTGATGGCAGAAGCAGAACAGGTGAATAATACCTTCACATTTCCAGATTAGCAGGCAAATAAAGGGAAAATAAAAATCCAAAGGAACTTTTCTGCTAAGTTTCATCTCTAACTGTGCATTATCTTACTCCTTTCTTTCGCAACTGGATTTTCAGTTCTGTAAGCAAGAACTTAATCCTTTGTTTACTAGGATACATTCTGCTTTTCTTTCAGGTTGTTCCTTTAGAAGGGATTGCAAGTAACTCCAGTACACACAAGACACATGGCTTCTCAGGAAAAAAAGGTGCCTATAAAGAATACTAGAGACAAAACCTGTGGATGACTGCATCATGGAACAAGCCTAGGAAGTTCAGGAGTTTGAGTGGGATTCCCACTATAGTGTCCTAAGAACAGTTTGGGGTCTGACAGCACAGAAGCATCTCCCTTAGCAAATACAAGCCAGTACTGTTCTTTAAAAGCAGCAGACAGCAGAGATAGAAGATGTATCTGAAGAAATACAATAGTCTCACACTTCTGTATTCTTCATCTGATCTGTTGGGTTGGTCCAAATTGCCAGTGCATTTACCTGATGAGAATGGTAAGAAGGCTTCTCGAGGTGTAAAGTTTCCTTCTTTATCCAGAAAATGGCCAGGGTTGAACTGTCGAGGTGTCTCCCATTGCTCAGGGTCATAGAGAACAGATGCTATATTTGGTATAACGATGGTGCCCTGCAAGGAAGGTACTGTTGATTCACATCTATCTACTAGCCTCTCACCCATCAGTTTCTGCCTGGCGGATAAAACTGCTGCTTGTTGCCATTTCTTTGTAAAGAGTAGATATGATGTGGTTAGAAGACTATTTTCCTGAAAATGGGAGTTTGTGATATTTTTCTTAGTTGGAAATTATCAGTTCTCAGCCCTGTAGCTACATCAGTGGGTGTTAACAGCATTAGTGCTGTTGGTACAACTGCGTTGTGGCCACTTTCCTACTAATCTTAGTAACACTTCAGTAGGACTCCTGTTGATATTCAGGTCCCAGCATGGGAAACCTCCTTTCAGGCTTAACAGAAAGAGAAATGCTCCAGAAATGTCTGCAGTACTTCCTTGACAGCAACCTCTGAGCCCTTTTAGCAGTAGTACTTTGGGCTTTTTCTTTACTGGTTGTTCCCAGCAGACCAGTTCATGTGCCTTAGCTACCTGGCTGTCAGAAGAAAACAGGATAGAGTGAAACCTTCACCACAAAATCAGTTAGGTGGAGCCAGTCCCTGATGCCAGTAATGGTGCTGGCCTCTCCCATCTCTGTTCCATAAAAGCAACAAATTCCTGTTTCTTGCTAGCATTTTACAGTGAGAACTGGCACTCAGCATGGCTTATGTCACTGTACAAAATGCCCTGCTGGCTGTGAACACTTGTCTTAGGCAGTATTTGGGGGTAAATCCCTCACTGTCAGCTATAGAGGACAGTCTCTCATCTTCTACAGATTCAGACAGGTCCCTTCACTCACAGATTCAGTGGAGCTGTGAGCCATCCTCTCACAACTCTTCCTCCATCCAGCAGTGCTGGCAGTGCCAAGCTGGGCAGGGATGTCTTAACCTGTGCTTTGTCAAACCAGTTTCTCCTCTCAGTCCATCCCCAGACAAGCAGAGCTGGTCTCTGCAGTTGTGCTGTTGATCAGCAGGGCAGGAGCTGGAGGCTTCTGTGGCAGGAGTCTTGCCAGCTCTCTGAGCTCCAACATGCTGAGTGAGAGACTTATTTCATTCCTGGAGTCACAAATGTTGCTGCACCATGTTGCTGGGTTATATGGAGAACAGTTTATAGACAGAACAAGACAAAACTGGAATAAAAGCTAAATGTCTCCCTGCAGAAGAAAGAACAGAGGCTGAAAATGTGTCTGCACCTTTTTGACGGGGAATCCTAGCAAAGTAGTGTTCCTCACACACACTCTGGGCATGCCAACTGAGACAATGTTGCTGAAGCGCTGAACCTCGTGAACCACAGCATTTGTATAGGGCAGTTTTTTCCGATCCTCATAGCAGATTATCTGGGAAGGACCCAAAACAGTATCCAACTCCTTCTGCACTTTTTCTGTGGAGAAATATTCACCATTTCAGATGGGAAGAATGCATCAGATATTTCAACCAGTCTCTTTTCTTAGAGCAACAGGAAAATGTATTATTTCAACATAGTGCATAAAGTCTATAACTTGTGATTAAATATTATTTAATGCCTGAGTTTAATATATAAAAATAAAACTAAACAGGAAAAAACCCAGTGTGATCCAGAATCATAAACAAGGACTATACCGTACTTATTCCAACTCTAATATTTATTTAACAGAACGCATGGTGGGTGTAGAGCGAGTCGCTCAGCTTCAGATTTTGAAAGTATTTTAGGAATTGCTCAGTTTACTTTATCTCAGAATCTAAATCTCATTTGCCAAATCGTCATAGATGCCTCTGATATTAACTCCCAGTGCTGGGGATGAGTTGAGCAGAGTTGGTCCAAGTATGGCAACATACTGTATGAACAAACACCACCTGAATCAGCCTAAAACCTTGGATGCAGATATGGACTCAATGGCAAAGCCTTTTCAGCCTCCTACCGAGGCTGTGGGAATACAGATATTTCCCTTGCTTTCAGTGCTCAAGCACAGCAGACGGAAAAGCCACTAGGCCGAGGAGTACCTGAGTCCTCCTTAAACTCTGGCCATGTCCTTTTTCTTCCTGACATAGACGTGTATAAGGAAGTTCAGCCTGGATCCACAAAGGCACTCATGGAATTGGCGTTAATAAGATAAGCAACCTCTTTGCAATATTAACTCAGACAGGGACAGTTTGTATGTACTTCCCTGCAGTTTTTTCCTGAAAACACACCCTCTATGTATCAGGCAGCCAGAATCCTCCCCTTAAACTTCTTTTTCTCTTTCTACAGTTTTTCCATCCCTTGCTGTTGTTTCACATTCATGCTTTGTTTTCTCCTAGGGTTTGTGTGCTGCTTTGTGAATGAACTGCAACATTACTGTTTATTTAGATGCTAACACCATCGGCTGGTTACACGCAGAATATGCTCTGCAGAAACCTTGAGGCCACCCATGAGCAACCCATATTCCATGGATGTCCACTGCCTAGCCTTGTGCACAAAGCGCTCAGCAAAGGGAGGAAGGAGTCACTGCGTTCTACAAGGATTTGCACTGTGCAAATTATCTTGCATCTCTACCTGTTTCCTGACAAGAAACACACAGGAAGAGGCAGCCGTCTGTACCAGGACCATCGGCCCTCCTTAGGGCTACCTGCAGCCCTTTATAACCTGCCAAGATCTGAAGATCTGTCCAGCTGGTTTGTCCAGTAAGGGATGCAGTGGGTTGTTGAAAGTATTGGTGTGCTCAGCAAGGAGTGTTGTGGCAGAAGGGGAAGAGAACATAGGCTGACACTGTGGCAAACACAGCAAAGATGTGTTTGCACTCCTCATACCTGAAAGATGTCTGATGCAGACAGGCCTTATATTAGAGCTCTGATCTCTGTTCCTGCTGCCATCAGTCAGCCTGCAAACACTCCACACAGAGCACCTCACTGACTTGTCACTGCAAAGAGCTAACTTTTGTCTCACTGCAAGTGCCTTCCGCCACCTGGTTTGGTCAGGTCATAGGATGGGCCTCTGATTTTTTCCTCTGCTGCCATTCTTTGTGTTTTCAGAGAGTGAGAGCCAGGATCAACTAGTGGCTTTTGTGTCTGCAATATTTGTAGTACCCACAGCATTTCACAGCAAGAATCCCTCTTACCTTGGATGTCTGGATTCACTACCATATAGAGCAGTCCCCAGTACAATGTTGTGCTTGAGGTCTCTGATCCACCAAGGAAAAGATCATTTATAACATGCGTCAAATTCTCTTCATCATACTTGGGCTTCACTCCATCTTTAGACTGTAGAAGATGATAAAAAGTTGAAGTTAAAGCATAAAAGTTAGGTCATCCTATATGCCTCCTGTGTGAGAGTTATTTCCACAGCTGTCATGTGCACAAAGAATATTCAAAATTACAGTTTTTGATGAGTACTAAGAGGTTAATAGTTTCCCAAATGGACGTGGTAAGTCTGCATTGCTCTTTTGCATGAGGTGGAATACTCTTTCATCAAAAAACAGGCAATCTTATACTTGTTGACTACATCATGAAAACTTTAAAGCACACTACAAATTTTGCAGTTATCCTAGAGTGTACTTCTAAGTAAGTGCCCCACAATGTGTCGCTCATTAGGCCTTGATACCTCCAGTATGCTATCAAATGGTGCTAGCAAATACCAAAGAAAAACGTATCTGAATGAAAGGTTCTCAACAGAACATCCTGAGAGTAATTTCTTTAGTGTAGATGTGAACTGGTGAGAGAGAGGTACCTGTGTATTTTCTTCTTACAATAAAGGTGTAAAATATAAAAACAATTAGAGAAAATACATTAGGCAAAAACATTTTAAAATAAACAGATTGCAATAACTTGCACCCCTGACACCAGAGGAAGCTGCATTTTTGCCTCTAAAATGTTTATTTTAGTAAATCTCATCGTACTTATTCAGATATAACGTACAAGAGCCCATGAGCTAACACTGTGAGAACGTGGCAGCCTGACTAGCTGAAAGCTTATGACTAGAGGTAAAAGCTAGATAAACTTCATCTATCCTAGGAAAGAGATGCTTCTTCTGGCTCCTGAAAGTATCCCAAAATGACTGAGATTGGAGCAGGAATCCTTTAAAGAGTAGAGAATTTCTTCATAAGAGGACCTAAAGAGAGTTTCCAGTAAAGGGAAGATCCTCCACGAATGGTTCCCTCCCCAGGGAGGAACCACACAGTTGTGTGGTACAAGGACAGCCAGTGTTAGGACACACACTGAAACCCAAAGAATCATACTGGCTATTTTGGGGTAATTATCTATGCATGCATATTTAATCCCGTTGTAAACATGAGGTACCTTGCTGTAGAATGTGAGGCAGTCTACCGAAGTTACGTAACCTACAGGCATAAATTGTCTCATATTTTCTACAGGATTGAAGTATACACATGGATATTTATGGAAAGCAGATGTTAGCTCTTGAGTTCACATCCTAACATACTTTGTGTTAATTCGTTCATGTAACCAAAACATAAAACTGGATGCCTTTCCGGGAGACATGCATTAGTAAGTCCCAGGCTACTGTATTCACATTAAGAAGCCTAGAAATGTAAGAAACTATGATAGAAGGGGTCAGACTGGATGATTTAATGCATATTTGGCCTCATACTCCATAAATGTGTCATCAGGAAGAGTGAACACTTACTTTCTCCATCTCAGCAAGGTAAAAGTCAATGAAATCCTGTGGTTCACTTGGTATCCCCCTCTCCATATGTCTTCTGATCTCCTTCCTTGCAAAAGAACTCAGGACATCATAGCAAGATAATGCTTTCTTATGAGGACCAGGGAGACGGCACATGAGCCAGGGAAGGATTTCATACAGCTGCAGGAGTGACACAGAAGAGGTAGTGCAAATTATCTGTCAGTAACAAATAAAGCTGCTTTTAGAAACACCAACAGACTGAATTGTCCTGTCTGGAAATGTGGAATAAACAAATTAACATTGCTTTGAGTAGATTTTTGCCATCATGTGGGAAGACTTTATTACTAATTTTGACACACTCCTGGGGTCAAGGCAGTACTGACAACACTCTGCTCATGCCAGTAAGTGTACTTGACTAATACAGATCACAAGAAGATGTTATTCCTGTACAGTTGGAGACCTTAGATCCCCCACACCCAAAAGGTAAGGACATCCTTTCTGGATACTGTGTGGCTACTAAGATTAATAATTCTGCAGCCTCACGTAACCAGTGGAATTTGTGGAGCTCAAAGAAGGAAAGTGTAGACTGGGTATCACTCTAAAAGCTAATTTAGTTTTCCCCATCAGAGCCCTCGTGACTGCTTTAGCAGTCCTGTAGGACCAATAATTGTTCTGATAGTCACACATATTACATCTCCAGTCTGCTGAGTGTATTTATACACACAGTTGTCAGCTCAAAGTTCTGTCCTCTAGCTCGGATAGTTCTCTCTTTGCAGCATCTGCCATTCCACCCTGCCAGGCAAAGAACATTTCTCTCTCTTCTCTTTCTTCTTTTAGACCTAACAATCAAAGCCTCTCTAATTTTACATAATAGTTTGTAGGTCATCCCATTAACAGTTCTCTACATTTGTTTCACTCCAGACTCACAACATAAGGTGTCCAAGACCCTAGAATATGTCCCACAGGTTATTACACACTAGAATCTACTTAAACACTTCTCTGGATCTCAAGAGTGCTGGAAACACTCTAGGATCCCATTTGCCTTTTTCATCCTGTTATCTGCTAGTTTACACCAGTCCCTTTCCTCTTAACCTTTGCACTGAAATGTTCTAAGCTCATAGCAGATAGCAGAGTCACATGGAGAGGACAAGGGGGAATGGACACAAGTTGCTCTTGGGGAGATTCCGATGGGACACCAGAGGAAAATTTTTCACAGTGAGGCCAGTCACCATTGGAATAATCTCCCCAGGGAAGTGGTTGACTCGGCCATGTCGGACACCTTTAAGAGTCGTCTGGACAGGGTGCTGGGCCATCTTGTCTAGGCTGTGCTTTTCCCAGAAAGGTTGGACTAGATGATCCCTTCCAACCTGTGATTCTGTGATTAATCTCATTAATTCCTAATACGTTTCATAATTTCATTTTGTACTGTTAAAATTTGTTCCATTCTTATAACTCCAATCCAAGGTGTGTAAGGGCTCTTGCAGCAGGGTATCCTGAACGTCCTCTGTATTGTTACAGTCTCCTGCCTTTGATCACCCACAAATTTAATCTATTTTTCTATTTTTTACTACTGGAAAGTTGTGTGGTGCTACCCTCTTATGACAAATTTGTTGAAAATGTTTACTACCACATCAGCATTTTAGTTTGCCTTTTTCTGTAAAACTCAAATGTCAATGGAATTTGCTATGCCATCCACAGTCCCTGTAACACCCAGCTTCCCCCTCTCTAAGGGTCTAATCCACAAAGTCTAATTCATGGGGAAAACTTAAAGACACTTCAAGTGAAAAGTTGGCCTTTATGGTATGTTGTGGGAGGTACCTACCAAAAAAACCTCTGACAGGACTTGAATTGTGAGACTGTCAGAGAATGTATGTATTGTGTTTGTAATGTGTGAATTGCAAGCTTGTAATGAAGTAATGGAAAGATTCATAATGAATATTTCATTATTTGTGAAGGAGGGGAAAAAAAGAAAATTGTCAGCATACAATTTTCAGAATAGTAAAAAGCAGAACAGTGAATCCAGTGATACCCATTTTTGGAGGAGAGAAGTAAATAGAAGGGGGAGGAGCAGCACTGCAGAGTTCAAATTTATTACAAACTCCAGTCTCAAGTTAAGTTTAAAGGTTTCTGTTAACTGTCTCAGAACTGCTGAAAGGCTTAAAGCCAGGAGCCAACAGAGAGATGTCCCCTAAACTTGCAAATAAACAAGAGTTCTTAAAAATAGCCTCAAAACCAAGAAGGCAGTAATAAGGTCCCTATGGATACCTCTGAACTCCCAGGTTGCATTTGCCAGTTGCACTGTGCTGAGTGAAAACATATTTTTGTATCTCCACTTTCATTTTCTACCTGTTTCAGAAAAAAAAAAGCATATTATTTACTCACCTGATGGACAAAGCTGCCTGCAAATCTGAATATATTCTCTGTGGCACAGACCAGTTCATGGAAGGTTTTGTCCTCATCAGAGAAGTGATATCCAAAAACCAGAGCACAAATTACATTTGAAATAGAATGGAAAAGAGGGAAAGAAGGATCCACAGGTCTTCCTGCAAACACAGTAACTGGTATTCACTCTCAATGTTTTCTTCAGGTGTTCCTTTTACAGATAGGACAAGATGTTATTAGAGATGACGTAAAATGTTCTCTTTATCCAGCTGGGTCATGAATGGGGACAGAGATGTGGCATTAATGTGTGTATTCATGAAAATAAAACATAGTCTTAGAGCAAAGGGCACTGTTAAACTGTTCTCTCACAGCTCTAAAACAATCTCATAGCCCTTCCTGTGAAATAACATTGTACAACTAAGATCCATTAGACGGTATAGTAGCAAATCCACTGTCCTCAGTTGTATGGAAGAAGACAAGTCCGAATGTGAGAAGGAAGAAATGTCGGTGGAGATGAACTAAGAGAAGAGAGTGACAGATGTTCAAAAATGCAAAAAACTACTTAGGAGGAAAGCTGAAGGAACTTGGAAGGTTTAAGAAGCAGAATAGATAGATGGGAACTGCAAAGTATACATAATAAAATTATTACAGTCTCAGCTGTGAACAGTAGATCATCAAATCTCCGTCTGATGATTTTTTTAAAGTTACGAGACAGACATCCATCAAAAATTATTTGGATAGAAATGATCCTGGCTTGGGCTTGAGGATGAACCCAATAATCCACTCCACCTCCTACTTTCTTCAATTCTTTTGCCAATAGTTACTTAGCCAGACAGACACTAAAATATCCAGTTTACCTCATGGTACCTAACACCATTGAAATTTAGAGATTTAGAGAAATGACTAAGCTCTGCAATACTCTTTAGTTACCTATTGTAGGCAGGCTGAGAATGGCTTGGCTGTGCAGTTCAGTGACATCATATCATTGTACAATCATATCATAGACAAATGATGAGCCCATGGAGGTGGAATTTCAGAAGTTCCCAATTTCATTAGGTTTATGAATGGCTTTTTAAGAAAGAAATTCCCACTTGTGATCCTATGCTATCTGCTCTTCAGATTTTGGTAGGTTTGGGGGCACCACTCTGGACCTACCCCTACCCTAGAAAGGGGTAGGTAAGTTTGCACACTGAAGGTATGGATCCAGGACTGAAAAGTGTCTGATTTCTTAGCAGATAAATACCTTTCAGGTTCACAAAGAACTCCACCAGGTGAGAGGCCTCCTCTTGCACTCGATACTCCAGGCCTTTTTTCCCCATTCCCAGATTGCGTAGAGTCATTATACCAAAGCGTCTCTGCTGCTTCCAGGAGTTTCCACTTGCCAGTATAATACCTGAGGGTATTCCCTGCCATATTAATATTTGCCAAGACATGAATGATTAATTTTAAAATATATTATAAAATACATGGAGTAAATCAGGGAATACACTGTGACACAAGTATCTTTAAGTGAAACTATCAGTAACCAGAAATCATAGCCAAACATGCCCAAACTAGGCTATTGATTGTAGGTGATCTTTGAAAAGAACAATCTAAGGATTTGCTGACTGCTCTATTTCTTGATGTCTTAAAAAACAAAACAAAACAACTTAAGATGCCTTTTTAGAAGATCTGCTTTAGCCATATTCAAGGCTTCAAGTTCAAGACAGGAATAACTGGGTGAATTTCTACCGAGTGCTGTGGAGGGCCAGGGTATGTTTATGGAGATATAGATCAATTAATGCTTGCAGGTTGAGGTGATGAAGGTAAAGGATAAGTGACATTCGGGTCCTGTTTCTCCTATGGAAGGGAGATGACTCTACTGATTGTTAAATTGCACTAGGAGCCCTGAACTGCTGCTGTGATGGTGGTGCTTTACCTAGCTTTAAAAAAATCTGGTTTTGCTTTGGTATAGCCCATGCAGGGGAGGAAAAAGAAAAGACTACAAACTGCTAAAATACACTAAGAAGTGGGTTTTTGTGTGCCAGAGGCACTCTCACAGTCAAAGGGTATTCACAAAGCATTTAAGAGTGGCTGCAAACACAGCAATGACACTTCTGGAATAGGGTGTTATAGGCCTCTTGCTCATGATGGAAGGTGTTTGGAAACCATAATGTATACAGTTATCAAACATATAAAGAAGATTTGCATTCATGTAATGTACACCAAAATCATGTGCAGCAAATGAGATTGTTCTGCGAGGAGGGCAAAACTACTGAGTTCTGAGCTGGGATCACATACACCTTGAACACAGTGAAAAGGTCACCTAGAAACAACCTGATCTAGAGTGTTTCCCAGGCTTGGGAAAGCTCAGGACAAAAGGCATCACAGCAAATAATAAGTTATTCTCAAGCACTAATGGAGGATTTGGGCAGTATCTGATGGAAGAGCGTTCTGAATGGGAGGGAAGAGGGCCTAAGAAGGAGGAGTAGTTTGCCAAGTCAACATGCCGTGCAGTCTTTATGGCAGGAAAATCTCACCTTTTCCTTTCGCCATTGCTTTGAAGAAAGGAGACACCATCCTTCCAGAAACATCCTCAGGGTGGGTAGTCATGCCATCCTTCACTGCTTGATATCCATTCAGTATGATCACTGGGGTCCACCCAAACCACAAAGTATATATGTTACCATGAGTTTTTGCCAGCTGTAAGTGGAAAAGGTGCCAGAAAAGAACAGATGAAACCCCGTACATCTCAAACAGACACTGCACCTGCTATTCATCAGCCCAATGGCCAGTTTTGTGCTGAGAACATCATCCCTATGAATATAATTATAGCTAGAAGCAGAAAGGGACTGTTGTTTTTCCAAGTATGAGGCTTTCAGCAGCCAATTTTATTTACCTGAGGGAGAAGTGATTTTCTTTTCAAAGGACAGGCTGCAGCAGCACTGCAGCAAAAGAAAGAAAACTTTGTATTTTATGTTGCATCACATCCAACCCCAACATTTGTACCTTGTTAATTGAACAGCCACACTCTTCACCTCTCAGGGGCTCTGTGCCTCCAGCTAGCCCTTCCTTTCCGAAAGGAAACTGACTCATTAAACCTGCTCCATCTGTGTGTCTAGCAGAGCAGGTGGAGCCAGAAACTAGTAAACAGCCCTGAAGTGCCAGTGCACTGCAGCTAAGTCCAGGGTTTCCTCACAGCACTAAGGAGAGCACTGACCGTTTGAGACAGCGGAGGTATCCAAGCAGGGACAGGTGTATGACAGAAGAAATTCAATCATTTGTGGAAAAAACTTTGTCCAAGAATGGGACTCTGCTCCAACACACCCACAATGATACAGAGAGGTGGTAGACAGCGTCTAAGGTGGCACCAGAATTACATCCAACTGATCACACTAGCTACTCACTTCTCCTTATAATTCTTTAGATACTGGCTTTCCTCTCCCTGTTACAGAATCACTGCCTGCCTGAATCTGGACTGCACTCAATGATCTGTGTGTACTGTCTAAATCATAGATCTGAATTAGAGGTCATCTGCAAAACATCAGAAGAATTACTGCCAGGGTACAGGGAGGGCTGGAGTTGGCCTGGGGAGGAGCAGCTGTCTCTAAAAACAAGTGACAAATAGTTTTAAGGAGTTGTTGGAAGCTGGGAAGTGTATGCCCTTTCTGTATTACAAGCATACACACACATCCACCATCTTACCTACTTTTTGATCAAATTAGACAATGCCAGTGCGTCAGAATTTTTAAAAGTAACACATATGGACTTATCAACAATGGAGAAGGATCTTTTTGAACACTGGTGTTCTCTAACCTTAATAGCAACTCAGAAACCCTGTCCCCAAGCTTTTTTGATTCTTAAGGATGTTAAGTTTCTCATGAAGATGACATATTCCGCATAAGAAGGTGACCTGAATGTAGGAATCATGTTGATCTTTATAAGTCCATACCTCATCTGTAACTTTTTAAGACTTCAAAACTCCATTTTGCTATTAAGGTATCAGATTTGTTTAAGCTGTGACTAAAATTAACCAATTAAGAGCATCTTAAAAGAAATACCTCCATCAGAAGATCCCGATGAAACTGAAAGTTCAGGTGCACCAAGTTTCCAAGCAATGGTAGAGGAGTTGGTCCAGGTGGTAATTGCTTGCATGCCTTTTGCAGTTTGAAAAACTCAACAATTAACAAAAAAATGATCAGGACTACAAAAGCTTGACTTATTGTCAGCATTTCAGAGCTGATTTGTCAGCTTGCCTCTATCAAAAACAAGGTACTGGAGCTTGGAAAAGGTGATCTTCCTTCTTGTTCCACCAGTTCTCTCTGCAGACTGAGTTCTATAAAGACTCGGTTCCTTTCCCTCCCTCTGTCCCTCCCTCTTTATCACTGCCTGCCTTTTTCTTGCACCCCATATATCTCCCATGCTGAGATACATCAAGCTGATCCCTGACCAAAAACATACCTACCTGGTTACAGCAAGCCCCAGTATGAAAACATGGAATCAATTTTACTCAAGGTATTTGTCCTGAAGCTTGTGTTAGGGAACTGCTGGTGTGTATTGGGACATCTGGATTGGAATGACACCAGGTGATGGCCCTTCTTGACCACTGGATATGAGATGAGTGAAACTCATCTTGGGAACCTTGGAACTTGGAAACTTTAAAAACATACATAGTTGTTCATCTCAAAATCACTGAATTCAGATTACAAGAGTTATATGTGAGTTACAAAGGTTGGATTGTCCAGGTGCTTTAGTCACAAACATTTTTTAACTTATCTTTGAATGTGGTTGTAAATTGAGACTTGCCTGCCAGTACACACAGTTCTCACAGACAAAACCAACAGTAAGTGCAGACTAAGCATGCAATTAGAAGACAAAGTTGTTACATGTAATTTCTGAATAATTGGCCTTGAGTGTTCAGTCAAACTTTTTTTTCCCACTAAATGGAAAAAATAACAGTTTCATCAAGTGAAGATTAATGACATGAGGATAACGCTTAAAAACTCACATTACAATTAAATAATAAAAAATCAGAATATTAAAATTAATTATATAAAATTCCAGATGTACTTATTTTAGATTTTTTTAGTATGCAACCTATCTGAAGGCTTCATTTGCCTTGGTTTATTGTCTACATTTTTTATCAATTTCAGAATCCTGGCTATTATTACCAGTTATCAGTAAGTTTACAGGACACATCAAAAATGTTTCCTCTGATAATGAAGGGATTCACACCTAATTTGAAACGCAGACGGGGGAAAGCACAGTCTGTCAATTACCAGGGATCCTATCTTGCATGGCAAAGAGAAAGTGTCTTCATGAAAAATGAAGCACATGTCTGAACAGGGAATTGCCCTGCCCTCAGACGCGCACATAAACGCAGTGTTTTGCAAACCTGGCAAGAGTAAGAAAGTAATGTGACTCAGTGATATTAATTCATCTCCTTCATTTGGCCAAACTTTGCAGCTGTTCTAGGTACCTATATGACTGCATTATACAGCGAAGACAGCACGGAAAAGTAGGGAGTTTTTTATTACTTTATCTGTGCAAAACTAACAAGATATGTTGGGCAGCATGTATGGGAATTAGGCTGAGGTGGGCTCCATGGCTTTGCTAAAACCAGTGCAGTCAAGTACAACTGCCCACTGCGAGGCTGCAATCAGCAAAATAGAAAATCAGAAAAAATTGTTTCTTCAACACAAAATATAAAGTTTAAAATTGTGGGAAAAAAAAAAAAAAAGGAACAAAATCAGTTTTGTGTAAACAGATGAAGTCAGAAGAAATGCTGAATTAGATAAATTTCATGAATAGACTAAATACAATCATATTCATCTCATATTTTTGGTCAATATTCCATTCCTTAGTTTTAGACACTTCATACTTGGTGTAGCATCAGTAAATGCATTCACTTCTTCTAGAACATGGGTCAGACTTAACTAGAATCAAATCACCCATGTCAGAAGCAGGATGAAGCCGAATGAGCCAGCCAGCAGTCTGTCCTACCAGATGTTACCATCACGTTTTCTTTTTTGGTGTTTTCAGAATTTTCCAGCTGTCTGAAACCCAGCTGCATGAATAGGTACGTACACCAGTGCCTGATATCACTGGATAAGCTGTACTGGAAACAAAACCAGGCTGAGGGATCTGTTGCCATGGGTCTGTTCCTGTCTCATGCATCCTCTTCTGGACACACTATCAGCAATATTTGGTGGGTTTATATCTTTGGCAGAAAATTCAGCTTTCATAAAAGATAGTAACCCAAGTAAAGACCAGTCCAAAGAGGTGGACTTAGAGGGCAAAAAAAAAAAAAAGTTTTAATGAAAGCTATCAGGAAGCCAAAATTTCAATAATATTTTTAGTGAAAAGTAAGTTTCAGAAAGATTAGTACAACACTTGCAAAAATAAAGCTGTGTAGCTAACATGATAATCAAACAAGTATGGTCCTTATATCCTTGAGCAAGCAAGTGTTTAATTTCAGCTCTTTGACATTGATAGTTAAATGCTAAGAATCAACTGTAACATTTTTGGTAAGAGGGAACGTCAGGAATTAGGATCTCCAAGGCACAAAACCTGTTCATAGAATGGGAACAAAGTAACAGCCAATTGCTTTGAGTGAGGCTTCAGATGTGTAATATTTAGAAATGGAAATTGCACAATACATTGCTATGCTTTTCAACTCCCTCCCCCCCCCCCCCCAATTATCTTCAGGAAATTGCAAAATTCACAAGCTGGAATGTGCCTAGTGACTGGGAGCATTAAGGCTGGACTTGAGGTGGCATAAAGAGCAAGAAGAAAACAAAGAATGTGACCTTATTATTCAGAATAAAAATGGCTAAAGGCAACAGATATGGGCTTGGCATCCCTGATCCCAATTGCTGCAAGAACTTTTCTTGCAGAGAGTTTGCCAGACAAGAGTAACTTGATGTTCTTTGAGTGAAATTACCAGGGAACTTGATGATTCATCTATGTAAGGAATAGATGGGTGAAGATTCAAGATTCAAGAATATACAAAGTACCTGAGGCAATATACATATTTTCTGCATAACAAGTCTGAGGATACAAACAAAATCCTCCCAAAGGGTTAAGAAAATCAACAGGAAAAGACAAGTAAAAAATATGTTAGAGGACAAATTCTAAAGCCTGACAGAAAAACAGATTGAGGTTTTTACAAAAGAGGCTGAAATCAACATTCTTATATCAGGATCCTCTTTGTAGGACAACAGGCACGCTGCTATTGCTGCTAGCGAGCAAATGAGGCTGTGCAGGCCTGTGGGGAAAAAATAGAAGTTCAAAGCCCACAAATACCATCTTTTCAGAAATGTCTAAGAGAAGCACTGGCAAAAATATGGCAAAAACGGTAAAATGCAATGCTGATGTTACCAGCTGGAGCAGTTTATCATCTCACCCTCTATCAGTGGTTTCGTCACAGCACTACTAATGACTGCCAAGAATAAGGAAAAGCATGATGACAAGACACTGATGGCAGAGCGCTTTTAAGTCAGGCTAAACAAAATTAGCTCCACAAGAGAATCCCACAAAGTCTGACAGAAATTAAGCGCCTAAAAGTGCACTATAATAGCTTGTGACAAAAAATACACCAAAGTTAAAATCCAGGAGAGTTGCAATTAAAGAATGAATGGTTGGGAAAACGTTGAAAGCTTGTACTGACAGGTAAAAATAATTTTTACTGACATAGGAGTAGGGAAAACCAACAGGACAAGGAAAAATTCATATTTAGATACTGAAGTAAAGATGCTTAGAAGTTCACAACAATTAGCAAAACAGACAAGGTAAAAACTGTGAGGGTATCACTGTACATGGGATAAAGGAACTGGACGAGGCAAAGTTAAAGCAAGAACAGTAGCTGACTGCCAATGGTTTTTACCCTAAGAATAACCAAACAAAACATTATATACCGAAAAGTACTCATTCTACAGTCTTAAAATTTCACAGATTAAGAAAATAATCTCTATCATAACATAAATTAGATAAAGTTACTTTTCTTTATTTGAAAATATTACAGATCTGGTTGATAAAGCAATAGTATTGAAGTTACATTACTTAATGTGTTTTTCAATCACCTTAAACCATTAATTTTTAAAATTTGAAAATGTTGTTTATAAAGCTTGGAAATCTCAAGACTGAGAGAACAGTGAAACTCAGGAAACCAGGTCACTGACAGAGATGGCAACCATCCAGTCAGCTGCAGTGCGCTCAGATGTAAAGCCGCAAAACACAAAGTAGTTTGTCCCAAGGGAGGTGGGAAGGCTGAGGGTGAGGTGCAATCTCCTGGAGCCCTGCACTGAGAAGTGCAGAAGTTTGGGCACCAAACCTGCCTCAGCCACATACAGGCCAAGGACTAATGAGCGCCATAGCCAATCTCATTGAGTGAAGGAGCAAAAGAGGACCTTGGCATGCCTAACCAAGAGACAATAAGCATGTCCAGACATACCAGGGACAGACAAACTCTGAAGCAGAACAATGGGCACCCTCCAGGACAAAGAGATTGACCTCAAAATAGCCCTAGATATGAGAGAATGGCTCTGAGGATGGCATTCCCCTCCCACTCAGGTCCCAGCAGTCTGAAATTACCTGGTCAATCTGCCTTTGTGCTCAGAATAGGCATGCTGCAGAGAGAGCCATTCTCAACTGAGAGCACCAGCCCCAGGGACTGACTTGACATAACTACATCTTTTCAGCACAAAAAATTACGATTATATTTGAGACAGAACTGGACTTTCTTAGGATGGTTAGATCCAACCTACCCAGCAGGGAACACTGCAGATGAGCATTTCACTCTTGGCATGTTCTTCACCAGGTTGACTGCAGATAGTAAGCTTGGCAGATACATGCCCAGAACAACGTAGAGAGCAATGTGGCCCTCTGACCCCCAAACCAAAGCAATATAAACCCCACAGCTTCCAGTAAAGTCATATGCAGGAGAGAGTTCAAAGGGAATAAGCACGTGGAAAAGAAACACAGTTTTAAAGGGTTGCAGCTGTGTGTACCAGTGGCTGCAAAATAAGAAGCAGCTTTTAAAACAGGAGAAGACTTGGAGACAAAGGTAGGCTGAGAAGGCTGCAATTATGTACAGCAGTGAACAAACAAGCTAATGAATAAAGATTGCAAGACTAAATGATTGCAAGACCAATATGACTCCCACCCTGTCTTTGTCTTTAAACAGCTCATATGTTCAAAATTAGGACGTCCAGGAGTTTACAACATGTATTCTTCTAAACCAGCATCAAAACAAACCCTCAAGATAGAAGAATTGACCTATAACTCCAATTTACTTTATACAATACTAAAAATAAGAAATTATTTTCCTTCTTTAGTTCACATTCTATCAAGTATTTCAGGGTGCTTTATCATTATTAACTACATTTTAGATCTATCAAGGCAAAGATATTTATTCCTACATATGAAGGCAAGAAATTACACAGCACTACAGGATTATTTATGTTTAAAATGTGTAACGGAGCAGGCTTGCTAATCAGGCAAGTACTAATACCCCTAAATTTACATGGTAGGAATTTAAATGCAAAACATGAAAGGCAGAATCAGCACATCTCAGTAATGTACTATAATTATTACACTGAACTTGTAGCAATATATTATCCCAGATTAGTCTAAGGGGAGCTGTACCAACCCCATTACCAATCCCCACCTTACACTTCCCATTGTAAATCCTTTGCAGTCAGGTATTTACAACTCCCCAAAGTCTTTAATTAGGGTGTGGCAAACATAAGTCAAGCAACAGGAGGTAGAAACCAAGGAAGGACTGAGACAGAAGCAGCCACATGGGTGTTACAGAGGGTCAGGATGGCTCGTAACCGTGAGAAGATAGCACATCCTCTGACCAAACCTGAAATGGTGACTGGCAGTTCAGTGTCTTCAATTGCACCATCATTCCTTGCAGTCTTTTTCTCAAGCAGGGCTATTTTCTATAACATTTCAGACTGGAGAGGTTGACTTAGCAACCTAATTAAGCTTCCAAAAATACTTTGGAGAAAGATTTAGGTGACATTTCTGTATTTAATTTTATATTTCTTAAGGAGAGAAAAAAATCAAGCAGTAGCACAGAAGCTTAATAAACCTCCATCATGCGCACACTCCTAAATCTCCAGCACAGAGGCAGGGACAGCAGCCTTTTGAAGGATTGCACTAACTGCATTAAGCTGTTAAAAGAGGACATCTGTTTTACTAAACTAGCAATGTGACAATTAGCCATGTATAAAGTGCAGTGGCCAGAAGTCTGACTCACGTCCTTTCTTCCTTGTTCAGGGAAGATTTTTCTTCCTGCTTCCAAGGAGAGTGGGATGATAGGGGCTTGAACTGTGAGGTACTAATACAAAGAGAACAGGGGCGTTGAGGGTTACACACTGTGTGTGGCAAGAAATTCCCTTGACATTGATCTTGTAGCCAGGACTGTGGCCCAACAAGCCCTGTTAATCTGTCCTCTCTCTCAGCATCTGCCTCTGTGCTGGTTCTTTGGTGCTTTTCTGCCAGTTCCCCAAGGGAGGGAGAGACACAGCTAATCAACGCCCCTCCACTTTTATCTGCATCTCCTATGGAAGAAAGCCCTTGGACAATGCTGCTTATGGCTTTGCCATTCAGCGCCTCCCTTCAGGAAATAACTTCCAGCACCTATAGCAACTCTGCTAGGGTGACTTTCAATAAAGATGGCAAGCACACTCAGCAGCTTTCAGCATTTGACAATTACTTACGGATCAAAGGGTACGTTGGGTGGCAGCCATTGAAACTGTATAACAAATTAATATGCAAGAGATTAGCACTCGATACTGGCAAAGAAAATGCAGTCCTTTAGACACAAGTTTCTCAATCGATTGCACATGAAGTAACTGCAGTACATGGACACATCTCCAAACATAAACAAGGGAAAAAAAGATTTAAAAAGCGACCTAATTTTTATTTATTTTTCCAATTCTTATGTCATTGCTTCTGCATTACTGTAGCAATGTCCAGGAAGGTCGTTTTTCCCAAAAAATATTTTGTGTGTATCGAGTTAAAAGGGATTGAGAAATACTGCATGAGGTCAAAACTGTTGCTCCTCCTATAGATATTATGCTGTGAGAAATTCTATTGCTTGCACTAATACTGCTGAAAGGGGCCTCAGAGTTTCTCATATAAACCAGGAAAGCCATCTTCTACCACAGGAAACAATATGTATCATCTTAAAGAACATCCATCCCTTTTACATATTGTCCCTGTCAGCTCCTCTGCTGCCTTCAGTTTCGTGCAACAGCCACAGTGAGGATTTATGGAAGAGTGGGGATGTCAAGCATGCACAGGACAGCACAAGGTTGCAATTCTGTACTTGGGGACAGAGAAAAGAACTATTGTACAATTGGAGAAAAGTAGGGAGCAGGAAAAGCAACTTCTTCCAGGCTTATTTGCTTCAGGAAAAATTTTCTTCAGAACATCTTATAAAACATTTCACCAACTGGAAAATCAGCTCAGCTTACAGAGATTTTCAGGGTATGCACTTGAAAGATCAGCTACCCCTCCTCAAAACCTCAGTGAAGCCTTCAAATGCATTTTTCGGACCTTGTCCTTCTGCCTCAGGTATTTGCCCTCACGTTCATTTTTCTTGCTTTTCACACCTCTCCTTCCTGCCAGAACAGCCACACGCATGAAGTAGCTTCCGCTACCCTAAGGGACTGTTAACATTTACACAACAGTGCTGGAAACAGCCGGGACAACCACATAAAAGAACAGTTGAGTATTTCCAGGCAGTTTCTACAGCAAGGTGATCATCACCCTTTCCATTTGCTGTGACTTTCCAGAAATAGGCACAGCTCACATGGCAGCTTGTCTGCGGTAGGTTGCCAGGTGTCTCCCCTCGGCTCAAACTTCAGCCACTGGGACCTCTCCAAAGTGCAGATATCCTGCAGATTTACAACCTGTTTGAGCTGAAACAGGTCCCGGAAAACACAAGTTAGAAAAAAATAATCCAAATAAGTAGGAAGAACGTGATCTCTTCACAGACCTATGAGCCTCACAGGCTTTGTTACTAAGGAATATGTCCCTCTCTCTCCTATTAACTATTTATAAAAACAGTCGGATAATTTCTTACGCTATTGCACGTGGTATTTCCTGTCCACCTTCACAAACAGGTCACACTGACTGCTTTGTTCTTTCAGACACCAGGAGACAAAACAGCATGAGAGTTTGTACTTGCATATTTGCATATTCTAACACCAGAAACTGTACAAATAGCAGGCACAAAGCAAGGCCAGAGAATGGTGTTTGTCCACATTTCACAGCTGGTTTTCTCCACTCGCCTGTATAAAAAAAACCCCAAATCCTGCAGCAAGGTGAAGGCCAAACTTTTTTAGTCCTTTCTACAGAGATTTAGCCCTGTTAAATATGTACATCACGCATATATTCTTTTACCACTCGTCTTTTCCCCTACCATTTTAATAACATGTTCCAGGCTGAAGAGAGTGCCAGTAATTGTCACAAGCAAACTTCTCTGGCATGGCACAGCAGACATTACTTCTCAAACATGCCCTGCCCGATCTGTTTAAGGCAAAAGCTGCTAAGCAATGTGGTCACAACTGTATGACACATTTGCAACTGCTTTTAATGAATTCATGTTTTACCCCCAGAGATCCTTATGGTGTTCAGTTTATGGATGCAAAAGAGAGAACCTGCGTGACCAAACGACAACTGGAATCACAAATGGATAGCGCAAACACTGGATTTTGAAAAAAATTGCCGTATGTTCAGGAAAATCTCATCTACAATTGGAAACAATAATGAAACCACTTTTATAAACAGAATTAACATCTACTGTTCAAAACATTGGTCTGAAAAGCTTTAAAAGAACTGAAAAGCTTTTTATCCTGTTTTCAAAAACAGGTTTTGTTTTTTGTTTAACTCAAGCTTTCAAGAACTCTGTACTTCAACCAGCGGCTGAGCAAGGGCATAGAAATGGTAGATCACAAGGCTGAAATAGCAAGAAATAAATACTTGCCAGCTGAGCACTGTAACAGTGTAATGTAATTATACATTCACTTATGGATGTCTGTCTTCAGTCAGCAAAGCTCAGGTCTAGAGAAGCATAATACATTCACAAATTGCAGCTACTGTAGTTCTGCTTTGAAGAGAAATATTTAGTTTTATCTTACTTTGATATTTTGATACACAAATGTGAATACATGCTAAAGCTGCTGAATGCCTCGGGCCCTAAGCTTATCCGATGAAGTGCACAAGGCTGTTTGTCAATGTTGGCAGAGAGGCTACGAGGACTGTTTCCCCATTACCAAAAGCTAATGGGTACCTGGAGCTGTGAAGATATAGTTGTTATCTTTTACATAGCATTCAGACAATACAATGAAGATGCCACCAGAATTGCTGTGGATCCATTAGCCACGAACTATTTGGTTCTGTGCAAATTTTGGTGATGCAATAAGTCTGAATATACCCACTGGGTGATAAGGGTGTAGAGAAATTGAGGGCAGCCTTTGCCATTAGCAATGTCCATCCTCCCCGTGGGGATCCTGTGAATAGCACAGTGTGTGATTAAACAGTAATGAAATTTTAGTGTGCCTCATAATACAAGTCTACAAAGAGACTAACTTAAGACCATGAACAGTCTTAAACACAGAATTTCCTAAAGCCTGAAAATGTCACTACATGCACATAACAAAGCAGGTATTCATAATATAACTTGCAATCAAACAGGTGTCAGTGGGGAGCGACACGGGTTGCTACAGCCAGCCAGCCATGAGAAAACTTTGAACGATAACAATAGACCACAATCCTTGTGACCAGAAAGGGCAGGATGGAAAGATAAGTCCTCTATCTTTGTTCATTGAGGACTTCCGGTTGATCTGTCGGGATACTTTCTACTGTTCAGATTCATGGAGTACAGGGCTTTCCTTGATCAAGTGACAGCATTGTTCAAGGAGAATAATTTTGGTCAGCTCTGCATTAACCATCCTGTCAAACACAACAAAAAGATAAGACGCAAGTAGTTTTCAGCCCTAACTGACTCCCTGTGGAACAAGTGAACGTGGCCTCCTGTGACAGCGTCAGAGATCTCATCAGCCTTGTTGGACGCAAGCCGTGGGATAGATAAACAACCCACAAAACCACAGAACTGAGGCCTTGATATGCGGGACAGAAGGTCAGGGGCACAGCTGGAGCACCGAAGCAGAAGAGCGCGCTTATCTATGTGTATACCATATATGGAGCTAGTGTGATAGAAGACATTCAGAGGCAGAGAGAAGGGAAAAATACTAGCTCAGGAGGCAGATTATATTAAGGCTGATCTTTTGTTAATAAATGGCTTCGGCTTTGCCTGTGCATGAATACGGAGTCCGTGTCGTGAATCACCACAAATGGTGCCCCGTGTGAGGAGCAACGAATCGACCTAAGAAGGTGAACCGGTGGCGAGCCCCACAGGACTGAAGTGCTGCTGAAAGGAAGCAGGAGCCAGCTGCAATCCCTCATTGACTGAGGTGAGCTGTGGGGAACTATGGGGAGTAATATATCATCCAAGGAGAAGTCAGTACGGACTCCTACGAAAACACAAGGCTGATACCAACCCACAGTCATTAAAAAGAATTTTGAAGTGGGTATCAATAAACTGTGAGGGGGTCGATGCAGTTAACATTTTTAACTCTGAGACTTGGGACGAAGCAGGAGTTAAATTGTGGGCTAGAGCAACAAAGTCAGATAAAATCACGGTAGAGCTCTGAACTCCCTGGAGACAAATATTAGAGCTTATGCGCAAGCAGGAAGCTAGTCAACAAGATGCCAGAGAATGTGAGTCTGCCGTTCCCCGTGACACCGCCTTACCCATTGCCCCCCTAATACCAGCTAAATCCGAGGTCCCAGAAAAAAGGAAAGGCACCTGGTGTAAGACTCAAGTTTACCTAGGGTTCTCAAACAGTGATGTTGACCTTGATGACCCATTTGATCCTGGACCCATTGACCCAGAGAAAGAACCTGATTTGTACCCCCACGACCCACATGATCAATGTCAAGCGATCCATAGAGAGGCATTAGCCACTGGCAATCATGATCTGGCCGCAAAGATCATAGCCCCTGTGATCTATGATGCCTATCAACAACTGAGATGGGAAGGACTTAGCTTTTCCATGATTAAGGAAATGCAATGAGGAGTTATAGAATATGGACTGGGATCCCCATATTCAAGGAACATGTTGGGGTCAATCATGAAATCTTTTACCCTGGTGCCCCATGATTGTAAAACACTGGCACAACTACTTCTGACACCCACACAGTTCACGTTATGGGGAGCTGCGTGGAAGCAAGCGTTAGAACAGCGCCAGTTAGAATATATGGGCCATCCAGTAGGAGATCCTGCTAGAGTTATGACCCTCAATCATCTCATGGGGACAGGGCAGTGTCAACCTCCTCATCACTAAGCTCGGGAGATTCCTCTTCCCGTTTTAAAAGATACTAAAGATGATGCCTACAAAGCCTTTTTAACAATCCCAGATGTAGGGAAGCCCCAATGATAATTTACAGAAATCAAACAGGGGGCTAAAGAACCATACATGTCATTTATCAATCGCCTCAGCGAATGTCTTGATAAACAGGTCCAGCATGAGGAAGCCAGGGAAATCCTCTTGATGAAGTTGGAGGTAGAAAATGCTAATGCCGGTTGCCACCGCGTGCTAAATATGTTACAAAATCCCAGCCTTATTAAAATAATTGAGGCATGTAATATTGTTGGGACAAGAGAATACAAACATGACGCCATGGCAGCTGTTTTGTCAGCAGTCAAATTAGGAGCTCAGAATTGTTTTGCATGTGGCCAGTCTGGCCACCTCAAGAAAAACTGTCTCCCCGTCTCCTAATGTGTGTCCGAGATGTAGAAAGGGACGGCACTACACAAATCAAGCCAGTCCAAATATGATAAAGATGGGAAGCCACTCTCGGGAAACCGACCGCAGAGCGTGCCCCGGCATTGCGCAAAGACACAAGTAGGTCCGGGACCAGCATCCCCACAAGCGCAACCCACTTATGCGCCAGTACCCGGGCAAGCGCCGGCGTGGACCTGGCAGCCTCCAGATCAATAACCTTAGAAACATCTGCAGTCCACTTAATCCCTACTGTAGTCTTTGGACCCTTCGGTCAACAACAAAGTGCTCTCCTATTGGGGCGCTCATCTACATCCCTGCAAGGGCTATTTGTTTTACCCAGCGTTATTGATTCAGATTACGCTGGTGAAATCAAAATTATGGCCTGGGCTCCCACCCCACCTTGCACTATTGTGCAAGGCTCGCAAATAGCCCAGTTAGTCTACTTTAATGCCCATCCCTCACAAACCACTAACACAGTACGAGGGTGCCAAGAATTTGGATCAACAGGAGCCCTGCATATTTTGGTGGCCCAAACAGTGAGTGCCACGTGCCCCATGCTGCACTGTATCCTGATGACGAAAGACAAGAAATCTATCCAATTAGCTGGTACTGTTGACACTGGTGCTGATGTCACTGTCATCTCTAAAGAACTGTGGCCCAAAGACTGGCCTCTGGTGCAACTTGGGGAAGCTTTAACTGGAATTGGCAGGAGTGCTTTACCTTTGCAGAGTAAAAACATGATATTAATCAAAGGGCCTGACAAACATGTAGCGTCGGTGTGCCCGTTTGTATTAGAAACACCAATTACATTATGGGGATGGGACTGTATGAGTCAGCGGGTGGTGAAAATTGGGTCAAATTTATCCTGAGGGCCACTGCAGTGCAAGCCACCTTAGAATTGACATAGACGACACAAACTCAGTATGGGTGGAACAGTGGCCCCTGCCTGTTGTCAAATTGTGCCATTTACACAAATCAGTTGACGAACAATTATGTGCAAGACACATAGTAGCTACCACTAGTCCATGGAATCACCTGTGTTTGTAATTCAGAAGGAGAGTGGTAAATGGCATCTCTTACGTGACCTAAGGAAAATTAATGCTGTAATGGAGGATATGGGTGCGCTACAACCAGGCATGCCGTCACCTGCCACCATCCCCTGCAATTAGCATCTTATTATTGATTTAAAAGATTGTTTCTTTACAATTCCTTTGCATCCTAACGATGCCCTTAAATTTGTGTTTTCAGTCCCTTCCATTAATATTAGTGATCTCCACAAACGCTGTCATTGGGTAGTGTTGCCACAAGGCATGAAAAATAGCCCTACGATATGTCAATGGTTTGTAGCAAAAGCCCTGTCCCCAGTACGTGAACAATTTTCTGAAGCACTTATCTATCACTACATGGATAATAGCCTTATAGCCATAGAATCTGAAGAATACATGCAAATGACCTTAGCGTTTGCATCCCACCACATAAAGCAGGATGGTCTGCAAATTGCACCAGAGAAGATTCAACAGGCAAGCCCATGGCGGTATTTAGGGTGGAGAATAACAGAACAAAACATCAGGCCACAACATGTAAAAAACCAAACTAATGTCAAGACACTACATGATTTACAAAAACCCTTAGGTACTATTAATTGGGTTCGACCTCTGTTAGGTATTACGAATCATGAATTAGGCCCTTTATTTTCTCTATTGAAAGGCAACTCTGAGCTTTTATCACCTTGCATTTTGACCCCTGAAGCGACGGTGGCACTTACAAAGGTTTCTGATGCTATCGCTTTGCATCAAGCAGATTGCATCTGTCCTGAACTACCCTTTCAGCTAGTCATCTTGAATCCATCTACCCAGCCATATGCACTGCTTTATCAGTGGGATGTAACACGCAATGACCCCTTGGTGATAATCGAATGGATATTTCTTGCTAATCAGTTACATAAGACCATCGTGACGCGTCCTGAAAGCTTTCCCCTGCAAATTATGAAAGGATGACAATGACTCAGGATATTAGCAGGACAAGATATTGCCAGAATCATTGTACCAGTGTCATCACATATGTTACAGTATTTGATGCAAAGTTCTCTAGACTTTCAAACAGCTTTAGTACACTTTTCTGGTCAGCTAGATAATCATAATCAGAGCCACAAATTGATCCAACACAACTTTATATTATATGAAACCCCAAAAAGAAGCCAAATACCTCTATCAGCCCTCACCGTATTTACTGGTGGATCAGGTCGAACCGGCCGGGCAGTTATTTTGTGGAAAGATCCATGTACTCAAACTTGGTTGTCAGATATCAGCCATTCCGATGGTTCTCCACAAATTGTGGAACTCGCTGCAGTAGTCCGAGATTTTCAACTTTGGCAAGAACCCCTTAATATTGTATCAGACTCAGCTTAGGTACCCGGGCTAGTATCTCATTTAGAAAATGCACGTTTGCGGGATGGTTCTCATCTGCTATTATTCCACTGTCGATTCCAGCTGTCCCGTCTTTTGAATGACAGAAAAGAACCTTATTTTATTATGCATATTAGAGCGCATACAACTCTCCCCAGCCCTTTGGTTGAAGGCAACTGGCAAGCAGATGCTCTGACCGTGCCTGTTCAAGTGCTTCCCAATATGATGGAACAAGTCTGGATTTCCCACGCTTTTTTTTTCCACCAAAATGCAAAAGCGTTACAAAAAAATGTTTTCTTTGACATCTGTACAAGCCCGTGACATTATTAGTGCTTGTCCAGTCTGCCAACGCTTCTTTAGCACATCATCACGAGCAGGCATTAATCCTAGGGGACCGACTGCCTTAGAATTATGGCAAACAGATGTTACCCATTTTCCAAAATTTGGTTGCTTGAAACATATTTGCATATCCATTGACACCTTCTCGGGAGCAATTTTTGCTTCTTGTCATGCCAGAGAAAGAGCCCGAGACATAATCAAACATTTACCTGTGCCTTTGCATCCTTAGGTATCCCGTGTATAATTAAGACCAATAATGGCCCAGGCTATATCTCACATTGTCTACTAACCTTTTTTCAAGACTGGGGGGTGAAACACATCACAAGTATTCCTCACTCCCCCACAGGGCAAGCCATCGTTGAACGAGCACATAACACCTTAAAATGCATGTTGTTACAACAAAGCAGGGGAGCTGGAACCTTAACTCCACAAGAGCGTTTAACAAAAGCACTGTATGTCCTTAACTTTTTGAATTTTTCCTATACAAGTCCCCCCATTAGCTGACACTATCTCTCTCTGCAAACAGACCGGCAGAGCATAGAAGGAAAGGCGCAGAGCCTCGTACGAAATTTAGAATCCGGGATAATGGAGGGTCCCTTCGCCCTAATAACATGGGGAAGAGGTTATGCTTGTGTCTCCACAGGGTCAGGACCTCGCTGGATCCCAGCCCATTGTGTTTGGCCATATCGGTATCAACCCTCAACAGAAAATTCCACATTGGAAGAACCAAACCCTACTGAAGGAAAATGAAGACGCTCTTTTTATTGATTGTATTTATAATCTGTTCATGTAACTGGGTATGTTCTTGGCCAGGGTTACCCAAGCTGCCATCGTCTAACAATGTTTGGGTAATACTGGCGAAAGCCATAAACCAAGACTCTTTCATTCTGAATCTACTCACAAAAGTATTCAGCAGCTAGAACAAAACCTGCAGAAAATGCAAATGGACAGTGATTGGAGTTGGTTTGATCAGCTCTTTAGTGGTCTGGGCGGATGGGTAAAAACTCTCGTAACGTATGTAATCTTTTGCATTGGAATATTTTTCTGTATTGTTATCTGTATCCCATGCTTATTACAATGCTTACAACGTTTAATAGATAAATCTCTGAAAACCATATTGACAGTCGAAAAAGAAGGGGGAATTGTGGAACAAGTGAACGTGGCCTCCTGTGACAGCGTCAGAGATCTCATCAGCCTTGTTGGACGCAAGCCGTGGGATAGATAAACAACCCACAAAACCACAGAACTGAGGCCTTGATATGCGGGACAGAAGGTCAGGGGCACAGCTGGAGCACCGAAGCAGAAGAGCGCGCTTATCTATGTGTATACCATATATGGAGCTAGTGTGATAGAAGACATTCAGAGGCAGAGAGAAGGGAAAAATACTAGCTCAGGAGGCAGATTATATTAAGGCTGATCTTTTGTTAATAAACAGCTTTGGCTTCACCTGTACATGAATACGGAGTCCGTGTCATGAATCACCACAACACCCCTCCTGCAGAAGCTCACCTGCAAAGCTGGATAAAAACAATCAACAAGCTAAAATTGATGAACAAAAGCTGGAATTATTCTATTCAATATTTTCTGTTTTGTTTTAGTTTTGGGGTGGGGGGGTGTTTGGTGCTGGGGTTTTTTTTTTAATTATAACAGGGTTTTCTCTTTTCTCTTGTCAATACTTAACAGCAAGGAAAGGAGAGAGGCAGGGTAAATGGAACAAATATTCTGCTTCTAAGCCTCATGGATGCAATTCCCACATTTCAAATTGTAAAATTACTTTGTTTTTCCAACATCTGGGACTGGTCTAATGCTACTATCTCACCTAGAGAAAACAAGGGTTCATGTGAGACACACCGTAATTTATTTGGGAGCTTCACCAGTGTACTGCTTTCCCTCATGTGGGAGAGACTGTAAGTACAGAGGAAATTATGGACCTTTTATCTTGATCAGAGGGCAGAGAGCATGGTCATGGTGAACAATATCCATGTACCTAGCAAACAAGAAACCCCGTAGATACTGTATTTCACCAAAGTGTCCAGGAAATCTATGAAGGACATTGTATTGTAGCATTTGAATCTCTTCCTCACCCAGTCTCATACTGATGGCAAATGAGCATGTAATGAACTCCAGCGTACTCTGGTGAAACTGGTTCATTTAAAGCTAGCTTTTGCTAAGCTCGTGATAGAAATGCAGGCATAGTCCTTTCAAAGGGACCTTTGCTGCCCTCTGCCTGGTTCTTCAGAGGACGCACTGCTGAAATATTAAAATTGAATAATTTCATGCTGCAGAATTCACACTTGATCTATGCAGAATGAACCAGTGCGCTCTCTAGCAGCTGTTGATGTTCTTGAGTAGGCTGAAGGCTGTGCAGAGACAGTTTCCTTTGAACTACGTGTCAGACCAAATACATGTATTAGGACTAGGTATCTAAACAGTGAACTCCCGCAAAGATGCATCCTTTTCTGCCACAATTCAGGCCAATGCCACAACAGCATCAGAAAGCGGCAAGCCTGAAATCCTGTGCAGGTCCCATAATTCCATAGCAGTCTTAAAACTCGTAACATCATTGAAACGGCAGTAATGGTATGCATTTCCTTGTGATGTTGACTACTGTTCATGAGTGCTAAAGCTACTGATACCCTCCATATTAATGGAGAGTGGTGGCTGTGATGTTTGCCCCTGCCTAAAACTACTCAAAAGTAGGCTAAAGGAAGCTGCCTGCCTTATATGACAAACTAGAGTCATCTATAGCTCACAGTTGTCAACCCAAGATGAATTTACAAGTCAGAGCCTATGCTCATGTGACTGCATCATTGGAATAAATATTTTTATAGTATTTGGAAAAGTTATTTCAAAAAGAGTATCATACAAAACAGTCTAAAATGTTTCATTTTCTCTGTAATGCTCCTTAAAATGCACTCCTTGTAGAATGCCATCATATCACCAGCTGACCCCAGAATATTCTCTTATTATTAGCTTGTCTCCTGTCTCATCTGCTGTATCTCATAAACTATTCAGGGAAAGGGCTGCAATTCTATTATTATTATTCCTTTAACATTAGAGTCTCACACTGCAGGACAGCAAATAAATAGTTCCTGGAGTGTTGGCTAAAAAAAAACACAGGCTGAGATTTCTTTGCAGATATTAGGACAAGTTCATAAGCTTTTCACTAAGAAAAAAGATATGCCAAACTCAGCAGAAATATTATTTCAAATAAATCCAGTTCATTGGGATTTTTTTTAGGCTGATGATGTCAATGGATACATACAGTTTCAAGTATCCCCACTCAGACATTTCTTAATGAAAGCTTTCTATTTTTCCCAGTAAATGTTTTAGCTCAGGACATCAAACTTGAATTTGAATACTCTGGCTTTTAGAGGCATTTTATGTTACTGAAAACTAAAATGTATTTTTCTGCCGCAACTTACTGCTCTGTGGGAACCATAATGATCAAGAAAAAAAAATCCCAGAGAAACTCCCCAGAGAAAACTGTCACTCCAGGAAGAAAGGAAGGAGGCACAGATGAGAAATGTTGGAATAGGGTCATCCTCACCTCTACAGCTATCTGACATTAAAACCGGTAAGGAGAAGTATCAATGTTATGACAGCCTTCATGCATTCACAAAGGTAATAAATCCAGATAAAATGGTCCTGCCTTTAAGTTTCTGTGAACCACAACAAGTTTGGGAATACCTGTTTCTCACCTTGCTGCAAGCATGACTTTGGGATCTGATAGCATCAGGAGACTAGACCTTACCCAAGCTTGGTGTTTATACTAACTATTAAGGTCCTTGATTAAATATTGAATAGCACTAAATACAGGACAGAATCCCATTCAGTCTATCTTTCCAGTCTGACGCAGTACTATTCATACGTATTTCCTGAGTTTTACATGAAGTTTTGCAAAGATTCAGACACCCCACATTTCCCTAGAGCTTGTGAGATTGTGTCA
The DNA here is from genome assembly GCF_963921805.1 of Phalacrocorax carbo. Taxonomy (NCBI): domain Eukaryota; kingdom Metazoa; phylum Chordata; class Aves; order Suliformes; family Phalacrocoracidae; genus Phalacrocorax; species Phalacrocorax carbo. The sequence continues at coordinate 36,650,617 of NC_087519.1, read as the reverse complement.
AAGCCACATTAAAAAGCAGAAAATTACATTAATGGCTTCTCTCCTGAAAATAGACCTCTAGCTATGTCATCAAACAACACTAAGTATCTTTGACATCATTTGGTGAGTACTGACTCTTTCTGTTTTCTTCCCAGTGCTTACAATTTGGTTATTTTTCCAGGACAATCTGAGAAGTGCAATCAGGCTGACTGACTTATAACATCGCAACTTGTCTTACCTTCTGAAGACAAGCAAATGTTTGACCTTTTCCCATCCTCCACAGATTCTCACAGATAATTGCTAATAGCTCTGAAGTTGATAGTGTTCCCTAAGTGCACTGGGACGAATCAGGCCAGCCAATTTGAAAACATCACATTTTTCTAGTTATTTTCTAACCTCTTCTTCCTCATCCAGACAGAAATAATCCATGAACATCAGTGATGTTAAATATATTGGCCTCTGGATCACCATTGCCATTTTCATTGACAACCAAAGCCAAAAAAGGCATTAAATTGTCCATCTGCTGGAGAGCCTTCCTGATGTACTGCAGTTTTAAGAAACTAGCACTTTCCTTGGTTCTCATTATACTACTGAAACACAGAATTTTTATTATTTATTACTTAAATGTGCTTTGGGTATAAATTTTAAGGATACACAGAGAAAATCTGCCAGGTAACACATCTAGAAGTTCTAGATGTTGAAATTTTCATCTAATCTCAACAGTCACTGGCAAACTCTTCAAGGAATGAGACAGTGCAGAAGCATTCACTTTCGGCTGTGCTTCTGACACTGGGCAGACACTGGAATATGTGTGTTAAGACTCAAGAACAAGGGCAGGAATTGTGTCCTTACTAATGAGGGAATTTGTATTAAATAACTCCACCCTGCTCTATTCCTTGCCCTTGCCCTTCTCTTATTCTTTTATAGGAGCCACATTTCACTCCCTGTTATAGGGGAATACTTCTCACAGGTGGGAAAGGTCTGCTTTTTTTCCTGCAGATGCAGCACAGTGAGAGTAGAAACATCTATGCTGGCTTTGCAAGAGTTAACTTTTACATCAGGAAGAAGCTCACCGCAGAAAGGCAAAATCCTGCCTGGGCTAATTGCTCCACTGAAAACCAGGGCAAGCTCCCTGCACGGCTGGGCTGGCCTGCTTCTGCTCCCTGAGCAAGGTCATTTACAGCCAGTTCAAAAGTCTTGATGCTGAATGTACATCCTAATGTCCAAGTACAGCTTCTGAAACTGCTCTGCCTTCTGCTCAACAGGGCCCAGCAGGACGTGTGCTCTCCTCCCACCAAAGTAATGTATCATGTGTTCCTCCTGTTCCGCTGCAGTCACACCTTCCCACACTCCCAAATCATCACATTTATGATCACATTTTGTAGCCGATACAGAAGGAAGCTGACATCAGTGCACTGTAAGTTCAGAAAGCAAACAGCTGGAAAAGAAATAATTTGAGGTACTGAAGATCTGTTCAGTCTTCACATCTCCTTGCTGCTTTATCTGTTTTCTGCCCAATACTGGAAAAATTTAAATTCACACTAACTCTAAGACTCTCTTCCTAGAACTGATTTGTGTTTCTTACCTTTCTCCTTTCCTTAGAATTCTTCTTTTTTATTATCACCATGTACAAAAAGAACTGCTAGGCCAAGGTATATTTTGAAAGATCTCTGCACTGAGCAGTGATCTACTTTACTTAACCTCTTACCTCTGAGAAAATGTTTTGACCTCTGTTGAGTAAAGATCTGTGAACATGAAAACATTTTACATGTTTATTTCAGGAAAATCATGTTTTAACAAAGTTAAAACTCTCACAGAAAACCTTTTATTTCCACCTGATTTTGGAAAAAACATGTTGACCAACATGTGTTGTTTTAATTGTAATTTATAGTTATGTATATAATTATTATAGCTTCCTCTCTCCAAATGTTTTTGGAGCAAAGACATAATTAATTGTTTCTCCTTTTTTTCTTTTTTTTTTTTAATATTGTGGCCTCAGTTTTATACATAAGGATATTACCTCTCACACTGGCTAACACAAGCTACTCCAGACACAAAGAGTTACGAAGCCACCTTCACCAGACAATTCCTATGGGCTCAGAGTGTCCTTGCAGAATACACTGAAAGGGGGCACAGACAAGAATTGCGGTATCGTAAGGCTCTGAGCCTCTCCAAGGTCTACATGAACCCAAAACCTTTAACTTTGGCCCCCTACGTTTTCTATATTTTCCTTTACAGCCGGATCTTCCACTGTATGGTTGAACAGCTGCGTGGTGCTGCTCTGGGGAGTCACAGGGGAGGAGCTCAGCAATGAAGGGAAGACGGGGTGATGAAAGACAAAGAGTTCCATACCTGATAAAACCACTATGCTAAAGCCTGACCATCTTCCTGTGTTTGTAAACAAAACTGAACCTCCGGTTTGTTTCCAGGAAAATACAATGGGCCTAAGCAAGTCAGTCAGTCCCCCTCCCTGCAAGTCTGTGCTCTTTAACTGGTCACGCAGGCCAGCTCCCAATCATTCTTCAATGCTCTATCTACAGGGATTTGAATTTTGAAGCGTGATCTAAAAGGTGCAAGACAGAGACTGACCTACACACTGATGTGACGATCTGGGAGAACAGCAGTCCTTTAAATGGGGCCCCATGCCAAGAAGTCAGGCACCAAAGAACGATCAGCTTTACAGGCTGAAAGCAACTAATCTCGGGCATCGCAGGGAAAGGTGGCAATGTGGGCGCAGCAAACTGAGCTGTGCACTGACACTAGCAGGCTGGAGAACATCCGTCATACAGAGACTAAAAGGGTATCAATCCCTCTCATGCATCCAGAAAATACAGCCCAAGCAAGCCGTGAGAAATAACGTGGAAATAAAAAAAATAGAATAGAGAGGAATGAAGGATGTGGTGGAGGTCTTCAAGACACCCCTTAGGGACAGCAGCCCTGGAGTGACACAGCTCAGCAGCCTGATGGAGGAGGCACCACGCAGCCAAGGCTGAGAGAGTTGGCATGGAACATGGGAATGGCAGCTGGGCTTCTCTCAAAGCTGCTCTCACCTTTGTTGGCCTCCAGTGGCAACATCAGCCAGGCTTTAGGAGGCTTTTAAAAGCTCAGAAAGACCAAGCTTTATTAGAACATGAGCTAAAGTGAATCACTTTTAAAATAGGTCAGGGAAGAACAGAAATACAAAGGCTCTGAAAAGCATACCCCTCCCATCTCCCTGCTGTGAGCCTCCTGCTGATGTCCTGCTGCCACACGTCGCGTGCTGGGCTCTCCTCTCCCGGGCATGCGTGCACAACGGAATAAAAATCACAAACAAGCAGTTCCTGTCACAGACAGGCATTAGAGCAACCACGCACAAATAACTTACCCACATACAAGGCATAATTTTCCTCTGCGTGCCTCCTCCTGAGCATCCAGACAAGCAGTAGGTATGTCCATTGTTCTGGGTTCAGACAACGCATCTTGCTCCAGCTACATACAGGCCTTCCTGGGCAAGCTTCCGTCTCAGGCCTACTTATGAGCTTCCCTTTTGGAAGGATACCTGGGGAAGCATGTCGCCATCAGGAGTAACAGCATCACATAGCAATGAATTTAATGCTTGTAACGCTACTGATATTTCCAGCCTCATTTTAAAGAAGCAATAACAGCACCAACAGCACCAAATTACACTGCTTTCTGCTTTGCCTTACCTATCCATGCACACATTCAATTCCACAGAGACTTTGACATCAGTTTTTAACAGGCCACGCTGTTTTCTGTCAAATAAAAAGTCAGGATGTGATCTTCCATATTTCACTAATGCTCTTCTGCCATCTAATTTAATAATAGCTAAATATGAAGTGCTTATGATTTTGATGCTGTATTTCATCAGCTATTGAATTAGAAATAATGAGACAGGTCTAAATTTGTGATTCATGATAAACTGCCTAAACTAATCTCAATCACGCAGCGGAAGACATCTAGCGATAACTAATTTAGCTGATGATTGTCTGTGTAGCTGTCCTGTCCTCTCCCACAGAAATAGAAATATTAATGAAGGACAAGTTTACTTACACTTTAAAAGTCTTTTCCAGACAATATAAATAAATTTATATTCACCACAGGAACCAATATTTTCCTTTTCTGCTATTATAGACTCTTTCCTTGAATTTGACGGATATATTGTATATGTGACATGCCCTTGTAGCTTCAGGTGCACTGCTGAACATCTGGGGTGACTAAAAAGTATCTCTGGTGTTTTCCATGTATATTTTCCAATTTACCATCAGTTCTAATTCCAGTGGGCTCTTCACCCAAACTGCCCCTTTGAGGAGCTCCTTGCACCTGCTGTAGTAACCACCCTGTGCTGATCTTGGCAGAAGTCAGCCCACAGGAGTAAACAGCTGCCCTGTTAGGAAGGACTTTCCAAAAATTAACTTGGCAGAACTTTAAAATACTAAAAGTATCTGCCCTAAAAGAAATCCTTTCTCTGTAATTTCACTGAGTTTCAGCCTGTGCCTTTTCTCTGCTGGACTTACACCAATTATCCTCTGGCAGATTTAAAGATGCTTTATATGTATTCTGTTGCATCAAATCTAGTTGTTCTCAGTGAACTGTAAGTCATCCATAAATAAAACCAGTTGCTAATTTTTCCTTCATATCTTTTATTAGTGACCATCAACAAAAGTTGACTGAAATGTTATTAACAATGATAGTAATATAAAGAGGAAGAATTTTCCAGGTATGTTTTTCCGAACCCCATTGCTTTTGAAAACAGGATAACTCAGAGATAATGAATTAATTTTTGAAGTCTTCCAGTCAATTTTGTCATTTGCTCATCAGCATACCAGATTTAAATATGTCAGGCCAGATAGCAACTGCATCATGCCTTTATGGCTGAGGGCGACAGTGTGTTCCAGATCAAAAGAACTTTTACCAAAAAAAAAAAAGATGACCTTCAAAAGCAGGTAACATGGCCTGAAGAGAATTACCTGCTGTAGACAAAAAGTGGCTTTTGGAGCAGAAAATCATATCCAAGACAAAAAATGTTATACAGTCTCAAGACATACATTCACAAAAGTAAATAATATTGCTTAATAGATGGTCTGTGACATACTGCCCACATCCACCCTAGCGTGGAATGGCACAAACTCTGTACGGGTGGGGCTGCAGCGTACCCCCTAGAATGGGCTCTGTGTTGATCTTCGTCACCCCCTCAGGGAGCTGGAAGGTGAATGCCCGCAGCAGGTTGGCAAAGAAAATAAAGAGCTCGGTCCTCGCTAGATGCTCCCCCAAACACACACGGTGCCCTGCAGAAGGAAGAGGGGAAGGACAGTGAGTAAATTACCCTGACCTCAAAAGCAATTGCATTCATCCTCACACAAAGCAAAGGTATTTTTGCTTAGTCCAGAATTTCTTTAGGGCTTAACACAATCAATGCCACAAAACCTGATGTAATTCTTCCTTTAAAGAATCCACTCTGCAGCTATAGATAACTGTGCACCCCTTCTGCTCCAAGTTTCACTTTAATTACTTCAAAACACTCATCTTCATTTGACTGACAACTTTAAAGGAATTCATTCAATCATGTAAATGAAGAAGAAGGACTTCCTCTTCCTGGGAGATGTCATGCTCCAGTTTTGTATGCATAAAAAAATCAGCACAGCTGCTTGCAGGTACTGTCCAAATGTATATCTGGTGTTGAAATGTATGCCCAAATCAATAACCATAGTCATTAGCAGAGAATTTCCTTACAAAAATAGGGCAAGTTAGATGTATACATTTGTCAGGACAACTCTGATTTTCCATGCTATTATTTGTTCAGTAGAACAAACGTTTATAGTTGGATTGAGAAATGTTACTGAAAATAATCATGTTGATTTTATCACTGTTTTCCACAAAGAGGTTTAAAATAAACAACCAATAGGTTTTTAATAGGCATCTTAATTCTACAGTCCCAATCCAAACCACTAGTGTTTGTGCTGTCAGTCCATTTACCTATAGAGAATGGTAAAAAGGCTTCTTGGCTCACAAAGTTTCCATCCTTATCCAAGAAGTGTCCAGGGTTGAACTGTCGAGGTGTTTCCCACTGCTCTGGGTCATACAAAGACGAAGCAATATTTGGAAGAACTATGGTGCCCTGAAAGTTAAAAAACACGAACTGGGTTCTGGCTGTCAGTCCTCCCACAGCAGTCAGAACTGGTGAGGTGAGGCCAGTGTTAGCTTACTTTCAGAGTTGCATTGCATGCTGGTAGGTTCACTTCCCCACTGTGGAAATGAACTGTGAGGGACATGAAGCCTTTTTCAGAATGTCAGTCCGAGCCTGACAGTGAAAGTGGCCGTGTCACTAGAAACTAACAACTTTATATTTGTACTAAACTCATTTTCACTTCTAACAATAGAAGTTTATGTGATTTAGCCTCTTCGACAAAAGCTAGTTGCAAACCTTTATGCTTTTCCCTGCATCTTTTACAAGCCGTCTGTAGGCAAAAATTCCGTCAGAAGTCTTTCCAATGCCTTATCAGCACAAATCAATCACAGTATCCTGCAGTAACAATTTCTAAGGTTTCACCTTCATTGGTTTATTGCTAAAATCCCCTCTTCCACCCAGGGGCATCTTTCACTACTGATAACCCTCTCCCAAGAGCTGCATCGCTCAACTCAGCCTAGCAAATGGTTTCTTGTCCTTGTTCCCATTCAGGCTATGACCCAGAGGTATCCAATCCCACTGCTGTTGAGGAGAAGACCCCGGCACACATAGGTTTTAATCTACACCTTGCTGTACTGATGCAGGAAAGGTCTGCAGCAACTGAGAAGCTGTGTCTGTACCTTTCTGAGGGGAAAGCCAAGCAATGTAGTGTTCCTCACACACACTCTGGGCATGCCAACTGAGACAATGTTGCTGAAGCGCTGAACCTCATGAACCACAGCATTTGTGTACGGCAGTTCTCTCCGATCCTCGTAGCAGATTAACTGGGAAGGACCCAGAACGGCATCCAGCTCCTTCTGCACTTTCTCTGTGGAGAAATATTCACCATTGCAGGTAGAAAAATTTATCAGGTATTTTCACTAATTCCATTTTCAAAGACATTTCCTATTTACCACTACAAGGACAGCAACAAAACTAATGTAAAGAAGTGAGTAACTTTCATAAAGAAAACAAAAGTAGCTGTGTTCCAACAGCTTAAACATATGAGACCTCTACCTTTGGGTCTGAAGCTATTTGACTGTAGTTAGAAGCTATTTGATTGTAGTTAAGACATTCATTGCTCAGAAATTTAAAACTTTTTTAAGACTTGCCTTACTAACACTTAAACACAAGAGAGAACTGATTTATCTTTGTGTTTTCTTTTGGCTAGGTGCCTCAGGCGCCTACAGCCAATTAGAGCCACTAAGCTCACAGCTCTCTGGAATTTAAGCCAGGTGAATCTGGACCTTAAAAGCCTAATTCCTATTAAGAGGTAATGGTTCTTATGTAGGACGTTTGTTAAATGAAGCAATGACAACCAGAACCATGTCCAAGTACCTTTAAAAAAAAACAAAACTGGATCTGCTTCTTGGCACCTCCCTTTTGATCAAGAATAGCATGATTTAAATTACTTATTTAAAGTAATTTATGCACAGGAGCATTGGGAGCATTAACAAAAGGACAAAATTTGTTTTGTAAACCTCAAGAGAGGTGGTACATGTAATAAAAATGCCTTAGATTTTTAACAAATGATCCTATCTTTTTCCAGGGCCTTGGAAGCAACACCAAGATGCGGGGAAGCCCATTCTGCATGGATCAGTTTGTGCTCATTCATACCAAGCCCACGCAGTGACTGCCAGCAGTCCTTCACAAAACTATGTTAGGTACACTGTGACAACAGAGATTTAAGCACCGTATAGAATTTAAAATGTATATCCAGAAAGATTTTTAAGTAAAGCAAATTTCCTTCCATGAAGAGCTAGCTTGCAAAATCAAGCACGACTCAGGACCTCAGGATCCAGTATAGTTTAATGTGATCAGTCACTGCCTAAGTGTAAATGTGCAGCTCTGTTCCAGAAGTTCAGAGAACAAGGAGAGCCCAATTCAGTGATTAGGCAAAAGACCAAACCTTTCCATATGGTACATAATGGAACTGCATAGCATTGTCATTGAGTCTCGACACAGGCAAAGTATGAATGGGTTCAAAAAGAAACCACCAACTAAATGAGGACAGATATACTGGTGTCAGTTCATTATGAAAGTCTAGGTGCAACTCAAGAAGCCCAGGAGGATCATTCTGCACACACCCTGCTTTCCCAAGTACATGCAAGGTATTATATTAAGATAAATAAAATTATTTAGGTGAGTCAGTGCTTTCATAACCTTAATTACATTAGGTGATAATAAACATGCAATAACACAAGATTAAGTAGACCTTCTTGTCTGACAGCTGCAAATTGGGCAATTTTTTCTTATCGTCATCTCTTTCCTCCATTTAAAATCCTGTTCTCCTCTGGGTATTTGTACATAATCTGCTATCTAACAATGAGATTTCTGTTATTCAGCATAAGAGATCATTCTTGATTTGGTTTACATTAAGTGCTCTATGAAAGCAATTGACTGTTATTTAACAGCTAGACTTAAAAATAAACTTCTTAAATGTATGTAGACATAACAGATGAGCCATCAAATTCCCCCCCTGAATGGAATAATTTATCTTGCAAGAAACTCAAATACAGAGTTAATTTAACCACAGGTTAAATAGACACCCTGATACCATGAGGATCATAAATGGACCGATGGAAAAAATGAAATCAAAGTTGCCAGTTGACCTATGGGTGATTATCTTTGCTACTTCTGTGACCTGCAAAGCACAAAGAAGGGCAGGACTCCCTGTAGCCCCCATCACTGATATTCAGCCAATACAAAGCAGAACTGAAGTAAGTTTCCAAAGAGTGACAACCCCAGCTAAACTACGACACATCCCTACTATTGATATTACTCTGCATCTACCAATGCTGCCTAGCGCAGATCCACCAGTACAAAAAGGTCCATGTGCCACTGGCCATATACAAGTATCTAGCAGTATCTAGGAATGATCTCTGATCCAGGAAAATATTATGACTTGGCTGTTCTACTGCATCAGAGACATTTGTGATGTGCTTATCTACTCACCTTGGATGTCTGGATTTGCCACCATATAGAGCAGGCCCCAGTTCAAAGTAGTGCTTGTTGTCTCGGATCCACCCAAGAAAAGGTCATTTATGGAATAAACCATGTTGTCTTCATTGTATGTAGACCTGGGTTCATCTCTGGACTGCAGATGATAAGAAAAAGTAGAGGTTTATACATGAAAGTTAGAAAAACCAGAACAGGGTTAAATGTGATTTTATCACCAGTACCAAGCTGCAATGTGTTCTGCCTATAGTACAACACAGAGAGACTGATAAAGAATATTAGACACAAAAGATTATTATCAATACGAAAAGTAACATTTCACAGATGGACGAGCCATGTTTACTCCACTCATAATCATGACGCTAAATTGCACGTTCCCCCCAGAAAAGGACTGTTGGCTTAATTGTGCAAATAGTGGTACATTTAGAATGTTTCATAAGCAATGTTCCTCTGAATATGTGTACCAGCATGTCATTCTCCATGCCTCAACTCGTACTTGATCACTTACTTTTTCTACCAAGCAATACAGTGACCAGGTAATAAACACTGGGCTGTCAGAGCTCTTAACCTGCAGTATTCAGGCTGCTTCTCCACTACAAGACCACAATGACTCACATAGGTCTGCTTGGGGGGGTTTTACAGTTTTTAGCCAGAAGTGTGAGGACAGGTATGTATATGCTGAAATTATGAAAGCATATTGTTATGGTTTGGGGGAATTTATTGTCTAAATTTAGGGAGATTATGCTCAGGGGTCTTGAGCCTTTCTTTCGCCAGTGGAAAAATTGGGAAGTGGGAAGGACATTTTTGCCTGTTATAATCTAATCTAATATTTTTATATTGCCCATGTGTATTTATTACAGACAGTTCAATTTTTTTAATAAATAAACTTGGATGATTTCCACTCAGCAGAGTCACAGAAAAGCTTGCTGAAACAATTTCTGGTCCACTGATGTTAAAATCTCATAAATCTTAGAACAGCAGTGGAAGTCTTTAGAAGGAGTTAAACGTTTTGGAAGATCAGATGTGTTAATATTGTGCCAGTATAAAAAATTTAAAACAAGAGACAGTTTTTAGCAGCTGATATGGGAATCAATTAATAAAGAATTACCAGCTAGAAATACAAATTAATGCTATTTATTATGATACAGAAATCTGATCTTGGCAGGGAGATCTGATTTGATATTTGATAGAATTAGCAGCTTGGGCAATAACAACAATTTCACAGTTGCAATATACTTGGAGTTCCACAAGATAGTTGCTTTTGTTCCCCACAATTAAAAAAAAAAAAAGAAGACCTATGAAGTATTCATAAGACACATGCTGAAAGACTAAAGAGCTGGCTGACAGAAATAGCTAACAGACATTCCTCCCTGGATGCGTGTCTCCAGTGTGACTGAGCACAGCAGCAGAGCCAACTCAAGGAGTACACAAGGCTGGCAGCGGTCCAGGATGGCAGACCTGTTTAGGCTGTGCCAGGAGACACGGGATGTGTGCCTACAGCCTGACAAGGTTGCAGTGCCCTCTGTTGCTGCAACCAGCCCATGACCACGCTGGAAGGGGCACCAGCTGTCTCTGCAGGGAAGCACTGCCACCCAGGAGCAGCAGTCACTACCCACTTCCCCAGGGGCTGCAAGAATAGATACTCCACCAATCTGGGTACCTTCTTTGGCTCTCTGAGCCACTTTTGCCTTGTCACCCCCCAGTAACACCAGTCTCATCTTGTCACTTCCTCCCCTTTCTCTTTTCTCTTCCTATCACCAAGCCGAACAGGAGGAGGAATATGGCCTACTGCAGTAGAGAAATTGAGAAAGGAAGGATGATTAAGTGGAGGTAGGAGTCACAGGGGGGGAGGGCAGCTGCTAGCCCAGGGATTAGGGAGGGGATCCAGCTCCCAAGAGATTCAGACAAAGAAAAAGTGATCCTGGTAAGGTCTAGAAAAGGGAGAGATATGTGTCCCTGCTCACAGTTAATGCAAGCCTCCCGCAGCCTTTCAAAACCCTGTGGATTCCCACCTAACTCTACCATGCATGCCTGCCTGAAATGCCCTAATTGTCCCAGTTCCCTTGGTCTACTTGAAACTTCACTGACCCTGGCATTCTCTTCTCCAGCCTTGTCTGAAAATCTGCCGACTCCTAGATTATTTCTTCACAAAATGCCCTCAAAATCCAACTGTCCTCTTGCAGCAATCTCTCTTGAAAAACACTTGCCAGCCAAATATCCTATCCAGAATGTCCCACACTGTCTCCCCAAGACCTTCCCAGTTTTCTTGTCCACTTAGAAATTCAGTATTCTTTCTTGGAGGCCTTAAATAATTTTGCAATTTGTGCCAATGAGAAAAAATGCAGTGTATTAACCTGCCCTTTAATGAAAGGATTGCAAGGTGCTGTGGCATATCAATAATTAGAAGGGATGTAGGAAGTTCTTGGTTACTGGATTCACATTAGGATATACTATGAAAGGTTAGAGACTATGATAGAAGGACTCAGACTGGATGATTTAATGGTTCATTTCACCTTATTCCCCACGAATGTATGATCAGGCAGAACAAATACTTACTTTTTCAATATGAGCCAAGTAAAAGTCAATGAAATCCTGCAGTTCGTCTGGTATCCCACGCTCCATGTGCATTCTGATCTCTCTTCTCGTAAAAGAGCTCAGGGCATCATAGCAAGACAACGCCTTCTTATGAGGACCAGGGAGACGGCACATCAGCCAGGGGAAGATTTCATACAGCTGCAAGAGTGACACACAAGAAGTACTACAAAGTCTCTATCACTAGAAAATGCATTTTAGGCCTACTAAAAAGAGAAGGTAATACTCATGTTAGCATGTGGTTTTGGCATCAGCAGTGAAATATTCTGACAGAGACTATGCATACATTTTCAAGTTGTGAAATAGTACAGTATATAATTTCTAGCTGTGTTAATTCCACAGGCTTTCAGCTTGACCACAAGCCAGATTAGAATTATTACAATTATAATGAACCACATTCATTTATTCAATTATTCTATTCAAGTATTCAATTACAATGAACTCTATTCAGACATTTAAAAAGTGAGATCCTGCCCTCCAGTGGAGAATACCAGGAAGGAAGAAGCAAAGCTGTTGCAAACTCTCCTCACCAGGATGTGCAAAAGCAGTTGATAAAATCCAAAGCAAGGGCCAGCTACCAGCAGCTGGCATACAAATTTGGTAATCCCCAAAGGACTCTCTACTAATGAGCTTTCAAGGGTCCTCAATAGAACTTGAAACATCTGAAACCTAGAAAAGCTGAGAAACAGCTACCTGACAGTTTTGAGTGTTCTCTTCTAGGCAAGAAGAAGGGATTAGCTGACACACCAGTTTAGTTGCATCCTTCCCTCTTACCATTTGGGAAAATATAGCCTGAGAATAGCTGCTTTCTACCTACTCTGATAGCTAGAAAGTTAATTCTGATTTTCAGCCTATATTTATGCCTGGGTAATTTGTATACATTGTTCTTGTATCTGCAGTGTATTTTCTTTTAATAGTTCTTTTCCTGCTTGAAACATAACCCCATTATTTATTTACCAGCAGAGGTTCTATCTTTTCTCAGTCTTCATTTTGCTGAGTTCTTCTCGTACTCTTCTAATTATACCACAAAAAGCACCTTATTAGGTGTTCGCTGGAGTCTGGCTGAATTAGACTATACTTCTGACTTTTTGGAAAACCAGTTCTTATTGTCAGATATCAGATTAACAATTAATCATTGCCTTATCACAGAAAGGTAGTAGTCCAGCCCTTGCTAAATTCACATAGAACTTCATATCTGTTTTGTTTAGTTCCATTTCTGGTTTTTTTTTTTCTTTCAAAATCTGTTCAGAAGCCTTACATACAACTGTGGTCTGACTAATTGTATGTGGTTGCCCAGATTACATGCATTCCTACTCTCAAATGGCTACTATGGAACCCTAACTGTAAATGGACTTTAACTGCCAATGTTCAAGACAGGCACTGAGCCCACCCACCTTCCTGGCCACCAGTCCTGCCAAAACTACTCCTCCTCCATTTCTGGAGGGGCCTAATCACAGCGTTTGCCCATTCAGTGCCTGACAGCACGGAATCCAATTAAGAAACGGGGATGTGGACACAGCGATGTCTACTTTTTACATAATATTGAGTACCCTTTGCATCCAGGAAGTAGGAAAATTGCAGCGCTTGCTCTGGAATGGTTTGAACCCCTGTCCTTATTTCCCATAACAGCATCTTATTCATTGGACTAAAACAAAGCTAGGACAGGAAGGAGAGAGGAGGAGGTATAGTCTCTATCCCAAAAGCAGGTCTCACCTGCCACCACTACACACAAGTTATAGGACCAAAGCTAGGCTGAGCAAAAGGGAACCTGATCACAGCTCAGTGAGAAGAATGCTCCATGGGATGTGGGGGGAAACCTCTGTATTACAAGGATTGCTTACATGTTTTACATTAAGAAGCTATGGCATAAGGTGTACGGACAACTTTAGAAGTGGAACCAGAATCAGAACTCCCGGGCAACTTTGAATGCACTTCTGTGTAAAGCAGGCCTCTTCTAGTGTCAGGTAAGTCCTTGACTCTCAGAAGAGCATTGGTTGTTTTGATTGCCAAGCTTACAGGTATATTTGCTGGCTTAGCATTTCCTGTCTTCTGCTGCCTGTGTCTAGAGATGCTCCTCACTCAGGGTGAAGGAGTGGAATTTCTCTGGGAAGGCTTCAAGTTTCTACTTCTTGTAGAGGAAAAGGAGATAAGTACCTGCAGGTAAAACACTTAGGTATTTGAATCATTCTTCTCTCTCTTGACTGTATATAAAACAGTGTCTAAACTTGGCATGTGAATCAAACTTCTAGATCTGACATTTAACAATTTTACATTATTTTAACAGACATGGTGCCCAGGGCAGGAATCTGTTGTGCATGAGTGTTAAGAAACCAAGGAACAAACATGACCCAGGAGCAGTCCATCAGCTGGTGCCTTGCTGCAAAGATTTAGGAGCAAACTATCTTATCACAGTACTCAAATGTAGGACAATGAATACAAATGACCAAGGCTGGTGTGTAGAGCATTACCAACACACTGCCTAGTAAAGCTGCATGGGATATCACTCATCACCATTCAGAAAATTTTGCCTAACACCTATCTCTTGAATCTGCATTCCTCACCTTCTGTCTTATTCAGAAAAATGCAACAGACTGTTTACTTACATGATGAATAAAGCTGCCTGCAAATTTGAATAGATGCTCTGTGGCTCTAAGCAGTTCATGGAAGGTTTCATCCTCTCTGGAGAAGCGATGTCCAAAAACAACAGCACAAATTACATTTGAGACAGAATGAATGAGAGAGAAGGAAGGATCCAGGGGTTTCCCTGCAACCATAATAATGTCACTGTTAATGTCTCCTATTCTGCTTTAGTGAAATGAGAGGATATATTAGGTTAACCAAAGAACTTTCAGGAGAGCATTGCATTTCACAAGAAGCAGCAATCTTCCTACGAAATTGTAGTATCAAACTGATTCTTCACAACTATGGTGCAATCCCATAATCCCAAGAATGTGTGACACCCTAAAGAAACGCCAAATGTGTAAAATATTTCATAATATGATAGAGCAAATTTAGAGGTAAGAAAAAAAATTCCATGCAACTTTGCTGTCTGGCAAATTCAAAATAGGTCTCAAGCACAGGAATGACTGAAAACACTGTGGTCAAAGGAATTCTGAACAGAGAGCCATAAGAAGAGAGGCAGCCTTATTCAGCAAACATGAATCATGCAAGACTACTATATTTTGTCGGACCTTGCCAGAGATGTACGACCTCCAGTAAGATAAAATGCTGTAAACTCTTTTCAACCAATTGTGGCAACAACATAATAACTAACTTTAAAGCAATTACTTGAAAAACTAATATCAAAAAAATATTTTGTGACTCCAGAATACATGGCTATAAACAACTATATTTAGGTATGTGCTAATGCAACTGTCCCACACCCAATGGACAATTCTGATTAGAAACTTCTTGTTCTGGGCTTTTCTTTACTGCACAGATGGTCACATCTCAATCTCTCCTAGCTCTTAAACCATGGGATTGGGCTAGATGTAATTACTTTTAATTGATACACTGCTAGCCACAGCATGTCCTGATTTACTGTGCCTTTGCGTAATGATCAGTATTGGGAAATCCAACTGACATGCTCCAAACTGGGTTAATCAGGATAAAATGTTGTAATGAAGACAAGATTCTGTCACTGCTTTACAGAGTTCATGCAAATGGCATTACAAGACTTAACTCATCAGCGCTGATAATGTGCCCATATCTTTCTTCACCAGTACCCTATAATGAGCCAGCAATGTGCCCTTGAGGCGAAGGCGGTCAACATCATCCTGGGCTGCACCAGGAAGGGCATTGCCAGCAGGTCAAGGGAGGTGATCCTTCCCCTCTAATCAGCACTGGTGAAACCCATCTGGAGTGCTGGGTCCAGTTCTGGGCTCCCCAGTACAAGAGAGATGTCAACATACTGGAACAAGTTGAGAAAAGGGCCACAAAGACAATTAAGGGATTGAAGCATCTGACCTAAGAGAAGCTGAGGGAGCTGGGACTGTTTAGTCTGGAGAAGAGAAGGCTCAGGGAATTATCTTAAATATGTATAAATACCTGATGGAGGGGAATAAAGAACATGGAGCTAGGCTTTTCTCAGTGGTATTAAGTGAGGCAAAGGGCAAAAACTGAAATACATGAAATTCTGCCTAAAAGTATGAAATTTTTTTACTGTAGAGCTGACTGAACACTGGACAGGTTACCCACAGAGGTGGTGAAGTCTCCATTCTTGCAGATATTTAAAACCCAACTGTACTCAGCCTTAAGAAACCTGCTCTGATTGACCGTTCTTTGAGAAGGGGTTAGACTAGACTGTCTTCAGAGATCCCTTTCCACTTGCATTCTATGATATAAATAATAAATAAGATCCAGTTTTGCTTCCCAATTTTAGTAGCTTTGTAGATAACATTGAACAAGAATAGTCTCCCACTGGGTTTGAAAACACAGGACTGGGGTCTTTAGATTTAGATTTTAGGTCCATTCCATTTAGACACTGTAAGACCCTGCACACTCTCTTCTGGAACAAAAACTGCCCTTGATTTCAAAAGCGGACAGAGAAGTTCATACACTAAAGACACCAGATGAATGACAAAATGAATCAGTATTTATTGCAGAGATACCTTTCATACTTGCAAAGAAGTCTACCAGGTAGCGGGCCTCTTCTTGAACTCGATGCTCCAGACCTCTTTTCCCCAGACCAAGGTTGCGTAGAGTCCTCAGTGCAAACCTCCTCTGCATCTTCCAGGTGTGACCAGTTGCCAACATAATCCCTGCATCCATTCAAGGAAGAGCTCTTTACCATGCTAATATTTATTATAGACAAAGACTACATTAAAAGAGTTATTAACCACAGAATATAATTAAACTATTGCATTGCCTATGGACACAAAGACACAAAGAAACAGCTATGGCAAGCACGTGGGCAGGGCTAAAATGGATAAACTCAACTGGTTAATAAGATGACTTGCAGGATTAAGCTTGATCCAAGACAACCAGTTATCTCAGAAAGTTTGACAGCTGCTCCTCTAAACATTCTCTGAAGTGCTTGCCTCCCGCTTTTTAGCATGCTCAGAGCTCACCTGACCAGGGTAATGATTCTCATAAAGGGAAAAGGGGAAAGAGTTCTGACTGTCCACTGTCAGGGAGAAAAGTTCCTGTCCACAGGGCAGAAAAATTCAGTACTCAGGCTTTATGACAAATATTTTCAGAAGAAATAAATGTCATATATTAACCAGATCTTTAATGTAGTATGAAAAAAAAAGAAATCACCAATTACTGAAAGAAGTTCAAATTAGAAATATTTAAGGAATTAGGTTTCCTTAAAAAAACCTGAGGTCCCAAATAAAATAAACGTTCTTTCATAATAGCATGTGTTCATGAAAATCAAGAGCTTGAGAATTTCCAGTACGGTTGGGGAGTATGAAACCTACAGCAAGGTTGAAACAGAAATACACAGAAACTCTTGATGAAACTGTGAGAGTAAGAAATTATTCACAAAAGGAAGGGAATGGGAAGAAGATTCCACCATCAAGCTCATTCTTCAATTGAAAACATAATGGTAGGAGGCAGCAAGGCCGGGACAAGAAAGTGTGTTGTTTTCTGCTCTTCCACCACTTCTTTGTGGCACAACCTACCACTGCTTCACCTCGTCACCTCTGAATCTGCTCCAGTGAATATTTCACAAGGCATTATGAATCTTTTTTCTTTTGCTGGTCATTTCCTCCTCCTGCTATCCTGTTGCTGTACGCTTCTACGGGAGAACTTATCTTGGGCCGCATATCTCCGGGACACAGGGCTCTACCCATCCTGGGGACAGTGATGCACAGACATCAATATGATGGATACAAAATGTCCGTTTATTTAGCTGCGTCACACGCTTATATAGCTCTTGCGCTTCCTGTTCCTGCCACTCCTATGGGGAGGAGTCTATCTTTCCGTCACATCCCGTGATCTTCCGGTCGCCGATCCCTGTCTATTCCCCTACACTATCCAAAGGCTATTTTGCCCCTCCCTACTTTGCAGTTCACCGGGCAGTCATTCCTCATAGACAAACCCTGTTACTGTGCTACCTTTGAAAGTGGTTACAAGCTACAAAAGAGCTGCAACTTGTCAAGACAATATGGCAAGAAAATCTCACCTTTTCCTTTGGCCATTGCTCTGAAGAAAGGAGACACTAGCCTCCCAGAAACGTCTTCAGGGTGCATGGTCATACCATCCTTAACTGCTTGAAATCCATTCAGTACAATCACTGGGGCCCATCCAAACCATAAGGTGAATATGTTGCCATGAATTTTTGCCAGCTATAGATGGGAGAGAAGCCAGGAAAGCACAGATGAAATCCCACACACTGCAAGCAAACAGAGGATGGACCTGTTTTTACACTGATTACAGGACCAGCCCTAAGGTGGAATGGTATCTCCATGTTTCCCACCACGTTACAATTATTACAATTCTATGTGAGAAAGCATGAATGTCTTTTCCAGCATTCACTGTTGGAAACAACTGAATATTCCAGCTTTTCAGAGTCACAGGTCTATGCTAAGAAACATTAGGTAGGTTTTATTACTGTATACAAGCCAGGGCTCAGTTCACCATGACTCATGTGATAAAGGGTATTTTCTATGGATTAATTTATTTCAAGAGTGTTTCTATCATTTGTACTGGTAAAGTGGCACAAAGGGAACGCAGACATGTCAGAGGAGTAACTAGCTTGTAGAGACCGGACCAATATCTTGTCCCCTCTCCACCCCTTTGCATATTTAGGTACTGGAAACTTGAGTAAGACCATTCTGCCTCTCCGTGTCCTTACTTCCTGTCTGACCCTGCCATTTGGTCAGAATAACTGGCATGCCTCATCCAAATCACAGTGACAGAAAGCCACTGGAGCACTGTGAGAACCAACAGAATGAAATAGAGGTGGCTTTGTGTGTAGAAGTACTCCTCAACAAACAACAGATGTTCATGGGGTTTTTTTAGATTCTGTCAACACAAACAAGCATATACACACATAGTACGTCTTAAGTATCTACTTACTGCTCAAGCTAGAGAGTGCCAGTGCTTGGAATGCTAAAAATCAATGCTGTGAAAGTAATTTTTTAAAATGGTATTACTCTTCCCTAACTGCAAATCTTATACAGTATCCCAAAAGGTATTTAATCCTAAATTATACCATTTTTCACATGAATTTGTCAAATTCCATGTTAAAAGGTGATGGGTTTAAGCATCAGAATGATTTTCACATGTTCAGAACTTCCAATACCAGTTTTCTTAGCTTGGCAAACTACTTTAGGCAGCAATAACTTTTTCTTATTTTGCCAACCAAACCAGCAGTTCCGAACCAAACCAAGTGCTATATCACAGCGACTAGTTAACAATTATAGTATGTTACCAATGTAGTTTTGGGAGAGGATGTTTTCACATGGAAAACAACCTGAGAAATGGGAGATTACAAAGACTTTTAAACAATTAGGAGCATCCGAAAATAAATACCTTCATAAGGAGATCACGATTAAACTGAAAGTTCATCTGTATCAAGGTCCCAAAAACTGGGAGAGGGATCGGTCCAGGAGGAAGCTGTCTCCGTACTCGTTGCAACTTAAAAAACTGCATAATTAGAAGAAATACAGCCAATGCTATAAGAATTTGACTTATTGTCAACATTTTAACAGCTGCTTTTACCAGCTTGTCTTTATTGAAAATAGTCTATTGAAGCTATTAAGGCTGGTTGCTCAACCAGTGTTTTTCATAAGAGTTTAAATTTCATATAATAACTGTTCCCCGCCCCAACCCTCCCTCTTTATTATCAACCACTCCCTTTTTGTCCCACTCACTGCATTCTCATGCTCAAGCATATTTAATAGAGGCATACCTTTCTTCCTCTTCTCATTCAGATTATATATATTAAATATGGATCACAAGATTTGCAGGAATGGTGTCTTAAAAAACTAGGGCCAAGGTTTTCCAGGATATGTAGATACGCATATCCACATGTAAATTCTCCATCCAATTTTCTGAAACAGTTGTGGATGGTATGTGCCTCTACAAATACTTCATGAACACTTTTAGAAAAGCAATAGCCATTCATACAAATTAAGCATGCAAATATAAGTGGATATTAAATCTTGGGGTTTTTAAAATGTTTTGTATATATTCTGTGTACAAGTATATCCAGTAATGGCAAGGCTGATAAAAGTTAAAAGCCAACATTTATCTTAAGATAGATATACGACTATCTAATGCTTAATACAAAAAGCAAAATTTGTTAGGCTTTCTAATTTAATTGAAAACTTAACTGGTTTAATATATAACCTCACTTTTTCTTTCTAACCTATTTGCAATAGCTAACTTCACTGAGGGTTTTGCCTGCTTCTGGATTTTCCTTTTCAGTCTTGAGGTGGATACCCTAAAGGATATTTTGAGCAATCACCAGAAAGCTTGCCAGATAAATAAAGCATATGCATATAGAAAGTACATCTAGTATGAAACACATAGATCAAAAAAAAACCATGGGAAAAACCTACAAGGAATCTTGGTCTACAACCAGAACTGAAGGCCCCAGAAAGAACTAGTCATGACATGTGTGTGCCATACTTGGTAAATTGAGAATAAATGCAGTCTGTAGCCAAGGCTCTTTGCCAAGCCTCAACACACAGAGGAAGTATAAACCTAGCATCGGGGAGTTTACATGCCTGCAATCAGACCATGAAAACCATGTGAGAGGGATTCTGGGCACCATGTAACAATGACATTTATAGCCCTGTGTTACAGATTTAGATTAAAATGTTAACGGGTAAATGCTTCCCTGTGAAAAGTGCCCATCCCCTGAAAGCAAAACACTCATAAAATAAATATGTTTTCACTAGTCTTCTGAAAACCTCGTGCATCAGCTTGCTTCTTTCAAGTGCCCTGTCTTTGGGACAGAAACTGTTTCACAGGATTTGTGGCTCTGCAACATGAAACACCCTTACCCAGAAAGAACAGCCTGGAGTTTGCCAGCCCACCGTTTCCAGACCTCCAAGTCAATTAATCTCCAAACACTGCATTTCATTACTGCTAAAGCATAACTGATTAATGTGTATTAACCAAGAAAGGGATGTTTCTACAAAAGCTTTGTTTGTTTACAATAAAAAGCTTATTTTTCAAGGTGATCATTTCTAATTTAACTCTGTCCTCAACAGGGAAAAAAATTCTCTTTAGAAAGAAATTCTGATAAGTTCTACCTGTGTAATCCAGTGTAATTTTACAAAATCTACTTAACATTCACCAATTCATCAATATTTTTCATTTGGAATCAATGTAGTACCCTCCTGGCCTTTCAGGTATTCAAAGATTTTCAATCTAAATTATTTTTCTGAACAGAAAAAGTAATTTTTGTCCAGTGATCTTTTCCATAGGGAGGTGAAGAAGTTAAGGCCTGGGGCCTTCACCACCCCCAGGGCTGAAGCCTCACAACAGGACCTCTTTATTTCTTTCTTTAGCCTTGCAGCCTTGAGTTTTCACATTATCAGTTATTTCTCACAAATCCACGTATTCAAATAACATTGGTTTGCTTCAACCTCTTGTCAGACTCATTGATGCCCTTTGTCATAGTATTAACACCAGCCTGAAGCACTTATTTCCTTATTCCTTTGCCATCATTTCTGCTAACAAGTTTCTCTGAAATGGGGATCCACGTCTCCTCTCACGCTCTGGCTACTTCAGGAGGCTTTAAAACCTTTTTCCTGATGGTGTTTTCCTGAGGGAGGAAGATGATTTCCTGTCTTTTCCAGACTTTGGCCTTTTGCTTCTCTCCATGATGCCAAGGCCTTGCCCTGGCAGCAGTCATGTCCTCCTTCCCTGTCTGAAACAGGGGGACACCACAGGGGCAGGAGCAGCCAGGAAAAAACAGAAGGGCAGGAAATGGAGCCAAACAGAAAGCAGATTGGTGCTTGCACAGTCACCACCATGCTGGAGTAGGCAGTGGGCATGAGGAGGCACCCCCAAGCCCCAGCCTTCCTCCACGCCATGTGAGGCAGCCATTGTGGGAAGCTGCTTTGTAAGGAGGCGTGTGGTTCCCTCCGAAGGGCTGTGTGACACAGTTGTGTAAACCATTCCCCTACAAGCCAGCAACATACCTTCCCCCCAGGTTGTCTCTATGCACCAGTTCAGGTGGTTTTTTCCCCAGATTTTTCTGCAACATTTACCTGTGACAGCTCAGTTGCCTTCATGCTGCCCACTCAAGATGGCAGCCACAGCCTTCTCTCTGGGCTTGGCCAACTCCAAAAATGACTTCCCTACCACAGCATGAGGCAGCCAGGGGCATCGCATCACCTGGCCCCTCTGCCTTGCCCCTTCACACTGGTCAAAGACCAGATTTCTCTCTGGACTCTGCTGGACTTTCTTCTGTACCTCCTCTTTACCCAGCACGGCCTTCCTCTTCCCGAGGAACACTATTAAATTCCCATCTTTCTCTCCACCGGCTAACAATCTAGGACTTAAATAGAATATATATTTTTTACCATTATACTTCTATGGCAGACAACAAAGATTCAGTTTAAATTCCAATAGCCATCTTACATCTCCAGTTTTTCCAGGGCTATCTTTGGTTCTGCCAGATTTTCAAGTGGGAAGCTCAAACATTGGGGTCTACTTAATTGTTCCAAGATAATTCTCTAGGATCACACAGCTGCTTGGACCATGTGTATTAAACAAAATAACTCATCCCCAGTGATGATTTTTAAGTAGTAAACTTTTTCAAGCCTTTTAGCAGAATCCAGACATTGCAGCATGCAGCCAAAACCCTCCCAGCACATTGGGTTTCCTAAATGATGAAGCAACAGCTGCAGGGACTCAGTCTAACACCAGGGATGTGGAGGATCCTGGGAACATGGGTTGAAATTCAGAAAACCAAGAAACCAAATCAAGAAATTTTTGTTTCATGTGCAGAAATGGTGATACTCTGATGCTGATTACATTCTACAAAACAAAACGCATTTACACAACAAAATGAATGCAGTTGATGAGGCTATTAGCAATGACCTACCAGAGAGAGGAAGCGAGAAGGTGGCACTTACCCACTTGGTCTTTTTTGCTTAAGCTTTCTGACAACCACTCCTTTTTCAAAATTATACTTTCTTACTGCTGTTAGTGACAATAAAGCCTCAGGCTGCTTTCTTCAATGATGCCATTATTCCCCTGTATATTTTGTTTGTGGAAGTGAGGTGGCTGCAATCCATACTGTCATTATCAGCTTTTTATCGTAATGCATACAAAGCAGTGCTGTTATGGAACATAACTGTGGCTACTCTGCATGTAATTTAAGAAATCACATAGAACAGGGAAAGACAAGAAACTGCATAGTGTAGGAAAGCGAGTAAAACCAGAAAGAGGATACAAGAGAGAATCAGAAAAAAGAAGGAAGACACTAGAATGAGGAACACTGGCCAAATATACATTACAACAGAGGACAGTGAGGTGAGATGAGAAGTAGAGAGATTTCAGTGAGGAAAGCATAAGAAGGAAGAGCAGACAGCACAGGCCTAGAAGATATCCAAAGAAAAACTTGGAGACGGAGGACATTGTAGAAGGAAGAAAATGAATGGCTGCATGTTCAGGGGAGTTGAAAACACAGGTGTAAAAAAACCACCACATTAAATAGGAAGGGGCTGAACCAGCAAGCAGCTACATCAGGAGACAGGGGGTAAAAACATGTTCTTCCTCTCTTAAAAGTCTTTGTTTAGCTGTTCAGAGTTGAGCTCTCTACCAAGTTCAAGGAAATTGACTAGTGCTCCCGCCAAATCCAAATAGTAAAGAGATCTTTTTATATGAGCCAATTTCATGTGTTTGGGAATTACCATAAGGCACTTCAGCCCTACCTGGATTCACTACAGCATACACAAAGTGTGTGTGGTTCTCTGAAAACTTATTTCACAACAGCCTTTGTGGCAAAGAGTGAAGCCTAATGCAGCCAAACTGGCAGTAAAAATTGAAAGCAGGAAGGCAGACCAAAGCAAAAGAATACCTGAAGTGGATTTCAAAGAAGGAAAGGAAAGGAGAGTAGAGTGATCTGTGGGGAATAAGATAGCTAGTACCTTCTTATATGTCTGCTCCACACCAGTCCTGCACCTATTTTTTTGCTTGGTGGGGACTGCATCCCCCCTAGAAACTCACATTACTTACAGGAAAAGTGGAGTGTGTAGTCACCTTAAGCTCTCAGTCCCTCTCTGCTCTGTGCTCTTCTACAAATATCATCAGCTCCTGAAGGCAGAAAGACAAAGCCACCATGTTTTTTGTAGTAAGCTCTGTTGGCTGCTTTCTCCTTCAGCAGGCACCAGAAAATACAACAGGGGGAGTGGTACTGAAAGAGAGTGCCCCAGGAAAACCTGCATGAGACATTTCCTTGCAGAAGTGCTACATGTGAAAACCCACAGTGTGTAATCAAATAGTTTCAAAAGCTACAGATTCTTCGTCATTCTTCAGCAAAAACACCCATTGCACAGACTGACCTGCAAGCAGAGTCACTTACCATTTGTTTTCGGTAAGTATTCCACCAGGCAACAGGCTTCCTCTTGTAGCCGACACTTGGGGTCTTTTTTCCCTGCTCCCATTTTCCTCATTGTTGCAAGCCCAAAACGCCTCCATTGCTTCCAGAAGTGACCATTAGAGAATATAACAGCCAAGATTATAATGAACTAATGATGTTAATGCTTTATAAATTAATTAATTGATAGAGTTAATACTTCAAATAAGCTTCTTTTTTATTCTAATTGTTTCAAATTTTTGCCAGCAGTCTGGCAACATTCCTCTTTCCTCTCTGTTCTTTTTCTAGTGTAGCCATCTATTTCCTATATAGAAACTTTTACAATAGCTATATTCCACTATTATTGTTCTGGCAGAATTGAAAAAAGAAATGTTTAACAAAAACTCACGAACCTGCTTTGCTGGTACCTCCCAAAAAAGATGTTGAAGTGTCTGTGCCTCTCATCTTTCCCTCTTTAGAACTTTACTTACATCCCCACCCCAGAGAATGAAGTGTTCTTATTTTTAAACATATATGGCATAATTTCATTATATTGCAGCTACAAATCTGACAATCTTTGGCTCTTCAAGGGATACAAAATGTGGGTTAATTGTATGCCTTCTTGTGCCATGACAGTTGCTGTAACAAAAATCCCTGCTGACAGGACTGGTTTCATAAAAAGTCTCTTGCAAGAACAAGGAAATAAAAAAAAATTTCCTGAGGGTTCTCTACACATCCAAGGCCAGTGGGATTACTGGGCAAATCCCTAAGACGGTGGGCACCCCCAGTGTATTGTGACTCCTGAAAAAGTGCACAGTGCACCTTAATGCCATCAAACTATACAGGGGCAGAACCCACGTGTATTGCTGGAGTGACAGGGGGATCCCAAGAGCTCACTGTATTGGAGGCCGAAGTGAGCCTAACCGGGAATGAGTGGCAAAAGCACCCATTGCGACTGGCCCCGAGGCTCCGTGCATCCTTGGCATAGACTGTCTCAGGAGAGGGTATTTCAAGGACCCAGAAGGGTACAGGTCGGCTTTTGGCATAGCTGCCTTGGAGATGGAGGAAATTAAACAGCTGTCTACCTTGCCTGGCCTCTCAAAGGACCCTTCTGTTGTGGGGTTGCTGAAGATCAAAGAACAACAGGTGTCGATCACCACCACAAGAGTGCACCGGCAGCAATATTGCAGCAACCGAGACTCCCTGATTCCCATCCATGAGCTCATTCACTGACTGGAGAGCCAAGGAGTCATCGGCAAGACCCTCTCACCCTTTAACAGTCCCATATGGCCAGTGCAGAAGTCTAATGGAGAGTGGAGACTAACAGTAGACTATCGTGGCCTGAATGAAGTCACTCCACCGTTGAGTGCTGCTGTGCCAGACATGCTAGAACTTCAATATGTGAACTGGAGTCAAAGGCAGCCAAGCGTTATGCCACAATTGATATCGCTAATGCATTTTTCTCAATCCCTCTGGCAGCAGGGTGCAGGCCACAGTTTGCTTTCACTTGGAGGAGTGTCCAGTGCACCTGGAATTGACTGCTCCAGGGGTAGGAACACAGTCCTACCATTTGCCATGGGCTGATCCATAATGCATTGGAACAAGGTGGAGCTCCCAAACACCTACAATACATTGAAGACATCATTGTGTGTGGCAACACAGTGGAAGAAGTTTTTGAGAAAGGGAAAAAATAGTCCAAACCCTTCTGAAGGCCAGTTTTGCCATAAAACAAAGTAAACTTAAGGGACCTGCACAAGAGGTCCAGTTCTTAGGAATCAAATGGCAAGATGGTCGTTGTCAGATTCCAATGGGTGTGATCAAGAAGATAGCAGCCATGTCTCCACCAACTAGCAAAAAGGAAACACAAGCATTTTGGGGCATTGTGGGTTTTTGGAGAATGCCTATGCCAAATTACAGTCTGATCGTAAGCCCTCTCTATCAAGTGACCCTTAAGAAGAATTATTTCAAATGGGGCCTTGAGCAACAACAGCCCTTTGAACAAATTAAACAGGAGACAGTTCATGCAGCAGCTCTTGGGCCAGTCCGGGCAGGACAAGATGTAAATAATGTGCTCTAAACTGCAGCCGGGGAGAATGGCCCTGCCTGGAGCCTCTGGCAGAAAGCACATGGGGAGACCTGAGGTCAACCCCTAGGGTTTTGGAGTTGTGGATACAGAGGGTCCGAAGCCCGCTATACGCCAACAGAAAAAGAGATATTGGCAGCATATGAAGGGGTTTGAGCTGCTTTGGAAGAGGTTGGTACTGAAGCACAGCTCCTCCTGGCACCCCGACTGCCGGTGCTGGGCTGGATGTTCAAAGGGAAGGTCCCCTCTGCACACCATGCAACTGATGCTACATGGAGTAAACAGGTTGCACTGATCACCCAGCAGGCTCGGGTAGGAAACCCCAGTCGCCCAGGAATCTTGGAAGTGATTATGGACTGGCCAGAAGGCAAAGATTTTGGATTACCACCAGAGGAGGAGGTGACACGTGCTGAAGAAGCCCGATGTTGGGCTCCAAAAAGGACTGTCGTTGTTCAGCCCCAGTCGGCAACCAAACACCAAGCAGCAACTCACTCACTACCCCGACCCCTGTGGGATGGGGGAAAGAATTGGAAGAGCAAAAGCAAAAATAAAAAAACCAACTTCTGGGTCAAGACAAGAACACTCCAATAATTAAAATAAAATAATAATTATAATATTGATTATTATAACCATAATGATAATATAATAAAAAGGAAAAGGGAAAAAGGAAAAAAAAACCAAAACCACAAATGACACAACCACTCACCACCCACTGACTGATGCCTCTGGTCCCTGAGCTGTGACCGCTGCCTCCCTCCCCCCGCCCGCTCCTCCCAGTTAACATACTGGGCATGACCTTACATGATATGGAATATCCCTTTGGCCAGTTTGAATCCGCTCTCTTAGCTGTGCCTCCTCCCCTCCCGGCTTCTTGTGCACCTGGCAGAGCTTGGGAAGCTAGAAATGTCCTTGACTAGCACAAGCACTGCCCAGCAACAACTAAAACATCTGTGTGGTATCTACATTGTTTTCATACTAAGTCCAAAGCACAGCACTGTGCCAGCTACAGCGAAGAAAATTAACTCTGTCCCAGCTAAAACCATGACAACCAGTAGCCATCACATGCATCAACCATGTGCACTGCTCCTTCACTTACCTCACTGCTTGATTCTGATGTTTTCTGCTCTTCCTTTAATATTTTATTTTTACTTATGGTTTAAACTGTATACCCTTTGGGAGACAGCCAGACCTTTTAATTTTGTGCCTAGAGCACATAAAACAAAAAAGACTCTAATCTATCATTGGATAATGAGAGTTTGATGGTTACAGTGGCATAACACCTAAGTGTCCACACACTCCCTATTCAGCCGCACAGATAAGTAGGGCTGCGAGGTCTTCATGACCAAGTAGAAAGTAACATTTCTTCACCTCCTCCAGCTGCCTTTCAGCTAATTCCCAGTGTATTGCATGCAGCAGGACTAAAGATGACAAATAGTTGTCTGTGAGTTTCTTTCACAAGCACTGTCATGCAACCAAGCAACTCCATTTGGGAGCTGTGGATTGCTTTTACTTTATAGAGGTAGAGCCTATGCCTCTGCAAAGGGGGTTGTTTTGGACAAAACAGCTTTGGCACTTCTTCAGCACTTGCTCAGGAACAGCACTAGCTTAGACTCAGCTCATCTGGCTTAGACAGAAGCATGTGACATTCTGGGAAGTCACCTAGATGGCTTAGCTGCTCACATGCCAAACTTACTGAGCTGGCACAGATAAAAATAAAAATTGTAAGGTGTTAAGCAAGTTGGTTCACTCCAGAAATGGGGCAGAGAGCTAACATTTACACACTCTTGCTGGTCAGCAACTGAACTGAGAGCTGGGATCAAACTGAGAAACTAAATTATCCATTTCAGAGACCACGTGTGTCAACTGTAGTTCCTTCACTTGTGGTATTGCCCTTTTCTCTGTCTCAGACTTCTCCCAACTCTGAATTGTGTACATTCCAAAGTCTCCTTGGGAGGCGGAAGAATCACAGTTGTGACTGCAGCAGCCATTGGATGTCATTGGAATGACATCCCAAACAAAACAGCTCTGTCCTTCCTGGATATTCTCTGTGAGGAAGACAACATGGACAGTGATTTCCTGGGGCTTTTTGTCATGGCAATTGTTCTGGCCCTTGCTGACTTGCTGTTTGGCATCCAGGAGATATACTTAATTTACTGGGACTTTCATCCCACACCCAGTTGTGTGAGAAAACACAAGCTGCAGGTGCCCGACTCTTGCATGCAGAGGGGCAGCATCAATGCTGGTATCTCAACCAGAGAGCCCAGACCCACATTCAAGGGCACAGCTGTTGTCCTGAAGATTCTCATGCCCCCAACCCCTCCTAGGTAGGTATTAGCCTGACCATGGGGACCAAGTCCACCACAATTCATGCTCAAGATCTCTGAGGACAGCCTGCAAAGCCTGGATATTCGCATTGGATAGTGTCAGCGGGAGACTTCAAAAGGATCAGCCCAGGCTCCACATGAGTCTCTGTGGCGACTCGTAGCATGGTCTTTGCCAGGCTCCATATGGTCTCTGGCCCAGGGCACCTATGCTACATGGACTGCAAGACCTATCGAGTGATTCTTTTCCCCAGTGTTATTACTCTCATAGGGTGAAAAAAGTAACATATTACACATATATTGCCAGGATAAGGGATGTGAACGTCTTCACAGCCCCTGAGGGTCGCCTGCCTTGCCCACTTGCAGCCCCTTCTGGCCCCTCCACCCCTTCTGAGCAACCCTGGCTGGCTGCTCTGCATTTCCCCTTGCTCTCCAGGCTCGCTCTGACTTTACCACACATACTAGCTATGTTCTGATGATTGCACCTCACAGCCTAGACATTAACTGCTTGCATTTATAAAGGCAGCTGCCAAACAGCTTCGCCCTGTCTTTGGGATATGTTAAAGGGGTTACAACTTGCTTTCCTCTTCATACAAGATGGTGCTGGAGGACAGGGAAGAGGGAAGCCTGATAAGATGTGTGTATTTGCCACAGTTTCCATGAGTAAGAATTGAATGCCTGGGGAGGCAGGGGTTAGAGCTGGCTGACAGTTCAGCAGAACAGAAAGGTATCCCTCTTACCAGTGAATCCTCCTCCTTTCCCTCTCCACCTGAGAGCTGCTAGCCCATTCTCTTCTCCCCGCTTCCTTTCAGGATCCATTTGCTCTCTACTTAGGCTTTTGAACTGAAACACGCTGTGCCCTACCAGCCTCATGGCAGCTTGTCTACACCCCATTACTTACGTTTCATGTCCCAAATCCCATTTCAGGAATAATTTCCACCTCCCACCCGCAAAGCACATAGCTGCTAGGGTGTCTACCAGGCACGTGCTAGAGGCAGGTATTCAGAGAGGGAGGTCACCCTCCCAGGCTAATAATAGAGTTTCAGGACATATTTGCTATCTCACCTGCCTGCCACCCTATCCTGAGGAGTGATGCTAGGAAAGCACATCTTTTTAGATACCATCTGAGAGGGATGAACATCAACAACTGAAGAGAAATTGGGCAGCAGAAGTATGCAAACAAAACTTGACTCTTGAAGAGGGCCAACACCTCCCATAACTTGTAGGGAGACAGTCTCCAGTACTGTGGATTCATGACAGTTCTTGGTGAGAACAGAGGTCCCTCCCTAGTATCAGACCAGCCTTCTCCCTCCTCCTCTTCACTCCTTTTGCATCAGCTCACTGACTGCTGGGGAGCACAGCATGGGGGCTCTAGAAGGAAAAAGAAACATCTGTAGGAGCTGCCTTCTCTGCAAGCCGCCTGCCAAAACGGGGGATAGAAAGGGTCCTGCACTTAGCACCTTTCCCATGAACCTGAAGTACCTACATAGTGCCAAGCAGGGGCTCTGGGCCCAGCAGTCTGACATGCATGGCCAGGGGAACTCACAGAAGCAGGATGTGCTCCTCTGCTCTCCCCCATGTTCTGAGCAAGGGCAGGTGTCTTGCCAGAGAAAGAGGAAGAGCATCACTGCAACTGCCCCTTATCTCAGACACTGTGCTTCTAACAAGCAGTGAAAGCAGCCACATTCACAGTCCTTCCACAGACCTGAGACCAATGTCTTCACCTCACCAGGACCCTCACGTGCCTCCCCCAAAAGTTAAGCCTAGAAAAGTAGTACAGTTGCCCAGGCTGGGAGCACACTCCCTGGCACACAGGGGATGCTGAGGCTGGCCATGGTAGGAAATGAGAAAAAAAGGTTTCTCTGGACTAGGTGCAAGACTTCTTTAGTTTTATACAACACTGATCACTCACCCTATCTTGGTGCCAATTTTGAGAAGATCAGCCTCCATGAACTATCCGCAGATCTGTCCTCCTCTGGAGAAGACTTTGGTGCTCTGGCAGCCCAGGGGAGGCAAGAATTGTCAGGAGCTCCAAGGCTCAAGACAGCCATGCACTGCAGCCTTGCTAAGAGCAGAAATAGCAGACAGACAGGGCTGCACCACCGCACACGTAAAAAAAGGAAAGATGAGAAAATGAGGTGTAAACAATTACAGTGAAAACTCACAGATATATGCTAACTTCAGATGCCCGTTTGAGAGCATAAGGCATCACATTTTGAGGTACTGAGGTGTTTTGCAGCACTTGAATTCTCCAAAGTAGACTGTTTTGACATCAAGGTAGGTTAATTCAAAGCAACATAATTTAAATTACATTTCTAATAGCATTTCCAGTTAATACATGATCACCATCAATTTAAATACCTTTAATTGTTTCCTGCATTGGTTGATTTTCATTCTCCTCCCGGAGAAAGCTTTAGGTGCTTCAGTATTCCAAGGGTATTCTGGGTTTTTCTCCCCAACAACTATAACAGAGACTGTATCCAATTGATTTATTCCTTGAAACTTGCTTGGTAGAATTTACTGTCACAACCAAGAGTAAGTGCTCTTTGTTTAAAATGTAGTTTTCTTCTCATATGTTTCTAGATCTTCTGCTCAGTGTATTTATATTTGAGTTTGATATTTCTAAGAATTGTTTTATCCAGCTTCCAACAAATTTTATAACCCCAAAGTATGGAGAGAAGAAGGAAGAACTGAAAAGAATAGAAAATGCAGGAAAGGTGCTGCAAGAGTCAAACAAAAATGGATCTTATCTCTTCATCTAGTTCCACAAATCCACAGCTTTGGCCTCAATATACTTCCCAGCAAATAGCGATGAGAATAGCATCTGTTGTTTAACAAATAACAGCCAGGGGTTGGAGTGAGAGGACACAGGTGTCCGGCAGCCAAAAGACCAAAACATATGAATTAAGGCTTCACCTATATACAGATCTTGCTATGTCGCATGGCACAGTAGCTAATTAGCTTGAGAACATGCTCAAATTTGTGTTTCTGGTAAATTTGCCCTTTCGTGCAAAGGCTCTCACCATTTTATTAAAAAACTAAAAAGCCAGCTGTGACACCGAAATGACAATCCCTGTTTAGGCAAAGTTATCAGTAACAGTACCAAAAAATGCTGTCCATCTGCCCTGCATTTGGCTTCCTATAAGAACAAAATCAAGACAATTAAATTGCTAAATTAATAAATATCATACTAATATTGTAATAATATAAGCAATATTAAATTTTAAACTAATCATTATTAAACAACATGGTGTTATCAAAAACACCAGGCTGGGTCAGTCAACTGCACACAAAAACTTAAATCCCTTTGTTGACCAGTTAAAGTTAAATATAAGGATTTCTTAAATACTCAGATTAGATGTTTATGAAAGCCATTCAGTACTTCTCACATTGTACTTTAATAAAGTTAAGATCGTTTACATGTGGCTATTCCTCCCACAATGAAATGTTTGAACACTGCTTTACACAGGTCAAGCCAGTGCTTAAAATTTTGCTGACTTAGCTCTATTGGTTTGAGATGTGGAAAATCACAGAATCACAGAATGGCAGGGGTTGGAAGGGACCTCTGGAGATCACCTTGTCCAACCCCCCTGCTTGAGCAGGCACACCCAGAGCAGGGGGCACAGGACTGCGTCCAGGTGGGTTTTGAATGTCTCCAGGGAAAGCAACTCCAACCTCCCTGGGCAGCCTGTGCCACTGCTCTGGCACCCTCACAGGAAAGAAGTTTTTTCTCATATTGAGGTGGAACTGCCTGTGTTCCAACTTGTGCCCATTGCCCCTTGTCCTGTCATTGGGCACTAATGAAAAGAGCCTAGTCCCATCGTCCTGACATCCACCCATTAGATATTTATAGGTATTTATGAAATTCCCCCCTCAGTTTTCTCTTCTCCATGCTAAACAAACCCAAGTCTCTCAGCCTTTCCTCATATGGCAGATACTCCAGTCCCCTGATCATCTTCGTAGCTCTCTGCTGGACTTACTCAAGGAGTTCCACATCTTTCTTAAACTGGGGGGCCCAAAACTGGACACAGTACTCCAAATGTGGTCTCACTAGGGCTGAGTAGAAGGGGACGATAACCTCTCTCAACCTGCTGGCCACACTCCTTTTAATGCAGCCCAGGATACTGTTGGCCTTCTTGGCCACAAGGGCGCATTGTTGGCTCATGGTCAGCTTGCTGTCCACCAGCACTCCAAGGTCCTTCTCAACAGAGCCGCTTTCCAGTAGTTCAGCCCCCAGCCTGTACTGGTGCATGGGGTTGTTCCTCCTCAGGTGCAGGACCTTGCACTTGTTCTTGTTGAATTTCATGAAGTTCCCCTCAGCCCAGCTCTCCAGCCTGTCCAGATCTTGTTGGATGGCAGCACAGCATTCCAGCATATCAGCCACTCCTCCCAGCTTGGTATCATCAGTGAACTTGCTGAGGTTACACTCTATCCCATCATCCAGGTCACTGATTAATATATTAAACAGGACTGGACCCAGCACAGACCCCTGGGGAACACCACTAGTGACAGGCCTCCATCCCGACTCTGCCCCATTGATCACAACCCTCTGAGTTCTGTTGTTGGGCATTTGTCTCCATGCTGTCATTGCTGCACTGATGATGTCCCTTCTGTGGACATGATCATGCTACCAGGGGTTTGTCAGTTTATGCCTTTTGGAGCTCTGACAGAGCACACTGGTCAAGACGTTCCTCAGGCTGGATGAAGCAGAAGCAGCAGCGGGGTTTGTTATAAACTCACACAATAAAGTCAGACTGCAGCATTGACCTCCTTCTGAAAAAAGAACTGCAAATATTATAGCCATTTATGTGTTTTGTTTTGGTTTTTGATTTTGTTTTGTTTAGACTCCTTAGTAAGGAATGTAAAATGTTCTTTAATAAGGAATGTAAAAACTTACCAGACAGAGCTGGACAAAGTTTGGGAAAAAAAATCTCGCACAATGTTCACCGCATTGTTAATTCCTGGGACATGAAAAGAAGAACCAGGACCATTGCACCACCCCTCTTTGCCAGATGACCCCAATTAAACAATTTATTCACCCCTTTCTACTGATTGCTTGTTTTTCATACACTGATTTCTCTTCACTTTCTTGGTTTTTGTTAAAATTGAGGTACGTTTTCTCTTCTTCTTGACCATTTCGCAGTGTTACAAGCAATCTGAAAGAGAAGGTTGCTTTGCGCTTAGGAGCAGTACTAACTACATGGACATCAGTCTGTGAACCACAGGTCTGAATATTAGTTTTTAAAACACTGGGCGTAGTAACAATGATGTGAATGCTCAGTGCTGCTTGGAACAGAAATTAGGAATGAGATAGCCACAGCATGTTTTGCCAGACAATCAGAGATGAGCACAAAATATTCCTTACTGAAGTTTGTCCCACTAAGACTGCAGAGGAGAAGTCTCAAACAGCTCCAGACTTGTAGGTCTATTTAAAAACACAGAGTTTAATAGACCAGATTACTTCTGAGTGAAAACTCTTCCAGTGCTAGCTAGTTTCTTGCTTTATCTACCATATTTCCTTTTGCCTACCACAGTTTTTACCTTCCCATTTGGGAAATGAAATTCCAATATCAAGCTACAAACAGCAGAAATAATGCAATCCAGACCAGCAGCTTTCACCTGTGGCCTCCAGACCCCAATGGGTCCACAGACAACCTCTGAACTATGGTGAAAGATCATTAAGAAATGCAGATTCATAAATGCTATTCAGCAATGTACAAAAATCTTTTTTTCACTTAGAGTCTTGTAAAAAATTGTAAAAGGACTTTTATCTCCATGGGGGTTCTTTTTTTAAGAGATCATGAATGAAAAGAATTTTAAAGCAATATGGATCCCGCATGCTTCTTCCTAAACTTTATCTCTTATTCAGTCTCCTAGGCGTCCTATATTCACAGAGGTGTCCGAGACTTGGGTGTCAACACAGCAGACACCAGCTACCCAATAGCCTGATTATACCCATTTTTACAACATCATCTTCATATTAGTAGAAAAACTGAATACTAGTTTTGCAGTAGTGCACAGCCCACCCTCCACTCCCAACAGAAACTACATCAACACAACACAGGAGAGCATCACAGAGCTAGATATGCATTAGAGAGCAGGAGACCCACATCAGCTTGATGTGCTTGACCCATTAAGCTTAAGCATGTCTTCTGCCAAGCTCTGACTACCTGCAGGATCAGCAAGTGCCAGCTTCAAATCTGTGGGAGTCATGATAAAAGCACCCATTTGACCCCCCTACACAGAAGCCTGAGAAAGAGTACTGAATCTTATGATACTGATCTCCTTCACAAAAAATAATTCTTTTTTAACCAACCACATTACATTAAAGAAAGAAAACTCTAACATGGTGGACAAACAAGGCAACGACAACTAATCCTTGAAGTATAATTGCAATAACAATTGTAAAGTCTTTTCCTTGGGGAAGGAAACTGGTAGAGCAACAGAGCGTTTGTTACATCCACTAGTAGCCCTCACTCTGACCCTGGTTTTTAAATCTTGCTGGGTAACAAGGCCAGCCTCACAGTGTGAGTTGTTTCTGGCACTTGCTCTTCACTAGTGGTGCTTGGGCACTGTTCCTACTTCTGCCAGCTGCAGCTTCCACAGCTCTTCCCCCTGACATGCATGCCTTACTAACAGGCACTCTTAACTCAGCAGTTCTGCTAAGTCTCCCTTAGCTCAGGTGTTGGAAGGCTGCGTGCTACTGCCCCTGTGCTCACAGAAAACTCCCAAGAAGTTCGATTTTCACACAGATCTCAGGAAACACCACAAAAATTTCTCCTGCCCTGTCTGTCCTGTGCAGGCACTAAGCTTTGCTTCACAAGACTGCAAGCAGTCCCCTTACCTGTGCTTTCAGGCATCAATAAAGAGACATGGCTGACCTAGACTACTGCACACCATTATCATTACAAACTTCACTGTGTAAGAGGACTCCTCTTTGCTGAATTTGACATTTTCCTCTCAGATAGACCTGACCAAACAATTGAGATGTCTGCAATCCTTCTGTGCAGGATCTGCCCAGATTATAGAAAAAGGCACTGGAGATGCTCCTCAGTCCTTTCATACTTTACTTCCTAACTTATAGGACTCCCCAGTTCTATGAACTGAGTTTCAGTCTCTTGATTCCTAATGAGAATGACAAGAAAGCATCTTTAGGTTTCCTCATAACTTCCACTTAGTACAGGCTGACTTTTCGTCACTAATAGCAGTAAAAAAACAGAATACAAAGGACATTCTACATCTGACTAGACATTTTCCTACATAATGTTTTCAGTGAAAACACTTGTTAAGGAAAAAAAAATTCCCAATTTATCAATTAACTGTGTCCAGGATATAATTTCCAGTCAGTGAAAGACAGTGACAGACCCTGAAGCCTAGGGGTTAGGCCATTCAACTTGGAAGTGAGAAACCAATGTTCATATTTCTCTTCTGCTCAGTTTAGGTCAGGAACCTGAGCCTGACACTTCCACACCTCAGCTGAGGGCTCTGACAACCAGGCTATTCCATTCTGGCACGATCCCCAAGAGCTTTTGTTTGTTTAAGCTTCTATAAACTCACACACTGGGAGAAAGAGTGACCCCAGAAGCTCCCCAGGAAAGACATAACCATCTGGGATGTATTTGATCCAGCTTCAAATTTCTGCACTGATGAATATTGTGTTATTTATACAAAATAAATCAGCTCAAGCAGAGCAGCCTGCCACAGAACAGCCACTGTAATAGCACAACCTGGCATGCACAGGATGACAAAGGGCAACAGCGTAAGGACTCAAATCCCCAAATTATTGGCAATTCTTACTCCTTTTACCTTCTCTACATTTCCACAAAATATAAGATCAAGGGTTTATACAATTACCAAACAACCTACTTTTGTAATCAAACATTTTTCTGGGCTGTGAAAGCCATGTGCTCATGAGGTTTGGAATTACGTTGCCTTTGGCCACCTCCACAGTGAAAATAACGCACACAGACAGGTTCAGTTATCAGTGCACCTACTTGCTGAGACAGCTAAGAAGGCCTCTCAGGTCACAAAATTTTCATCCTTGTCCAATAAATGGCCGGGGTTGAACTGGTGAGGGATCTCCCGGTATTCAGGATCAAAAATGACTGAGTCTATGTTTGCCATAATCATAGTGCCCTGAAAGGAAGGTGGTGTTGGCTCAGTTCTCTCTCTCGCACATCAAGAAAACAAGGACACGAACAGATTGCAGCTATAATTCAGCACATTGTTGGTCACATGGAGAGGCAGCAGAAATGAAAGCTTGTTTTATTAGGAAAAAAAAATAATCTCAAACTGTTCTGAGGGGATTTTTCTT
The DNA here is from genome assembly GCF_963921805.1 of Phalacrocorax carbo. Lineage (NCBI taxonomy): Eukaryota > Metazoa > Chordata > Aves > Suliformes > Phalacrocoracidae > Phalacrocorax > Phalacrocorax carbo. The sequence continues at coordinate 36,613,720 of NC_087519.1, read as the reverse complement.
CAAAAAATAAGTAAGGAACTTCAGTATTTCAGGTTCAGGAACTTCCCTTCATGCCTCGTTTTTTTTCCCATTCCATTAGCAAATGCAACAGAGTGAGCAGTCTGCAGTTCTTTAGCACCTTATCCTAAATCTAGTAAAATTATTTTCCCACGTCTGACAAGTTTTGACAGGTTTTGACAACTGAAGAACAAAGAACCCTGGAAATGAAATAGTATATTTAAAATTACCTTTCTCAAGGTGGAGATGGGAAAGGTGTGCATGACAAACACCATGGAGCAGGAGTGTGCAGGAAGATGCCTCCACGTGCGCCTTTGGGGAGGTTTGGCATTGAGGTTAAGTTTGGAAAGGCTGGACAAGGTGAAGAAGCTGGCAGAAGATTTTTATTGGACGTTAGGTGGCAGTTTGGAAGCTGTGGGGAAACATCTTCATTATATTTCAAATATGTTGCCAGAGAGGTAATAATAAGAAAAAGAAGTCCTAAATGAAGGAAGTTGAGTAGATGCTTGGCATTGTCTCGACATCCCCAATGTCGAGACATCCCCTGTCTTGACATCCCCAATGAAAACATTCCATAGCCCATTTGTCCACATGACAGACAATACCCTAGGATTAACAGTCTGCTGCACCTTCCCTACTGACACCGCTGTACATTTCTGCAAGTCTTCTCTGAGGTCTTTTGAAAGTATAAGAGTTCAAATGCTCATATTTCAAAATTACTGTCTCTTGCAAAGTAAGACTGCAGGACTCTCACAGAACACTGGTTTAATTGGTATGAAATGGTGCTTTTGGCAAGCGTTTTCACTCACTGCCTATGAGAAAATGGCACAGGTCAGAGATCAGGGGAGGGGAAAAGCGATGTCTGCCAGTGCTGTCACCAACACCCATCTGTCCTGAACTGGAGGGAAAAGGGGTTAATGGTAAACATTACTGCAGGGAACTTACCTCACAGCCAAAGATCACATTGGAATAGAAAGGATCTCCGTACCTTTGGAAGCTGATACCCCAAAACAGTTGTATCCTTCACTGCTTCTCCAGGAATTGTGATTAAAATAATGCTACCAAAGCACATGATCTCATGAATCACAGCATTTATATAAGGCAGCTTCTTCTGATCCTCATAGCAGATTAGATGGAAGGGATTCAGAGCAGCATCTAGCTCTTTCTAGACTTTTTCTACCAAAAAAAAATCCATTATAGACACAAGAACACTGTTTTGCATGAAACAGCTTTTATTTCCTTTCTGAATTATAGTAGTGGTAGAAAAAATACAATATGTAAATAATTTATACTTACCGTATCTTAAAATTTAAATACCCTTATAAAACTATCTAGTTATGATTTTACTACACTCTGGTATTTCCTAGTTTATAGGTTCTGTGTTCAGATCATCTTTCCACAAGCCCAACAGATTTACTGCACTTCATAGTTAAAGGAAATGGAGGGAACTGTAAATAAAACAAGAACTTCTTATTAAGAGATCAGTTGAGTTACTCAAGCTATTATTTTTACTCTAGCTAAATAGAGACTCACAGCACACTAATCAGCATGTTGCAAGGGAGCTGTCATACAAGCTGATACACATACATAATGCTGAGAACTGGAACAGGATAATATTACCAAACCACCACCAACTGTTAATTTCTTTTGGCTGTTACCTAGGCTTCAGTAACATAGCTTATACAGTCTCAGAGGGTTCAGGGCCAAATTTCATGCTTAAATATTAGGCTACTAATCTAAGAGGTTTTCTTTGCTTTTTATTTTGTTAGAATTTGAAAAGTATGTGTGTGTAGGGGGCTCTGTTCTTCCAGCATTCCAGCACCAAAAGCATGAAAGGAAGGATTTCTAGCTCTAAAGTCAGGACTCAAGAACATGTGCTTGGCTTAACAATTCATCACCTCTGAAAGCGCTGTATCAAATCATTAAAATTTTTTGAAACTAGCATCCTTTGCCCTTGTCTAGAATTTGCCAGTCATATGTCTTCCCATTATTGCCTTCCTTCTCTGTTTAACCTTTCCATATGTTACTATATATATATATTTATTATACAGAAATACAACTGGTGTCTTAATTAACAAGTGCAAATAATATATTTTATTACACATTCTGGATACCGGAAAAGTGTCACTTTTCCCTAACCCAAGCTCATATTTCACCTCAAGTGTTTTCAGCCATCCAGTATCTTCCATTACATGCTTACACTATTGAAACAGTCTGACAAAAATCAACAAGACAAAATACAGTATCAGAAGCTGAATAACCCTGAAATTATTTTAAAATCTGTAAATTTTCTACCTCATGGGCCTCTTAAATGCAAAACTCAAAACTGTGATCTTAAAAAAAAAAGCTTGCTCTTCAAAAAAGCTTGATCATAACAAAAAAAGTGTAACAGACAATTGTTCTACTTGAAACATACCCATTTTCATGTCTACAACTCACCTTGGATGTCAAGATAAGCCACTATATGGAGCAGAGCCCATTGCAGAGTGGTGGCGGTGGTGCCTGAGCCACCAGAAAAAGGTCAAAAAACAGACTGCACTATGTTGTCTTCATCAAATGTACCTTACGATAGGATCTGTGTTACATACAGCATAAACTACTCACTTTATCTGATCCAGGTATAAGTCAATGAAACCTTCTGGTTTATCTACCGTGCCTCTTTCCCTGTGGCTTTTGCTTTCCTGCCTTATGAAAGAACAAACAAAATCACAGGAAAATGATGCTTTCTGTGCAGGTCCTGGGAGGTGCTCTGCAGCCCATGTGAAAGGTTCACACATCTGTGGAGCGAGCATTCAACACAGGTGCAGTAAGTTAATGACACGGGCAAGGATACAATAGAGATACAGAGTGGATATTTTTGATGCTAAATTGCTGAATTAATTTCTCTAGGAAAAATACTGTAGCATCAAAGAGAAATGTTGGGTACATGTTGAGTACATAAATTAAAGACAACACAGTTTCCACCCTGGATTCTTTCCTACCCTTACTGCATAGCTCTACTTGTATTTGTCCTGTTAATTCATCAAGAAAAGAATCCACTTTCGCAGACAGATTTAACATGTATTAATATCAATACTTTTAATATTAATAAACATTTTTCTATATTACCTTAGCACACTGAAGGAAATAATTCTCTCATATTCTGATACAAAGAGTATCACCTTCTTACCTTAACAATACTGGTGTTTCCGTTACAGAAAAGTTCAGCATCCCAAACACATCGTCTTTGCTGAGAAATTCTAATAAAGATTATTAGTATAATACTAATATAATAGTTGAATGATGTCAGACCCAAAGCACTGCAGGTCCAGTTCATATTCATACTCAGAGCTTTTACCAATATTAATGTGTGTTAAATAATGCAATAACTATTATAATGTATATAACAATATAATTACATTGCATAATAGTACAATAAATAATGTGCTCAATAATAAATAATTTGCATATTAAACAAGTCATTTTCTCACATAGTAAAAACAGCTGTTCCCAAAAGCCACTATACAATTTTATGCTTCAATCAGCTGGTGGTTTCTCTAGAGAGAAACAATGTCCAAAAACCATAGCAAAGATCACATCAGAGACAACATGAACAATGGGGAAGGAACGGTCAATAGCTCTTCCTGCAGACAGAGATAAGCATCCATCTCCAAAGCACTTTCTCTAATAGATGTCCTCCATGCTGTTTAAACTGTTACACTGAAACTCCCAAAATTCACTGGCAAATGCAACAAAAGACAAATGTCATTCAAAAATGAGGGCAGGAAGGCCTCAAGTCTCTAACTCCCAGCTTTGTTTCTTTGTTTGACTCCTTTTTCTTTTCTTTTCTTTTTTTTTTTTCAAATCTTTATCTTGGTGTTGATACCACAATACACATTGCTGAGGCCTGTCTGTACAAGCAGTTTTAGTTACACTTTAAATCTAAGCTGTGATCCAAACCCATTCTTTTCTGCAGCAAAAATAGTTAGTCTTTACCCTTAGAGTCATGCAGACTATAGACTATGTCAAAAGCCCAAGTGCCGTTCCCAAGCACCTTGTCAATGACATACCATCTTTGTCCCTGAAGAACTCGACCGGAAAATGGGCCTCGGTTTATATCCTGCGCTCCACTCCTTTATTCCTCATTCCCAGTTTTCTGAGAGCTCCAATTCCAAAATTACTCTTGTGTTTCTAGATGAGACCATTTGAGACCAGGATACCTTTGACCATCAAGAATCAATTTTATGTCACATTAATGTTCATAGAATAGTAACTTACATACACACTAAGAATCACCTTCTCATCATGCTGTCATTCATAAAGAAGACAGCCACATCAGGGCAGTGTTCTTTTAGTTGTATTTTATTAGAGACAGAGAAACCACCTGCAATATATTCCCACCCCTGCAAAAAGCCCACTCAAATCTCACCTGCCTTCCAAAACTTGCCCCTGTTCTTCCTGAAGCATCCAAGAACAATGGTCATTATTCAGATCTCCACCCAGCAGCCTACTACAGTTTGCAAAGACAGTGTGGGTTGGTGTTGCCTTCTCTTTGTCCATGCTTTAGCAGAAATTAATCCAAACCCTTATTCACATAGAAAGTCTTATAGCCCAGGTCATGCAATCACTTACAAGATCTCATTTATTATTTTGTATAATCTTCTAACACAATTAATACTTACTTGTAAGCTATGTTTGCCAACATCCCCATATGGACATTTTGTTCTTGCAGATGTTGCCGCATGTCAACTCTGCAGGAGTGGCAAAGACAACTTTCCTCAACAAACCTAAGTTCAGGTTTCTACCACCTGGAAATATGATGATGTCTCTCACAAAGCTACAGACATTTCTGTGAAGCATATTGGGGATGTCTGGGCATTTCCTATGATTGTGCTTCTTACCCTTATGCAAACCTTCTGGAGATCATCACATCTCCCTGTTGGTAGTGTTTCAGGAAGAAAAACTCTTTAATGGCTAGAGTTGATAACTGGCTCTGACCACATGTTGTCTGTGCTACACAGTCTCTGGTTTTTAGGGGATCCAGCTTTTACCAGGCTGTTTACACCAGATGTTGAACTCTCATCCTTGTCCAGGTGCCTCCTGGAAAGACAGTGAAACCAGGGCAAAAACCACCTAGCAAGAACCAGAGCAGAAAGAGCAGGCTTTAGCCAATCTACAAACAGCTTCCTAGGACCAGAAGTTTTGCTGTGGGACAGGAAAACATCCTAGACCCCTGTGCTGTCAGTCTGTGTTCTAGCAGACAGCCCAGCATAAACAATTTAATCCACATGGTGGGGAATGACTTCCCTCCACCTGTCTAGCCCACACTTCCCCTGGGAAAGCCGGCTTGCTCCCTGAGACAGCTGCCTGACAACAGTCTTGAATAACCCTCCCTTATTCCTTCTGCTGTCCTGGGAGCCTGGGCTAGCAGAAAAGGAGCCAACCCAATGGGCAGGTATTTGTGTTGCAGAGTTGCCAACTTGCAGCTATTCTGCAGCTCTTTGTTAAAGCCATCCCTGCTACAAATTGCTAGTGCAGCTTGTCACAGCCCAGCTACTTTAGCTGCATCACCCAGACAGAAAGTGGCAATAAAGACCCTCCAAAATGGACTGAAATGGCCCCAGACATAATCATCTCTAGTCCTGAAAGATGTTTTCTCTGCTTACATTAGCTAGAATTATAAATTAAAGCTTTCCAGATTGTAGTCCACATGGAACAAAGCTGAGGATAAAGGACTGAGGATAAAGTCATCTGCTCTATATCCTCTGGATAAGGGCTGGTGGACACAGGTTCAATCATTTCTATTTTAAACACAGCAACCTCTTTATTCTCCATCCACCATAATTCAGCAGTGTCTGATATAAATGATAGCACCACAAGAAGCCCTGAACAAGGTTATGTTGCATCTACAGTCTGCCGAATACAATTAAAGCTCCAGTGACCTTCTGTGCCTTCAGACTTCCCAAAAGGCTAGGCCTTGTTCAACAGCTTTCCTTACAGCAGCCTTTGATGTAAACAAACAACTGGGAGCATAAAGAATTACTTTAGCCTCAGCTTCGGGGTGGCTACAAGCTCCAAATTACTTCAAATCAGGACACACACTTAGAAAACACTATGAAAAGAAAAGCAAGACCTAACTAGGTACAAATATTGCTGCTCTGATGAGATTCTGAAATACATGTGTGACATTGGGACTTTGGAGACAACTTGGAGTAATGCTGCAGAATTATATCATTCACCCTGAGCAGACAGAACAGGTGAATTGGGAACTAAGGGCTTGTCAGTAAGGAAAACGTAAGAGGAAATAAAGTCAAGGATTATGTCCTTCCACAGGCATGAACATCTTACCCTTTCCATCTGCCATTCTGTTGAAGACATAGGTCTGTAGCTGCCCAGAAACATCCTCTGAGTTGGTGGTGAGACCGTTTCTCATGCCCTGAAATCCATACAGCACCCCCATAGGCTTGTGACCCTGTGGCTGGTACAGATGTTGCCACAGATTTTTGCAATTTCCAGACTGGAGTTCAGAAAAGCAATGGAGCTAAGGTTCTGGCTGCATATGGGATAAAATCTTGTTTCCATCTCATGATAGCAGAAGACATATTGGTGTGCTTTTCATACCTTCTGAATTCAAGACACCTATTTCAGAAGATTTTCTGTACTTGCCTGCAGTGGGAAAGCTGAGAAACAGTTTTCAAGGCAAAAAGCCTCCTTTAAAAAGATAAGTCTTTTCTGAGGCAAAATTATTGTCCTTAGTTCTGTTTAACTTGCACATATATTAGCTTTTGCTTGAATTAGACTCTCTGCAGATTTTACTTAACTTGTTTAAGCACTTACTTTAACTTCCATGATTCACCTTCCCTCGGGATTAAGTCCTCCCTGCTACCACTTTAGCCTATCAACAGCCATCACTAGTTTTTGCCTCAGTATCTCTTCAGTTCACATCTGCAAATACATACCTTTTTTCAGGCTCCAACGATCAGCTCTAAAATTTATCTGCATATGCTTCCAATGATGGGAAATGGGTTTGGTCCAGGAGGAAATCCACAACTTTTCTATTGCAATTTCAGGAACTCTGCACCCAGGAGAAACAAAACCAGGGAAATGAGAATTACACTTATCATTTCACACCTCCAAACTACTCTATCACCAAGAAAACTGCTATGAATCTGTCTGCTGAAATGACTCTATATTGTTCTTAACTCTTCCTTGTCACATTTAAGCTTTCTGAATTTTTCTCCTCTCTTTTTCCTACCATGCTTCCTGATCCCAGAAAACAAGGAATGTTCTCATTCTTCAGTATTTAATACACTAATTATTATGCTGCAATAAGCTAATAGTTACCATCACTTTAAGATCCAGTAGAGGCTAGAAGGTGGGCACCTCATTCAGAAGCATCCCTTTAAGCAATCAGTTTGATGGAACATGTCACTCAAGGTACTGACTACATGCAAGCCAAGAGCTCAGATACAAAGCTGCAGCTGACATCCAGGTCCTGTGTACACAGACAAGGACAGCAGCACTTACCAGGTAGCCTTCTCATGTCAGAGGCAAAAGAAAAAGTCAGTAGCCTTGTATAAGAGCGGTTGCAAATGCAGATTTGGGAACCAAGAGCAAGGAAGTGTTGTAGTCTGAGTTTTCACAGTAAATGATACAGAGGAACTGCAAATGGCACAGTGAAGAATCAAACGCAGCTAGTACTAAAGCATAACATGACAAAGAGCATAACAGACCTCACATGCAAAGAGTTCTACACACCAGAGCTCACACATGGCTGGCCTGCGAGCACAGCACAACTAGAAGAAGCCAGCCAAGTGCCTCTCGGAGCTCCCTACAGGAAGTGGACTGAGAGGGCCTACTTGAGACCCAGCACGGCTGGACCATGGATCAATGTGCCCCAAGCACCACTTTTGCTTTTCCTCCAGACCCCTACCATGACTGGTCTAAGACTAAACTCCAGTGCAATAAGGGAGCTAAGGAACTTACGGGATTTTACGAAGTTTCTTGTCAAGCTGTAATAATTCAGAGATATAAATTAATTCCTACATTTCCTCCAGTTGCCTCTAACTCGCACAGACATTTCACATGGCAAACTCTTTACCTGTCTATAATGGCAAACAAAGGCGGCACATGGTGCATGAAGCTGGTTTCCCCATAGTAGCTTATTCCCACATCCTAGCAAATGCTAATAGGTCAAAGAATCTCCCTCTGGTTTAACCCCAGAACTCCTGGCATTTTATTTCCTGAGCTAGGGCCCCTCTCTGACCTCAGGGTAGATATTTCTAACATACCTCTGTGACACGCAATTACTACAGACCACAGCCTAAGGGGACAGACAGGTCAAGAAAGAGACATTTAGCCTGGACATTGTTAGATCCCAGGAGCTCCCTTTTAACAGAGCTTGCAGCAGCTTGCAGCCTAGCAGCACAATACACTCCACATCACCTGCATATGTTTAGAGCAGCATTTCCAAACAGTGGCTGCTCAGGGACTGGCAAGTATAAGGAGAAGCTTCAGATGTTCTAGGAGAAGGCTGGAAATCCCAAGGGCAGATTGCAGTGTACTGTCTCAGGGGGGTCTGTAAAAATTCCAGGAGAACAAGTGCTTTTACTTATTCTCATTTTAGGAGTGGAGAAATCCTGGTGGTGGGAGCCGAAGGATAGCAATGCCAGAGATAGACGTCTTCAGAACAACACAGGCGTGGTATCAACAACCTGATGGGCAGCAGTTTACATTGTGCCCATAACTCCACCTGCAGCAGGAGTCCCGCCAAGGTAATCATAGTGAAAACCTCTGCAAACACAATGGCCTTTGCTTTTGTTCTGCCCAAGTTCTGCTAAAAGCAGTAGACTGTCTCGTCCCACAAAGTACAGGAGGACAGCGAGCACAGGCCAACGCTTTTTAGGGATCACCATACTCCTAGATAAAAGAGGTCCATTGCTTGTTTAGAAGCACAGACTGACAGCTCTGCTGGCTACTGTTCATGTCAGGTCCAGAGCTGGATGCCTCCTTCAGCAGCCAAGGTTTTCAAACTCTCTGTTGGTACCAAGTTCTTGTTCATCAGGGGACTTTACATGTTAGAGTTTCTGCCTTCTCCCAGTAGCGGGTGTGCTGGTTTTGGCTGCACTGTAGTGCTGGTGGTGGTCAGGGACCTTTCCAGCTTCCCGCGGCTGCCACGTCGGTGGGAGGCTGGGAGGGGCGGGGCCATGGCTGACCCTGACTGGCCAATGGCAGGTTTGTGCCATACCACGTGACACCACGACCAGTATATTGAGGGTGGTGGTTGCAGCTTGGGTTGGTGGGTTGTGTGTGGTTTGTTTTGGTGGTTCATTCCCTTTACTGCCCCCCCCCCCCCCCCCCCCCCCCCCCCCCGGTTTTGTGCCTCTTGGTGTTTTCCTTTCCATTGCATTTTTGTGGGTTTGTTGTTTGTTTTTTTTTTAATTATTAAACTGTTCTTATCTCAACCCATGAGTGTTACCCTTCTGATTGTCTCCCCTGTCCCACCAGTGGGGGAGTGAGTGAGCAACTGCGTGGGGCTAAGTTGCTGGCTAAACCATGGCAGTCTTTTTTGGAGCCCAACGTGGGGCTCAAGGGTTGGAGATAACAACAGCTGCTGGTCACAGCACCATGTTGTCCTTTTTGCAGTTGGTGTTAAAGATCGGTGTTGGTTTGTTTAGTCTGCTGTGTTCTGCTGTGATTAGTAACCTTTTGCCTACAAGATTTGTTATGCAAACACTGGTTTTCACCTTTATCTGGTATTTGGGGTTTTTGCTGAAACTGTTACTGTACTTTGGATACCACCTTGTTGAGGCAATTAGCAATTATACCTCCTCCTCAGAGAGATTTTACAGAGAGGAAATACAGAATAGTACCTTTGCAACTTTGTTCTATGATGTCTCTGCCTCTATTACAACAACCTTTTTATATCTTGAACATGCTTGGGTGGTTAAGGTGCACTTATTGTTAGTTTTTGGGCATGTTGTTTTGGTTTTGACTAAGCAACTTAAGAATATCACCCAGAAATCTGCCCCAAGGCTTGATAGTTACGAGTGGCAGGGCATGTGGGATAGCATGGGCAAATACCTAGGGCAGTGGGCACCCCCAGTGTTTCGGAGTTTCACCCCTGAACAAGTGCAGAATCCTAAAAAGCTAGTAGAATATTTGGAGAAAGTATGTTGTTATGCTGGGAACTCCAGAGAGACACAGATAACTGCAACATGCTGGGGCCTGGCCCATGCATACCGAGCCCTGCTCAACAGTATTCAGTGCTCCCAAGGGGAAGAGAAGGTCTCTGGATTGAAATGCAAAGTGACTGGCACTGTAGTCACTCCAGTCCTGAGACAGGCACTGCAGCCACTCAAACCCCCACAAGTACTGGAGCTGGCTCAGAAAATAAACCCGTACCAGTATCAGTTGCCCCCATACACAAGACGAAATATTGGAAGCGGACATCAACCCGTTTAGAACGGGATGATGAAAAAGCAGGGCCATCACGAGGAGAGGAGGAAGAAGTCATAAATGAAATAGAGACCACCTGATCCCTGTCCTTGAGTGAGTTATGCGAAAAGATTTCACCTGTTGTTCAGGTGAGCACATTGTCACCTGGCTGCTCCAATGCTGGGATAATGGGGCCAGTAGCCTGGCACTAGAGGGAAAAGAAGCCAAACAACTGGGGTCCCTTTCTGGGGAAGGGGGCATTGACAAAGCAGTTGGGGAAAAAACCACAAGCCCTCAGCCTCTGGAGGCGACTCCTGTCTGGAGCGAAGGAAAGGTATCCCTTTAAAGAAGATGTTACATATCGCCCAGGAAAATGGACAACTATGGAGAAAGGCATCCAGTATCTAAGGGAATTAGCTGTGCTTGAGGTGATTTATGGTGACCTGGACGACCAACGGTCATCCAAAGATCCAGATGAAGCCGAGTGCACACGACCCATGTGGCGGAAGTTTGTACGGAGCGCACCATCTTCGCATGCAAACTCATTGGCAGTGATGTCCTGGAAAGATGATGAGACACCAACGGTGGCGGAGGTGATTGATAGGCTCCGGGATTACAAAACAAATATCTCTTCCTCGCTCGTCTCTGCTGTGGAGAAACTATCCCAAGAGGTCCAGCAACTCAAAGAAGGTATGTCCTGCTCCCCACCTTGACAGAGTAGTGTCTCAGCTGTAAGGAATAAGCGCTCTTTGGCTCAAAGGAGAGGATACACACCACGGGCCACCCTATGGTTCTACCTGCGTGACCACGGAGAGGACATGATGAGGTGGGATGGCAAGTCTACCTCAGCCCTAGAGGCATGAGTGAGTGAACTGCAAGGAAGAACAATCGCTCAGGGAGGCTCTTCCAGAAAAGCTGCTGCTCCAATTTCCAGTGAGTGGGTCCCCAGACAAAATCAGCACCACTTCTTTTCTATTTCTGAGCTTAATAGAGAGACTCTTGATTCACATTTACAGGAAGTGAATCGTAAATGCCACGATCAAGACTAGAGGGGCCCTGCCTCCAGGCAGGTGGAGGAAAGGGATAACCGGGCTTACTGGACTGTGTGGATCCGATGGCCTGGCACGTGCGACCCACAGGAGTATAAAGCTTTAGTGGACACCAGCGCACAGGGCACCTTAATGCCATCAAACTATACAGGGGCAGAACCCACGTGTATTGCTGGAGTGACAGGGGGATCCCAAGAGCTCACTGTATTGGAGGCTGAAGTGAGCCTAACTGGGAATGAGTGGCAAAAGCACCCCATTGCGACTGGCCCCGAGGCTCCGTGCATCCTTGGCATAGACAGTCTCAGGAGAGGGTATTTCAAGGACCCAAAAGGGTACAGGTGGGCTTTTGGTGTAGCTGCCTTGGAGACGGAGGAAATTAAACAGCTGTCTACCTTGCCTGGCCTCTCGAAGGACCCTTCTGTTGTGGGGTTGCTGAAGATCAAAGAACAACAGGTGTCGATCACCACCACAAGAGTGCACCGGCAGCAATATTGCAGCAACCGAGACTCCCTGATTCCCATCCATGAGCTCATTCACTGACTGGAGAGCCAAGGAGTCATCGGCAAGACCCTCTCACCCTTTAACAGTCCCATATGGCCAGTGCAGAAGTCTAATGGAGAGTGGAGACTAACAGTAGACTATCGTGGCCTGAATGAAGTCACTCCACCGTTGAGTGCTGCTGTGCCAGACATGCTAGAACTTCAATATGTGAACTGGAGTCAAAGGCAGCCAAGCGTTATGCCACAATTGATATCGCTAATGCATTTTTCTCAATCCCTCTGGCAGCAGGGTGCAGGCCACAGTTTGCTTTCACTTGGAGGAGTGTCCAGTGCACCTGGAATTGACTGCCCCAGGGGTAGGAACACAGTCCTACCATTTGCCATGGACTGATCCATAATGCATTGGAACAAGGTGGAGCTCCCAAACACCTACAATACATTGAAGACATCATTGTGTGTGGCAACACAGTGGAAGAAGTTTTTGAGAAAGGGAAAAAATAGTCCAAACCCTTCTGAAGGCCAGTTTTGCCATAGAACAAAGTAAACTTAAGGGACCCGCACAAGAGATCCAGTTCTTAGGAATCAAATGGCAAGATGGACGTTGTCAGATTCCAATGGGTGTGATCAACAAAATAACAACCATGTCTCCACCAACTAGCAAAAAGGAAACACAAGCATTTTGGGGCTACAATGTGGTTTATCCTTTCCTCCCAGGGAAAGCATCTATGCATACATGACCAGGAACATGAAAGCCTCACTGACAGAGCAGATCACTTCTGCGTTACAAGAGAGGTTTGCTTAGGGAAGCAACAGCTGTAGATGTACCATCTGAAGCTATTCTGTTCTGCTCTGAAGTGTTCACTTCTCAAAGAGGTCTTGTCATATCCAGAATTAATAGGTATCAGAGATCATCTTCCCTTTTGACTTCCTTTTACCCTTCCAGACTACTAGGGAAGTTTATTCACTGGAGCTTATTCAACAAGCTTTTGTCTCCCAACATGCTATGACAATAAGAAGCATGTCTGCAATTGAAGAACAGTTTTCCTTCAGAATAATTCAGGAGATAAATTTGTGAGGTGGAGGAGCCAGGTAGGCTTACAAATTCCTTAAGAACTATCTGCAAGCACAGGGAAGAAGTGTTCCACATTTAGAGCTGTATGGAAACAAATGAAATAGTCATTGGTGTAATATTATGATGGAAGACAGGCAGGTCTCCCTCAGATACTGAAATAATCCATGTGCAAACTGCACACCTGTGCTGCAACTTCTACTTAGGTTACCATATCCAGTTGTTTCAATGTCATGTTTTCTTCCACTCTCAGCGCTCTTTTCACTACATATTGTCTGCATTTTTTTTAATTAACAGGGTCTTTGTAGCAAAACCTAATTTTAATTTAGAGTCTGCAGAGGTCTGACCCATGGCAGAAGCCCGTAGATGCTTTTGTTGAAATAACAGCTGAAGGTGGTCATTCATACACAAAGCTGAGCTGGTCAACTGTCCCTATAAACACCAGATTTTCATGTGCAAAACAGTAACTGCCTCAACAGTCAGGTACCGATTCTCCAAGTTTAAACATTTTGCAGATTTTCCCATGCTCTCTATCTCCCTGCTACTAAAGTCTGCAGGCAATAATCTCTTTCCCCTGTGAAGGAAGGGGCAGCGTCTCTCCTTAATATTTAGAGGAAACAAAGGCACCTGCTTTGAAACACATACTTCATGTTACTCATCCAAATAAATCCACAAAAATCACAAGGCACTTTTATCAGTATTCTGCAGCTTTGAGCCTCTTCAAGGGTGTTTTCTCCAAGTTCAGTTTGGAAATCCTTCTGGTTTTTATAACAGATAAATGTCATCATTCTTTTATTCAATTATACATTCCGACAAACCAAGGAGGCATCAAACTTTGGATTTTTAAAGTTCTACATCATTTTCTAACAGGGAATGAACTAGTCACTAAATGAAAACATTATTGATAGCAGCTTGACTGGAGAATATAACAACACTTAATCCATCCAGGTACAACCACTTGGGTTTTTGATGAGTCTGATATAGTGACCCATGTTTAAGTTTGTGATCTGCTGTAAAACCCAGATCCTTGTCTGCACAGCTTCTGCTTAGAGTTTCTTTCTTCACCATATAATTAGAAATAAGCCACAGTATACAATTACATTAACCCTAGCCTTACTGAAGAGCAGATGAGGTTTTTCAGGTCATTTTTTCAGTTCATAGTGCTTGTTTTTGTGTCAGCTGTAAAGGTATAAGCCCACTCTTCCATCTATCAAAAGTTATTGATTAAAGTGTTCAATATTACAGGATCCCTGATTGCAAAACTTCATTTGACATATTCATCTTACCAGTGAGTTTCAAGCTACAAATTTGCTGAGAAAATTAGGTGCAAGAAAGAACATAAACTAAAGCCCTGCAAAGTAGGTAAAAACAGACATAAATTTAATTATTGGGACTGTAATAGCTAGCAGCTCAAGGATTGATGAGAAAAAGAACTGACAAGAAAAGAGTAAAACCTAAAAAACTGAGAACTGGAAGACAGCAACTCAGCAATACTGAGAATCAGCTAGATCCAAAGCGTGTCAGGGGCTGACGCTCCCCCATTTGATGGGTGTCTGGTAGGCAGACACTTATAAAGTGTCTCAGAGGCAGTGGTAAGCATTAATGCTTAGCACAGTAGCACGTTAACCACAGCTAGCTACTGTATTAGCCAAAAGATAATTCCCTTTATAGTTATAAATTGTGTATATTCTGCCAGCAGAGTGTCTCTGTATGGTAAAAGATATCTGCACAAAGGGGATCCAGTGAGCGATTAAGCAGTGAGCGTTGCTGCAATGCAAATGGTCATAAGAAAATAAGAGAAAGAGAAAAAGAGAGAGAGGGAGAGAAAGAGAGGGGGAAGGGGGGAGAGAGGAAAGGGGGAGGGAGGGGGGGATGGGGAGAGAGGGGAAGAGAGGGAGAGAGAGGGGGGCAAGAGAGGGGGGAAGGGGGGGAAGAGGGGGTGAAGAGGGGGTGAAGAGGGTGAAGGGGGGGAAGGAGGGGGAAGGAGGGGGAAGGGGGGAGAAGAGGGAGGGAAGAGGGGGGGAAGGGGGGGAAGGGGGGGGAAGAGGGGGGGAAGAGGGGGGGAAGAGGGGGGGAAGAGGGGGGGAAGAGGGGGGGAAGAGGGGGGGAAGAGGGGGGGAAGAGGGGGGGAAGAGGGGGGGAAGAGGGGGGAAGAGGGGGGAAGAGGGGGGGAAGAGGGGGGAAGAAGGGGGGAAGAAGGGGGGAAGAGGGGGGAAGGGGGGGAAGGGGGGGGGAAGAGGGGGGGAAGGGGGGGGAAGAGGGGGGGAAGGGGGGAAGAGGGGGGGAAGAGGGGGGGAAGAGGGGGGGAAGAGGGAAAGATAAATTTGTTTCATTTTTATAAGTTTTAAAATAGGATATTTGCAAGATAGTTGTTTCAAACAATATCAAATTTTTAATATTGAACTTTTTCATTTTCTATTCATATCAGAGGGAGGAACAATATTCAAATATTTCACATTTTCCTCCAGGCTTTTCGTTTAGTAGTTTTCTACTCTGTACCTCTTTCAGAATTTCTGCAGCTATTGCTTACCACATGTTACATCCAGTAACAGAACAAAAGAAAGGTGGGGAAAGAAATAACATTGAAACACACAACATTAGGGAAAAAAAAGCCAGCACGCCATACTGGGCTATTCCTTTCAGTTATGTCTAGATGAGCTCCCTCTGTCAAAAGGAATACATACAATTACTAGCTTCTCTGAATGTCCTCTGACAATGTAAACCTGTGTCAGCTGCTGTTTAGCTGCGGGGCACTGCCACACTGTTGAAAATGGATTATATCTTTTCCTATCTTGGGCAATCAGAAACTCTTCAATATTTAAGCCTGAGTTGCTTCCTGAATAAGAACATGAATGGGATGAGCATCATTACCTTCTTTCCGGTCTCAAACGCACAAACAGCTGAACATTTCTCAGCTAGCATTGTAGAACTCAGGGTTACTCTTTCCCTTTCAGGAAGAAACAGAACTCTAATACCTATTTCCACAAGTCTTATCTCAAATTTTCTGTTCCGTCCATGACTTCTGACATTCCAAGTACAACATCTAGGCCACTAGATACTGCTTTGAAAAAATGCCAAAAAGAATTACTTAAACATTAGGAAATGCCAGAAATAAGACTGTCTGCACAACATTAATTTTTTCTTCCTGACACTTCAGTGAGAAGTGGGTAACTGACTTGATGTACTACGGTTTAGCCTATGAAATTCTTGTCTCTTCAATTCCTCTGCAGCTGACTGCAGAGTGCTGCCAAGAACTATACAGCAGCACCTCTCCATGCAACCTGTGCTCATTCTTATCTGACAAATCCTATTGCAAGAGCTCACCAATAGAGATGACAGAAATGTTTAGTCAGCTCAGAAAACCTGCTTTTCTAATTAAGATTTCAGGCCGTAGGAGTGTCAGGCAAATGCAGGGGACAGGGAAAGAACAGAACAGAACAGGAACAGTCATAGCCACCTACATCCTGGCTTTCATTAGTCGATCTTAAAGCTCTTTTGAAAAGTGAACATCAGGGTTAATTGGGCCCACAGAGTTAAAGCAAGTTCCTGAGAGTCGCAGACAAGCTATGAACAGATCTAGGAAAATAATTTGTTTCTTGGGATCGCAAGTCCTTTTCTAGTATTTGGTCTATGCAACCTAAACAGCTCATCAATCTTCAGGTCCCAGCAACACAGATGACAGTAGCGGTCAAAAACGTGTCTTGTTTATTTATAATATAATGCGTGTAAGCAAAGTTCTCTTTTCCTGAACTGAACAGAAACACAGAATGGCAACTTTCCTTGCTCACATTTCTCAGTCTCGTGTTAACTCTAGTTCTGTGTTCTAAGTGACACCCTTCCCTCAGTGCTTGCCTGGGCATACTGTGCCTGTGTAATTCTCTTCCCAAAGAGAAATTCTGATGCCACTGACCAATTAACAGCTCCCATTATGAAGCTCTTGAAAGACCAGGGCGTGCAGGGGAGGAACGAACAGACAAGTTGAGAAATCCAAATTAGTGTCTCAACTGAAAAAAAAAAAATCCTGCTTAGCAATTGCCTGCTCTGTTTAGCTTGGTATCAGGCCAGGCAGCAAGCACACAGTACCATGCCAAGCAATACATGCACAGCATGGAACCAGTCAGTGTTTTCTAATACACACTGAGCCTGCCCCTGCAACAGAGTAAACCTGAGCCCGGGTATTTATGGCATAGCTGATGACACACACCCTGGGCAGAGGCATACTGGGAAGCCTTTCCACCCCGGCACACCACATTCATCATTTGTTTGCTTCACGCCTGTCTGAAGATGCTGTTCTTTAATTGTCCTCTGCAGTTGTTGCATTTGCTTCCTGCTCCTATGGCCTGAAACCTTCATTACAAAAGCAGATTTCCTCATCTGTTCAAAACAACCAGCCTTAACATCTGTTATCTTGACTGGTGAGCTCTTGCAATAGTATTTGTGTCAGAGGAGAATGAGCAAGATTTATGTGAAGACCTACTACTCACATATAGTGAAAATATTAAAATAAGGAATACTGAATTATTTTAAAACAGTTCCCTTGCTTTTCCCTTCCCTGTAAACTTCAGCCTAAGCTTTTCTGAAATAACTTTGCCTTACCATGCTTCAGCATGCCCACAACTCTCACCTAGAGTAGGAAAACACACTGCCCATGGTGTCCAAAAGGCCAGGCTCAGACTAAGCCTCTTGTTGGACCCAGCCTTACTCAGCAGGACCCGATTTGCCCTGCAGAAAGGTCTGGGAGAGCAGACAACAGGCAGAAGGACAGCATCACTGCAAAAGTAGCAAGACTCACACAGGATACGCTGCAGCACTGCAATGCAAAGTATGCAGCAAAGAGAGGGGACCCTGCTAGTAACGGATTAGCCCCATATGTTTGCGAAGGCTTCATGTCAAATAAACTAATCATGGTAATGAGAACACAGATTTAAGACTGAATAATTTAATCCAAATGGAGTACAATGCCAGACCTATACAGAAAAGATGTAGTATTAGATCTGTCACTGAGCTCCCCCCTTGGCTGAAGTGAGACAGCAACACTTATGACAACACTGATCAGAGGGGCCGCAAGGGCAAGAAATGTCACAGAAAACAGAGCCTTCAACACCTCTGTGCAGGCTGGGCAGACACCATGCCATGCCGCAACGCACAGAGTCAGTCTTTAGAAACTGCCAGTGACTGCTTCGAGAAGCAACCACTGAGGGACCTCAAAGCAAAGCTGCTGCTTGTTCAGTATGGTGGGCACCAAGCAATCCCCATACAGAAGTGTCCTAGTGCATTTAGTTCTATAATAATGCGTTCAGTTTCTGCTTGCTCTAGACACAGCCATCTATGGGTTCCACAAAACATTAAGCTAGAAAACAACAGGGTTACAGAACATGAAGTAATAATCAATGACATGCTCGCCAAGTCTGACCACTCAGATTTAAAAAAAGGTTTAATAAATTTTTTTAAAAAGTGGACTGGAGGGACAAGGAGAGTATTTTGTGATTTTAAATTTGTCAGTATAGAAGCTCACTAGAATTTTAATATTTCACACTAGTTTCTTTTTTTCTTTTTCTTTTCTAAGTTTCATCATAATCACCATTATTAATAGGTAATTTCAAGGCTAAATTCGTCTTAATTCTGGTAATTTTGAAGTGTATAAATCACACCCTCATTGACAGGATGCATGCATCAACAGCTTTCAGTCATCTTTCACTGTTAAAAAACTTGCAAACTTGGCAAATGATTCTGTGCACAAACAACAAGAAATAGATAGTGCTTGCTTCCTTTTAACCAGATGGGACTGGCTGGACAAAAAAAGAGGGGAAAAAACATACAAAGAAACCAAGTTCTGATGCACACAAGCAGCAAGTCAAGTTAGATAATTTCATCAGGTAACTCATTTTAAAGTCTCAAATAGCACTGAAACCTGAAAAATGGGTGGATAAATGACTGCTCAATAGCATACCTCAGTAAGTGCAATTTTTTGGTAAATATAAGAGTTATCCTGGAACTGTCAGAATTGGCTGATAAAACCATAAAGGTATTTAATTTCAAATTGCTTCTCTCAGATTTTTTTTCTATTTAACTCTTCAAGTGTAAGATTCATAGAACCATGCTACCAAAATTATGTTCCTTGACCTTTGCTGTATCCACTTCTCTGCCCAAAAAACTAAACAAACAGATTAAAAAGGCACACAGGCACGCTCCTTGCCCTCTGATGTCTTCTCCCCTTCCACACTTTCTGGAAAGCATCTGCACACACAGCCCACTAAAGCAGGAGAGCTGCATGGTACTGCACAGAGAAGTCAAGCAGCGGTTGCTCAGAAAAGTAAAGCAAGCAAATGCTGCAGTGTCGCTGCTTGTCTGCAGCCCCCCTGAAACTGCCCTATAGATCATGTTTGAATCTGAACTTATTAAAATCCACTAAAGCAAAAAAAAGCCAAATGCTCATCTTGAACGTTTTTCAAGACTGAACAATGCAAGATTGTATTTAACAGATTTTCTTTTATTAACCCACCAAAAAAAAAATCAAACTCATTAGAATATTGACTGAAATGAGTGTCCATACCTGTAACTCTCAGAGAGTTTTTTGAAGTTTAAAGGAATTCAGAGGAGTTTTTAAGAAGCCCATGGACAGCATTAAACCTTTATATTGCATGATCATCGAGTCCAATCAATAACCTTGATTTTGCTTAAAAGTTTTGAGCTGGAAACTGCAGACTGGAAAATTCAGCAAGCCTGCTCAGAGAAATTATTATAAAATTTTAAAACAGACAACTTGTACAATTGCATGGATTCCCTTAATACCCTATACTTACTTGAAGATATAACAGTAGCTGAATTCTTGATCAAAGTATTGAAAAATACAATATAATATATCAGCCAATAAATAAAAAAAAAATCACTATACAAAGTAAGGCTTCATACAGACACCCCACGGGGCACCGAATAATCAAGAGATGGAGAAAGCTGTTTTACAATCACAGTATAAAGGATGTAAACGACTGTAACTAAGGCTTATGTTCAGCTAAAAGATGGTATTTAGGACCAAAGCCTGAAGCACCACACACACTAAAATGACTTAACCTTGGAAGTCCACATATGTTGGAGTCCTGCACCTTCTTTCCTTTGCCTCCTAAATCCCAAAGGAGATGGTTCCTGGTGATTCACTTAGCAGACAGAGGCACCCAAAGTCATCTCCAGGTTCACTACTGCAACTTGCTTTGGCACTTCTAAATCAGCAAGATCTCCAATTTCTACATTGCCTAGTGGCTGAAAAAGCAAGGAATAGAAGCAGCTTTAAGAGAAAACAGATTTTACCATCCCAACAGGAGTAGATAAAATGGGAGATGAGGTCTGAAATCCTGTCCCAAATGAATAATAATAATTTTTAAAAATTATCTGAAAGGAAACTGAAGAGATTACCTAAATCCATCATCCTGTCCCAAAACACCAGAATTATGCCATTTCTGTTTGCTTTCCAGTGGTGGTGATTTCCAAAACTTTCCGTGCAACCTACTGTAGTCCATAGATTACATCAAAGTCAGTGAGTAACACATCAGAAAAGTAAGCCTCTTTTTAAGTTAAAATTTGCTACACATCAGTACAAACCTCTCCTGTGAAGCTTATAGGACCACAAATCAATAAAGACTAAAAGTTTTGCCTCTTCCTTCAGTTTATTTGTTCTTTTTCACAGACAAAATAGAACCGCTGCATTTTTTTCACCTCCAAGATTTGCGCCAGGAATTTTTAATGCTTAGCATAAAAAAGTAAAATAAAAGAAATAAAATTTAGAAAACACCATACAATTCACCGGACAGAACAATAATCTCTCAATTGTATTCTGCATAACGTCATAACTTAACCCAGAATATGATAAAAGGGGAAAGTAGATATTCTCCTAATACTTAAATCACACCTCTTTAAGGCATTAATTTAGCTTTCTGCTGCATAAATTCAATTCTTTTTAATCTCAGAGACCATATCCTAGCAGGCAGGTATTGTGTAGATGTTTCTTCTTCTAGAAAAGAGACCACACAATAATTGTAGTATTTCAGAAAGATGAGAAGTAATGCATTCTGCTGTTTAACTGCAGGAAACTGCACAAGGTGTTACCATTATGCAAAACGCTTGATATCTTTGGACAGCTGCTCAATAATTAGCATTTTGACACAGTATCAATACTAAGGAGGAACAAAATTCTAAGTGAAAAAAGAGACAGGTAACAATTACAGATCGTAAAAGAGAGTAGGTGTGGCTTGGCTAACTGCAAGGAATCACGTATTTCAGTTTTCTAAGGACTTCAGCTTGGGAAAGCATTAGACTGTCAGAGAGAGAGGGGGGCATAGCTAAAGCAGACATACATTCTTTAAAAAGAGTTTGACTTCAGTAGAAGCTCATCTACACAACTCTAAATTTTCATCTTAAAAAAACCCAAAACAGACCCTGAGAAGTTAAAATTTAGATAAGATGTTGGGGATTGCTGAGGTTTTTGTAGCTCTAGCATTATGTCTCCTGATTTTGCAGTTCCTGAAGATGCAATGGATGCGTACCCAGCTTCCTCCAGGACCAGTTCCCCTCCCCATCATTGGAAATTTGTGGCTGTTGGACTTCAAACTTCGTCGAGAAACTCTCATTAAGGTATTTATTTATCTCTACGGTTGAAAATCAGTCTTAATCTGTTTTTAAGTTAAATTGTACATTGCATAAGAATAGTCTAAACTTGAAATTACTTTTTTTAAACCTCAAGCCTGATTATCAGCCAATTTCAAAGAATCCAAGGACCCTGCATTAATAAAAATATTTCTGAGTTAGCACCATAATTGCTTTACTCCTTGTTATTTTCTTTCTCTTTTGAATATGGTAACATGCATAATATTATCACAAGCACTGTAAATATCATCATATTCCATGGACAGCTTTATTCTTTATTTCTGCGTTGATACCTAGCCCTGTAAACCACCTCTAGTAGAACTTCCTTCGCCTGACACCAAAGACTGGAGTGTCTCCAGGCCACAACTGGTCCGATCTCCATTAGAAGACCAAACATATACTCTAAACTGACTCTTCTTTCCTTATTTGCCCAGCAAAGAGATTTATTGTCTGCAGTAAACTAAAACAAAGCAAGAAAATTTAATTGCTGTTACATTCACAGTGTGATTCCTTTATAAACCAATTAAAACTATTTTAAAAAGTAAGGAACTTGATTCAAAAAGTTTGAGGAAATACAATAGAAAAAAATAAGAAAAATCACATAGAAGCTATAGGAAAGAATGCAAAAACATTGCTTTGCTTTCTTCAGAAGTTAGAGGCAAGAAAATGCAATCATTTTGGTTCATTAATAAAATAAACAGGTCTAGGATTTTGCCTGTATTCAAGTGTTCTTTGATTCTGATCTGACAGAGAAGACCTCTGTTTCTCTTTCTGTGGATCTTTCAGAGGTGGGCTTCTGAGAGAATCATAGAATCAGTTAGGCTGGAAAAGACCCTTAAGATCATCGAGTCCAACCATAATTTCTCAAGTCTGTATTTGAACCAGTGTAAATTGTTAGTATTTACAAAGCCCAGGGACAAGAATTCCAACAACTTCCCTGAATGTTATATGAGGAAGTAAATTTTTATTCGTTTTGGATCTGCCATTTGCTATTTTGATGTTATATAGTTCCCATATGGAGGAAAAAAGTGAACCATTCCTTATTCACATTCTGTATGTCACTCACCACTGTGCAGACTCCAGCCAGGTCACCAGTCACTGAGTTTTTTTACAGTAAAAAAATATTAAACCTTGTGAAGTCATTCTTCACAAGGAAACTATGCCATACTTTGGGTGACCCATCTCACCGGCTCTTACCTTTTGCAGTTCTACTATATCATTCTTTAAACAGAATAAGAATGCAACATATCATTCAAGGTATGGACATCCCACCCCTTTATAGAATAGCAGTGATGATATTTTCTGGTTTGTTCATTACATAAACTTTCCACTGGCTCCTCTTGTTTGTTTTAAGAAGGGGGTTGTTTGCATTACTGTAATATCATTGTATGGATAGCCTTTCTTAGGATTGTCCACTGACACACTAACACAACTTTCCTGAATAATAATAGACAATTCAGAGCCCTTCATATTTCCTCATCAATTATCAATTTCACCTGCTGATTTGTCTCCCACCCACTCAGCATCATGAGATTCTTAAGAAAATTTTCACTGTCTCTGTCTTCACTACCCTGTTATCCTGGTTTCAGCTGAGATAGAGTTAATTTTCCTCCTAGTTGCTGGTACAGTATTGTGTTTTTGATCAAGGACTTCTCAGCTTCCCATGCTCAGCCAGTGAGGAGGTGCACAAGGAGCTGGGAGGGGACACAGCCAGGACAGCTGACCCCAACTGGCCAAAGGGATATTCCACACCGTATCATGTCATGCTTACTATATGAACTGGGGAGGGTTGGTTGGGGGGTAGCAATTGCTGCTCGGGGATGGATGGGGCATTGGTTGGCAGGTGGTGAATGGCTGCATCTCTTGTTTTTCCTGGGTTTTGTTTTTCTCTCTCTTTCTACTGTTTTCCTTTTCATTACTGTTATTACTACTTTTTTTTTTTCATTTCAATCTTCAAACTGTTCTTATCTCAACCCATGAGTTTTCTTTCTTTTGCCCTTCCAATTCTGTCCCCCATTCCACCGGGGAGGAGGAAGGTGAGTGAGCAGCTGTGTGGTGCTTAGTTGCTGACTGCAGTTAAACCACAACACCTGGATAACATTTGACATACAGAAAACAATCACCTCAGTACACATCTGTTTTCCCAGCTCATTTAAGAAGACACCAAAATTGAATTTGCCCCATGAATGGAACAACAAAGCTCAGGAGGCAGCTGCACACTCAAAAAAACACAGACAAATTCAGCCTTTTTATGTAACAACATACATTTACCTTTCACATCCTGGTAGCTGCTTCCCTCTGCATACAACATAGGCTAGCAACAGATACACTCATCTGTTTCCCAACAGATAGAACCTAGCCTTAAGGACTCTGCCTGAGAGATGTCCATAGTGTCTATTCCATGAAGCAGGATTGTCTTCTGCTTCCAAAGCACGTTACAACAGAAGGCTAAATTGTTCTGAAACCTGTAATTCAATTAGATGTCAGCAAATGGGTTTAGTTACAACTACAGAAAACTCTTAAAATTAGTATTTAACTGTATGCATTCCCTGATTTGTATCTATTAATTTAGTGTTATTAACTCTTCAGTTAACCAACATCTACGGAAAAATCTACACACTGTGGATGGGACAGACACCTATGGTTGTACTAAATGGATACAAAGCAGTAAGGGATGGCATCGTCACCCATTCAGAGGAAACTTCTGGAAGACCTCTCACCCCATTCTACAGGGATATGATGGGCGAGAAAGGTACAAGATGATACAAAATACTGAAATATGAACAAGACATAAAGAAGACACTTTCCTACATATACACACATACATGAGTTACTGCTATACAAGTACATAACTGGGCTTACACAGCAAAAAGGTACCATGAAGAGTCAGCATATTAGGAAAAGGAATAAACAAAAATTTCTCCTCTGAAAAAGGATACTACTACTTTTCTTCTTCCCAATAGATTCAAAGGAATATTTGCCTAGAGGACTCACCCTTCAGTTGTATCACTTCTAAAACAGAAGACTGTCCATGTAGAAGACATTTGTAGACAAAGCTGCTGTGTCCTTACCAAAAACCCACTACCTCTCAGTTCCCAGGGTCACATTTATAAGCAGCTATATAGCCAGGAGTCACAAAAACCTAAGTTAGAGACCAAAAGTCAGTATTGAATTAATTGTATCTTCTTTGTTAGTAAAATATAACCTAATCTAAATTTAATTTGCCCCCTGCAGTGACAGGATTTCCCGTCCCAGAAATGAAATAAATGTTATTGTGTTCTTCAGGTATCTTTCTGACAAGCGGGCACACCTGGAAGCAACAGAGACGCTTTGGCATGACAATTATAAGAAGCCTGGCACTCAGTAAGAACAATTTGGAGCATGAAATTCAAACAGAGGCCTGTAGTCTTGTAGACATCTTTGCAAACGCAAAAGGTAAATTCACTAGAAGAAGAACACTTAGAGCTTTTCCTGAAATATAGGAGATTAGGGCAGTAAAAGTTTCACAATATATTTTTACAAGTACTATAGATATTTCTCATCTTAGTGGGACTTTTACTGGCTTAATTGCATTCTTTGCAAAAAATGTTTTGTCTGCACAGCAGACAATACAAAATTGTTTTTTTTGAAATAAGCATCATAAAAATGTTTATTATCAGCACAGTATTGGAGACAGCTGGTAACAATTCTTATGTTCAAGGAGTATAGGAAAACCCTATGTTCTTCTCCATAAAATACACAATTTGTGACCTGCTGCGAGTCGTTCTAGGACAACAGGCCTTTAGGATTTGGCAGAGAACCCAACACAAGGAATGTTTCGTCCACTTGTCCAAAAAATTTCTTTTTAAGGTTTGGATTAAATAGAAACCAACAGAATTTTAGCAAGATGCCAAAATAAAGCAATTAAATATAAATATTCTGAACAGACAAATCCCTCACCCACATCACGTTCCATACTGATGTGAAAACACAGAGAAGTTGCCTAAGGTCTCCCTCCAGCTCTCCTTGCAGTAGACAGAGCAAAATGGCACATCTCTCTTCTGAGAGCAACATACTTGCAAATACTTAAAATGTAAGAGATGAACAAACTGTCGACTCTGAGTCCCTGTACAGCTGCCCAAATCTTTACCTTCCATGAAATCCTTCCTCAATTTTAAACACAATAATTGTATTTACTCTTTCCAAGAAGGACTACAAGCACTGGACTTAAGTCAGAGACGCATAATCTACCATTTTCCATAGTAGTATAATTCTCGATTTTCTCTTTTCTCTGTTTAACCCTTTTTATTTAATGGGAGCTCTTTTCCATCCCTTTATGCAAGCTTTGCTTTTCAGTCTGTGGGGAAAAAATAAACAATTCAACTGTAAAGCTGTACTTGAAAACCAAAAGGAGACAAGTCGTTTCTTAGTCATGTTGAAATAAAAACTTCTTTTTTTTTCTGTTTTGGGGGAAGGTTTGTTTGTTTTTTAATTGCCAAACTTAAATATCTGCCTCCAGATTTGAAGGCATATGTTCTAATGAATTGCTTGTATTTTCACAGAACCCAGATCACAAGTCAAAGAGGGGAAAAGAGACCTCTCAAAACGGATAATTGCTATCTTTTACAAGAGTAAAAAGCAGATTGAAAATAAAGGTTCCCTGCACTGAAAATCCATATAGCTAATTTGTATTAAACTAGAGTTTACTTGTGTGAAAATTTATCAAAGTAGTCTGATCAACTATTATTTTTACCATTTAAAAAAAAAAAGTCTTCCTCTTCCTCATTTTTCTCACTATAGTCTATTCAGAAATATTCATGGTATCTCCTCTATATTCACAGGCAAACCTTTCGACCCCCACACTTCAATTGTCCATGCTATTGCAAATATAATTTCTTCTGTGGTTTTTGGTCATTGCTTCTCCAGTGAGGATGAATCTTTCAGCAAGCTTATCAAAGCTATTTATTTTGTGATCTACTTTCAAGCTACTGTCTGGGGCAGGGTAAGAATCTAATTTTCTTGTCTTTTTCCTTGAAGTCCATTTGCATTTCACAAGTCAAAACAAATAAAAAGTCACTATTATTCCCAAACATTTCCATACTATTATTCTGAGCCACTGTGCAGTAATAAATTCATACATGCCTTGTGTGTGTCATTACTGCGTTATATTCCTTCTTTATGTCAGTAAATCATGTCCTAAAATTTAAATTCTAGATTACTGGTTTTCAGATTTCCAAAATATATGTTTCAAATGAGTAATCATTTGCAGAGTACTGTGTATGTAAGATTCTTAAATCTTAAAATCAGAGCAACTTTTAAAATCTAATTTTCATTTTCTCTTGAGAATACAGAAGTGCAGTTAATAGGAACTAAGCCTTCAAAGTCCTATTCTTTTGAGAAGATATCTTGCTTCTCATGTAATTCATATTACCACCAAGATCTGAGTTATTCTGAACTTCCCATAAGATACAAGTGACAATTTGTTGTGCAGATTTTGGCACACTGGCATTCTCTAACACTATCAGGTTCCCCAACACTTTCCTACAGAGATGTCTTAAAAAAAAAATCAGAGTAAAAATCAAGGTTGAGAAAATCTGCTTGTGAGCCAGATTCAGCCTTCAATGACTCTGATTCACCCATTTTTCAGGAGCCCCTGTTGCATTATTAGGTATGCATCCAAAAAGTAAAATAGAATCATTCTCCTGCTCTCCTGTAACCTGATGTCCAGTATTACACAATGTTGACATTTTGGTCAGCTGATGGGGATGGAGAAGTCTGCACTGGCCTATACATCCTTAATCACAGGCCATAAATAAAACAAAGGCTCCACCAGTAGTCCTAGAGAATGAAGTCCATTCACAAAACATATAATACAAAGAAATGAATTTTTTTTCCCCTCAACAGATACACACGCCAGCTTCTCCTGGAGGAAAGCCTTCTAACACTGAGCAGTCAAGTCAGCTCCTACATCTTTTCAGTCTTCTATTTAAGGACAGAAAGTGTGGTTATTGAATATTGACAACTTGGTCATAACAATTTAGACTGCTGCATATTACTAATAGCTTATTAACAAATATCACACAAGTCTTCCTCAATACCAGTTCACTTAGAGGGCATTGTAAAGGTTTCATAGTCCCTTTTAGAAACATGGAACAATTTATATTGGAAAGGCCCTCTGCATGTCAGCTAATCCAACTCTGTGCTCAAAGCAGGCCTAAGTAGATCAGAATGTTTACAAATTTGTCTGGTCAAGTCTTGAAGTCTGCAAGTAGGGAGGTTTCACACAGACCCTCTGGGAAACCTGTTTGCAGTGTTTAATCTCTCACTGACTTGAGTTTATTGCCTCTCATCCTAATTAGGAGCCCATGTGTTGCAGTGACTTCACAGAGTTATCAGGAAATCAGAACTGCGTTCTCATTTTTTAAAAAAGCGCATGTTTCTTCCTTTTTGTTTAAAATCATAGATGTATGATGCTTTCCCATGGCTTATGCGCTGTCTCCCAGGACCTCATCAGAAGGTGTTTGCATACAATGACTTCATGCACAATTTAGTTATGAAGGAGGTCCAGGCTCATGAGAGACAGAATGCAGGTGATCCACAGGATCTCATTGACTTCTACCTAGCTCAAATAACAAAAGTAAGTATCTGTTTATCACACTATCCCCTCCTTGTTCTCAATGCCTGCTACAAATATTTGCTGTTCAAGTAACTGCTCTGCAATTTTTGTATACATACTGGAATTGTTTAGCACTGAAGATTTTTGTTTTGGTAGGCTGCTCGCTGTTCCAGTCAATGACAATTTCTGCATGACCAATGAAATATTTGAAATTATCCACTTCATAGTCTTCTTGCGAATGTGTCCTACAGACCAAAGATGACCCTGCTTCTACATTTAATAAAGACAATATGGTTCAGACTGCCGTTGATCTTTTGCTGGGAGGGACAGAAACAACAAGTACCACCCTTCTCTGGGCACTGCTCTATATGGTACAGTACCCAGAAATACAAGGTGAGCAAAAGCATTATCAAAGATAACTGCATTCAACACTACATCATAATGAACATCATTAAAGCTAAGTATTAGCTCAATCACTTGCAATACATCAAAATAACCCTTAGCAATGAATAGTGGTACATCAACAACTGAGACCTAGAAAATGAAGGTTTAATAAATTGTACAAACATGTGCTTTCCCCACCAGTTAACTAAGAAGCAACACTAGCAGCAATTAGTAGTAGCCAGTTTTCTCTCACTAGAAGGGGACGGCAGAGACAGAATAACAAGCTAAAGACATTTCATATGCAACCTCGTCTCTTCCTAAACTTCAAAGTAGAAAAGCTTTAAAAAGATACCTGGCCTAATGTGTATTTATAAACATAACAGAAGTTACATCTGTAATTTCAAATTTTAATCCTTTTTTTGAAACCTAGAACTGTATTATCCTCATCACCAAGTGGAACATCTCTTAAATAAGAGATCATCTTGCACTTTGGGGATATGCACTTTCTCGATCAATTGAAACCAACACAGCAGGCAAACCACATTCCAATGCATTTCATAGCAACATGATTTCTTTTTTTTCTCCAGTCCTGGACTACACTCATACAGAAATCTGCAGGGAAAAGGGGAAAAAAATTAAAATATTTTCATGTCTCTGCAGAAAAGGTTCAAAGAGAGATAGAGGCTGTTCTGGAACCCTCCCATCTCATCAGCTATGAGGACCGTAAAAAATTGCCATATACAAATGCTGTGATTCATGAGGCTTTGCGGTACAGCAACGTTACATCTGTTGGGGTCCCTCGACAATGTGTGAGGAATACAACTTTGCTGGGTTTTCGCATTAAAAAGGTAAAGAGTATACCTCCATTTTTCTTAAAGCCCTGAGCTATTAATATTTAGTATTTATATAACATCAGTTTCTACAATTCCTAACTTTGCATAGAGAGCACATGGCAATATGTCACAGACATGAAACAAAGCTGAGGGCTAAGTCTATATTAGCAGATGCAAAAGGAAGCTTGCGAAAAGACAAACAGCATAGGTAGCAAATGTAAGGAGAACTGAAGTCCTTCTTCCTACTAGCCAAAAAGGGATGATGCCTGGGCATCAAAGCAGAATGTGTATTTCAAGGAATGATGAAGAAATGAGATTTAATGATTGTCAAGCCAGCTAACAACACAAGGGAGAAGGCTGGAGCAACCTATAGTCATCCCTGACAAAACAAACAAATGAATACACACGCACACAAAACCCACACGCTTAAGATGATGGCAGCTGAGTACAGCAACAGATCTGACAGTCATGTTGGCAGGATACAAATGTCCCAAATATACTAAGCATAAAATTGATGTGATGGAATTGAAAGACCCAGTGAAGAGTACAAAACACAAAAATGAAGGTGTTATTATTAGTCTGGCAAGTATGTAAAACAATCGAAGCTCCACTACAGTTTAGTGCATGAAGACACTTCAGTAGTCCTGACATAAGACAACTTACACAAAGGCAAACATGTAATAAGTTACGGCAAAAAGAAGATAAAATGTGCATCATGTCATTGTCATGCTTGGATGTGCACAAGAGAAGATCAAGTTGAATTGAAACACTGGGCTGCAAACACAGGATGGCCTATTATCTATTAGAGACAACCATCATACCTGGAAAAATATAATCTGTTTCTTCTTGCAGGGCACACTTGTACTGCCAAATCTGCACTCCGTCGTGTATGACTCTGAGTACTGGGCAACGCCTTGGGAGTTCAACCCAAATCATTTTCTTGATTTGGATGGCAACTTTGTGAACAAAGAGGCATTCTTGCCTTTCTCAGCAGGTAATGCCCTGACATTTGAATATTCCTGTTCACTGTCTTGCAGCATGAGTAAAAACACCATTCCTAAGTTCTAAAATGTTAAATACATACTTTTATAAAAACTTATTTGACACAAAGATTTAAAGTCAGGTGTTCTAGTATTTTACATTTTGTACACATTCAGAAGATGAGTATGGCTAAGAGACATAATGCTATCTCCTTGGTATATGTATGACTCCAACTATAAGGGCATCTGAGCAACTCAGTCCCTAATGCAATAATGTCTCCAGGGAAGGAGAGTCCACACCCTCCCTGGGCAGCCTGTTCCACTGCTCTGTCACCCTCACAGGAAAGAAGTTTTTTCTCATGTTTAGGTGGAAATTCCTGTGTTCCAACTTGTGTCCATTGCCCCTTGTCCTGTCATTGGGCCTTTAAATGGGGAACCCAAAGACAAAAGTAATGTGATTTGTCAAAATATGCAGGAAACAAAACCTCAGTCTCCCAAATCCTGCAGTAACAGTCTAGCAACAGGTTCTCTTGTATCTCCAGAAAACTAGCAAAATACAGTCTTTTCAGAGAATATTATTTGGCAACCAAAAAAATTTCTAACTTTTCAAAAGCATATTACAATGTACAACTAATTTACAATGCAAAACACACTGATACAAAGATGTGGGAGGAAAAAAAAAGTGAAAAGCAGTACAAAACATAATTTGGAGAGTTTCTCTAGACTACCAGTTCCTCCAATAATCAGATTATGAAGAAAAGCAGCACAGAACAGGAAGCTGGTGTTATTTACTGAAAATTAAAATATAAAAATTAAACAATAAAAACATTGGAAAACAGCTAAGGTTTTTTATGTTACGATGACAGATTATACCATTATACATTTGTCGTAAATAAAAAAAATGTACAAAGCAGTCAGATTAAACACAGTAAATCCAGATTTTCAAACCACTTGCTGAAATTGCCTGTAAATCCTAAAATCATATTTGCAAATCAGGTACTTAACATCTTACCTCCTTTACTCACCAAATGTCCACTTGTTTGCATGAATCAACAACTAATTTAGGCTACCATTTCAACCCAGGCATAGAAAACTTCCTTTTCTAACTTGTTTTGGTTGTTTTCTGTTTATATAGTCTGAGTATTTATACATCCTGAATATATATAAATTTTTTTGTCAGTCTGGGATAGATATCCTGAAATACACTGTGAAAACAATATGTCAAAATGAATCACTGAGCCTATAAATCACTGCACATGCCCACGCTTCTTTCCCTTAGCTTACATATCTGCTCCTAGACAGTGTTAGAGAGAAGATTCTGGGCTACAAGGACCCAATATAACCTTCTTAATTTCTATTGAAGAAAGATAGATTACATCATTCTACTTCGCTTCAGAATTGAATCCCAGAATGCTCCAGTCCTCCCTCCTCAACAACCAAAGACAAGCCTCTGAAGTCTATGAAGCCTTTTAAAACAAGGCCTTCTCTTAACCAAGGAGCAATTCATGGTTCTCACAGAACAAGAAGCAAAAATGAAAAGGAAGAATCCCCTACATGCTCCAGGGGAGGAAAAACACAAAACAAAACAAACCCACCTCCATAAAAACCACTCCCAAACAAACAAAAAAACAACAGTCAACAGAATTAGAGGTATACCATTTCTCAGTTAAATAAATGTTTCCCCCCCACCTCCAAATGCATCTTCTGTCTTTACAGAAAGAAACAGAAAATAATTAATTACCTTACACTAGAAGAATTTATAGAACTCGGTAGAATTTCATCTGACATTTTTCAGGACTTAGCTTTATAGAACTAACTCTTTTTCCCTTTCTTCTGCAGGGCACCGTGTATGTTTGGGGGAACAGCTGGCACGAGTTGAACTGTTCATTTTCTTTACCAACCTGCTTCGGGCATTCACATTCCAGCTCCCTGAGGGAGTAAAGGAAGTCAATTTGGAGTACATTTTGGGTGCAATACTGCAGCCACATCCATGTAAATTGTGTGCTATTCCACGCTAGTCTGCAACATACTATAATACAGAGGGGCTTCAACCAGTCAATAAGTGCAGATATTTCACAAGCACGATTCACTATCTCAATTGTATTCAAATGTAGGTAGCTCAGCATAGCAAATTCATAGAATGTTTTTATTTAGGAGGCCTGACCTCATATAGTTGAGCTTTTTGCAGTTGAAGTAAGTGGTCTCGCCCAAGCTCATATAATCGCATCTTAGGCATATACAAGTACACATTAATAGGTTACCAAAAATGTACTTTCACACTCACAGTAGCAATGAATTAAATGTAGGATTTTAGAGAAGCGATCTCTACCAAGCACGGTTTCCTGCATATGTGTCAGGTATCACAAAACTGTTCCGATGCCTCAATAAAAAATAATTTTCTTCAGTATGCTGTTACTCCTTTGTGTTCACAGAAGGCCTTTTCTTACAGCCTTTTACATAAGGTAACAGAGTATACATGCTTAGGGTTGGCTCCTCCTCCTCCCCTGTTCACACTCCCATAAAGCTTTATATATTCTAGTACAAACTTCACACATGCAGAAATGATTGCAGAATGGGGACTCTTACAGTCCAGTCCATTCAGAAATCCTTACATCTTTTCCTTTACTTGCTCAGTATCTGTTTCCTATTTTATCACAACTCGGAGCCAGGTGCTTGCACAAACCCTTCCCTCTTCTGTTTAGAAACACTATTATACCATCCAGTAATTTCCTAATTGAAGGAAAAGGAACAGCCTTTCAAGAAATGAAAAAAATAAAGATGCCAGCATTTGTTCAAGCAGGCACAGTAAAAGTTTATTACTCAGTGTTTTCTTTTGTTGTCTTATCATTCCAAAACCGAGGTGGAACGTTTTGACCATTTAAAATTCAGCTGCAAGCATCCTAGATGCTTTGAATTTTCAAAGTTCAACAGCAGCAAGCATAAATTATGCTAGGATGTAGTTAAAAGAAGTAGAATATTACATATTTCTGAGACATAAAACTAATGAAAGACTTGATTCTCCTCTCAAGTATTTCCAGTTATTCCCTTCCATTTGGTGAAAACCCCAGGGCTCCAACACACTGTAAAGTTTGCTATTGCAGAACAAATGCAGACTTGACATCGACAGTTTTCACCTTTTTAATAAAGGACATCATAAAACTTCTAACATTACTCCATTTTTATTGAGGAAAATATAACATCTAAAAAATCCTCCTTGAATAAGAAAAACTTTCAAACACAAATTAGGAAAAAAAAAATCTCTTAAACTTCATATCACATTCCTAGAGATTTACAAAAGCAGTCTGATGCAACAGTTCATAAACAAAAGGTTTCAAGTCTTATCTTTTTCCTTTGTGGTGGTCTTTAAAGAAAAATTCATCAAAAAAACCTTTTTTCTCAACCCACCATTTACATGGTTCAACAAAGGGCCCACGATAAAGTGCTCAGCAGCGTTACGGGCAGTGTAGGACACAAGCTTGGACTTTCTCTGCTCCAGTGTATTTTCAAGATTCTTGAGGTATATCCTATTTGAAAAAAGACTCCAGTTTCTTTCCTCTATGCTTGCCCCTTTGGTCTCCTAAAATTATTCTGTAAGCTTGATTTTTTTCCCCGCAAAATATTATTTAATTATGCACATATGTTCTCTGTTTTTCTTCTAAAACTGTAGCTTTACTCAGCTACAACATGCATATATTCTTCACCTCTATTTTGAAGAACTGAGCTTCATTATGAAGATTTGCTGCACAATGCTGGTTCTAAAAAACATGGGTAGAACAAATATTCTGAGTGTACATGATTAAGGAGGTATTTTAACAAAGAAGTCATTGTAGGCCTGACAGTTGGTACCAGTGAAAAACAGCTGGGCTAAGAGTATCTTCTTGTTATTCCATTTAAAACTGAAAACAGCAAGAGGTGAGGCATTCCTCGGCTTTCCAATGTTTCTTGAAATGACAGTGAGAGAGTTCCAGATTATCTTTTCATAACAGTTGTAAATGAAACCTATAAGAAAATGAATAATGCAGGGGGTGGGGGAGAAACTAATGAGTTAACTTTTTTGTCAATAAAGAGAAGAAATTCATAAGGAATTGAAATAAATCAGAGAATAGAAATCAAGGTCAAAGTGCAAGCTTTTTCTGTGAAACATCTTTAAAAACACCTAAAACTCATAAATCCCAACACTTCAGGGATTAGAAAACATATAGACAAACTTTTAGAAAAATACACTGACATCCAGCTATTCTGTGATGCATCCCTGAGAAATCACTAGCACAACTTCTCAGTAAAGCAGACTGCCCAGATCCTTCAGAGGTTAAACCCCTGAAAGCACTGAATGATTCAAAGTCCAGCCTTCAGAAAAGGCTGTGCTCTTGAAGATTGGTTTCAGACATTAATTTCTGCCACTGATAAGAAAACGACGACTGCCCTTCCCAAATTCTTCAAGTCCTGAAGAATCTAAACTGTTTGCTTGATGTCAGCACCCTTTGCCCAAGTCCAACGCTTTTCATGGAACAAGATACATATCTTTGAATATATTCCGCCTGTAATAATGGCCTTGCAATGTTTTGTTTCCAAAACAACTGCAATAAAAGGACTTCATTACATAGTTCAGGTCCTAAATATTAAAATAACAAGCACCATGAGGAAAAGTATATACAGGCCTTTGCCCATTTTTGTGAAACACACAAAATCCATACTGTTTGTGTGGTTTTAAGGACAAAATGTAATCACTGGTCAAAATGACCTAGATTAAGAAAATTAGTAAACCAGTTCTACTCTTGGGTGAAGAGTTTTTCCCAAGCTTTTTGGTCTGTTTTTATTAAAACCTCAAAAGGGAAAGAGCCAAGTATCCAGATGGTCTCGTTCTCACCTAATAACCAGAGTATTAGGGGCATACATTGATCCAACAACCAAATCAGGTATCTTTAAACAATTGTTAAAATAATGCATTCAAAGTTTTCCTCTCCACCCAGTAAAAATTTCATATTAGGCACTTAGCGTTTGCATCCAACCCTTCAATATTACATGCTCATCCAATCAAGCAAAACACAATACCAAATTATTACATAGGTGGCACTAACTTGATCAGAACGGCTCACACACCAAGAAGGGTTATAATGGTAGGATGCAATATGGGCTGGCTGTAATGAAACAAATAAAAAACTAAATTCTAATGTGATTAAAGCTAATCTTCCACAGGATTGGCTGTTTGCTTTTCTTCTCTTTTTGCTGTGTTTTCTTAAGTCTTTACAACATTATAATATCATTAGAATTTCTATGTTGCAATATGTAGGATCCCAAATTAATATCAAAGCCAATCAGATGGAGGAAGGATACAATACAGAGTTAAAGCTAGCAGATCTATGGCGACATCAAGAATGAATACATCAAAATATATCCAAATGCATGAAGAGTGTTTACACTCCTGAAAGCAAATGTAAGAGTCAAGTACAACCATCTGCTCATCACTAATAGTCCAATTTCTCACAGATGTTAGAGCAGAGGTAGGCACTAGGGAATGACTTGAGGAGTAAATAATGACTTTATGAAATAGTCATACAGAAGCTTCTGCATATCTGAGTGGTGTGAAAAGACAAATTTTGCTAGCTGCTAACAAATGCTACTTTTCTGGCTGAGAAACAAAAAACCCAAAGATTAAATGCTTTACTGATTACCAGTTTGCAGCAAGTAAATGAGAATATTTGAAGTCCAGTCCACTAGTACATGACTCAATATTAGTTAATGCATAAGCCTCCATGATGCCTCTGCGACATCTTTAGAACAAGGGAAATTAAAAATGTGTCACTTACTTCTTGCAATACTTGTCCAAGTGTCTCCCGGCTGTGAATGCGCTTCCTGTTGAAAACCCAAACCACACTTATTTCTGCACAAAGCACTGAGAGTTCTTGTAATCATAAATCATTTATCCCACTTCAAAAAGAGAAGACTGTTATGCTAGGCTTTGTTCCACATCCTTTCCCTCATGGAATCTTTACACAATTTTATGGAATCAAACGGAATCTACAAACTCTGATTCAGACCTGTTATTATGCACATCAGGAGGAACTACCTGGAATAAGGCCTGCTATTCATTGCACTTTCGCAAGAACAACCGTGTTTACCAAAAAGCTTAGTAAAATTTCAGTGTAAATCCTAATATCTGGATATAGCTGATAATCAGTCGCTTTAGTGCCATCTTCTCCAGCACTAGACATCTGTTACTCAGCAACTGAAGCAAGAAAGTTAACAAATACTTCCTTTTTAGTCATTCTTCCAACATAGTCAAAGTGGTAAGCAGTGTTTGCAAACTTAACAGCAATGCAAAGACTTGAAAAAATAAAGATGAAGATTTCCAACCAAAAGTGAGAACATGTCACTACAGTTATTGTTTCCAAACATCCTGTAACACATGCACTAAAAATACTAGGATTTCAAATAGAAGGCAACGTATTTTTACCTGTCTATTTTGGTTGCTATGACCACTGTAAAATTGCCTTCTGTATTGGGCAAGTACGTAGAAGGTATAATTACGTAACTTCCTGCAGGAAGTCTGCAAAGTTGGCTTACTTCCTGTGAATAGCAATGAGGTACACAGCTAACCAGTGGCTCCAAGTGTAGAAAAGAGGAAGTATGTGGTTTCCAGCTGCTGTTAGGCACCTGCAAAAAAGAATGAAAACATGACTATCTCTTCATATATTTCAGGCTTCACAATGTTAACTTCCTGGTACACCAAAGTATGGAACGTTCTCTATCTATTCCACTCCAAATACCCACTGTTCTGTACAGAGCTATATTGGAGGGATGGGAAGGGTTCCAGAAAACCCAGATGGCAGTATCAAGTACAGATAAGTAATTCCTACCACACTGTAGACAGTTTATACAACCCAATACCCAAACAGCTCAAAAGCTTTTTCTATTGTCTAATCTCAGTCTTCCTCACTGCAGCCTAATGCACTTGTTTTTCACTTCATGGATATGGTGAACAGACTATGTCCTTCCTCTTTCTAAGTGGCCTCTCCTGTACTAAAACTTCATATTAGACTCCTCCTCAGCCTCCTGTAGGCATTTAAAATGCCGTTCTTTCAATCTTTCTTCACATATTGTATATGTGAAGATATATGATCGCTCCTAATACCCAACTCCAGACTTCCCATTTAAGCAACACCTTTTTTGAAGCATGTTTTCTGAAGATAAAGCTAACTTTCCCTGCAAAATAGTCAGAAGTTAACCAGAAGCTTCTCATCCTGTATTTGTGCAGTTGATCACCGACACATACATGTAGAACCTGTATTTGTCTGTATAAAATCATGTCTTGTTTTGTTTCAGATCATCTGTTCAACATATCACAGTCCTTTTGAATTCTGATCTTGTCTGCAGATCCAACACTACGTGCCAACGGACAAATAAATTATTAGAGATGAAGAAAGTAAGTTTTCATGATCAATTACCAAAAAGTCTGTTCCTCAATCACTAAGACACTGAGAATTCTTTGCAAATCCTCAAGAGAGTTCATAATTTCTAAAACTAATTTAGAACACTGGAAGGATTCAGTGGAAGCAATTATCTGGTTACTGTGCTACCCAGAGTGTAGTTATTCCATATGTTTCACAGGCATCACTTCACAGGACCAGCCTGTGTTTCTCCTAGAAGCAGCATCTCCCTTGCCAAGTGCAAGGAGCACTGAACTGACAGGCTTCCCTTCACACTTGGCAAATGAGCAATCGAACTGACCAGAGAAAGTCTTACCTGGAAAATGTGGAAACCTATTGGACGACACTTGCTATCTTGGCAGTGCTGACGGAGGGTAACTTTCACACTGCTTTTTCCTGGTCCTGCAGGAATGGAGAGGGGAAAGCAGGGATTGATATGGAAGGAGGGAAAGTTCCTGCTACCTCCAGCGCTCTGCCCATTTTTCCAGCATCCATGCAGCTGCACTGTCTCCCATTCACCTGCTGGGAGTTCTTCACAGAGGGCAGCATCTGCGGGTGGTGGTTTTAGCTCACTACCAAACGTAAGACAGAAGAGAAACTACATGTATAAAATCCGTACGATTTCACAAAATCTAGAACACCAGCTCACAAAAACAAACTAGTATTATATAAACTTACAAAAATACAATTCCTCCAAACCTTCAACACAAATAAAGAGAACTGCATAATTCTAAGTCCTTAGGTAATTCACAAAACTCCATAAGAACAACAAAACATACAAACCATGCACTAAAACCACAGACTTTTGTGCATTCAAGAAGTAACGTACCATACGCATTTTTCCTCAATACTCCCGTGCTATTTGTCCTATTTGAAAGAGATGCAGCTGACTGACTTCTGGAGTACACATGAGCACCTCATAAGTCCAAAGCATACATTGTATTCTTTGGTTATATTTATTTATAATTTATAAATATATTCATATTTCTATTCACTACGTCTTTAATCAGAAGAAACTACCATTTTACCTCTGTCTTGCTCACTGTACTGTTAACCCATATTTCAATCCTAGCCCAGCATGGCTTTTCACAGCCATATGAACAATTTGGTATCATTATCAGTTGTGCAGCACTTGAAACCATATTTCAACGTAACATCTGCTCTTATTTCCAATTTTCCAGCTGAGAACACATAACAGCTATTATGTTATTCTGTGATTGTCCATTCCAGACACTCATACAGGCTGGCACCTCTGTTTTAGTCTGAGGAAGTGTTATTCTTAACAGCAATACCAGAAATTTTATCCCATCATTGGAAGTGCAGCACGCTGTACAGCTGTAGTACATCCAGAACCCAAATATACTCTGATAGGAAGTACAAAATTTGCATCCATATAGCAAAATTAGCCTTGTAGTTTTGCAGATCTTTATTCAGTCAAAAACTTGATGCCATCCTGCTTCCAAATTCTGCAGAGTAAATGATTAATACATGCTCTGGCTTTGCAGTGTGATTTGCCAGCTTCTCTCCAAGGAGATACAAACTGATAGTGTACTACCAGAATATAAAAAAATCTGAACAGCTTTTAAGCATGTTGCCAACAGTACGTTTTGCCTCTGCATATAGCTTACCTGGCACAAGCTGTTAGACAACCTCAGATCTTTTCATGTTTATTGGAAGAAGGTACAATTTTGCTGACTCCATACAAGCACTCATCATTGTGTCTTCTTAAGTGTTTATTTCAAGGCTATGGTCACCAACACAGAATTGCTCACAAATAATTGACTTTCAAGTGTTGAGATATCTATGTGGTCTGCTACAGTTAAAAAAATTCAGTCATCAGAAGCTACTGGACTAACATTCCTGGTATTTTCTGTTGGATAAGGAAGCGTTGTTAAACAGAAAAGACTGTTCCAAGTCTATTATAAAAGTCTCTTTTTGTCACAAGTTATGAGGAAAGATCAGCTACAACACAATATGCAGTGATCCTTCCACAAATTTTATCATAATGCTGGTAAACTTCTCGAGGCCTTCACAAATAAGAAGTTCGGCTGTACTGTCAGCGTTGAATGCTTTAATTCAAAAAACAATTATTCATTCAGCTAATGAAGACAGCATAAACATCAGTGCTGTTTTCCACACTTGTCCTGAAAATATGAGCTTGAGCATGATATCATCCGAGTACCCTGCTGATGCTCCATTTGCATTTGAAGGTGCATTGCTCACTAATAACAATGTTATATGTCAGGCAATCTGTTAGGATGTGTTTTCCAACACACATGATAATATACCGCTCTCCTTTTCTGTTGCTGATTGCAGTAACAACAGCTGTTTTTAACTTCTGTGGTATATCTTCATTTTTTTCCATATGTGAAGACAGAACTTCCACATATTGAGAAACATGTTCTGCAGAAACCTATTCAGTTCTTCTATAAAACACGGACTTTCTCAAAACACTAGGCTGCAGTTTAGAGTCAAGATGCTACTCATCTGACTACTTCTGATATTTTAACAAGAGGTAGTAGCAGCTTCATGAAAAAAAAACAAGGAGATGGAACACTACTTACATGAATGCAAAGGCAAAACAATGCTGTTACTTGGTACTCTGCACAACCCTTCAGCACATTTTGAGCATTTATACTTTATATATACTTCATATATTTGTTTATGTCAACAACCGTAAGAAATTTCCTGTTTTGTTTTAAACCTACCTAAGAGAGATCCTTCCTGTTGAAAACACACGAAGCAAGAAATTCCCTACTGCATCTTTCAGAAAAGTGCTGGGAACAACAAGATAAAAGCCAGGCGAAAGGTCACAGCACACATGCACTTCTCTATCATAGGAATGGCAGACGGTACCTACAACTGGAGGAGCAGAGAGGGTCTTTGGAAGGTTAAATCGTTTCTTCTCCACCTAGAATAGATGCATAATGATGCATGGTGTTTTAGGAAAAATGAGGAGTCCTTAATAAAACTAAAAATGATCAAATACTGTTTAAAACATTTTTAAACATGCATACATTTACAAAAGGAAACAAGTAAAGAGGAGAGTATCAGCAGATAAGCTGAACATCAAAGAGGAGTAGGAACAGTTAACATTCAGGAGAAGTAAATTTAGGAACAGTCATCAAATAATCAGCCTGAAATGTCATGCACTAGTTTGGAACACTCCCCAGAGTTCTGCTACATGGCACTCAACAATAAGAAGAAAGTATTTGTCCACTTATAGTTTGTACAGATGGTACCTGCATTGTGAGATAAACAAGATCATTCTAGTGTAAATCATAGACGTAAGATGTGTGCACAGTTGAATCATATCACTGCTGTAGGAAATTAATGATTTTACTCAGATATTTCAGTAATGCTCTAAGACTTCTATTTGCAAAAAGAAAAATTTCACTCCCATATTACCTTCCAGACATGCAGCCCCACAGCCTGATAATTCTTCCCCTGCATGCCTTCTGTCAAAGATAGGTTTTCCTCTGTTAAGTGAGTCAGATTTTTAATTCTTCCAGCCCAGTCAGTGCTGTGTTTCCTATGTTTCTGCAGCAGAGCAATGCACACCTCGCTCTTTTCACAGACTCTCAGCCAGAACTTAGGGTTGGTAGGGAAGCTGCTGTTGTTACGGCAGCCACCTGCAGACTGGCCTCTCACCCAGGATCCAAAAAGATTCTGTGAGTGATACAACACTTTCTCTACCAAAATAAGAAAAACATGGTGCAGATTTCAGACACAGAAGCTACTTAATTTTATATAACAGATATCAGAGATCCCCCAGCCCAAGAAACATGCTGTTGTAGCGCTGACACTTCCTCCAAGCAGATATTCATGACCAACATTTTGAGAGGCATGAGAATGAATGAAACTGGCCATGGCAGATTGATGACATGATTTTTACAAGAAACTGTTTCTAGAAATCTAAATTTATCTCCTATTACAGCCTGTCCACAACAGCAGCCTTCTAGATAGGGAACACTAATTTCTCAACAAACCAGCAAGTAACTAGATCTCAGAGAAATAACAAAGATTCCTCTAAAGACCTTCAATTTCCTCTTGTTCCTCTATTCTTCCTAGCAGAGACAGAAAAGGCATATGGATCTAAAGGAGAGGGAAGTACTGAAAAAGTGAAATTATGGTCTAGTTGCATCCATTTGCAATTCAAAACAGTCTTTCCCATTGACATAACATTATTTGTATGACAAAGATGTTCTGTCATACCGCACCTGTATAGAGGCTCTGAAGTTGTCCTTCCTCATTGATGGGAAAGCCCATGGTAATCTCATCAAATTCCCTGAAAAATTCTTCATCATCAACCCAGAATTCTCCCTCTTGGATCCGAGAGAGCAGATCTGAGGCAAGTGCTGGGTCTAGCTGGCTCCATCCTTGACCACTGCGCATAAGACAAAAGTCAACCTTTAGTTCTTTACCCAGTAAGTTCTATAACAATGTTTTATCAAATCTGCTATGAAGCAGGACAATAAGAAGAGGTTTCTTCATTTTACTGTCAAATTTTACTTGCATTTAATATTTCTGTATGCACATTGCCAGACAGTGAGAGGGATAATAGAAAGTATGAATCACAACAAATCAAAGAAAACTTAGAAACAACCTAACACTAGATAGGATATAGCAGCATACTTTTAGGTGAAATAGCCACTTTGCTTACAACGAACAGTACAGTCCCAAGCATGAGAGCAAAAATAAAGATTTTGACAGTTGTTAAAAATAGCGACAAAAAGAGTAAAACAAGCTGCACAGTGACTGTTCTGAAAGAATTTTAATGCTGTATAGTGAACATCAAAAACCACTGTTGGTATGAAGTAGCCAGTTATTCCCACAAATCTGCTGGCTAAGTAATGAGAAACCAAGAATTTAAAGACCTCATTATTTAGGGCCCATTAAAAGCTAGTACTTTCAACATTTTTGATTGTGTTACTAACAATAACGAACAGCTCTGCACTTCAATGAAGGAGGGTTCTCAGCCCACTCAGTGAAATGCTATCCTCTTGCAACAATAAGTTGCCATGTAGTTTGGCAAAGGAACAAGACACCAAGCGTATAATCAAAACCCTGTCAAAAGCAAAACACATCAACTTAAACCTCAATTCATATGATTAAGTCATCTTTTTAACTCAGAGGAAAAAAAACCTATTTCTCCAAAATGTTTACAAGCATGATCATATTGTTACCATATTTTAATGCTGAAAGCTTGCTCCTTGGGTCAAGAATTGCATGTTCTTTTGTATAGTCTAAATATGCTAAAGCTTTTCAAAATAAGCTAGTAGGGTCTGTCCTTTCATTCTTGTTACTTTGCTATATGAACTGCTAAACATATTTCTGCATTTCCTTTAAAACAGATCTCTTCTTTATATCTACTTGATTCCACCTTCTCCTACTCATATTAATCTACAGAGAGCACACAAGCAAAAAACATAAGCATCATTCCTTCTGTTTTTTGATTTATACATACTCCTTTGCTTGTCTTCTGCAACCAAGACAAGATCAAATGAGAAGAGCTGAGTAAAGCTAAGTGACTAATTACAAGTCACAAACATCTTATAAGCGAAGATCCTTAGATGAATTGCAGAACAAGAAACAAAGCACCACAAAAATCAGAGATGGAAAACAAACCAACATCTTAAGTTTATCTCTATGAAAATATATATGATGCTTTGATAAACAAAAAAGTATTTGTTATTACAAAAATTTAGATTACCAGAATTACAGACCAAAATGACTAGCCTTAGAACCAATGACCTGTGTGAACCACTGAACTCTCTAAAGGACTGCATACAAACAGGAGTCTCTCTCCTCTGCTATAGCCTAGTAGCAATATCCACCTTTGCAGTACATAGACATGCTCTGTGCTTCAGAACTTCCACAAACAGTTTTCCAAATGAAAATAAACCTACTCACCCCTCACACCAGGGACCTCTCCAGCACCGCCTCCCCCAAGGATTTCGTATTCGTAGTAGGAATATTTCCTTGCCTGACACTTTGGACAGATTCAACATGTCTATCACAATAAACGCATG
This sequence comes from Phalacrocorax carbo, assembly GCF_963921805.1. NCBI lineage: Eukaryota > Metazoa > Chordata > Aves > Suliformes > Phalacrocoracidae > Phalacrocorax > Phalacrocorax carbo. Next base: position 36,569,801 of record NC_087519.1, on the reverse strand, counting down.
AAATTCTCCTAGTTCACTTGCACCTGAATAGAAAAAAAAACATTTGAAAATAAACAAAAGAACTTGCTCTATATTTTACAATTAATGACATTAAACTATCCTGTGAAAGAAGGCAATTTTGAGATAAAAATAAATTGTTTTTAAATCAGTATAAAAATAGCATCAAAAAACCCCGAACAGTTCATTTTAGTTGTGACTATATAGAAATAAAATAAAATAAAATTTTAATGCGTATCAACTCACTACTTGATCTCAAACAAATTCTCCGTGTTGAAATTCATTGTGGGTTTTAATGCTAATTTTAGGCATTTGTTCAGGGGCTGGGAGGTGTGTGTTTGTTTTTGAGGACAGACCGTATCAGCACCTAATACAAAAAGCACTCCTCAAAGGCACCCTCCATCCTGAACTCAACAAAATCCTTAAATCTTGACTTATCCAAGGTTATATAAAATTGCACCATGAAAGTCTTACGGTACTAGAATCAGCACTACGCATTTGCTGGCTGCCTTGTGCTCTGAACCCTGTTAGAGACATTTACTTTAAAAACATCTAGAACTTTACCACTACCTTGTCTGGAATTGAGGACTGAGCAACTAATTACACACTGTTCCTTCAGATTCATTAATCTTCTAAACACTGCTTTCTCCAAAACCATGCCAGTCTTCTCTTTCTCTGTGTTTTTTCCTGGGCCTTTCAGGGTCCATCTTTCAGCAATTCCTCCAGTCAGATCAACCAAAGCATCTGCCACCTGTCCTGCCCACAGCTGTTCATAAGATCCATGCACCCTATATAAAACAAAGACAATCAAGAAAAAGTTTCCACATGCAGCAGTACTAAAGAAACATGGTTCTTATGTACTTTCAACTCCACTCTATGTCACAATCATGACTGTACCCTACCTCATATCCCCAAGTAGGCAGGAGAAAGCACTTACATTTTATTTATACAGAAGACAACATTTAAAGAATATATAAGCCATCAGACATCCCACTGTTTGATGGGAAGTTTATGACAATTCATTCCATCCTATATAGAAACTAGTCTAGTACTAGTCATTTGTACCTTATTATCTGTGCACTACATCATCTTTTGTGATATACTAACTGCATTCTGTATAAATAAATAGCATTTTGTCCTCTCCTTCAATTATTCTTTCTTCACTCTGCACAAACAACCAGAGTAGCAGTCCTTCAACAATTTAAGTACATCAAGAGACTACCCTACTTGATGCAGTGGATGCAAAAGATACCAAAAGAAATCAAGACTATAATGGAATGATAAGACAGGATAGAATAGTAAGACTCTACAGAAAACAAAGTGCTATCTTTCAAACCTACAAAGAAGCTTTAACATGCCATTGCTGTTTCATGACTTCTGCTCAACATATCTACAGTTGAATACTTCATACTTAAAGTCTTTTTCTGCCCTCTGCTGGCAACCACACCATCTTTCGTCCAAGTTCTTTTGGACATTTCATGCCTATCTTACCAGTGCACTTTGTCTCCAAATTGTTTTGTCCATTGGACAGCATTTTGATTGATGTATCAAAAAACATAAGATAGCTGCATTTTCAAACACATTAACATTATGGTTGTTTCTTCTCAAAATAATTAACTCTCAAATTAAGCAAAAGCAGCAGTGAAACTCAAACAACCGGAGCCCCAACTAGCATAAACTTATGTAATGTTACTGCTTTCTATGAAAAAATTGGCATGCTTTCTGCTCTTCACTGAGCTCTCAGCTGCCCTCAAATGTTGCACTAGTAAAATATTTCCTTTTAATGAATTAGACAACCAATTGATAGTGACTTAACAAATATAATTTGAATCCTGATAATTCATTGCAGCTCTTACTTTTCATCAGAACTCTCCTCCCAAGATTATCTTACCTCATATGCAACTAGAAATACACCTTATATATCTACAGTTTAAAGAGCAACTTCTGCACAACCCAGTATGGGAAAGCTAGCAGCCGCTGTACTTTATATGGACTAATACACAGATCTATGCCCAAAGCAGTCAGACAATATAAGTAAGCAGATGGTATACAAGTATTGCACCTCCCTTACTTTGCTCAGTAACAGATTTCACATACTTTGCATAAGCTTTTTCCAACAGTGGAAGCCAAAACAAATCCTCCGCCTGACACTGGGAAAAGCAGAGTTTACCACCAAGGCAAGGCAAACGATCGTCGATGGTCACTTCCACCCAGTGACCAAACTGCCAGACTCGACAAGTGAAACAGCCTTGATATGACTCATCTGTCCAGCTGGGCTGACCTGGAGGGATTACCTGCATGACAAGCCAAAAATCAATAAATTTTATTTTTTTAAACTAAAACAGCTTAAAATATGCTGCATATTAACTGTAGTCACAGGAAAAAAAAGTCACAACAAACCAGTAAAACTAAGCATAACAAAACTGATATTCAGTTTTGAGGCCTAGGATTCAAAGGCAATATATAAATGTAAATTAGATGACAAAAACTTGTGACATACAAAACAAGAAACTTCTCTATACCTTATTCAGTAAGTATTTACTCTTCTGCAAAGCTACACAGGCACACAGGAACCAACAATCTCCCAAAATTCCTTGTTTCACTTGTACATCCTGTGGATTGTTTGAAAATAACCGAGGAGTAGAACAAATGTCCTAAAATTAAACAAAGGGAAATTAAAGCCAAATCCTGCATGATAGTCCAAGGAAGCCTGTGTTTCAGGGAACGGGAGGGCTCCAGAGACCTCTCACAAAATACGGGAATTTTTACCTCTAGAACATTTCTTCTTCAGACACAGCCTAAGCAAGCAGTAACAAATTACTGCCTTGTGGCTATTCTGCAGGTCCTTTATGGGAAGCAAATCTAGTTTCCCACACAGATTTTTAGTACGCAGATATCACCATCAGATGCAACCTTAGCAGAGGCACCAGTAAGTGAAAGACAACGTAATTCATCAGCTCCTTACTAGACACGTGATCAAGTGTGACAGAACTGCTGCCAATTACATTGCACTGCACATCCCAAATTACAAAAACCTCCAAATTAACATATGAGAAAAACTTTCCCTAGGGCAAATAAAAATAGAGGTAATTTCAAATGCAAAGTCCTGAACACTTAATCAGATCTGAAAGTGAGCTTTTAAAATGGTTCTTCTCTCACCTGGAAACACCACAAGAGACAGAAATTAACTGATCAGCCCTCAGTAGTAATCAAGGTGTAAGGTACAAAAGCTGAAAGTTACACACTGGGCTCCATGAAGTCATTTGTGTGACAATTCTATCTGATAATCAATAGCTCTGTCGCTGTTCTACAGCCACCCCCAGATGCAGGGGAGAAAAACAATACCACTAGAAGATAATATGTTATTTTCTACCCCAATCACATTTTTATAGCCTCTCCCTGCCCCCCTCCACACACAATATCACAAATACTTCACTTTAAAGGAACATGCTGCAGAAAAGCATTCTAAACTTTTTAGCTCTCATGTGGCTTGCTCTGAAATCCAGCTGTAACTTTAAAAGCAATACAACTCATACAACAAGTTATAACCTTGAAAAAGTTATCTTTCTTGTTATTTATTATCAATGCTATCAACAGTGGCAAAAAACCAAAAAGGCATACCCTTCTGAAAAACTCTAAAATTCAGTTATTTGTTTCCAAAAGTTAAGCAATATGTCGAAAAATTTGGGAATAACATAATGCTATTTTTAAACTTGGTATGCATATTATTTGCATAATTAAACATATTTATGATAAAATATCCAGATTTCTACTAGTGCCAAGAAATTAAAAAGTTCTATATCAGGATTTAAAACAAACTTACAAACAAGCACCCAGACTTAAAAGCTATAACATATATGTTGTTCACATTGACATACATTGGTTTTATCACTTCTATATTTCTTATCAATAAAAACACCCAGAAGCAGCCATTCAATGCTAAATACCACTTACTCCCTTAAAGTCCAGCTCTGCTAAAATCACAGGCGTTTATATCTTAAAACTCACCTTAGGTCTTAACCAAGATATCTCGCCTCTGAATTGAGCAAGCGGGGTACAGTAATCAAAAAATATAGAGGTATCACTGGCTGGAAACGTGGGGTCTGTGTAAAGGTCTCTTTTCACGATTAAGTGCTTTTTCTCTCCCAGCATTTTCAACACTATCCCAAGAAGCTCTGCCGGCTATTTCCCCAACTTTATATTGCCAAGCACCAACCTAGAACGTAAACAAGCATTACCTGGGAACTGTTACTGAGAAACAAATAAGCAAGACAGATTTATTTAGGAACAGAAAGCCTCTCACCCTTTCCACGGAGCACCTTGAACCATGCCATTGCTGGCTTCTTTAAGCCCCTGACACCACACTAGGGAGTTCCGTCTCTGCTGGAAAAGAGAAAGGGGGTGTTAGAGGGTCCTGGGCGCTGTCCCTCAGCACAGCAGGCCCCAGAAGGAGACCTACGCCCGGGAGCCCACCCGGACCCCGCCCCGCTACGCCCACCCTTCCCAGAGGGCCCCTCCACCACACCCCTCTCCTCACCGCCGGCTCCAACAAGGCCCCCTCCACAAACGCTCCATCCTACCCACGCGTTCCCCCACAGCCACCCGACACCCTTCGCCACCGCGGGCCTCAACAGGGCCACCTCCACAGACGTCGTCCCCGGCCCCCGCCTCACCGCCGGGCGCGCGCCGCCGCCATGCCCGGGGCGGCCGTTACCGCGGCAACGCCGGACACTCCCTCACCGCCCCTCAGCCCGTTCCCCGGCCCACAGGTAGCGGATTGGGCCGCCGACCAATGAGGGAGGCGGCAGAGGAGCACGTGGTGCACGCACCACCAATGGGGCGCCGTCGCGGCGTGAGGGGTAAGGCAGACGGGAGGGGTCCCAGCGTGCCCCGCGGCGGTCGCCCTCAGATTGAGGGCGGCGAGGGCGGTGGAGCGGGCCTCCCGGGGCCCCGTGCTCCGGAACGCAGCCTGAAAAGGAAAGCTTAGTGGTCACCTGAGCGGCGTTTAGAGGCTGAGGAAACCGAAACCAAACTATATTTTCATGAGGGTTATGACAGAGAAACTGTCAGAGAAATTGTTGACCGTCATAAAGTGGTTTTCCAAAATAATTGCAAAGATCACATTTTCTCAGAGTTTTTCACTAAATAATTGTCTAAGGGGTGAATTGATGAAGTAGGTCACTTCTCTTACTTGATAGCTATTACTGCCTAGTGGAATAGAAAACAAAACAATATATTAGAACACAGTGACTTGCTACAAATGAAGAACAATGACGAAGGAAATGTAGAAATACAAGGCCCCTCGCAGGCCACCCTTCAATAAACCACCGGTAGTTCCAAGGTCATTGGGCCCAGTCAAGGCAAGCTGAAGCAAGCTACTTGCTTTTTCATATTTGGGCATTTTATGTTAGTGTTTCTCAGTTCAACTGTGGTCAAGTAAGCAGGCTGCTGAGCCAGCATGTGAGGATGTGGTGTTTACCAAAAAAGCTGTTTTTCACACCTATAGTGATGGGTTAAGTCTAAGTGTTGTATCACCTGGTCCTTGGGTAGAGAGGTTGTCTTATGACAAGAGAGATCCACAAAAAACATTGGTCTGGTTTGTTTCTATCAGAAATGAATACAGACATCCTCCTCTCAAACCTCCACCTCAGCAGAATGGACATACTGGCAGGTAACTGCAGTAGCTGTCCAACCACTGACTGATCCAGAAACACATTCTGTGCCCCTTGCTTATGCCCGTTGTATGGCCACAAGGCTTCCCCACTGCATACAGAAAATTTAATCAACAAACAAGACTTTTCACATTTGAGTTTTGACCCTTTCAGGAGCAAAGGAAACATTGCCATCAGTACAAATAAGGACCCCTCTTGTCTATGGCTCTTGCAAGAGAACTGCAGCTGCACAGGCTGCAAGTGAGCTGACACAGGAGAGGTCTGTTGCAGGAGGGGAAAAGGGAAAAAAAAGACCTCTGTCTCAGGAACAGTGAGGCTCTCATCTGTGTGATTTCACTCTTGCTGCTTTCTTTAGGAAACAGCAATCACAGATCACAACTGCATAAATTCCATTAATGGACAGATTCTAGAAAGCACTATGAATGTTAAGCTCTAACTGTAAATACAGTAGACCTGGCCTTAAACAGTGAACTAGTTCAAAACACAGCAGTATTTATTTATTCTATTAGAAGAAGGAAAGAGGTGGGCATTACCTTGCTCTCCAAGATATATGACATGCTTTCCTTGCCCCACTGCAAAGCTGGAAACAGACAAATGCATCCATTTTGCAGCTGGCAATGGTTTTTTTCTATTAACCCCAAACTCTTTGGAACAAAAGCAGCAGAGAATTCTCTCTGTTGCCTCTTGGCAATCCTGCTGGATTAAAATATTCCTGAAGACAGAAACATGGGTCTATTTAGACAGTAAGTCTCAGAGTATTTTAAGACAAATTGACACTTGCTTCTTCGTCAATCTGTTTCTCAGTGCACTTTACACAGGTGCTTCACGTTTCCTTGTAAAAGAGGAAAGCAGAGAGGGGGTGAGTCTAGTTGCTGTGGAAATTTAAACAGTTAAAAGGGATTTTCAACCAGTTAAATAGCCAGCTCATTTCTACGTGAATGAAGGCTATCCTTTGACAGAGTAGTATTTGATATTTTCATTATCGTTTTCCCGTTTTTGAGCTTCATCAACCTCGTGTTTGCTTTGTCTCCAATGCCAGATGGTTCAAGGACAGGGAGACGGGTAAAAGTGATCTGAGCAATGGTGGTTGGGCCCAGCCCGAGTGTTTCTGCAAACACACAGAAGTTGTTTGAATTGCTCAGAGGAGCTCCTCCAAATCTTTGGATCCTGATGCCAGGGTGGTACAGGCTTAGTCCCTCCAATACCACTAGGCCAACAGTGGTCAGAGCTGTGTCAGAGGAATAGCACAGAATGTCATTTTGCTTAAGGGAGATTTTGGAAGGAGTATCTGGGGTTTAGGCTCACAAAAGCATGGTATGCAAGAAGTCGCGGAAGGTTTTCATCAGCCATCCAGAAACAGACTGGTATAGCAGTGCTCTCTTCAGCCACTGTCAAGACAGACTCAGTTGTCTTCCAGAAAGCCAGAGTGGCTTTGGCCTGAGGGAGACTCCCATTGCTAAAGATCTCCCTCATTACTTCAGGCACACACAGAGGTAGAGCACAGCTCCAAACTTCCAAGCTGGTTGCCACAGCACACAAGAACAAGGTAATACAAAACACCAAAATTAAAACAACACAAAAAGCTGATGCTTTCTTAGGTCATACACAGAATGTCAACCAGTTATTATGACTTGACTTAATCCCAGTGACACTTTCCACCAAATCATAAGAGCATGAAGAATATCCCATCTCCCATCCTTTCCCATCACCTCCCACTTTTCCGTAAGACCCTGCATCTCAGTAATTATGCTTTTGGAAAAGGATCAAATGCTGTGCAAAACCCATTAATGTAATTTCTTAAAGAGAGACTTGTCTCTAGTATATTAGAGCATCTTCCTTGTGGAGCACAGAGTACACTGTGTTCAATGTAATCCTAATTCTCTTTGGCAAGAAATCAGAGGTATAAGACTTGAGTTTTCCACTGCAGAAGGTGCACACGCATAGAGAAGGAGTGAGGGGATGTGTCTCACAGGCTCAGTCACTTAATGCAACCAGCAAGTCTCCTTCTGTATAGAGTGAAAAGAAAAAGTCACCTCGAGAGTATGGAATAGCTTTCCTCTACACCCCTTTAGCCATAAAAGAAAAGGTTGCCATGCCCGTGTAAGATATTTTCTACCTGGTGCCCAAATTACTATCGTAATTAATGGAAGAACAGGATAAATCCACAATATTAACAAAAAGTTCAAGTTGGTGCAGAATATACAGCAGCACTTGAGGTAATTTTTGAGAAATAGTGTGCAGTTCTGGTGATTTCCACTTTAAAAGGATGCTGAAACATCATGCTCCACCCCTAGAGCTAAAGCAATATATGAAGTGTGCAAAACATACCTTGCAGCAAGAGACCAAACAACTCAATCTGTTTTCTCTAAGAATTAAGAGGTCCCTACATGGCAAAAAGGTTAGTCACAGTAAGCCATTTATGTTCCACAGACAAACCAGTAGCTTCAAGAGCTGGAAGCTGAAACTAGACAAATCCAAGGTAGAAATTAGGTATGCATTTTTAGGAGTGTGTGTAATCAAACACGAGAACAACTTACCTGGGGCTTCAACAGATTCAGTGGCATTTAAATTGGATCCTCCCAACAGAAAAATAATTCTGTGTCTCAGAGGACAGTAGATAGATAAATCTTACACTGTGATTTCTACTGCGTTTTATACACAGAGGCTGATACTGTGCTTATAACAACTTCAAGCTTTTATCAATCTATAGTAGAAAGTGTGAAAATAAGTGTCATGTGATTTAAGCATTTACTGTATTGTGTTGTTTTATCTTTGGACACAAACAGGGAAAACAGACTGAAGAAGTATACTTGACCTAAGTGAATTGTGTGGTACATGTGCTTAGTACAGTTGTACAGAAGTCCTGTGTTATCCAAAAAAGGCAATGGCCAAAGTCACTGCAGTATGAGAACATGAGAAAAATCTGGTTAAATCAGAAGGTTTAGGATGCTTGCTAGAATTGTTCTTGATTAATGGACTGCGTGGTTAGGATGTTGCAATGTATCGTGACAGCAAAGCTACTGATACAAGCTTAACAGAGTAATACATGTAGCTAACAAGAATTATACTTAACGTATTAACCAATGTGGCTATGAAATGCTAAAAAATTAAGCTAGTAATATTCCATTGTATTAAACAGCTTGGCTTTTCAGAGCTTTCCACAAGTGGTATTTCTGGATCCCATGTTGCCCTGCTCAGGGCTGCAATGAAATGAAGTGACAGCTTTCATTTTGAAAATAAGGAAGATAAACAGATGCCAAGAGATAGGGTTAAGTAAAACTGATTTGCTCTACTAATCTTAACAGATCAGAAATGAACGTACCAAAGATAAGACAAATAAATAGTTTCTATTTAATCTCAGTCTAATTTGCCTGTCAATGTGAAGTCTACTACAAATCAAGACAGAAAGTAGCCTGAAGCATTTGTTTATTTTGTGTCAACAAAAGTAAGGCTTATCTCCACAAACCTGCTGCCAATTTTTTGTCTCTTCAAAATAAAAATTTACTTCTTCCTCATAGGAGGGGCAAAAGTACCTGAAGAAGGATGCATGGAATACTTTCAAACCTTGCTTTGTTTCTGTGTTTCAGAGAACGAGTCTTTTGAAAATAGCCATCTGATGGGATCTCACAGGGATGAGAGCAGAAACACTAACTTAAATCTCATGTTCTTTAATAAGTCTGCAAGGTTGAGCCAGCATCTCCCTGCTCTGATGCACATATATGCAAATACACTGCTGATCTGATGTATTTCACGCAGCTGTAGTAACAGATAATATTTGGTTTTGCCACCTCTCCAACTTCCTGCTGTGCAGCTTTTAAATAGCTTCTGAACTCCCTCTGTGCTGCACTCCAGAAAAGGACAAAACAAAGACAATGTACCGAGTTAGCTCTTCCACACATCTATAGCAGGGACGCTGAAAAATAGCCCAAAAGGCTACACTTGTCACAAAGCTTAGTTTATTTTGACAATCATCATAAGGCATCCATGTAAATTAAAAATTCCCACCATAGTCACATACATTCTCCCCACAAAATAAAACGTGTTAAAACAGAGGCCTGGAATTCCAAAAGATGCTAGTGGTTACTGGTCTTGGCCAGGCTGCCACTGCTGGCAGTGGGGTCCAGGAGACGCAGCACCAATAGTGGCAACTCAGGAACTGGAAAGTCAGATTGCACAAATCTCTTTCAATAGAACAACAAATAAAGAGGAAAGAGATTTGTGCAGAAAACATCATTCTCCATCCTTTCTGGGAAACCAAAATAGAACGAAAGAGATTATCCCATTCAATGAGTAAAGAGCAGAGCTTGGATTTCTGAAGCCCAATGATGCTGATGGCCCATTTTGAAAACTAATGAAGCGCTATTGAGGCCTGAGTTTATTATTGCTTTATCCCAGTTCAGCCCAGGCTAAGGCTACGGTGAAGTCCAAATTAATTTAAAGCCAGAAAATGCAGATCCAGTAACAGCACCTAAGTCCCCATCCACACATGGGTGTAAACAGATTCTTTTGGTGAAAAGAAAAATCTCCCGAATTTCTCCTCTTCCTGTGCTATGCAGATCCCCACAGCAGGGCTAAAATTGCCCCGAAGTATGTAACAGATTCTCTCTCACATCTCCTTTAGCTAAGCCTCTTCCAAATGTTTCAACTTTTATTCAAACTAGTCCTCTATCCTGGTGACACATCAGCTCATAGATGCTTCCTGGGAGCTCACCAAGAGGCATACAGCTACCCATGCATTAAAAAATGTGGCACAGAGTCTACGAACCATCACCTGTACTCTGTAATCCCCAACGATGCTTTGCCCCCAGCTTCCTGAGACCAAATGGCACAGACTGAAGAGAGCGTCTCCCCATCTTGCATGCCTGGCCAGTGATCAAGAGAAATAACATGCTTTGTAAATGAAATGGCATCTTACCACCACAAGTCAGAAAACAGACTTGGGTAAAGTGGGGCTTAAAATTTTCATGTGAAGAAAAAGGGTGCTTCCCTCAGACTATTGTATGACAGGGCAACTGTTATTCAGGCAAATATTATTCAAGGCAGTAAATTTTTTGCATGGATATCTCCATGGTTGACTTACAAGTCCAACATATGCTAGGGATATTTTAAAAAATTAAATTAAAGGTCCTGTTACTTCTTCCAAAAGGACAGAATAGAAGACACACAAGGCATCTAACACACACATGCTATACATCCTAACACGCTAACAAAGGTTGCAGCTAGACTTGTCAAAACAGTAAAAAAAGATTTAGGCATCCAGCTAGTACCAGAACTGATGGCATTTGGGCACCTAAATGTAACTTTTTTTGAAAATCTGAGCCTACACATTTCTTTATTGCTTGTCCCACTGAGTGCAAAGGGAAAACTGAGAGGGTAGGGTTAACTACAGAAGGATTTAAAATCCATCTTAAGGTTTCTCTGCTCTTTTATATATATACTTATATATATAAAAAGCATTATTATTATTTACCCACCTGGGGGCAGGGGGAACAGGAGTTATTTAAAATTAGTTTCTGAATTATTTAAGCATTAGTCCCCTACCTCCCAAATACCTGTGTCACAGTAAGGAGCATAACATGAAAACATGTTTGCTGCCACTGACAATTCCTGAGTCTCTCCTTTGCAGAACTTCAGCCCAAATATCAGGATAATGGCAGTTTGACACATATACACTCCCCGGCAACATACACACAGCAAGTAGGGCATGCCTCAGACAAAAAAAAAAAACAAACAACCCCAACAAAACCCCAAACCACTGAACAACGCAAACAACAACAACAAAAAATCAATACCCAAGCCATCAACCAAACTTGGAGATACCATCCAGAGGAGCCTCAGGAAAGGGAAGTATCCACTTTCCATGGAGAAGCAACTGCCCAGGAGTCTCTGCCCACTATAAACTGAATCAAAGTATCCATCCCACAGCTGAAGGAGGTCTCTGAAACCTGGCAGTTTCACACGCTGGATACTTGAAGGCACATTTGCTTTGTGTTTTGGGAGAGAAATCCAGTTACAACAACACACTGCAGCTACAGGTCTGAGGGAAAGGAGGCGACACTTGGTATCTTTCCTCTGTTTCTGTCCCCATTTTCAAGCTTCATGGCTGGCATGAGCTGGTGATCTAAGCAGACACATTAACATCCCTGAGTGAAATGGCACCATTTGTGGCCTCTGAGACTTTGTCCTCAAGCACCATTGCTGGTGTGTCTGTAGTGACTGCTGTAGTGTCTATGGCAGGAAGTGGATTCAAGCCCTGTGATAAGATCTGTTGGATGGTTTTCCGCAAATTGGGGTGCAGCTGGTTTTGGGTCTGGTAAAAAATTTCTAAGGCAAAAGACTTGAGGGTGCCAGTGCAAAGGTCCTCATAAAGTGGAATTGTGTACATCCGAGACATCTGCAAAAAAGGAAAACCGGATAATATCACTTCAACAAAAGTCAAGAGGTTCAGCTCTTCTATAGCTACACTCCAACAGCCCTGAACGACTTCAGATTGCAGACAAGCAGTAACATTTCTTCAAGAGACAGCTGCATCTATTCTAAGTAAGTTTAATGCAAAGATTTTTATGAATTATAATAAGAAACTGCTTGCTCTTTTAGACTGAGCTACTTCCACAAATAACACTGATATTTTTAAAAGGCCAAGGAGAAGAGGCCACAATGAACACATGCATTAACTTCTTGCCCCTGAACAATAAAAACTACTGAAAGGAATTTGATGAGCCCTAGCCTTGCTTGAAGTGTAAAAATTCAATCAATCACATGATTTAGTAGTGTGAAAATTTCTGGTCTAGAAAAGCCAGGGCTGCTACAAAGCAACACTAAAAGTGCACCGGGCAGAGCTGGGACAAGGATATGGAGTTAGACCAGAAAAGCAGAGATAATCTGTAGGCATTTCAAATTACATCTGCCCATTCCTCCCCACCCGCTAGCAGGTGAGCCATGCTTGGCCCCTTTGCAACACACCTGGTCTACACTTGGCCAGGAAGCAGAAGTTCCAAGGTCTTTCACGTCGCATGTCTCATGCATATGTCTCATGCACTGAGAGGTGCAGTGATTTTTAATCCAGCAGTTAGTACCTGGTTTTCCAAGAAGCGACGGACTTTGTAAAGGTCTGGATAATAGTCATTTCGGACTACAATCTGCAACCAGCGGATACGGATTTCTGCATTCATGGAGTCCAGCTGAGAGGAGTAACATTCCGAAAGCTTTTTTATCACCTCTGAAGAGAGCACATACACAGAGAAGGAGCTATGACCTATTTTGTCAAGTTTTAGTGTCATCAGAGAATAACAATCATAACATGGCTTGGGTTGGAAAGGACTTTTGAAGATCACCTAGCTCAACCCGCCACCACCATAGGCAGGGACATCTTTCACTGGATCAGGTTGCTCAAAGTCCCACCCAACCTGACTTTACATTAATTATATGGTTATTGTGGCATGGGGCTCTTTAGAATTAAATTCATTCTTCCAGGAATACTTTTCCACTATCCTGGCAGAGTACTCACCGTGAGGCAGTGGTGACCCATCCAGCAATCTGTCCAAGAAAAGCACAGTTTGGAACGTTCTCCATTTAGTGAGGTCAACACTGCTGGCAGCAGCAACAGAGTCCAGAGGCTCTGTGGTCCAGAGTTTGAAGAGCATCTCCACTGGTCTGGTCAGACTGGATCCCTGAGATAAGTCTGGCTCAGCTAACGGCGGTCCTGTAGCATTGAGCCAACGTTCAAACTCCAGTCCTGGAATGAGGAGCACCAAAAAAGTCAAGCAGGAATCTCTGCAGGTGGCTTGGCTGCCTCAAGGCTCAGGACTGCTTCTAGCACAGTTAAGAGAGGCTCTAACAACAGCAAATCAGACCAACCTATGGTTATAGCAACCTAATAGTCTTAGCAGTCCCATCAGGCTAGCCTACACTACATCTGGAAGAGTGCCAGTGACACCTCTGCCAAATTTAACCGTGAGTTTTCAAGAGCTCAACATTATAGTGAGTAAGTACAAGAAACACATGCTCTTAAGACAGCCAGGCTAACGATTATCTCTGATCAAACTATGTTCTAAGGTAAGATTTTTTTGTGCATACATTTCTCTTTCTCAGAATTTTGAGGAAAACTGAAGAATATAGCAAAAACCTGCTTCATTAAAAAAAATAGGTGAGAGGGCTGACTAAACTCCTCCTACCCACCAGCAAAATTAAGCCATTTCATTTATACAATCAATAACTAAAACAACACACACAAAAGAAGTTTCTCCACAAGTGGCAGAGCTAGCAGAGCCTGGTTTCCAAAAGAGCTCTTCCCCTTGACCCTTTACCACCTCAGCACTTTCCAAACCTTTGGAAATGCTTCCCATTCCACACCATCTATCCTAAAACTCCTCTCTTCTGCATCCCCTGAATATTAGCCAGGCAAAAGTTAGCCCATACTGCGGTTAACTCTTTAGCCAACCAGTGGGCCACATAAAACATAAAACTGCTGAGGTCATGATGCAGCTTTTCCCACCGCAGGATCACTCTTCTCCACCTCTCCACAGGCAGTTTCCACAAAGCCCGTAGGAACCCACTATCTTTAAGAGCTGTACTCCACTGCCAGTCTGGTTTAAAATGACAAATGGGTTCAATAATTACTTGCAAGGACGGACACACAGCAGGATAACATTAGCCTCATTTCTTTAAGCAAGTGGGCTAATAAATACCTAGTAGATCACAGACCTTTCATAAACCCACCAACAACTATAAACAGGGGATATAAGGGAGGGTGAAACATTATGTAAGAGATTTTATATGCATGGATAGGACCTTGGGAAAAGCTACAGTACTCAAAGCACATTTTCTATAATTAGAATAGATGAAATTTCGAAGTATGTTCACCGTTTCCTTGCATTTGAGCATGTGTAAATCTCACATACACTAATCCTTCTGTCCGCAGTGCAAAAGATGAATTAATGAGAAAGTTAAATGAGGGTCACTCAGCTGAGTAATGCCAAAATCATCAGCAGTTTAAGATGTTCTCATTCCCCAACATGGGTGCATTAACGATAAATCACCACAACCATTTCTACCACGAACATCTGGCTGTTGCCAAAGGGTTCTGTTTGCCTTAGCATTTACTTCTGCACCCTCCAAGCCAAGCACAAAATTTATCATGCAGATTTTTTACGATTTACAGTTAACTCAGTAAATTTCCTACCTGCTTTGCTCTCAACACATTGTTCTTTCAGCTCTGGAAAAAAATTCAGGAAGGAATCCAGAAGATCCTGAGCCACAACACTGGTAAATTTGTACTTCTCGATGTAGGCCTGAAACAATTAGAAGGATAAATTATAATTAGGAGAAAGACAGCTTCCTTTCAATGTAGAACCACTGCATGCAATAAAAAAGTAGAGATGGAAGAGTGGGAAAAAGTATTTGAAAGGTTTTGGGTTTTTTTTAAATCAAATAATATTCTCCCTCCTCCCCCCAAGATGAGTAAAGCACCATAACAAGAAAAAACATGGGTAGCTGCAAATACATTAACAGCTGAGTACAGGTGCTTTTTTTCTGATACAGACTACAGGTACATCAACATATCAAGGGCAGGAAGGTTTCCTCATACCTGATGCTAGTGAAAAGTCAGAACACAACTGGCCACTGCATTATTCACTGACAGATTATGGACTGAAGTTATACTTATGTAACTATAGGTAAAAGAAAGATGGAACGGGGATGGATGGGAAGGGGAGATTAAAAAACACACATGCAGCAAAAAAGAAAAAGCAATGAGTTGTGTCACTTTTCAAAAACAAGTCAACAGCTGACATAATAATATTCTATGGGTTTTGCAGATGTGGTCCGAGACACCAAACCTCCCCCAATATAGGAAACCATCCCGTTTGTCACCCTGGCTAAAAAAACCACAAGCTGTTACCATTTAGTAGTGAATGAAGTCACATCATTCCATTCATAGAAAATCTCTGCTGGAACAGCTTTCTAATTATTTGGAGCACAGAACAAGAGGTAACAAAAACATCCTCTGTATTTGGCACCTCATAAGCTCAGAATCTAAGATGAAAGAGCATGAGCACGTTCACTTAAGAGAAATCTCAATAATAAACCTGTCTCACACAGAAAGAATCATATAGGATGGCAGACGGGCCCACACCATTCTTCCATCTCAGGCACACTTGTGTTCAACCTTGCCCCTGTCAATTAGCCACAGTGACAAGACCTTGGTGGGGGATGGGGAAACAGCACTAAATCTCAGGAGAAACACACGCTTAGTCACACTCACTCTTAGGAAGGAGTCAAAATGTCTTGGGTCACCACAGAGCTGGGACAGGTAGTAAACAAAGCAGTAGCCTTTCTCATAAGTGAAGAGGTTCATTAAATTACTAGGATTTACACCTGAAAGGAGAAGACAACAATGTTATAAGACACTAATGATGACACTAATTTCCAACCCTCCTAAATATACAGACCCCTTAGAGGTCACGAGTGGAGATGCAGTGACTTAACAAAACAAGCTGTTGTCAGTACTGCAGTAAATTAAACAGAAGCAGTCCAAACGTACAGGCAGGGGGAAGAAAAAAAAAAAAAATCAATGATTGTAAACTGAGTATTAATTCCTAATGGAACAAGTCACTTCAAATTAGAAGTCACTGAGAACACACTTAGAATTTGAAGACAAATCCTTTTTTTTAAATTATTTTTTTTATTTCTTTCTCCAGTGCCAAACTCATGGAACCACCATACTGCACATTTGTAAAAGATATCAATATAAGGTAATCATTATTTGTTACTTTTTTAAGACTTCCAACACTTGCTTTTCCATTCCATTTGGTTCAAATATCACTTCTACTTGCATTTTAGGCTGTTTTAAATATCACCTAGACTGAAGACTGCTTCACACCTCCAATGGTGATGATAGAACTAGAGAACTATTAGCAAAGAAGATACATGATGCTGGAGTGCGATATGCATCTGGCTCGGGGAATAACCAAACAGCCACTGCATAGCTCACTCAACAGGAGAGCAAGTAAATATATTTATCTGTACGCTTATGCATACATATGTAGTTCTTACGTGAACACATAAAAAGAGGAACATTTAATAGCACAGGATTTTATTTGATGTTTCCAAATATTTTCATTGTAAACTACTTTATTTTACACATTCAGAAGCTCAAAACCACACAGCTTTCAAGACAGTTTTTTGCACTCTATTTCTACCCAGCGAGTCTGCTCTGTTCTTAAACAGAACAATATTTATGAAGACGAGTTAGCCAACTTTGAAGAAAACTTCAGGGCAAGTTTCCTTATTTACTTTTAGACTGGTTTACAAACGAGTATTTTTATTTTCTTTTACGAAGGATATGTAAAAATTAGTCTTTTTTGGTCTATATTCCAGCATTGATATATAGAAATTTTGTGTACAGCAGCTTCAGCCAAAAGCAATACCTGGCTCCAGTTTAACCTGAAGCTTGCTGACCGGGTTGTCTTCTCCAAGGAGCTTCATCTGTCTGTGGAGAGCATCAAGGCGGAATGCAGTCTCCAAACATGTGAAGGCAGCTCCTACCCCAGAAAGAAACTTATTAGTTGTGGGAAAATGACTAGCAAAACCTGGCCTGTGCAGAAATAGCACACGTACAAAATAAAAGCTACTGAAGGTGTAAAATACATAATAGCGAGACAGAATCACAGTAATGTAATGGCAGAGAAGCTTGAGTGAAAAAATCCTTGTAATTTGTAATAAAAGTCAGAACCTAAAACAGTTCATTTACTCGCTCTGATTATGCAGCAGGCTGAACTGAAAAATGAAGCAGCATGAAAATTATGCTTAAGTTTACATCCTTGACATCTTCTCCTCGGTTCTTGCAAGATAAGCAGAGCAGCATTGGAATAAGTATTGTGCAGGTAACTTTCAAGGAGCAATCAAATGCTACAAAAAAGTAATGTCACTGGTAGAAGAGTAGACACACGATTCCATATTCAGTGCCAAGGATATTACTAAGCAAATGTCACCTCTTGGGTGAAAACAGAAAACGATTAGATTTATTTAGTATATTACAGATCCTATGGGTCTTTTTTATCTAGCATCCTACCCATATGGTATCATACAGTTTTCACCTTCCACTCATTAGGACTCCTTTTACAGCTGTAACTGGGTAGGCTACTCTTTCTCCTCTATCTAGCTGCAGTGTAGAGCATCCCATGGTTTCAAGCCAAACTAGCTCTATTACACTGGCAAGTCAAGAGGTGTTTCCTATGCCCTTGCAGATGTAAAAAGCTGTGGAAAATGGATTTTCAGATTCGAAAGATACTTAACACCCAGCACTATTAACACTTTGGCTTTCTTTGCTAAGTCTTCAACGACTGGATCTGTATAACAAGACCTATCTCAGTCTTGATGTATGTACACAGGAATCTGATATAAGCAGAATGAGAATTAATAACCAAGATATATTTGTAAGATAGAAGAACCTGTACTGGCAGAAAAAGGGGCAGATGTGCTTCACAGGGGGAAGCAAGAACCAAGATATCTAGTGTTAAGGGCAATCACTTCAAGCTACAGGGAGGAGGATTAAGCAAGATCCAAGAGGTGTGGCAGTCAGTGGACTCCAATTTCTGTAAACAATGTCATCACAAAGATGCCTTTTTATTAACAGCAGAAGATACTCCAGAAATGATGTCAGAAATAGGAATATTTAGATCAGAGGTTTGCCTTAGAAACAAAACAGAATGCAGAAAGAGCTTACTAAATAATGGCACAAGGAAAGGCACTTCTTAGTTTCCTGAACAATTGCTTCTTGAAACCACCAGTTCTAAATTTCAGGAGAATAGACCAAAATCAGCAAGGATCTTGTCCTGTGTCAGAGGGACAGACTAAGATGGGATAGAGAGCAGCTCAGTATCTTCTGACCTATTCATATCACTGCCACATATAATATAATGTGACTTATAAGAACAGTCCCAATCACCGAGACTTACTCAACATAGAACAGCTTTCAAAGATATATAATATACATTGCTACATCTTCACATATGCTCAGAGCACTACTTTCCCTAAACTTCATTATCATCAGCTCATCTCCAAGAACAATATATATTAATAAAAACAAAGGCATGTTTCTAAACACTCTCGCTGCCAAGATTTCCAGGATTTTTTCCAAGATTGTTTACAGCAGATGCGTGAGAATACACATGTTACAGGCTTTTAAGAACACAACAGGACAAACTAGAGAAATATACGTTTCCATTGCTCACTTCAGTAAAAATCCAATTAAACTGAAAAGCCAAAGCAATGATTTACTATTTACGTATTCTAAAGACAGCATCATAAAATTGCCCTGTGAAAGTCACTGATATAGCCAAAGGCAGGGTTGTACAATTCTACAGGAAGCCTCAAACAGATAAACAGACAGCTATGTAGATGTGTATGGTTTTTTTTTCCTAAGTGTTATTGCCATCATTCTTTCCAACCATAGGTAGCTACTAACTGATCAGCCTTAGAAAGACACTTGTTCAGAGGATAGTTATTTCACAATGTAACCACGATAAGATCTCTTACATCTTTCTCTGAAGCATCCTCTGCTCACCTTGCTGACATATGAACACCTGCCTGGTACCCAGCAGTAGTTCCATAGTTCCTGCAAACGTCCTTACAATGCTGTGCTAACACACCTCGCTCAAAGCCCCTATTACCGTATCAGGTATTGATTCCACCCAAAGCCAAGACAACATCAGACACTAAGCATCTAAGATGATGTTCAAGGCAACATCTGGGGCCCTATGTGCTCCAGAAATGAAAAAAAAAAAACCCAAACCAGCTCCCTACAGGCTTTTGGGCTCCCAAGGCAAATATTCTATGCAGCCAACTCAGTTATTGGTTAGACACATCATAAGGAGAAGCATTTCTGCAGCTATACCATAGGTCTCAGTGGTGATCCGGCGCTGTGCATATGTAGCTAGCCCCTCACTCAGCCACATCTCCTCCCACGTAGCATTGGTGACTGCATTTCCAAACCAGCTGTGGGCAACTTCATGAATGACGTCAATGATCAAAAACTCATCGCTCTCCAGAATGGAAGAGATAATGAAGGTCAAGCATGGGTTCTCCATGGCAACAATAGGGAAGGAAGGAGGAAGAAAAACAATGTCATATCTAAAATCAGGGAGAGAGAAGAAAGAAGAGAGGAGATAGGTAAATTACAGCTATTTCAAGAGACATACACAGAAATATTTTTTTTTTCCTTGGGGAAGGCTCTTCTGAGAGATTTTTTCTGAGTTCAGGAACAAACTTTCTAGACCACTGACGCCTAATTGTTCCGATCAGGGGATCACAGAGTTTATTCTGTTGGCCAAGGACCTGCTCATGTTTGGACATCAAGACTAGACAGTCTTTTCACATGTAGCAGATCCAGCACTTGCCAGAAGCCTCACGCTCCCTTCACACACACACTTATCACAAGTTGTATACCTGATAGCCAGTACCTCTAAGTTTTCTCTATGTACACAGTGTCAAGTCCCCAGAGGGTCCCAGGAAAGAGAGAGGCTGGGAAGCTATCGAATGAATTAATTGATTTGGTGTACCTGCACTGTCAGCAAAATTACTCTCGTCTGTCTGCTTCAGAACATAACAATGCTATTAATTTTGTTTTCTAAATTTCTCCATCAATGGTCAGCACTGGAACACAAGGCCATGTCCTCAGACCATTTCAAGCAAAGTCTTTTTAATTAACAGTAGCAAGTTCTTCCTGCTTACCTTTAGCAAAGAAATATAGGAAGTCTTTGTAAACATTTCTCCCACCCAAAGAATGAAAACATTCTCTCAAAAACATTCTCATTTAATACATGGTCAAGTTTATCTCCAGAAACTATTCATGTTGGTTTTAGGGACTTGGACTCTCAATGAGTCTGTACTGAGTCCGGTTTTCAGCATCCTCAGGCATACCACAATAAATCTATCATATGTCAGGAGCCATATGTAAAACCAAATAAGATAAATAAAACTGCCATACATTTTAAATGGTGTCCAGCCCAATGTTGGACTTGCATCACAAAACACTATAGTATAAATAACCTTCACTCCTCAGGGAAGATCCACTGTTTAGGAACTGGAAGTTCTGCCCTCCATACCAGGTAAAACATAACTGTGCCTCCACATCCTCTCTGCCACTTGGAGAAGCAAAACTTCAACATTTGTTTCCAACTACTAGAGTGCTGCCAGTTGAAAGGCTCATTTGTTCTGCTATTGGTAGCGTAGGGAGAAAGCACGATAATTTCTCAAGATTGTTTTATTTTGTTCCCATTACTTATTCCTAGGAGACTTATTAAACTCACCTTCCCCAAATATACGGGCCATACAGACTCTCTGCAGCAGTCAACCAGCGCTCAACCATGCCAGAAAGCTTGCTGATGGCTGTTGGCAGCAGGCAAGGCTCTGCCCACACTCTGCTCCTGTCAGAAAACAGAAAACATCAGGTGATACTTCAGCAAACTGAATTATCTCTTAGAAAAAATAGCCTGACTTCTTACCACACTTCCATGTATGGCAATAGTGCTAAGAGGTCTCATATCAGACTCAGGCCTTCTTTAGGCTAAGATTCAATGGATACAAGACAAAAGATAATCAAGGATCCCTTAAACCGCCTTAAAGCAACAAGGCAAGTAGCTGTAACGACCACAGGGGACAATAGGCAACATTTATGAAAGAGGAAAACATCTTTGCCAGTGCAGCGCCATGCAGGTCTTTAGCACCCAACTAACCTCAAACTCTGAACGCTCACAGCTCACAGTCCCACCTCTTCCCTTATCCATGACTCAAGGTATTTACCCCTTATAAGTTAAAGCACTGCACAGAGACACAAAAAGCAGATCAACTCACTGCAAATCTTACCTTGGACCTATGTCTGCATGTATAAGGTCTCCTGCCACCAGGGCCACTAGGTAGGCAGGAACTGGATATTCCATGTAAAATTGATATACACCTTCCTCTTCTAAGTAGGTGCTTTGGGTGGCACTCATCAACACCTGTATGCCTGCTGGAGCCTGTAAGACCAACATCATACACGTCAACTCACTAGATGATCACAGCTAAGTGACTATACCACAGATCTCTGGCTTTTTTCATCTATGCCTAAGAGGATGTACATTAAAAACAATCATTTAGATAACACAAAATATAAGATTTCTGTGGGGTTTTTACACCACAATCTACCCAGCCCATGAAAACATACCAACCAAAAATACTACTCATCCTCTATTGCATGGGTTCTTATGCCAGCTCCCCCAAAAGTGCCCACGTATCAAATTATTTCTTCTACACAAAATGCAACATTATTTGATGCTGCTGTCATAAAACTTTGGTTTTTCCTTTCAAGAATTGATAAAATACTGTGGAGTATTATCATCAATAACCACTTCTGGAAGTGACCTGCCAAAGTCTCTCTTTCATGCTATCCACTGCATGGTTACTCTTTCAACATTGAGTATGGAGAAGGCAAGACTCAGGTGTGACAGGCAACAGAGTCGCCTTTGTGGCAGTACCCCAATTCTGTTCCAAGGACCAGTATGAGATCTAAAAAATCACGTATTTTTTATAACGCTAAGTGTCACAATGAATATTTTATATCATATATCCACACACAATGTAACTACGCTTGCACAAGTGAACAGCAGCTAAGTGCTCCACAAACCATTTATATCCACTTGGTCACTCACCTTGACAGTAGCTGAATAGGTGCACTTCACTGCTGGTGTGTCAAAGCAGGGGAAGAACGAACGGTTACACACTGAGTGGCCTTGCGTGAAGACAAATGGCTTGGCATTGCCATATGTCAGTTCTGGATCCAGCCACCAGATCTGTTGAAATATGATGTGAAGAAGAGGTGAGGGAAAGGGACAAAAATCACACGGTTGAACTGCCAAAAAACAAAACCAGAAATCAAGTGGATTGTGGAGGAGGAGCAGTTTAGCTCCCCAGATGCATACCTGGCACAGGGCACGGTTTCCTTTCTAATAATACATCTTTCTACTCCTGTTTATTTGCCGTGACTATTCACAGTAATTTCTCATTGACTGAACACTGAGTGGTGCCACACAACATAGTGTCTTTCAGCCACTCGCTATTTCTGTTGTATTGATTTGCTTGGTTAATAACGGGTCCCTAACGAACATCCTCATAACATTCTTATCAGAGGAGGTACTCTGAATATCTTCACGTTTTTAACTCAATAGGGGGTCAGGTAGTGCAAGCTGCAAAAAAAAATAAATTTAAAAACAACCCAAACCACCCAAACCCACAAACCAAAAAACCCTGAGGCTGTACAGTGTACACAACATTATCTCTGACCCTGACACTGCCCTGCTGGCTGAAGCATCAAACATTTTGATACTATGCAAAAAAAAGTCAGTATATGTAAGAAACATCTGGTCAGTGACACTGGATGCCTCTTTTTAACAGAGTGGAAAAGGAGATTCTGGGTGTTCACAAAAAAAACAAGAACAAAACACACCACTGAGCATGTAAATTTTCAGTATCAAATAGCAAATAATTTGGACAGATTAGGAATAATATGAAAAAGTGCAGTTATTTGCCTTTTTGGGTTTTCTGTTTCAAATGCAATGTTTATGCTTTCACATGCTCCCTGCCTCCAACTTTGAAGTGTAGGAACAATTTTAAATAAGGATTTTCTTGTAATCCTAGAACTCTGGAGCTGAACTTCTACAGAAAATATCAAATATTGTGAAACCTGCAATAAAGTTGGAACCACTGGAAGTCTTGGGAACAATCAAGCACAAGGAATAAAATTTCTGCATCTGCTGAATTCTTAGATCAAAGCAACTAATAAATCTGAATTCAGGGAACAGCAGTTAGTGCAGACACTAGTTCATTTCTGGTGCTCAAGAGAAAGCAATGAAATACTTACAGAAGAGAAGCCTGGGTACTATGTCTGCTCTGGTTTTAATGATATATTACAACTCTGTCTCCTAGTTAACCTTTCTGTGTTCTGGAAGTCAAAGTTTTCTCTCTCTCCCTCTGTCTTATAAGGTTATTCTTTGTTATCTTCTTCCCTTGCCTTTAGACCCTTCTCCTCAGACGCCAGTGTGCTCCTCTCCCAAATCATCCACTTCAGCAGCACCCCTGGGGATCATTGAAAGGTAAGGAAAGGAAACATACTGTCAGCAGCTTTCAGTTATTCATATAGCAGTTCACGCTTTCCCTGGCAAACCTTTTGGGTTTGGGGGTGTGTTTGTTTGTTTTTGGATTTTGGGGTGGGTTTTTTTGTTGTTGCTTTGTTTTTTAGGAGGGAGGCATTACAAAATTAAAAACCTTTATCTAGAAGTAACATCAATCACAGCAGCATTCTTATCTTGAAATGTGTTTTAAGATTACCCTCTTCTGTTTCGAGCCTGTTGGGCCAGAAGCATGCTTAGAGCATGACTTCTGATGAACCTTGCCTCACTTACACCACGAGGGCTAAGGCTACGTGACTATTCAAATCCACGTGCCGCAATTCAGTGTATCACTGGCCAAATCCCCAGGTCACAGCTGAGGTGCACGACATAACTACAGATTTCCAGTCCACAGATACCTGCATTTCACAGCAATTAATATCTTCTCTGTGATGTGACACTGTGGAACTGGAGACCACTATTCCAGGAGGCATTTGGAGATACATGTCTCATTAAAACCCACAGTTTGAAACAAACAGCTTCACCCCAGAACACATATTCACATAAAAATGCAACTGCTATGTTTTAATCTAGGGTAGTAGTTTTCTAATGATCCAGGAAGGAGGCTCAGAAATTAAGTTTTTAAAGATCTGCCCCAATGCCAACTGAAAAACGCTCCTCTGGTCAGTGGCTTTGTGCTTGTATTACAAAAAGTCTGACTTACAATCTGTATCGCTGGCCCTGCTGGGTAGACTCACCTGCAAAAAGCTTTGTTTCCTTTGCTTTTTGAGAGACAGAAAAGGCTAACAGAGAAAACAGAGACCACCAGACCTAAGTTGCAACACTAGAGTAGGAAGGAAAAAGGGCTGACAGACAATTGTCATCTTTACAGCAGAGAGATAAGGGGAAGTTCTCCCTGACCAGTGCCGGAAGAAAACATAAGCAGGAAGCAAAGGGGAACTGAGAAGTTTATTCTTGTTTACAAGAAACTCCATAAATTAAGGACAATTCCTTTTCAAGTAGCACCCCTCTATTTGACATTTGGTTGAAGTTAAATGAAGTACCAGCCCCACAGTCCTAGAGGGAAAAAACGTTTGCAGAGGATGAAGTATTATTTTCCCCCATTTGCTAATGTCTGCAGCTACATGGCAAGCCTCCGTCTCTTTTTCCAGATGCACTTGGAACAATGATGAAAGTTATCCTGAAACAATATAAATAGATCTGTAATATAAATAGACCAGGCTATGCTGCCGGACAGAGGCAGGACTATGGACTAGGGAAAACGAGTATAAGCAGCGTCCGAGAAAGGCTTGCAAGGAGCACCAAACTGCTAGGGGCGGGGGGCAGAGCAGTACACAGGGACAGAGCAGTATTTGGGGCCGTAGCAGCTGCACCACATCCCAATCCCTCCTGAGCTCCCCTTTGGAAATATATGTGACATCATCATAATGCTCTAACGCTCATAATTTTTTCTAGTTTTTCATGTTCCACATATTAAAGCTCTTCTTCCGGAGTATTTTAAGTAAATAACTGCTGTTTAGTTCCTCTGCTTAACAGTGGCTTTGGTTTCCCCCTGCCCACATACTGCAAAGAAGCTCATGCTTTATAAGGCACCTGCCAAGAATGTATTTTTTATTGCCTTAGATTATAATCTTTTACCCAAATCCAGCAAGTGACAAAGGCAATTAGCTAAGTCTCTTTCAATTTTAAAACTCTCCATGTCTCTACCTGCATTATGGATGAAGCTCCCAAGAAGAGCTGCAACACCACAGCTCTGTTCTAGACAAACAACGAGCCGCTCCATCTCATGACAAAGTAAACCGTGCACGTGAGATGTGGAGGATGTGACAGGAGCAAGGTACACCTGGACAGCAAGTCACTCTAGGAGGACTGAGGAATTGGGACAAATCTAACAGAACAATGGGGAAGTTTCCAGCACTGCAAAAAGGGCTGTTCTTTTTGCTAAACCCTAAAGACGAGGAAACACTATCATCTTTTATACCAGAACACAGAGCAGGGCTTGCATTTAAGGTTGTCGTGGAAAGAAAATAGCACTGGTGTTAACATGTGCGCTGCCAAATCACAGGCATGACACAGTGGGTGAGAGACAGATGTAGATTTTTCTCCCTGGGGAAGGGGGGGTGGGGGGGGAAAGTCTTATGAAAGAGTATTTGTAGGACCAAGAAGTAAGGGGTATGGGTAAAGGAGGAGAGGAAGAGCACGACTACAGTCAGTGACACACCTGATCAGTGTGTACCTTCAGCCCACACCATGAGATACACACAATGTTTATGACAGTCTTGCTTCTAAAGTGAATTGGTGATGTACTGAGCATATGGTTTCCTAAGAGCACAGGGAGCTGGAACGCTCTGTGAAAGGCAGATTTAATCTCTCAGCTGTCTCTCAACGTCCATCAAACAAGCAAAGATCTTGGCTCCTTCCTCCACGTGAGGAATAATGGGACAGTCAAACAACATATCCAGATGGCTCAAACCAAGTATATCAAGGCAACAGGTTTCCAATTTTAAACAGGCTACTATCTTTGCTGTGATGGCTGTGCTGCACTGTCAAACGATTTTACCGTTTTATTAGTCCCACAAGTACGCCAAGGGTCCCATAGGAAATAAACCCTGACCTAAAGAGATTATATTCAGAAAAAGGCCAAAGAAAATATATCTTTTAGAAGAGAGAAGTCAAACACTGTAAAGTTGCTTCACTTATGCAGAGAAAAGGGACTGCAAGGAAATGTGCTAAACGCCAGTATAAATCAGGTCACCCTTATACACACGTGAGTTACTCATCCCTATTAAAATGCAACGCTAGGCTGAAAAACAGCAATGACATAGCACTACGATAGCACTAAATGACTTTGGATCCAAAAACACAGTTCAGTGTGCTGAACGTGAAGGGCTACAACAGGTGCTACTCAAGGACAAATATTTTACCAGCCAAAATCTACAACAGTGAGCAAGGAAACGTGGTACGATTCATGACAGCGAACACACCTGCTTCTACTTTCCAGTATCACTTGAACAGGGCAGTGCATGCCCCGACACTGTAACCGTCAATAACCTTTTGACACTGGTTCTTGTAGCTTCATTTCAGCAGAAGCAATACGTGCCACTAAAGGTACAATAAAGACTTCAAAAGACAGGATGAAGAATAGCTTGCTCATGCCTGATCCGGAGGAAGCAAGACAAACAACAGAGGGAATGGAAAAAATGCCCTAGTCCCAGCATCCTCAACCACGTAGCGTTCACGCTGGACTGTGTGCGGGGCCAGGGAGGCAACGTGCTAACGCAGGGTGAGACAAAATGAACAGCACGTCAGTCAGTGCCCTGCACCTTCCAGGGGTTTTCAGATCATTTCTAAAGCCGAGGCTCGTATCAGCGTTCCGTTACATCAGAGATCATTTCTGCATACACACAGCAGGACAGTCTGCTCCTTTGGCAACAGGGCTGGTAAAACCCCAGAGAAAGCAGAGGCTAGCCTAAAATAAAACAATTGTTCAAGAGGAGGAAAGTGTGTTATCGGGTACTTCAGGAGGTATGGCTCAGCCAGACTGAGAATGATCACAGAGCACAGGGCAACACCAAATTAGCTTTAAAGCCTTCCCACCATAAATGAGGCATAGTGTGGACAAAAACAAAACCAGGTTTCTTCACAAAATCTTGGAAAAAAAAAAAACCAAACACAAAAAACCAAAAAGAACAGAATCTTCTGAACACACTGTGGGCCCTGAAAGGCATCTCCCATGTACCCCTTCAGTGCAGAAAAACTCCAGCAGAGTATTGTACAAGGAAATATTAAAACCAGGAGCTCCAAAGGTGAAAAGGAACAATACCCTCACTTACAAATGGATCTGAATTTTAAAACTGCCAGAATTCCACCTGATTTTTGCACTTCTAGGGAAGGACCAGCATGTTAAAAGGTCATCATATAACAGAAGGAAACTTCTGTCAATAAAAATCTTCACGTGGAACTCATTGCTCACAGTGAGACGATGTATTAAGACTATCCAGATCATTCCGAGGATGAAGTTACTTTCATGAGTTTCAATGTAGTCTTAAAATTAGACAGAAGAAGATGCAGCAAACCCATTCTCTTCAGCAATACTTTCCCTTCATAAGGAAAGGCCTAGTATATATTTGCTATTGGGTTATTTTGCATGAAACATATGTTCTATTCCTGTTCTTGTTAAATAAGTTGTGATAGATCCACACATTTACTGGTTCTGACCAACCCAACAGCAGTACCAAACCAGCAGGCTGAGTGTCAAATCCATTAGGCAAGACAGAGGCACCAAAGTTTCAAGACTCTCAAAAAACCACTCCTTTTGCAAACAGATACATGAACCACACAACAAAAACAATTTTAGTTGGATTCCCAACCTGAACAGACTACACAGTAACAAAAAGAGCTGACATTCCAGTGATGCCTTTATATCTTTTGCTATCATAACTTCTTAAAAGCACAAGATCTGCCAGACAGCACCTAAAAGGCCAGGAACAAAGTGCTTCTAATACCAGGGGTTGAAAAGAAGTGACGGAATTTACAAAGCATCTCACTACTGAAGATGACTAATCCACAAGGACAAGGAAGCACCTCCCACGGCCACACTGAAACAAGTATTTTGGGCCATTTCTCATCCTTTTTCCAGCAGAGAACTTGTAGGAATATGCAGAATCGTCCTGACTCTTCTCAAAACTCCTGACCACGGCTCATCGGAACGTCAACCTAGGTGTGCAAAAGGCTCAGTTTTGTAAGCACCTGGCAAAACCCACGGGGAAACTCCTGTATTTGCCGATTACGTAACTTAGCCTGACGAAATCAGTCAAAGCAAGAGTTTTCAACTTTTCACGCTCCTCGCCAACAACTGCAACGCCCTTAAAGGGCAGAGAACTTTAAAACGACTGTCATGATGGAGGACGAATAGCTTTGGGGGCGACGGGGGAAGGAAGGTAGGAAGGAAGGTAGGAAGGAAGGCAGGCAGGCAAGCAGGCGGGCGCTGGGTCGGTAGAAGCATCGCAAGCGGGACGGCGCAGGGCTGGGGAGCAGCAGGCAGGCAGGGGACCGGCACCGCCGAGCGCTCCGGCGGGCAGCGGACTGGGGACAGCGGCGGCTGCCGGGCGGCTGTCAGGCGAGGGGAGGAAGAGGCAGCAGAGGGACGGGGACAGGAAAGTAAGGGGTGACAGTGAAACGCCTCCCGCTCCCTTTGCTGCGGGGCCGGGGAGCTCCCCCGACGGGCAGTAACAGGAGAGAAAAATGTGAGGGAAGAATGTGGGGGAAAACGGGAGGCCAGCGCCAGGCTCCCCGGGCTCGGCAGCCCGCCTGCCCCCCGCGCCCCGCCGCCCCCCGCAGCGCGGTACTCACGGCGGGGCCCTCGGCCGTGGTGTAGCGGACGATGATCTGGAAGGGCTGGTGCGGCTGGAGGGCGGCGGGCAGGGACACGGTGAGGGACGAGCCGTAGTCGGTGAAGGGGTCCACCCTGAAGCCCAGCGGGCAGGCGGCGGAGGGCGGCTGGGCGAAGAGGGGCAGCGGCGGCTCGGCGGCGGCGGGCGGGGGACTGGCGGGCGGCTCTCCCGGCGGGGCGGCGGCAGGCAGCGGGCCGGCGGCGATGCAGGGCGCCGAGAGGAAGGTGGCGGTGGAGGGTGGGCTGGCGGCGCAGGGCGGCGCGCAGGGCGGCGGCGGCGAGGGCGGCGGGCAGGGCGGCGGGGGCAGCGGCGCCGGGGCGGCGGCGGCGGCGGCAGCCTCGGCGGCGGGCGAGAAGACGAAGGAGCAGGGCGCTTCCCCCGCCGCGGCGCGGCGGTAGGCGGCCGAGAGGACGTGCAGGGCCGGGTGGACGTCCAGCACCAGGGCGCGGGGCTGCGGCCGCAGAGCACAGAGCTCCAGCACCAGGCACCCCGCCAGCGCCCGCGCCTCGGGCCGCAGCTCCAGCCCCAAGTGCAGGTGGCGGAGGCTGAAGAGCTGCGAGCTGGAGACCGATGCCACGTCCGGGGGAGGCTCGGGAGGCGGCGGAGGGGCCGGCGGCACCTCCGGCCCGGCCGCAGACCCCTTGCGGCAGCAACACAGGCCGGGCGGCCGCGGAGCCGGAGCCGCCATGGAGCGGCGGAGGAGGAGGAGGAGGAGGAGGCGGCGGCTGCTATGTGAAATCCATGGGCGGGCGGGGAGGAGGGAGGCCCCGGCGGCCGGAGCGACCGGGGCGGGGAGGGGAGGTGGGGTGGGAAAGGGCCGCGCAGGCCCCGGGCGGCACCGGCCGAGGGAGCGCAGGGCCCGGCACCGGAACCACCAGCCGCGGGTACGGCCGCCAGGCGGCGCGGCGCGGGACTGCAGGGAGCGCTCCGGGGCGGCCCGGCCCCGCCCCGCCCCGCCCGCCAACGGCTGCGCGCGCACCGGAGGGCGCCGGCCGCCGCCGCCGGCCGCGCAGCGTGCAGCTGTACGCACGCGCCTGTGCCCACCCGTGGCACGCGCCGTGCGCTGCTCCGACCCCACGGCTTCCAAGGCAAACACCGCCCCCGCCCGCGGGCGCCCACGCTGCGCGCCCACTGCGCCACCGGCTCCGTCCCTCCGCGCCGCTCTTGTACCCCCGCCCCGATTCACAGGGCAGCGGACGCACGCGCATCCTGAGCTTTCCCCTTCATCCCACGCCCAGCCCGTCCCGTCCCCTCCCCCGCTCCGCGCTGTGGCCCACGCCGCGCCCCGCCGCTCCTGCCTTTCGGGACGGCCACTGGCACGGCTGCAATGCCCCACGCAGTTCACGCCTGCCCTGGCGCAGCATCGCGGCCAGCCCTGCCGCCTACGCGCAGCCCCAGTGCTTCATTTCCACCTTCCCCGCCCCCTCCCAGCTCCAGGAGAACCCCACACCCTCCACACCACGGCCCCCAGCAGGGCTGACACGTGCAGTCATCCCACCGCTGCTCCTGGTCACACTCCTCACATCTAGCTCAGAGTCCTACCCTAAACAGCCTCCCTCTACCAGTACCCCACACACCCCCACTTTTTAATCTCTTCCCTCCCACGTTGGCTGGCCGTAGCTGCCTGCCTCCAGTGCTCACCCCAAACTGCCCCCAGACAGGCCTACATCAGAAAGGACAGAAAACACAAAATTATCATCTTTATACAACCGCTTGTTTCTCTGCACAGTGACAGTAGGAGACAGTAAGCTGGAAGGAGGGAGGTGTGCTAGAAGTAGCTGTGATTTGAACTGCACCCAGCCCAGCAACAGCACGCAGGGAATGTCTCTGCCCCATGTAGTGATACGTCTGTTCTCCAAGTTATTTTCACTCTGCCCACCTCAGCGACCCGATGAGTCTCCAAGGCACGTCTTTTGGATGGTACAGGAACATTTATTACACGGTTGTGGGTTTAACACACACATAGCAACACATCCTAAAAGCCTCCTAAGCCTGACACTAGTGACAGCAGCATCTGCACCACTTCCCAAGTGAGTTTCCACTGTATGGTCATGCTCCCAGCAAAAACTTGTCTCCAGCTGAACCAAGGGTAAAACAAATCACAGTATTATCCTAGACAGACCTGAAGCTGGGACTATAAAGAAAACCTTTATATATGCAATTGCACATAGTAAAACCCACACTGCAGATGCAGTAAAAAATAACAAGGCAGCATTCAGAAGAGCTCTTTGGTTGATGAGGGCATTACAGCCACTCTCCATCTTCTCAGTATGTTCTTTTGAAGCACCTTCAAGAAGCAATTTTGTCTTCGCTCAATCCCCTTCTAGCTAAGAGAAACTTTTGTCCTGCCACCTTTCCTTTCCACACCCTCTTTTATAAATCAATTTTTCTGCATTTGTCCTTTCCTTCTGATACCTTTTGAAGTAATTGTGCTTTCTCAAATGCTGTTCCCAGCGAGGTACTAAGACTGCTTCATCTCCCTCTGGCTTTCATCTAGGGATATCAGGCAGACCACAGCTCCAGCCCCTCAGGATCTGACCCCATAGGATTTTCACCACAGGTAATGGCACTCAGGCTAGCGCAATTTTGGCGAGCCCGATTTTGGACTTAATTACACTGATCTAACTGCACATTAACTCCACTGGGTAGTTCTAGAAGAATCCTACCTGGGTTTCAATTGAAGTCCCAAGCAAGTGCAACATTTCCACTCATCTGGTAGATGAGATGAACTGGAACACATTCTCTGTAAGAGTCTCTAAGATTATGATAATGAATGGGGAGCAGTGGCACTCACCACATTCGGACAGGATAAGTAAAACTGGTGCAACTGAAATTCCCCAGGGTAACGCAGCAAACCAATTATCCCAGGCAAATCTCTCTCAAGTTGCACACCTGTGGTCTGGGGCCACAGCCTTTGCCATGTACGAAGAAGGGTGTGCCACCTCCATGCTATTTTGGGTAGGATCTCTAAGGAGAGCCTCTGTCCCAGTGCCACAGTCTTATTCTGCTCCTCGCAGGATGAAGTCCACTCTGACATATCGCACTATAAATTCCAGAGCAGGATCAAATTCCTGAAAATTCCCATCATCATCAACCCTGTAGAATGCCTCAAAGATATTTCAGTCTCATTTGTAAATATTGATGTTTCTTCCTTCCCCTTCAGTGACAGGGCCCTGGGCAATGCCTCAGCTTGCTCCTGTGGTTCAGGACAGAAGCCAATAAAAGAATTACTGCTACCCATGTGAGAAGCAATACTTCTATACTGTCTGTGAGACAAGTGCCAAGTGAAACAGGTAAGTGATTACAGAAGAACATTTCCCTCTGGCTATCTCCTTAATTCCAAAGTAACAATGCTGGAGCTAAGGTTTAACAAAATGGTTGAGCTAATCCCTGCTGTCCACAGGCTACTGTTCACCTGCTCCATCACAGGCTCTTGTTTAACTCCTTTTTGAGCTATTTCAGCTCACTGAAACAGCAGGAAAGTATTCCCCTTTTTAAGGGAGCGTAACTGGGAAGCAGCAGTTTGGTGCAATGAATCCCGAGTGCAGTTTCCTCATACCTATGCTAGTGTTAACAGTTAGCACCTACTGAAAAGAGCAGCCCCACTTCACCTCCCTTCCAGGTGTGCCTTCCTGTCTCCTTCTTTGTACAGCATTCCTGCTTTTGGAGGGTGAACTTTCTGCAAGTTAGCTTTCTGAACTGGGTCACTGCTGGACCAGGCAAGAGCCAGTGCTGGCATCGGGAAAGCAGAAGAAACTCCCAGCCTGGAAGAAGAAGGAGGAGGAGAAGATCAGGATGGCTCCCCTTTTGCCCAGACTGCCATTAGCTCAGCCATAGCTGCAAAATGAAGCCACGCCCTGACCCCAGTGGCACTTGAGAACTAGGTGCCACATGAGCCCTTTTTTCAAGGGAAATACTGAAGTTCTTGGGGTAAACTCAGTTCTGCAGGTCCCAAGACAATCCTGCCCTTAATAGAGTCACACAAGACAACTGACTGAACTGTTTTAAGCACAGTCTCAGGCAGATGCATTTCATATTTTCTCCCTCTCCCCTTAAGGTACTCAGCCTTCATTCTACCCAGTTCTAACTTTTAAGGAAGAAGCAGGGCATTACCTCTTTGGCCTATCACCCCTGCTCCCTTGTGCCTCTCCCCAGTTTCTTTTTGTCCTCAAGTTTCTGATCAAAGAACCCCGGCTTAGCTGGATGTTCTTTGGAGAGAGGCATATTACTTCTCCCTCTGCTAACCCAAACATACAGTCTCTCTGTTCCTTGAACTGAGTCATGCTGATCAAAATGGCAGCCACCACCTGACAGATTAAGCCTGGGTCCAGGCCTGTGAGCAGGGTAAGATCTGTGCTAGTTAATTCTTGCTTAGGACAAGACTTAGTAAAGAACAACTATAACAAATGATGCTTTGTGTGATATCTTCAACCTACAGTCTAACCTCTGTTAACACCACCATTTGCCTGTGATATTTGTAGGTAGAAATGCTTTTTGCTGTGACTTTACAGTCATGTCACATTATAAACAGTAATGCTTGCCGGTAAAGCAAGTGGAAAAATCTGAGCCTAAGAAGGATCTTCTGTATTCTGTCTGACCTCTCCCCTTGCTACTTGGCTTGAATACTTGTACTATAAATTATTACTCCCTGTTCTACTCAGCACAAACATACATACATTGCAATCCACCCCCATGCTGGAGGGCACAAAAATTACCCACTGCACTTTTAAAGAAACACCTCCACTCTGAAGGAAGAAAGATCACACTATGGTGCATAGACAAGAAAAAAAAAACAGCCTGCAAAAACTGTCCCACAGGGCTCAAAAAGGTGAGAAGTAATTTATGTGCCCAAAATAAACCACTTAAGCCAATAAAATTTACAAAACCCAAAATAGTTTTATTTACTTTTCAGGTTTCTGCCTCAATGAGACATTTTGCAAACATGCTAAGGCTACAAAATGTCCAAATTGACAAAGACATGCAACGCTGACCATTCAATAAGTCACGGTATTATAGGAGCAACTGTGCCCACCCGGGCCACAGGTCCCGTAAAACAGGGATGGTATACAGTGATTATGGCAACATACTATGCAGGACCCAGTAACCTGAGGTAGGTCTCTTTATGGTAAGAAAACTATGTCCTACACCAGTGTTAGATCCTGATCAACAGGAACCTGTTTAAAGTTCCAGAAGACATGGAGTGGGGGACTGTTTCCTTAACAAGTGTGCAATAAAGAAACAGGAAATATTGATGTTGTTTAACCTTAGTGTAAGTGAGCAGAAGAAAGAGTTAGTGTTACCCATGCCAATGAAAGCCAACCTAAATCTCTGAGGAGTGTTAGCAGCTTCAAGATAAAGGAGTCAGTCAGCTGAAGCAACTCTGAAAAGGCTTTCCAGCTAGCATACAGGGTATGATTTGAACCTTATTATTAATTTGTTACAGAACATTCCACAAACAGTTAGATTTTGGTTGTGTTAGATCAGCGAAGCAGGAGGAGCTTGAGCTTGCTTGCATCAAAATAAACCCTGCTGATACATTAAGAAATACTGTATCAGGACACTAAGAAATTACGAGGCCTTAATGTGAGCCAGAAGTGGTTCTCCACTCAGGAGATCACTAAAAACCCTGCTTTGGGAAAGCATATGGGAAGCAGCAGCTGCTGCCATGGTGAACATTAGCGATGCTCCAAATAGCTTTGATAAATTACAATGCAATAGAGTTACACCACAGAGCTCTTCTCCCCTGTGCTAGACAACAAAGATGTGACAATAAAGGACACTGTTGCAAAGCTTCACTTCCACTCAGACACGCAGAAAATCTGGCACTAGGAGAAGACCAACTGTAAAAGACAAAATGGTGTCTGATACAGTCAGATAACAAAGCCAGATCTCTGGTACCGTAAACTGTACAAAAATTATAGAAAAGAATATGCACTGTTATTAATACAGTGCTTATTTTAATATAAAATAAACAGCTTACATTTCCACTGTAAATATAGGCTATATACAGAATTATGTATAGATATAGCTACATGTATAAAGCTTCATTATAGGCCTCTGATACATTTATAACTATGGCTCCCTGAGCCATTTGTAGAGTGCATTTAATAACAAAAAATTAGTAATATGATTATGGAATAAATACAATAATAAAAACATGAAGAATTCTTCTGACAGTTTTTAAAATCTCTCTGGCTTGACACACTGTGCTAAAAATTAAAAGATGAAAAGGCAATAATCTGCTTGAAGGAGGAGAAGGAAGAAGAGCTGGCCTGCCACAGGCAGGGAGTGTAGCTCTCCAAAATTAAAGTGACTTTGCCCTGAATTTTAGCCCTTGACAGCAACCTTGTTCTCCGCAGCAGCAAACATAGCATAGAAGCGCGAGTTCTCATTGGCCAGAAGGGCAGACGGCGTGTCGAATTCCACTACCTAAAAGCAAACAAGGCAGGTGAAGTATGTCAGTAAAACCCAGCAGAAATCCCACCCCTTATACCTGTGACAGTAGTAAAGAAGCTGAAACATGGCAGTGATCTTTAGATGAGACAACAGGCGGTGAAAGTATGTGCATTTATGCATAAATGCTGTAACCAGGGATGCTTCAAACTAGCTCAAACACTGGAACTCCCCATCCTAGAGGTTGCTTCCTAGCAGCCTCTGCTGGCTCTGGCAGACAGAGGCAGATGCTATGGGATTTTGCCTTCTCTACCTTTAAGAGCCTTGCCAAATGTTCTTGCCGTTGATTTAACTGTTTATAGCTCCCACACAGAAGCCTGGAAAGTGGGTACAGTCTCTCATATGCCTGTTTGATAGCACGGGGCTTCATGAAAGTAATGGGAAACTGCCTGAGCCCCAGCAGAGATGCTTATGTTATTACCCATCTCAGAATTAACCTACAAAGGGAGTTTTAACAACACTTAAAAGAGAGACTGTTACTCTATGGTACTTTCTTGGAGCATAAAAGAAATTTTGCCCTCTTTGATCTTGTTACCATCAGGCAATAATTGATTCTATTGGAGTATTATTACCGAGGATGTGAATGAGTACAGAGGATTTTCTACCCTCCAATACTAGCTGTTCCTTCAGTTCAGCCTGTACATACAGCACCACCAGACTGTAACAGGAACTGCAGCCCCAAAAGCCTTTCTGATTACCTGTCCTTGCATTAGCACCATGATCCGATCAGAGCCCAGTACCGTATGCAGGCGATGAGCAATCGTTAACATAGTGCAGTCTGCAAATGCCTCTCTGATGGTCTCCTGAATCAGTAAGTCTGTCTCTGTGTCCATAGCAGCCGTTGCTTCATCCAGTATCAAAATCTGAAAGCAGCATATAATCCTGGCTGTTACCCATAGTAATGCTTTCCCTCCCCACAAACATAAAAATATGTAGAGTGGGAAGAATTATCATGACCAAGAGATGTCACAACTAGCAATCATTATGGAGCTGTGGTCACAAAGGTAGTTTTTACCAGCACCCTTTCCATTTTGGGGTTTGAGTTTTTTTGGGTGTGGGGGGAATGGTATGTAATTGCCTTCAACACAGTTACCTTATGGATTACACTTATATTTTATGGTCACATCCTAGCGCCACAAGATGATTGGGTTCTGACCTGGGCCTCGAGTTTCCACTACTTTCAGTTTTACATTCAGCAGCTAAATCTCAAATATAAATTTTACTGGTAAACTTATCTGACACATCCTTGGTGGTGACAGTTCCTTCTGGAATGAGCCAATATTAGCTAGGCTTACTAGATTTCTAATGCTGGGAAGAACTACCCCCCTTCTCAGCCTCAGACCAACTCATTTGGAGTGGTGTCTTGTCAAAGCTAAACTAGACTTGGTTTGCACAGGTACTGCAGAGAGAGCGCAGTAACTTCTGCTGAGTAGTCTTGGCTTTAAAACAGATGTAGGACACCATATTTTAAGGTTCCCTCTATTTAAGGAAAAAGGATGTTAAAAATCAATCCCGATCAATCTCAATCCAAATGCCCTTTCTCACTGTAATTATTATTTGTCTTCCATTCCTGCAAGCCCCTTAACTTCATTGACGAAGCATGGTCCCAAATTCCTTGGAGACTACATTTTAGTGGAACGCCATGTAGAAGGAAGGTACTTGTTTGATTTTTACAAAAAGGTGGAAGCAAGGAAGAATCTCATGCTCACCAGTTACAGGACACTCTGAATAAGTGATAATGATTAGGGTAGTCTGACACACTATTATTAACACTAACAAGCAATACCTTTCTGCAGCTGGCTACAGATGCCTTTCTAGTTGTTCTAATCCTACACCATTGGTGGGTTGCAATAACTGCTGGTGTGATTCTTCTGACAGATAGAATGAATCCGGCACAAAAACGGTTTCCTCAATGCTATCAGTTTGCTGTGTCCAGCTATTTTTCTTATCACTATGCTCACCTTGCAACGACGCAGTAGAGCTCTAGCTATGCACAGTAACTGTCTCTCTCCAACTGAAAAGTTTTCCCCATTTTCCGTCACTTCTGAGTCAAGTTTCATAGGCAGCTGGGCAACCTGTGTGGGAAAGAGGTAGCAAAAATCTTAGAGCATTTCAGACTTTTTGCATATCTCCATGACATGAGACAAACAGTTGTTCCTCCTACAAATCTGATTTTGCCCATGTTCCAAAATATCCATCACATTTTGCTGACCATCTCCCCTCTCTCTCTCTGTTGGGGAAATTATTAACAAGCAACTAATGCTACAACAACAATATGACATCAGAAGTGCCTAGTCTGGTTGAAATGCCCACGACACAGTGATAGCTCCTGAGAACACTTATAGTTGTTAAGCTAGAAGAGCTATATCCTCTCAGTAAGCACCTTTAGAATGACTTAAGTACAAAATATTTGATTTCTGGGGGTGGGGTGGGGGAAGAATACCATGTACAAAATCATATCACCTGGCAGTCTCTCTCACCAAGAGAAAAGAGCAAACCTAGTCCCTGCAGGAATTACTGCAGCCTACGTACGATAACCATACGTGCCACTTGACTTACAAGAAAAGAAGAGTTGGAAATGTCATGGCTGTGTGACTTGCTGCAAAGGGCCTCACAAAGGGCAGATTTTAAATTCAGTATAAATGTGCATGTGTGACATTTACACTCACAAATGTAAATGTAGAATTCACACCTAATGCACATACAGAAAAATATCATGTGAAATACTGTAACACCCTAGGAGTCCCTGTGATGAAGCAGCACTCTGCTATGCTAAATACTAAAAAAGTAAACATCCAAAATATGGCACCTTCTCCAAAATTTCAGACTCATTACTAGAAATAAAGCATAGCCAACAAAGGAAAAAACTTTCAAAAAAAGCTTTATCTAAAGGTCTCCGAAACAGCTACTAACAGAATATGTAGGCTTGAAAGCCAAAACAAGCGTGTATCTCATAGGGCATGTAATACTTACACACTCCTTCATGTGAGTCCTTTCCAAAGCATCCCAGATTTGTTCCTCACTGTACTGATTGAAAGGATCCAAGTTTGATCTGGAGGGGGAAGCAGGAAACATAACCAGAATTTTTATTCAGCAAGGAATGGCAAAACAGCAGTGTGCTAATTCATCCAGATGGATGATTCCCATCTAGCCTTCTACTGACAATACTTCCTTGCCAAGGAAATCAGATGCTCCCAGCACATTAGGTTTAGAGCAGCCAAAGAACAACACAGTAGAGATGGAAGTCAAAAATACAAAAACTTCAAGCAAATCTAAACGGAAAGCAAGACTTTCATAGATGACGATCACATCTAGTTCTGCACTGGGCCAGCTAAAATTATTTAGCTGTGCTTTTTTTGTTTCAAAAACAGAACATAAGCTAGGATGCCTGAGAACTAACATCTCACCAGGCACCTATCTGAGTTCAAGTATAAGCTGGTAGCCTTCTTGTTCATTCTAGCCTTTTTATGGTCTCACTAACCTCACAGTGCCACTGAATAGAACAGGTTCCTGAGGAATTATTGAGAGTTTGCTGCGAAGATCTGCCAAACCAATGTCATTTATTTTCACACCGTCAATTTTAATGCAGCCTCCAGACAGTTCAACCAGACGAAAGAGTGCCATTCCAAGGGAAGACTTCCCTAAAAATGAGACAGTAAAAACAATACTAGTGTTTCTACAGAGTCATAGCAGCTCTGAGATGAGAAAGCATTTGAAAAGCTGTGCACGTGTAAGACAAGTGTTTCGAAATACCATAAAGTCCTGGCAAACAATGCTGGTAAATGCTGGGGTTCAGCATTTAAATTTCTAAGCAATTGTAGGGGCAGCTTCTAATCTCACAGAAGCCACCCCTGCAGTGGCACCACATCCCCACTACCAAAACCCTACCACGTAAACCAAATACAGCAATATTAATTGCTTATTCAGACACTACATTTTGGAGCTGGTTTAAGTCATCTCGCAAACAGGGGGTTTGATTCTTCACAATACAGACTTCTGAGACAGCTTAGAGCTAAACCTGGCTGCAGCATCAGTACAGAAAACTTTTAAGAGAGTCAAATAAGCCGCAATGAGCATGTTGTAGGTAGCGTTCTGTACTGGTAAGTGTCTTGGGGTGTTAAAACAGTATGAGCATGCTGGCTCAGGCATAGCAGGATATGCCTCTATTTTAAATTAAAAGTTGTTTTCATTACTGTCTACAGGGATCCTGCTTATGTGTGCACATGAGCAGAAACCACCACTGACAGACTGCTGGACCACTCCTGTGCAGTTAATTTATTCAAACACAGAGAAGACAGAGGAGAACCAACATGACTGCCCCACTCTATTCCATTCCATTTCTGCAGAAGTAGTAACTTCAATCTGCTTAGTGTTTTTCCTTACCTGAGCCTGTCCTTCCCACAATGCCAATCTTTTCCTTCGGTTTGATAATAAAGGACACTTTTTTAAGTACTAGAGGCAGGTTCTCTCGGTACCTCATCTCTGCATTTTCAAAAACAACTTCACCTTCCTGTGGCCAGTCCAGAGGAGGAGTTTTATTCTTAATTCGAGCAGGAGCTTCCAAGGAAAGTGTCTTTAAAACAAAATCAGAAGTTCAATTTCCAGTAACAAAACACCAGAAAGGAAAATTATCAGTTGCAAGCTTTCAGCAGGAATTCTTCCCTGCAGGCTTGGCCCATATTAGTTCATGGCAGTTTTACAATAAGCTCTGGGGCTACACACAGGCCCAAAGGTTCAGAAGTTAGCTATGTTACACTGACCACACTGTTATTCCCCTCCTGTTGCCTTAATAATGACATTGGTCCTTCTATACAAAAATGTTTTTCATCAACAGAACTCAAAATATATTTTAGGCCTATTCATTTGTTAACACAATCCTACTGAGTTTTGTGGCATTCCAAAGACTTGATAATTCTGGATGCAAAGTCTGCTGCATTTCTATGTCTCGTTTGCTATGCCATGCCAAGGTCACCTCTGTTGATTCTGACACAGAAAAGAATGTCCATGTGACACATGGTACAAATGTTACCCTCCTCTGCCTCATTCTCCCGTTCTATTAAATCACTGAGTCAGTCAGGCCCTTTCCACCTTGCTCACTTTTGCTATTTTACTCTGCCCTTTAATAGGTCCCTCATTAAGCAGTTCATAAACAGAAAAGCAGAACCTCTGAAAACCGAACGGGTGCCTTTATAGCATGTTTACAATGAAGCCAAGGTCACTTTCCCATATTTAGCACAAACAGCCTCAGAGAACAGCAGAAATCCTGTTGTGGGATTCATCCCATGCAACTTTAAACACTTTCAAAGTAAGAATCCCCAACAGAACCAGGCCCCGTCAACTCCTTTATAGTCACTACAAAGAAGCCAGCATTTCTGGAGCATGAGTTTTCTCATTCTAATATAAACACTTAGAAAAGTTAGTAAGTTGCCCTTTGGAGATAGCCATTTCCTACATTGACTACAGAGAGATCCCACAGGCACTATGTCAACTGTGGACATCACAACATTGGGTTAGAGGCAGATTAGTTGTACCCCACAGGTTTGAGAAAAAACAGTGATCCTTTATGATAGTACTCCAGTTCTTTGAGCTTGGCGCTCCTAACGGCAACCTCAAAGCCCACACTGAAAAAAGCCAAGCCTGGGACTTAGTAAGATACAGCAGAACCTGCATGGTAGTTTACTGCTCACCCACCCTTTCACTTCAGATTCAAACTAGTTTTACAGTTTCATAATCACAGAATCCCAGGTTGGAAGGGACCTCAGGGATCATCTAGTCCAACCTTTCTAGGAAGAGCAGTCTAGACAAGATGGCCCAGCACCCTGTCCAGCTGAATCTTAAAAGTGTCCAATGTGGCCGAGTCAACCACTTCCCTGGGGAGATTATTCCAATGGTTGACTGTTCTCACTGTGAAAAACTTCCTTCTCATGTCCAATTGGAATCTCCTCAAGAGCAACTTGTGCCCATTCCCCCTTTTCCTCTCCATGTGACTCCTTGTAAAAAGGAAGTCTCCATCTTCTTCGTAGCTACCCCTTAAGTACTGGTACATGGTGATGAGATCCCCTCTAAGTCTCCTTTTTCTCAAGGCTGAACAAACCCATTTCTCCCAGCCTATCCTCATATGGCAGGCTTCCCAGTCCTCCAGTCCTTTGATCATCTTGGTGGTCCCTCCTCTGGACCCTTTCCAGCCTGTCCACATCTTTTTTTGGATAATAGAATAGCTGTCTAGAGATCCAAAAGAAAAAAAAAAAAAAAATCACAGAAAGTGCTGCTTAATAGGGATATAAAATGGTAGACAGGAAGTATAAACCCCCCATCTCCCACCTCCCCCCAAAAAAACAACCACCACACACCACCCACACGCCATCAGCCTACAACTATACATTTTGCCACTGAAGGCCTGACAGTGATAAACCCAACTCAGCGAGAGACACTAGGCAGTATTTGGCACACAGTTCTCAGCTTGTGTAGTCACCAAGTCTTACACACACAGAAATTTTCTTCTCAGATGCCACAAGACGACTGGGGGAGTAGGCAGTTGTAAATTTTTTTTTCTTTTTTCAGTATTAAATCCACAGGCTAGAAACATTCTACAAATATCAACTATTACATAGCCCAGATTTACCAAACAGATATATACCTCCTTCCAAAGTTCAGAGGGAATGTGTATTGTGTATTAAGTAAAAAAGCCTTTCACCTCGAAGACCAGACCCCATAGAGGGTTTTCTCCTGACTACACTTTCCTCATTGACCTATGCCCAGTTCCACATACACAAATCCTAGTTATGAAGAAAAGGTTACAGATTGTCTAAGCAGCTTGCTAAGCAGTCGGCCTGGCACATTTCTCATGTTTAGCCTAGCATATTTCTCGTGTTTGCAATGAGAGCAATTCCTTGACTTTTTAAGCATATAGAAATACGTTACATAAGATAGCTGTGGAAAAAGAAGTAGACTTATTAGGATGGCGCAGAATTACATGTAGATAAAGTAACAGTTATCTGTGTTTAAATGAAGGAGTTCCAATAGGTTTGGAATTAAGGATGCCAGAACACCATCCTTTTACTTTAAA
This sequence comes from Phalacrocorax carbo, assembly GCF_963921805.1. Lineage (NCBI taxonomy): Eukaryota > Metazoa > Chordata > Aves > Suliformes > Phalacrocoracidae > Phalacrocorax > Phalacrocorax carbo. The sequence goes on along the minus strand of NC_087519.1, from coordinate 36,527,056 downwards.
ATATTGTACTGAATTCCCAGTTAGCCCTTTCACACAATCCACTCTCTACTGAATGTCAGCAAACTTTTGATATTCTTATGTCACTTCAGCAATTACAGGCAAGCGATGCCTGTACGCTTAGTTACCCACTAGCTTTTGCACCGTTCATCTTGCCAATGCTTATATACATATTCATAAAACAAATTCACTCTGCAGTATTACACTACATGCATTAATGTGTTTATAAAATCAGAAACATACATTCTGTACTAAGGCAGACTGTGGCTGGCTTTCTCTTCTCTTATGCCAGAAACATAAGAAGCAACAAGAAATTTTACAACAAGCAGTTGAATGTATTACTGTCCTACCTTGATATAGTGATCAATCCTCTCCACTGAGGTGAAGCGTGCTTCTGTCTCTGAAGCAAGTCTGACTGTAAACTGGAATAACCCTGTTAACTGGAGCGATGGGAGAAAATAAAGACAAATTAAGAGAGCTGTGATTTATAATTGAATTAAGAGACAAGCCTAATGATAGTGTGGCCAGAAGGAACAGGGCAGTGACTGTCCCCCTGTACTCGGCACTGGTGAGGCCACACCTCAAATACTGTCTTCAGTTTCGGGCCCCTCAGTATAGGAAGGACATTGAGGTGCTGGATCGTGTCCAGAGAAGGGCAAAGCAGCTGGTGAAGGGTCTGGAGAACAAGTCTGATGGGGAGCAACTGAGGGAACTGAGGTTGTTTAGCCTGGAGAAGTAGACAGCGATAAGGTCTCCCCTCAGCCTCCTCAACTACCTGAAAGGGGGTTGTAAAGAGGTGGGCATTGGTCTTTTCTCCCAAGTCACTAGTGACAGGACGAGAGGAAATGGCCTCAAGTTGCACTAGGGAAGGTTTAGATTGGATATTTCCAGTCTAAAGGAAATATTTGTTCACTGAAAGGGTTGTCAAGCATTAGAACTGACTGCCCAGGGAAGTCACCATCCCTGGAGATATTTAAAAGACATATAGATGTGGTGCTTCGGGACATGGTTTAGTGGTGGGCTTGGCAGTGCTAGGTTAACGATTATACTCAATGATCTTAAAGGTCTTTTCCAACCTAAACAATTCTGTGATTCTTGCTACAAGTACTCTTGGCATTGGGCACCATATAGCTAAGATGCCCAAGGCAAATTAATTTTAATAGCTGATGTTAAAATAGCCATAACTTATTAATAACTTGGAAAGCCAGCAGTTTAGAAAAATTTCCCACAAGCAACAGCTTTAAGTATTAGCCATCTAAGTTTTGTAACTTCACCTTACTACCACCAGGAGGCAGAAAAGGCCAAATAACAGCTCTTAATAGCAAGTATTCTGATCCCTGAAGTCTTACCTAACCCACACAGCTACAGCACTGAATGCTGTGAAAACACATGGCAGGCAATACATTAAGACATCAGTTTGGCAGATATCTGATCTACCGTCAATCCAATTTCTAGAAATATCCAGGAAAATCGTAATATGCAGCATATGAAGAGCCACGGTTTCTACTGCATTGTTTTAAAAAAGGCAGCTCCCCAAAACAATAGCCGTAAGCACCTCGCTCCTCATAATTTGTAATTTGGCTGCTAGCAAGAAGTCCTGACTCTGAATTGCTCTCCCCCCCATTACCAAAAGAGGTAACAGTATCCCTTTCCATTCTAGTGCATTAAGGAAGTTTTCAGTGGTGTGTTATTTTTACTTCCTAGCAATAACTACATCAAATGAGAAATTAAATATTACATTATGTGGATGTACTCACCTGCACAGCATATGAGATAGCCAACCCAGCATAGGCAGGAGGAATCTGGCCATGCATTAGGACAATCATGAGGCCAGTGGTTGTGATAAGAGCAATGCTGATAACATCCAGCCGTACAGCTAGCCAGCGCATTGCACAGCTGAACAGGTAAAATGGTGCCTGATTGTCATCTAGGAGTTCCTGATACCTAAAACCAATACAGAAAAGGTTAGTAGACCTCCACGAGCCTTATGTTCTACAAATAGCAAAGCTACTTAAACCCCTGTTCCAGTATCAGAATTCAGGGCAGGAAGACTAGTGTGTCGCTGACATAAAGTCTCAAACTAGGCCATGAAAGCAGGATTTACAAACTTCCCTGAATAACGCCAGATATCTACTCCAGCTCAAACTCTCGGAAGTCAAATTACTAAGTTTCTGTGTACAATGAATTATACTGGGGTGAATCAAAATTCAGGCACACTACACACACTTTCACTACAACTTCACCTATGCAAGACATCAGAGGATGCTCAATAGCTACAAATTGCTCTGTGGGTAACAGGAGCAGTGCTTCAGAATATGCACAAAATACATGTTATTTTATACACAAGTGTAAAAGTTACACTCAGTTTTGACAGGACTGTTGACACTAATTAAAACACATGAATAACCATTTAATTCACAATCCTATCACTGCAGAGCTGAGAAAGTGTATTTAAGGGGAGACACTCTAGAGATTCACAAAGCCAGTAACTAGATTTTTCTGATAGTGCGACTCAGTTTTACACCAATCTCTGTTGCACAGTGTTTGAAGCACCTTAGCGCTCTAGCACCAGCAGTGCTAAGGGATAGCTATTTGCACCTCTGCAACCTTTCATCTAAGCTAGTGTAGCAGTGTCTTTCCAGAGCTTCTGTGACAGTTCTTCCTGTGCTCTCACGCTGGTGGTCTCATGACCTTGCACCTACAAAACCCTGCTATTGTTATGGCAGGTTCTCACGGGAAGCAACTAACACTCATGTGAGAAATGTTTCATTTTCCCTCATATGTTTTGCAGATTTTAGTTTACACTAGAGGAAGCCACGCATAGTGCACAACAAGGTGGCTAACAATCACTTAAATACTTTATAAATACTATCCAATTATACATGTGCACAGAGACAGCTCATCAATATGCACACTGAGGTTTTGTTAGCATGCTCTAACCAATGCTAATATCATCACAAGGAGAAACAACCAGTAGAAAGCATGAGCAGGACCTAACGAAAAATAGGTACTGCTAGGGAAAAAGTATGGCCAAGAACTTGCCCTCACCATTATTGCTACCCGCTGCACTGTGGAGAACTCCAGAGGAGGGCATTCACCTGGGACCCCACCACTGTTCTTCCCCATGGGCTACTAGGGAGCTTTCCCTTTCCCTTCTCCTTCTTGTTCTCCCTCATTTTTTTCCCCCCAAAAGTAACTTTCACTCTTAGAGCTAGTGTATGCCATCAGCTATAGACCCGTTAATAAATCTTCCTGAATGTAAACCTGTTGCACCCTGCTTTGTGTTCCACCACTCTCAGATGGTATCTAGACTGACCTGTGCAGAAACTCCTGTCCTTTATGGTAGGCATGGATTGTAGAGAGACCCTGTATGCTAGATGTAATGTGAGACAGGAATGGAGACTGTGTGATGTTGTCCAGACGCTTGAGCTCTCGAATAAAGACTCTGGAAGGGAAGAAGCTCTTTTAAGTGACATATACAACCACCATATGCCAACCACTACGTTGATGCATATATACTTGAAGAACCCTATGTCCTTAACAACACGTCAATGCATCTCTACTCTCAGTCAAAGCAGCTGATGCACTTACCTAGAGACAACATGCAGAATTGTGAACAGGACAATGAGGGGCCCCACTGCAACCAGGAACCAGGGGAAAACCCCAGAAATCACTCCCACACAGAAGAACACAAGGATGACATTCTGGATGAACATCTCTGCTTGAAATGGCAAACGAACATCAACTGGAAGAGATGGAGAGAAAAGAGAAAGATCTTGAGTACAGAAAGCTAAACCACCTATATAAAGCAATTCAGTCCAGCTGTACATCATCATTGACAAGGACAGTGATTTCTCTTGGCTTATTCAAATTAAAAATGTCCATTTTCATTAGGTGTGGTTTTATCTTTTGAGATGCTAGTAGTCCTTCCAATTATTCCCATTAGCAGAAATAGCACTGATGCAACCCTGACCTAATTACCGCCTTTGCTGCCCATCAGCTTCACCCTGATATGCTAAGTTCCCCCGCACTAACTGCTACAAGTCCACGTGCAGTCTGTAGGTACAAAAGCAGCTGCACATTTTCTTTGTAAGTGAACGGACAGACCTGATATATCAGCTGCCTTCTAGAATCATAACCCAGGTATGTCCTAATTCCTGTTTTTTCTATTACAAGTACACATTTGGCAATGGATAATAGCAACAGCAAGAGACTGGAGAGTATTAAGGAGTTAACTGGGAAGTCTGAATGTGGGATCTACAGCACAGAGTGAGAGATACCTTCATCCATGTCTTTGGAAAACCTGTTGAGAATCCGCCCAGTGGGTGTAGTGTCAAAGAACTTCATGGGGCTACGCAGAATCCTTCTGAAGAGCTCATCGTGGAGCCTTGAGGATGCTCTGAGAGTTCCCTGACAAGGCAGAAAATGTTGCAGCAATATGAAAGAATGCTTGCCTTCCTGTCACTGCTCTTCGCCTGGGCACCAAAACATTCTGCTCATTTTCTTTCTCCAACCATAAGGTTTTCTTCTTGCACTCTGGGCTTCTAACCAGTGGAAGGAAGCTACTAATCTGGGAAGAAGCGTAACAGAAAACATGGTGCAGCCCCAAGGGATGACTTACGGAAACCTCACAACCTGTGATCTGACTTCCTCTAGTTCAGAAGTCTCCTTGGGAGGTGACCAAAAGAACCACTGTGACAGCAACATACAGACATAGGAACAGGGGGATAAGAAAACCAACAGCATTGGCACGTACCTTTACAAAGACAACGCCACGAACAGCTTTCAGGATCAACATAACTGCCATGGACAGTGCATAGATGCCAGCATAGTAATGCATGCGAGGGTTATCCTTCATACTGTTGCTTATGACAGTATCATTTCCCAAAGTCACAGTGGTGTTCTGCAGAAAATTCAAGGTTTCAGTGAATAGTTAGTTAAGGATTAAGCATGTACACATTAGAAGTGGTAGACTTTAACTGTCTTCTGTCCCCTCCCACCATATTTGATATTTTTTCTTTAAAGAAAGTACTTCAATGATCTTTGAATACTTCAGTTTTCCCTAGCAGAGATATCTGATGTGCAGATTTGTAGCCCGTGGCCACCTTCTACAATATCTCTGAAAATACTACCACAATACGTAACTTAATTTGATTCCTAATCTCTCATTTCATGCTTATTTCTTGCATTCTTCTGAACAACACCGAATACTTGCACACCTCCACTATTACACAGCAATATTCACCTCGGATAGGTTGTACATTGCCTTCTTATCAAAAACCATTGTTATTTTCTGCCAGCACGTAGTAAATTCTTTACTGTCACACTGTTGTATATTCCCATTCTTTTTTTTTTTTTAAATCTTTAAGTAAGTTTAAGGACCTCACTGCTTATTTTAATATTGTTGGCCATCTGCACTTCATTATTTCCCCTCTGAGATTAGCAGTTTGCTCACCCTACCCCAAAAAAAATTCTTGCAGTTATATTTGAATCTTTAAATGCAACAAAACTTGCAATCAAAGCCCCTAGAGTGGGAAAAGTCCCAAGCCACACCAGGTCATCAGAGTCTTTAAAGCAACTCCCAAAAGTCATTTGACTTAAAGCTATATACTTTAACAAGATTATCCTGTTAGATGTAAGGTTACGTTCAAGCAAAAACCAGCACTAAAATTAGTAATTCCTCCTGCAGCTTGTTGGCTCCTTTCAGGTTTTCTCTTCCTTTTCTCAGACTAACCAAGACAAGGAAGAAGGCAATATAAAACCACATGAGCTATTGTGTCTGTCTTATTAGTAGAGCTCTCGTTACTGGAGATGAACTCTCTAGTGAGATCACCTCCTGGGGAGCCTTACAACTTGCTTAAATTAGGAAGCACCATTTGGTCTCATAGGACTGCTTAGGATTAGACTATGAGAGCAATCCCCTTGCCCATCAGGCACAAGAGAGTAGAAAAGCTATTTATCTTACTCCACTGCCTTGCTTGATCCAGAAACTCAGCCACCAGTTGCTAAAAGCTGTACTGCCCACATTCATCACGAACAGTGCCATGATGATGAGGAACGCAAAGGGGCCTCCAGCCGCCTGAATGTAGATACCATAAACAGACCAGGGGACAGAGCCTTTGCCTTTCTCTTCCAACTGGACCAACTGGCCTGTAAAACAAAAGAGGAGGAGGGAGTGAGTAAAAGAAAGTTGTTCCGTGAAATTTCTGTAAGTTTGTGAGCATACACAAAACTACAGTCATTTTCAAACCGTACAGAGTACTTTCAGAAACACGAGTGTTACCTAACACACAGAACTCAACGGTTCAAACAGTTTTTCAAAATGTCACGTATCCTCTGCAAAATCATTCACATCATGGTATGTCTGAAAAAGCGTAACCAGCACAGACGTAAATACTAGGCTGGTATCAGCCTCGCTATTGCTTTTTAAACCCTGAAGTTCAAAGTTAACATTAAATGGAGTGAACCACAAAACAGAGGTCAGATCTTCCAATTCTTCATACAGAAATGCCATATCCTACCTAGGACTCTGTCAGTAACAAGCTATACACATAGGCCTCTTAGGACAGAAGGGAGAGGTGGTGTGGGAGACACGGTTCTACAAGCTCCTTTGTGCTGATGGCATCTGACCAGTGGCAGCCTGACTGGACTTAAACACACTGCGCAGTCACGAATGTTCTTTGCCCACTGCCTGCGTCCTATCAGCCACGCTGAGTGAGGCAGGACTTGAGACAGCTTTCAAAATCTGGAGGTACATTCATAACACAATTCGGAAGCAAGTGTTTTGAGCTTATTGGTGTACAAAATAATTACAGCCAGAAATCTGATTCCATAGTTACCCTCTTCCTTCTTTACAACTTTCTCCTTCTTCACAGACCCTGTTTTGGTACTTTTATCCTGGGGTCTTTTCAGTGAACTGTTTGTGCTCTTCTTTATATTAATCTGCAGGAAAACAGTGACACTAAACATACCAGAGTAATTTGCTTTGACATTTTCATATCTGAACCCAAACTTTTTATAAGTTGCCTCCTAAGGACAAAGGCTTTCGTATCAAGGATGTTATGAATGCTGTTATTGTGGATGACTGCCAACTCTGGTGGATTAAGTTCTCCTCCTCTATTAATCTGAACTGCTACCAGTCTGTACTGGCAGTGTGCAAGGTTAATTTCCAGAATCAGTGACACTATGTGCATACATGGTAGAAGAATGACACCCCTAGCACTGAGAGAAAGATACATGCCCCCTCTCGCTTAATAAAATTGTGAGTTATTTTTACAAGAGGCTTTTTTTCCCCAAACAACCTAGTACTTCACTCAGGAAAGCTGTCATGAAATGTCTATGGACAAAGTCAAGTTAGCTTGGTCTTCCAGAAATCAAATGTCCAAACACTAAACTGCACACACAGTTACTGTTCTAAACTCAGCCATCTTCCAAAAGATGGAAGTTACTACCTGTTCAGAGACAGCCTACATTAACTGAAACCCCCACCCATCTTCAGGGTCCTCTTCCCACACTTTACATGAGAAGAGACATCTGACACACATCAAACCACAGAGAATCTAACTTGACCATCTATTTCTTCTTATCACAAATGCAAATCAATGCTCCTTCCATGAGCTAGTGTTTACAGAAAGACAGTGAAGGTCAGCCAAGCATGCAGACTGGAGAATCTCATGTTAACTGTCATTACATGAATCTTAAAATGGCAGAACTATAATCTTAATGTCTCGGAAAGGATATGCAGAGTAATGCATTATATTCTTTCACTTCTTTACTAACATCTTCCAGGAGAAAATTTCACCAAACACCTTCTATATCTATGTATTTATCACAATGCTACCTTTTCAGAAACTTTTTTTTTTTTAATGTCTGCAACTTGTGAATAAGGAGCCCCTCATCTCTTAAAAAAATAAACTGCTGGTGTGCTTTTTAAACACTTTAGGCATTATGTACATTTTCTCTTAGTAAAGAGAAGTAAATCATCATCAAATAAAAAGCAGCAAAGTTGCTTACTCCAAAGAACAACTTCAGGAAACAAACAGAAGAAACATGGGGGAAAGACTGAATTGCTGAAAGTTTAAATGATGTCCTACTAAATGGGTTCTTGTTATTTTCTAGATTTACATTCTTTCCATCGACTAAAATACTAGAGCACAAATCCAAGTTTGCATTTACAGCCATTGTTTCATAACAGCAGCAGTATCAAGCAACAAGGTTGTTTTTTTTCTCAAAACCCCCCTAAAACAAAGCATTTTCAGTTACATTTCAAAAAAACTGTCACTTTTGTCAAGTTGCATCACTTTTCCTGTGCCTCATTCACACCCTATGTGAAAAAAGTCACAAACCAGTACGAATTTTTTTCGGACAAAAGGTTGGCCCAGGTCTGTGCTAATTTGGAGGTTAATTAAGAAGTGAGGTGTACAATAAAAGAGACAAGCTTCCTGCTCTGAGCATCACCAAAGACAATACATTACTTTCATGTTCAACTCATGAGCTCACTGGCAGAGTCCTCTCTACTATGCATTCCCTAAATATGAACTGTGACTGCAAAAACCAAGTGCTAATGAAGCACAGATTATTCCACAGGAAATCTATTGGTCAGATCAACACATGAATGTGTGAAGACATTTTGCAGTCTTCCAACTATGTCATTTGGCTTATCCCATCAGAATAGTTATCAGAGCACCTTAAAACAAACAAACAAGTACCTCAATATGTGGTGTTTCTCCCAGCTGTAGGTTATTAAAAATAGTTGCATAGTCCCCATTTAAATTCATCAGCTCCTCATGACTTCCTCGCTCAGTAATGCAGCCTTCCTTCATGAAGATCACTTCATCACAGTCAACAAGATACTGGAGAAAATGGCAGTAAGAACAAGTCTTTATCATTGTGTCTGATTATCAGATACACTGCCATATAATCCTTTTCAGTCATTTATAGACATTTGCACAGAACACACCTCTTCCACAGTAAGACATGTGATTTTTAGAGGTCCTGCATTGACTACAGCACCATTACTCTCACTGCACACAAATAAGTTCTTATATTCTGTCAAAAACAATTATGGAAGACAATTCAGGATACTTCAACTGTAAATAGTGATATACTAAGTATTAATATTTCTATGCACAGAAGATAGCAAAAAAATCTCAGAATACATCCATTCTGATTTACTGACACCAAATCTAAGTTATTCTGATGTGATGAACTAGCTTTATAGAAAGTTGAGCAAAAGTGTTATTGGACAAGGTATTTTTTCCTCTGGTAAATTTTCTTCAGCCAAGTGTTACCAGTCCAGATCAGACCCCAAGCAGCACTGGTATCAAAGAACTGGACTGTGCTCAGTGAATATTTGCAAACCTAGTTTGTAAACATAAATGATGTATCTTATAGATGGACAGGGTGCTTCTGTAACAGGTCAGGGCATAGAATTTTCCAGTATTAAGGCAACTGACTAAACAGTATTTCAAGGAAGTCCAAAAAAGAAAGTATGAGAGACGTAGTACCTGAAGCTGATGAGTGATGAAAAGGACAGTCTTTGACTTCAGGTGCTTCCTTATTGCACTGTTAAAAATGTGATTTCCAACATGAGCATCTAAGGCACTGAGGGGATCATCAAGGATGTAAATGCTCCTGTCACTGTACAGGGCTCGAGCCAGACTGATTCTCTGGCGCTGTCCTCCACTCAGGTTAGCCCCTCGTTCACCAATCTGTACAAATACATGCATTATTTTACTTCTATACAGCACCGTGCAACACAGATATTCACAGCTCAAGAGGTGACCTGAATGAAGCAGACCATAATTTTTTTTTTTAATATATCTATACACACCCCCCACAATATCAGATATTGTTTTAATACATATATATACATTCTAGTTTAGGTGTCCACTACTTTGTGAAATGTGTTATACATTCAAACTCAAGGTTAATATGCTTGAAATGTGGCAGTACTTTTTTTGCTTATTTTACTTGTTTTGTATAATATAGCCGTACTTTCTTCTTAGCTATTTTAAACCAAGTTCAAATAGGCCCTGTTAAAGCAGCTAAATTTAAAACACAATAAAAAACCTCCCGAATTGCCAACCTCTGAATCAACATGGCACAACTATCAATGCAGGCCCTGGGCTACTGAGAAGGTCAGCTCAAGAAGGTGGAGTTCAACAGCTTGGCCTATATGCATACCAGACTGATGTTCCCCTCACTCCAGTCTAGTCCACCAAACCAACACTCTACTCTTCTCCATCTACTAATTAGTTTACTATAAGCAAAATTTATACCTCTGTCAGGTCCCCATTTGGAAGGATGGCTAGGTCAGGCCTTAGACAGCAGCCATTCAACACCGTATTGTATCTAAAGAACAGTTAGACACGCAGTGAGAACACTGGGGTTTTTTCCCCACCAAGTATCTAGCTAGTACAGCGTTATCTCACTTTCTACACTAATAGCAGACATTCCAGCAGCCTACAACAAATGATTGGCCTTGGATTCCCAGGAGGAAACTGAGGATAATTAATCACCTACTTCTGAAGTACAGTGAAGGTAAGGAGGCAATTTTTTCCAGTGATAGCTAGCACAGGCCACAGGAAAGGCCCCCACTGGGGGAGGACCATGGGAGGTGCCAGTACATTGCAAGGCCAGGACAGCAAGAGCAAATGTGACTTCAGTGCTGCTCCACAGCAGCTGCTAAAAACAGAGATCAGACAGTACTCCAGCATGAGGTACAGCCTTCACTGCAAATGAGCAATGACAGACACACTGACAGCTATCAGCCACAGTGACCATGTGCAAGAGAGGCAGGCTCTTAAATGAGACTTAAAGGAGTCTTAAAGACAGTCTTTTAGATAGGATTTAACTGCAGCATACTCTGCTTTAAATTTTCCTACACTTGAGCCAAGAATTACTAAACTTTCATGAAAATCAGGAAACAGTTCTGATATACCTTTCTTCATCATATTCCTTGCCAAAAAGAATGTTGTCCCGAAGTGTAGCATTGAGAATCCATGCCTGCTGGGCCACGTATGCAAATGTTCCACTTACTGCAATGCTACCCTCCAATAGGGTCATCTGAAATTAAAGATAAACAGTGAAATTATGCTATTCCATGTTAGAATAGACTTTCTTCTACAAAGTACAAATAAGTGAAATAGGAGATAGGAAAGGGAAGAGCAGAAGTAGTCAAAACAGATTTTCTCACCTGTCCTAAAATTGCTGAAATAAGTGAAGTTTTTCCACTCCCCACACTGCCACAAATTCCAACAAGTTTTCCCTATTCAGAAAAAAAAAAAATTATGATACACATTTCTTACATTCTCCATCCCTTTCAGAATTTGGACTACCTTTAGTACCTCTGAGGGGATAGCTGGACATTAATGACAGCTGAAAAGAGACATAACAGACAAAAAAGCAGGACAGTCAGTATTTTAACTCTCAAATAATAAAGTGTGAATACTGTACTGCAGTGGACTAAAACTGAATCAACCCTACAGGTAAAAGTGATCACCTCCCCTTTGACTGGGCCTGATACAGACCCAGAGAATGCTGCACTCAGCCAAAAGCACCAAGATGCTTTTGAGAATGGTAAGGAAAGATATAAAGAGGGAAAGACTGAAAGAAATACAGAATTTGGGATATATGGGTCCAGTAAAACTCCTTGCCTATGAGATGCAGCTTGCTAAGGAACACATACCAAGAAAAGGCTAGAATCCTGTCACTCTGAAGCATTTCTCCGTGATAAAATGGGTGGGTTGATACATTAAACAATGAATTCACCAAAACTATTTTTGTTCCTTTTGTGAAAAGGTAAAGTGAACAAAAAGGGTATATAACCACTTGTGGAACACATTGCTGGCCTCCTCTCATTTACAAACTTCTGACAGAAAACTAGCCTTTACATTTTCAGGTACTGTGTACTCCTTTTACAAGGCTATTTTTCAACTAAATGCATCCTTCTGAAAAGTTTAAAATATAGGGGGTTTTATAGTTTAAAATAATTTAAACTATCCCTCTACTCATACGAGTACAGAAGTCAATTTAACCATAAATATCTTGATGATTGCATAGATCCCATTACAACATCCAACTGCCAGACTGCAAAACTTTTGTATTTGTAGATGAAGACATGTATTAAACTCATTGCTTTTTCTTTGGCATTTGACATGCTTTTACCTATCTTGGAATGACGACTCCAACTGCTTCTAAATTCTTGAAAATCTCTGTGTCCTTCAACTATACAAAAATTCTCAAGGAAGAAAATTGCACATTCTTCAATGCAAAGCAGTTATGCTCCATTAGAACACCTGATTACCTAAAATGTTCACCCAGAATATACCTAACACCCTGCAAAATTATCAAACAGCTGCAGGAATACACCACCCACCAATATCCCACCAATAACCCTGTTGCCCTGATGATTCTTTAAGCTCAATGCTCATATACTGTACTGAGAGCTACAAACAGCAAAACCATCAGTTAGATGTGAAAGCTATACAACCTGCAGTTGTTTCATAGGCTGTTTGGAAAGATCTAGTTTGCTAAAATGGCACAGCTCTCTATCAAGATCAGACACCGCATCCTGGATACTGCAGTTGCCATGGATATTGCAGGAGTGTACAAAAGCAACGTGCTCCATTTCATGCAAAAATTCACAGTTCTATTCCAAGGGACAGCTAAAAATGAGGCCTTTTGAAAGCTCGGGTTTCCTCCTTTCTTCTCTTACCTTTTCTATCTCCAAGTCAATGTTGTAGAGGGTCCTCTGAAGCCGAAGGTTAACCAGGTGGATGATTTTGTTCTCCTCTTCAGGGCTAGGATGGTCATCATTGTCCACTAGAAGATGGCCCTTCTGCTCTGCCAGCACAGCTTGCTGTCCCTCATTCTGCAGCTTCATTTTCTCTTTCTTGCCCTTGCTGACCTTCTTGTCTTTTTTCACTTTGGGGGTCAACTTTGGTGAGCTCTGGACACTGGCGTGGGAGAAGTCCCAAGCCAAGGTAGCGTTTTTCACCTCTATCGCGGTGTGAGGATTGGCTGGTTTTTTCTTTATCATATGAACCTCTTCCATTAGAAATAAACTCTGATAGGAGTTGTGAGAGAGGTGTAAAGATGAGACACCTGATCAAGACTGGGAGACAAGCCTATGGCACACTCACGCAGCAAAACACATCAGGCTATAAAGTAGGAGGAAGCTGAAGAGCAAAAGGTAGCTCATTAGTGTAAACTAACTCCAGGCCTGCTAAGTGGCCAGGGCATTCCTGATGTGGTGGAAGGACTTAGATACACTAAGACTTTTGCAGAACTGCAATATTCTGGATGCGATATGAGAGGGGCTTATTCTTTTAACACTGTTTGGAACTGCAGCTCTGTAATTTCTTGATTAAAAACACACGAGTAGAATACATGGGTTGGAGAGGAGAGGTCACCTGGAGGGAAAGTGACTGACTCATCCTGCACACTAACTCATGGAAGGAAGTGGAATGACTTTCAAGTTCAGCCTTTACCCTTCATCTTTTCTGCTGGGAAAAAGCCATCTCACACAAATTTAGCTGACCTATCTTGGGCTGCTTGGCAATTAGTAGTAAGCAATTAAGTCCATTGTATCGTGTTTTCCACCACATCCATCAGTATTTATAATTAACACAGGTTAGGAAGAGATTTTTCATAGTTTAGTAACAAAACAAGTGTTTTCCACTTACTTAATTTACGCTTTGAACTAAGAAGCCTTTTGTGATTACAGACTTCTCAATTCAGCGCCTTATTTACTCTTGAAATTGCTACACCCAAATCACACATTAGTAAGAGAGCTCCTACTCATTTACAGAGCCAAAGAGTCAGTTACATTTTTACTACGATGTTAGAGTACCCCCACCTTGTGTTACACTCCCTACACACAGGTTACACTGTTTACAGTCAAACTGGTAGATAGTACAATTTCCCCTCTCCTCTTCCCCCCCAAAACTCCCTTCAGCACATTTGGATTTAAGAAAGCCTGATTTAGAGTGACTCAAATGATGAAACAAAAATGCTCAAAAGCAATCAGATCCAAAACCATTCTACAGATCCCATTCTTCTCACACCCAGATTTGTTTCATGAATGTGTTACACAGAACCCATGTATCTGTCAGTGTTTGTGGAATCCTGTTTGGAAGCTTCTGCAATGTGCAATGCACTATTGTCTTCAAGACAAAATAAAGGCCTGTCTTCTGAGTTCATACTGAAGTACACACAGTGTATTCACTTCACAAGGTTTGAAGGATGAGATCAGATTCTTTGCTACTTGGGTTTTAATTTTCTGCCTGAGTTTCCATTTCATCAGATCACAACTGCATTTTATTCATATAGTGGAGTTTCAGTCACTTAATCCGGTCTGGAAATCCAAAACCTCAGCTTTTTATGACTACATATAAAATTCCATTGGTTTGTGCAAAGCAGCCTACATAATACATGACATTTCCAAAAAGTGTTTCATTAGCAAAACATGAAATTTCATTGCAAACATGTTGCACTGTCGTTTCATGCAGGCAGGCTTAAAACGGATTTTAAGAATTATTACACTGGGAGCCATCTAGTCCTGTATTCTCTCTTACAGTGGCCAACACATCAAAATCCTACAATCATTAAATAAGAATACTTTGCTTCCCACACTCATGTTATCTTACACTTCTTATATTCCTTCACTAGATTTGTATCTCTTTTGCAGAATCCAATAACCCGGAGTGCCAAGTGTAAAAAACTCCTCAGTCATTAAAACAACATTACCTTCCAAGTGTTCCTTTATCATTTATTGTACACATAAAACACTCCACACTTACAGTTAAAACTGTAAGGCCAAATGACTGCTTACCTTAAATCTGTCAACAGAAACAGATGCCTCAGACAGAGACTTCACTGAAAAAGGTGTTACTTTTAGAGCAAAAGTCATTGAATTAAAGACAGTGACAACTGTGAATGCCTAAAAATGAAAAAAGAAACAAAAATCACATTTGGATACAATTAACAAACTCCGACCTTCTAGAAGCTGAAACGTCACAGCAGCAATTCAAAGCCATAGAAAAGGCACACAGTCCAAGAACAATCACTTAACTATTCAACATCGTCTCAAACAGCAGAAGAGCAGATCTACCCAACTGTTTCTCCAGTGCTTTGTAACAGACCAAAACAGACACGCTCAGTATTTGTAGGCCTACTGAAAGCAGCAGCTATCAAATCCTGCATTAGCCCGTTACTTGTGAAGACCCAAGTTCAAATTCTGTTGTAAGACATTTGTGCTATTTGCATCCAAGCACACTGTAAAACAAAAACATCCAGTAGTCCCAATGCCCTATCTGAATAGCAGACAGGGATGCTCGTTCACATTCAGCTCAGAACTTGTTCTGGGAAGGTCAGGGCTGAAACAGCACCAAGAGCTTTTTGTGCAAAATAAAAGACTACACCTGCTGCCATCACACCCATCAGATGTTCACTTCTGAGAGTAAGGCTACAGCCTGGTCACACAGGCACAGCCACAAAGCAATGAATATGATGAAGGAAAATGGCTTAGCAGAACAGCTCCTGTAGCAATATTGTAAAGAGTACTTTCAACACTGCAGTAAGTTACCTGAGCTGCTGTAAGATCGTAGCCAAGGATCATATGGACAGAAAAGGTCACCACGCTGGCGATGACTACAACTATGGGAGCCACACCCACAGTGATGCTCTGGAAGTAGCCCGCACGCTCTAAGATTTTACGTTCTTCCTCACGAATTTCTAGAAATATAAATAGGAGCACCACATTAAGTATGATTTGGGGGGTACATACACAATAAGACACTATCATAGCACTAAAAACACTGGGTAAGAGAGGCCAAACTCTATGCTTTAGCATTTATCACATTATATACCTTCTTATAAAGACCACAGTTATGGAGGAGCAAACGATAATGGTCTCTAAATTTCCATAAGGATAGAGGTCTTTCTACTTTATTTTAAAATAGAGCAACTAGCACGTTTATTAAGTTATTTAAAAAAATGGAACAAAAGTTAAAAGTTTAAGATTAGTGGCAAGCCACAAACATCATTATGCTGGAAGGTGAAACTTTAGAAGCAGGTCTGTTGCCCAACCCATCATGCATAACAACAGGAAGCCTGAAGTATAGAAGTATTATTACACTGCATGTACATCAACATCTATGGTATCAAGCTAGGAGGATGCACCAGGATACTAACCAATGGGACATCTGCACAAAAGGAAACATTTACAAGTTGTGTGAACTCACTTTGAACATTCTGAGAAAATGGTTTGACCCAGGCATACATTTTAATGAACTTAATGTAATTAAGAACTTCATTCATCTTTTGTACACGCTCATCTGTTGTTGATACACATTTTCTTCTGAAATAAGCTGTGAGGCGTGATACAAACATCTGAAACAGAAGGTAACACCAGGCAACATTAATGGCAACTCAGAAAGAACAAGTACATTGAACTCCTAGTTACCAGAGAAAGCTAATTTTGAACCTGAAAAAGGGATTTCAGGGATGGGGCAAATATTCTAACATAAAAGTCAGGCTGGAAATACTATTCATATCCTCCCACCCCATCTGCATTGGACTCACAATAGCAAGTTTCAAAAAAAAAAAAAATTGTGAGAACAAAGGTGCACAACACTGAATAGTACCAGATTTGTTAAAGTTTCTGAAACACAACAAGCACATTAACCTAAAGACACAAATTGACCATCACGGCAAGTTAGCAGTATAACCTGTTTTAGCCAACCTTTTAACATGGTCCCATAAGACAAGAGGGAGCTGGACTTCGCACAGCCAGATCAATTTCTACCACATGCCAGTTCTATGAAGGTGGTAAAACAGTTTTAACATTTTTACTAAGCCAATCTAAAAACAAGTAATTGTTCATGTGTTTCTAAGTATCTGCTACTCCTACATTCATCCCATTCCTGGACTGAAATTCAAAACCAACACACTACTTTAGGAAGTTTTCAGCTCCTTGCCCTTCTTCATACTCCTGCAAGCTCTTTTGGAGTCCCCACCAATAGAGAAGGACTGCTGAAAAGAACTGGAAAATATGATCAAACTGCCGTCCTCATTCCCCTCTTTAAAATATAATGGTAATTATATCTTACTCCTTACTGTTGGCCAGATAAATTGGACTAGAGTGGACCTCACAGTATTGAGCCTCCAAGCCTTTTAAAATTTGTATTATGAATACAGACACAAGTCCTCAGCAGCCTTGCAGGGCATTTGAGGCAAGAAGATTTTGGCCCAACAAGCCTATTTCACAGCTCAGCAGAAGTAGAGGCAAGAGTAACCAATCCAGAACACCTTCTCCCAGATGCAGTGCTTTTCAACATCTTCTGTGAAATCAAGAGCAACGTCCTCAGGCAACACTGAGCTCCTGTACACAAGCTGGAGGCCTCAACCATAAGCACCTGAACATGCTGCAGTTTAATTTATGCATATTTATCTCAGTGAAATCTACCAGCTTTCCTATTTCCATTTTCTCTTTATCATTTTGAGCTTCCTGTTTCTAAACTTCTGCTTCATACACCATCTTTAGAAACACCTTCGGTAACATGCAGCCCCATGAACAGGCTAAATCTAGCACATTTCAACACCTTCTATTCAGAACTATATATATGTCTGACCTAATAAAAATAAAGCGAGTCTTAACTCTTTCAAACTCACCATTGCTGGGTAGAAAAGGATGAAGACAGCTGAGCCCAAGAAGCCTGTTGGACCCAGAATAATCACATTATAAACCATTCCTAAGATGGCCACAATAGGGCCCCCAGCCAACAAACTGCCAACTGCTGCAGCTTCAAACATCCTTTGACCGTCATTGGAACATACATTTATGAGCTGAAAAATACACATAACAGATTATTTATATTTAAGGCACAGCTCATTCTCAATGGAGTATATTATATTGCATATCCCTTTTCACGCCAGAATTTCCAAAATGATACTACAGCTTACCTCTCCAAGAGACTTCTCCTTTATGTTCTTCAGCTTAAGAATTTTCTTAAACGCCATTGTCAAGATAGCTCCACGTAGTCTAACCCCCGTGCGGTAATTCAAAGCCCACGTTAGCGCAAGGGACCAAGATCGCACTATTTCCGTCATAAAGATGCCAAAAACTAAAAACAAGCTGTACTGCAGGTTGGGCTCACTCTGTTGGGTATACTCCAAAAGATGTTTCACAACAAATGCCTACAGGAAGAAATGCAAGCTTGCATGAACACCCCATCATCCCAGAAGACCATACAACAACTTTATGTTAAGTTAGAAATAAGTAGGCTACTTTGCTTTTAAAAGAGCTGTTTGAAATAGAAAGCATCTTCCTTCTAGAAATAAAAGGTGTCAATACAAGAAGTACTGTAACACAAAGCCCTGCTGAGAGCCAAGCACTGAGTCAAATTTAGTAAGTAAAGAGTTTAATTTGGAACCATATTCCTCGCAGCACGCTTCTAATCCTCCGTGTCTTCTAACTTAACATAAATCTGTCAGTTAGCTGAAAGCAATGCATTATCATATAGAAGAGTTTTAAAATATAGTCACTATTTATACATCTGCGCACATTAAGAAACATTCCTTTACGTGACATTAAGACCTTTTTTATTTTATCTTTGGTTTGCTTCAAACGTGCTTATTTGATAAAAAGGAACAATGTACCTACAGTTGTAGAGGGGAAGAGTGAGAAGGACATTTGCAAAACATTCCTGGAAATAAACATCAGCAGTTTAATAGTAAAGAAAAAAACAAGCAGAAAGCACAAGGTACGCAATACCACAAATCATTGGGGACAGGGGAGAAAAAAACCAACCAAACAAACAAAATTAACCATTTGATCCCTCCCCATACCCTCGCCCCCCAAAAATATAAACACTTTACCTCAGGAATCACAAACATCACCTGCAGAAAGATGACAGCCCCCATAACCATCGATTCCCACCTCCAGCTCTTTGCGGTCCAACGGCACAACATAACATCACACAACTCAATCACCAGCAATATTAAGTACTACTGACTGTGGAACAAGTCTTTTATTTGAAATAAAGTGCCATCTTAAATAGTAACATCTCAGAAACACTGTACAACAGGTAGAGCATTGTATGAACATACAATCTGCACATACAGGATAATTTTAAAAGACTAATATCTAACAGCCAGTCTTAGCCTCTAACAAACTAGATTTGTAACTACACACAAAATTATAAAGATACAAAAACAGAACAGTATTTGTTCATGAAGTCCAAAAGAAGCCAAACTTGCAGGTGTCAGAGGAGGCTTCTGAGGTTGCACAAATTCTGAAATTTGGTTTAAAAAGTATCCTACAGTAAGGCTTCACAGACAGCAAAAGAGAGCTTTTCAACAAATGATGGTGTAAGATACTGGTGCTTGTGATATGCTAGTACAGAGCTGAGAATTACCTTTGCTCACAATAAAAAAAAAATCTGAGACCAAAGGAAATATTTGAGAAGCCTTCCACATCATAGTCCGTTGAAGTCCTCTTGGCTAAATCAGGTTTTGCAAATAAGAGTTCTGTATAGTTTGAAGAGAGAGGAAAAACAAAACCCCACTACTTCAGCAAAGGTATTTGATAGCTATAGCCCAGCACCAAATAACAGAAAAAACACGGAGATCAAATTCATCTGTTCTGAGGAAAGTAACTCTGCATGTCAGAACCAAGGAAACATGCTGTAAGTAATTTTGCTCTTTTTCACAGGTGTGAATTAAAGCCAGATGTCCATCAGGTTCTAGAATGGCCACTAAGAAAAATTACATACCAATCCCTGAACAAATGTGAGGAGCTCACATTCACAGATTTATTGCATTCCAACTTTCTCCTTACTTCGATTTAGTTTTACATTGACTGTTTGGACCACAACTGCATACAGTTGGTTTGCAGTTAAGGAGATTACTGACTTCCTTTTCCAGTATTCAACATATGCAACCGAGTCACTGAGCAATTGGGGTGAAAATTCCCCCTTTTCCTCACGAGCTGTAACTCGGCATGGTCGCAGACTGCAAGCATTTTCTCGCACACCAAAGCATTGCTGAAAGTCTCAAAGAGAGGATGTATAAAGATAGCAGATGTTTCCTGGGGTCTCATTCCTCCCAAAACCTTTTAGTGCAATTTTTCAGCTCTATTTTACTGTTTCAGCATCTCCCGTGATGAAATAGAGACCAGTTTACATTACACCCCCTTTTTTTTTTCCCCCAGAAGAAAGAAAAGAGGAAACAGTAGATTAAAGAGTTTTGAAAAGGGAGGGGAAAAAAGCCACACAGAATTAACATTTACATCTGAAAACATACTATTGGAATTCAAACTAGTTTAATGACAAGAATCCAGCACAAAGTTATTTACGAAACAAGAAAGTTACAGTACAAAAACTAAAACTTAAGCTAACAGAGAAAAAGGAACTCCTGTGACTATTACCGTAGTAGCTGGTACTAGCGGCTCAGCTGTCTTTAAGCATTCCCATTGAATAAACATTACCTTACCTTTGCTCCTGACGTTGGCTCTGCCCAGCAGGACTGTCTCGTTCTGACGCAGAAAACAGCCATCCTGAAAATTCTAAAGAACAGCTTCTGTCACTGGTCCCACTGCAGTGCTGGCGTCCCTGCTGCAGCCAGCGTGCGACAGCACAGGGCAGGCTGCAACTGGAGCCAACTGGGAAATCAGGAAACTTACCTCCAATAGCTTACCACTCCCCCCTCCAATAACTGACCAAACTGTCAAGCTGTACTCCACTAAGATAGCAAGATTCCCCATCTCCCAAACAGGAAGAATAGCTCTGAACAGTTGCAAAGAGGTACATTGTTCAGACCTGGAGTTAAACTGATTATGTTTAGTAATCAAAAAACTTCTTTGCTCTTCAACTCAAACTTGAAAGTTTTGGTAGCTGATCAAATGGCAGCAAATATTCACTGGAGATAGACAGTATCTCACCTATACTAGCACATTCTGATGGTTGTTACAAGGCAGTCTGACACATGCAGCTGTCTCACCAGATTATGGGTTTGGATACTGTGCCAGATGCAGAATTTATCAAAATTTAAAAAAAAAGGAAGACCCTTGAAGGATCTATCTGATATAAAAAACCCTACACGGAAAGTATGCAACAACTCCTTTCCAGTTATAACCATTACAATGCTCACTAGCAAAGCCACAGCTATTGCCTGGCATTTCAAGGTCACAGACATTCAATTAAAATTTTTGAGGTTTAATGTAGTGTTTAACTCCATTTTTATAATTTTCATCAATGCATGAGGTCAAGTCCAGTGCTTTTCCTGATCTCCCTTTTCACCTTCAGGTGACTGAAAGGGTGTAACAATACAAGAGAGCACTGATACTTCTGAGGAGACAGCAGGCATACTTATGAGGCATGCCATTTTTAAGAACAGGGAGGAGGGATGGTAAAGACTTATTTTTCATGCCAAATGATGGCACCAAAAAGGAATTGTTCCTTATTCAGAGAAATTAATAAGTTTGCCTGTAAATGGGCAAATGTCTGTAGATAATTTTAAGTTACCCAAATTGAGCATCAACTGCAGTGGTAGCCCCCAGCCTAGTCAAGTTGGTTTGGTTTTCTCCTTCCCCTTCAGCAGCTTTGCTGAGACAAATTGAGAAAATTACACTACAGAAATTAGGGGCAACCCTGCTGCAAGTTCTTTGCTAAAGATAAAAGCAGCTACTAAGCCCTGTAGTGAAACAATGACAGAAGCTCTTCTTGGGGAAAGCTAGTGCTGTTAAAACCTTAATCATGATTTAATGTTAATTACCGAAGTACGTTCATGTATTTTATGATACAAGCTACTATAAATTACCAAGAAAACAATACCACAGAAACATTTATTGTTATTCATATTACATGAAACAAGGCAAACTTTAAAAAGGCTTAAAAAACAGAACATCATTTTGATAAGTCATTTAAAATCAGGAAAACATTTTAAAAAGACATTTCACCTAACAGTGCACCCAAGTGTACTTACCCAAGAAATGAACCTTCAGCTTACCAGCACACTGAAACGTGTACTACTAGCAGTAATACTGCTCCTACTCCTCAAGGGAAATGTGTAGAGAATAAATTTAGTCAAAGTTTCAACTGTAAATCTGCACAGCATGTGCAACAAACAGGTGACAAAAAATGGTGTGAATGTCAAGTCCCATACGTTATCTTCATTACGACCCATAGCAACAAACAGCAGCAGTTCCTAGAGGCAATAAGCGCACTCTAAAACTTCTACATGAAACCTGTCTGACCATTCTCTGTAGGATCAGTGAAGACTATACCCACAGACTTCTTGAGACCTGCTCACATTAGTTTTTAAGTAGTGTCTAATAAAATTGTTTCATTCCACTTCTTGAAGACTGTGCTATTAATGCCAATAATCTAAGATTAGTGTTTTAGCAGACTGAATTTTATTCCAAGATAAATTTACAGAATTGCAAACACAAAAAGAAAACAAGTGAAACACCTGCACATAAGAATTTTACGCAAAAAGACCACATACCAGTTAAGGAAAAAAAACTTTGAACTATACTCTAAACCAAAGAGAGAAAACAAGTATGCATTTCCTCCAAGACACCTAAACTCCCCCTCCCTTTTCCAAGAACTTGCCTCAGCATTCAGCAACTGATCCACCAGCTGTAAGAAACCTATCTTGGATTCTTGAACCAATTTGGAATTTTGCCCCAAAATTTCTAGCTAATCAAAACATTTAAGCGATTCTGCAATGAAACCTTCATATTTTACAGCTGGCCATGAGATGGAGCCCTCTGGGGTTGTTAAAAAAAGGATGGATATTACTTACTGGTCCACTAAAACCTGCGAGCTGCGTGATCATCAGACACACTATGGAAATGATGAGCCTGGTTCGGCAGAAAATCCACACAACCCTCCGGAGAGAAGCATCATCAGGCCCACTCTCTTTCAGTTCTTCCTGCCACAATCTCTCCAGCCTAATAAATACAGAAGCCTCATATTATAAATTTTTCACCATTAGAGAAGGTACAATCTCACAGGTACTTCTTTGTGAAAATACCAAGCACTTTCTAGCTCAGAGCAACCAAAATTACTATATATCAGGAGAAATAAATACATGGTACATTCTGTGAGGTAAAGAGAAATATCTGCCTCTTCAAATATCTATGTTGTATTACTTCTACAGAAGACAGGGATGAAAAACACAATGCCTTTTGCTTTGCCTGGAGTCTCTTTGGCAATCTTAATATACTGACTTGTCACAGCCTTTCCTTGCTGATCTGACAGAAGAGTTGTGGAGTCAAAACCTGACAAAAATTCTCATTAGCCATAAATATTAGCCCGATTGCAAGATCTGACCCATATTCAATCAAATAACCTTGCTGCTGTCAGTATTACGTATTATTTTAGCACAAGATTTTTTTCAGCGTAGTCTTGAGAAAGAACTTCATTTTAATAAAAAAATTTTTTAAAAACATGGAAAATCAGAAAAATAATTGCAATACACTCCTGGAGACAGAATCCTTTAAGTTCACTGAAATAGGCAATAGTACAGAAACAGTGCAGCAGGAGGAAGCCGTAAACGAAGGATAAAACTAAATTCCACTATTCTGAGAAAGGCAGAATAAAATGTCAGTGCTGCTTTTCTAGGGCAATACTATATCATTGCCTGGGAACTAACATACAAAAAGGGAATCTAGAAAATAATATGGAACAAGATGTCTCTACCTTCTACAATTGACATCTGAAGACTCATGCCTTGATAAAGACCATACATCATCCATAAACAACTCCCCTTTCTTGTATGCTCTGTGGGCCAAAGGAGTGAGCCAGGAGAAGGTCATGCAGGAGAAAAGCCCAGCATTATCAACGGGGTGCTGGTGTCTAAAAGACAAAAAAAAAATAAAATAGCAAAAAAATGGAAAAGGAAACAGAACTGTAAATCCCTGAGAAAAAGCCTCCTCTCACTGAAAGTACTCAGAGTACCAAATGGCTCATGCCAGTCATACCTGCTAAACAAATTCTGATGCTTTCAGTATCAGTCAGCAGACCTACAGTTGCAATCCTCCTTTGTGACTGGTGGTGCTGGTTTTGGCTGAGAAGGGGTTAATTCTCCTCACTGTGGGGGTCGGCTACCTTTCCAGCTTCCCACGCTCTGCCGCGTGGGGTGTGGGGGGAGGCTGGGAGGGGCGGGGCCATGGCGGGGGCGGCTGACCCCGACTGGCCAATGGCAGGTTCATTCCATACCACGTGACACCATGACCAGTATATTGGGGCGGGGGGGCAGTGGCAGCGGGGAGGCAGCGCGGTGTCGGGTCGGCGGGCGGCGAGCGGCTGCGGCGCGGGCGGTTTGTTTCGTCGGTTCGTTCCCCCTCTCCCCTCCCTTCCCCCCTCCCCCGGGGCTTTGCGCCCCTCGTTGTTCTCCTTTACATTGCATTTCTATTGTTGTTTCTTTTAATTTTAATTATTAAACTGTTCTTATCCCAACCCACGAGCATTACCCTTCTGATTCTCTCCCCCATCTACCGGTGGGGGAGTGAGCGAGCGGCTGTGTGGGGCTGAGCTGCCGGCTAAACCACGACACTGGTTTGAGAAGCAAATGCTGTATCAGTTCTTTTGTAGCCTAAAGACTTACTTGGAAGTAGTCCGTATGGGTTTCAGCACATTCAGGCCATGGTGGTATTTGCCCTTTTGATGCTCTTCATCCAGCATTCTCAGCTGGGAATGCACGGAGGTGTCCAGCGGCAGGCCCTCTGCCCGAGCAGCTGCTTCCAAGGCATCCTGGCATTCAATCTGCTTTTACAAGAAAGACAGAGTCGGAGTTCAAAATTACATTTAAAGTCTGTGACTCCTGAATCCAGCAACTTCGCACCTCTTTCGTCTGTAAATCATTGTGCAACAGCAATCACCATCATTTCAATGTCTTAGAGGACAGGCTTCAGCCTGGCAGCGGAGACACGGAAGGCACACATTCTAGATCTGCAATTAGATTGCTGCATTTGTAAAACATAAATTAATACTAGTACTGTGCCTATGCATTTAAAGGACAAAATGATAGACCAGACTAATCTTGCATCCTGCCACAGGAAATACAATAGAGAAAAATTACAAAATCAAGTACCTTTGACATCAGTTCAGGAAATCAATTTCACTGCATAAGCCAGTCATTAAGACATACATTCTTGATGAATTTACAACCTGTTAGTGTAATTTAGATATTCTTATCCACAGAAAATTAAAATTATTTTCAGAATACTGCTAAAGTCCCTTCCTCAAAAATATGTTGGATTAAATCAAAGAACAGATTTGCATTATGCAGAATTGTACTTTCTTTTATCATGTTTCCTGCTTTTTCTCTTTTTCCCCTAAGCTAAAGGGAACAAAGATGACAATTTTCTCTGCTCCCAGCCATGCTTCTCAACAGCTCAAGAACTTTATTAACAACTACTTAAAAAGCAAGCCTTATCTCAGGCAAGTTTTTCCACAGCCATAGTGAAAGGCAGACCTAAATGCTAATCCAAGAGGAGAAAGCAAACAGCAATACGGAGTAGTCAAAATGTTGCAGAGTTCAAACAAACCTTTTGACCAGACACTAGGTGTGGCAGAACTATCTGAGATTACCTTGCTATCTATACTCAGAGGGCTCACTACTGGTTCTGCTAACTTAATGGACCATCTGTTGCAGTCCTACACTACCTGTTCGTATTCTAATTTGTTGAA
Organism: Phalacrocorax carbo; assembly: GCF_963921805.1. NCBI lineage: Eukaryota > Metazoa > Chordata > Aves > Suliformes > Phalacrocoracidae > Phalacrocorax > Phalacrocorax carbo. The sequence continues at coordinate 36,501,359 of NC_087519.1, read as the reverse complement.
ATGAAGCTACTTTGTGGAAAAAGAACACCTCAGTTCTGAGGTAAAAGTCTTCCTAGCTGTCTCAGACAGAGATACTATGTTTACCCTCATTAGTTGCCTTCCAGAACAAAGACTGTTTCTGTTTTCAGAGAAATAAAATGAAAGTGCCTTGTAGCCACCTAACACCACAGTATCTGCAAAGCACGAAATGCATCTCAATAGCAAGTACGTGGTTCCTAACTTTGCATGATGTAGTTCGTCAGAAATGCCACCATTTATCAGAGACTTAGTCTGTACAACATTAACATGTAGGCATGTAGCACATTAAGACACCTAGTTCCCGCTCACATGAAGAGGAAACTGATAATAGCGTAAATATGTCCTTTATTTATTTAACTGAATTACTTAAATACTGCCTAAGCATGCTGTCAATGATGCATGGTCCTGATCTCAAAAAAACTTATTCACTAAACCTAAAGCTATGATTACAAAAGAAGATAAACTAATAAGAAAACAAAAGAACGTTACAACATGGAGCAACTCAAAAATATGCAACACTTGAAATCTGAATTAAGAGACTTTGCACTCAATTTACATTAAATTACTGACTCACTAAGGGCAATACCGCCTTAGTAAATCTACCCAAATCAGCATTAATATGGGACCTGCCAGAGATGTCTCAAAGGACTCAGTAGCGGGGAAGAGTTCTGCGCCACTGCTTTTCTGGTTTCAGCAGAGGAATTCATAGCTAGTTTGCTGTGTTACCCTTTGCAAGAGCCCCAGGCAGATCTGCCTAAACACCCTATTGCTGGGAACTTGCTTGTAAGTTTGTAAGTGATGCCACAGGCTACTTGCAGAATCATGTTTTTTGAGAGCACACAAAAAATGCCTATAAGTTTAAAAAGAAAAAAGTCTTCCAAAACAAAAAACATTGTATTTGTCAGCATAAGTGAGGCTTTTCACCACTAACAAGAATATCTTTAATTAGAAAGCACAATTGCAAGATAGCGTATTTTTAAGCAGTCCAAACATAATGTTCTTAAACACTCACTGTGAAAAATAATTAAACTTTCCAGAGCTTTTCAGCAAAGGTAGAAAAGATGCATTGATAAAAGACTATGGTGCTGCCTTTGAAAGGCCTTTATAATGCCTTGCCATATAGGGAAGCACAAACCCCTAGTCAAGAACATTGCCCATCTTGATCTTGGCAAAGTTGTCAAAATCCCACATGTACGATTATCAAGAAATAAACGCACCTCAATACTGCACAATTAAGACTAAGAAAGACCACACAGTGGTGTGTCACTTCAACTATATGCTTTGAAGATATTTTTTTTTTTAATCAGGAAGAAATGAGACTCCTAAGCAGATCTACAGTGCATTTCTAGAGCAAAATACTGAAGTACAAAAAACTAACAACAAACTAACAACAATCCCAACACTATTAATACAGGTTTCTAAAACCCTATTATTTTTCCAAGTGTCCATCAACTGGCGATATCTAATTGCCTGCATGCATGCATGTAAAGTTTTCTTGGAAACTAAAACCTCGAAGAAGTCATTAGCAATGTGATAAAACAGGCTCCAGCACTGGTCTTAAAGAAATGTCTAAATCATGGCTGTACTACCAAACAGAACTCAGACAGCACTTTTTCTAATTCAGCAACCTATTAATATACCAAACAAGCAATGAACTAGGTGACACAACAAGGTGTTGAAATGCTCACAGAAACAAGTCTAAATCAGATCTCTCTAACCCGAGGGTGGGGCGGGTTTTCAGACACTTCTTGAAAAACAGCAACTCACTACTCAGCATCGTCAAAAAGGCCAAAAGACACTGAAGAATTTTTACAAGAGACAAAGATTAAAGCAGGGAACATTACCATACCACTTAAAAACCCTAGCATTTGCCTCCTTTGTGAACACCAGGGTCAGTCCCCTGTCACTTCAGTTCAAAATGGGTATTATACTTAAAATTACTTTCTGTGAGCAATGAGAACAGTTGAGATTGGAACAGCTTCCACACAAGCATAAATTTAAGACTTTTCAGCTGGATAGAAGAGAAGAATAAAGATAAGTTACAGGTATTTGAGAGGTCCAAAAAGTCATGAACAGCATGAAGAGAACTAGGGAATGATCACCAACTGTTCTTACCACAAAAGAACTGGGGACACTCAGCCAAATTAATGTTTTGCCAACAAGGCATACTTAAATTTAGAATTCTGTTACAGGATTCTCTAAAGTCCAAATGCAAAAATGGACTAAAAATGGGAGAATTAAACTCATAGGATAAGCATATTGTGGTTCATTAAATGCATGACAGAGGGCAACAGTGATCATTTACCCAGCATCTTATTAATTCCTGGTGGATTCCAGAAAGTTTCTGACACCACGGGCAGCTCCTACCAGAGGGTAATGGTTCTGCACTCCACATTTCACAAAGCCATGGCACACCTGGGTGCAGGCTATATGATTCAACAGAGGACTAGGAAAATTCACAGATGAAGAAAAGAGTTAAACTTTTAATCCTGAGGGCAATCCCCAAGAGTACGGAGTACTTAGGAAGTATCACTACACACATGATCTTGACTTGTCCTTTTACCCCCATGCTTAGCTCACAGACAGGCAAAGAGAAGCATGACTGGCACTGCTACTGCAGAACACACCTGCCCCCTCTGACTTTCTGCAGCTTGAGAGCGCAACAAAACCCTGCCAGCACCTGTTCTCATTATTTCCTTGTCCAACAAATTGGTCATAGCAATGGTAAGCACATAAGGTAATGTGAGAGCCAGAAAGATGACATGGTTGGCTCAAGACACATCATGACAGAAGTCTGGGTGAGGTGAAGAAAAGTTGTTTAAGGACAAGAAAAGATATTTGCTCACTCAATGAGGACAACAGTACCAAACTCACAATCCACATACTAAGGTCATGTGAGAAGGCCACAAAATTCAGAAAATTTAGGAGCCAAGCTACAAAGCTGTCAAATATACATCATGGTATGTTGGATGGTAGGTAGGATGGAGGTAAGCAAGACAAGTTCTGTAGGAAGGAAGAGGGGCATCAGGAACCTTACACAGCAAGGTAGCAAGCAAACTCAAATTCATGAAATATAAGGACACTTCTGAAAAACCTGCTAAGCATCCAACATGAGCATTTATCTCTGAGGATGGGGAACAGGTAAAGACAAGATAGCTGTGTTGTATATGGGAAGGAAAACAAACACAAAATAGTGAGATCCTATCCTTTCACGCAGGCAATCTTATATTTAACAGAGAAGGCAGCAATTTATTGGTTTGACTACTGTAACATCAGATAATAGCAAAACCAGATAAGCCTGGAGGCCAAGCAAAACATTTTTCCATCCCTTGCTCATCTTGCAGAGGAAGAATTTGGTATGTATGCAGGCAACATATGACCCAAACCCCACCCACCAAACAGCTATTGTGTCTTCTGCCATAAGGCAGAAATATTCCAGGGCTCAGATCACTGCAGGGAAGAAGCTGCATCTCTTCTGGTCCTTCTGCTACCTCACAAGGAACTAGAGCAGACATATAAAGGCTTCTTTTATTAATCCTTGCAGCTGATACAGAACACAAAAGCTACTGTGGTTGATTTACTATTACACAAAGGTAAAATTGTTTTGTTTAAGTAGTAAAGAACTCCGAGTTGGCGATGCTGCAGAACAGGAACTCCCACCTCTTGCATTTAGAAGGCAGAGCTCAGCAGGCCTCCCCACTCCTTTGTTCAAGTCCCCAGTAAGGAGAGAGAAATGGGAACCTAACAGACCAGCACTGTAGAGCTCAGCACTAGGCAGGCATATGGGGAGAAGGAAAATTATACAGCCAGCAGTTCTGCTCAGTGCTTAAAGCATTCTCCATATTACAACTCCAGGATGAACAGCAATTTTAAAGTATTTAAGAGACTTCAAAGGACTGGCATTTCAAAACAAGATTAGTCACTAGTTTGTATGGGCTGGGGAAGAATAGGATCAACTGTTCCAGGTAGCTTAACGACAACTAAACCAAAATATAACAAGAGTCTAGAAAGATATTCTGAAGTTGTAATTACATCATTCTTCCCAGAAATTCCTCTGAGTCTTTCCAAGAATAACCCAACTTGGAAGTAGTTAGGAGTTTTATATGCTACTTTTGCGGGTAGCACATGCAACCCCTAAAGCACTGTTATCCAGGCTTCTGGAAGTCACCAAATCCAAAAGCATCTAAAAGTTAAGTAGGCTTGCAGATCCAAACATTATGAAATCTGCCATTGCTTGGTGAAGTATCAAGTGCTCTATGTACTTTATACTCCACTAAGACAATTTTCATCTTCTAACTGGATTTGATGCAGTACACATTCTACAGAAGTATTAATAGGATGATTTGCAGCATTAGACTCCCAGCCTACACTGTAGCTAGAATACTTTATAACCCCCTGATTACAACATGAGCCTATTTAAGACTAGTTTGGTGTATCATCCACAATACCAGCTGTCTCCCTGAAGGAAAGGCAGCAAGGAGCAGGCATTGGGCTAGATAACAAACAACAGGTCTGAGGAAGGAGGCACTGATCCTTTAGACACCTGCAAACATCAATTGCAAAGTATAGACAGCCCAGCTGAATTCACACAGCACCAAGATGAGACCACCAAATAGCTTTAGATGCCTAGAAATTACAGTTACAGCTTCCAGGACTGCCGTAATGAACCAAGTCAAGAAGTTAGGGACTCCATTTTCTTCCACCTCCTGACAAGTGGAGTATAAATCTGCTGCCTTCCCAGCTTCTGCTACAGGGAAAAATAGCTCTTTACAGCACCAACCATGTATCAAAATGCAGGAATAAGTGCAGCTGTGCCATATTTCTCTTAAGTGAAATGACAACTAGCTGTTCAGAAGCATGCTCTGACTTGATACAGGACTTCAGATGTTCAACAGCTTGAAATCCAGGCACACATTACATGTGACTTTATTACACAAGACCCCTGCAATTGCTTTTCTGGGCTAAAGGCTAGCAGAAATTCAAATAGCATTTGCACCATGGTTTCAAAACTAGCCTGAGTTTATACATCCTCAAGTTAGATGAGAAGTCTCCCAGTAGTGCCTGGCACTAGTATTGAAGCTCTGTAGCCAAACAAGATCAGTGTATGTAGATTCGTGATAAGCCTGAATATTTTAGTCACATACTGAACACTTCTAATTGATGTACTCAGAGTCATTACCGAGAACATTAACAGGTATATCAGTTTCTTCACAAAACACTGCATATTTGACCTGGCCATTGAATTCTGGAAAACAATACAATTGGTGTGAGATGCTATAAAGTCTACCCTGAGAAGACCACTTACTCCTACAACCCAAGAAATGCAGCATTTAGCATATACTGTTCATTTTCCAATTCTGCAACATTGAATGAAACGTATACATCTGATAGCGGCTGTCCTCCTGCTTAGTCTCCTAGTACACTAGAATCCACGACATGGTTTTACAGGAAAACCTAATATTCATGATCATATTAAAAAGATATAGGATTAACTTGGAGACAAGATATTACCCTCATCATAGAGCACTGCATCTACATAATTCGAGCATGCTAACTATAGCCATGAGGCACGCTCCGCCACATCCTCCGGAAGTCACCTGATCTCCCTGTACTTCAGCTGTTCTACTACAGCATTATGTTTTCAGCCCTCTGAGCTGATGTTATGGGTGCTGTAACAGATCTGGTCCACTGCCTGTTAGTCAGTAAGAATTGCTTTTAGATTGTGTCCTTCCTGCCTCAGTGCCCTCGCACGGCAGGAGGTTGTTCACAGCAGGGGAATAACACTCCAAAGCAGGATCCATAGAGGAACATGCCTCACCTTGCAGAGCTTTATATTTAAGGTTTCCCAAGATCACTGGACAAACACTTTCTTCCATACTTTTTAGAGGAATTAAGTGACCATGCAATCTAAGTTGAATAGCTTGTTTCCCATTTTATCTTAACAGCCCAGGTATTAAGTGTCTCCATGCAGTCAGAGTCTGTTAAATACACCGATGCATTACACTGCGAAAGCTGAAAATCCAGTTATCAGTTGACATCAAGAATTTGCGTTTCTTTTATATACCTGTACCTGTGTCCATTTTACATATTTTATTGCGTTACTACCTAAATACTCACTCACCATATATGCAGCTACAAAATGAGAAAATAGTTATCCAAGACCACACTTGTGTGTAATCCATTATTAACAGACCAGAGATCTTCAAGCTACTATGTCCAGCTATGTAGAGCACAACAGCAGCAGTTTCAAGTTTCAGAAATACATGAACACACACATCCACATTTCCTCTACTCTTGCGCATCTCTCCTACCACAGCCAAACACCAGTGAGATGCTCAGCTGGGTGGCAGTTGAAATCAAACTAGCATTTTGGCAGTTACCTTGACCACTAAGTAGTCAGTTGCAGCTTCACCTTCTCATGCAGTGAGCACTCGCATTAGCTCAAACTACTGCAGCTTCTGGCCATTATCTGAGCCAGCCGTATAGCAATATCTTTCTGTGTAGAGACCAATTCAGAACACCTACATCCCACAGCAACCTACTCAGGCTGTTATTCCTCAAGTTCTGTATTCGCTTGATTATGAAAACATGAAGTGTTCTAGAAAAACAGAGACATCCAGCAACTTCAGCTACAACTAAAAGCTTATAGTTAAGCCATCTAGAAGGCCTGCTCTGTGCGTGGAGCACCAAGGCAACAGTACCCAGGCTACATTCACATTCCTATTTTTGAACATGTTTAATGATTCCATGTTGTTTAGTACAGTTGGTTCAGATACTTCAGATGCTCTAGAGTTTGAGAGGCAGTATTGTTCTGACTATTGGACAGTCAGACAGCGATAAATCACTTCAAAGCTATCAGTGCTTGAAGGATTTACATCAACTCTAGCAAGTTTTGATCACATTCTCTGCTGACTTTGGCAAAAGCCTGTCGGAGGCAAACCTGAAAAATAAGATATCAAGGTGAGGACAGCAGCATTAGTAGGGCTTCTGATAGCTAAAATTAACATGGTTTTACTGTATGTTTAAGCAATCTCTATAGTATCACACTGCCCAGTGTCTTCAAGCACAGTAATTTGCACTTGAGGCTTACCACAGATGCTGTAGATCAGTCATTATGCTTCAGCAGCAAGAACCTAATCCTGAACACTACATTCCAGTTAGAACCAATTACAGCTTGGAGTACAATTCATACATTAGTGGCCTAGCATTGTTAACTTAGGGACTAGAATTTCAAAAACTGAGTTCTCACAAGCATTGTGTATCATGAGATTACACTGCTTCTACAGCCTCTTCTGTCATTGCAAATATAATGGGCTAGGGGAGTAAAATACTCAGTTACATCAACTAAACATGAAGTCTACATTTGAGAAGAGCTTATTCCAAAACCACTTTGAGAATAAACTATTTCTCTTCCTCATCTGCCATTTTACAGTATGTTGCATGGACACAATGAGATCTGCCCTCCTCCTCAGGCCATACTGCTTCCATGAGAAGAACTAAATAAAATTACTTCAGGTACAGCTTGAAGGGCACACAAGCATTCCAAGAGCAGAAATTTCTAAATAGGTAAGTATAAATCAATATTTTTAAATCCCTTAGTTTTTATTCACTGGTAATGTAACAGCTTCTTACAGATGAAGACTGACTATAGTGCTAGGCAGCAAGTGCACCTCAAAGTTATCTTCTTTCAGAAGAGCCAGGCCTCTACATACAATAAGCCCAATTAGTACAGTATTATGCATTGGGAACATGTAGTTAACACCTTATTTTGTAAGCTACATTAATGTCTCCAACAAAGACTTAAAAATCAGTTGTTATAAGAACACACTGCAGAAACTTACTCATGAGGTGAACATATGCATTTCAGTCCCGGAGTGCCTATTTCAGAGGTCCAAATTTCTATAGCAACATTCCCATTAAGCACCAGGAAATGCTGGATTAGACCTACTTATATTGCAGCCTGCTTTCAATTATGATTCCAGGAAGCCCATTTGAAAAGCTCCTGTCTTTCAAGAAGTGATCTTTCAGGCTGTGACCAAACAATGTTTAAGCTTCTAAGGAAAGAATTGCAAGTTCTTTTTCATTACTGTCATGAACACCCATTACAGTATCCTTTCAGCAGTGAACCCGAACACCAGTATGGAGGTTTCAGGACAGAAAGAGCAAAGCTGAATACAACCTTTATGCAAGGCAAAGATGACAGGCATATAAATGGGCTCTAGGACCCTGACTCAGTAGTATAGAAGGCCTTTTACCTACCAAGGTCTCGATGAGAGAATCAACTAGTCTTGTCCACTTCAAGTTAAGAAGGATGTATAAAAATGCAGCAATACAGGCAAGAGAAAAACCAACGAGTCATGTTACTGATCAGTCAAATGTACCTGCAGCCCTGCCAGAAGTGGTGTCGTGGTGTAGCCGGCAGCTCAGCCCCACACAGTCGCTCGCTCACTCCCCCACCGGTAGATGGGGGAGAGAATCAGAAGGGTAACGTTTGTGGGTTGGGATAAGAACAGTTTAATAATTAAAATTAAAAGAAACAAAAATAGAAATGCAATGTAAAGGAGAACAATGACAGGCACAAAGCCCCGGGGGAGGGGGGGAAACGAACCGCACACACCGCAGCCGCTCGCCACCCGCTGACCTCACGCCGCACTGCTCCCGAGCTGTGAACTGCCCCCCCTCAATATACTGGTCATGATGTCACATGGTATGGAATGAACCTGCCATTGGCCAGTCGGGGTCAGCCGCCCCCACCATGGCCCTGTCCCTCCCAGCCCCCCCCCGCCATGCGGCAGAGCGCGGGAAGCTGCAAAGGTAGCGAGGAGAATTAACCCCTTCTCAGCCAAAACCAGCACATTCTCCACCCCTTATTCCATACCCTTTACACCATGCCCAGGTCCCATACGATGCAATACAACCATACCAACCACCACCCCTCCCCTTCCCATCCTTTAACATAATACACAGACATCATTCCCTTAGTTCATGGACCCTCCCTGTAAAACATCCATTAAAATGTCCATTGAGTTCACCCAGTCCATGACTCTGGGCTCCATCTGCCGTATCAGTCTTTCAGGGTGGGAGAGATGGTGTGTGGTATTGGGTTGCTGCATACCAAGTCAGTCATCATTCCATCACTGCTGCACGGCTTGTTTCATAGTTGATCTTCCATGGGTTGGGAGGCTCGTACTCTGATATCATTGATACAACACAGAGGTGACACACAATATTATATAGCAGTTCACATTGTGCCATTCAGTTCATTGACTGTTTTTGCCCAAAATCAAATCCCCTTGAGGCACACATCGGATTTCTCCATCCTCCCGCATCACCTACCAAGTGCGCCCAGGTCCTCAAGCAAAAGCAATCCCACAAATGGGTTTGCCTTTGCCTGAGGCAGGAAGAACCCAGACTGTTTTGCCCAGCATACTTTTTGCATGCACTACAGGGACTCTATCCCCTTCCACAGTATGTAGGGCTTCTGACTGGGCAGGGCCAGCTCGGTTGGCAGATCCCCTCGTGTTGACTAACCACGTGGCTTTTGCTAAATGCGTATCCCAGTGCTTGAATGTCCCACCCCCCCTTGCTCTCAGTGTCGTTTTTAACAGTCCATTGTACCGTTCAATTTTCCCAGAGGCTGGTGCGTGACAGGGGATGTGATACACCCATTCAATGCCATGCTCTTTGGCCCAGGTGTCTATGAGGTTATTTCAGAAATGAGTCCCATTGTCTGACTCAAACCTCTCTGGGGTGCCATGTCGCCACAGGACTTGTTTTTCAAGACCCAGGATAGTGTTCCGGGCAGTGGCATGGGGCATGGGGTATGTTTCCAGCCAGCCAGTCGTCGTTTCTACCAGTGTAAGCACATGGCGCTTGCCTTGGCGGGTTTGTGGGAGTGTGATGTAGTCAATTTGCCAGGCCTCCCCATGTTTATATTTCAGCCATCACCCCCCATACCACAGAGGCTTTACCCACTTCACTTGCTTGATTGCAGCACATGTGTCACATTTGTGGATAACCTGTGCAATAACATCCATGGTCAAGTCCACCCCTCGATCATGAGCCCACCTGTATGTTGCATCTCTCCCTTGATGGCCTGAGGTGTCATGCGCCCACCGAGCTAGAAATAGTTCACCCTTACGTTGCCAGTCCAGATCCACCTCAGCCACTTCAATCTTGGCAGCCTGATCCACCTGCTGGTTGTTCCAATGTTCTTCAGTGGCCCGACTCTTGGGGACATGAGCATCCACATGACCTACCTTCACAACCAGGTTCTCTACCCAGGCAGCAATATCTTGCCACAATGGGACAGCCCAGATGGGTTTGCCTCTGCGCTGCCAGTTGCTTTGCTTCCACTGCTGCAGCCAGCCCCACAGGGCATTTGCCACCATCCAGGAGTCAGTATAGAGATAGAGCACTGGCCACTTTTCCCGTTCAGCAATGTTTAAGGCCAGCTGGACGGCCTTTACCTCTGCAAACTGGCTCAATTCACCTTCTCCTTCAGCAGTTTCTGCTACTTGTCATGTAGGACTCCATACAGCAGCCTTCCATCTCTGGTGCTTTCCCACAAGGCGACAGGACCCATCGGTGAACAGGGCATACTGCTTTTCATCTTCTGGCAGTTTGTTATAAAGTGGGGCTTCTTCAGCACATGTCACCTCCTCCTCTGCTGATAATCCAAAATCTTTGCCTTCTGGCCAGTCCATAATCACTTCCAAGATTCCTGGGCGACTGGGGTTTCCTACCCGAACCTGCTGGGTGCAACCTGTTTACTCCACGTAGCATCAGCTGCATGGTGTGTAGAGGGGACGTTTCCTTTGAACATCCAGCCCAGCACTGGCAGTCGGGGTGCCAGGAGCAACTGTGCCTCAGTACCAACCACTTCTGAAGCAGCTCAAACCCCTTCATATGCTGCCAATATCTCTTTTTTCAGTTGGAGTATAGCAGGCTCCGGACCCTCTGTACCCCCGACTCCAAAACCCTAGGGGTCGACCTCAGGTCTCCCCATGTGCTTTCTGCCAGAGGCTCCAGGCAGGGCCATTCTCCCCAGCTGCAGTGTAGAGCACATTTTTTACATCTTGTCCTGCCCAGACTGGCCCAAGAGCTACTGCATGAACTACTTCTCATTTAATCTGTTCAAAGGCTTGTCGTTGCTCAGGGCCCCATTTGAAATCATTCTTTTTCTGGGTCACTTGATAGAGAGGGCTTACGATCAGACTGTAATTTGGCATAGGCATTCTCCAAAAACCCACAATGCCCCAAAATGCTTGTGTTTCCTTTTTGCTAGTTGGTGGAGACATGGCTGCTATCTTCTTGATCACACCCATTGGAATCTGACAACAGCCATCTTGCCATTTGATTCCTAAGAACTGGATCTCTTGTGCGGGTCCCTTAAGTTTACTTTGTTTTATGGCAAAACTGGCCTTCAGAAGGATTTGGACTATTTTCTCTCCTTTCTCAAAAACTTCTTCCGCTGTGTTGCCACACACAATGATGTCAATGTATTGAAGGTGTTCTGGAGCTTCTCCCTGTTCCAGTACAGTCTGAATCAGTCCATGGCAAATGGTAGGACTGTGTTTCCACCCCTGGGGCAGTCGATTCCAGGTGCACTGGACGCCCCTCCAAGTGAAAGCAAACTGTGGCCTGCACTCTCCTCCCAGAGGGATTGAGAAGAATGCATTAGCGATATCAATTGTGGCGTACCACTTAGCTGCCTTTGACTCCAGTTCGTATTGAAGTTCTAGCATGTCTGGCACAGCAGCACTCAACGGTGGAGTGACTTCATTCAGGCCACGATAGTCTACTGTTAGTCTCCATTCTCCATTAGACTTCCGCACTGGCCATACGGGACTGTTAAAGGGTGAGTGGGTCTTACTGATGACTCCTCAGTTGGTGAATGAGTTTATGAATGGGGATCAGAGAGTCTCTGTTGGTGCGATATTGCCGCCGGTGCACTCTTGTGGTGGTGATCGACACCTGTTGTTCTTTGACCTTCAGCAACCCCACAGCAGAAGGGTCCTTCGAGAGGCCAGGCAAGGCAGACAGCTGTTTAATTTCCTCCATCTCCAAGGCAGCTACACCAAAAGCCCACCTGTACCCTTTTGGGTCCTTGAAATACCCTCTCCTGAGACAGTCTATGCCAAGGATGCATGGAGCCTCGGGGCCAGTTGCAATGGGGTGCTTTTGCCACTCATTCCCGGTTAGGCTCACTTCAGCCTCCAATACAGTGAGCTCTTGGGATCCCCCTGTCACTCCAGCAATACACGTGGGTTCTGCCCCTGTATAGTTTGATGGCATTAAGGTGCACTGTGCGCTGGTGTCCACTAAAGCTTTATACTCCTGTGGGTCGCATGTGCCAGGCCATCGGATCCACACAGTCCAGTAAGCCCGGTTATCCCTTTCCTCCACCTGCCTGGAGGCAGGGCCCCTCTAGTCTTGATCGTGGCATTTACAACTCACTTCCTGTAAATGTGAATCAAGAGTCTCTCTATTAAGCTCAGAAACAAAATCAGCACCACTTCTTTTCTGTCTGGGGACCCACTCACTGGAAATTGGAGCAGCGGCTTTTCTGGAAGAGCCTCCCTGAGCGATTGTTCTTCCTTGCAGTTCACTCACTCATGCCTCTAGGGCTGAGGTAGACTTGCCATCCCACCTCATCATGTCCTCTCCGTGGTCATGCAGGTAGAACCATAGGGTGGCCCGTGGTGTGTATCCTCTCCTTTGAGCCAAAGGGCGCTTATTCCTAACAGCTGAGACACTACTCTGTCAAGGTGGGGAGCAGGACATACCTTCTTTGAGTTGCTGGACCTCTTGGGATAGTTTCTCCACAGCAGAGACGAGCGAGGAAGAGATTTGTTTTGTAATCCCGGAGCCTATCAACCACCTCCGCCACCGTTGGTGTCTCGTCATCTTTCCAGGACATCACTGCCAATGAGCTTGCATGCGAAGATGGTGCGCTCCGTACAAACTTCCGCCACATGGGTCATGTGCACTCGGCTTCATCTGGATCTTTGGATGACCGTTGATCGTCCAGGTCACCATAAATCATCTCAAGCACAGCTAATTCCCTTAGATACTGGATGCCTTTCTCCATAGTTGTCCATTTTCCTGGGCGATATGTAACATCTTCTTTAAAGGGATACCTTTCCTTCGCTCCAGACAGGAGTCGCCTCCAGAGGCTGAGGGCTTGTGGTTTTTTCCCCAACTGCTTTGTCAATGCCCCCTTCCCCAGAAAGGGACCCCAGTTGTTTGGCTTCTTTTCCCTCTAGTGCCAGGCTACTGGCCCCATTATCCCAGCATTGGAGCAGCCAGGTGACAATGTGCTCACCTGAACAACAGGTGAAATCTTTTCGCATATCTCAACTCACTCAAGGACAGGGATCAGGTGGTCTCTATTTCATTTATGACTTCTTCCTCCTCTCCTCGTGATGGCCCTGCTTTTTCATCATCCCGTTCTAAACGGGTTGATGTCCGCTTCCAATATTTCGTCTTGTGTATGGGGGCAACTGATACTGGTACGGGTTTATTTTCTGAGCCAGCTCCAGTACTTGTGGGGGTTTGAGTGGCTGCAGTGCCTGTCTCAGGACTGGAGTGACTACAGTGCCAGTCACTTTGCATTTCAATCCAGAGACCTTCTCTTCCCCTTGGGAGCACTGAATACTGTTGAGCAGGGCTCGGTATGCATGGGCCAGGCCCCAGCATGTTGCAGTTATCTGTGTCTCTCTGGAGTTCCCAGCATAACAACATACTTTCTCCAAATATTCTACTAGCTTTTTAGGATTCTGCACTTGTTCAGGGGTGAAACTCCGAAACACTGGGGGTGCCCACTGCCCTAGGTATTTGCCCATGCTATCCCACATGCCCTGCCACTCGTAACTATCAAGCCTTGGGGCAGATTTCTGGGTGATATTCTTAAGTTGCTTAGTCAAAACCAAAACAACATGCCCAAAAACTAACAATAAGTGCACCTTAACCACCCAAGCATGTTCAAGATATAAAAAGGTTGTTGTAATAGAGGCAGAGACATCATAGAACAAAGTTGCAAAGGTACTATTCTGTATTTCCTCTCTGTAAAATCTCTCCGAGGAGGAGGTATAATTGCTAATTGCCTCAACAAGGTGGTATCCAAAGTACAGTAACAGTTTCAGCCAAAACCCCAAATACCAGATAAAGCTGCAAACGAGTATTTGTATAACAAATCTTGTAGGCAAAAGGTTACTAATCACAGCAGAACACAGCAGACTAAACAAACCAACACCGATCTTTAACACCAACTGCAAAAAGGACAACATGGTGCTGTGACCAGCAGCTGTTGTTATCTCCAACCCTCGAGCCCCACGTTGGGCACCAAAAAGACTGTCGTGGTTTAGCAGCAACTTAGCCCCACACAGTTGCTCACTCACTCCCCCACTGGTAGATGGGGAAGAGAATCAGAAGGGTAACGCTTGTGGGTTGGGATAAGAACAGTTTAATAATTAAAATTAAAAGAAACAACAATAGAAATGCAATGTAAAGGAGAACAACGAGGGGCGCAAAGCCCCGGGGGAGGGGGAACAAACCGCCGAAACAAACCGCCCACGCCGCAGCCGCTCGCCACCCACCAACCCAACGCTGCGCTGCCTCCACACTGCCACTGCCCCCCCCAATATACTGGTCATGGTGTCACATGGTATGGAATGAACCTGCCATTGGCCAGTCGGGGTCAGCCGCCCCTGCAATGGCCCCGCCCCTCCCAGCCTCCCCCCCCACCCCACGCGGCAGAGGGCGGGAAGCTGGAAAGGTAGCTGACCCCCACAGTGAGGAGAATTAACCCCTTCTCAGCCAAAACCAGCACAAGTGGTCACCACCACTGGCCATTAACCAGTGGTCCTTGACTACCAGAGGCAGCATGCTGCTGTAGCCTCCTCAGAGGGAGCTACACAGTTCTACCTCACTCTGCAAGATAGCAGGTACCTATGCAACACGTTAGCAAGAAGTCTACCTCACACCGGCTAAGTCTGCTGCAAAACAGTCCCAAACCTGTATTCCACAAAGACCCAAAGTTAGAGGTGAAATAACAGCCTTAATCTGCTTGCAGCGTATTACGTGCTCTACAGATCATGCCTACAGCTTTGTTATTTTCTGGTCAAGCTAGTTCAAATGTTAAGTTTTCTATAAGAAATTTGAGAGTCCCAGAATATCTATTGATGGCACACTGGACTGTTGTCCAAATGACAGAGTTCCACTACCCCTCGGTCTGAACTGCTGTGGTCCTACCCTTCATCATGTCAGCCCTCCATTGTGTTGTGTCATTAGCTGTGCCAACACGAGCCCAATAAACCAGCTTAGGCTTCTGACCTAATCCCAGGTTTCGTAACAGATAAAGTAGAAGTACACAGTCCCTTCTCTCCCCTTGAAACACTCAACAGCTGAGCTACAGCTTCTAGTCTTTTATTATAGGCAGAGAGGAAGAAGTGCTTGACCAAACAGGCAAAGCTCAGCCTTATGAAAGAGAAGTCTTTGCTTATCCCCATTACCAAAAATATAAAGCATCCCAAGAAGTGATAAGGCCAAGAATGCTGCTGAAACCAGAGCTTGTTTCAACTAGAGAAGAAGCTTGGAACATACAAACATGTACATGTAACTTAGGTGTTATGAATACAGCTCCTTTTACTTAACCTCAGTATTTTACAAGTAAGTAGGATTTAATCTCACTGACATGCAGCAATAATTTCAGATCTGTTTGTGTTTATTAATTGTATATATCCAAGCTATAAGGCTAGCAAAACAAAAAGGGTACCAATGTTTGAGCTAAAAATTAACTCAACCTTGGCATACCAAACAAGCTAACTAAGCAAGTAAAATGTCACAGTACCCCCTTGTCAGAACTAGACAAATCCATTAGCAAGATAAATTAGGTTCATTCCTCTTCTGAGAGAGACCAAAACTGACACAGTTCTAGGTCAGACCTGGGGTAAGCCATTTCCTTGCATCAGGAATCCCTGTTTTGCAATCAGTATCTGGGTCTACCACCCTGGAGTCATAGGCAGCAAATCAAATGGTAGAGGTAGAAGGGCAAACAAGACTGCAGCAACAGAGTTAAGCTGACATGAAGCTGCCTTAAAGTTAGATGTTTCAATGCCATGCTGTACAGATGTGCATGACACCAGTTACTTTCAGCCCTCAGAAAAACAAATACGCTGGTTTGCTTTCATTCATTCAAAAGGTTTACAGGTTAAAAAAATCAGGATTTTACCCTCAAAAGATAAACTAGGTATCAACATGACTAGATGATGCAGTCCAACAGGCAGAGATAACATGCTATAATTACTGCTTAACTCCACTGCCACTGGTCAGGAAACACAGCTGCCCACCAATGGCATCACTGTTGTCACCAGCAATGTGGCAGGGCAGATTTTCTACTGGATTGTGTACAGCGGACAACAAGCCCATGACATCAACATAATAAATGCCACTAAGAAGCTGCACTTGCTCCAGAGGGCTCTTAGTTCTGCATCAGTGCCTGCTCTAACGCAATCAAACACTCTACCTTCCTCTGAACACTGCCAGCAATAGTCTGCTGAGTCATAGAGCCTGTAGGGACACTAAAAGCTGCAGGGCCTGCAAGTGCAAACTGCACTCAGCCTGCTGCAGAGCAGATCACTCCAATCTCAAAAAACAGCAGTGCAGCACCACTAGCCCACACAAACACACACCTGGCAAAACCCTGTAAGCCCCAGTGAAACAAGGTAAGCCTTGTCTGAGGTACGTAGTATCTCAATGTCTAGTACAACACAGCAAGACTTAAGCATTTAAAAAACAGTCTTCACAATATCTCCATACAAATAAGGCGAGTTCCCCTATTTCCAACCCTCTCACACCAGAGCTGTCACAGGCAATCTATACAGAACACCCAGCCACACATTTGCAAGCACCTTGCCATTGCAAAAATAAGACATATGTAGAACTTTCTGAAGAAGAAACAAAGTTAATACTGCCTTAGTATTTTAGGAAAGGTTAGTAAGAGGACATGCAAGAAAATATTTCGCTCCTAGCATTCAGAGCAGCTAATGTCTTTAATCTTCTTCAGCTTGCACAGATTAGTTTCAGACCGTACCTTTCACCAGTGTGGGTGTTTCCCTTTACATTAACTTTTTTTTGCCCTATAGCACATCGTGTATGTACTCTTTCCAGTGAGAACAACCTCTAAAACTTAGACACTCAGAACAATGACATACAAGCTCTAAGCCAGTGGTTATTTCAAGATCCAGCTCTCAAACTAGAAGTAATTATCACACCTCACCATGTTAAATACACAGATGCATAAGAAACAGTGTTCAATACAGATTACTTCCATCTGAGGTGAAAAAAGTAGAAGTCTTGCTACTAGACCAAGCTAGACATCTGCTTTAGAAAATTAATCCTTGAGAAAAACATGGCATGATTAAGAGATTTTTCAGCTGCCTACACTGAATGGTGCATGATTTCTGCTGAGCTCTCCACCATTCTTACGTGGTTGTAATGATTCTCTTAAGTACAAAAGCTTAAAACATTTCCTGGATTCACATCAAGATCTGAATACTAGAAAAAAGTCTATTTTGTTAAAATATTACTAAAAACCCACATTTAAAAGCAAAAAAAAAATTGCTTAGTAAGTACTCAGGCTTGTGACTAAGATAGCCACAGTACCCCTTGGAATGACCTCTTCCAAACAAAAGGGAATATTCCTTGACCTTCAATGCAGTGAATCTATACAGAGCTGGCACCACAAAAACCTGCTGCTGCATGTAATTTAATAAGTATAGGCTGCAATGAACAAATAAACTGACCTTATGTTTAGCATGCCGAAATTTTGACCCTTCCTCCTCTTCATGCTGCACCGAGTTGGCTCTCTCCCTCACACTTCTATACCCAGGACTGGGTATAATGTAGTCTTTTCCTATGTCGATGTCTTTCATCTTCTGTAAACGCCAGGGTTTACACGTGTATTTTCACCTCAAATATCTGAAAAATAATTAAATTCCACTTCATTACATGCTACGCCCAACACACCAGTTCCTTTTAGTCATCTATTTTTCAAGTTTATTTTTTAAATAAAAATCAGAAGTCACTTGGAGTTTTATTACAGCAGGACTGTAATAATGTGACTTTAGAAACCCACACAAGACTAACTTCTCCTGCACTAGTTTAAAACGTACCCTGAGGTAACCAAATAGTACAGTGATCCTCAACGCACTAGAGTGCTATCATACTTCCTCCCTTAGAACTCTGAAACACAATCACGCAACCTGACAGATTAAAGTAATAACTACAGTATTTAGTTGAAGCCTTGAGAAACTTGACTTGGAAGATCAAATCCCCAAAATCTTTTGTTAGTGTCTGAAGCTGCACATACCCAACAACATACTGGTACAAAGTTTTGCAAAACTGATTCCTCTAGAGGTGTCACATGATAAAATGAGTTACTACATACACACGCTAGAGAAGTATATTTATTCTTTATAGCACTATTCACTCACTCCATAGGCTTGAGCTATTATTAACTATGACCATACACAGGAAGGAGTCACATCTTCAGTGCTGCTTTGTGAGGCTTCCCCTCAACCTATCACACTGCACTGTGAGGTCAGAAAAGAAAATCACCTCCCACTGCAAGACTTTGTTTTGTAACTCTGCTTTATTGCATTCTGTCACTTGCCTTAAACCAACACGATGGAAGAAGCCTGATTAAGTTACATTAGTCAGACTCTGCATCAGCAGGTTGGGCTTGGTGCTCTGGGCTGCCACCTCTCCGCCTCCTGCGGAAGGAGCCTCCTTCCCCCACAGGCTGGCACAAGCCCGCTCCGCCGCAGCCCTCCAGCTGCTCCCCAGCCCCGCGGCCGCCCCCCACCCCGCAGAGCCCGGCGCTGCTCCCCCACCCGGGGCGGCGAGTGGCAGCGCCCGGCGGGGATGCTGCAGAGCCAGCAGCAGGTCCCGGGGCTGCTGCACCCTGCTGGCTCTGCATCTCTCCTGCACCAGGGATACAAGCCAGCCTCCCCCGACCCGCCGCCCCCCGGCAGCCCGGGGGGTCCCCCCTCCATGGCGCAAGCAAGAAAGGCCCCCCCGCCGCTCGGGGACAGACCCCCGGCTCCAGACGGGGTGGGGCGGACAGAGATGGCCCCGCGTTGCCGGCGGGAGGGGGCACAGCGCGGCCCCTTCACGGGGGTGAGGAGGGGGGCTGCTCGGCCGGCCTCCTCACGGGAACGCGGGCGGCAAAGCCGCCGCCTCGACCGCGCCCCTCACCCACACAAAGGGTGGCTTCCCACCTCCAGCCCCCCATCACCACCCGTCCCCAGTAACGGGCGGGGCGGCCCCGCTCACCTCCGCCCAGCGCTGACCCCCGCTGCGGCTTCTCCGCTCAGCGGCCGTGAAGCCAAACAACATCCCTTATAGCGGTTCCGGCGTCAGCACCGCGCCTGCGCGGGGAGGTGGGCGGGGGAGGCGGTGGTCATTCCTTCGCGACCCCCTACGGGAAATGTAGTCCTGGCCGCCGCGCCGCCGCCCCCGGCCTCTGGCCTTTGAACTACATTTCCCCGAATGCCCCGCGCGGGCCACCCTCCGTTTGTCCGCCCCTCCCGGCCGTGCCCAGCACGCTCCCTTCCCGCCGCTCGTGCCGCAGCGTGGGGGGTCTGGAACGTTCGCCGCCGGCCGACGCGAGCCGCCGGGGCAGCGCCATGCAGGGCGCCGCGATGCAAATGCAATGCGGTGCAACGCACTGCAACCTAACACGTCCTAACGCGGCGCAAGGTAGCGCAACGCAGTACTGTGCGTCCCGTGCGGCGCGGGGAGGAGGGGCCGGGCCCCCGCCCCGAGCGAGCGCGGGGTGGGAGGAAAGACCCTCCTCTCTGCTCGGTGGGGAGCACGCAGAGCCGAGGGACCACAGCCGAGCTGGGGGGGGTTAGATTCTCGGCTCCCCACCCGTCCCGCCGCAGGCACTGCCGCGGCGCGGCTCCCGGCAGCGGGAGGTGCCGCAGGGCGCTCCTTGGTTTGCAGAGGCGGAGCGGCGTCCCCGGCTTCAGCCTCGGTTGCACCCGCCTGCTCTGCCGGTTGGTGGTTTGCACCAGCCTGTCGCTTGCTGCCAGTCATTTACAACCTTTCGGCCGGGGAAAATGCGTCTGTGTCCTTATCTGAGGCTTAACCTTTACCACAGCTGGGCTGGAGTGTTGGCTTCTGTGCGCAGCAGCTGCGTCACCCCTCGGCCACAGGCACAGGCCTGCAAAGCTCTTTGCAGCAAGGCAGGCTTGGAGCAGGATGTGTGGGAGGCAAGGAAAGCCCTTGCTGTACCCCTCTGAAGGAATTCGGACCAGCTGAAGGGACTGTGAACTTGTCCCAGGGCTTTCCCAGTCAAGCTTTGCCCACTGAAAGGGATGGAGCAGGGGGGAGGGAAACGTCTCCTGTGCATCCCCGTGTGACACAGGGCATCCAGCCCCTGCCTTGGGGAACTCGGTGAAGGAGGAGATGGGCACAGCGTATTTCCTCTCGCAAAGGGCTGTAAATATCCTTAACAAACCCTGAGCTGTTGCTTCTGCCTTGCTGGGTTTAAATTCCCTGTCCTCATCTGACATCTCCTTTCCACAAGCCAAATTTGGCTGATGTCTCATTTAAGTGGTTTATATAACAAGTGCCTGTTTGCACCATAGTCCTTGCTCTTTGTGAGAGTCAATTTGATAGAAAAGCTGAAATAAACTCAGGTAAAGAGTAGAGATAGGAATCTGGAAGTAGAACTGGACCCTGATTATTTCTGCCAAGTCCACAGGCCACAGGCCAGCAGTACAAGTGAAAGGTGTCATCGTGCAAAGCAACAAATCAAGGACACCCTTAAGGTACCAGAGAATCTCTTCAGAGCTCCCTGACACATATGGTAACATGTCCTGTGGAACTCCGACTCCATTTCTGACAAAAATGAGAATCAGCTCCATTGCAGGTGCTCTAACATCTTGGGACAGAAGAATTGACAGACAGACGGGCAGAAGCAAAGCCCTTCCCACAGCAAAGCAGCCAAGAACATGCGTGGCTGCTGCATTTTCCCGCAGTTTGTTCCCCAGAACTCACAATTATGCAATTCCAGATTGGTTTGGCTGAGATTTTATTGGGGAAGAAGCTGCAAGGTCCACTTCATGCTTTATAAATGCTATGTCCCAGCGAAGGGTGGGTTTTAAGACAGAAGCCAGCCATTAAACAGACTTTGTCTGCATCAAACACGCTGAGTGTAGGGGTAAATAGCTGTGCAGTTACTGGGCAATGTAGTTAAACAGCATAAACAGAAAGAACAACGTATGAATGATGGAGAGAATTAAACTGTGTTAAAGCTTCAGGGTGAATCACTTGTATTTTAGGGTGTTGACCTGAAATTGTTCTGAGCATGAGCATGTCTTTGGCCCCTGGGCAGTGGAAGCAACCAGAGCTGCTTTTCAGAGGCAGCCAGCTGTTTTTGAGCTGATGATGTTGAAGCCCAAAGGCTCTGTATCATGCACCTAGAGGGGAAGAAGAATGTGAACCTCCATTATGCCAAAGTGGTTGCTAAATGTGTTAGGAAAGATGAGCAGAGAGTGTTGTTTAAGCCAAGGGAGTCAGGGCTCTGCCTACACTTGTTCTGCCCTCTATTTCTCCAGTGCTAGAGCAGATCGGAGAGCAAAAGGGAGGGCATGAGTGCTAGCAGAAAACTCTGCTGGTAAATAATGATGTGTGCACTTCACTCTGATGAGCAATGGGCGATGGGCCGGCAGCAGCATCAACAGCATTTTTACACCTGTGGTCCTGTGAGTGTGTGTACTCCCTTAGCATGATGGTGGGAGGAAAATGCTTATGTAGGCATAACCCACTTTTAAGTGTGTCACGAGTCTCCTCCAGTGTTTGTTCTAAAGGTTATAAATGTACTGGTGCTACCAACCAGAGGAGTTACATCTTTAGCTCCAGTGGCAGCAGCTAATGCTTTTAGTGCTGCAAGTCCTGGATTCATCCCTGCGGGATGGCAACTGTTACATAAACAAGGCCTGTACAGTATTATAACTTGCCCTGATTCAAGATCTGGGATTTGCTGTAATCAGCCCTGACTGCAGCAGGAAAAGCACAGCCAGGCTGAAGAGCCAGCAGCAGCTTCAAAGCCAAGGCCTGCAGATCATGAGGGCTAGGAAGCAACACCTGACAATTAGTTTTCTTAGAAATGTACAGTATCTGCTCCCCCACACCCCAAAACAGTCATCGGCAACAAATTTAAAGCAATGCTTGAAACAAACTGACTTGAGCCATTGGATCTGGTAGCGGAGTATTGCCAAGTTGACCAGGAAAACCAAAGCTTAGTTTGTGGGAGTGATGGCCTTTATTTATCCAACTCTCCTACCACATCTTTCCCCATAGGGTCAGAGGCCTCCTGAGGAATATGGAGCATGTGCTGCCCAGATGACTTAACTGAGCTGAATCTTGGACAGAAACAAACAGATGTCCCTTCAGGAGATCTTCTGAGCTTGAGGAACATTGCAGCGCTAGTTTGGGCTCACAGTACTGCAATTAAGACCAGAATCTCAGCCACGCAAAATCCTGTTACATTCACAACTGCAAAGCAGAGAGTTACTTGTGCCCCGATGGGATCCAAACGCTTGGCAAGCCCAGAAGACACTGGCTGCACAGGCCAGCAGCAACAGGGAGTGATGGGCTGGGCCAGTCAGTTTTACTACTAGAGAAAAATTGCAATGAGGTGCTAGGATGAAACAGCTTTTCTCTTTGCCCTGAAGGAAAAGATAGCCCCCAAAGACGCAGCAAGGTGTGACTGGACCGATGTCTGTGGAGACACTTGGAACATGAGCTAATAGGAGCGGAGAGCTGTCACATCAGGCTTGCCACCCGCCCACCACCTCCTTCCAGACCTGTGGGCTCTGTGGGGCTGGCTGGGCAGTGCAACGTACTTCGGTCAGAGTGGATGGTGCCTGAGGAGGTGTCTGCCTTTGACACACATCCGTACATGCCTGTGGAGAGCTGTTCTTCCCTCTCTCCCCAGATCTCCTTTCTCATGTGCCTCATACACAGAGGGTGTCTTCTTCTTACCCTTCCTTGATGGGATGCTTGGTCACGGCTGCTGAGGCTTGCATTTTCGGCACGAGTTTCCTGGGTTCAGCCCCTCCTGGTGAGCATGCTGACGGTTGTTTTGCTTGCAGTTGTTAGGGTGCTTTTTTACTCTCCCGCTGATCAGAGCTCTCAGCCATGAAGTGCAGAACTCAGAAATTAACTGGATGGCTCAAAGAAAAGCCCCATAACCTCAAATTTAGCCTGCAGCACCATAAACCATAACAAGTCCAGAAATAGGAAGGTTTCATCCAGAAAAGGAGGAAAATCCATCCCAGAATGAGATGCATTCATCAGCTTGTTCCCAATTCTCTGCCCCTGTGCAGTGCCCGGTCTTTTATTTTCCATCATTTCCAGGTCTTCCTCCCACATGCAGCCTATTAGTTCAAGATTTTGAGTTCTCAGAGCAGACTGAAAGATCTCCCATTGCACTGCAGCTACTGCAAGTCACTCTTCTGGAAAGCAATAATTTAGCCTCAGCTGGGCCATATTTCTCTTTCCTAGGAGCTGCCAGCCCATGAGGGCAGCTTGGCAGATTGAAACAAGCCTCAGAAGTCTAGCACTGCTGAAATACCTGTCTACTGTTTACAAATGGAGAGCAGAGAGGCATTGGTACTCATTTTCCATTGTACCTTATATCCATCTTCAAAGTTTAAAAGGAAGAGGAAAATATTTGTGGCAAAAGCATTAACAAGAAGAACACTGAGAAAAGTAGTTCTTACTCCATCATCCTTAGGCTCCAACATTAACATCCCATTGAGAGGACAGAGACAGGGGCAGGAGCCAATGTGGTACCTGTAGCAGGGCCATCAGAAACTGTTGTGACTTGGTCAACCATTCCCCTCTTAAATCTCACTAGTACCTAGACTATTTCAGGACATCAGTGGGCTGGGTTTTTCACACGGAAACCACAGTCCAGCTTCCTGCAAACAAAGATATTAATCAGCAATAATGTTATTGCATAATAGGTCCATTACTTGTTACAGCAAGAAATGGGGATGGTTACCTTTAATTTAAGAGGAGTTATGGTATCTAATAGATTTGGTCCTGGTTTGCACTGAAGAACAAGAAGAGTCACAAATATTCCCTGCACATATTTCGTGCTGCTAGCGTCCAATCTTCCTAAAAATCCCGCTGCTCTGCATGGGGTCTGGGGAGGCTCATAACCACTGCCCTCCGAACTGCCTGCAGCAGTACCTGGCTAGACACGCCTGTCCATGCCGTGCAAGGCATCTCTCTGTCTGCTGGACCACAGGTGCTTGTCCACAAGACTATGCACACACCACCATATGTGCTTGATACCTAGCTGTCTCCATCCAAACCCACGATGTGGAGCTAATAATCTCCCCATGTGGACCTGCTACCAAAACCCTTTCCCCCGTCCCAGTTGTATCTGCACAGAAAGGGATTAGCAGGGTCAGAGCATGAAAGACCCAGTGCCATAAGCCAACTGGAACTCAGCACTTCCTATGTGGCTGCTCTGATTTTCAGGGCATGTCGGGCACAGGGCCTTGTGGGATGCTCAAGACCTAAGCAACACCACAGGGACCCCTTGCTTTTCAGTACAGACCCTCTCCAAGCTCCCACTTTTTCATTACTGCAATCTCATTGTGCTTGCACCTCCGCAAATGACTCATTCAGACATTCAAGTCCATGTGCTCTGTGTTGCTTCAGTGCTGGACAATCTGTGTTAGAGATCAGAAACTGGGGAGAGTGGAGGCCAGCTGACACAGCACAGAGGAGAGTGGTGATTTCCCTGCCCTTCCCCTGGGAAAATACAGAAGAGGGATGTGATGTGTTTGGACCTAGAGAAAAGATGAAGCTTTCCCTTTCCTCCTGACCTGTTTTAGGCAAAAGGGGTTCATTAATATCTTAATACACCCATGCATTCAGCTTTCCTGGAAACAAACTGTACTTGCTTGATGTTTGTGCAAAACTGTTAGGAGAGTGGATGTCCACAGTGATTGTGTTTCAGAGAATAAGGCTCCTAGGCTGATCCAGGCAGGGATACTTCTCCAGAATACATCAGTACCACCCATCAACTTCCCTTCAGTTCATGTGGGAGGATAACCTTCCTAACCAAGCTAACGGTGTTATACTCTTGTTCTCAAAAAACCTCTACAAAGAGCCATGCTTTTGCAACAAATGCCTTTCAGTGTTATTTTATATTTTTTTAGGTTTTGATCATCCTGCCCTATTTCTGCAGCATTTATGCTTGTCAGAGTGCAGAAGTAAAAGGTGCAATACTGCACTGTATCACACAGATTAAATTTGGTTTGTAATTCATCATTCAGGTTGGGAGGAGAGAGCGTGGAAAAAACGCATCATCTCATTTCATGTGCTACCTTCTTTGTGCTTTGGGAGAATGGGATACAAATAACACCCTCCCAACACAATTAGCAGCAACTAATTAAAAACTGCTTTTTTTCTTACAGGGAAAAGCCAGAAGCTCTCAAAGCTGTTGCAACATTTAAAGTGTAATCCAGCACAGAAAACCAGTTCAAGGCAGTTAATCTCTAGACTGATTGTTTGATCTTTCTTCTACAAACTTGATTATTCAGAGGACAAGATCAATTCAAGGGCAAAGCACTGTCCAGAGACCAGAAGCTGGTGTAGACCCATGCACAGTAGCAAGTTGTGTGGTTCCTACAGATTGCACCACACCCACAGTTAATGAGTAATGGATGGAAATCTGCAGCATGGGTCAAGCTGGAGCCTGCCTGCACTCACAAGCACAGCAGACTTGAGCCTTGGCTGTGTTGTATGGCTCATTATTTGATAAAGTTAGTGGAAATGCCAAACAATGCTAAAATAAATTAATAATAATAATAATAATAAAAAAACATGAAACAGGAGATGTGTCTGGATGAACATTAACAGGCTGGGATGCATCCCAGCTATACCACTCTGATTTTGGGAGTTACCCCCTTTCAGCTGTCTGTTAGCCATAGTCTACAGATGTGCAGTAGTGGCTTTGGTTAGTCTGCAGCACTAGGCATGTGGGGAGAAACTCATCTATCCCATTTCTGAGAGTAGCCCAGGATTGTCCCCAAGCCAGAGCACAAGGAGAAGACAACAGCCACATCACAGTGGTGTGTCAGAGACGGCACCGTGCTGGACACAGGCTGTGGCAGGGGAACTGGTTTAAACCTTACAAAACCCAGAGGTGGTGACTGGAGCATGACGCGGCATGACTTTCCCATTGGCTCCCAGGGACATGGTCACAGCTCACTGCTAGGGCAGGGCACACTCTGTCCTCTCATCTTCTGCCTCGGCAAAAACAGAGCTGTGGGCTCGCCAAGGCAAAGGCATGGAAACAGCAGAGCCAGGCATGGTGACAAGGTCCTTTGGCTGACCTGTACTGAGATGTGGTTTTCTTACCCAGCTGCTTATGTGGCTGTGCAGGGCCTGCTTAACAGGGACCATCAGGACACACCATGGAAAAATGATGTGTGGATACAGCCGTGAGAGCCATAGGTCAGCGTGCAAAGTGCTCCCTCCTGCTGTTCTCCCTGCCAGCACCCACCATGCTGCAGCTCCTCCAAGCAACTCCTGGTGCACCAAGTGCACATCAGGCATGGACAAGTACCACCTCTTTGATCTCTGGCCGATGATGAACTCACCAGTACCCATGTCTTCCCTCTCACTCCCCCTGACCCTCCCTATTTCCTATATCCGTTGTGAAGTGACCCTGACTGCATGCATCCAAGGTCTTGGTGATGCTGTGTAGCAGTGACGTCCAATACCTTCCTCTGCTGCACCCTCCTCCCCCAGGACATGGTTCATGGGTGCCATTAGCTCTCTCACCACCTGCTTATCCTCTGCGGAGATGCTTGTTGACAGTAGCTTAGCTGGCCATTATGTACTTCACATCTGCACCAGCCACACCTGGTGCCTGGCAGTGGATCCATAAGGAAGGCAATACTGCAGGGACTGCCACTACTGCTGGAGAAGAGCTTTCTGTCCCATTGGAAACACCACAAGCAGCATGAATGAAAAGGTCTTCAAAAAAAGGAGAAAAATAATTAAAAATGCTGGGAGCCTCTGGTGGTGCCTAGAATCCTATGTGGTGAAGAGGCCAGCCAGGATGCTGGTTTTGGAGCTTGCCAGGGTGATCAGTCAGTTTTAGAAGCAAAAGAGGACAGCCAAGGTTAGAGAGCATTGGGCCTCTGGGACTGCTGCTGTGCAGTGGAAAACTGGGAAAACAGAAAGCCACAAGTTAAACACAGCTCTGTCCTTGCTGCTGCTGCAGCTGGTTCTGCAGCTCTCACAGGTCCCAGGGTGGCCAGGTCCCAGGGGCCGGCCCTGCTGCACACGCGGGGAGATGGGGCCAAGGAGCAGTTTTGTGGAGACTCCTGCTTGAGGTCACAGGGGAAGGCAAGCAGCTCTGTGTCCAGATAGAAAGGCGATGAAAACTCAAGGCAGCAGTGAGCAATTAACAGGGCTTGGGGAGACTTGTTCTGCTCTGTTGCTGGGGGAGAAAACAGCAGAGACAGTTGTCTCTTGCTTTCTCCTCCCAGGAAGATCAGGACTGGTTTCCTAGGGGTTCCTGAGACAATCCCTCTGTGTGCATCTTGTTTTGCTGAGGTAATTGCTTTTGCTTCCTTGGGAAGCTGTGCCTGAGCACCAGCATCCATGCTGCAATGCCACCACAATACCTAGGTGCCCTTGTCCTTGGGAACCCCACATCCCCCTCTGTGCATTGCTACCTCCCCACACACCCCCCCTTCCTAGGGCTCTGTGTGGAATTGGCACAGTTAATGGCAGATGTGCACATGTGGCCTGCAGGACTCTCGGCCCCCAAGTGTGGGGTCCTGACCCTGGGGCCAAACTAAAATCAAGGGTCTGCTGAAGAGGGGAACACCACGATGAGGCTGAGGTGAGGGGCGGAACTAGGTGAAAGCTTGGTAGTCCACCTCTGCTTAGCCCCCTGGCCCAACTGTGCAGACTCCAATAACATGCCTCTGCCACTCCCTACACTGCTTATCAGCTGCCAGAAAATTAGGCCTAAACTTAGTCAAGAGCCTAGACAGTTTCTAACAAAACACCCTGAGGGAAGTATTTAAATTGAATCAAGAAGCTGTCACCTACTCACAGCTAAACGCAAGTACAACTCATGGTTGAGGGTTTAGTTGTGTTGCTCTTTTAAATTATAGAAGCGCGAACATTTTCGTTGAACCATGAGGCCTTCCTTCCTCTCCTTCCCCTCACTTATCTACCCAAACAGCCCCTGTTCATCTCCAAAAGTTGCAGCAGAGCATGCTGTGGCAATTAAGACTCTGGGTACAAAGACATGTAGGGACTAGAGGCTTCACACCAGCTATAAAACTGGAGAATGGGAGTAACTCAGTGGAGCTCCCCCTCAGCTGGCCTGAGACCCACATCACCTTTGACCTTGCTGTGGACTGCTGGAACACCAAACAGGCTGTATCCCACCTTCCCCCAACTTCATGTATCTTGCTCTACCAATTTTTGTCTTATTATGTATTGGGCTTACTATATAGGTTAAAGCGACTTGCTTAAGGACAGTGGAAAACTTAATAAATTGTGGCATACGTTAACCACCTGGTGTCTCATCAGTGAAGCGCATTAACAAACAGAATCTGTCTCGCTGCGGATAACAATCCATGAATGGTGCATGACACCGAGTGATGGACTAGAGCCACAGTGCAAGGAGGATGGGTCTCAGTCTGGGTGGCCATGGCACTCACTCAAATCTCCTCTCATTGTACCACCAACCAGTGGGACCATGGGGACTGCCATTGTGGGACACCAAAAAGTTTGGGACAAAGCCTAGGCAACAGCCTGGGTTAGCCAAGGCAAAGCCTGCAGTGAAGATGTTCCCCAAAAGGAAATGCTGACTAGACTGAAACCTTGAGGCTGTTTGTTAAGGCTACAGAAATCCCCGAACAGAAAACTGTATGTCTGGAGCAGGTTTGCTTTGCCAAACAGAGGCATGCCATGTACCTGTCCCATGCTCTGCAGACAGGGGAGAGTCCCCCAGCTGTTTCTGAGCCACCAATAGGAAAAGCCCTGTATGTAATAATGGCTTAGTTGGGTGAACTGGAAACAAAGCACTCCAGCTGCTGCATGCTGATCTTCATCACAACGCAGGAGAACCGGAACCTTCTGAGCTGTGGCTGCAGAGATAAGGCCAGTGCTCAAGGAGTGGGAAGCAGCTCTAGGGTCTGCAGCCTCGTTAACACAAATCACAGCCCCACGATGTTTAGAATAACAAACCCAGCCTAATACTGATAACCAAAGAATGGACCAACCTCCAGAGCTGGCATGCCCTCTCCCCAGGACTGGGAGTAGAGCATGTGGGAGCTGGGGGATGTAAAGATGATAAGCAACAAGACCATCTCCTCTGGCATGCGGTCACAGGATGGGAGCAGGGCAACAGTGCTCAATTCCTAGAGTGGTCACCAGCTTGTTCTGTGACCACAACTGTATCACATCTCCAACTTGTAGCTCAGTTCCTCCTCCTAAAAAAGCATGACTGCTGGAAACAGTGTGACAGAGGCAAAGGACAGCCACTGTATGAAAAGCAGAGCAAAGTCTCAAACCACTGCTGTGCAAAAGATCATCCCCATCAGTGAGCAGCATCTGGCTTCCTCTTAAAGACAGAAGATTGAACCAGTTTGAACTAATGGAAAATACTCTGTTCAGACCTAGCTTCTTGTCAGAGTGAGGCACATATAGCATCAATCACCAGCTGCTCCTGCTTTGAAAATACAGCAGCTCTTCATGGGGGTGGGAAAGATGAGCTCAGGCATTGCACGGCCTTTGTGAATCCTATTGCTGCCTCTTCTGTCTTTAAAAAAGCCAGGGCCTGCTCTCTGCAGTGCACTTAATACAGCTACAGTCTGATAGGAATTAAGTCTAACTTTCAATGTTGGTCTGTTGCTTTTCTATTTCCCCAGTGTATTTGCAGTGCTTTGCATAAAGGAATGCACAGAGATGGTTTAAAACACATTTTACTGCATGTATTTATCAGATCACACTCTGATGTCCTGTGATTGCAGGCAGAGATACAATTTAGATCAAGTTTCTGGCTGAACACCTGCATTACCTATAGATAAGAGTAGGTCTGGGTGATGTGTCTATGCTGGGATGTTCCCTTGGCCATCCAGCCATGGCGGGGAGACTTGGGCCCTGCCTGTGCATTTAGAGCTGCATGATCTGGACTCTCTTCTTGCAGCAGCGCTGAGTTACTAGAACCATGGTGTCTATGGTCTTATCTTTGCCTTGTTTTGCACTTCACAACATTGCGGGCACACCCGCAAAGTCCAAGCCAGGTCTTTACACGTGCCTTTACCCGAGGTTGTGTATCTGCATTGTGAAGGGATCAGAGCTGTCAGGTTACCTCTAAGGGCCAAGATTCAAAGCTGAGTATTACAATCCTGCTAAGAGTATTTATCCCCATATATAGTACTGGCACTGCAGCTATGCCTGGAGTCCCTCTTTGGCCCTGTGATGGGGACAGATAGCCCCAGAGGCACTCCAGCCTGGCTCTGACGACGTGCATCAAGCCTGGCTGGGTCAGGAGCTGTCTGAGTGCCAAGGAGGGGGACATATGCCTGCCATGTGGGGCTACTGATTTAGTTTCATCTCAGGTGACTGCATCAAGCAAGAAATATTTTTGATAACTACAAGGTGACAAGTATCAAACCTTGTGATTGGTGGTGTCACCACTGCTTCAAACTGTGGTTGATTGCAAAAGGATGAAAAGAAGTAGAAATAATACATCTGTTTAGGGCACCCAAGCCAGCACTCGAAGGAGAGTGCTGCAGACAAGTGGAGACTGGGAAGCTGCTCCCAGAGACAAGGTATCTCAGCTGCCTGTGCGTAGTACTCCCGCTGATGTGACAGAAAAGTGCTGGGAGCACTGTGATGAATTCGTCAGCCTGTATTGGGTATAGACACTCATCACATGGCTTAGCACGTTGCAACATAGCATTATTAATTGCTTTGACTTGGAAGAAACAGAAAAGGAACTTCTAATCCAAGAGACTTCATTTTTTCTGGTTTCCATTATATTACCTTTTCTTTGGTGTCTACTATAGCTTCAGCCAGCAATTCTACACTACCAGGAAAAAGGTCATTAATCAGCTACTTCCTTCTGCTTTTCTCCAACCATGTGCATATCACAGTTTGAAATATATTCCTGACAAATTAAAAGAAGTGTTGGAATGAGTCCATGGGAACCATAAGTTCAGTAACCAGATCTGTAGTGTACATCTGTCAAGATAACATGATCTCCCAGCAGCTTTGATGTGATGGAAGGGGGCTGCTGAGTTCCCCTGAGAAAGTTCCCCTTCTCTCTCTTTGTTAATCCGATCTTAAGGCAGCCCCAACACAAAGCTTTTCTAAAACTAAACTCTGGGTGCACAATCAACTGTATGGATCCTTGAAATGGCATAGCTACTGAGTATCTATCACTCAGTTCCCAGCCATCCCTGGAAATGTGAAGCCCCTTGGGCTGAAAGCACTGATAAATATGCCTTTCCTGTGGAGCTCCAGGCACGCAGGGAAGGAAGGGTTAAAGCAAATGTGCCTTCTCCTCTGAACAGGGCCCTTGCAGGAAAGGCAGCGATCATAGCACAGATAACTATGCCTTGATCAAAGCTCCCCCTCGATTCTGGCAGATCGGGGGTGGGAAGCAGGGCTGCCCTCTTCCTGAAATGGTGCATCTGGTGCTGGCAGCAGGGAGAAGGCAGAGGGATGGACAACTCCTCCTTCAGCATCTCCTCCAGGCAGGGCAGGGACTACTCTGGGAGAGGATGCTACAAGAGCCCTTTTCCTCCCCTGGACAAGAGGAGGGATGAGGAATAGCCCTGCCTTCTGCCCTCGCACAGGAGAGGGGAGCAGCCCCATCTCGAGCAAGGGAGCAGGAATTCCCACTGACGGCTGCTGTGTCAGTGGCATAAGGCCCTCGTGTGGGAAGGAGAGGAGGGATGGGCTGGAGCTAGCTAGGGAGCTCTTGAAATGAGGCCCTGGGTCAGAGAGTGGCCAGACATCCTTCTAGGTATTTTCCCTGGCTGTTTAGAGCCAAGGAATTCCCTCCTTGCCCCCAGCAGGCCTGGCTTGGCACCGCAGGTACCCTTCTCCAGACACAGGTGACACCAGGTCCTGTCCTCATAACCCTCTGCAGCACAGCACTTCCCTGCCCATCCCCACAGTCCCAAGGTTGTGGTTACCCAGCCCCACATCTTGCTCTGCCCTTTGTCTTTCCAAAGGAGATGTCTTTTTCTTTTTGGCTCAGCCCATGGATCCCTCTGGGCTACCTTTACATACCTGCTTGGGAAGGGCTGTTCCCAGCTTCTCCCACTACAGGAATCCACATGGATCAGAGCTGGAAAAGGGTTAGCTAAGAAAACAGGAGGCAGTTGTGCTACCTCCCACCTTGTGCACCATTAAACTGGGAAAAAGGACCTGCTCATGGGCTGCGCATCATTTTGCATGGCTCAGTGCAGAGCCAAATGGGACCTCTAAGCTGGGCTAAACCCTGAACTAACCTAGGCTTTTGCTGTGGTTTAACCCAGCCAGCAACTAAGCATCACGCAGCTGCTCAATCACTCCCCTCTGGTGGGATGGGGGAGAGAATCAGAAAAGTAAAAGTGAGAAAACTTGTGGGTGGAGATAAAGACAATAAAGCAAAAGTTGCACGTGCAAGCAAAGCAAAACAAGGAATTCATTCACTCCTTCCCATGGGCAGGCGCAGGTGTTCAGCCATCTCCAGGAAAGCCAGGCTCCACCACGTGTAATGATTACTTGGGAAGACAAATGCCATCGCTCCAAACGTCCCCCCTTCCTTCTTCTTCCCCCAGCTCTATATGCTGAGCATGGTGTCATATGGTATGGGACATCCCTGTGGTCAGTTGGGGTCAGCTGTCCCGGCTGTGACCGGTCCCAGCTTCTTGTGTACCCGGCAGAGCACGGGAAGCTGAAAAAGTCCTTGAGTAGTGTAAGCGCTACTTAGCAACAACTAAAACATCTCAGCATTATCAACACTGTTTTTAGCACAGATCCAAAACACAGTCCCCTACTCACTACTGTGAAGAAAATTAACTCTATCACAGCCGAAACCAGCACAGCTTTGAAGGCCAGGGACTCCAGGGAAGGAGGTGTTACCAATGCAGGACTGGTGCAAAAAGTTGTATGTGGATAAGGAACATAGAAAGGGCAGGGGAAGTATTAGTCTGCAGATTCATGAGCCTTACTCAGGGAGAAAGTGGTCTCCTGGGTGTTTATGCTTAGGCAGTCCGCCGCGTGATCAGGAGTGCTGGTTCCCATGACTGCTCCAGCACTGTCCCAGATGGGAAATGTGTTTTGCTTTTCAGACTTGAGCGGCTTCTGGGGTCATGCAGGGTGGCTGCCTCCAGGGGCTGCTGTTCCCAGGGCTGGAGCACTTGCCAAGCCCAGATGGCCGTTGGCTCATTTCCCACCCCCGGGCAGGGTGTCCTTGCTGACCTGACTGAAGAGCCTGTGCCTGCCATGAAAGCCTCATCAGTCTCTAAGAGTGACCAGAGAGGTGAATCAGCAGAGGAGGGGGCCAGAGCATGAGCAGCAATAGCAGAAGAGCAGCACACCCATGCCCCTGCACCTGCATCTTGGTTACCTGTGCAAGACCATGACTGTTACCTCAACGTGAGCATCATCACTCTGTGGATGGTGTTTCTCCTCAGAAGAGGGGCTGGTGAGGGATGATGGAAGCAACATCCTGAAAGATGCATCCCATCACACAGACTTCATCCAAGAGCTACCTAAGGAGCCTGGAAGTAGCTGCTGCTTGCTGAGACCATGGGGAGAGAGCAAAGCCATTGCAAGAGGAAGAAACTGGAGCAAGGCTTGTAAAGGGCTGAAAACTCAGCTAAATATCCATGGCAATACAGCCTACAGCCCAGTCTATGTGTGTTAGGGGAGAGCCTGGGACCAGGAAAAGCACTGGGGGAGAAGTCAATTAGAGAGAAGTTTACTCTGGGACTTAGCAGTGCTTTCCCCACCTCTCCTCTCATTTCAAGTTCCTGAGCTCCAGACAGGGCTGGTCAGTGGCAGTCAGTCACATGGATGTCTGTTTTCCAGACATTGGGGCACTTCTGCTGTCCCTAGCCCCTCCCAGGAGATCTGTGCCACCCATGGGGAACTTGCTCAGCCTGGCACACCTGTGTGGTACCCAGCAGCATGGGATGAACACCTACAAGCAGCACCTCCCTGCTGCACTCTGCTCACCATGCATGCTCTGCTCCTTGCAACAGGACACCCCTGGCCCCGCCTCTGTATTCTGGCAGCTGGGGAGGTGCTGGTGCAGCAGCCACCTCTCTCATTGCATATCCCATCTGGCTTAGGGGCAGCACAAAACACGGGTCTGCCAAGCTATGGGGAACTGTGGCAGCCCAGAGCTCAGGCGGCAGTAGTGCATCCTCCCTGTTAGCAGGTGAATGATGCTGTGCCCAGCATCTTGCTCTTGGAAAAGGCCACCAGGGAGTTCTGCGAGCAGCACCCCAGGGCAGATGGAAACCCAGGGGGATGCAGACAGGATGGCCTCGTGTCTTTGGCTCCCCTTCTCAAGCGTGCCAACCAAGAGGCCCAAATGAGCAAAGAGTGGAGGAATAGCCTACGAGTCAGTGTCCCCGCCGCCAGCTCAGCTGGAACACAGGGTGTGGGAGGGAGGGAATGAGGCAGAAGGATCAAGATGTAGAGTCCGTCTAGCTTTCACATTTGCTGACTTGCTTGTGGTCTGCAGCTTTCTTTTTGTGTGCAGGACTTGGCTCGGTGCTCATGTAAATCCTGTGTCAGACACAGAGCCGTCCAGGCACGCAGGAGGGCTGGACAATGTCAGCACGTTCTGGCTGTTGCCTACCCCTTCTCCCAGGGGCAGGAGCTCCTCCAAGGGTGCTTGGGTCTGTCAGGCCTGTGTCTACACATGGCAAGTGAGCATCAGCCATCCCAGGCAAGCTCAGGATGGCCCCCTGAGCCCAGACACCTTGCACAGGGTGCAAGGCCTGCCCCATGTCACCTCTGACACTGTGTGGGGACAGCCCCCGCATGGCATGGGCCAGGAAGAGCTGAGTTTAGGCACTAACTGCATCCTTGACCTTGAGTCAAGATGACACACATCCCATAGCTCTGCTGAGGCACCCAAGGGTGCTCTAAGGGCATCAGAGCTGCTGGCCACCAGGCAGGACATGTGAGGGGAAATCAGACTCATGCTAGGTACATGGTTCCTCCATGCAGACCTCTTGTCATCCTCCTCATTGCAAATCTCACTACCCTGGGGACCCCTTGACACAGGTCTCACTCAGGCCTGATGAATGTGGAGCCCCAAAGCCATCTAAAATAGGACCAAATCTGTAGCTGCCTGCCAAGGCCTCATGGGCCACCATCTATGCAGAGGGAAAAGCCAGAGATCAACCAAATGCTCAGAGAGGACAACAAACAGAAAAGAGAGAAGGATTAAAAATGTAAGAACTGAGACTAGAAGGATGCCCCAGAAAGCAGAGCATCCCCACCATGCTCATCATTCCCTGAGCTGGGGGATGTTGCCCCATGATGCTCTGTCCACAGGCATCCAAGGATGGGGGAGTAAGAAAAAGGCCCACAGTCCATGTGTATTCCCACCCCCTGACCAGCCACTGTGAGATACTGGGCTTGATGGACCTCCAGTCTAACCCAGTCCAGCCTGATTTCAATATTCATGAGCTACTTTTAATTTTAAAAGCTCCCCTGGAATTATATTGCTTTCAAAAAATGTTTGACCTGGGTGCTACTGGCCTGAAAGTCCCTGGTGAAACAAAAGGGAAATGTGTGTACAAAGCCCAAGGAATATTTATCAGGCTGATTTTGAGTTCAGTTCATTAGCAATTACCTTGATTTGTCTTGCCTTGCTTTTGCCAATTTACCAGGGCAATGTTTTGGAAACTCACCTCATTTGGAGAGAACAGGATGTAATTAGCCAGATAATCTGCTGATTCTCCTGTCGAGCTCTGTGTGTCCAGACTCGACTTGGGCAGTGGCTGTGCAGGCTGGATCAGACCTGATTTCTGGTGCTGTTTATGCACTTATGCTACGTAGGCAGGAAGGAAGATGCTGTCCTGCCCTCAGGCAATGACAAATCCACCTCTTGGATCATTCCTCAAGCTGTAACCCCTGGGCTGAAACCATCTGGGAGCTTATGTTCCGGGGTTAGCTTCTTTGCCGAGGCAGCAGGATTCCCAAGGGTATGCGGATACCTATTTTTGAAAAGGATGGGGATGGTTTGTTTCCCTAGGGCAGCTCATTTCTATTTTCTCACTCTGTCCATCCTTGCTGCTTTATTCCAACCACTAGCTAAGGTCAAGCAACTCAGCCACAATGTGCAGCACAGCAAGGGCTCAGTCACAAGTTACTGGGCGCAGATGGCACCACGTAAGTGATGCCTGAACATTTTAATTGGTAAGGTAAATTTCAGGGAATACCCAGTGCTGCAGAGTCCTTCAGGAGACAGAGGAGAGTTGTTTTCTACTCCCTCAGTCCTGAACCTGCAATTCAACCAATGCAAAGGAATGCTGCATGTTGCATATTATACTCTTCTCCCGCTCACAACCCAGCGAAGACCTCTCAGTAGTGCCACAGGGGCTGTTCAGGCTGGCCAGTCAGTGGGCAGGTACAGAGTTGCTAACAGATGAAAGCACTGAGGACCAGAGCAGGGTGTCACAGCGGAACAGTTTATGGGGAACAAGGGACAACAAGAATCCAAGAGAGGCTGGTGGGGAAACAGAGAAGGGGCTGTGAATGCCTGTCCCGCATGGAGAGGGGCAGGACAGTGAGCACCAGGTCCTGCAGCACCCAGCGCTGGTAAGGGCCCTCCTGCCATGAGGCTCAGGACTCTCCGCAGCCTTCCTGCTGCCAGCCCCTTAGGAGCTCCCTGGAGAATTCTCTCAGCCTGTTTTCCTGGTTTTGAATGCAGGGGCTATCACACAGTTTTCTTTAACTGAAAAATGAGCAGGCAGCAGTGCTGCGTGAGCTGGGCCAGGCAAGAGGGATCAGAGGTGGCAGAGGAGGGCACGCTTTCTGTGCCAAGGACTGTACACAGCTGATCCTCTCTGAGGGCCAGGCCAATATTGAAGCACCTTAGGAGGGACAACTAGACCTGCATGAGGACAGAGCCTGGGCTTGGGCAGGGCTGGCTGGGGGGATGAGGATTCATGGAACTGACAGTGTCTGAGCAGAGGGCAGAGCCAGACACTATCACCTGCAGCACCCAAACTGGAGCTGCTTCACCAAGCTGGGGAGAAGACAATTGCCATTTCTGCCCCCAGAAACCATGTCTTCTCTCCTCTCCTCTCTGAAATTGTCTCTGGGTGGGCTTCAAGAGGTCCCTTGGGGACGGTGGGTTTTGGGAGTCACTCCTTGATGGTAGGTGTGAGTGCTGAAGGGCTGGTTCACACTAAGGCTGCCCTTTTCAGAGGCAGGACCTGAGCATCTGGAAACACAGCACAAGCACATCACAGCTAGGAAGTGTATCAAGAAAATATAACTTTTTCTTAAACTGGAAATCCCCAGGGTTGCACCAAAATAGTGCACACACCCTGAGGTAATCTGGGAATGTCTGTGAGTGGTAAATTCAAGATTTCTCCTCACCTCCGCTGGGTCCTGGCTGTGCCCTGTAACGGCGAGGAGTGCTGCTCTGCTCTCCACTCTCTCCCTCCTTGGGGGATGCTAATAAAAATGCCTCTCCCCTGCTCCGGAGGTGCAGGCATGTGGGCCAGCAGCTGAGGAAGATCCATCCAGGATTGGCAGATCTTCCTCACGCAGGCGCTGTCGGATGGGGCCAAAGGCTGGGGAGGCAGCGAGATGTTTCTTACGCCTAGAAACATTTAAGGTCAGGTTTGACAGGACTCTGAACAACATGATCTAGTTGAAGATGTCCCTGCTCACTGCAGGGGGGTTGCGCTAGATGACCTCTGACGGTCCCTTCCACCCTAAACCATGCTATGATTCTCTGTTTCTGAACCCCTCCTGAAGCTGCCCTGCCTGCATGCGCTCAACCCCGACCCCTGCGTCCTGCTAGGCTGGCTCAGCGCAGGGAGCGGGGCTCGGCAAGGCCCGGCCCGCGCTGGCCTGGGCTGAGCCGCCCGCCCGGCGCCGCTGCCAGCCCGCGAACGCACGCCGCCGCCCCGCCCTGGCCTGTCTCCGCCGAGCTGCCGTCGCCGCTTCCGGCGCGGAGCCGGAAGCGGAAGGGGGAGCGAGACAGCGTGCGGCGATGGCGGCCCGCGGCGCGGCGAAGCGGGGGGCTGGCGCGGGGGCGGCCCGGGGGACCGACCCACAGGAGGAGCCGCCGCCGCCGCTCCAGGCTGTGCTGGTCGCCGACAGCTTCAACCGCCGCTTCTTCCCCATCTCCAAAGACCGGCCGCGGGTAAGAAATGCCCCCGCCGCCTCCCCCGGGGCCGCCTATCCCGGTCCCGCCGCCCCCGGGCGCCGGAGCGGGCAGGCGGAGGGTTCGGCGCAGCCGTGGCCGGGCCCGCGGTGGTGGCGTGCCCCGCCGTGAGAGCCCCGGCCTGGACCGGGAGAGGGCGAGGCCCCCCCAGCCGGTCCCGGGTCGCTGCTGGGCCCCAGCGTCCGCCCAGCGCTCGGGCAGGCCCCACCGCTGCCGCTTTTCCTGCCTTCCCCCGCGCTATGCAAGCCTCTGGCCGTTTCTCCTCGTTTGTAGGAGCTTGTATCCCCCGCCAGAGAGTCAGCGAGGATCTGATTGTTGCGTTGGTGCTGTTTGCTTTTCCATATGGCAAGGCAAACCACGCTGTTTGCTTTTCATCTGATACAGGAGCGGCAGCGGGTTTGGGCAGCCTTGTTTCTGGTAGAGGAAAGAAACAAAATCTTTGTCCTTGTCAGCAATAATGGCTAAAAGACTAAGGCCAGAAAAATGGATGGGGAAGGGGCGCTTCAATTATCCAGCTCAGAAGGCTGTGTGTTAAAGGAAAGAGCACTTATGGAGAGTTTAGGTCTGAAAAATTATCTTACCTTGTTTGCTGATCAAGTGTTTGTGGTGGCTGTAATTATACACGCGAGCTCAGGCCTGAAACAAAACATCACTAAAAATTAACTAAAGAAGAGTAAAGGATTACTCGGTTGTGCATCAGTAACTTGGGTTGGAAAGTTGGAAAGTGTGGCCTGAATCTCAAGAGAATACCTGCGTCACTTTAGATTGGTTGGTTTTTTTTCCCTTCTTTAATTCTGGACACTTATATTCCACTGACCTCATCATTCATGTCTGTCAGGTTTTTCTTGTAGCAGTTAAAGCCTGAGTCAGGGAATCAGCACTCTGGGATTTTTTTCTTTTCCCTCTCTCACTTATTTGAGTCATCTTGAAGAGTTTTATGTGTGGTAACTTCAATTCTTTTATGCTTTCTTCTCTGAAGTAAGGATCTGCCCCTATAGAAGGTCAGAAATGAGCTCTTACTGTGTAGATCAGGTATGAAAAAATTTGATAAAAGGATGTGAGCTATTTGTGTTATTTTCCTGGTGCCACTGTGGTATGTCCTCAAGTTGGAAGGGACTGTTGCTGATGTCGAGGTGCAGAGTGTTCATCTCTGTGTGTATCTTTTTTTGGTTTTAGGCTCTTTTACCTATGGCAAATGTGGCCATGATTGACTATACCTTGGAGTTCCTAACGGCAACTGGAGTGGAAGAAACCTTTGTTTTCTGCTGTTGGAAGTCAGCTGAGATAAAAGAGCATTTACAGTAAGAATCTCTTCTTTTTAGCTTTATTATGGAAAGGATTCTTCTATCCTCCAGCAAGCCTCAAAGGTCTCACTGGCCCTTCTAATGAAAACCATGTGCTAGAGATTCCCTTTCAAGAGAAGTCTCCTAACACACCTCAAAAAAAGACCATTCCTGCTGGGAAGGAGTGTGGTTGTGCAGTGTATTAAAAGGGTTGGGTGTTTTGGGACTACATTTGTATTGGCATTTAGCTTTTCCTGTCTAAAAGCAGGGGTTTCCTGGGTAGCTGTGTAAATTGGAGTACCGCCCTTTCCATTATGCTCTGTCTCAGTATGTCATGCAGCACATAGAAACAGCCCGCTCAGACAGCACCTTTGCGTCTGCGTGCTGCTGGTTTGCAGGCTAAGGAGAAACATGCAGTTTTCTCCCTGCCTGTGGTACTGCTTTCTCAGGACAAAAGTTTGGGTTTTGTGTAACTT
This sequence comes from Phalacrocorax carbo, assembly GCF_963921805.1. NCBI lineage: Eukaryota > Metazoa > Chordata > Aves > Suliformes > Phalacrocoracidae > Phalacrocorax > Phalacrocorax carbo. The sequence goes on along the minus strand of NC_087519.1, from coordinate 36,461,088 downwards.
TTCCTTCTCCTTTGTCAAAACTTGGCTCACGGTTAGGTTTCCTAAGTTTCCGTAAGCTATGGTCTCGAAGTCTAACTCTCTTAAGTTCACCTGCTGTGTGTAAATGAGCATACCCAAGCCTATGCATAGTGGGCTCGTTGTAACAGGATTCTCCTTGCATTAACTTAGAGGTGTGGCCTGCATTGGCTTACTGTGTCCTAGTGCGTTCTCTATAGGAATGTTGTCTTTGTGCCTTCCTGATGTGTTTTTCTCCTTCCAGAAAATCCAAGTGGTGCCGCCACACCTCTCCCAACACAGTGCGCTTTGTGACTTCTGACCTGTACCGTTCCCTTGGTGACGTGCTCCGAGATGTTGATGCCAAGTCCCTTGTTCGTTCTGACTTCATTCTCGTCACTGGAGATGTGGTGTCCAATTTCAATGTAACCAAAGCCCTGGAAGAGCACAAGTAGGTGTTGAAAGAGGTGCTTGCCTGGTGTGCTGAGACTCTGGGCTCTAACTCTCTGAAGAGTGATTTTAAAGCTCTGCCCTTCTTTTTCAGGTTGCGTCGTAAGATGGAAAAGAATGTTTCTGTGATGACGATGATATTCAAGGAGTCCTCACCTGGCCACCATGCCAGGTGCAAAGAAGATGACATCATTATTGCTATGGACAGTGCCACAAACCGTGTCCTTCACTACCAGAGAACCCAGGGGCTCAAACGCTTCCGCTTTCCTATGGTGCGTCTGGAACCTGACGGGTGGAAAAGGGCTGCAGTAGTGAAGCAGGCCACCCCAAGGAGGAGGTCCTCCTTGAGTGAGGGCTGGGGAACTGTGCTTGCTGCTCCTCTTGGAGGAGCAGATGATAGGAAGTAACTTTTGGTAAACTGGCTTTTTTTTTGCCTTTAACCTTTATTTGAGGTGAAATTGTGCTGGGACACGTGTTTGGGACTCATTTCAGAGTTTGAAGATGGGGCAGACATATTTCTCACAATTCATTTTTTTCATTTATTTGATTCCTTTTTTTCCATGTGAAACGGGAGGTGGACGATTTTTGCTGTCATAGGGGTTCCCCAATGGGGATGCATGTGCCACTATTGTACACAAACCATTTTGAAGCAGCACTGCGCCTGGCATGGGGCATGGAATAACAGCGGGTGCAAGGGGTAGTACCTCCTATTACTTCTGTTTGTACACTTCACTTAATAATGTAGTAAATGCTCTGTAAATGTCTGTGGAGGGACTTTCTCCAGTGAGATAGTGGACCTTTTTCTTTTTTTTCAACTCAGAACTAAGACTGTGATTATATGGCATTTTCATCCCCAAGTCAGTAATCAGTAGATTATTTTTTACCTTCAAATGGAAGTATACAAATCACTGTAGGAAACCAAAAAGGAGAAAACAAAACAAACAAAAAACAACTACTAAAAAACAGCCCACAGCTGTAAAAATCCACAGGGGGTATGGAAGCTATGAATGCTGTGTTTTGATTTATTAATGTTCCTTGTACATTTGTAGCTCCCAGCAGCTAAGGTAAGGAGCTCCTGGAGGAAAAGTGATTGTTCGAAGTACAAGCTGTTTCTTGGAGAGTTGCACTGTGTAAGGACCAGAGCAGTCTCTGCTGACTAACACACAGCTTTGTGTGTGACCAGGTTGTGCCTGCTAAGCTTGTGTCTCTGTGGGTTGTAGATTTCTCCGATCTCCAGAGCTTCAGTTAGTTTAATAATTCAATCAATACTGCCCCTGGCTTACAGAAGGCTTTTGGGGTTCAGTACTGTGTGAGGCACTTAGATCATCTGAATTTTTTCCTCTTCCAGAGTCTGTTCCAGAACTCTATTGAGAACGTTGAAGTGCGCCATGACTTGCTGGATTGTCATATCAGCATCTGTTCTCCGCAGGTGAGCTCTGCCCTTCTGAGGGTCCAAAATTCAATCTGCATTGCTCCCTTTGTCCTGCTGGTGTGCGGGGAGTGCATGTGGCCTGAGTGTACTAAGTTTGGAAACCAGAACTCCCAGTTGTGCTCAGTGACTGAGCTGAGAGCCTGAGTGATCATGTGGCACTGCTCTGTGGACTGTATGGGTGCTTAGTCTATCTGGCATCCACTGCTCAAGCCCAGGCAGAACTAGACAGTGGATGCATCGGTAGACTGGATGATTTGGCACAGGATGAAACTATTCTGGCAAATAGTGATTTTGCTTTGAGTATAGTAACATCTGCGGAGCAGAGGTGAAAAGTGTCAGTACTTGCAAGCTGGTACCATTTTAGGGTAACATTCAGGGTTATTCCAGCCTAGGCTGAGTAACAACTCCTCCACATCTGAAAAAGCTGATTTACAGCCTTCCTTTGGAAGTGAAACTACAAAGTGAGGCTGGCTGGATTGCTTGGAAGTGCTAAAGCAATGTTTTACCCCTTGTGAAAACCAGAATCTGTTCATAGTCTCCATTAGGAGGAGGAGATGGGAAGGTCAACACTCCTAGCAGAAGGAATCAAAGCTTTATTCAAGGCAAGAGCATCACTTTCCTATGTTGTATAACTTGGCTCTCTGAGAACCACTGAATAGCCATTAATTGTCAGCCTCCCTGGCAACATTTTCTGCTAACTATATTATTTCCTTATATTTTGTTCCTGGCAGGTGGCTGAGCTGTTCACAGACAATTTCGACTACCAGACACGGGATGACTTTGTGCGTGGTCTGTTGGTGAATGAGGAGGTAAGAGGAGGGTTTTTACAAGGGAAATCTTATTACTTTGCATTAGAGAATCCTCTGAGAAGCTCCTGCCTGTCTCCCAGGTCCTGGGGAACCAGATCCATATGCACGTAACAACAGAAGAGTACGGCGCCCACATATGCAACCTGCTAATGTACGAAGCTGTGTGCTCTGACATCATCCGGCGCTGGGTTTATCCTTTGACTCCAGAGATGAACTTCACTGATGACAAGAATCAGAGTTACACCCATTCTAAACACAACATTTACCGAGGGGTGGATGTTAGCCTCGGCCACGGCAGTGTGCTGAAAGAAAATGTACTTATCGGGCAGGGAACCATCATTGGCAGCAACTGCTCCATAACAAACAGCATTATTGGGCAGAACTGTAGGATAGGTGAGTACAGGAATGGGGGACATGAGGCCTTGCCAGGCAAGGGCACGGGTTGTTGGGGTTTAGTTTTTAAAATGCGTTTGGCTCAGAGAGGATGATAGTTGGGTACTGATTGACTTCTAATGGGAAGGAGAAAAGCTTGGGTTTCCAGCAGAGGAAATACATTCAACTTTTCAGGGTACCATAATGATGCTGAAAGGTGGAAGGCACTTAATACAAATAAGTTGTTTCGGCTGTAGGGAATGCATGACCTTTACTGATCTAGAGTTACCTCCCACCAACATCCTGCAAATGTGGGACATCTCTCCCTGGCTTTGTAAGCTGCTTGGTGCTCCTTCCTAGTCTTGGCTGGATTTTTTTTGTGATTTGGCTGTATTTGTGCAAAACCAAGATGTCACAAACTCATCTTTGAGCTTTGGGTAAGAAGTGGCCATAGGCCTCTAAGGCCAGTTTTTACCTTTCATCTAATATGCATCACACATCAAGGGCATTGGAATCCAGTAAGATGCTTTCTAGTGGACTCAGCAATGTGGGAGAGCAGCAAACTGCCTTGCTCAACATATTTGTGCTTGGTGATGTATAACAGGTGATAAAGTAATTTTGGACGGCGCTTTTCTCTGGGACAGAGTACACATAGCAGATAACGTGGACATCTGCCATTCTGTTATCTGTGATGAAGCTGAAGTGAAGGAGAAAGTAAAGCTAAAGCCCCGCTGTGTCCTGTCTTCTCAGGTGAGCTGTATTTATGTCTGTTCTGCTTTCTGCCTTTCTTGGCAGGTTACTAGTCTTACGCTAGACCATACCAAAATACAGGGCTGCTCCAAGCCTTTTTGCAGATGTGGGGGATATGCTACTGCTCCCACCTTTTTCTTCCTTTTGCTTGGCTAGGGTAGTATGGTATGTGATGTAGCAGTGCAGATGTCTTCAGTTATACTTGTTAGTATACAGCTTGTCTGGAGCATCTGTTGTCCCTGCTGGTGGAGGTACAAGGGGGAAATCAGGGTAGTTCTTCATTCAGGTATGTTGCACATATTTGCAGGTAGTAGTAGGTCCTGGCATCACCCTTTCTGAGGGCACAGTGATCTCTCTGCACCCACCAGATGAGGAGGAAGAGGATGATGACCAGTTCAGTGATGATTCTGGTGTGAACAAGGAGGAAAGCAAAGTGAAACTGAAAGGTATGAGAGTCTCTGGCTCACTCCATGCAGAGGGCTTTGCCTTCCATGATCTTTTGGGGTCTTTCCCTCCCCCATTCTAGACTCTGCAGTGCCTGGCTGGAGCTTAGTGCTACATTCAGCTTGGAACATGTGTGTTTTCAGCAGGGCGGGCAGGCAAGGATTTTTGTCTCAAGTTGGACAACAAGATGTACCTCAGTCCCTCAGTATTAAAATCATTGGACACTCAGCTGTTTTCCATTTTTCTTAGAGTAGAAGCCTTGTAGGAGACAATAAGCTGAAGTTGGAAGAGATGTTCAGTTCAAGGCAGGTTGCAAGATCTGTGTCCTTGTGCCTGGACTGTGCCCAAGGACTTCGTCCTTGTGAAATACTGTTTCTGCGAGTCTGGGTTTGTCAAGGGATCTAAACATGGTCAGCTGAATGTTGCTGCTGTAGGCAGGAGTAAGTTGGTCCCTTGTCAAGGCAAGTGAGAAGACAAAAGCTGAAATCCATATGCATCTGCAGGAATCCCACCTCCCTCTTGAGGAAGGATAGTTAGGGGCAGTAATATACAGGTTATACTAGTCTATTTAGGTTTGCCTGTAAGCAGATCTAGTACATCTACCTGCTAATCACTGTTTCTTTTTCAGGTTACAATAAAAAGGATGTAGGCTCAGAGGGTAGAGGCTATCTCTGGAAAGCAGATGACACGAATGAAGAGGATGAAGAAGAGCAGCGACAAAGCCTATGGGGTGAGGAGGAGTTTGGTGTAGTCACCTGGGGATGGACAGACAGACGTGTGTTGGGAAAACTGGCTGAGTGAGATGCTGATAGTTTTGTCTAGAGTAAGACTTGGGCTTTGTGAAGCAGACTGGGTTTGGGTAACGTGTGTGTAGACGCAAGGTGAGAGGTGAAAGCAGGCAGTGGACCAGATTCCTTGTATTCCTGTGCTCTGTGGAAGATGTTTATTATATCTTTGACTTATGCTGACACATACAGCTGTCTGTGCTGTGAATGGCACACTGTGGGTTACCAGGCCCTCCCTTAGAGAGAATATGCTTTGGCTATTCCGAGTACTGCTGGCTTTCTTCCTGCTAGCGACAGTGTCTGCTGACATTGCTTCATCGTGAGTCAGCAGTCTGTGCAAAACACATTTACTTCTATCCCTGTCCTTTGTTGTCTGCCTGCAGACTCTTAAAAAGTTCCATTATCCTAGTGCCAGCTGTAGCATTCCCTCTGCAGCAAATCTAATCATCTGGATCTGTAAGAAGGTTCCTTGCAAGGGCAGATAGTTGCTGACTTGGTTGGGAGGTCTCTGGGTTCCTCAAGCTGCAGCTTTTAAGTGTTGAATGCTATGTCTTCTCTTCTTCATCAGGCCCAGCTATGCATTCAGAGGAAGAGAGTGAGTCAGATAGTGACCTGAGCATGGGCTCTGAGGAACCAGACAGTCGGGCAGTGTCCCCTCAGCTAGATGACATCAAAGGTGAGAGATGGGCTGTTAAGAAGTGTGCTGAGTCTGCAGATAATGCAGTGAATGTGAGATTTGTGCTCCTTTCTCTAGGTATATTGGGAAATTTGTGTATGTCTATAATAGGTTTGTTTCCTGACCTCACTTCCTGCTTTTTTACAGAGTTCTTCAATATTCCCTATATTGCTGTTGTGTTAACCTAAGGCAGCCAAGGATGAGAAGCTAGGCAAAGATCCTCCATCTTTCTCACTTCTGATCACTGGGCCTTTACAAAAGTGACGTCCCTGAGTTGTCTGTTTAAATGGCAGCGTCATTGCCTGAACTCAGAGATTGTGTGAAGGTCCGGCAGAGTTTTCCTGTGTGGACAGCTTACTGCTGTAATCGTGCCGGAGAATTAGATGTCCATGTAGGAGCTGCCTCTTTTGGCAGATATGTTTTGGTTTTCTGTTTTGTTGTGTTAAGCTTACCTGGATTTGAAAGTGGTTCAAGACAAATTTGGAAAAAAAAAGCCTTTTTCATATTAAAATGTCTCCCCAAAGGAAATTAAACCAATACATTTTTTGTTTGAATTCACATCCTTAGTTGGGGGAAGATGAGGTTTGTCTGAATAGGAAAGGCTAGATTGTGAAAGTATAATAGAAACTCTGCTCTAAAGCGTTGCAGAGGTAAATAGCTTTATACTGGTTTGTGTGGCTAGATCAATGATATCTAGTATGTCATTCCCTTTATTTGAATTATATTCCACTATTTTTAAGTATAGTTGATGTGGGTTTGTGCCAACTTATGGAGACAAAGGAGACATCCGTGTCAGAATGCTTCCTTTGTTAAAGGCATAGTTTCTTCAGTAATGAACAGTTCAAAGAATCTGTGCTGTTTCCTCTCATGTCTAACTACCTGTCCTTTTTTTCATTAGTTTTCCAGAATGAGGTTTTGGGTACGTTACAGAGGGGTGAAGAAGAAAACATTTCCTGTGACAACCTGGTCCTGGAAATCAACTCCCTCAAGTGAGTGTTCTGTTAGGAATGCTGTCCCTTATGCTGAACAGTTGGGTTTGATAGCGGATCTGGAAGAGGAGGAGAAACCATGTGAATACCCGTGTTTGATTGTTAAACATAATTTTTATCAGTGTAGAGCGTGAGAAATGCAGATTAGAGGTCATGACTGAATGACAGGAGTTGATGGAGAGCGCCAGCTGCACCTATAGCATCCTCAGTGGTTAGGCTTTTCCTGCCCCAGTTCTGTAACAAGAGATTGAATTGCTATTAAGTAACTGTGGACTGATGAGAGCGAGCCAGTTCTTGGCACAGGCTGCCTGTAAGTTCATGCAGGGGCTGCTGCTCTGTGCATTGCAACATTCAACCAGCTGCCTGCAGCTGGGGCTGTTCGGTGTGGCTTGTCCACTCTGTTTTTACAGCAGCAAGTCTAGAACATGTGATCACGGTGCCTTTTACCTAGTATTTATCAAATACAAACCTGTTTTCCTTCTTTTGCGCAACAGTATTCCTACAGCACTCTAGTAAAGGTGAGGGTGCTGTCCCTGCAGCAGCCTGTTCCACTAGGACAGCAGATTTTCAGGACTTGTGGCTTTATGCCGAGCCTGATGCAATGCAAGGTAGTTTTATTGCCTGAATATTTGGAAAACCAGACAAACAAATAAAAAAACAAGTCTGGAAGGTGAAAATCAAATTTTCTGCTGTACCTCTGTGAAGAACCACAGTCTGCAGAGATCAGATAGTGTGAAATGTTTTTGCCTTTTTCTTTGCAGGTATGCATATAACATTGGCCTGAAGGAGATGATGCAGGTGCTTAGTAAAGTGATCTTGGAGTTCCCACTGCAGCAGCTGGATGCAAACCTGGACTCCCAGAACTATTTCTCAGCACTACTTCCTGTGAGTCCTGCTCCGTTTGACTCTTCTTTGAGCTAGTCTCCTAGCATGTAGGAGTCTGTCTGCATGCCCCAGGTAGTTCCTGGCAGAGACGACTTTTTGGTTAAGCCTGAAGCCACATGAACTCCTTGAGTTCATGACCCTCTTTGTCTTCTATAGAAGTAAAAGTGAACTGAAACTATTGCACCTGCTTGACAGAGCTCAGCTGAGACTGTTGGTGTGGGGAGCTCTACCTCGGTACTTACGGTTGTTTCCTGTGTGTGATAGTAGAAGTGCATCACTTGTAGAAGAGAAGAGAGGGATTGTTAGAGATGTCTTTACAGGCTTGCATTCCAGGAATCCAGTCCCAATCCATCATAAGCCTGTTCCTGGGGCAGCAGGGAGCACTCCTCTCCCAGTGGGATCCTTTCTGAGGTCTTACTTGCCTGCATACTGTAACTGGTTCCAGTTTTTCTTGCAGCCAAATGCAAAGGCACGATATTGTTGTCTTTCAGCAAAGATACAGAGTTCTGTTGTATCTTTAAAGAGGTGGGTTGTATAATTGGGTGAGGGCAATTTCTATTTCCTGACTTAAGGAACACAAAATAGGGTAGGATCTGCTTTAAAAAATAGGCAGCCTTAATGGTTTTATTGATCTTAGCTGAAGCTGTTGTAGTATCGTTCTCTGCTATAGGCTATTGATGTATTTGAGTTTGCAAACTCTGCAGGTTACAAAGGTGCTCATTCAGAATGACTAGGTCTGATGCATTTTTGGGAAGGACTAGTTTAATTTTTTTAGGAGATGGGGCTAAAGAGGAGCACTAGACATCTTCATAACCCTTTCTCTGAGGAAATATGTGCTTTCAATTCTTCTTTATGTAGGTATAAGCATGGCACTTAATTAATCTCCAGGATGTGTGGAGATGCCTTCTGTAGGAAACATCCATATGAACTGATCTGTTCATCAGATGGCTTAGTGAGATTTTGTTGTTCACTCTGTTTAAATTCTGCTTGCTTTTCTTCATTTTTCCAGACTGTTTTCTTGAATAGCGTGTCCTGTCCTGAAAAAAGAGCACTGAAGGAAGAGGGCTGAAGGGAATGTTAGAGCAGGTGTTAGACTCTAAGTGGAAAGCAGTACATCTAGACAACTGGTTGTGTGGAGTTGGTAGCTGTGTAGGATTGTTTGGGGTTTTTTCCAGCTAGGATATGGCGTCTCTTTTTGTCTCCCAGATTGGGCTCCTAATCTAGCATGAGCAGGGCAGGAGAACTTCACTGCAGCACCCAGTCAGAAGAGGTTTTAGTCTGGGATAAAGGATATGGTATAAATGTGTAATGTTTTGCGTAATTGTCCAAAACCCCTTAGAAGCTAAAGACAATGGAAGAACATGACGGGCTTACCTCTGGGTAACTTTGTCCATATGTATTTCATCATAGGAAAGATGATGCTCATGTTTAACAGCAGAAACAGCAAATCAAGTCACCTTTAGTGAGAAGCGATAATAATCTAAATGTAATATTCAGGGTGACCAGTGGAATTTCTCTAGGCAGGGAATTGTGTGGCGTGTGCATTTATAAAACACAAATTATCCTTAGATTTATCAAAGACACCCAAGCATCAAACCAATTGACCATCGTGGCAGCCAGTTTCTCCAGATGTTCCTTTGTAAAGAACAAGTTTCTTAGAGAATCCTTCTCTGGGACAGTTTTGTGCCTCGGTGTCTTTACTGTGTGCAGAATTGTTGCGCTGGCTTTCTGTAGTGAAATCAGGAAGAAGGCAGTATCCTGGTGAGGTATGCTGTTAATGTTCAATTGAACGCATGATGTTAGTGGCCATTAAAATAACCCAATAAGTTTGAGTTGAGATGTGCCTCTAATGGAGGTAGTGGATCAGCCTTCAAGGGATAATTAAACAGACGTCAGTGGTCTTCCTGGGCAGCAGCTTTGTGTATTTACCAAGAGTGCTCTGAAGGGAAGAGACCAGCTCTTTGGGCAGAACATGCACGCTTGTACAGCATCTGAAACTGGCTTTTCTGCAACTTGTGGTTCCCCAGGTAGTAAAAAGTACACTCCATTAATCTACTAATATTTAATTATACCCTAGGAATCCCAAGTACTAGCTTGGTACAGGTTAGCACATAATGAAAGCATGTAGCTGAAGTGTGTAGCTACGTAGCTAAAACTGCCTCACTCAATAGCGGTATTAGGCTGAGATCTGCTTATGATGGTTTACATATGGCAAAGTGTTATTCTGTATGAGATGGGGATACTTGCATTCTGAGAGTGGTGAACATCAGAAGCCCGCTGAACTTTACAGAACTGTTTTGTGTTTCTTACTCTCTTTGTAGCTCAACTCTGACTAAGATGCTGAAGGAAGACGGGTTGCTTGTGTAAGAGTGGTGGTAGAGCGGTCCCAGGCAGCCCAGGAGGGGAAATTATGGAAATGCCATAGTTATGATGTATGGTTTGACTTGATACCACAGTATGTGCTCTGAAGTGCTGGCCCCTGAGCATGAAGCTCTAAGTGTTGCAGCAATTTTCGGAAATAAGCATCCAGTAAAGGATATGCCCCTGGGTATTTTTTAGATAAAACATGGAGGCTTGAGAAATAGAAATACCCAGTTTGATATATGGCAGGCTTATTGTTCAGCTCTTGTACAAGTTGTAAAGCAGAGATGGTACAGAAAACCAGACCTTTCCTAGAACTGTAGGCATGATTTGAGCAAACGTGGCTGAAGCTGATGATAAACTGAAGGCAGCATCAAGCAAGGTTATACAGGTGAGGATATCTAAAGGGAGCTGGGGGAGGCAATATAGCAGTTCAGTTTGCTGAGCTGGCCAGTGTCTGCATGGCTGTCCAGCAGCTAGGATGTGTGCTGCACCTCTTCAGGTTTCTGTGAGGGAGCCTTACTCTTCTGTAATGTCGTGCAAGCAAATACAACGTGGGATTGCTTATTCATGGACCAACTGGATTTCTGCTTTCACTGAAGCAATTTATGGTGATCACCACAGATGCTCTTATGGTGTAAAAGGGTGGGATTACAGCTTTGTCCCTTGTGCTTTGCACATAATTCATCATGGTGTTCTGTGCCAGAGGTAGGGGTAAAATAAGCCTGGTGTTGAGACTGTCCTTCTCACAAAAGAAGAGTGGATCACAAACCTCTTTGAAGTTGATATGGCATCACTGACCAGATCTGATGGAAAATTAATTGACCGGTCAGAGGAATTTGATTGCTTTCTCCAGACTGTAGATTGTTTTGAGGAGTTACGCAGGTAGAGTCAAAGCCTGGGAAGTTATGATATTGTCTATGGGGCTCTTTGTCAGGGATCTTTTCACATTTTCCAGCCTATTATTCAATCTGAAATAATTGCAAGCTTCTAATTCCCCAGTTCAGATTTTCATTAAACTCCCAAAACAGCCTCTCTGGTCATACAGGCTCATAGGCATGTTTTTGCTAGGGGCTCTGTGGGCCCTACTTTCACCATTAGCACCAGTTACAGTTACAGTGCATGTTCCTGTCCTGAGATGGTATATTTTTTTCTTCTTTCCCTTTCCCAGCAATAGGCATACTGGATTGAGTCCTGGGGTTGCAAGCGTTTATAGCTCTGCTTTCTTTATAACTTGTTTTCAGAAACTCAATAGCTTCTGGTTAGAATTGTGACTGCTTAAGATTTAAAGGCATTAACAGAAAGGTATTACAAAATATTTCTTAGCCTGGATGGAACTTGCTAGTAGCTTTGCTACATTTGAGGTGAAGAATTCCAAAAGATAATAAAAATGCAGTAGATAGTTGTAGAGGAGGGAAGAGTGTTTAGGATTAAGCATCTTGCTAAAGGCTAAAATACTTCCTGATAATGTGCCATGCAACCCTCAGTTTTTGTTGTGATACCATAATGATTAGGATCATTCTGTGCTGTTACTCTTGTTCCTTGAGCCAGTCGATGTACTACTATACAGATCAGTTTGTGTGTATGAATCCCCTTTGTTTCTGCTTGAGGCATGCAAATTCCAGCATGGTTGCATAGCAAATATGTCTGAAGAGGTGATGGAGTGTAGTACTATGGAGTAGTTGAGCGCTATTTCCTAGTACAGGCTACTTTTGGTAGTCCACGCTAGCCTGGGTTTTAGCTCCACTACATGTCCTGGAGCTCTCCCTCTTGCAGGGCTACTGCCTGTTAACAGTTGCCCTGGCCAGAATAATGCCAACTAGCTCTGAATGCAGATGACTCAGAGCTTCTTCATCACATGCCAAGCCCCTGTGAATTACCTGTTCCCCTTCAAAACAGACCAGATGTGGTATGTAAGGAGACACTGTTGAAGGCACAGCAAAAGAGTGTATCTGTGCAGACATGCCAGGGATGTAGTTGCAGGAATGCCGGCTGTTGAATTAATCCATTTAAAAAGATGGGGATCTCTGATTTAGTTTCCTACAATGTTTTTGTAGGATGGTCTGGTCATGATGTGGCCAGTGCAGAAGTTTTGTATCTTATCCTAGTTCTGATACCTTCTAAATTTGTTATGGACAGGAGTCTAAGTATCTTTATTATCTCTTCTCCCAGATTCAGCTCAGTCTGTGCTGCTTTGCAGAGCTTTCCCTGCTGCTTGCTTTTCAGATATGTACAATAAGTAAAAAAGCTGTGGGAGACTTGGACAGAAACACTGTTTGAAGAGGCAGCACTAAAATCATTAAACTAAAGACTTCGTTAAAAAATGAGCCTTCGAGGAGAGAACTGAGATCAGCTAGTAATGTAGCAACTTTTTGCCCTTCATCTTTCCCACCTATTCCCTGCAGCAGACTCCAGGATCCAAACCAGCCCATAGGCACACAGCAAATGTGTGACTTGCGCTTAGGGGCTGCTCCACTGTGTTCCTGTTTTAGGGGTGGCTATTTTGCACTGTCCACTTCTACACAGCTTGTAATTATACTGGCACTATCTTTTTTCTCTTTTTCTTATTTGCTCTTCTGCTTTGAAGGAAAGTTCCTCTGAAATGTCAGCTGCTCTCTGAGGGGGAAGGTTGGAGTAGCATGTACGTACCTCTCCTTATCGGTCTGCTGTGAAGTGGTTTTTCTTGGAGTACCACGCTCCATTAAATAAATTTATTGTGATAATCTAGTATTTCATCCAGAGAGGCAAAACCAAGAAAGCTAATGGATATTCTTAAAGCTGCTTAGTAAAACCAGGTCCTATCTGCACACGTGAGGCTTAACAGCATCTGTTTCATGGACAGACTGGGACAAATACATTAAGTGGTCAGCTGAATGGTTTCTTAAAATGCTTCCCTGGGTCAGTTTCTTACTGCAACACAGCTGAGAAACGCAGCTGAGTGCACACATCCATCCCATAGCTCAGGCACTCTTCTGTGTTTTTCCCCTGCAGCTGTTGAAGAACTGGACCCCATTGTTTAAGAACTACATAAAACGGGCGTCAGATCACTTGAATGCCTTATTTGCCATTGAGGAATTCTTCCTGGAACATGACAGTCTCTGCACATCAATAGCTAAAGTGAGTATCTGCTCTCAACTCTGAGGACCTGTTTTTGCTAGGTTCATGGTGAAATTCATCCTGTTGACATCATCAGCTTGTCTGCTTTAGAGGAGAGAATTTTGGGGTCTCAGTGGAGAGGGTATATAGAAAATTCAACTATAACAATTGCTTAAAAAAAAAGTTCTGTTTGCCTGTGCCTCTGAGGGAGCACAGCTGAAGGGTGAGTATTAATTACCAGCATGTAGCCTGAAGGGAGCTATTATTTTGCAGCTTCTAACCTAGATGCCCTTGTTGCCTTCATTGTATGATGCTAGAAGAGGCGAGGCCAGAGGCTTGCTTTAGGAAGAGTTTTACTTCATTTGTCTCTCCATGGTCCCTGGGATCTAACTGCCAAATGGTTTATCTTACTTCAGAGTGCAAAACAAGCAAAGCTGGGAATAAGGCTAGGATTTCTTATTTAGGCTGAGCCAGTTATGAAACTGGGAATAAAGGGGAGCTGACATGTGGCTTATTACCTATCTTTCCACTTCTGAGAGTTTTCAGTGTATTCCTCCTCACCCTCTTTCACAAATATTTTGACCCTGCATTCTTTTTGCCCTATTACACTGAAAGAATTTGACTTGGATCACAAGTCTTTCCTTTAGCAGTGTTTCAGGAAGCCCCTGTGTCTTTTGGAAGAGCTCTCCCAGAGCCTGCTTAACTTTTGGTTCCTCAAGAAAGAGTAATCTTAACTTCTGCTACCAGTGCTTCTGCCTAACGGCAAAACACTTAGGACTGGAGCCAAAAGCCTTCAGTTTGGTGAGCCAAAATGTCCTTGAATTACAGCAATTGTTTGGCATGTGTCCATTGTTCTAGGGCCCTGGGTTTCCCTGGAGGCTGGGAATTGAAGTGACACTTTATATTTGGAGTTGGCAGTCAGCTTTGTCAGTACTCTGCTGCAAGGAGACCGACTGCAAAGTGCCTGCTCTGCCTGAGCACAAAGGCACCCTGAGAAAGCATGATTGCATCTTGCCCTCACTGCACTGGGCAGGAGTTTGAACCGATGAATGACCAATTGCTTTGACACCTGCCATAAGGCACTTTTAAGAGAGGCCTGGCATGAGGAGGGAGCCTGGGGCAAAGCTGAATAGATTCATGCTCTTTGCTGCAGATGTCACTGTTGTGTGTATGTGGGCCTGCATAAGAGTTGCTTGTTGGATCTAATTTGGGGATGGGTTTTGGAATGCTTTAAAAAGAACTTAAGTAACATCTTGGACTGACATCGTCTGTGGCCCTTCGTTGCCCGCAGCTCTCAATCGTACCCTGCATCCACAGAGCTGAAGCTGATGGGGCTTGTCAGGAACATAAGACTTGGTAGGAGAAACACAGTTATTTTTAACAATAAAAGCAAAATGAAGCAGACTGAAAAGCCTTCTGTTGAAGATGGAGCTGGGAGACACAGATTATGTGCAAACTTTGTGCTTAGACATGACCTAGCCCCGGAGGAGTTTATAGAGAGCTCTGTTGCTCTTTCTCTAATCGATGCAGGTGCTGATGACATTTTACCAGCTGGAAATTCTGGAAGAAGATGTAATTCTCAATTGGTTCTCTTTGCGGGACACATCTGACAAGGGAAAGCAGCTTCGTAAAAACCAGCGGGTAAGCCCCAAAGGTGTTGGGAGTGGGGTGGGGGGGAGAGAGACAACAGCCGCTAAAAGAAACTTTGAGTGTTCAGTGCCACTGCTGCCTTCTGTGGAGCAGCTGCCATTACATGGTAGGCCAGTAATGCACCACTGCATTGAACACTTAAGCAACACAACTTTTTTTCTCCAGAACAGACATTTCTGTGCGTTCTGCCATAATCATCCTGTCGGGATGAGGACTAAAGGTAGTAGAAGAGGGAGATTGTTTTTAGTGGGCTCTCTGTAGCATGAGGCCAGCTCTTTCTAGAGTAGTATCATGGCTTCTCTAAGCCAACACCCATTTGAAATGGGCTTTAGGCCAATGCCCTGTGTGCTGGCCCCATGCAATTCCTTTGAAGCTTTCGTTCCTGGCTCACCAGTCCCTTTGCATATATTTCTAAGCGTTTGCTGTACTGAGTGGTTTCATTTGGCTTTGGTTGCAAGTAGCATATAAACTTCCCCCCTCCATCACACAGAACTTTGTGCTGCAGTTTGGCTGAGCCCTGTTCCAGTCGTCTTCCCTGGATCTGGAAGACAAGCAGGGGAAAAAAAAGCCATCTCTGAAGAACTCCAACTTTATTTAAAACCTTTGCAAAGTCAGCTTTTAGTATAGGTCAGCAGTGGTTTCAGCTGCTTATTCAAGCCCAGTTAAAAGGTAAAGTGAGCTGCTTTCTTTATAGCAATTTTTCAGGGAGGAGGTTTTTCCCAGCGGAGTTTTCCTTACATGCCTTAACTAAGGTGCAGCTGTCATCTCTTCTCCCTGAAGCTGTGAAAAACTTCCAAACTTTTGTCTTTTTGCTGAGTGTTGTGGGGATTGTCTGACTGGAATCTAATCAGTCTGGGTTTGTCCATGGCATCCCAGTTGTTTTTCATCTAAACTTTTGTCTTTCTCTCCCTCAGTCTGCCTCTATTTACGTGTCTTCTAGAAACACTGTCTCTTTCTTGTGCATGATAATGGTGCTCACTGGCACGGTGTACTTGTTGAGCGTTCCCAGCATCTGGTCAGTGTCACTTGTTATCCAATTACATTTCACTCTCTCTGCAGCTCCAGAAGTTTATCCAGTGGCTGGAGGAGGCAGAGGAAGAGTCGTCTGACGGCGACCAAGACTGACATGGTGGCTCGGCATGAGAAGAGGCACTCTCACTGCCTTTCTGGGCCGAGTGGGCAGGGCAAGATCAATGCCAGTGCATGGTGTGTAGATGTGGGGCCTGATATCGAAGAGACTGACAATCCCATCATTAAGCTGTGTGTTCCTAACTTTGCCACTTCCCTTCTTTCCTCACTTGCCCAGTGGCATCTTGTGTTGGATGGTTGCAGCCCAGTGTAAAAACTATAAGGGAGAAGCAGGAGATTGTGATACCTAGAATCCCTCTGGAGCCTGGATATCATATAAGCTGTCTTTTGGGAGGTCCTTGTTACTAACACAAGGAGAGAAAATAGATGCAAATGCATGCAACACCCTTACAAAGCTAACCATCGGGGTTGTGGGAGGATGGTCATACAGCTCAGTTATTTGGAGTCATTGTTGCTTATGGAGCTAAGGGAACTCCTGCTGAAGAGACACTGGCAAGGTTGGTGAGTTGGAGCACGTGGATTAGGATCTGGAGCGCAGGACAGGGATTCGGGAGTTCCTGTGCCTGGAGAAGACGCAGTTGCCTGAGGATGCCCAAGGCATTTTGCAGCCTAGAAGGCACTTCTGTGATCTTTCCAAAAGGGAAAGTCTCTTGCCATCTGCCACGCTAGGATCTAACACAAGGTTGCACAGTAGAGTTGGTAAAACCATGTGTTCCTCCCTTCTATAGAACAGGGGGTGGTAACGTGCTCAGTTCCCCCTGCAGGGGCTGGCTAATAGTGGATGTGCGGTGGCCAATGAAATGCTGTATGGATCTTAGATGTGATCTGTCTTCTGTCCGTCCCCAGGTTAGCAGACATGTTTTAGAAAAGTATCTGTTTCTTTATTTTTTTTATAAAAAGGGAGCAGCGATGCCTGGCTCCTCCTGCTGCACTGACTACGCTTGCGTTTTGCTCTGGGGGCGCTGACTGCACCAGCTGCTTTGAGGAGGGTGCAAGTTCCTAAGTTCTGCTCCAGTGTGAAAAGGAGCGAATGGTATTTCCTTCAACAGCACGTACTTTGTGTTTCCACAGTTTCACTTATACAAGCTTGCTTACTTCATGTCCTTTTATTTATTTGAAAACTTCCCTTCCCTCAGACAGCAGGGAAAGTGCTGCAAGCCCACTGTAGAGTTCAGCAGCCACAGAGCAACTCAGCATGCAGCAGGGAACGAGTGTGCCTCTGGAACTTTGTTACCAGCACAGACAATGTGTGGCAGCAATAAGGCCTTTATGGACAGCTTTCTTGGAAGCGTCAGTGTGCTGTGTTCTTCCCTGCTCTCAAAGAACAGAGCAAAAAAGGCACAGCAAGAATCAGCTTGTGTTTATAGGTGGGTTATTTGTTGGATGTGCTGACCTTGCCTCTGCCCCTTCAGGAGGAGCATGGAATAAATCCTTTGCGGGGGGAAATGCACTGGAGCTGCCCACTCAGGATATTTACTTGGCCATTCCATGGTGCCACAATTGTCAGTGAGGGGACAGTGTTGGATGCTGGAGACCAGGGATATACTGCCTCTTAAAAACCCATGTGCAGGCAGGGCGATCTTGTGCACTCACACTACCAGTTGCCAGGATTGTGCATAAACGTGCTTGTTTTCTGACATTGCAAACTCAGTCTTGTAAATGTTGGGGAAGTAGTTGGTATCTGAATTTTCTGTATCTGCCAATATTTAATTCAGGGAGCAAATAAAAACTATCCTGGTGTTACTGGTTTGTTTGCTTTATTTGACTTTGAGTTGTATGTCTCCAGTTGTGGCACATTCCTGAGCAGGGCATAACATGTAAGCTAAATCGCTACTTTTTCCCCTAAGAGATTTTAAGCACGTAGTAGGCAGGTAGGAAGTCAGCACACCATTGAATTGGTATAAATGTTCAGTGATAACTCATGACCTCAGTGTTTACAACTAGAGAACAGTTTATTAGAACTTCTGAACTTAGAATCCTGAAATGGGTGGGGCTTGGTTTGGTACAGGATTATGTGCAAAGATGAACCTTAAATCCTATGAAACGTGTTCTCCTTTGCCATGATGAGAATTAGTGGGAATGTTGGCTGTTAGGTGCTACATCGTGCCCTCCTGATGTCGGGGAGTAAGAATGGGCAGAGAGGGGGAAGGGCAGTTACACATCTCTCAGTAAAACCATTTACAAACCAGCTGCAGGACTTGGTAATTTTAAAATCTCCTTGGACATCTTAAGTATTTTTTTCCTTTTACAAGGTAAAGAAGGCTTTAAACATGGGTTTAACCTGTAGTTCTGTAAACGGCTTGGTTTTGCCAGAGGCTCTTGATTCTTTGTGCCAAGTAACAATTCCACTTTTGTTTTTTCCACATTCCTTCCTCCTTTGCTCCATAGTAGCCAACTTCTTCATGGTGGGAGCTGCTTTCTTATCCAGGGGTTAAGATCGAAGGGGGGAATGTTGCTCTATGGCCAGATATCCTTCAGGCCTTGGTGGTACGTGTGGTGGGTGGTTTTACGGGTGCCGAGAAGAGAGTAGCAAAAAGGAGATAAAATAGGACACTATATTCCCCAAGGTGGAGTTCTGACATGGTGCAGCATCCTGACAGGCAGGTAAGTGTATACTTTTTAAAGGAGCATTAATTGCATTACTTTAGTATAGGGTGGGCTTGATTCTTTCAATCCAGATTTATATTTGCTTGGAAGACTAGTAATACCTTTGAGAGCAACCTTGATCACGCAATCATTGCTATCCGTCTTTTTGAGCAATGTAAGCAGTATTTTTATTTTTTCTAAGGCCATAGTAGTCAACTTGTCTGACTTCCCATCTGACATGGATGGATGGATAAATGTCACCTGGGGTTTCTGTATCAAACCATAACTTCAGTTAACAACAGTGCGCCTTTTAGAAAAATAATGGTTTTATGTTGCTTAAAGGTGTAAGTGATAGAACTCAAGTACATCTACCTCTGCTGTGTGCTGTTCCGAGATGCACTAAATGCCTGGAGCCTGTTTACTCTGTAAGGAGAAGCAATGCTATCAATGCTGCAAGTCTTAAATGTAGACATAAGCCAACAGGCTGTTCAGAAGCTCTTCCTTGTGGACCTTGAGTGCTCAGCACAGTCCCCTACTGCTAATTTCTTTGGCTCTGTGTTCTTAACCTCCATTCATTAACAGTGAGTCAGACTTCACAAGACCTCTGCAAGCAGTTAAATCAATCTAAAGCAGTTAAATAAAACTATCGATTGAGTCTATTCAGTCACTTGGCCTGTTTTAAAGAAAAGGCAGCTGTAACAATGAGATTTTGTCTCCTACCACCCTGCAGGTGTGTGGCACCCCTCCTCTGGGCTGCATGTGCTCCCTTGGGAGCTCAGCACTTCAGAAAATTGTCCTTTTGGTAACAAAGGTGTTTTAACGTGTACAATACAGGTTCCAAGGTGCATCCACAGCTGTGCTGGGAGGTGGGCAAGAGAGTGGCCCTGTTGGGGGAAGGCTGTAATTCTCTCACATGGCCTAGCTTTTGGGGCAGGGGGGTGTTGCAAAAAGACTTTAACTGTCGGAGTTGTTGCAATAAGAAGCATCTTCAATTAAACTTTTCCATGCCTGACCTGGATTCTTCTTTCCAGGTATGCCAGCTTTTACCACAGAGCTCTCTGAGCATGAGGAAGTGACAATCTTCCAAGAGCTGATATGGAAACATGGGAGAGCCTCATGCCTCTTAAAACTTCTGCTTACTTGGTCTTCCCTTGATTTTTTTTCTTTAAGTTTAATGTCAGATTCCTCACCCAGGCTAGCAGTGCTGCCCAGATAATTGCTAGCAACGACTACAGGACTCTTTCATGCACCAGGAGGCTATTTAGCTCATGCCTACTAGCCTGAGGAGCTTGGCTCTGTTCCCTGTAAGATCTCTCTGGCTCTTCTTCCTACAGCAGGCGAGTCTGGTGCTGAGGGCTGGTGATCTAGTCTCATACCCCATGCAGGCCCACGGTATGGTTCCTCCTCTGCATTTGTTCCTTCTAATCCAGGACAGTGCAAGGCGGTTCTTCCCCCTTCCTGGTGTAGGGTGTTCCCCAAGCTCCATCCACCCCGGCTTTGCTCTCGGCCACAGCTCCAGGAAACTGCTGATGGAGATAGTTCCTTGGCACCCCTTGGGTGCCAGCAAGGTGTCCAGAGGGGAAGCCAGCCAGCCCAAGACTGCTGCAGCATAGAGGCAAGTCCTAGGGGCTGGGGTCACAGTGCTGATGACCATAGGTAAGAGAGTGATAGGGTCTGGGGAGAGAGAGGACGGGTAAGAAACCACAGAGCCAAGGGGCTGTTGGAGCTGATGTACGCACAGTTGAAGAGGCCACGGCATATGGAAAGGAGGGTGCTCGTGAAGAGCAGAGGAGGGAGTCTGCTTGGTGAGGAAATGAGGCTGGGGAACTTGAAGGGATGCTGTGATGCCTGAGTATCTGGGATGTTTGTTGGATGGTGACAAGGGGTTTGGAGGGAAGCCATCACTGGAGAGGAACTGGGGTGGGAGGTACTGTACTCCTTGTGCAGCAGAGTGCCCGTGTGGGGTGGTCATCAGAGACAGGGTATGGGGAGTTCAAAGGGGTCTGGATGTGGGAGGACAGGGTAGAGCAGGATATGCCTCGTGTTCTGTAAGCTGTACTCAAGGGTCTTGTAGTTGTATGGGGAGCATGGGGAAGGCTGGGAAGGGTGTGAAGAAGGACCAGGGCCACAGAGATGGAAGGGGAGGCCTGGGGTGTGTATGTGAGAAGCAGTGGGGGGTTGCAGGACGAAGGAGCACACGTGGCACAGGAATGACCATGTGTGAAGCAGCATTAGTGGGTGTGAGAGGGGATGGAAGCTGAATGGGGGTGGGGAGCCTGGGAGGGGTACACGGCCAGGTGGCACTGGGAATGTGGGCGCACAGGGAGTACTGGGCTGTATCCACTGGACGTGGATGTAAAGTAAAAGTCCAAACCCCTCCGCAGGTAGTGGGGCCGTGCAGGGCCAGGGAGGCAGGCAACCAGATGGGGTGCAGCAGGGACAGCGGCAGCTGTACGGCCCCGGGGAGGCGGTGGGTGTGCGGGTGCGGTCGGGGGCTGATGGGGGTCATTCCAGCTCAGGGGGGCTCATATCAGTGCGGGATCTAGCTAGGGTGCGGGTCTGGGCCGGTGATGTGCTGGGCCGTGCCCGTCCCGGGGTACCCACTGAACCCCGGTCCCGCCCCTCCCGGGGTACCCGCTGAGGCCCGCTCCGTCCCGGGGTGCCGGCTGGGGCTCGGGCTCAGGCTGGCTGTGGCCCCCGCGCGGCGCCGGTTCCGGTTCCGGCGAAGCCGGGGCGGCGGGAGGGCGGGCGGGCGGGGGAGGAGCCGCCGGCGGAGCCCGAGCTTGCGCTCTGGAGCCGGGCGGCGCTGGGACCCGGAGAACAAGGGGCGCGGGGGGACCGGGCGCGGGGAGGCCGCAGCCGGGCGGGGGCTGAGGCGGCGGCCGGGGCCGGGCGGGGGCCGGGGCTGAGGCGGCGGCCGGGGGTCGCGGGCCGCGCCGGGCCGGGGGCGGAGGAGCAGAGGCGGAGGAGGTGGAGGCCTGGCGGCCGGGCAGGGGCGCCATGGCGGCGGCCGAGACGAAGATCATCTACCACCTGGACGAGCAGGAGACGCCGTACCTGGTGAAGCTGCCGATCCCGGCGGAGCGCGTCACCCTCGGCGACTTTAAGGGCCTCCTCAACCGCCCCAACTACAAGTTCTACTTCAAGTCCATGGACGACGACTTCGGGTGAGCGCGGACCCGGGCCCGGGCAGCCGACCGCGGTGGGGGGGGGCGGGGGGGTGTTCCTCTGTGTCCCGGCGTGGGAGGCGGGCCACCGTGGGCCTCCCTGGGGAGCTGGGGGGTGTGTGTCCCCGCGTGGAGGAGCGTGCTGTGTGGGCCTGGCTGGGGACACCCGGCCCAAACACTGCTGGGGCTGGCGACCTCCCCTCCCCCCCCCCCCCCCGGGTTCAGTGGGGCTGGGACCCCCGGAGGTGGGGTGGTGCCGTTCGGGACTGGCAGCCTCTCGCCTGCCCAGTCTGAGGGGGGGACCTACATCCACCCCCACTGTCCTTGCCTTGACGAGGGGCGGGGATGGTGCCCCCCTTGTGCTCGCTTTGCGGGGGAGACCCTCGTGTGTACCCCATCCAGGGGTGCATGCACCCCCAATTACCTCACCCGCGGGGGAGCTGGTGGTGATACCCCCCTGTGCATCCTCTCTGGGGCTGGTGGTCCCTGTGTGCTGTCTGTGGACAGCCCCCCGTCTTCCCTCCCTTCCCCCATTAGCTCTGGGGGAAGCTGCCCCCCCCCCCCCAATGCTAACCCCTCTGGGGCGGGAGCTGGTGGTATGCTTTGTGCACCTCCTCTGGGATG
This sequence comes from Phalacrocorax carbo, assembly GCF_963921805.1. Taxonomy (NCBI): domain Eukaryota; kingdom Metazoa; phylum Chordata; class Aves; order Suliformes; family Phalacrocoracidae; genus Phalacrocorax; species Phalacrocorax carbo. The sequence continues at coordinate 36,438,929 of NC_087519.1, read as the reverse complement.
GCACCCCTCTTCCTTGGAGACCATTGTCCCATCTGAGGATCACCCCCTCCCTGTGCTCACAATGTCTGGGCAGCACCTTGCCTGAGAGGGTATTTGACAGTGCAGCCCACATTAGGGCTGCATTGGGATGGCATCCTGCTCCCCCTGTAACTTACTTGGGATATTCATTCCCCATTTAAAGGGCCTGGGCATTTCCCACTGTGCCTGCCTCGGGAGGGTGTCCCTTGTTCCCTCCACCAAAAGGGTGTTGGGGCACAGTCCCCTTCATCTGCACTTTCCAGGGAGTGGACTTGGGGGCAGTTTCTTTCTCCTACCATCCATTTTGGGGAGGGCCATCCATTTTGGCACCTTTGTCCTCTGCTTCTCATCTTTGGGAAGAATGGGTAAAGGGGTTCAGCTTTCTCCTCTCCTGCCTCAGTGGAGAAGGAGTAAGAGCTCCCCTCATGCTGCCCATCTCTGAGCAAGGAGTGTGTACAAGACCTGCTGTACCCACGTATGTGTCCCATCCTCGATGTAAGTTGTCCCGTGCTCAATCTCTGGGATGGGTCTCTACAGAAGAAGGGTGCAGCCCTGCCTCACATCCCATCTTCTGTGGGGCAGCTCTCTTCTAACACCAGTGTTTTCATTGCTTGTTTTGTGATACCTTTTGGTTCCTTACATCACATGGGGCTGTTTGGAGGTGAGGAAGTGTATTCTGTCCCTTGTTTGGATGGTTGTAATGACTAATCTTCTGGGGAGCCCTTGCTGTCTCCTACCTTCATAAAGTCAGTGAGTGTTCTGGGGAGCAAGTACTACAGGAAGCCAACTCTCAGTAAGACCCTTTGTCACCACTCTGTGTTGTCCAGAGTCGTCCTACATCTGACTCTCCTCTAGCCTTTTTGAGGACCTCCATTTCTGCCCTGGGAATGTAGCTTCTCTTGGCTTCCACAGTGTGGGACCCTTTACCATTCCTAGCACTTTTTTATTTGAAAGAGTTGTGTGATCCACCTTCCTCTTGACTGTTTTACCCCTCTAAAGATTTCATGTTTACAGTAGGTCTTGTGTATGGAGGCTGGGACTGCAAAAAGCTTTCAGTTTTATAGTCTTCTTAGTGTCTTCTTATTGAGCCAAATATCTCCCTAGGCTGTGATCTTGGCTCGTTCCGTACGTTGAACAGGGCTGGGCCTGTTCGGGGCTTGGATGGAGATCGGTGTGGCTGCCTCAGCAGGGGATGCTCTCCCCTCTGCAGCCAAATTATCCCAGTGCCCAGGTTCCCGTTAGCTTGGGAGGTGCCAGTTTTCAGATGAGGCTTGAAATTTGGAGTCACTCCTTTGACCACAGTCTGGGATGCTTTGCCTCCCTAAATTCCTCCTGACCCAGTGGAGAGCTTGAGTGCTCAGAAGCTTCCCCCTTCTCTCCAGGCAAATAGAAGTCTCCAGCCCTCATTTTCCATACATTTCCTCAGCAATATCAGTTATCTGCAGATCGTTTCCTGTCCCTCAGCTGTTGAGTAGTGTTGGGTGCTACGAAACAGCTGCCTCTCCCTGTCTTGGAGGGGACCGTGTTCATTGGTGGGAGAAGTGAATTCTCTGTGCATGCTGTTGGTAAACAAATGCTTTGGGATCCTTTGAAATGTTGTTCTTGAAGTGAATTCAAACTTGTCTTGAATGAAACATTGCCATGTGGGTGGGAGAGCGTCTGCGTAACTATAAACAAAGTTTAATAATAAATAGCAGTGTCTCGCTTTGGGAAGAGGGGTCTGGTGGCAGCAAAGTTCTGTGCTGTGCCTTTTCATCCTCCTCTGTTTCTTTAAAGGTCCACAAGAGGAGGCAGATAGTAGATTAATGAAACTGAATGATAAAGAAGCATAGGGAGTTGTTGTGGATGCTAGCAGGGAGAGGGGAAAATCTCTCAGGAAGACGTAGCGAGTTTAATTGCATCAGAAATGCATGGGATGAGATTTTTGTTGGGACCAGTTCAGCTAATTCTTCTGGGAAGAATGAGCCTCTCTGGAAGCGAAGGTGCAGCTGAAGGGTTGGAGGCTGCATGTGGGCAGCCTACTCCTTGGCAAAGTCCTGCGTGATGAGGTGTGCAGTTGGAGCAGCATGTGGCAAGGCCTTGCGTGGAACAGGGGGGAGAAAGCCTCTTGTGATGCCACCATGGATGCCCTATCAGGAACGCCGTCTTTGCTCCTTTCCAGAGAGCTGAAGAATGTGCTGGTGGTTGGCTGGAGCATGGGGGGGAACAGTCAGAGCAGTCCAGCTGCAGCCTTGTCTCTGAGAAGCCCTGGAGCCCCAGGCACCACTCAAAATAGAATCATAGAATCATTTAGGTTGGAAAAGACCCGTAAGATCATCAAGTCCAACCAAACTATTTTGTGATCTCTGGTAATTGGTGTCGAGAGAGCAAGCCAGTGGTCCGCAGGGAGAGACAGGGGTGGGAGGACAGGAAGCACCTCAGCTGCTTGACTGTAAATGCATGGGCAATTAGTGAAATGCAGGAGGAGGTTAACGATGGCTGTATTCAGAAGCTGTGAGCCAAGGAAGGGCGTTGCACTCTCATGTGTGTATCCCTCTCGGCCCCTTCCCTCAAGATGCCCTCTGCCCAGCATAGGCCATGGCCTGGCTTGTGCTGATGGTTTCTGAGCTGGGCTTGTTTTTGTCAGCTGGGCAGTGTCCAGAAGATAGTACCCAGGGTAAAGCCCCTTCCTGAAAGAGACAAGCTGTTAATGGTGGATGGCCTTATGGCAGTTGATCAGTGAGGAGACCTGCAGATCCGATGGCTTATGCTTTTCATTAGCAATTGGACCTTTTGCAGGATCCCTGTGGCATAAGACTGAGTTCTCCTCTTACCTCTTGTTGGGAATGGAGCTATCTCACCTTCCAGGGTCAGCTGGAGCAAGATGTGGTCCAACGTTTCCTCTCACCTTTGTTGCCCACACTGAATCTGTTTCTCCCTCTTCCTCCTCTTTCCAGGCTGTGGATCTTCAGCCTGGCATTCCCTTCAGCTTACCCCATCCCCAAGGCAATATTACAGCCGCTGTCTTGGTGTGTGGGATTTTTCATTCTTTTGTTTATCTTGTTAATATTTGTTTGCTCTGAGAATCAGGGCGGTGATGGAGCAGCTTCAGTGTTTACATCTCCTTGGAAATGCGAACTGAGGCTCCCCTGGGTGGCTGTGGAGTTGTTGGGCTATACCAGGAGCTAATCCCAGTCAAAGCGCTCAGCCCCAAATTCAGAAGACCCCAGAATGGTGTCACCTCTAGGTGGGAACGAAGAGAAATGAGACGACTTCATGCACCCAATCCTGGGGAGAGGAGCTGTGAGCAGCTGGAAGGCTGCAGGATTTTGTTGTTTGGTCCACCCAGCATGTAGCGGGCTACAGTTGCAGATAGAGAATCCAGCCTAAGCCCAGTGGTGTGGAGCAGTGACACAGGGTGCAGATATTTGTGCCCTTGTTGGCTTTGTGTATTGCTCATCCCAGAACTGGAGGCATGTGGAAGAGCCAAGCAGACTGATGGTAGAAGTATGGCAACGCATAGATGTGGACATGAGATAGTTTGTGTGGATGTGCCTCACTGTGAAGTGTGGAACTGCCCGTAGCCTGCTAACCTTGTCCTCATTAGAGAAGGAGGGGTTTTTTTTCTACAGCTTGAGTCTTTTTATTCAACATTTTACAGGTAAGATCTGTTTGCTGTTCAGCAGGAGAGAGCCTTAGATCAGTGCAGTGCTATGACCGCTTGTAAGATCCATGTTCTCTGTCAAGCCACCTGCAGGTTTTTCGTAGCGTTTTGAACAGACAGTTAAGTTTGTGTCTTCTTTTGTTCCTAATTTGTAAAATGGAAATTCTCACAGCACTCCTGTGCTTTGTCTTGTCCACTTGACACTGTGAGCTTCTTGGGCAAACACTTGTGTGGATCTTAGCATGGGAGAGCTCTCAGTTCCGTAGAGGTGCTGCAAGAACAGTCCTGTACATTCTCCTGCGGACCTATGTAGCTGGAAATGGAACAACTGTGCTGATGGTCTGTGGTAGTTTGTAGTTTGCTGAGACATGGGCTTCAGTGATGTGTAAAGTGTTGCCTCCTGCCCAAGTCCATCTTGAGAAACCTAGCTGTCTCTGGGCAGCATGGATCTTCTCACCAGCCAGGCTGTGTGCATGTTTGCCCCAGCTGAACTACAGGTTTTATTTTTCCATCTGGCCATGTGACTGGTACAACTCTGAGGATATTCTTACATGAGTTGAAATGTGGTTTCTTTGACTTGTTTTTTGCTTGTAATTGCTGCTGCTCATTTTCTGTCAGTCCAAAGGTATTACCGCAGGGGCATGCTAAAGTTTAAATTAAACTTTTCAAAGCAGTTTCAGTTAAATGAATGCAATTTGTGCATCCAGGTAAGTCCTTAGCACCTGGCGTGAAGTTCCATCTTGTCTTTCCATAAATTCTGGAGTGCCTGAAAATTTGAATTTCTTCTGTGTGTGGAGAAAGCATTTGGGTGATCATTTTGCTTATCTCCATTTCACTTGGCCACCTCTCCTCTTCCAGGCTGGAGAGCAGAAAGGCCTGCTTCTCCTGCAAGGGGACTATCCCTGCCTCCCCCCCCTCCCCATCTCACCTACTTGTTCTGTATCACTGGGAGGATACCAGCGATTCAAGGTACAATGGTGGGATGGTGCTGCTCCTCCCACTACTGCTGGTTTCTCCCTCTTGCAGGTCTTGATTCCAATTTTAAGTTCAGGGCTGTGGTGAATGATTCCTAGGTCTCAGCTGTCAAGTGAAAATTGGTATCCAACTAATCACTAGGCTGGTATCTAATCCAGACCTGCTTAATTATCATCTGCTCTCCAAAGCTGGGTACAAGGCAGTAATTAGGGTAACACTCTGGAGGCAGAACAAAGTGGGCACTGCTGGAATTCCCAGTGCAGGGGTCAGATGCCGTTGATATTTGGTGACCTCAACTCCTGCACACGTGCGTGGGGAAATGCGTTGATGCTCACTGAAAGGCTGAGTGATTTATTTTTATTGCAGGGTCTTTCTGAAATTGATGCCAGCAGTGACTGTCCTTCTGGCTCGAAGTGTTTGGAGCTGGGGAAGGGATCCTAAACTTAATAAGCAGTGTCAGTCCCTGAGCAGTGGTGAGCCGCTGGCATGGTGCCCCCGCCTTTCCTGCCAGCTCTTTGTAGCGTGAGTTGGGGGAGTTGTTTTATTATGATTTTTGGAACTTCATTTTTTTTTAATTTTGAATTGGAAACTCTGCTGTCTGCAGAAGACCTTTGCCTGTCCCATGCCCCTGGTGGAGAGTGCTTCCATGTCAGCGTGGATTTCATTCAGGAAGAGGTTGGCAAGAGGTCTGCAAGCAAAAGGGCCTCCAAAACTGCATGTGACTCCTTTGCATGCTCATGTCCTTTGTGGTGCTTCTGTCAGAGTGACAGCATTGGCCTGGCTGTGAGGTGGCCATCACTTTTCTTCATCTTCTGGCTAGTCTCTGGCCTTCCTATGTGGAAGGCAGTACTTAGCCATGTGAGAGGCCACAGTACCCCATCTCTTTTGCTCCCCGCTCCAGAGGATGCATGGTTCCCTGTCTGCTCACGTGAGATGTGCTGCCCTGGTTAGCTAGGGTCCGTCGGAGGTTATTTTTTGGACATTTTGCATGTAGGTTACTGCAGCCTGTGCCTCTGTCTCCTGGGCTGCTGAGGGTTTGGCAGTGAACTGCTAACCACTGTCTGCGCTTGTGGTGGGAAGTTCCTGTAATGCTGCCCGTGCTGGGGGGGTGGCCCATCGACACTGAAGCTGATCCTGGCTGTAGCTGCTGCTGGAGGCTGTTTCCAAGTGTCGTGGCAGCGGTGGTGGGGAGCCGCAGCAGTGCCAGGGCTGGAGTGCAGATGGAGAGGGTTAGTTGATGGTATTCACTCCTTCCCTGAGATGTATTGTCTGTGCCTGGTAGTGTGTGTCCTGCTGTTCAGACCCAGCTATTACTAACTCTGTAGGTGTCCGGCTTTGTCTGTTGTGGTTGGAGCCATGCTCTGAAGGCCACATTGGATGGCAGTCATAGCCTGGTTTCTTTGCCCAGGGGTGGCATTTGGAAACCCAAGTTAGCCAAATTGGGCTGCAGACCAATTTCCCTAAGGCCTTGTCTGTACTATGCAAACAATGAAGCTTTACAACAGTTATTGAACTTGTTTGCAGCTAGAGCTGGTCAGAATTTTTTTTTCGCTGAATGTATTTTTTCCCAAAATATGGTGTTATGTTGAAGCCAGCGTTTTTCTTGGATAGGTATTATTTTCAATTACGTTTTTGATGGGAATGTTTCTTAATTTTAAGCCTCTCTTGTAATCTCTGAAAAAAAGAGAAAGGTCAAGAAACCTTTGCCTATCCAGGAGAACACAGCTGTTTCGATGCAGCTCTGTGTTTTGAAATCATCTGGAGGACTCTGGTCCTCCAAATGCCTGCACAGAGCAAAAAACTCTCTCTGTCTCAGAAATTGCCATGAAGTAAATCTGTGCACCCTGACTGTCTGTGGTGCAGCTGTGCTCCCACGTGTTCAGTCTCTGGGGTCAAGGCCAAACACTGTTAAAAATTCTCATAAACCACCATAATCTCGGTCGTGACCTGAGTGTTGTTCGTTGTTAAGGGATGGTAGTGGTGGCCCCTCTGGTCAGTCTTCTGGTTACTGCTGAAATACAACTTTTGAGAGTTTCATCTAGAACTTGGCTGTTCTCAAATCCCAGACCTTGGCTCACCCACGGAGCAGGTACTGGGTCTTTTGAGTGGTGGTGCAAGGCGTGATGTTCCTTCCTAGGTGGCTGTGGTGAGAGCAGGACAGGCAGCTGTGGAGGCAGCGTTTTGCAATGGACTCTGAGAAGGAAGGTCCTGGCTTTTAGGGGTAGAGGCAGACAGCTTTTCCAGCATGCTCCTGGCCTCCTGCACCTGTGGTTTCCCCACCCGGTCTCCCAGCAGTCAGAGACATCTGGGTCTGCAGCCTTGTAGCCTGAACTCTTGAAGGTGGAGGTAGTTACCCAGTGCCATGTGTTTGTGGATGCTCAGGGAAGAAGGGTGCTGTGAGTATAAGCAAAGAAAATCTGGTTTCCCTCTCAGCTTTTCTGCTGCACAGATGTGTTTGGCTTTCGTCCTCACTTAGGGTGGGCATCAGGCCCTGCATCTAGACTTGAAGGCTATGTACATAGAGGTGTAGGGAGCATAGCTAAAATTCCTCAAGTCCTTTTTGAGCTCATGGTAGCTAAAGTGGTGGGAAGCCTTTTGCATGTCTGCACAGCAGTTGCTGAACTGTTCTGAGCTGAGGGTATCTGCTGTAATGAAGTGCTACTCCTCCACCCTTGACTGCATCCAAATAGATATAACAGTGTTGTGGTTTAGGATATTTGATCTGTGTAAAAGCTCGTGAAGGAGAGCTGGGCTTGCAGAACACAGCAGAGACTGCGCCTGCAGGAAATTGCCTTCATGTTGTCGCACCAGCTTTGAATCGTGCTGCACATCTGATGAGGCAGCAGTCAGGGCTGTGTGTTTTTGGTGTTTCCTATTGATTTCCTCCTCTATTCATCCCTTGTTTGTTATTCGGAGCCTGGCCTTCTGACCTGTGCTGGATGGATGGTGGTTTTCCAGAAGGGGGATGTGGCACCACGTGGCTGTGTTACTGTTTGTCCTGGTGGTGCTGGCTTGTTAGGCAGCAGCTGGCAAGTTAAATAAAACTTAATCCTCCTGGTGGCTGCTGTTAGAAATTTTTGGAACAAATCCTTTTGTGAAGGCTTTTTGGAAGGCGTTGAAGGTACAAATCTAGGAATTAGTCTAATCTCTGTGACTTTGCTTTGTCCGTGTGCTTATCTATGTAATGCCATGGTAGCCTTATGAGAGTTTGCAAGCTCTTGGGCTGTGAGTATCACTGCCTCCAAGGACTGCGTTAGCTTGCAGAGCTGCAGTATTACTATCTCCCTGAGCCCGTGCTCTGAAGCTCTTGGTTTCACGTGTTTCCATTGCTCTGTTGTTACTGCTGTAGCACTGATATTGAGCCCGTCCAGAAATGGGCTGGAATTCTCTCGAGGCTTTGGCAGGCAGAGATTCCTGGTGCTGACATTCCTGTGCCGTGTAATTCTGTTTTGCAGTGGAGGGTAGGGACTGTTGTGGTTGTTGTATCAGTTATTTATTAAAGAAGATGTGCTAGAGGCATTGTTTTTCCAGTCACAGCTAGCTATTGAAAGCAACAGAAGCAACATTTGGGTACCCTGCTCTGCTAAATCCTCTGTGTTGGTTCTGGGGCATCTGTCCATGTGTCTTGTTGGGTAGAATTTGCTATCTTGTGAAAACTAGAGAAAAAGAAGATATAGTGGGTGGTGACTGAATCACTGCAGTGGGAGTCTGTCCTTCTGGTCCTGACTGAAGATGTGAGCTGAAGGGGGGAAGGCTGCCTCACATGACTCGGAGCAGAGATCCATTTCTGGGAGAGCTGGCACCAGCTGCTGTGTGGGAAGGTCTTTCCTCTACTGAGTTTTGACCTGCCCCTAGGGTTTGGAGAGGAATTTATTTGCTACGTGGCCCCTCTGATCGCTGGCAGCTGTCTCTGTGATAGGCTGGGAATTCAGGGTCTGGGTGACAGAGGCTGTGGGCTTTTCCTTGTTTTGTAATGGCTGGTAGCTCCTGCTGTGTACAGGCTGGTTCTGAGGACACTGAGGGTGTGCCAGAGGGGTCTGTGTTTTGGGAGCTCTGGTTCTGCATGGATTATCATAGCGGGGAAGCTGGTGTTAGCTCATTAGCCTGCCCACTCCCTCACCTTCAACTTTCTCCCTCAGCAAGCATTGCTCTGACCTACTCTGACCTGCCTGAGATTCATAGTCCTTTTGTGCCTCACCATCTGCAAGCAAATAGGTTGTCCCCTCTACACTGTACTGTGCCATGCCGCCGCCGTTGTTGACAACAAGAGCAGTGTCAGAGGTGCGGTGACAAACCTGGCTTTGTGGCCTGATGTGATCAGCGGGGCAGGGAGAAGGCTGCTGCTGTGCTGACGGCTGCTAGCTGGGTTGGCCCCAGGGCGCAGCAGCTTCTCAAATGGAAGCTTTTTTTCAGAAGCTGTGGTGGATATGCAAACCCCAAATTTCTGTTTGCATATGGCTAACGAGATGTCCCAGTTCATTCAGCTCTGCCTAGCTCAACCAGTATTTTAGTACCATTTGTAGAGAGACTTGCCTGTAGGCCCAGGTGAGGCTGTGCTGTACTGGAAGTCCATATAGGGCTTAATGCAGGAAGTCTTGCCATTACACTGTGTTCATTTGATTTTTTTCTTACTGGCTTTCGTAGTTCTGAGAAGGGTAGATTTTAATGGATCCAACTGCACAGCTGAGTCTCTTATGGCAGACCTCCCAGCTGTCTTAGACCCAGAGCTGGTAAATCTGCTTTTAGGTCCTGAAGGGGCTCCTGTGAGATGGATTTTCCTTCAAGAGTTAAAATACTCCATTTCAGCTGGGGCCAAAATGTGGGTTAGTTTGGGAAAACTCTTAAGATTATTCCCTGCTCAGGCATCCTGGAAGCAGCAGAGGAGTTTTGGGGTGGCAACATCCGCTTCAGCTTAGGGTACGCTTTGTCTGGGTTTCTTTGGGGCAGCTCCGACATACTGCAGAGGTATGTGACATCTATACAGGGTGTGCACGTTGAGTCTATATGTCTCAGCTGAGTCAGACTCTTGCAGCATGTGCCTGTGCTTCTGAATCCCCCATGCAGAAACAAGGGATCCTACTAGAGCAGTCTTTCTGTCTCTTGTTTGTGTTTTTTTTTTCCCCTAATGTTGCCAGTGTGAGGATGCTTTGAAAATCTTTTGGTGCCTTCATATGATGTTAGCTTTGGTGCAGTTGGTACCTGTGCTCTGGTAATAGGAAGCTGTATGGCATACATGCTCTCCCATGTAGCGAGATGTGTAGACTTGAGGTGGAGACTCTATCTGGCAATGTCACCTGCAGGGACCATGTGAGCTCCTGGTCGGTCAACACATGATGCTGGCACACAAAGTGTTTTTGGTGACTTTATACGTGACTAAAGAAGAAATTCTTCGTGGGAATTTGATGTCATTATCACAGATAATTAGGAATCTCAAAATCAGAGTTTTGTTGTAACTTGACTTACCAGCAGATCCACAGACATGGGAAATGGACCTATTGCAGTAATATCATGTGGCAAGTTTTTTTGGCCTGCTGTTGGGAACCGTTAATGTGTAGAGTGACCAGTTCAGTACAGTTACCGAGATCATGGGATATTTACAGGCTGCAGGCAGGTTGTGCTGCCTTCCAGTACACTTCTTCATCCTTGAAGGACCTGGGAGTTGGTAGCTGTGATTTTGGGACCTTCCACAAGAGGAACATTTCACATCACATGTGGTGGTGGCTTCTGTAGGTCACTGACCACTATCCAGCCTTTGGTGCAGTTGTCAGAGATGGCAGGTAGGAAGGTTTTAAATGGTATGCAACAGGGTCAGGCCCAGGAGTTCACAGTGTCAAAGAAAAGCATCCGCTCTGTCCTGCAGAGATGGGGTATGTTGCTGTAGTAATCCAAAGCACCATTCTCTTCTAAGTTGTGGGGAAACTTACTGTCTTGTTGAAAAGGCTGATGATCCCTGGTGTAGAGGCGAGCCCCAGCAGGATCTGGGCTGAGTTCTGTACATGGCACCTCACGCAGACAATGAACTAATGCTAGTTATTGCTTATAGCTGGGATACTGAAACAGAAAAGCCTGGCTGCTTGCAGAAAACGCCTTTCTTCCAGATCGAGACCATGGCCTGAGCCCTGTTTCATTAAATCTCTGACACTCCTTTGGAGGAGTGCTAGGCAGGTGATGGTCTACTGACTGCCTAGATACTCCTTTGTTCAGTGGAACATCGATCAGGTGTCAGGAGGAGTCCTGTGGGCCAGGGCTTTGATAAAGGAAGGAAGAAGAATGAGTTTTCGTTGCTGAGAGTAAACCAGCAGCACAATGGAGACGGCTTACATTTTTCCTGCTTCTTGGCTAATCAGATTCCTTTTAATTTACAGTAATTGATTGGCTTCTCCTTTATAGCTCTCCTCTGCTTTCTGGACCTCTAGTTGAGTGAGTTGTGTACCAGCACATGCTTGATTTGGTCAGGACCGGAGCATATTTCATGTCTCTTCCTTCCAGCAGTTGAAGAGCATGCGCTTGTTTGCTGGGTGATGGCTGGAGGGCAAGCTTGGCTGGCCTGGTAAAGGATGCTTGGTGGGAGATTGCTTGTTGTATTGTTCAAGGGCTTCTCCTTGTGTCTTGAAAGGGGTTTGGTGAAGATGGCTGGTATTAGCTGAAATAAATGAAGTCTACAAAAGGCTACTAAAAATGTGCTCTATTTGCTGTCTCTCTGTACAGGGGATTTCTTGTACCATCCCTTGCACTGACACCATCAAAAGCAGGAGAGCAGTTGAAACAGTCAGCCTTCCTCTACCTTTGGTTTTGTCTACTAGTAGACCTATGCAGGAGCTGATCATTTAAACCATTGGTTTTCTCCAAGTTCTTCCTGGCTTGCTGACAATTTCCTCAGAGTGAAGTAAATAGGTCAGGTTGTGCCAAAAATTATCCAGAGCCCAAAGGTGAGGAAAACAAGAACATGCGTTCCTGTCCTAGCGATGGCCAGAAATGGTTCTTAGGAGCATTCAGACCACTCATGCTGTCATCTGCCTCCTGCGTTTTAGGACCAGAGGGACATTGTAACACTGTTTGCCCTTTTTCAGGGTGCTGCAATAGTCTGGGATCAGGGACAAAGTTCGTTCTTTGCCACCATGCAGCTGTTGTGGCTCTGAAAGGCTGCTCTTTGCCTAAGTTGTTCTCATTGTCTTCAGCAAATGTTTTGTGGTGGAACTTAGTTTTGAGCTTTATTAACTCCCTGTTGGTTTTATAGGGGTTTTCTGTATGTCTTATAGACCCAGTTAGCCGAGATGTTGCTGATGGTAGCCCAGCTGGATGGAAAGAGTGGGGGTGGTCATCCAGAGCCTGTTATCCTTCAAGGCCCCTTTCCACTGGGTAGGAGATTGGGCTGGTTTCCTTGGGAGACACTTGCAAAGTTGTTTGTGCCAGGAGAGAGTAATGTGAGCCGGTCAGTGTCTTGAGGGCAGGATAAGTGTGAAGACTGCTTTGTTATCTCCTGGTGGAGATCTGTCATTGAATACAAATTAATTGTTAACATGATGGGGGAAGCAAACCTCACTTCTCCCCACAGACATCTACCTTGGTCTGTGCCTTCCCAGACCTGCTCTGGAAATGGCTGGCCAGCAGAAAGGTGCTCCAAGAGCAGGGGGCTGGTGCTGGGCAGGGCTGCTGTGCTGGCAGCCTGGGACAAGGGGGTGCTGGTGAGCAGACTCCTCAGTGGCAGCTCCCAGCATCCCCAGGTGTGGAAGTCCAAGCTTTCAGACTGTTTCCCACCCTCCCCCTCTTCCCATTTCCCCCCTCTTCTCTCCTTGCTCTCCCACTGAGTTGATGTTTTTCCAGGAATGAGCTGTACTGCTGGCCCAGCACATTCCACAGCAGCAGCGCTTTCTTGGCAGGAGCCTCGCCTGCTGTTAAGAAAAAGCAGGACTGACTTGGCGTCCCTCAGCTGAGGGCCAGAAAAGGAAGGCCTGCTCCTACCTTCCTCATGGTGTGTGCAGACCTTTCCTGGACACTGTGCCCTTCTCCCTTGCCTGTTGTGTATGTGCTATTGTCCCACCAGCAGTCCTTGGAGCCTTTTACAGCTCCTCACTGTCATCTCAACTGGCATGATGTCCCTGAGCATTGCAAGGGAGCCTGTTGCTTTTCTAGCCAGCCTAGAGAGGGGTGGGTGACTTCTGTGGAGAATTGCAAGGAATTCCCTGTGGGACCCAGACACCTCTTCCACGAGCTTCTTGATAAGATGTTGTGCCCTTTGTGTTTTGCTACCTGCAGTAGCTGAGTAAACCCTTGTTCCACCTCTCTGCACAGTTGCTTTCTCTTTGTTGGCAGGAGCTGCGGTGTTGCAGGTCTGTGTTGTGGACTCTTCCCACCATCTGTACCCAGATGGAGCTAAGTGTCACAGCAGACCAAGCCTCCTCCGGTTTGCTTGCCATCTCTCAATGTACGTATGAACCATAGCAACTGCATCACGATCTTGCCCTGTCTCATATGTGTATCTCTGTTCAGCTGAGGCCTCTTTGGGCTCATTTCCTATCCCACATTGAATAGGCGGCCAGCTTTTGGTCACTGCTATGTCTGTGGGTGTCTCGGTTCCCTGAAGGTCATTTCTGCAGATGTTTAACCTGAAATCTATCTTTCTCACAATGAGTCCTTGCACTTGTATCCTTGTGTTGGGCCATGCAAGCTCTTAGAGTTGTAGAGGAGCTGAAACTGAGCTACCAGGGTGAAGATCCTGGCTGGGCTTCTGCTGGGAGTTCCCATTTGTCCTGATTTCCAATTCAAAGAGACTGGAAGTGTCACTGAACCTTCGGGGGCCTGAAGAATGCTTCCTTTGATGAAGTCTCTAAATGTCCTTCTGGGGGTTGGAAGCATTGCTTGGGTAGGGCAGGATTAATTAGTGTGGAGGTGCCTCCTGCAGTCCCTGTGCAGCTTCCTCCTCCCAGTCGGAGGACAGGCCTGTTGGGCTTGTTTGCAGGGCAGTGCTGCAGCCAGATGGCCACTCCGGAGATCAAGGCAGGAGGGGCTGCCAGGGCTCTTGGGCTCACTTCAAAATCAAGCTTTGCTGTAGCTTTGCTTTGATAAGTGCTGCTCCTGGGCAGTCCTGTGAGGTCAGGTGGCTGGTTCCTGAATGCCATTGCTTTTCCAGTCTTTGGACTAGATGAACAGGAGGTCTGCCCTTTGTCATATCCCACCCAGTGATGCCTGTAGGACTGAGCACAGGTCCAGCTGGAGCCAAGCATCTCCTGGGCAGGGGGGCTGTCATTGTCCTGATGTGTGTCCAGTGGAGTGTTTGCAAATGTGTTGATGAGGGGTTCTTGGGGAAACCAGTTGCCATCTTAGATGTCCGTTCAGCCCCTGTCTGAGTGATACGGGGGGGAAAGCACAGCAAGTTGTGGGGCAGGAGTGGTAAGCACAGTTGAGGGAGGCTGTAGAAATCACAGCCTGAAAATGAGAGGCTGTTCCTGTGCTTTCATTCATGGGCATGATGTCCCCACTCCTGAGGAGAGAGGGTAGTAGCTTGAAATGGGGTGACCTGCTCTCTGAGGAATCCTTGTAATGCTCCCTTGATTTGTTAGGAGAGCAGAGGTGGCCTCTCCTGCTCAAATGAAGAGCTGTGTTATTGTTATGTTAGCAGGACAACTGGTTTGTGCTTCTTAATTCTTAAAAAAGATCCCAGGTAAAGACAGTGCTGCCAGGGAGCTCACATTCACATGGGATGCAGGGACAGACAGGAGGACAGCAGCTCCTCTGGGGAGGAGGGTCTGAGAGGGCTAAACCACCCACAGATCTATGTTTCTTTTTTTACCCTATGCTACAGCAGAGAGGGGCAGTGGAGAATACTGTCGGGGCTCAGGAGGTAAATTAAATGGGAGAGTGATGGTCTCTGTTTACACTTGGAGAGCCCTTTCACCCCAGTGCACTGTGCAGTTTGTACCCTGGGTACTCCTCCTCCTCACACATGAGGTAAAAATAAAGCAAGGAAGACCCGAAGAATGCCATGGCTTACAGAGACAGACAACTCAAATCCTCTAATCCTGTTTGATGTGTGCTGTTTGCCTGAGAAGCCCAAGGTCTCGTCGATACATGTGTGTACTCTTTGGTTGGGCCTGTAGCCCTTGGGGGGATTTTTGTCCCCATGGGGAGTACACGTGTTATGTCTGGGCTTAGTCTAACAGGTGAGTATTTCCCATCCAAAATCCCAACTGAGTCAGAGAATTGCCGTGTCCAATTTTCTCTTCTGGTGAAATGGCTGCAGAGCTCGTTCCTGTGGTCCCAGCATTTGATCTTGCAGAAGGGTGGAGGATTTTGCTTTAGAGCTAGGAGATGCTCACATTTGGGTAGTAATATATGAAGGTGCTTCCTTTTGCTGTGCAGGTGTGTTAATCTATACAGTCATTTGGAGGAAAGACATCCCTGCCCTAAGGGGTGTGTACTCAAGGTCTTGAAAACAAGATCACATTTCTGGTGTGTAAATCCCTGAAGCTTGTGCTATTGTGTAGAAATGTCTCCTGATGGTTTTTTGTTTGGTTGGGTTTTTTTTGTTTGTTTGTTTTTAATGGTTCTGGGGGCTGTTGAGATCAGAGTCACCTACCTAATCTGTGCGTTTTGGGGGGTTTGTAATAGATTATTAACATTATATTTCTGGGCTTTGCAGTGTTGGAAAAAAATGTTGCTGTTCTGTGAAGGTCTTCCAGTAATTGAACTAAATGGAGGAAAAGATCTTACTTTTTTTCATCTGCTCTACTAGCTTTTCATCTTTTTATTGTGAAATTTTCGCTGAAATTGTCTTCTCAATCTTTGCACCTCCCCTAATAAGACTTCTTTTCATCCTGGCCATTGAGCTAACATGCTTGAGGGGTCCCCTTCCCTAACCTCCCTTCTTGGTACTGGACACCCACCCCCCTCCCCTAACACCAGATTCAGCTTTTCTGATCACCACCACATTCCGTGATTGCTTCTCTCTCACTATCCTCCCCATTGTGAGCCCTTAGATAGATGTGTTGAAGGATGGGACTGCTAGAGATGAGCAGTGATCGCTGCTGAGCTCCAGCCTGCATCCACATCTGAGATTCAAATCCTTCTTCCAGAGCCTTTGTCAATGCCTCTTGGATTTCTTCTTTCCCTGGGCTCGTGTTACTCCATCTGAGTTCTTTGCCGGGACCCCACTGTGGTTAGCAGGTCCTGCTCAGGAGAGACCAGAGCTGGCTGAAGCTAGAAACTCCCTTGTATCCACAGGCTCGCCCGGGCTGGAGGCCACCGAGGGGAAACGGGGAGGCTGGGAGTGCAGCAGCTGCGCTGGTAATGGCTGCGCAGCCTGGGGTCCCTGACACAGTGCAGCGATCTCTGAGCCTTGGGTTTTACAGCCTCCTTTCTCCCCTGTGCATGCTCTCTTGTTCCCCACCTTCCCTTCATTCCTAGGACATGACTCTGTGATATAAAATACCCTCTAATTTCCTGAGCCGGGCTGGGGCTCCCTGGAGAAGGCAGTGTCTGCCTGCCTGTCCTTCGCCTGCCTCTGCATCCTTGTTTCCAGGCTGCTGGCTGCTCTTGCCGGCGGGGAGCAGGAGGGAAGCTGGGAGCGTGGCATCTTCCCAGGCCGTGGGGAAAAGGGCTGCTGGATCTTCCGGAGAAGCTGGCGGGAGGTTAAGGATGGAGCCAGGGTTAGAGCTGGGTTTCCTCCGCTTCCCTCCCTGCTGCTGGGGCTGCCCCTTCCCCTCCCCCAGCTGCATGGGAGCAGATGTGCTGCTTGTGTCAGCCCTGGCAGCCCCCTCTGCACACCCCAGCTGGGCTCCTGCGGCAGCCAGAGCCTCGTCCCCTCCTCTTCCCCCCCAGCTTGGCCCCGTGTGTCGCTGGGGATGGCGGTTGAATCATCCGCCCACTCGGCCTGCCTCCCCTGTAAACCTCCCTCCCTCCCTCCTTCCTCCCTCCCGCAGGTCTCTTTGTTGGAAAATTCAAGGCAGATGAGTGCTGGGGAGCACTGGGCCTGCGGGCCAGGCGCTGAGCCTGCAGCTTGGCTGCAGCACGTCGGCCAGCCCCAGGGACAGGACAGGGGCTGGCGAGCACCCATTCTGCTGGGCAATTCTCCATGCAGAGCAGCAGCGCCAAGGGGGCTGGACCCACGCTTGCCTGGGCAAAGCTCAGGCTGCCTCTCCATAGAAGGGGTTTTTCCTGGCCACTTTTCTCAGCCATGTTGTGCCCAACCCCCAGCAGGACTTTAAACATGGGAAAATCTGAAACTGGTCTACCCTGATGGACAGTAAACTAAAAGTAGTCCCTTTGAAATCAGCTTTGGGCAGATGTTTTCCCTGGGCTGTGGTGGCTCGTGCCAAAAGGAAAGGCATTTAGAGAACTGAGAGAGCCTGAGCTGCTCCTGGGTCTGATCTTTTGGGATTGCCAGTTTCAGACCCCATCAGCTGGGGGCTCTTCCCAGCACATTCATAGGATGATTTTCCCTCCCAGAACATCTATGGGACAGTTTCATCTCATGGCTGCCTCCCTGTGCAATTGTGGAGGAGAAACGTGGCACCGCTCACAGCTCCCCCAGAGGCTGCTTGGTTGGTGGCTTCTGACATGAACCTGTGGTCTTGTTCGTGTGAGAAGTGTGACTTGAAGAGCATGGTGAGAGGTGGGGGGAGGAAGGCTACAGCTCAGGGTTGAGGCTGGAGAGGAATGCAGGGCATGAATAGCTGGGATGGTGCAAAGGGTGACAGATGTGAGCAGGGCTGTGGATGTATTCCTGCTTGGCATGTGTCTGACTCCCGCGCTATCAGTTTTTGCTCTGTAGAGTCTAAATATATAATCCATTGTGCTCTGGCATCTGGGTGATAAATAGCGATAAATATCTAGTGGCTGGGGAAGGAAGGAGAAGACTACTCTGGGGTGGAGCTGACCCCTGGGATGTCTGGGGCAGCAGCGGGGTAGTAGGAATGACGAGGGACCAGCTCTCAGGACAGAAGGAGCTTGTTCTCCATTGCACATTGCAGTTGAGGGTGGGGGAGGGTCTAGGGGTTTCGTTTCCTCTGTCCCCACTGAAAGTGAAATAGTTCATTTGTCCTTAGCGGTTGGTCACCTTGACCCTGCAAATATATCACCCTGTCCCTTCGCCCACGGGCAGGGCTCTGTGTCCCTGAGCCGGCAGCACGCAGCACTGAAAATTGGCTCTGCCTAGAAGTTCTGTCTAGGAACTGGATGAAGTCCAGGCTGCTGGCGACAGTATGAATGGATGCTAGTACAGCCAGGCCAGGGTGCGTGCATGTGCTTGGAAGTGAGGAGACAACAACTTGCCTGCATTGGAAGGGGTTGGCGTGGTCACCAAAGAGGATGGGTCCTGGGGAAGACTGCCTGTGTTTGATACTTGTACTGGGCTGCAGGGACTTTGGGCAGAGTCCTAGTACAGAGCATGCTGAAGAAGCATTAAGCTAGCAGGATTTTAATCCATCCTCACTGCTCCTTTCCTGCGTTTTCCTGCTTTTCCATCTGTGCAAGAGGAATTAACACACATCCTGGGAGTAGATTAGACTGCTCAAACCGTGACCACCTCGTCTATGCCTTCTGGGGATGGGTGTTAGCATTTGTCGTCCCTTTCTGGCTCTTCAGTTTGGGCAGGAATCATGAGTGCCAGCTGCCAGCAAAGACGTGGCAACATGCCACCTTTCACCCCATGGGACAGCCCTTTGCAGAGCGTGCGTGACACTGGAGCAACCAGTACAGCTGGCAGGGTGGAGTGAGCCTGCTCCCCGGGTTGTGGTCTTCCATCACTGTTCACTTGTCTCTTGCTGATGCCTTGTGAGTGTTGGTGAGCCTTGCCATCCTATTTTCAGTGACAGTTTGGGCGGCTGTTGGCACACCAGGGAGCCCAGAGTACCTGTTTCTCTGAGCTCCAGCATGCTGCAACTCAATGGCAGTGCCTGGACTGTGTGGCAGTCTGGGGCAATGGGTCACAGCTCCACATCCCACGCTTGCATCCTTTTTGATTCTCTATGAGTTGGGGTCTGTCTTGGGGACCCTTCAGAGCTGTTGATGGGATCCGAACTCTGTGTACTCTTAGTTACTTATAAGCCGCTACTTTTAATACACAATTTCCCTTGGTTTCACATTTGTTCTTTTGTTCTTTTTCTGTTGGATTCTTTCCCCCCCAACTTATTCACTGTTTAGTTACTAAATTATTTTTTAAGCACAATATGTGTCAAGCTACCTTAGATATGGCTTGGAAGGGGAACTTAATATCACAAACTACTTGTAAGATGTCTTCATGTTAAATAAGAATGCTTAAAATGTCATTCAGTAGAAAGGAAACTTAGCTTGTTAAAGCCTATTTTGCCATTTATCAAAGATGGTATTAATTGAATCCGGTGAATTTACAAGTTGTTTTGATTGCAGACTCACTGTGGAAAAAGTATTTAGGTGCCTTTTAAAATAGAAAGAATAGATTTTCTCTCCAAAGAAAACTGATGTTTTTACTGTTGGGTAAAAAATTTATCAGTCCTCTCTCCACTGTGAAGACTGATGATAATTTAGCCGCTTGTGTAATGCGGGGACATGACATTGTGGCACAACTATAAAGCTTGAAGTGATGTTGAAATATTATGTACATAATTAAAAAGCAACAGTAATATTTGGGAGGCAGCATCATGTTTAATGTATTTCACTTTAATCTATTAGAAATCTCTGGCATAGGTTGTGATTCTTTCAGATCATTATAGAGAGGTTTAAACTATGTATTTCTTTAGAAATAAGCTAACTGGTGGACATATGCATCTGATTTTTTTTTCTTTTTGGACTGATTAAAATGTGAATCAGGGGATAAAACAGCCGGATGCACATGGGAGAGCCTGTTCTGCCCTTGTCTTCTCCTCTCCAGCCTGCCAGTCAGGGCTGTGGGCATAGGAAGCTGTTGCAGGAGGGAGCTACCGGTCCCCTCCCTGTCCCACCCCAAGCCTGGCCCTGGGCTGCCTGTTCTTGGGTGCAAACACCCACCTAGGAAAGTCTCCTTTTCCTCTGAAGTCCTGGACCCAGCTCTGACTGCCTCCTCTCTCCTCTGCAGGGTGGTGAAAGAAGAAATCTCAGATGACAATGCCAAGCTTCCCTGCTTCAACGGCCGGGTGGTGTCATGGGTAAGCAAGCCCCTTGCTTTGGTATCTTGCTGCCTGTTTCTGCTTACTCTGAAAACCACCGTTTGGTTGCATAGTGCCAAGTAAGGCATGGGAACTGCTCCCTACTGTCGAAGTGCTGACTGCTAACAAAGCTGCTGAGCTGGATTACCATGCTCCCATCCCTCAGCTGGAGAGGGAGCTGCATAGTTCTAGGTCCCCTGTGCCGGGGAAGGTGTGGGATGCCTCTGTGGAGAGCTCACGGTCACTGATGCCTGACAGAGGTGATGGTCCCAGCCTGCCCGCAGTGTAACCCATGTGCCCCTACGGCAGGGTCAGCTTTCCAAGGAAAGTCCTGCTCCGGTGACTGGCGCAAAGGGCTTAAGTGACTTTAGTGCTGGTGAAGCAGACTGGATTTGACTGCCCTGAAGACTAAAGGTACTGCCTGGGCAGCTGCAGGACAAGCTTCTCCCTCCGTGTCATGCCATGCACATGCTCTGTCCCCTGCCTGCATGCTTCCCTTCGCCCCCAAGGGGACCCTTGTTTATGTGGCGGGAGGGTAGGGGAGAGGATATTCAGCCTCCATAGCCCATCATCCCTTTTTCCCCTCTGCTGAGCTGCAGTTTTTGCTGATGGGGGTGCATGGATCTACACCAGGAGCAGAACCAAGACCCAGGTGCCTTTTTCTAGAGGCTGCCAAATAGCCCCTAAACAGCAAAAATCTTCAGCAAATCAGGCTAGGTCAGACCTAATGCTTCTTCTATCCCTGCACCAAACAGCTAGGCCTCAGGTGGGGGGCCATGAAACGACTATGTTTGGGAGGGAGGGTGGGGGTGACAGGACCGGGCAGGCAAGCACCATGCTGCCAGACTGGCTCCTGCTGGGATGCTGGCCAGGGGAGCAGCGTGCAGGGTGGCGTCCTGTCCGCACCCCGCACCAGGAGGAAAGGCTGCACTGCGCTTCCACACAAAGAGCCAGCAGGCCCAGTGGCTGGATGCCCACCATCCTCCCTCTAGTGGTTAGCCGGGCCCTTCGGAAAACAGCCTGTCCGGCTCTTGGGCACCATCCCCACTGCTGCTGCATCTGCCCCGAGACATCTCCCCACCCCTCCCTTTCCGGCTGCCTTTTATTTTCACCTGCTTTATGGGGAGTCCCAGAGTCTCTGAACCCTTTCCATTGCTGTGTTTTTTTACCTGGCATGCTTTTTCTTGAGGTACATGCATCCACGCAGCTGCTGGCTTTCCTTGCAGGGGCTGTCTGGTTGTTCAGTGTGAGTGGCATGGATCCGGTGCAACTCCGTTTGGTGTGACTGGGGCACCATGCTACTGCTCTGGCCTGCTGGATCCTTGTGGGGCAGGTGTGCCCGGAGTTAGCAACGCTACCAGCTCTTGTGCACAAAGGGTGATGGCAGTCTCGGAGACCTTTATACACAGCTGATGATCCCTTTTTCTATCCCTGCTGAGAGTCTCCTTGTCTGTGGGTGGTTTGGGGGATGTGGGGGGAGCACTTGCTTTGCTGCTTCTGCCAGACAGGCTGGGATGAGGCTATTTTAGGAACTTGGTACTAATTTTAGCTAGAGGGAAAGACGGGGGCTTGGATCCAAGCGAGTATTTCCTGACAGTGCAAGAGGCAGGAAAAGTGCAGGGTGGTTATCAAAACCTTCCCTGGAGGAAATCCCAGCCCCAGGAGTGTTAGAGGAAGGCAGCATCAGACCCCCTGTTTGAAAACACCCTCTCTCCTTTCCTTCTCTCTGCTGTTTGACAGCTGCCTGCAGCTAGTTTCCTCTGTCCAGATCTATTTGCCTGGTCTTGCCTTGAGATCTTCAAGTGTTATATGACTTCCCTAGGTGACGCTAGCCCCTCCCAGCATCTCTTTTTCCCGTGTGCTCCCAGGCAGTGGCTGCCAGAGCAAGGATGTGGCCTTCAGGGAGTGGGATGTGTCCTGGGAAGACAAGTCACTGGGAAGGTGCTGGGAGGGGAGCTGGGCATGTGCCTGGGGCTTGCTGGCGGAAGGGAAGCTGAGCCGAGTGTGAGACAAGAGTTGATTAGGCAGTTGTGAGAACAGGAGCCGTTGGGCTTGTCCCGGGGCTTGTGGGACGGGCTCTGCAGCTTTTGGCACCCCAGGGTGCTCTCTGCCCTGCCTGCTGCCTTGGCTATGGCTTTCTTGTGGCTGCTCTGACTTCCTTGCCATGGCTGCATCCCTTTCTCTGTTCCCAGTATGTCCCTGGCAGCATACCTCTCTCCCCCTGCCCTAATGATGATCTGTGGGGTCCATCCCCCATTTATATGGTTTCCCCAGTTCTCTAAGATGGGCAGGGCACAGCTTTGTGTTTCATAAGTGATGCTGGAAAGTACTCGGACGCTGTGTAAACGGGCTGTGCCTCCAGCACCTGGGTTGGCATCTGCTCCTGCCTCCTTGTTGGACATGTGATCCCCTCGCCAGCAGGCAGCAGAGTTGCCTCTGCATTTACACTGGGAATTACAGCTTGGGCAGCAGCTATTCCAGCCCATGTTTCATGACCCTTCTGCCCTGACCTACAGTGGGCATCCCTCACCTCTGTTAGATCAGACCTCTGTTAGATCAGACTGTGATGGCCAGTGGCTTGGCAGCTGGTTCAGGTACACAGGCTGAGACCTGACCTGTGTCCTGGTCTCCTTGCCCCCCTGCCCTGGGCTGGCTCCAGGCTGACCCACAGCTTGTTTCGTCTGGGGTGGATCAAGGTGCTGGGCCCTGGCGGTCCCTCCCTGACACTGGGAGAGAGCCAAGCCCCTGCTTGCCAGTGCTGTGCTGGTGCAGACATGAAGAGCACATTTGAACGTCCTTAGAGGTAGAAATTGATCTTCCCTTGCTCGAGAGCTCTAGCCTCTCTCTGGACACTTGCTTCCTGGCCAGGAGAGGCCTCCTTTCTGGGCCCTGTCACCTCTGCTTTGGGGGTCCCTGAATGTCTCTTGCAAGGAACAGGTTTTTCTTTTGCTTTCTTGCCTGGCCCTTTTGGAATTAGCCTTGTTCAATGTGGCTTGAAAGTGGGGAGAGCACAAACCTCGGTAGGGAATAATGTTGGGGAAACCACTTCCTACTGAGTTCATTTGAGCTGTCCCCTGTTTCATCCCACTGGCAAGCCTGTTCCCCCTGGGAGAAGCCCTGCCTCACTTCCTCAGCCCTGAAATTCGTGGTTTATCTTAGAGCCAGAGGCACAGATGTAGGTGTGCCTGGGCTGCCCCAAAGCATGGCTAGTGTAAATAGTTCCCGGGGCTTGACTCTTTATTGAATTTATACACTGGGGAAACTGCTGAGCTTCCCAGAGGTTGGCTGGAGGCTCTGCCCAGGCCACTTAGCTGGACACAAGCTGAAAGTTTGCAATGCACTTGTGGAGAACAGAAAAAAATTGTATGTTTTTGAGTCTATTTCAAAACTAGCCTCAGCCCTGAGCTCTGTTACCCCTTGCTCCCCTCATGGGTGGGAAGGTGAAAGTCCTGCTGGTCCCACAGCTCAAAGGCAGAGGTGTAGAGGCTGGTAAAACCAAGAAAGGGAATGACTGATAGCTGCCTCTTCTGATGTAAGAAGAACTAGGGGAATCCATTCCCTGCCACAGGACATGTGATAAAGGTTACCTGAGCATAAAAATTGTGCAGTGTGGTTGTGCAGATGATGTCAGAGTCTCCAAGCAGGGCTGTCAGCCACCCGGACTTCACCACTGGGTCAGGAATTCCTGAGCCACAAATAGCCAGCATCTGGGAAGGCATTGAGGGGGAATGTTGCTACATGCTTGGCCTGTTCCATACCCACTCCTGGGCATCTGCTGTTGTCTGCCATCAGAGATGAGATCCTGGGCCAGGCAGGCTTTTGGCCAGCTTATTTGGCCACTCTGTAAATGTTTACCCTGTGCCTCAGCCATTTAATTCTCTGTCTCTCGTTCGTCCAGCTGGTGTCTGCAGAGGGTTCCCATTCAGATGCTGGCTCAGTCTGTGCCGATAACCAGACAGAGCTGCCACCCTCCATGGAGCGCACGGGAGGAATTGGAGACTCTAGGCCCCCCTCTTTCCAGTAAGTTACCTGGATACCTATCCTGGTTTCCGAGGGACCCACAGTGATTTTGCTGTAAATCCAGACCAGTGGCTGGGACACTCCTACTCAAATTGTCGGGGATCACAGCTAGCCAGAGGGGAGGAGGATGGGGCTGGGAGCAGATTCGAAGTGGAGCTGCGTTATTCAGCAAGCAAGGGCACGCTGAAAATAGTGCAGGGAGGCTGGCAAAGAGCTTGCACAGCTTCCTTCAGTCCCTTGCTCTGCCACTCATAGATGTGCTGTGGTTGTTCCCCACCACCTCTGCTACTGTCCCACAAGAAGGAGACAGCTGATGGCTGAAGGCTTGTGCTGGCCAGCACAGAGATAGAGGGAGCCTGCTCAGAGGTAGAGAGTTGTTCCTTGTTGGACATACTTGTTCCTTTTATCTCATTGCAGCCCTAACACCGGGGGGAGTCGGGAAAACTTGGACAATGAGACAGAGACAGACTCGGTGGTGTCATCGCAAAGGGAACGACCTCGTCGGAAAGATGGGCCTGACCATGGTGAGTGGTGGTAATGTGGCAAGAGCTCTGCAGAGCATGGTTGGGCCTCCACGCTCCAGGCACGGGGTAGCTCTCTCTGCTCTGCAGAACCCAGCTTAGAAAGGCTGTTCAGTGATCTGAGGCCATAGCCTCACATGGGAGGCAGGAGCTAACACCTGCGTTGCATCAGAGCTTGGTGTTGAAACCTTTGAGGGCAAAGGAGATGTCTCCTGTAGAAGCCTCAAGAGCAGGGGACAGTGGTGCCTCTGTTGTTAGTTGAAAAGCAGAGTATGCTCTAGCCTTGCCACTCCGTGCTGCTTCTTGCTCTGCCAAGGAACCAGCTGCAAGCCTTCCATGACTTCAGCAGCATTGTTCCTAGTGGCTCGTCAGCATCTTCCCCATCCTGTAGTGACAGAAGAGGTATCCCACAGAAGATAGATCTGATCCCAGGGTGGACTTGGAGCTGACCAGCACTAGATGGCCAATTTCATTCTGGGAAGGTTGCTGTGAGCCCTACAGGAAGGAAAGGGGTTGTTTCCCTGTGGCTTTCTCAAGCACACTGAGCCTTGTCTTTTCGTAGCACCCAGGGTGAATGGGACAGTGAAGGGAGAGCGGCGCCGAGACCTGGGCGGGTACGAGAGCTCCTCCACGCTCATGAGCAGTGAGCTGGAGACCACCAGCTTCTTTGATTCAGATGAAGATGACTCCACCAGCAGGTAGGAGAGCTTAGGTCCTGGAGGAACACTGACTTACCCCTGTCTCCCAGCACAGAGAGATACCTTGGCAGGGCACAGTGATGCTGGGCTCCAGGGTCCTTGTTCAGACTTGCCTCTGTCTCAAGTCTCACCCAGCAGCCCCCTCTGCTATTGTCTGTCTTCCACGTACATGTTCTGTCCCTGCAATCCTCTGTTCCCTGTGGCATTTCTGTGGCTGTCTTGCTGCCAAGCCACTGCCCTGGCAGCAGAAGAGCTGATTCTCACTTTTGCCTCTAGGTTTAGCAGTTCGACAGAGCAGAGCAGTGCTTCCCGTTTAATGAGGAGGCACAAGCGACGCCGACGGAAACAGAAGGCTCCACGCATTGAGCGGGTACCAAGGGGCCGGGTATCCTGGGGAGGGCAGTGCAGGGCAAGGTGGGCTTGCCTGGTGGATCTCTCCACTCAGTGCTCTGGGGCTGATCAGGGATTTGGCTGTGTTTGCTGTGGGCACAGCTGGGGAGAGATGGTGTCCAAGTGATGCAACTTCATAAATTGCTGTGGACCTTTCCCAAGCCAATGCAGCTTCTAGAGCTGGGACCACAGACCTTGTCCTGGCTGTGGAGAGGTCGTAAGGACTGTGGCTGATGCCCTCTGGCTCTGCAAAGCTCCCAGCATGAGGCTGGAGGTGTGGGTGGTGGCTGTGGTGCCACAGGGAGTGGCAGGGAGCACAAGTGTAGGGAGCTGGGGCTGGGAATGTTACTGAGGCACAGGAGGACATCTCATATTTCACTTATGTTGCAGTCATCGTCCTTCAGCAGCATCACAGACTCCACCATGTCCCTGAACATCATCACGGTCACGCTGAACATGGGTGAGTGGGAGGTGTGCATGGAGCCTGCAGTCTTTCCAGAGTGAGATTGGGTGGCAGAGAGGGAACTGGGGAGGGGGCAAAGAGAATGTACGCAGGGAGGAGTGAGGAGGTGGACTGTTCAGGAAAGTGGCTTGTCTTGAAGCACTGGTCTCTCGGGAGTTTCTGTGCGTTCCAGGACATCTCCCTGGGACAGGGGTGCAAGCAACCATCATTAGCATGAGGTTTGTCTGAGATTAGGGCTGCTTGTGCCTGCTCCTTTATGGTGTCTTACTTCTTTCTCTTTCCATTCCTGCAGAGAAATACAACTTTCTGGGCATTTCTATTGTGGGACAGAGCAATGAGCGTGGGGATGGAGGCATTTACATTGGCTCTATCATGAAGGGTGGCGCTGTGGCAGCTGATGGCAGGATTGAGCCAGGAGACATGCTCTTGCAGGTACTTCACGCCCACATACTTCCATCTTTGGGCCTGGGAAAGCAGTAAGAAAAGACCCAGAAGCCTCCCTGCGCACTTTGGCAAGCTAAACCCAGGAAGCTATGCTTGGAAGAG
Organism: Phalacrocorax carbo; assembly: GCF_963921805.1. NCBI lineage: Eukaryota > Metazoa > Chordata > Aves > Suliformes > Phalacrocoracidae > Phalacrocorax > Phalacrocorax carbo. The sequence goes on along the minus strand of NC_087519.1, from coordinate 36,412,557 downwards.
AGAAGCTGAGTCACTGCTGAGCTGAGTGGGGAGCTCAGCTTCTGGTCACATCTCTGGGACTCACCTCTTTGCATTGTTTGCAGGTAAATGACATCAACTTTGAGAACATGAGCAATGATGATGCAGTGCGGGTGCTGAGGGAGATTGTGCACAAGCCGGGGTAAGTACTCAGGTTGTTCCTTGCCTCCATGGGCAGCTGTACAGTATGTGCTTGGGGTGTGTGTGTCATGTCTACCAGCCACCTCTGCTAGAGGCTCTGCAGAAGCTCAGAACTTATGTTTTTGCTGTATTCCTGGGTTTCCGTGCCCAAAGCAAGAATTGCAGCCCACAGAATGGTAGTGAATTGGGGTCTGTGCTCCTTTTTTGTGGGGATGCCGTGTCTTAGGGTCATAAGCAACCCTCAGCAGGGTCACATCATGTTGTCCATGCCACTAAGGAAATCCATAGCTGGAGGGAGACAAGGGCACTTTACTAGCAGCTTTTCCCTGTCTCACAAGAGAGTGCCAGCATATAGCATCTGCCTGCCATGCAGGGGTTTGTGCCACTGGGCTCCTGTTCTAACTCTCGCCTTTTTGTTGCAGGCCCATCACCCTGACGGTGGCCAAGTGCTGGGACCCCAGCCCCCGGGGCTGCTTCTCGTTACCCAGGAGTAAGTGGATAGCTGACCCACCCTTAACGCTGGTGCCCAGCTCATGTGAGAGCCCTGCCTTAAGCACTTACTTGGTTGTTGTCTTGTTCCTCCCCTGTGTCTGTGACTCCATGTGGCACTGAATTTGGGTTTGATGGGGTTTCAGCTCTCCTCACAGGAGGCTGCTATGTCCTATTCCCAGGCCAAAATGCCCACAAGCTCAGCCCTCTTTCCCACATCACGCTGGGGACGCGTTTCACTGGGGCAGGGGGGTCACTTGCTCGGGGCGCCAGAGGAAAGAGAAACCCCTCCTTGAGCCATAGGGGGATCTCTCCCTCTGCACCTCTCCTGCTGACCCTCCCTCTCTTCTTTCTCTCCCAGTTGCTCCCCAGCGGATCTGGGCTGGGCCAGACTCTCCATGCTCCGATCCGGGTGAGTCCCGGCAGATGCTGGGGATGGAATGGGCTGTGCTGAGTCCCTGTCCCTCCCCAGAGGTTGATTTGATGAGGGGATAATTTCTTATAGCTATTGACTGACTCTTTCTTTACTGCAGGTGAGCCCATCCGGCCCATCGACCCGGCAGCCTGGGTGTCTCACACAGCAGCGATGACTGGCACCTACCCAGCGTACGGTATGAGTCCATCCATGAGCACAATCACTTCCACCAGCTCCTCCATCACCAGCTCCATCCCAGAGACTGAACGTAAGTCCTTGTGCCTCCGTGCTCCACCCGCTGCACGGCTTCCTCGCCTTCACTGTGATGTAAAGGGAGCAATACATCTGCCTGGGGACAGCTGGAATGGGCAAGGTCTGTCCTGCCAGGGGACTAAGAGGGAGGCAGCTCTCACCAGGCAGGTCCTTGGATCAGTGGGAGTTCTAGCTGGGTGAATTAATACCACCTTTTTCAGCCTTCTATGTAAGAGAAGAGCCTGGGTGCAATCCAGGAGCTGTGGGAGGTGCAGAGGAAAGGGTCAGAGCAGTCAGGGTTTACTAGCTGAGAGTGCCAGACCACAGGGAGTCAGCTTGTCCCTGGAGCAACTGCCCTCCCAGACAGTAGATAGCGCAAGATGGAGGCAGCTGGGAGCAAACGGCCTTGCAGTGGGGCAGGGTCCTGCTGAGCACCAGGGCTCTTTTGATTGCTTTCTGAAGGTTTTGAGTGATTCTAGTATACAGAGCCCTGAAACAAGGGTCTAGAGAGCTGGGGCAAAGAACCAAGAGTTTGTTGTAAGTTTGTGAGGAGCAGAGTGCTCCCCTGCTGGGCTGTGTGGGCTCAGTTGGAAGCTTTTTAGATCTCAGCTGCTTGGGAGTGTTTGGAAGGAAGGAGACTCCAGCCTTGTTTTTGCACAAGGTAAAATGGCTGACATGAGAAGGATAACATCAGAAGGCTGGAAAGGGGGTTACACAGCATGTGCCCCAAGGCTGTCTGCAATGTATTGTTCCCTGGCCCATTCCTCCTGTGTGTGATGCTTCCACATAGCCTTGTTGTCTTTTCTATCCCCTCTCATCTCTGCCTCCCTTCCCTTTGTCCACACCACAGGCCTCGATGACTTTCACCTGTCCATCCACAGCGACATGGCCACCATTGTCAAAGCCATGGCCTCACCAGAGTCAGGCCTGGAGGTGCGTGACCGCATGTGGCTGAAGATCACCATCCCCAATGCCTTCATTGGTAAGAGACTGTGCTGCCTGCAGCAGAGGCAGGGAGTGGGGAATAGGTGGCCTGTTTTCCAAGCTGATGCCCAAGGGAGCATCTCTATCACTCTATAAGCTGTTGACCAGGCCAGAGTCACAAACTGAACCTTTGGCTGTGCAGTCCCTTTTCACCCTGTGGCCCGCTTTGTCTTGGCTCCAGTGTGGTCCACTGCATCAAGGGCCACCATGTTCCTCTCTGTTGCTGTATTTAACTCTGATGTTTGGTGGCAGGTTCAGATGTGGTGGATTGGCTCTATCACCACGTGGAGGGTTTTACGGACCGTCGTGAATCCCGCAAATATGCCAGTAACCTGCTGAAGGCTGGTTACATCCGACATACCGTGAACAAGATCACCTTCTCGGAGCAATGCTATTACATCTTCGGGGACCTCTGTGGAAGTACGGCACTTGGCGTGGGAGGGAGGGAGAGGGTGGAGGGGGGTTGAGGTCCTGCAGAGCCCTGCTAATACCATGAGGACATAGCTACGCCCATCACTGCCCTTGTTCTAAAGACCCTGTTAGAGAGTGAGTAGCGTATCCCAGTTCCCTTGTCATGCTGCTGGAGTGGTGAAGTTGGGAGATGACACACTCACCTACCATGTGATTATTTTTTTTCTTTTGTCCTGGGCAGCCATAGCAGAGTCTTAGTCTTTACTGACTTTGTCTCCAGGCTCTGAACTTCCAGTGCTGGCAAGGGGGTGGTGCTCAGACAACTGAGTTCTGCTCAGATAAGAGGGATGGGGGAAGTAATTGGCAGGGTGAGCTGTAGCTCTGATGTACTTTCCCACCAAGGTGGTCTCTGTGTTAGAGTGGCAGCTCTGACTCATACAACCTGGCTATTGTCCAGCCAGGACGCATAAATGGTTGTATTGACTAGCAGGGAGTATGCCAACTTCTTGCATCTCCTTGTGTATCCAGTTCTTGTCCAGGGTTGACAGGGAGCTGCTTCATTGCAGGTGGCTGTCTTTCTGCTTGGATTAACCCCTCTTCTCTGCTTTCTTGCAGACATGGCTAATCTTTCTCTTCACGATCACGATGGCTCCAGTGGTGCCTCCGATCAGGACACTTTGGCTCCACTCCCCCACCCAGGAGCTGCACCCTGGCCTATGGCTTTCCCGTACCAGTATCCACCACCTCATCCATACAACCCCCACCCTGGCTTCCCTGACCCAGGCTACAGCTATGGAGGGGGTAGTGCAGGCAGCCAGCACAGTGAAGGTGAGTGAAAAGTACTAAAATATGCCTGTTTGTGGGCAGATGCCCTGTTCAGTACAGGGAAGTGGCAGGAAAAGGCTGCTTAGGCAAGACCCTATGTGTTGAGGGAGCCAGAGCAAAAGCCATCTCAGAAGCTTTGTGGGACTTGGAGCTGAAAGGAGGCTGAGAGCATGGACTGTGCTGGCAGATGGTTGTGCTGCAGCCCATTGTAGTCCTGTCTTGGCTAGAGGAGCAGCCTTTCTTCCTGGCTTGTCTGAGCTGTCACCTAACCTTGCCTTGTGTGCTTCACAGGGAGCCGGAGCAGTGGTTCCAATCGCAGCGGCAGCGAGAGGAGGAAGGAGAGAGAGAAGACCGGGGAGTCCAAGTCTGGCGGCAGTGGGAGTGAGTCGGACCACACCACGAGGAGCAGTATGCGGCGTGAGCGTGCGGCCAGCGAGCGCTCAGTGCCAGCCAGCCAGCACAGCCAGCGTAGCCAGCACTCTCTGGCTCACAGCATCCGCAGCCACCACAGCCAGCAGTCGTACGGGCCACCCGGCCTCCCCCCTCTCTTCAGCCCCCCCATGTTGCTGATGCCTCCACCACCTTCAGCCATGGGGCCCCCTGGGGCGCCGCCAGGCCGTGACCTGGCCTCTGTGCCCCCCGAACTGACAGCCAGTAGACAGTCCTTCCGAATGGCCATGGGCAACCCCAGTGAGTTCTTTGTGGATGTAATGTGAAGTGCCCGTCCCCTGTCTGTCTGCTGCCCCTCCTTCCCACCTTCATCCCCGTCATTTGTCTCCTAGGACTAGCCCTGGCTTCATCCCTTGTTTTTTGGGTTTTTTTTTTTTGTTTTGGTTTGGTTTTAGTTTTTTTTGTCTTGATAACAAAAAGAAAAAAAGGGAAAAAAAATAATAAATGGAACTAAACCTTGATTCTAATCCCTCCTCGAGCGGGGTGGACGGGCATGGCAGGCCTGCTGGGTGCTGCCAGCCCATCCTGCCACCAGACTTGTATATTGCCGATGGTAATTCCCTCCTGCCGTCCTCTCTAACCCCATTAATCCGCATCTATCCCAGCGCCCTGTGCTGCTTGCCCGTGTGTCGCTGATGCCTCGGTCCTTCCACCCTAAACATCTCTTCTTTCTTTTCACCCTTTTGTGTTTCTTCTATCAAGCAGCAAAGAATTACGGGGTGTTTGACTTTCTCTGAGCCTGCCGCCCGTGGGGGGGAGAGCTGGAGCGTGGCGTGGCCCGACAGGAGGACACAGAGCTCCAAGGGCGCTGGGCACACGTGGCGCTGAAGATGGCTTCTTTCCTCCCCCTTGTGGAAGACGCCTTGCCCTTCCCTTCCCACAGCCCTGAGAGGGGAGCAGGGACCAGCCTTATATATGCGTTTTAAATCCTGTTGTAGTTGCCTTTTGGCTAATGCATGAATGTTCCAGGGCTTCAGTGCCTCTGGGGAGTGGAGAAATGCTGCTGCTTCCCACTTGCCTCCCTCCTCTTGCCTACATATTGGGCCGGGTCTGAGCCTGGCACTGCTCCATGGCAGGACCCTCCTTTACTTTACCTGGCCTGGCCTGCGAGTCTCTGGGCTGGGGCTGTACCTCTGCATTCAGCCTGGAGCAGCAGTGGCTGCCTGTGCAGCCTTGCATGACTCACAGCCCTGCACCTGTCTGTGGGTACTCGGTGGAGGAGCAGATTTAAGGGCAGAGTTCTGCTCCCTCTGTCCTGCTTTTTGCTCTCCTCCCTGCGACGTACTGCTGCCTGTCCCATTTGTAGGGGCTGTCCCATGTCTGGGGCTGGCGATGGCAGCTGTGGCCTTCTCCCTGCTGCTGTTGCACTGCTGCTGCTCACCAGTGTGACATCTTCAAGGACCTGGATGCAGTTAGAAAGTGAGGGACGGGCACAAGTGATTTGTTTTCATGCTTTGGGGAAACATAGAGGTCCCCTATATTTGCCCTATGAAGGGTCTAAGGCTGCCTCCTACTCTGCCCAGCACCACAAGCGCTGCTAGCCTGGCTGCTGGGAGGGATGAGGCTCTGGGATGGCCCCGCTCCCTTTAGGCAATATGAGCTCTCTGGGGATGGATGCTGCAGACTGAACTGTGGCCTCTGGACTCAGTGCCGGCAGATGTGTCAGGACAGTTGAGTCCATTTGCTATGGTGCTCCCTGCCCTTTTTCCTTTTCTGGGTACTCAGAGACATGCCTCAGGCTGGGGGCAGCCCCCTTCCCCACACCCAGGGACGGTACAGTACGGTACAAACATGCTTCACCCTGATCTTGTTGGTGCTGGCGCCCTGGCGCCCTCTCCTACGGCCACGCCATGGCTTTCTCTGCAAGTGTTGCCTCCTTTTGTCTTTGTGTTTGCAGTTTTTATACGCTGAAGATGAAATGTATTTTGCTCCTGAGGGGTCTGTGTTGCCCCTGCAACCCCTCTGCTAGCTCTTTCATGACATCAGTTCATCTCCCCCCGACTCTCTAAAGCCTCTCTTCTCCCCCTGCCCACTGGAGCCAGCTTGCCCAGTGCCCACTCTCTGCCATCTTCCTGTCCCCTGGTCTCAGCACCAGCAAGCTGCTGCCTGTGCCCCCCCCTTTCCTCATGCCCCCCAGCAGCCTCCCTGGGCACTGCTCATGCCCTTGCCCTACCCTGCTTCTTGGGTTTTATAAAAACAAAACCAATCTCCTTGTTTTTATTTATAAACATAGTTTTATTGGACTTCTGCCTTGTGTTGGGTTGTTTTGTTTATTTTTTTTCCAGCCTCCTTTTCTGTCCTCCCGCCTTTTGCTCTGCAGCAAGATCACAGCCAGAGGAGAGCACCCTGAGCCCGTTTCCCAGCCGGCTCGTCCCGGGGTGCCAAGGGATGCCGCTGCCTGAGCCTGGGCCGGGCTGGGCCCGGCCTCCCGCCGCCGCCGCTCTCCGGTGCGGGGCCCGGGTCTCCCGTTTCCCGCAGACGCCCTTTCGGGGGTGGTGGCGGGGGAATTGGGGCGGCTCCGACAGCGGGCCCGGCGCTCGGTGCAGCTCCCCCGCGGCAGCGCTGCGGGGCGGGGGAGCGGGCGAGCACCGCAGGGGGCCGTGCGTGTGTCCAGCGCCCAGGGCGGCGGGGACAGCAGCCACCTGCAAGGGCACGGCGACTTCAGGCCTCTACCGGGGAGGGGGGGAGAGCAGCCTCCATGCCCTCAGCCCTGCAGGCGGTCCCCACGCCTGCAGCCCCGCCATTCGCCCCTCTCCCGGGGACGGTGGCCCACCCTCCGGGTTTCGCTGCCTCCCGGACTACAACTCCCAGCGCGCACCGCACCGCAGGACTACAGCTCCCGGCAGGCCGCGCGCGGACCGGCCTTCCCGCCCCTCCGCCTCTCCGCGGTGGCGCATGCGCGGCGCGGCCGGGCATGCGCGGCGGCGACTCTGCAGTGATAGGGGGGGCGCGGAGGGACGGGGGGGCGGCCGCCGCCATCTTGGGCGCTGGGCAGCAAGCGGCGGCGGCGGGCGGCGGCAGGTGAGGAGCCCGGGGTTGTCCTCCTGTTCTTTGGCGGGGCGGTGCGGTCCCGCTTCCCTTCTCTGGGTGGCTTCCTGTAGTGGGGCCCGCTCTGCTCACCGCGCCCGGGTGGCGGTGGCCGAGCTGCCGCGGGTGGCGGCTCCCTCGGCGCTCGCCGGGGGCGGGGGTCCGCGGGCCTACCCTGCGGGGCGCGGCGCGGCCCGGCCCTGACAAGCCGCGTGAGGGGGTGGGAGCTGAGGTATCCCGCTGGCTGCCTCCGACGTGCTGGAGCTGGGCTGCCCCTTACGGGGCCGTGTGGGAGGGAAGCGAGGCCCCCCAGTGGGGCTTCCCCATAGGCCCCCGCGAAAGGGTGCTGGGCGACCCCCGCCCTGCCTGACCTGGTTCATCCGCTCGCACGTTGTTGTGGGGTGAAGGGGTTTATTAATTGCTCGTTAATCAGTTAGCTGTCCAGAATACCCGTGGCTGCAGCCCAGCGGTGCTGAACCGGGTAAGGGTGGGGACAGAGTCAAGCTCTCTGGGTGGCACAGGGCGCCTGGGGAAGGCCTGCACCGATGTACTCTGTCAGCCCGAGCAAAGGTCTTGTAGTCGGATCGGGCAGGAACTTCCCCTAAAATTACTTGCCTGTGCTACTGATACAAACATGAATTAGCTAGGTCATGGCTTGCATCCTCTAGTCTCCTTGGGAAACCTGCTGAGGTAGAATATAGCGCTGCTCATGCTAAACTGCTGGTTCTGAGGCTTAAAATGGGTTCTTCTCCCATGGCTCTTCTAGATGCATTTCCATGTCCGTTCTTCCCAGGGTTAGGTTATTGGATTCAGTAAAGCTGCAGGAAACACAGCCTGTGTTTATCATCCAGTGCAGTTGACTTGTCATTTCCTAGTGGGGAGACTGGCTTTTGATCTAGTCTTCTCCCCATAAGCTGTGTGATTCCATGATCTGTTTTCTGCTTGCTTTAGTATGAGAAAGCTGCTATCAAGTTTTAGCCTCCGGCTGCCAAAACCTGAGCCTGGAACTTTCCCAGATATGTGAGTCTGGATGGCTTCTGCAGCTCAGAAGTCTAGGCATTACAGGTTTCTAACTGCATATGGGCTCATGTGGTGTCTTGTTGGGCAATGTTTGCCTGAATGCTATCAGATCTGTAGCTACTATTTTTCCCTCTAGGAAAAGCTCTGTTCTTGTCCTTCTGAGTTTTGCTTGGAGGGACAATCTCTAATCTGAAGAGATGCTGTCAAACTGCCTACTTCCATATTTTCCCTATCAGAAGGGAGGCATCACTTCTCTTCTGTAGCAAGTGCCATGTTACTGACATCTAGTGACAAAGATACCTAGTGTTCTTTGGGTTGCAAACTGGCCGTGTTCCAGGGAGAGCATTTGAGGTATCTTTGAAGGGTATTATGGTTGGCTTCTTCCTCCTCTCCTGAGAGAGCACAATTCTGGCCTTTGAAGAGTTGAGTCTTGAGGCTGTGAAGGGTTATATCTTGAGCACAGATGACTGGAAATGCGCTTTCGTTTGATAGTATCTTTTTTTCTTTTTTTTTTTTTATGGAATGGGAACAGTCGCAAAACAAAATGGGCTTTGTAAAGAAACTTCCTGTGACCCTAGTTAAACTTATTCCTGTCTCATCCCTGCATTAAGAAATGCTAAAGCCAAGACTGTCTTTTGCAGCACAATATCTTGTACTGGTTTTCTAAGCTTATACTGCTAAAGACCAATAGAGTATTTAAAGGCTGTTCTTAAGGTTAACTGGAGGATGGACAGAAGTACAGCCTGGGGTGCCAAAATCTAGTTGGTCTGTATGGCAGTCAGCTTCTCTCCTTTAGCGAATGACCTACGGAGTCAAAAGTTACTAGGAAGCCATATATTATTTTGATCTCAGCAGGGGATTGGCAGCTCAGCTAAAAGCTTGCCAGCTGAGGCACAGAATGTGAAATGCAGTTACCTGCTGTACAGTAATAGCAGAGAGAGAAATGCTGGCAAGTCAGGGCACCTAGAGCATTAATGGTATGCAGAATATAAGCAAACTGCAGTCTGTGTCTCTGACCTCTTCTGTTAGAAGATGAATAGAATGCAAGTCACTGTTTAGGTCTCTAGCTCAAGAGTGAAAAGCGAGTAGAAACTGTTTCAGACTGACTTTAAAACTGCCTTGAAAGAACTGGTAGAAATGGAAGAAGACATTGGGGCTGTTCAGATAAGGTTGGACTCAAAATAAGGTGGAGAGGTGTGTTAAATGCTGTTCTTGTGATGTTTTACCAGAGTAGGGAGCTTCTTGTGTTTCCCTGGGTCAGTATTTATCTCTTGTTACTCTTTAGTCTGTCTGCGTGTGGTATGGCATGCAGAAGTAGACTGTAGGAGGAGAGCCTGGTAAAAGTTGAATGTGCTCCTCTTCCTGCCCACTGGTTATGGGGATTGATGGGATTGGGTTTAAAATAGGAACGGTTTCTCTGAAACTGATGGGTTTATCTCAGTAGCTCTTTAGCTCACGGTATGTCTCTTAATTAAATTATGCAGTCTGTCTTCCCCAGGATGAAGTGATTGCAGCTACTCTTGTTTAAAACTGAGTGCAGCCTGTGGCCTCCTGGAAAGTGGCTGTTGCAGCCCTCTAAGCAAAGCTTAAGTGCTCGGATTAGCTGGTGGGGTGATGACATTGTTGTAAGCCTTAAGCCTTTTGGTTTGATAATGGCTAGTGCTAGCCTGAAAGGTCTGGTTTTCTGTATAACTCCAGTTTTCCAGAGCAGCCTAACTAATCCCCTTCCTGCTTCAACTGTTGTCACTTGTCCAAGATCATACTGATCTCTGAAATGCAGAAATTATTACAGTTGGTGATTTACCCTCAGCCCTCTGGGCGAGAGCTACAATACCTCTCCTGACTTCTTCCTGGATGAGAAGTTTAGCAGCTAATGTACCTTGAACTGCTTAGTTAGATAAGCTCATTAATACACAGAAGTCTGTCTTACTGTTAAGTCAGAACCTAAACTTTCTTTTAATAGACTACTAAATGGGTCGGTTCCTTTACGCCAGCTTACTGATTTGTGATTGCTGTTTCCTAGATGTGCTGTGTAGATTAGAGAAATAAGAATTCCTGTTTCATACAAGCTAAGTGATGTCTGTGTTGTGGGAAGCTTGTAGCCCCTTAATGGGAGCGACAGGGCCCAGAGTAGCTGAGTCTTGGGCTCACTGCTGATCGTCTTGTGCTCATTCTTACCCTGTACTTGATGGCACAGGAAACTCATTGAAGCTAACAGCTTGTCTCACAGTGGCGCTGTGGCCAGAATGGCTTTGCAGATGAGTAGCAGTCCCTTCAGCTCTGCTGATCAAGCCTCAGTGGCTTGCTTTGTCAGTGGCTAAGATCACGTCATATTCTTATTTTCGTCACACGTAGCACTAGACACTCTTCTGGAGAGGTGTATCTGTAGTGAGAATAGTGCCTGCATGGCTGACAGTAAAATACAGCTGATCCCAAAGGTACATTCTAAAATGAATGGTCAAATGCATTCAGCACTTTCAGGATGCTACCAGTGCTTGCTGAATTCTGAGGCTGTGGGTGCTTGGGTGGTAATGTGAGACTGTAGTTATGTTGTTAAGGGCAGCGTAAGAACTCCTGTCCCTGCTGTCAGGCTGCTCCTGTGCATTTGTTCTTGAGCCGCTGTGTTACCACTGCGCCTCTGAAGAGAGAACACGGAGGATTTGCTGAACAGACCTGCCATGATAGTGGTTAGGCCTGGCACAAGAGTTCAGCAGCTTCTGCCTGCAGTGAACTTAGAGAAACTGGTGTGGGAGGAAACAGACAACTGCATTTGCTCTTTCCTCAGGCAAAAGTACCAAAATATGGCCAGAGTTCATGGTGGCTCCAGTACCATTAGGCTATAGGCACATTGCTAATAACGTGTTTCTTCCAGAGAGTACCTCATTCTTCTAGAGCTAGAACTAGCATCTCTTGCAGTTACTGCAGCCATGTTGTCTCATACCACTGCAGAAAAACAGCTAACAATTCACTGGTTTTTCCGAAGTGATGAATTTGAGCAGGTCAACTTTTTTTTTCATTTGTGCAAATACAGTTACAGAAGGCAGACAACCGTTTGCCAAGTTTGTGGTGTAGGTTGAAGCTAACACTTCCTGCTGGTGCCTGGAAGGATGAACAGTCTACGTGGTGTCACCTGAAAGACTTCAGGTTATGGGACAAATGCATTGGAGAAAATCACTTGGTTGAATATCTGCATATCTGGGATTTAGGCTAAAATTCATCTTTGTCTTTCATACCCTAATGAACAGATGACTGTGGTATTAGAGTGGTGTCTTGTTACTGATGTGATGCTATGGCCTCTCGAGTAGAGAGGTGTTGGGAGGCTGATGTGCTGACATTGGTACCATTTGCTGTGGTGTTTCTGGAAGAGTTGCTGCAGATACAAACAAATCGTCGCAAACGGAAGGAACTATGCTTATGTCTACCTTTAGTCCAAGAAAGCTCTGTGCTGTATGTTGTTTGGTTTTTTTTTCTACAGCTGTTCGAGGTCAGACTCCACAGAGAGGCAACGGAAGTGGAAGGCTGGGCTCTTACACGCTGCAAGAGGGAGTTGCTGAATCTCCACTTGCAAAATGCTTGTTTAGTGCACCATCCATCTCTCTAGGTAGTTCCCAGTTCAGCCACTTGTTGGATCCCAGAATATGTGAAACTACTGACAGCCCAGCAACAGGATCCTGCTGCCCGAGCCTGTGCTCCTGACTGCACCCACGCATCCTGAGTGTGTGGCACAATGTAGGTCTGAAAGGGCAAAGTCTGATGGCTTTTGGAGAACCACCTGCCTTTATGTCAGACCTAATAAATAGAGCATTTGCCATCTATGTTAAAATCAGTGGGCAAAAGCAGGTTGTTGTAGCTGACTGTTAATGTTGTAACTTTGCCACAGTTGCTATAAAGTTGTATCTTAATGCTCTCATTTTCACTTGAGTGAGAAGGCATTCTGGAAAGGCATTTCCATGTAGCCTTAACAACTAGTGGGTTTCTAAGTGTGTATAAGTATGTGGTCTGTGATATTCTTCATGATCCTTTTACTTCCTACTTATGGGTTGAAATAGAAATATTTGGGAGTATGAGTTTTTGGCAGCAGAGCAGGAAGCGTACTGGCCTTGGGTATTTGTAGAAGCAGCATTCAGATGTTACATCTCACTCTTACCCTGGTAGCTAGCTGCTGGAGGAATGCAGAGTGTATTGGGAGAGGACTGTTGTTCCTAAATTAAGGTGATTAGTCACCAGCTGGTGTGAATTCAAGATACATGTGGATCTTCTCTGTACCTTAACTAGAATAAATCCATCCTTGCTATAACTAGAAAACAGGGCTGTAGCTAACAGTGTGGAGTGGGTCACCATATGTTCAAGCTAGTGAAACAGAGCAGAGCTCTGAAAATGCAGTTGATGGACCGTTAACCCAAAGGCTTCAGCTACAGTCATCTTGGTTTCCAGGCACTTAATGATAACCAGTTGAAGAAATGATGGGCTTTGCTCTTAAACTGTGTCTTGCAATGAGTTATTAGCCTGAGGAAACTCAAAAACAGTGTAGGGCAAGCTCCCTAGAAAAGGCTGACTGTGGAGCAGAATGACTCATTGAAAGCTGATTGAGCAATGCTGTTACTGGGAAGCTTTCTGAGTCATGTTGCTTATGCACAGCAAGCAGATGAACCCATCTCCTGTGGTGGATTTCTTACTCTGGGGCCTTCTGATTCCAGCAGCCATGAGTCACTGAATGTCAGTCTCAAAATTACTTTAAGCCCTGTTCCCTGCAGTTCTTAAGCATTGCAAGCAGATCATCTTTTATTTTCAAAGCTGGTCTGGAAAGAAAACTTTTCATTATTTTAAAAACACGTGGAAAATCACACCAAGTCTGAACTGTACCACAAAAAACCCTCATTCTAGTTGCAGTGTAACCTTGAAATAGTTGAAATGAGTATCTGTGAAACTTGTACCGAAACACAAATGAGGATCAAAACAAAGCAGGCTTATTTTCACTGCAGCCGCTTCAAGGAGAGCCATTGTCATCTTAAAGAGCCATTCTTCTTGCTAAGCTTTAAGCAACTTTCTTTTGCATGCTGCCCTTTGTATTGCTTTCCTCTCATCTGTTCATATATCTCTGGGCTAGTCATTCCACCTCTTGAGTTTCCAGCTGTGTGGACATGCTACCATGCTGACAGAAGTAACTCTGTAGTGGGGAGGGCACGTGGTCACTGATCTGGGAGGAATGTAATACAAGGCTTGAGCAGAAGGCTGGAATGTTGTCAGTGTTCCCTGAACGCCCACGATGGGCAAACTTGATGAAGGATGGCTGAGAGAATGGCGCTGCACCAGACCAAACTTGCTGTAACTGGTGAGGCTGCACCCTGAATACTGTGTTCAGTTTTGGGCCCCTTGGTACAAGAAGGACACTGAGTTGCTAGAGCGTGTCCAGAGGAGGGCAACAAAGCTGGTGAAGAGTCTGGAGAGCAAGTCTTATGAGGAGAGGTTGAGGGAGCTGGGGTTGTTTAGCCTGGAGAGGAGGAGTCTGAGGGGAGACCTTATCGCTCTCTACAGCTACCTGAAAGGAGGTTGTAGCAAGGTGGGTGTTGGTCTCTTCTCCCAAATAACTTGTGATAGGATGAGAGGAAATGGCCTCAAGTTGCATCCAGGGAGGCTTAGATTGGATATTAGGAAAAATTTCTTCACTGGAAGAGTGATCAGGCATTGGAGCAGGCTGCCCAGAGAGGTGGAGGAATCACCATCCCTGGAGGTGTTCAAAACATGTGTAGACATGGCACTTCAGGGCATGGTCTAGAAACCATGGCAGTGTTGGGTTCACAGTTGGACTTGGTGATCCTAGAAGTCTTTTCCAACCTTAATTCTATGATTCTAAACTGTGTTGATGCCGCTGTGCTGTCTATGCTTGTGACACTTGGAACTCTTCAAGGTGCTGGACTGCAGAAGTCGAGCAGAGCAAGGAAGGTCTGCTTATAACTGTGTTTAATGCCTTTTGCACTTGAGACCTCCTTGATCCCTGGTGTCATTAGATGGGAGTACAGCAAGAGGTTTATACTGCATGTGTTCTTCAACTACCCCAAAGTCCTGACAGATGGCTGGTAGAGTTGGGTTAGTCATCTAAAACTGTTCCCTTGTATTCCCTGTCCTTAGCCCATGTGACTTTGCTTCGTCCCTGGAAACACTTTACCAATTGTCTGACACATAAAGTTAGGAAGATTGCACTTAAATATGAATTCAGGTTTAAAATATAGAGCTTTAGAATTGTGGGTTTTTTCAGGCTTGAGGAGAATCATAATTGGTATGGAGGTAAGCTGCTCATTACATGTGAAAAAATGCTGGTGGATGTCTCTCAGGTATATTTGTGCTGGTAGGCTGCCGTTATAAAACAAACTGGCAGGATGGTCCTGATCCTGTGGCTAAACCTGTAGTAAATAGAACTACCACCTCAGGTGTTAAATGGGTTCATAAGCACAGAGCCAGTCCCTTTCTGACTTTGAGCAAGTTGTTTAATATCGAGTTGCATTACCAGTGTAGCGCGGTTAGTATGCATCAGCTGGTTGGTGGCAAGTCTCTCTGCATGCTCCTATGTTGTAGCAAATGGGATTTGCAATAAGAGCAATCCTGGTCAGGTGAGGTGAGGGGTGTAGGTATGAAGGTATTCAGAGTAGTAAGGGCAAAGTAGGACAAAATGGCATGGAGGTGCAGTGATGGGACTGTAAAACATCACACTAAATTCAAGGTATAAAAATGTACAATAGTGCATATAGCAGGTAGGTGGATTAGGGAGCAAAGGCAATTCTAGCTTCACCTGTAATGTAGTTAATCACCTTGAAGGCTGACTTTAGTGCCATCTTGGAGTTATGATAGATAATGAAATCATTAGCTTCTTGCTGAGTGGTGGCTTAAAACCATAAGTCAAATATTAAGAACCATGTCTCATGGTTTGCTTACATCTTGAATAACTTGTGGAGTTTTGCGCTAACTTCCAAAAGGAAAATGCTTAGAGGAAAGCACTGAGAAAGAGTAAAGCATAAAGCAGTTTCCTTGTGAAGAGCAACTGAGTAAGGTGGGAACACTTCATTCTGGGAAGGGGACAATGAAGGCAGTAGAGAAAATACAGAAAATCCTGAGCGGCCTGGAGATAGGGTATAGGGTCTAGTTCTTCATTGTTTCTTCCTGCACTTGAACTGGAGGCCATTAAACAAAGCTGGGGGAAGGAAGAAAAAGCAGGCTTAAAATAAAAAGGAGGGTGTTTTATAAGGTGGTTGTAAAACTCTAGACTTTTTTTTTGCTGTGGGATGCTGCTGATGCAGAGTTTTGAGAGGAAACTGGGCAAATACTTTGAGATCCACTGAGAGTTCTAAAATAAACAAAACTGTTGCAGGGGGATCTTCTGGGGAGTGTTTTCTTGACCTGCCCTTACTGTTATCTGACTGTCCCTTCACTGCAGACATCGGAGACAAGACACTGAGCTAACAGATCTGCAGTATGAACCAATGTGGCTCTTAAACGTGCCAGTGAAGCTGGTTAGGTTAGGAGTTAACTGTGCACAGCAAGTTTGATGCCTGAACTGAGCTCCCAGTATATTTGTTTAAGGAAGAAGTCTAGCATTTCTTTGCATTGACAAAGAATTTTTTAAAGACTAAAAGCACGTGAATCATGCTGTATCTACTCTTGATCTAACATGTTTTTACTAACATATAAAATAAGCAAGACTTGACTCTGCTGCCTAGTACTGTGATGCAATTAAAAATTATTATATTTTTGTCTGTAACTTAAGCTGAAGCTATTACAGAATATATTCTAACCTAACGTATGAGAAAGCATAGCCTCATTACCTCCATCAACATTTACAGTTTGTAGATCTTCCTGAGAGAAGGCTTTTAATTTCCAACACAAAGCTTGATCAACATTCTTCTACGTGTTTTATAGTAATACAGTAAATATTCAAACCAAGGTTTTTTCAGAAAGTGATTGGCTTGTTGTGCTAGCAAGAGACATTGTCTTGTATATGCTGTGTGTCTGATTCTGTTGCTCATCAAAGCAGATGTTTCCTTTATGCTAAAAATAGTGAAACAAATAACTTAAGCAGCATTAAAACCCAAGAGGGGGATATTTTTTTCTGAGACTAGGATGTGCTTTCTAGGAATCTTCTGGAAAGGGTTTGTAGGATTCATATGATCCAGCTTTGACCAGTTGCATAAGCTTCCAGGAAACTATTCTATACAATGTAAGTCTTAAAGAGGATGGAAGAACTCTCCTTCACCTTTGGTAGCAATAGTCCATATCTGAATGTGGAAGACTGTAGCAGTCTGAAAAGGCATCCTTTGGAATATAAAAATACTAATCAGGAAAGAATTTCCGAGAGTGGGCAATAAGTTGCTTTCGTTGCCATAATGGTTCTCATTTTTTTCATCCTTTGGCCTGTGTGAGTGACCTTTCAAGTGTTTGCTGAATTACAGCTTCAGAATCTGCCAGACTCGTTGGGCAACTGTATTCAAACAGATGTTCTGCATGTTTTGGATTCTAGCCCTGCATGTTGCCTTTTGGTGGCCTCCTGCATGCCTATAAGGGCCATGTGTGTTTCATGTAAGTAGTCCCGAGTCTGTGGTACAGCCACTTCCTTAAATTTGAGAACCTGGTTTTGTTCTGTTTAGCAACAGGATTGTGTGTCTTCTGACATGGGGATGCTGGCCTTGCTGCCAGATACACTGGTAGCCTCTGCCCCCCTGTGTGGGACAGTGAGCAGCTACAGTTTTTTCCTACACTAACTACATGGGAATCTCAGACTGTGTGCTGTCTCTGTCTTAATAGGTTTGGATACAGAGACTTATCCTGGAGGTAAATGAAATACTTGTACCCTGAGGTTACAAAGTGTCACTAATGGGGATGGAAGAAAGGCATATTTGGAAACCTTTTCTGTGCTAGATGGAGTCTCAGACATCAAAAAGTATTGACGGTGGTGCCACATGAAGCCACTGTGGCAGGAGGCAGCCTGTTAATAGCCAGAGACACTCAGCCAGCAGAATGTGGGAGTAGAAGCCAGGAAGCTCACTGTTGAGCTTTGGGAAAAACGCTCATCTGTCTGTTTCTTGCTATTTTGACTTAACAACTGACTTTTTTTTTCTTTTTCCTTTTTAATGAGCAGAAGGAGCCATCGGGTAGCTGAAGACCCATAGCAGAGGAGTATGTGCAGTGTTACTCTGAGGAGTCATTAGGTGTAGCTAAAAATGTTGGTGTAAAGGCTTATGAAATCTGAAATTTCTTTTTTGTCTTTCTGAAATTAAAAGTAGTGGCTGCACTGTAAATCTTGTTTTGGCACAGAACTCATGTCTGCAATAGTTCCTTCAAATAGACAGCTGCTTTGGTTTCTTGAACATAACTTTTAGAGGATACATTACTCTTGATACTCTAGGCACCTACTCTGGAAGTCCTTTTGTCCCTCTGATGTGTGTATTGCTTTTGTGTTCTTTTTTTCCCTGACCTTTGAGATGATCTGAGGCCAGGTCATTTTAACTTAATTTTTGCTGTGTTTCTGAACAAACACATATCTGTTCACTGTCAGAGGCTAACCTCTCCCTATCCTTTCCACCCACCCCAGACAAGCGGGTGTAGGCTAACCCACCCTAACAGCAGTGTGGAGGTGGTTAGTTATCTAATGCTTTGCAGAGCCAAAGCTGAAAAATACCTATGTGATCATCGCAGAATGTAGTCACGAGGCTTGCCCTGTCATAGTTGTCTTTGCTGGGCTAAGTCAATGAAGCAGTTGCTAGAATGGGTATTTTGACTTAAACCTAAGTGAATAGGAATGTATATGACTACAGGAATGGGATCTGGTAAAGTAGCTTTGTATTTATAAAAATAAAACCAAACTGTGTGCTGCCTCAGTAATGTCTACCAGCTTTGTAGTTCTCTTCAAAACAATCTTCCTTTGAAGAAAGAGAAGATGAGCAGTTTAAGAGGGTAACCTCTGAGGCACTAGCCCCCAGCTAAAGTGGCTCATGGTTGAGATCTCCCACTCCAACAGCACCTTGTGGCCAGGCTGCTCTCAGTTTGGACTCTGAAGCATTACTCAGTATTGCTGCTAGGGATCAGCAAAGGCTGTAATGTTGTCATATAAAAATTATTTTTGAGCAAACACTCCAGATGCCTAAGATCAAGTAGCTTAGCTTAAGTAACTAGGACGACCACATTCCTGTGATCACCTTTAATGCTGTATCCGTACATCTTGAATGCAAGATGCTAGAAATTAGGTCTGAGGACCCTCACTGAAGACATTAATTCCAAGCTGTGAAAGCAGTTAAAGCATAACTATATATAGACTCCACATGTATTGTGGCAGTCCACATCACCCCT
The DNA here is from genome assembly GCF_963921805.1 of Phalacrocorax carbo. Taxonomy (NCBI): domain Eukaryota; kingdom Metazoa; phylum Chordata; class Aves; order Suliformes; family Phalacrocoracidae; genus Phalacrocorax; species Phalacrocorax carbo. Next base: position 36,394,190 of record NC_087519.1, on the reverse strand, counting down.
TGCTTTATTAAACCAGTGAGCTGCTTTTGGTCTCACAGCTGCACTGTTGCTGGTATGTGGATAAGAAGTACTCTGAGCTGTTGCCTGAAAAGCTCACCTGGCTAATGACAACTGCTAGCTCTCTGTATATAGTTATTAATGTGCCTGTACTACTAGGCAGCTATGATCCCAAGCAGATTGGTGTTGAATTTTGTCAAGATGCTGCTTAAATAATCCTTATCTGCAAACATAATGGTTAGAAAGGTTGAGTTACTGGACCAGCTAGATCAATGGTTGCTAATGTGTAATCATTGCCTATAAGTTCAGCAGTCTTCCCAGGCTTTTGTAAAAGCAGTAATAAACCAAGGTGTTTGCTGCTGAGAACGCCCTGCTGTACAGTGATAGGCTGGGTGACATCTCAAACACTTGTGTGAGCTGGGTGCAAAATACCTAAGAATTCAGTCTGATTTGCATCTTGGTCATGGGGGAGATAGACACTTTAGAGGAGAAATAAAGGGTCTTTATTTCGCTTGTAGTTCCAGGCCTGTGTTTTTTCTCACGTTCAGGGGATAGGCCAGATATTTGAGGCTTGATCCATCCATATTGATGAATGGAATGAGAAGTAAGCCTGTATCTATTTCAGTGCTAATTTTAATCTTCAGTCCTGACTACAGACTGCAGTCATATTCAAAGCCTTGTGTGTTATAGGATGCATGTAGCTCTATGTACTCCCCTAGACCTAAGCTTTTCAGTTGCTTCAGGCAAGCTCAGGAAGTCACTCAGCTGGGCCTCGGTCAGGATTCCTGTGGTGGCTCCTTAGGTCTGGAGCAAGGGTGTTGGTTCCCTGTGGGCTTCCTTATTGAGTCCTTGTTATAGCGTGCCCCAGAGGGGCAGTTCTGCAGCAAATGAGGGAACGCTGATCTAGAGAGACTGGCATGCAGTTAGGGGCATAGGTCTGTCATGGTATATATGGTTTCTACTGTGCTTTGGGAACACATACTTTTCCGTATAAAATCCCAGCAGATCAAAAGTATAATCTGTAACTGCGGCAATAAGGCTGCTTCTCTCCACTCCAGGATATAAGCATGAGGCAGGCAGTCATTTCCAGCATCTGAGCAACTCCTGAGTCACTAGCTGCCCTACTGGGCCTCAGCCATGTGCTAGCATGGCCAGATGTAGCAAGATAAATTAGGTGAAGTAGCCCACACCATCAGACTTTTGGGAATGTCTCTGAGCATGCCTTCCACTTGTCCCTCCTTGCAGTCTGCCTGAGTTCATTACTTCTGTGGCATCAAGATGTGTGCTATCAGGTCCTCACCACCACAGGTATTGTAAGAATTGTCTTCTCATTGAGGATGTGTGCGGCAAAAGGTGTCTGTGCCTGCTGTACTGTTTGTTGCCATGCAGCCTACTGATATATGCCCTCTCTTGCTTCAGGTCTTAAGCAACATGGGAAGAGAAGACTGAAGTTCCATCATGATCGGAGGCTTATTCATCTATAATCACAAAGGAGAGGTTTTAATCTCTCGAGTCTACCGGGATGACATTGGGTAAGTGCTTCTGTTGCATCCCTAGTCTTTGCATTTCTGTCTCATTTTGGTGCAGACAGCAACCCAGAGCTGCTTTGTTCGGCATTAGCTGTGCATGCATGTAAGACTGCAACTCAACTTGCTGCTCTAGGCTTAGTTCAGAAAAAATAAAAAGGAGTTTGTTAAGCCCTGGTCACCTGCAAATGGTAGTAAAAGATGGCCTGCAGGCAAACCTGGGACTTGCTTTTGGATGGTAGTGATGATGCTTCAGCAACATGGGCTGCCACTGCGGGATTCTACCAACCTCACTGTAATTGTTAAAATTTACAGGAGCAGTAATGTGGGAACTGTCTGCCATGCAGGATAACCAGTTTCAAACACAGATGTCTAGCATCAAGTACAGGCATACAGAAGACTGTGGTCTTGGAAAGCTATGTCTGTAAGCAGTCTCGTAGTAACTACGGCTGTATGCTTAAAGCTGGCATTCTGTCCCCCAACTTTGTACAGCAGCCTTGTATGTGAAAAGCATACATTCACTGGGTAATTAAAGTTGTGGGAAGCACTGAAAGCCTTCAGTAGATGGTAGGTGTCTCGTTGCACTTCACACAGGTGTTACGATGCTCACTTAGACTGGATCTGTACAACCCTTAGGCTGCTAGTTCCCGGAAGGGACCTTACTAAAAATCTGGTGTCTTGCAGGCAGTGCATAGTGCTATAAGGAACCCGCCATCAAGTGATGATGCTGCTTGGACTTGAAAACCTTAAGTAGCTTTCTTGCACAGCACTATTCTTCCTAGTGGATTTTCATTAGTGTTAGGCATTAGGTGGAAGTTAGTAATTGAAGTTAACAGAGTCGGAATGTGGGAATAATGGAAGAAGGGCTGTGGTAGGTGTTAGTTCAAAGTCCAATCAGAGAGATCCTTCTGTCCAGTTTGGGGAAAAAAATTGTTTGGACCAGGTCTCCACAATGAATAGCAGTAGGATGTACTGTGAAATAACTTGTTGCCATGAATTACAAAAAAAACTGTCAAGCCAGTCTGCCTTCAGACTGCTCTAGTCTGAAGAGTGTGTCCCTTCTGGTTATGGATTGTCTAGTTGAGGTAGAACTAGTGGCTAGTCAAGACCTGCACTGTTTCATTGATGGAGTAGCAGTCAACACAGTGTCTGTAATAAGGCTTTGCCTAATGAGCTTTAAATCTCTTGGCTTGTTCTAAGTCAACTAAAGCAGAGTGAAGTAGCTCTTCTAAGGTTGACTGAGTTCTTCCAGGACTTCCACACAGAGCTAAGCCAAGGAGGCATTGTATTTCTGAAGCAGAAAACTGCTGACTACAAACTTCTGCCTCTCCTCTGCTGTACTAACTCATTTCAGTCTTGAATACTTGTTAGCTGAAGCTCTTCAGAGCAATTCATGTGCCAGATCTGACTTTAAAGTTTCTCAAATGAATAGGTATCATAGTAGTGATTGAGCCAAGCCAGTCTGGATTTTAGATAAATCTTGAGACTATGTTGTGTGGGGGGCTAGGTACAGTGTTACTGCAGTTCCTGGCAATTTTTTATTCTTTTGTGGCTTGCAAACTTAAAGCACTTAAAGATAGGATTGTGCTTGAACTGATGTTTATTCAGTAAGGCCTTTTAATTTAAAGGGCATTCTGGCTGTGGAGATGTAAAGTGGGGGGTGAAGTAGTTACTTTTAATGTAGTAGTGATCTTCTATAGCTTTTTATCTTGGCTCATTCCTCTTGTAAAGTGAGCGACTTGTGTTCAGTACATGATAAAATACTTCCGGCTGGCTGGACAGGCAAAACTAGAAAATGGGATTTCCTGCATGATCCTATCTTAACTTTTTTATTTGGCAAAAGGCGCCAAAAAGATTCAAGTGTTTTCTCTAGGACTTCAGGAGTTAGTATTCCTGTAAGTGAAATTCTCCATTCAGTTCCTGTGAAAGTGTCAGTCTATTGACTTAGGTGGAGCTGGTGCTGGCTGTTAACCAAGCTTGCTCCCCATGATGTTGGATTCATCCTGAAACAGGCCTGCAAAACTCTCTTGGAATTTTTCAGTTGTGTAACTTCATAAAACAAGTTGTCTTAAAATGAGGCTATGTCTCATCTTGTGGTATAATCAAGTAACTGAGAATCTTCAGCTACATAGCAAGAAAGTGGAGTTGGGCATTTCCTATTCTGAACAATAGCATCAATACCAGGTCTACTTAAAAGCTTTTAGTATCCTAACCTTCAGAGGCGGGGTAGAGACAGGAATAGCCATGATACTGTAGCTTGTACTCCACTCTGTAGGAGTTCTGTCTCTAACCAAGCAATCAGGTGATAGATTTCTGGAACACTATACAGTTTTTAATACCTAAAAGATAGATCTGAAGTGCTGAGGGCTGAGCCCAACCAGCTCGTTGGGAGGTAGGCTGAATGGGGCATCAACATAGCTGCTGCCTGTCTTCATGTGGGCTCTGAGCAATTAACTTTTAGGACTCTTTGGTCTTGGCACTTGCCTTTGGCATTCTGAAGCCTCAACCTATGTGTTGGGAGAGATTAAAGGTTATCTGTGGTTATAAGAACCCTTCCCTTTGCACAGTTTAAGGGTCTAAATAAGCAGACACTAGCTCAAATGTTAATGAGCAAAGTGATGGTCAGTGAAGAAACTCTTCCCTTGACTTTGTTAAAGGCAGAAGTACCACAAAACTTGGGTTTTCTTTGCTTGCAACTTAGAATGGCTTTAGTGCATGTAGTGCATCTGTCCATACAGCAGCTAGCTGCATGCATAAGCAGCCCTTAAAAAAAAAAAAAACAAAAAAGGCACTATGCATTTAATTCAGGATACCATATAGGGCTCTACTGTTATCTTCAAGTGCCTCATTCTTCAGTCATTGGGAGAACCTACCTGCATTTAACAATGCAGCTATTTAATAAAAACAAGTTATTTGAAACTGAGCGGCTTACATGATAAACTGCATGCACTGTAAGCGTAATAGGCATTTGGTTTCTGAGCTTCTAATACATCACTTTTGCTTCACGGCTCTTGATCCTTAAGGAAAAAGTGCAAGCTGGATAGAGCAGTGTCTGAATCTGCAGGATGTGCCATGTCTCTCCAGATGTGTTCCAGCTCTATCAAACTTGCTGAATTTCCTGTTGGCTGGACCCAGCCAGGAAGCATCAACCCAAAGAGCTTCAAATGAGAGTCCTGTCATAGAAATGCCCACTCAGACTTGCAGCCCTGTTCCGAGTCAGACTGGGAAGAAGACACCTGATACTCTGTGGTCCCCAGGCGACGCCTCAGATTGAGGCTTTGGGGTTCTTTTTCCCCCTCCAAGGCCTGCTACACATTAGCAGAGCAGACTGGGTATCACTGATGTGATACAGATGCAGCTGATCTGGACTAAATGCCCCGTTAGCCCTAAAATTCAGCCAAAGACAGTCTGTCCATGGTGGTAGCCTGACCACAGCATGTCAGTGTTGTGCCTTGTGAGGGCTCCATTGCTGTCACAGCTTGTTACAGTCCATCCAACACCACCTTGGCCTTTTGTGCCCAGGAGCAGGGGGAGGGGGTGCTGTTTGGTCTCTCCTTATCTCTTTGGATTCATTGTGCCTTGTGTGTGTTTCTAACCCTTTCTCTTGTTGCTGTCACTCCTTTCTCCGCTGGCGCCATTTCTGTCCATCCCATCTCATTGGCTGCTGTAGCAATAGGTAAGAGACGCGTGGTAGGCCTTGACTGGCACTGCATAGTGGGCAATTGGTGTGGTAGAAAAGCTTCACTGACCTGAGGCTTCTTCTCTAGCATGTACCAGTCTGGTTGCTAGTTCTGGTACTAGTTCTAGCGGGTTAGAACTTGAGGCTGGGAGGGCTAATGCTCCAGAGGAAGCTGAACTTCCCTTGGAAGGATTACTGGAGGGGAGGAATGGGGCTCTTAGGTATTGTTATTTCATAGTAGGTTAAACTACTTTCTTATGGAAAAACTAAGATAGAAATTAAATACTAATTTAACTCAAACTTGCAAACCTTCTGGGGCAGTAAAACCTGAGAAACGTTTGAAGGCCAGAATTCTGTTCACAGGGGAGCATGTTTACTGATGAAGCTGCTACATGTGTACGCAGACCTTCAAGGAGCAAACACCTGCTGTGGTAGCATGTGTTCCGTTGAATATCCTTTGTTTTCAAACTTGGAAGTGTCTGCTGGATTGTTGAAAACCCCCAATGCTTATGAGCATTTGTATGCCTGTATTCTTGCTTGTGAGGATATTACTACTGTCTGCTCTCAAACATGGTTCTGCATAATCAGTACCATGGCCTTGATGCTGCAGCCAGAAGATCTACTGCTCTACATAAGTCTCTTTTAAGAGTGTGAGTGATAAAGCTGAACAACGAGATGAGTCTTGCCTTGGTGTGTAGACTATTGCTTTAAGTCTTGGTCTTTTCATGTAAAGCACTCGGGCGTCCTTCCTGTGTTCTTAGGACTGGTGGACTTTAAACTTAATTTGGAGAGTTTATCCTGACTTGTAGCTATGAAATAAGGAAACTCCAGTGTGGAAGAGCTGGCGTCCAGAATGCCACTCGGACATCCCTGTTTACCCAGGAGGGATTTGTTCCCAGTCACTAGTGTATAAACAGTTTGGATTAAAGATGGCAGCAGCTAGGGTAAGCTTACACAGCACCTTTTTGGCACTGTGTAGAACATTTTTACCACAAATGGTACTGAATCATCCAGTGCATGTAATGCAGCGCTACTAGCGTGTTGCACTGTGGGGACCCTGAGTCCATGTGCAAAAGACCTGTTCTAAAGCCTAGTAGGCTTGAGAGGACATGTGTAACTGGAAAGCCAAAATTCTTCCTAACCCTGCTTGCTGCTTTGAGGCTGCCCTCCATGGTGCCTGCTGTGTGGAGGTGAGGTGGGTGTGAGAAGTAAAGCTCCCTTCTGTGGTACACCTGGGCACTGACTTCTGGCAGGTGACCCAGGTAGGTTTTGCTGGTCTTTCCTGGTCATATATCTAGGAGGAACTGCCATCAACAAATAACATGGGAGACTACAGTTTGCTTTGGGGCAAGAGTTTGAAGGCCTGGGCCTGCAGAGTAGGCAGTAACAAGGTGTTTGGTCAAAACTGGGCTATCCTTTGAGCCATAAGCTGCTCCTGTGTTTGTTGTCAGCTATGGCAATCAGTCGGGAGTGCTAGCAAAATCAGTTGAAGGGAAGGCTCTTTTGCCATCTGACTCTAGGTGGAGGTTAGCTTCTTCTGAATACAGTTGCGCTCTAGTCCAAAGCTCCTTAGAGATCAGTAGTGCCCTGTTTGTCCTTTAGTTTGTTCAGAATTTAATGTCTAACTCTGCTCAGAGCCTTCCTCCCTTTTAGAGGCATACCCAGGCACCCTTCCTAAGTGAGCTTGGAGTATGTAGGTCAGAGTCTGACGGTAATAACATAAGCAAAACTCTGTTGCCAGCTTGTTTTCATGTATGTTGTGCTAACCTATCTTTGGTGATCATCTCGCAGGCGGAATGCTGTTGACGCCTTCCGCGTCAATGTCATCCATGCACGGCAGCAGGTACGCTCGCCTGTCACCAACATTGCCCGCACAAGTTTCTTCCATGTCAAGCGTTCCAACATCTGGCTGGCTGCTGTCACCAAGCAGAATGTCAATGCTGCCATGGTATTTGAGTTTCTTTACAAGATGTGTGACGTGATGACTGCCTACTTTGGGAAGATCAGTGAGGAAAACATAAAGAACAACTTTGTGCTGATCTATGAGCTACTGGATGGTGAGATGTTCCCCATATCTGTTATGCTATATTGCACTTGGTCATTCTAAAGCCCTTAGCTTAGTTTGATGTAGTAATTATCCTTGAAGTATTTTTAACATGTGACTGAATTTAAAATTACTTACTCTGATTTCTAATGCCACCTGTACTGTAAGCGTAGAAAACACCTCAAGCCTATAGCCTTGCGTTGATTGTGGCTCACTTCGCTGAAGCATTGGGAGCTGTGCACTTGTATAAATGAGCCAGCTGGTACGGGACTCCCAGCTTCTGAGTAGATCCCATGCAGATGTAAGGCTATCATTATGCTGAGGTATATTAAAAGGGCTATCTATTATTAGAACCTCTAAGGCCAGACATCCCAGCCAGTGCCCAGGTGGCTCTAGCAGGCTATGGTAGAAGTCACCCCAGGCTGCAGTTGGTTGCCACTCTGGGGTTGCCTCTTGGGGGCAGTTCTGAGACAAGGAAATCAATAAGACTCAGCCTGCTCTGTCCCAACCCTACCTCCCCCAGTGATACAGCTGCAAATTTCACCACAGAATAATAATACAGTGTCCCTTCAGCTGCTTGTGATATCAGCCTGCCTGTGGAGATTGCCCTTGAGCTGTCCCTGTTTCGCATAACATGAGCACTTTGTATTGGTTATTCTCCAGTTTGTTTTCCAGACAAGGCGCCATGCGTTTGTCCTCGGATTCTTAGCCAAGGGTCACAGGGACTAATGGGCTCTCTCTTCCCTCTGGGCAGATCAAGAGACTGCTGTTTCTCTGCTTTGGTCTGTCACTGCTGTCTTCTAGTAGGCACAGTGAGATCAAAACCTGCCAGCATGGTGTTCCTCAGTATTCATGTTGTGGTCTTCTCTCCCCTCTAGATGTTTTGTGAGTTGTTCCCTTCCTCTTTGAGGGGAGTGGGTGTTAAGTGCACTAGCTGTCTGCAGTTAACATCTGTTTTGCTCCTACACTGATCATCCTGCAGTGCCACTACTCTGCTGTTGTTTTTTTAGGTTTTGATTTTTATTACATCTTCATAAGAAAATCAAAACCTAAAGAAAATGCTGCAAAGACAGATTGTTCTGCTGTTGAATAAACCCTTTTTATTGTCCCTTGAATGTTTTTGGAAAGACTTCACAGTGCCCTGTGCACACGGCTAGTCTAGTTGATATGTAGTCCTGAATTGCCGCTGTTTTTAAAAAAAAGCAAGTTCATTAGCTGAAGAGTTTTCCACCACCCCTCCACTCCAAAATACTGCACAAGGAAGTCAGTTTAGCAAGGCTGTTTCTTTCCTCTTGGTAAGGAATGCTCCAGCAACTTACCCAAAAATTTAATGTGCAGGCGGTGTTTGTGTGCTAATTGGCTCTTTCCTTTATAGGAATGGTTAGCATGTTTATACCTTGCAGCTCTGAACTAACCTTCTACCCTTCTGTAGAAATCCTGGACTTTGGCTATCCTCAGAACTCTGAAACAGGGGCCCTGAAGACCTTCATCACTCAGCAAGGCATCAAGAGTCAGGTAACTAGAGAAATTTGGGGTATGGCACTGCTCTGCTGATTAATTTTCTGTAAGCCTGTTCAAGGAAGTACAGTCTCAATTAGCAGCTAACCATCTGACCTGGGCTGAGTGCAGGTGCCTGAGTATATTGAGAACACCCTGGCAGGGATGTAGCTCAGTGGCATCTCGTTCTAGGTGTCTCTGTGCTTGTGTGACCTCATGTTCTGTGGTGCATGGTAAGATGCAGGAAGAAGAGCCCTGGGCTAGGATAATGCCAGTTCCTTGCATATAAATGATTGCTGGCTTCAGGCTCCGCTCTGTCAGCTGCTGACAGAGGATAAACAAATCTACCTGCTGAACCAGAAATAGCTCTTGTGTGTGAATCTTACTGAGTGGGTCTGGTCCCACCAGGCATTAGTGCCTTGAGCTGTCAGGATTTCATACCTGCGTTGTAATGAAGTATTCTTCAGTCTTGCAGATCTTGCTCTCAGGAAGCTGATGTTATTTTGTTGCTGCCTGTAACATCTTTGCAGACCAGCATCAGTACAGTCTGAGCTTTCTTATGTTAGAGATGAGAATCTCTACTGTCCTTTTAGCACAGTATTAACCCTTTCAACAAAGTTTACATGGAGGTAGAAGATAAAGGGCACCTGGAGAGAAAGACACTTAAATTGGACTGTTTTTGAGAACGTGTGTTAAACTAGCTCTAATCCTACTCCAGGCTACAGTCCTCAAAACAAGGCTTCCCATCTTGGACAGCTCATGCTCAACCTCTGAAACCAAAGGGCTGTTACAGTCACCGTTTCTTGTGTCCGCAGGGAATGTTGCTCACTTTGTCCATGTGACACAGCTATGCAGCTCATAATGAGGACTTAGTCTAAAACTCAGTCATCTCCCCTGTGTAGCAGGTGGGTCAGAAGAAAAGCTGGGAGTTGGTTTGTACTGAAGCTGTCCACAGCAGAGATCTGGGTGAAGCTTCAGCCCCAAGGTACAAACAGAAGCAAGTGCTAAACAAGAGCCTGCCTGGTGACTTCTTGTTAAGGATAAGCAGAGGTCAAAGTCTCTGGAGGCTCTGTCTCAACTCTGTTCATCAGCACTGACTTCTTAAGAATTCCTTTTTAAACTGTTAATTGGGCAGTAGCAAGACTAGTTGCATCTCTCAAGAAGGTGGTGAGAGAGAAGCTGCCCGGAGCAACGTAATTCCTGCTGTAAGAGCAAACAGTGTTTTGCAGGAGGGCATGCATATATCAGTGGCCAGATGTGAGTGCATCCGGTCTAGGTCCCCCATCCTGAGCCCTAGTGTAAATCACTCTGGCCTTCTGCAATCTGACATTTTGGGCAGTCAGCACTCAAGACAGCTGAGTCAGCTCCTGTTCCTAGGAAAACTCAAAACTAACCACCACCCTCACTTCCTTCCCTACTCTTTTTTTTTTTTACTTTTGTTTGTTTTAACAAACGCTTATGCTGTTTGTGTGCAAACCACTGTCACAGGATCTTGCTTCGTTCAACATCAGGTTTAGTTCCTTCCTTTATAAAGAGCACTTTGGGCTTCAGCTTTACATAAGTAAGCAGTTATTCTGCGCTGTGGAAGTTTGTGCAGCCCAGTTGAAAAAAGCAGAAATAATCATTTCCAGGAACAGTATGGCAGGGGCAACAACTGAAACAGTACTTGCCATATTGCCTTGTCTTCTCTATACTCTGGTATGTCTAGCTGCTTCCTTTGCTTAGAGCCAGTACGTTGGGCCAGAACCTGGGACTGGGTTGTTTGTCATCTGTGCTCCATTATCCCTGCTCAGTTCGTGATGGTGTTTTCCTTGGGCTTGTGTCCTGCTGAATTTAAGGAGCAAAATGCACAGTTATGGCTTACTTTCCAAAGTAAACTTTTTTACATTCTTCTCAATGAAAGACTTGAGGCGTACTGAGCTGCTGCCCTCTAAATGCCCACCTTTTATGGCTACAGTGGTCTTTCCAGGGCTGGTGATCTTGGAATACAAGATCTGCTTTTTTTGTTTTTTTGAAAGTGGGTCTGATTATTGCTGCATTGCTTGCCAAGGGAAGTAATGTGTTCTGGGAATGGGGTGGTGTAGTGCACAGATTTTAAAAGGTGCTGGTGTGCAACATGGTTTCACTTGTAGTCCCTACCACTAAGTAGCCCACTACTCAAATAGCAGGACTGCAGGCCATGCTGATGTCCTGTATCAGAACAGATGCGGGCATTGACTCGGGTATCTTCCTCCAGCAAGGCTAAGCCTGCTCTTAGGCCTCAACATGGAGCTGTACTCTGTGTGCTCAATTCTCACTCTTCAGATCCTGTCTGTATCTGTCCAGATTTCATTAACTAGATGAATGTTGTAATTTTCTTTCCATCCAAGTGCTTTCTGGGAGTGTGAGTTGGTCAACTCTTAGCATAACCCCAAAACTTAGACATACCGTAGTGCTAAAATGCTAGTAGTACTTTTAAAAAGTGAGGAGAGGGCAGCCACCAGATGCTAGAGCCCAGGAAACCTGCTGGTAGCTGTGCCTTTAACCTAGTCAACATGCTGGCAACGGAGTACCATAACTTGGATATTCTTGTCCCGTTTTAGCTGACTTACTTGTCTAGCTCAGGGAAGCTCCCAGTCCTGAGAAACTTCAGACCCAAGTGCCTTGGGTCCCTCCCTTAGGGAACACTCATGCTGCTTGGTGATCTCAGCTTCAGTACTCCCCAGGCATCTGCTTCCAGATCCATCCAGTCACTTTCTGTAGTGACTAGTAAAGGTTCATGGCACTGATGCTGTTGCAGGAGGTGGGAATGTCAGCATGTGATCATTGTCCCTTTGGAAGCCAAAGAACTGGGTATTATATCTATGTGTGCCTCTCATTCCTCTTAAGCCTGAACAAAGTGCTGAAAAAGGCAGATTATGAGGCCTTTTTTTTGGGGGGGGGGGATGGACGGACGGATGGGACGGGACACAGGGGACGATGACAACGACGGGCAAGGGAGGTACTGTGTACTGCATTGAGCACTTGCATTCCCTTGGGAACTGCCTAGGTAAAACTCTCTGCCTCTTAGAAGTTACAATAATGGCTCTGCTTACTCAAGGAGTCACAGTGTCTTTGGCAAGAGCATGTGTGAAACCAAGCCACTGCTGTTTTAAAGCTGAGAGGGTGTACTGCCACCCTGTGGGCCCAATGCAAGGTTGCTGGGGCAGGACCCACTTATGTGTTCTGCACTCGTTCTGGTGGAAGCGACAGAATTAACAGGATATAAGTTTATACAGGACCCAGACTTAAGATGCCCCCAGTCCTGGGTGCCTCGTACTTCTCATAGTCTGGGCATCTGTGCCATGGTAAACATCCAGGGCCTGCTTTAGGAACAGCAACATGAGGAGTCTGCTCTGAGTAGGAACATTACTGGGAGTGGTATTTGGCCTGTCTGTCACTCCCTCTGCTCCACTTTGTATTTGCATGGTGCATAATGGGCCAAGTCTGAAAAGCCATTTTGTTGCTAGGAGTGCTGGGTTTCCTGAGGGGAGCTAAAGGGCAAAGACCCACATCCTGTTTGTGCTAATGAGCTACCTAATTAATGATGAGCTGGCCTCCTTTGTTCCTGTCCTGAGGTAACCTGGAGCCTAACCTGCCTCTTTCTCCTTCCCTCCCTTTTCTTGCTATTGACCTGCTTGCCTGTTAACCCTGTGTGCACCACACTTGCTGCTATCCATCTACTTCTTGACTTTCTGCGTGTGACTGGACCCCGCCTGTAGCATCAGGTAGGAGACCTCCCTGTGCCTCTCAACACAATCCTTAGTGCTTAAAGCCTGGATGCTGTTAGATGCATGTTAGGTTAGTGTTGGAGTGTAACTAATGACTGCAATCATTAAGAAGCAGTCCTTGGGGACCAGCTGTTTCATGGCCCTAGGGCTTCCTGTTGGAAAAGGGTGTGAACTGGCCTGTCACTGCTTCTCTGCTTAACAAGGATTGATGTGACAGTCTGAGATGTAAATGGCATTGGTGGAGCCCATGCCTCCCAGCACTTAGATTTAGCCTAATAGACTAGCTAGCAAAATGGAAAAATCTTTCCTGCTGTCGTAATTACCAATTTTTAGTTAAGTACAGGATCTGCTGTCTTGAGGACAGCTTGGGGTGTGTGACAGTGCCCATATCTAAGTGTCAAAAGCAGTTGTGTGTAATAAATGGCAAGCACTCGCTCTTAGATTCAGAGGAAGCTTTCTTAGTCTTTGAGTTTATCTAGAGGTCTAAGATGTCATTTCTTCCCTTCAGACTAAGGAAGAGCAGTCCCAGATCACCAGCCAGGTGACTGGACAAATTGGATGGAGACGCGAAGGGATCAAATATCGTCGCAATGAACTTTTTCTTGATGTGCTGGAGAGCGTGAATCTCTTGATGTCCCCGCAGGGTAAGTAGGAGGTATAGAGCTGGCATCCTTCTCCCCTTCAAGGTTTCTGAGTGGGGACTTGTGTAAATGTTCTGAACTGTGCCCTTCTCTTTATCAGGTCAGGTTTTGAGTGCCCACGTCTCTGGCAGAGTGGTGATGAAGAGTTATCTAAGTGGAATGCCAGAGTGCAAGTTTGGCATGAATGACAAGATTGTCATTGAAAAACAGGGCAAAGGGACTGCAGATGAAACGGGGAAAAGGTAAGAGGCATTGGGGTAAAAGCCACTTGCCATCAGAGACTATTATAAAAGAGCAGCACTTAGTTGATTTTTCCTGATCTGACAAAGCTCATCTCTTCTTCCCTTCAACTATTACCGCTAATTTTTCCCTGGGTGGGTCAGTTGTCATGCAAGCTGCCAGCCTGAAGGCCTCAATACAGAGGGCTTCTCTGCAGCAGGGCTAATGTGAGCAGGTGGAGCATCATCTTTGTATAGCTGTGAAGACAGACACCATGGGGTAAGTGCTAGGAGCTCTTCAAATATTAAGATTCAAACACAGTGTTAAGTGTGGAGTTCTCGCAGCTGGAAACATTTCCGCAAGATTAATTTTCCCAGAACTTGTGTCTCTAGCAGTCCTAGTCAGTGCAGAGACCCTTATTGATAGGATGCAGTAGTGGTGCTGCCAAGGAACAGTGAAGGAACCCCTCTGACTATAGCCTGCTCTACCCAGGCTGTTCCCACAAACAGCTGACAGACTAATACTGGGTAAGCTCCTCCTGCTGACATACAGGTGGTCAGTGGCTGTGTGGGTTGGAGGCTCATCCCTTCCAGGAGCCCAGCTACCTTCCTTCCCAGCTGCATCTCAGTCAGTACCCACGCTGAAGCTGAAAATAGATCTTATGCTTTTTCCAGCCTTCCTGCTTGGGGTGAAGAGATAAAAGCAAAGGGAACGCCACTTTTCTCTGACTAACCATTTGCAACTCAACTGTGTTTCTCCTTGGTGGTTGTTTTTGTTTTGGTGCTTTAATTGTGTTTTGGTTTGGTTTTTTTTTTGCTGACCCCCAGTGAATTGGGAGGGTAGATAACCTTCAGCTATGTGTGCACTCTGCTCTCTCCTTGTCTCTTGCTTTGTGTGACTTGTGTGTGTAACTTGGATCTTGGACACTTTCCATGATGGTTCCTGTAAATGGAGCTGAGCTGCTATTTGCCTTTTCTCTGAACAAGCCAAGAGCTATCGCTTCACTGTCACCTTTAAGCCATTTTCCTGCACCTGAATCTAGCTAGTAAAATGGATAAGCCTGAGGTGGCTGCCCAGTGGAGATACATTCTAGTAAAAATGTAGTGTGTGTAGGCCTCTGAAGAGTCAGTAACGCTGTCCAAAAACTTCTGTGCCGTGAGTGCCTTTGCCTGTAAATGAGCTAGTTTCTCAAGCTGCAGAAGCAAGATGTACAGGGACTCTTGCTGGGTGGTTCTCTGGTGGGCAAGATCTTGGAGATGTCACTGTCCAGAAGCATTTAGTTATGAGATGACCAAAAGGCACAGCTGCTGCCATTGCTTTTTGGCATCTAGCATGGAGCAACACCAAACCCTGAGTAATGCAACCTGAGAGATGGACCAGCACTAGGCAGCAGGGCTTTCCCAGCAGTGTTCCAAAGGAGCAGGAACTAGTCAGCTAGTGTTGGCTGTCTTCCAGGCATCAGATTAGGAAAGACTAACTCCCACTTAAGCACAAATTACACCACTGGGTTATGTAACTAAACAGCCAGTCAGCCTGGGGACAGTCTGCTTCCATTTGTGCAGGTAGTGGTGGTTCCTAGGACAGCTGAACCTGCCTGTAGTGCTTATACTATCTCGGCACGCTTGCATCACTGTTCTGTTGCTCCCAACATTTCAGGCAGCCTAGATACCGCAGTGCTATGTTACCACCTCTTCTGTTGCTACTACCTTCTCATTTTCTGGTCCCTCTCGGTAGCTGAGAGTTCTTGGCTGACCTCAGGACCTGTAGCAAGGAAGATGTTCTCAGACACTAGAACCCAGCACAAGTTCAGTGCTGGCAGGTTAGGTTAGTGCACCTGGATGGATAGATGGCAGCTGTGTAGATTTTTAGAAGTAAGAGAAAACTTTTATGGCATAATATTGTGGTCTTTGGCAAATCAGTTCAGAATCAAACCACCTGCCAGCAGTGTGGAAATCAACAGCTGTGAAGAGTGTTCTGAACAGGAAGACCCTGAACCTGGCATCTCCTGGCTGTGTGGCAGTGGGATAGCTTTGTGGATGGGAAAGTGTGTTCTCTCCTTTGAACTGTGCTGCGAGAAGACTTGGGCTAGCAGAATTGCCTTTGCAATACTTTGGGTCTGCCTGCCAGCAGCACCTAGCATTGTGTTGCTGCCTATGACAGAAGGGTGCTCCTCTAATCTTTCTCCACTTTGGGGAGAGGAAGAATTATTTCAAACAAGCTTCCTGAGATATGATTATTGTGGTAAACCAAGGAAAGTCAAGAGGCTGCTGTCCCCTCAATCTCTTCCCTGCCTCCCCATTTCCTGGACACTTGCGATGGCGACTTGCTCTTAGAGTAGTTTCTGCCTGTGCAGACTTCAGCTGCACCAAGATACCAGGGCTGCAGCTTGCGCTTGTTTAACCATGTCTTGTGTTTTTAGCGGTAAACAGTCAATTGCCATCGACGACTGCACTTTCCACCAGTGTGTGAGGCTCAGCAAGTTTGATTCTGAGAGGAGCATCAGCTTCATTCCACCAGATGGAGAGTTTGAGCTCATGAGGTATGGTGGTGGGGGATGAATGGGCTGGTGTTGACATCTGCTTGCTGCTACAGTAGTGTTGCTGCTCTCAGGCAGACTTGCAGCCTTTGAGCACCTAACAATATGTACTTGCCTTCTTTCTTTTCAGAGTGGAATCCAGTGGGTGTCCCACAAATAATTTTTTTTTTTTTTTAAACAAATGTGGTAGGAGCCCAGCTGCGTGGTTTTCTTTGCCACAACCATAGTGTTGGATGTGGGTTTCCTTACCCTTTAGCTTGCTGTAGCTGGGTTGTTTTCTTTTAGTGCTTAAAAATGGTGTTTCTGAGCCAGGAACCATGTATAAAACTTGGGACTCAATAAACCATCACTGCCCTAGGGCAGCACAGATCTTAACTGCTGCTTCATTCTGAGATGACTCCATTTCTGGCTGATGTTTCTAAGCTGTTCCCTGTATACAGAGGCTGTCTCTTTAGGAAGGTGGTACAATTTGAGACCCTTAAGGGAGTTAACTCCCTCTCAGAGTTCACTGTTGCTTCCACCCCTGCAGATACCGAACCACTAAGGACATCATCCTTCCCTTCCGTGTGATTCCCCTGGTGCGGGAGGTGGGTCGGACCAAACTGGAAGTGAAGGTGGTGATCAAATCAAATTTCAAACCTTCCTTGCTGGCCCAGAAGATAGAGGTAAGAGAATAAAAACCTATAGTCTCTTGTGGCTGGGAATTGTGCCTCTAATTCATGTCCCCTGCCATGGAGTCATCACAGATGAGTCCTCAAGCTTGTACAGGACTAAAAGTGAACTTAATGCCCCACAGATGCATGGTTCTGCTCTGCTGTGGAAGGGAACTGCTATAGAGTAGGGAGGTGGAAGTTGTCTTCAGTTGTACCTTGGCAGAGGCCTCATTCTGTGTAGCAACTGTTGGCTTAATGTCTTGGCCACTGTGAAAAGTTCATGTTCTGTCTGCATGATCTGATGGTACATCAGACAGGCAGCAGGCTATGAGCTGGGTAAGATAGGCTAAAGGTGGCTTTGCAGCTTAGCCATTGTCTGGGAAAGGCTTACTGTTGCAAAGCTAGGCTGTCCAGAGCTTGGTGCAACTAGACCTCCCTGGCCAGCCTGGCATCCTTCCTGAGCTCACCTGCCTGATGCTAGCCATGTTTTATGCAGCCTGAACCAGAGAGCTTTGCCCTGTTCCTCACTGACTGTTGTGGATTCTGAAAATGTGTTTGAACCTTTACTTCAAAGCAAGAAACTGGAGAGCTACCCTAGGATGCCTTGTGGTAGCTGATGTTCTTGAGATGTGAGAGAGATGGCCAAGGGGTCCAGGACAGGTGGTGGTCTCCTGAGACTGCACAGGGTGCCCAGGCTGCAGCCTCATTGACCCTGCTCACTAAAATCTGCCTTCTAGGTCCGGATCCCAACACCCCTCAATACCAGTGGAGTGCAAGTCATCTGTATGAAAGGGAAGGCAAAGTACAAGGCCAGTGAGAATGCCATTGTCTGGAAGTGAGTGAGTTTGTTGGGTCTGGGGTGCTGCTGGGGCAGGGCAGAGTCTGTTTAGTCCTCCACTCTGCCCTGAGTACATGTAGTGAAGGGGGGAATAAACTCAGGCACCTACTCACTCCTGGGCTTTCTCTGATAGGATAAAACGGATGGCTGGAATGAAGGAATCCCAGATCAGCGCGGAGATTGAATTGCTGCCCACCAATGACAAGAAGAAGTGGGCTCGACCCCCGATCTCTATGAACTTTGAGGTGAGGCCCTGCCTGCCTTCCAGGGTGTAGCTAACCTTAGAGGAGCTTTGTCAGTCTGGTCCCTTCTGCCCTCGTGCGAGTTACACAGGTGTTGAGTGCTCCCTGTCCCAAGCTGCCACATGGCTCTTTGTAGCATGGGGCCAGCCAAGTGGCAAAGGTAATTGAAGAAAAAAGCCACTGGAGTCTTGTCATGGTATGCAGGGAGTAGGGAAGGGAACAGTGCCTCTTGGTGTCCATTTCTAGATGTGTAGCCAAGGGGTCCCCTGGCTTTTGTGTATGGACAGCATCTTACCCCTCTGCTCCAATGCTCTCTCTTGCCTTCCTCTTTCTCAATAGGTCCCATTTGCGCCCTCAGGGCTGAAGGTGCGCTACCTGAAAGTCTTTGAGCCAAAGCTGAACTACAGTGACCACGATGTGATAAAATGGGTGAGGTACATCGGCAGGAGTGGGATCTATGAGACCAGATGCTAGCCCCAGCAGGCTGGCAGGCTCCCTCTTCTCCAAGCCATCCTCTGCCTCTCCTCAGTCTTCAAATACATTCAGAGAAAACATCTGCCTGGCCCGTCAATGCAGATTGAAAGCCCCTGTGGCTCACCCTGGGAGTGAACTGGCCTGCATGTGCTTGGTTACCAACCATGCTGCAGCTGAAGTTCAGAACCCAGCTGTGTGCAGGGGTGCAGTCAGCCTCCTGCTCCCTGTCCCAGGGTGGGGAAGGGCTAGTCTAACTCCCATCCTCTCGTGATCTTTATAGGGAACGTACACCATTAAACTCCTCTTCTGTTGGTGTCTCACTACTTGCATCATATCCTAGTATTTTTGAAGTTCTTGTGCATATGTACTCGTAGAATAGACCTAAACATAGACTGGACAAATCTGAGTTGAAGTTACCCTGGCTTCTGTACTAGCTATTGCTGTTGTGGTAGATGTTGCTGGCCAGTCTGAGATGCCTGGGGTGGTGAAATTGTTGGGCCTCCACCAGAGGAGGTGGTGGGCTCATCACATCTCACCACCACCTTATATTTCTTGCAAAGTCATCAGTATAGAGTCCTGCCATGGGAAGGTTTGTGACCAAAAAGGATGAGAGTCTAGACTCTTGCTGGTGTGTGTGTGGGTGGCGCAGCATTTCAGGTCATTAGAGCACTTACCCCCACCCACTACTGGCTCAAGCCAGTCTGTCCTCAAACTGGGAATGTGGCCTCTCTGTCCCAGGGAGCACGGGTCAGCTGTGCTCTGTCAGGATGGGAATAGGGTGTCTCCTCGGGGAATCTAAAATGCAGTTGGCAGTAAAATCTCCCTGCCCCAGCCTGCCCTCTCCACACTTCCACCAAATGCTTCTGGGCCATAGGAATGCTGCTGCTACCCACAGTCCTGCTTCTGGTAGTGTGGTCTCCATTTTGTACACTTTGTGATTTGTCCAGCTCTGAATCTAATAAAGTATGTAGAATGGAGAAGGCTACCTGCGCTCCTGTTTGGGACTTGTGGTGCAAGAGCCTGGGCTGTGCTCTAGGCCTGTGCCAGTGCCTTTGGGCTTGCTTTTGTAGCCTCCCCAACCCTGGGCTACCTGGGGCTTAGCAGGTGGAAAGAACCAGTGATGCTTTTCTTCCTGGCAGTGCCAGTGCTGGATTCCAGCTGCTGTTGCCACTGCTGCAGCTCCCTGGGGAAAGGAGTGTGCTGTGGGCTTTCCTCTGAGGGTTGGCTCACCAAAGCCTGCAGCTGGGCTGAACTGACCCTTGCTGCTGTCCTGGTAAGGCCTGGCTTTTCAACCCAAGCCTGGCATAAGTGAACCATAGTGGCTTTTCCCTGCAAGCGGCTGAAAACAAGCTGAGTTTCCCTTTCCTCTGGGCTGCTGGAGGCCTGGGGCAGGGAGGGCCCTGGTCTTGGTGGCTGAAGGTGCCAGCAGCTGCAGCAGCAGCCTTAAGTGGCCCTTGGCTCAAGAGCCTCTGCCTGTACCCCCTACCTGTGAGCAGGTGGGTGAGCCGGAGCATGGAGAGGAGCGCACTGTTTCCAGGCCCTGCAAACGGCAATGGGGTGAGGAACAAGCTTGACAGCTGAAACTCTTTACTGTACTTTTGAAAAAAAAAAAAAAGGGGGGGGGGAGGAGGTGGAACCGAAGCCCTCATAAAGCCTCTTTCACCCCGGCACGTGGCAGCAGCTGCCACACCCGGCGCGCGCCGCGCATGCGCTACCACCCCGCCCGGACTCCGTTTCCCAGCGGTCCCCGTGCCCATGGAGGCCGCCCGCCTCCTTCCCGGCAGCCCCCGCGCCCGCCCCGTCCCTTCCGCCTCTGCCGCGGCGCCGGGCTCGGGCCGGCGGCGGCACCGGGCCGGACCGCCACGCCCCGCCACGCCCCGGGCCCCGCTCCCGCACCGCCCCGCCATGGCGTCCTGCGCTGACATCCTCCGCAGCGAGTTCCCCGACTTGGACGGCGAGGTCTTCGCTTACGTGACGGGTGAGCGGTCCCCGCCTCCTCGCGCCTCGGCCTGCCGCCCCGCCGCCTGTCGCGACACCTCCCCGCTGTCGCGACAGGCGGCCGCGCCCGACTGGCGACTAGGCGGCCGGGGAAGGAACGGAGCGGTGGGAGCGGGCAGGTGCCACCTGTCGGCCGCGGCACGACAGGCGGCCGCCTGTCGCGACAGCGGAGGGTGGTTGTGCAGCGCCGGTGCTGTGTGCCCGCAGGGATCCTGCAGGGCGGCGGGACGGACTTCGAGTCGGTGGACGAGCTGGTGGAGGCGGTGGGGGAGCTGCTGCGGGAGGTGTCGCAGGACACCAAGGACGATGGCGCCATCCGGGAGATCTGCCAGCGCCTCTTCAACACCCTGCAGCTGTAAGGGCCGCTCCCGCCCCGGCCCCCCGCCCCCCTCACCCCCTCACCCCCTCACCCCCTCACCCCCTCACCCTCCTCCTCTCTCTCAGGGAGGAGGGCCGGGCCCAGCGCTGCAGCCAGGTGCTGCTGGACGCCCCCATCCAGCTCTCCCAGATCACCGATGGGTACGGTGAGTGAGCAGCTCCCCCCCCAGAGACCGGCAGCCCCCATCCCGGTGCCGGCGGTGTCGGCGGGGTGCTGGCGCAAAGGACAGGCTTTAGGTGTTGAGCCTTCGCTCCCCGGCCTTGGGGGAGTGGTTCCCCGCACCCCTGCACGCCTTGGGCTCCCCCGTGCAGTTGCACCCCTCATTCTCCTCCTGCTGCTGAGCTGCTGCCAGCAGCACCTGACTGCCCGACGGCCAAGCTAGGGTGGAAGGAGAGGAGCCGCCCTTTGGTCCCCTCATCCCGTTGGAGAGGGGATGGTTCTGCCTGGATGTGGGCAGCCGCTAAGGCAGTGCTTGGTGGAGACTCCCTGGAGCAGGTGCTCACCAACCCAACGGTCTTGTTGCAGTAGACACCAGCGTGGACCTTCTGCCAGGGTTGTTGCTGAAGAGGGGCCAGACCTCGGTAAGTGGGGGGCTGCGCCCTTGTCCATAAGCCAGCAGACGTGGTGGGAGCAACTCAGGTGCGGGGCTGCAGGTGCCCTGCCCTGCTCCAGTCACTTCGCCCTAGGAGAGCCGCCAGGACAGGCACAGCTGCGAGAAGCACTGCTTCTCTTTGTCAGCTTTGCTGTAATTTAGGAAGCTCTCAACCTTGGTCCGGTAAAGAGGCTCAACAGGAGTTATCAGCATATTAATTTGACAAGATCTATTTGCCATAACTTCCTAAAGAGCTTCAAAGCATGGCTGATGCAGTGGTGGTGCTCAGAGTGCAGCTTCTCTATGATTCAGGAGGGCCTTTGGCTTCTACAGAAAGGCCTTTGACTAAGAAAATAGGATGTATTGGGATGACATCTTGCCATACTCAATGGGAGAGAAAATCCTGGCTAACAGTTAGATGTTGGATGTTAGCAGGGAGCCACTGTTCTCCAGAGAGCTGCTGCGGGGTGGTTGTAAGCCCAGCTTTAGAAATGGCTGTGGGTTGTCATGGTTTGAGAAATAAATCAGGAGTGGAGAAGCCTGGAAGTAGTTAGGTCCATGACCTGGAGGAAATGGGAACACCTTTGCTGATGAAATGTGCGGTGGCTCAGGAGTGACCGGGCTTGCCCTCTGTGTTGGATGTGCCAAATTTTGAGTGAGGTGTGGTTGTGCATCTGCAAAGCAAAGATGACGGTAGCTGTACAGGGTGGGCAGCCTCTCTACCAGGCTGGTCTCTTGTAGAGCTCTCCCTTCCTGGGGTAATATGTTGTGGACGAGAACCCGTCACTTGGAGGCTGAAACCTAATGTGATCGCCACGTGTCTGAATGGGAGCCTTAAGTGAAAGCTGGCAGTTGTTGCTGGTTTTGGCACTGGAGTTGTTGCTGCTGGGTTCATTCTCTGGCTCGTGTGCAACTCAAAAAGGATCTTCAGAAAAATTGAAGATGATTCAGAGAAGGTCTTGGGAGGCCTCTCAAGTTCTGGAGAACATGTCTTACTGGGAGACTCAGGGAGGTCAGAATAGTTTAGAGTGACTCAATCTGTCTGTAGGTACAGGGTCACAGCTCCAGTAACAAGATGCTCTTCAGTCTAGCATGTAAGTCTGTAATGTGCTCTGGTGGCTGCAGAGTTGCCTAGAAATATCTAGGAGCATTCTTGGTCAGCCACAAATATTTGACGTGATGCAGGAATAATCTGGAGCGGGCTGAGAGCCTGACCAGGACCAGAGGCCAGGTTAAAACACTTGGCTGCTTCTTGCCTTCAGGTTTAATTAAATGCTTTTTGTCTCTGTCTTGATTGATCCGCCACGTAAGCTGACTTTGTTCCAAACTGGCTAAAGTTTAACGTGCCTTGTGGTCTAGGATGAGGGTGGGTGTAGGGTGTAACCGAGGAGGCGCAGGGATAGCAGGTTGCTGCTGTTGAAGTGACTTGGCTGACCCAGGTCCCTGGAACTAGAGAAGCTGGCCATACGTTAGGGTCAGCCAAACTCTTTGCCTTGCTTAGGCAAAACTGTTGTGTATGAGCAGTTGATTTATGATTTCATTCCTGAAGTGACTTCCTGGCCTGATTAACTTCCTCAAAATGTGCTTGAATCTGTCTAGGTTCCCCTGTCCTACCTCCCTCCTGCCTTCCCTCCCTTCCTTCCAGGTGTGAGGGGTTGATCAATCTCTTCTCTTGTGGACTTGGGCTTTTGGGGCTTTTGCTGAAGATGCTCTCTCTTCTTTAAACTTTAAACTTCATGCTTTGTGCCCCAGATGGTGAATGCGAAGAAACTGGAGAAGGCAGAAGCCAGGCTGAAAGCCAAGCAGGACAAGAGGATGGAGCGTGATTCCTTGAAGTCATCTGGTCCTCTGTGAGTATGGAGGGTGCCTTGAACATCCCTATCCCACTCTGCTGAGGGTGGCTGGGATCTGGCTGCACCAGAGCTTTCCTGTTGAGTCCCCTTCTCTGCCTTCTTCCTGCCCACAGGGTGCTTGAGGAGGCATCTGCCAGCCAAGCTGCCAGCAAGAAGGAGACTCGCATGGAGTCATCAGGCAAGAACAAGTCCTATGATGTGCGCATCGAGAACTTCGATGTGTCCTTCGGTGAGCGGTGAGTGCAGGTGGGGAGGTGGGACAGATCCTGGCTGGGGTTTTGGACCAGGGGTCATTGAGACTGGATCGGAGAGTGGTTGGGAAATGACAGAGGGCGTGAGAAAGATCAGAAAGCAAGGTGGGCACCCGAGCCTGTTGGCTTTGGGCAGAAGTCTGTCATGGTTGCTTGGCCCCAGCACAGCCTGAAATATGCTGGGGGCAGGTGGCTGCCAGTTGCCTCCCTCTCTGTGGGGCAGTCTGACCAGGTCCCTGCCTGTTTTCTTGCTTTAGTGTCCTACTGGCAGGAGCAGACCTGAACCTGGCGTTTGGACGGCGCTACGGGCTGGTGGGCAGGAACGGGCTGGGAAAGACTACGCTGCTGAAGATGATCGCCAGCCGGAGCCTGCGCATCCCCTCACACATCAGCATCCTCCATGTGGAGCAGGAGGTGGCTGGGGACGAGACGCCAGCGCTGCAGAGTGTGCTGGAGTGTGACACCACTCGTGAGAGTCTGCTGCGGGAGGAGAGGGATCTGACAGCTAAGATTAATGCCGGCAGGTGAGATGTTGCTGCCGGGTTTCCAGCCCTTCTGTGCCTTCTTGGCCGCAGGGTCTTGTTCTGAGGTCTCTCCCTTCAAATGGTGGGCTCCAGCAGGGCTGGGCTGCATCTTGGCCACCTTAGTCCTGCTTGGCGAGCTCAGGCCCCCCCAGCACTCAAACCCTGACCCCCATCAGTCCCACACACTCCTCTTTGTCCTGCCCTAGGGGAGGAGCGACAGAAGGTGCCAGGCTGTCGGAGATCTACGCGAAGCTGGAGGAGATTGAGGCAGACAAGGCCCCAGCAAGGTGAGACAGCCCTGTGGGGACCGCTGTCTGTTGGCATGGGCAGTGGTTTGGGGCATGGGGTATGGAAGGGTGATGCTGTGGCCCTGGGATCCAGATGTGGGGAGAGGGGACTTTCCCTACTGCTCTTTTTGTCTCTCCTTCTGTCACAGCTCTGCTGGGTTAGGAGTAGTTGAGCTTCCCCCAAAGCTAGAGGGATTTTTTTTCTTTTCCCAAATGGCTTGCATTGTTGCTGCTGCTCCTGTCAGACCTCCCCAGTTTCCTGGTTTCTGGGGAACGTTTCTGGGATAGTGGTGGTAGTGACTCTCTTCCTGGTCAAAGAGCTGAAAGCTTCTTGTGAATCTCCTGGGGCTTCCTGTGGATGCTGTGCCTTGCTGGGCTGCATTTGCCAGCCAAGTGCTGCTCTTGGGTGTGCAGGGAAGTCTTCCTGCGCCAGAATGGCCTTAAACCTTAAACTATGCAACAGACTCCCCACAGTGACTGTGGGTCTGACACTTCAGACTGTTCTCTGCCATTGGACGCTGTAGCTGGGTTCCAATTCTCTCCCCTTTTCCCCAGGGCATCCGTCATTCTCGCTGGGCTGGGCTTTAATGCAAAGATGCAACAACAGACAACCAAGTAAGTCTTCAGGTTCTGGACATTGAAACAGAAATGGGTCTGGGGAGACGCTGCTGCTAGCAAACCCCCAGGCACTGCTGTGGCTGCAAGGGAGGGGAGCTCTGTGGGAGAGTGAGGGTCTATTCCTGCCCATCCAATATGGTCTCCTGCCCTGGAGGTGCCAAGCCACCTGCCTGCTGGACCATGGATCTTGTGCTGCGCCCCAGATCTCTGCAGGGGCACCCCATCTCTGGGTGACAGCAGAGCCAAAAGGGCTGCCAGTGAGCCGGGAGCCTGGCAGGCAGGCAAACACAGAGTTATTCTGCATTAAACAGTAACCCCTTTCTGCAACCTCTTCTCTCCTCAGAGAGTTTTCCGGAGGCTGGAGAATGAGACTGGCCTTAGCCAGAGCCCTGTTTGCCAGGTTGGTGTCCAGGCCTTCATGCCATGGGGTTAATCCTCCTTGCTGTCCATACTGTGAGGTGCAGGGGTGCTGTCTGACTGTCCTCTTGACTCAGGCTCTCAGGGTGGGGGGCGTTGGAGGCATTGTAGCGCTCTGTGTGTGGTGAAACATGCTCTGCACTGACCCTGTGCTCTTTTTGTTTCTGACACCCGTGTCTTGTTTCTCCTAGGCCAGATCTCCTTCTGCTGGATGGTAAGTCGATACTGTGATTTTCCTCCAACACTGCTGCTGGGCCTGCCTGTGCCCCTGCTGGTGTTGGGAATGCCCTGTGGCCTTTAGCTGCCTGCTCAAAATAGTCCTGCATGACAGGGCCAGTGCTGGTAGGGCTGTCGGTGCTCCCCTGGCACGGCGGACAGAGCTGGTGGTGGTGCGGGGAAGTCTGCTCAGGTGGCCACTTTCACTGCGCTCAGCAGAGCTCTGCCCCAGGTCCCAGCCAGGTGGTCTGTGTGTCATCGTGCCCCAAGCCCCTGTCCCTGCGATGGGCTCTGGCTGCCAGCATGCTCTGGGGAGAGTCCCTTTACTACAGGGGGTGACCCCAGCGCTGGGCTGGTTCCTTGGGGAGGTGCCAACTTTGGGTGGGGGGTCTGGGCAAGGCGCTGCTGCTGAGGCACCAGGGTCCAGGTACTGGTATGGAGTGGGGGGAGCATCTCTAGCTGAGCCTTGGCCCCTGTGCCCACCCCCTTCAGCACACCCCACATGTGTTAGTCCCCTGAGCTGTGGGGGCAGGTCCCCACGCAGGGTGTCTTCCTCCACAATGCTGATCACTAGCCTCTCCTGTGCAAAAAGGCGTAACCCAGCTGTCCTCCTGACCTCAGTGCCTCTTTCCGTTCCCTCAGAGCCAACGAACATGCTGGACGTGAGGGCCATTTTGTGGCTCGAGGCCTACCTGCAGGTATGGGGTGGTGGGAGGCCCTGGGACAGAGAGAGGGCCGAGGGATGGAGATGTCCTCCATGCTGGTGTCTCGCCTTGCTGGGTGGTGGGACCAAGCCCTGCACTCTGGCTTGACGATGTTCAGGCCTCCCTCTTGCCGTCTCCTCCAGACTTGGCAGTCGACCATCCTCGTGGTGTCCCACGACAGGAACTTCCTGAATGCGGTGGCCACAGACATCATCCACCTGCACTCGCAGCGGCTTGACTCGTACCGTGGGGACTTTGAGAACTTCATGAAGATCAAGGAGGAGCGGCTGAAGAACCAGCAGCGAGAGTATGAAGCCCAGCAGCAGTACCGTGAGCACATCCAGGTAGTGAGAGAAGCCAGTAGTGCTGGGGCATTCTTCTCCCAGCCTCATCCCTTTCTCCATGCTTCTAGACCAGAGGTTGTGGCTCTGGCAGCAGAGTGGTGTGGCTGGGGCTGAAGGGGACCTGGGGCTCTCTGATGCTTTTCTTTCTTGTAGGTTTTTATTGACCGCTTTCGCTACAATGCCAACCGAGCGTCCCAAGTGCAGAGCAAGCTAAAGCTGTTGGAGAAGCTGTGAGTGCCTGTCCTGCTCCACCTGGGAAGTGGGGAGGGGGTGGTGCTCATGGGAAGAAACAGGTTCCCAGGGTGCCTGGGAGATACAGGGGTGGCTTGGGGTTTGGATGCTCTGTCTCTGGTCCAGAGGCTTTGGCTAGGATGAGGCATCACAGAGCTGATGCCTTCTGGTGTGAGAACAGGCTCCCAGTGCAAGGCACCCTGGTTATGTATCTCCTCTTCTTGCAGGCCAGAGCTGAAACCTGTGGACAAGGAGTCTGAGGTGATCATGAAGTAAGTGTCCCTGAGCCCTTGCTTGGAGGGCACCTGGCTCCCTTTCTGATGTGAGTTCCTCCTGGCTCCTGTCCTGGCTGGGACCACCCCTTCCTGCGTGCCAGCCTTACTCTGACAGGGAGCCCAGAGAGGCCCCCATGTTGAGGCTGGGTTCCCGCCTGGGGCCAAGGCTGCAGTTCTGTGTCCCCTTCTTGTGAGCATCCTTCCCAGAGGCCCTACATGGTAGGGAGGCCCCCTTGCTTGCCATCTGGTGGGTTGCAGAGATCGTTCCGGGGGTCTGGGAGCAGTGTCTCTGAAGTTCCTGGTTATCTCTCACCTCTTCCTGCCCTCCCAGGTTCCCTGATGGCTTTGAGAAGTTCTCCCCCCCAGTCCTGCAGCTAGATGAAGTAGACTTCTGTTACAACCCAAGTCACTACATCTTTCGTTCCCTCTCCGTCTCTGCTGACCTGGAGTCCCGCATCTGTGTGGTATGTGGGACTGCAGAATAACGGTAGCCATGAGGGGCCTCGGGAGGTTCCTGCTCAAAGCAGGGCCAGCTTTGATGTTAGGTCAGGTTGCTCAGGTCCTTGTCCAGTTTAATTCTGGATATCTCCATATTCACACTGTGTCATAGATATATATTCACACATATAAGCTATATATGAATAGAATTTAATTCTCATTTCCATAGAGGGGGCTATTTCTCCCATTCTTCTAGGTCCCACTGTAGCATTTGATCATCCTCATTTTGAGGAACATTGGAACATTTTTACTAATACCAGTTAAAATTTGTGACTTATGCTGTTGCCCTTCATCCTTTCACCGGCTGCCTCTGAGAAGAGACTGAGTCCATCTTGTCTGTAAACCCCTGATAGCTGACAACGGCAGCCTGTAGCGGGGGTTCCTGCTGCACTGGATGGGACAGCAGAGAGATGCTATGCACTTGCAAATGAGGCTGGGATCAGGTAATCCTTAGGCTCAAGGTGTGGGGAGGGAACATCATCTAGCACTGCTGCCTGTGCTGCTCGTCAGTGATTGGAATGCAGCTTCCAGGTAGCTGGAGTCACTGGTTAGACTCTCATCCTGCCCCCCTCTGCTGTGTGATCATCCAAGAGAGCAGAAATTCCCTGATCACTGCCCTCTCTCTGAAGTACCTTCACGGGTTTCACGTTCTCCAATGCTGCTGCTGCTTCTCTAGGTTGGGGAAAACGGAGCTGGCAAGTCGACCATGCTAAAGATCTTAATGGGGGAGCTGGCACCAGTCAGAGGGATCAGACATGCTCACAGGTACCTGGCAGGAAGGGGTGGGTGACAGGGAGGAATGGTGCAGTTGGAGGGCTTCTGGGCTGTGCTTTGAAGCGATGGCTGCCCAAGTGATGGGGATGGGTCCTGAACACCCACGCATATGCCCCCCAGCCTATGGCTGTAGCTTCAAGCGCTGAGGTTGCAGGGCCTGGTACCAGCTCCCAGTCTCTCTTCTCATTCTGCAGAAACCTGAAGATCGGTTATTTCAGCCAGCACCATGTGGATCAACTGGACTTGAACATCAGTGCTGTAGAGTTGCTGGCAAGAAAGTTCCCAGGTGAGCTTTTGAGATTCCAGGAGGTCTGGGCCATTGAGGTCTCCTTTGCCCTGCAGCATCAATTTGCTCTGTGGCCCTGGGCAGAAGACTCTGACATGTCAGTGCTTAGGGGACACCACCTGCCCTGGGTTAGCTCCCCACATCCCACACAAATTCAGGACACCAGCCTTGAGAAGCTGGGCTGGTTGCACAGGGGGTAGCTGCTAGTCTGCATACCTCAGGCTCGTGTTCTGCTGCGGCCAGGTTTTGGGGGCAGGTGACCCATTTTCCTGCTGGGCACAGAACAAGCATTGGCTCCCCCTTTCCCAGCTGCCAAAATCTCCAGCTCCCTTCTCCACTTAACATTATGTAACACAGTGACGGGGAATTAGGGGCAGTGTCACTTGGAGTCAGTCACCAGCCCTGGCAGCCCCTGTCCTGATTGTGTCAGTCAGGTTTTTCCCTGCAAGCCCCCCGCTTGGGAGGAAATTGCCTGGAAGTGGCTGCTGAATTCCTCCCCTGCCATGCTGGTCTGGCACAGGCTGCCCGGCCGCGGCACCCACCAAGCTCACGGCGCCGAGGGCCCTGTGTCACGCCGGGTGTGCCATAGCTGTGGTGTGACACGCTCCTGCAGGGAAGACGGAGGAGGAGTACCGGCATCAGCTGGGGAGCTACGGCGTCTCAGGGGAGCTGGCTGTGCGTCCTGTGGCCAGCCTGTCCGGAGGTCAGAAGAGTCGCGTGGCCTTTGCCCAGATGACTATGTCCTGGTAATTTGCTCCCAGATGCTGTTAATTTTTGCACAGCTCCATCCCTGGAGCCTGCTTCACCGGGAAGAAGGTGGGCATCCAGGGACTTTTTGCTGCCCCACAGAAGCCTTGTCCTTGGGACTTTTGTGGGGAGGGAGGTTGTCACACTGGGGGGATGCTGAAAGGAGGCAGGTGGCATTCTCCTGCTGCTTTGGGCTCACGGATAAGAGTTGTCCCTGGAGCTGGGCAATGCCAATCTTGGGACCATGCAAATGCCCGTGGCTGCGGCTTTTCATGGCTAATGCAGCAGCCTGCTGGAGGTCTCTGCAGTGCGAAGGGGTGCAGATCCGGCCCAGGCCTGTCCCAGTGCATGCTCAGAGCCGTCTTCTCTTCCAGTCCAAACTTTTACATCCTGGATGAGCCGACGAATCACCTGGACATGGAGACCATCGAGGCGCTGGCAAAGGCACTGAATAAGTTCAGGGTAAGGCTTCTTCAGTGAGATCTCCTGTTTTCCTAATGGTCCCTGCAGCCTCCAGCACGGGTTACCTTGGTTATCTCAGCCAGAGGTGGGCAGTCAAATACCAGTGATAGCTTCAAGTCCAGGACAGGTGTTGGGAGGGTCAGTCACATTTCTGCCTTACCCCTCCATCCTGGTGGTTCGTTTCACTTGCTGGCTTGGCTAGGGGTGGCTGAGAGAGGCAACAGCAGACCAGAGAGCACTTTGTCCCCCATCTTGGCCAGTCACCTCCACGCTGTGACTTCTCATGTGCTGCTGTGTGCTGCATGTGGTGCTCAGCCCTGCCTTGGGGCCTCTCAGCTCTTGGGCATAATTTATGGCTGATCTCCACAGGCTCAGCCTCCAGATACCACTGTGGTGGACCTGCTTCTCACTGTTTCATAGTTGCTCAGGTTGGGGCAGTTTTCCTGTGAAAGAAAAGCTTAATTGAGGTTGCTCAGGGCATGGTCGAGCCACCTTTTGGCTGTCAT
This sequence comes from Phalacrocorax carbo, assembly GCF_963921805.1. Classification (NCBI taxonomy): domain Eukaryota; kingdom Metazoa; phylum Chordata; class Aves; order Suliformes; family Phalacrocoracidae; genus Phalacrocorax; species Phalacrocorax carbo. The sequence continues at coordinate 36,364,133 of NC_087519.1, read as the reverse complement.
TGACTTTACCTGGAATCTCCATCCTTGCAGTTGTCAGAGACCTGGAGAGCCAGTAACAAACCTTGCACTTGTTTTCCAAGGGGGGAGGCTAGTAGGTTACTGGTGCACATGCCTCCTCTGTACGTCATCTGTCTGTCCCCCTGAAGGAAGGAAAGACTGGGATTGGGTCCCTGCCTGTGAAGAACCGTTGAGTTTTCCCTGGAGTGGATGGAGACCTGAAGTCCTGGGCACTGGCTGGACAGGGGTGCAGGATCTCCATGCCACTAGCACTGGGTTCTTGGTTGTGCTCCACCAAGTTCCCTTTTTTCCCCCCTTGTGTGTTGGCAGGGTGGTGTAATTCTGGTGTCCCACGATGAGCGCTTCATCCGCCTGGTGTGCCAGGAGCTGTGGGTGTGCGAGAAAGCCACCGTGACCCGCATCGAGGGTGGCTTCGACCAGTACAGAGACATCCTGAAGGAGCAGTTCCAGAAGGAGGGTTTCCTATAAGGGAGGCAGGAGCCTGACTGTACCGGGGGCTGGAGCACGATGCTCGGCCACCTCGGCATCCATCCCAGCTGTGCCTGGCAGAGCGCCGAGGACGCTGCTGCCCGCATGGACCGTCAGCCATGCCATCAAACTGCCACCTGAACTGCTCTCCCCTCCTGGGCCCAGGCGGAAGGACAGCGAGGGAGCAGGAGCCTGGTGCCCAGGGCTCTGTTGCTGGCCAGGGCTATGCCTGGAGCTGCTGCTCTGGGGAGAGGCAGGAAGGAGGTGTCGCGTCCTGATGCTCCCAGTTTTACTCCGTGCTCTGGAGGGCAGGAGAGGAGTTGTTCTCCATGTTTCTTTTCCCTTTCTGCCTTTTTCTTTTTTTTTGCGTTCACCTGGCCGAACACTAGTCAGGCTCCGTCACATGCTACCGTCCCCTTTGCTGCCCTGGAAGGAAACGAGGCCTTTGCTGCTAAAAGTGACCCCTGGCTCTTCCCCCAGCCCCTGAAAGCGGGTGCTCGCTTGGTCTGTCCTCCCCGGGGATTTGCGTTTGTAGCGCTGAGGGAGTGAGAGCCCGGCTCGGCCGGGGCCCTGCTTTCCCTGCGCTGCTGGTACCACCGCGCCTCGCTCCCTGCCTTTCCTTTCAAACCGGCCCTGGGGTGGGCTGCCCGGCACCCCTCCCCGCCTGCAGAGGGGGTTGCAGTGTAAATAAACCCAGGACGCAGTGGGTGCGGTGTTCTCCTTTCCTTGGGGGGCTGCGGGGCTTGAATTGGGGGCGGGGGGAGGGAGGGAGGGGAGAGCGGAGCACAAGGCTGCTAGCGGGGAGATGCTCTGGATGGGTCCCGGAAAATTAAATGGCTCCCCGGGGTGGCGCAGTGGGGGCTGTGCCCGTGTCCCACCGGGCTCCTTGGGGCCGTGGGCCACCTCGCGGCGAGGCCGGCGTTGATCCGGTTGCGGTTTGGGGGGGATGAGGGGGAGCGGGACGAGGGGGCAGAGCAGGAGGGCCCTGGCAGCCGGGGGAAGGGGAAGCGGGGGGACCACGGGCACCCGGGGCGGGGGGTGCTGCTGCCCAGTGGAGGGGCTGTCGCGGGGCAGGATGCAGCCCCGTCCACGCTACCCCCCCCCCCCCGGCGCCGGTAGAGGCTGTCCCCCCCACCCCGCCCACCGGGGCGGCCGGCGCGAAGCCCCACCTCCGCCTTCCCCGCCACCAGGTGGTCCCGCCCCTGCGGCCGGGGCGGTGCTCGAGCCTCGCTCCGACCGGCGGCGGGCGCCCACCGGGCCGGGACGGGACGGGACGGGACGGGACGGGACGGGACGGGCGGTATGAGCGCCGGCGGGGAGGCGGCAGGTGAGGGGCGCGGGGCCGCCGCCCCCGGAGGACCTTTCCCCCGCGGGGGGCCGCCCTCGGCGGGGAGCAGCCCTGTGCCCAGCCCCGGATCCCCCTTGCCCGAGGAGGTGAGTTGGGGGGGGGCCTGTATGCGGGTACCGGGGGGACCCCGCGGGATTCGCCGGTCCTGGGGGTGCGGTGCCGCCCCGGGATGCGGGGGTCCCCGCGGGGGAGGGGCGGGTGGGGTCGCGTGAGTGTGTCGCTGTGTGCACGGGAGGGTCGCGTGTTTTTATACCGGGGGAGTCGTGTGTGTGCACCGGGGTGGGGGGTCGCGTGCGCGCGCGTGTGTGTGTGTGTTTGCGCATGGCGGGGGTCGTGTGTTTTTACGCCGGGGAACTCGTGTGTGGTGCCGGGTGGGGGAGGGGGGGAGGGGCAACACGGTCGTGTGTCGAGGAGGGCTTTTGCGGGAGGGCGCTCTGTGCGTGGGGGGTTGTGTGTGTGCGTGTGTGTGTGTGTGTGTGCGTGTGCGCGCGTGTGCGCGCGCGGGGGCGGAGGGCGGCTCGGCTCGGGGTGCGTGCCCGGTGGGGCTCCGTGTGCGAGGAGCCCTCGGGGGGCGGCTGTGGGCGCGCGCGCGTGTGGGCGCGGGTGGGGGGGCGGAGGTACGCGGGGTCCGTGGGGGTGCGGCTGCGTGGCCGGGTTGTACCGCGGCGTGTGCCGGGGCTCGGGGGCTGCGGGGCTGCGTGTGTGTGTGTGTGTGTGTGTGTGTGTGTGTGTGAACGGTGGGGGGCTTGTTGTGTGCCGGCTCCGGGTGTGGGGTGGGGGGATCCCGGAACGGGTGCTGCTCGTGCAGTGGGTGTCCGTGTCCGTGGGTAGGGTCCCCGTCCCCCCCACCCCGCGGCCGGTTGGGGCAGGACCGGGAGCGCGGCGCCATCTTGGGAGCCATCAGGTGCCCGGCGCGGGGACAGGCGGCGGCGGCGGCGGCGGCGGCGGGGGGGGCGCCCCCCCCTCCCCCTCCCCCTCCCCCTCCCCCTTCCCCCTCCCCTCTCCCCTCCCGGCGGGCCGCCTTCCCGCGGGGGGAGCCGCACGGCCCGGCTCCGCAGCCTCCCCTCGCTCCCCGGAGCCGGCGGAGGGGGGTGTCTGCTCCCCCGCCCCCGGCTCGGGGGGCGCCGGCGCGGGGCTGGCCCTGCTGCGGGCACCCGGCGCTCCCGCTGCGGCGCCTCCGAAACCTCGTCCTGAGCGGCGCCGGCCTCTTTCGGCTGACCCGGGAGGAGCCGGGGAAGCCCAAATCGCCGGGCGCCCTCTCAGCTCCGCTGCCTTCTCCCTCTGGCCTTGACTCAGCCGGCTGCGGGCGTGGGGGGGAAGGGGGGGGCGGCCGTCCCCGGCTCCGGGGCTCCCGAGCCTCTGACTCACGCTCTGCCGGGCGGCTGCTGTGCTTTCTGGATGTCCCAGCATGTCGTCACTCTGTGTGTGTGTCCCCGTGTGTTTGTGTCCCGACCTGGGTTTTAAAGGGAAGGGCTGCATCTGTCGAGCCAGATGATGCAGATGGGTTACAGGAAGGATGGGTGTTCGGGTGACCTAAATATTGTGCGCTTCTATAATTGCCTGGGCTGCCTGCCGGGGTCGGTTGTGATATTCGGCTCAGGTAGGGGAATCCGGGGAGTTTAATTGACACGTGGCATTTGTTGTAGCCATTGCAGAAACGACAGAGAACGGTGGAAGACTTCAACCAGTTCTGCACCTTCGTTTTGGCCTACGCAGGCTACATCCCCTACCCTGAAGAGGTAAGCAGTCTTGCGGGCTGTTCCTCAACAAAAAGACTGGTTCCTCTGGGCCCCCTGCCATGTGCAGACCCAGCTCCTAATTCTTCTCCTGGAGACTTGTTCTCCATCCCTAGCCCCTTCCTCCTTTCCCTAGACATCTGTGCTGCAGTCTCCCATGCTAGTCCTGCATCTTCCCCTCTTGCAGAATGAGCCCTGGACCCACGGAGGCAGCATGAGTCCTCAGAACAGCACGGGGAGCACTCAGGACAGCGATAGCTGGGCCTCGTCCCACTCCTCTGACTGTCAGGTGCTGATGGATGACAGGAGGAGCAGGAACGCCGTGGCCCGGGGGGCTGTGGACAACAGCCTGCTCGTGAGCTGCCCTGCCTTCCCCACCGGTTTCTATGATGTCCGGCCCCAGCAAACCAAACGGAAGAAACCACCAGCAAAGAAACTCATTTTAGAGCAGGAGGTGGAGAAGAGGGTGCCGCCGAGTGCTGGGAAGGGCTTTGGGGCAGAGCAGGATGGGGTGAAGGAGCTGGCTGTACTGGAGGGACAGGTGCCTCCTGTGAAAGAGAAGCTCTTGGAGCCTTCCCTCAGCCCAGCTGGGGACACCCAGCCCAGCTCCCTCCTGGAGGAGCTGATGAAGGAGGAGAAGGACTGGGTGCACGGAACGCAGGGGACCGAAAAGCCAGCAGGAGATGATCCTCAGCTAAAGGAGCACAACCCCTGCTCTGGAGGGAGGAAAAGCCCCAGTTCTTGTAGTACCTTGGACCAAAGCAAAGGGGAAGATGCAAGCAGAGGGAGCTCCCAGCTTAGTGGTGAGTGTCCGAAGGAGTGCAGAGGGCCCTGTCGTGCTGCAGCCAGTGCCAAATATTGTCCCTCCCTCAGCTGGAGCCACCCATGCTGGCTGCAGGGAGGGTTTGATGATGGCCCAAGCCTCTCCCAGTAAGGGGAGTACTGCTGGAACCTGGGACAGCTGAAGAGCAGAGAGCAGGGAATTGGCCTGCCCTTTGGCAGAGCGAGCAGTACAGACCTGAAACGTGTCTGAAGTGGGGTGTAGGGGTGCCTTGCTCATCTGGTCTTTACTTTTTTCTTTTTTCCCCCTTTTTGCAACTTTAGGAGTCGAATTTGCAGGAGCTCCCAACACCAAAGCAGAAGGTAAGTGGGGGGCTGTCCCATTTAACACCAGTGGAACTGGCTAATCTGGCCACAGCCAGACCTGCAGCTGGTAAGGTGGTTTCTGACCAGTGTCTTTTGCTCTAACCAGATGATGATGCCTGGGATCTGATCACCTGCTTCTGCCTGAAGCCCTTTGCAGGGAGGCCCATGATCGAATGTAACGAATGCGCTACCTGGATCCACCTCTCTTGTGCCAAGATCCGCAAATCCAACGTGCCTGAGGTTTTCATCTGCCAGCGATGCCGTGATGCCAAGCAGGAGATTCGCCGCTCGAACCGAGCTCGGATGGTGCCCCGCAAGCGCTTCTGTGACTGAAGCTTCTCTAGAGCAGGGAGGCTGGGGGTCCCCTTTTTAAACTGAAGACTGTAGCCCGGTTTGGCTAGACAATCAATGCACAGTAATGGCAGGGGAGCGGCTGGGCCTCAGGGCTGGACTGTCCCCCTTGCACTTCTGACTCCCGGAAGCTGCCACACGCATCCTCCCTGTGGATCACGTTGACCATGGAGCTCGGTTACCCAAGAGGCATGGGAGGGAGAAGAGGGTGGCCAGCCGTGCACTAGGTCACTTGGAAACATCTCTGCCCTCGCACAAAGCTGGCTCAGTGCCTTTCCCCCAGGGCAGATGAGGAGAACCTAGTCCAAGTAGTTTTTCTGTGGTGTGGTGGAAGCTTACACTTGTCCCAAGATGTGACTCCCCTTCCTCCTTTTTCCCCACCATTTTCCTTTCCTTGCCTCGGACCTTTGGGTGGGCTGCAATGACAAAGCCCCAGTGACCCAAGTTCTCCAGCCAGTAGGTGCAGCCCAGGCGAGTTCCCTCCACGTAGTGTGCCGCCCTCTAGGGTGGCAGAAGAGACTTTGGTCCTGCTGATGCCTGAAGCAGACTGGGGCTCCGTGTCGTGGGGGTATTGGCAGAGCTGTCCATCTCCAGCTCATCAGCCTTGTAGGCTGCACAGGGGAGGTCCTTCCCCTGGCCTGTGGTGCTCCTGGTTTCATTTGCTGTGCCCATGGCCCCAGGATAGTCCTGTTGGGTCAGAAGCAGCAAAGGCACTCTCTGGTAGTCTATTACAAAGGCTGTTCTTGATGAGCAGCTCACCTTGGTTCACCTTCTCCAGTTGCACTGAAGTCTCCTGTGTGAAAGTGGGGTGGGATTCCTGGTAGGAGACCAAGCAGTTATCCTCAGGGCTGGGAGCCCTTTGGAAGGGGAGCAGGAAGTGCTTTTGTTAGCTTTCCATGTTTCCACTTCCAGTTTAAAACAACTGAAGCTTGTACCCTGTGGCCAGCTCCTGCCTGCAGGGCTGTCTGGTAGAGCATTAACACCAACTGGGTGCTGAGACATGAGCTCAGATGCAGCCTGGAGCTGGGAGGACCTTCCTTCCCAGCATTCCCTCCATCACAACAGTTGGGTTTTTTCCTGGACCTATAGAATGAAACCTAATGACTTGTCAAGAGTGGGCCCTGAGCCCCTTCTGCTATGCAACTGCTGCTCCGGAGGCACGGGATATGCCCTCTCCAGGCCCCTGGTTAAGTTTGGCAGTAGCAGGCTTTCCCTTGCTCCGTGTCCACTGTGTGCAGTGTGTGTGTGTGTGTGTGATCTCCTGGGGCCCCACGTGCACTAACTGTTGGATCTCACCTCCTCCTCACAGCCCCTCCAAAGAGCCTGGCCCATGTGCCTTCTGCACTTTCCCTGGGGGATGCAGACCCTGCTCCTGTCCTGGTGACACTTGGTTCAGCCCCTGGCATGCTGCTGCACACAGGAGGAAGTGGGACAGACCCCACTTGCCAGTCCCCACAACTGTTATTTCTTAACTGGGTTCTTTCCTACTTGCACATCTGGTTACAGCGGGACCACCGCTGGGGGAGGGTGCAGGGCAGCCCCATGTCACTCAGCAACCCCCAGGCTCATCCCTGTGCCTCACTCCTGTAGAAAGCCTGGGCCCCAAAAGTGCTTTATGTTTTTATAGTTACTTTGTATTGATATGTAAAACAGCAAATTCTGGTCCTTGCCCTGTGGAGTGTGGCTGGAGTCTTATGTATATAATAAAGTACTTTTGCCATAACGGTGGCTTTGGTATTCTTTGGTGCCTCACGTCTTGCATCCCTCTGGGACCCAAGTGCTCCTGTTCTCCTCCTGCTGTGGCTGGGAGGGCACTTGGTGTGGGGATTCCACCCAGCCCTGCTTTCCCCCCCACTTCCACAGTAAACGCCAAGCCACACAAACAACAGGGAACACATGAGCCAGTATATGTTGTATTTAATAGAGCAATGCCCACTTTCCTCCTTGCTGCAACACATGGAGCTTCCACAGGAACACCATCTGGAGCTGTGCAGGCTTGAAGACAACCTCTTCAAAAGGCACAACTTCCTGAGGCTGCAGCCAACCCATTGCGAGCATCATGGGTTACTCCAAAGAAGCAGGAGGTCTGATGGCTGGGGGATGGTGCCCACACACCCTTGCTGCAACTCTTAAGGTACACCATGATTTAGCTCAGAAGTTGTGTTTTGCTCTTGGGATCTGACAAACCTTCCCTGGCTCTGTCTCCACTCTGGAGTGGAGCTATGATTTAGATCTGACAGCAGTTAAAGTGCCAAAGGATCCAGTTTTCTCAAGAAAATAAAGTCTGTTATTTAAGCGCAGAAGCATCACTAGCTTCCCCTGCAGATACAGAGGTGTGCCAGCTTCCATCAAGCAATTTGTTGGGTCAAATGGGATATGCAGTGAATAGGACAGGGCAAGAAGGCACTGGGGGCAGGAAGAAGTCACTGTTTGAGGGGACCCTTACCAAAGCAGAGTCCTGCTGGTGTGTCATCTCAGTCCTGAGGCAGGTGTGCTGGGACAGAGGCAGCAAGTAGTCCAAGAACAGCAGCAAAACCAGGCATAATTTCTATTCTCAGGGCCAAAGCTGGGTTTGTACAGCCAAGTGAGCATCCTGGTGAGCAAGGCGGGGGGGGTCTACTCCTCCTTGGCCCAGATGGAACTGCCTGCCTTCTTCTCCAGGTGAGGAATCACCGCCTCAGTGTAAAACTTCTCCAGCTTGGGCACCGTCTGCCCCCAAAACTTGTCATCAAACTCCACAGGGACCACAGCCGTCTCCTTAGTGGTGTGCACCACAAAGTCGGCCCGCTGGAAGCCAGCAGCCGCCAGCTGGCACTGGACTTGGGTGAAGTAGGCATGATCCTTCTTCAGGGCATAGGAATCCCCATCCACCTCCAGGCAGAAGTCCTTGTCCTTGCAGGCCTCACGTACCGTCCTGTTCCTGTGCTTGTAGGGACACTTCACCTCCAGCAGCCCTAGGGGCTTCCCTGTGGCCGCCTCCTTGATGATGCCATCTGGGCTGGCAGCGATCCACTTCTTCTCCCGGTGAATGAAGAGGCCGCAGTCCTCCACTCGCACCGGCTTGCCCACCGCCTGCGACTTCAGCTGCTCGTAGACCTGCACAGCTGCCTTCTCATTGCGGACCCCCCAGGACATGGCCGGCGTCTGCACCCTGGGGCCAGAGCTCACCACCGCCTTCAGGTAGGACTGGGGCACCTCATCTGTCTTGCCATTGGCAAACTTGCTTTTGGCGATCCTGGGGGCCACGGAGGCAGTGATACGGTTCTCCCGCCACTTGTACCACTTCGGGTTGCTCCACTGGCCCCGGGTCTCCTCCTCCACCCACATGATGTCCTGGCTCTCCAGGGCAGGCAGGAACCTGCCCCAGGCCCCGCTTGGGTCAGCTCCAGGCTGCTGCTTCTGTGGATGTGGGTCAGGTCTGGCTGGACCAGCAGCTCCTTTGGCAACAGGTGGCTTCTTCTGGGTTGTAGAGCAGCTCCTGGTGGATGCTCTGTGCTGGTCCCCAGCATCTCCTGAGGCTCTGGGGGATGCTGGAGGTCTCGGCTGAGAGGAGGCTGGCTTTACCCCCCGTCCCCGGCTGGGGCCGGCAGCTCCAGCAACTGGAGTGCTCCTGGATCGGCTGCCTGTGGCCGCTGCTTTGGCCCGCGTGGCCAAGGTGGAAGGTGGTGGCGCAGCAGGGGTGGTTTTGGAGGCAGCTGTGGCCAGACGAGGGGATGATGTGCCAGTGGACTCCTTCCTAGGTCTCCCCATCGCTGCGTGTCAGAGGGTCTCGCACTGTGGGTATTGAATAAAATTGAATGCACTTCCCCAAAACAGAAATGTTTTTCTTTGCTCTTCCCTGCGCAGGCTGCCAGGGCGGCTGTCCCCACACCTTTCCTCGGGTGACACCAGTTAGCACACCGTGGTGGCATGCTGGCTGGTTCAACAGTGCCGGGATGCCCAACCTGCCTCCCCACCCCCGCCACTCCCCCAGCCCTGCCTGGGGCCGGGTCTGCCCTCGGCAGCCCATGCTCCCGCCCCGTGGCGGCCCAAATAGCAGGGTCCGGGGGGGGGGGAGGGGGGGGTGGGAAGCGGGCGGGTACGACGCGGGACAGCGGGGTCTCCCCGGCTCCACCTCCGCAGGGACGAAGGATCGATGCCCGTGGGCGCGCGGCTGCCTGGGGACCAGGCGGGTTCCCCAAAGGCCCGTCACCCGGCCAGCGTGAGGGTCAGACGCGTGGGGAAGGGGCGGTGGGGGCTCGCCCAGCACCACCCCGGCGCCCCCCCCCCGCACCCCTCCCCGGGGGCGCCGCCCGGTGCCCCCCGTCCTCACCGCTCCGCGGCCGCTCCGGAAGCGCGCCCCACCCGCACCACGTGCCCGCGGGGCGGCGGCAGCTCCGGGAGGCGGGGGCGCGAGGCTGGGCTGGGCCCGGCCGAGCCCCCCGCCCTCCACCGCCGCTCCCCGCTAGAGGGAAGCAGCCGCTCGCCCATCCCCGCCCGCCGGGGACCTGCCCGGGCCCGCCCGCCCCTCCTCCACTTTTCCCTCTTGTTTTCTCCCTAGGTCTTCCTCGCCCATCCTCCTCCGGTGCTGCGAACATTTTGCTCTGGGCTGGGGACAGGCCCCTGCAGCTCCCTCCGTTGCTTCCCCACCCCCCCCACCCCGGGCCCTTCGGGATGGCTTCTCCTCCAGGTCCTGTACTGCCGGCCCCATCGTGCCCAACCGCTCAGCCACCGCTGCCGGGAGGGGCCCCGCGCAGCCCATCCCCGCCTGCGGGCAGGGGGCCGAGGCTGGCAGGGCAGCACAGCCCCACCGCAGCATGCCGGCTTTGCCCTCGGGCTCCCGTGCAAGGGGACAGGCGCCTGATGGGACCCCGAGCTCCGACTGCTGCTGGCCCGGGCCGATCTGTCACGCCGCGGCCCACCGGCAGTCCGTCCCCGCGCAGCACGGCAGGCCGCCGGAGCGCGGGAGTTCCGGGTTCCCGAAACCCACCGAGTTTCGTTTCTAGCAGCGAGCGTGACGCCGCGGCGGGGCAGCTGCCCCGAGGTGCCCAGCGCGGCGGGCCCCGCTGCGGGAGGGAAACCCAGCAGCCGCCAGCGTGTGTCCTGGGTCTGCCTGCGCCGGCATCCTGGGAGGGTTTCGGGTTAAGTCTGGGCAGGAGGAGCGCCGGCAGCTTTCCCGGTTCCCTTCCCCAGAGCTCTCTGATGCCTCCGTGAGCCGCCTCGTATCTCTGCTGATGTTTCATTTCCTGCTGCTTGCTCCCTCCAGCCCCTCTGTAACTCCCTGCAGCTGGGCAGGACAGTATTGCACAGGTTAGACTGAGATGCACCTAATTTTGACCAGGTGTTCCCCCCCTCCTCCATAGCTACCCGTCCTCAGGATCTCCTTTCATTTGTGCTCATTAATGAGCAACAGACAGCTGAACAGGACGCCCCTGCCCCTCTCCCTATGGGCAGAGCTTTTGCCTGTGCAGCCCTCAGCTGGGTTTGAGAACAGCTCCATCGAGCGCAGTTGCTTCCAGCTTGGCACTGGCCAGTATCTCCTCGGGCTTTGGGTTATTTCCTCCTGCAGCATTCAGTTTGCAGGGCTTATCAGTGACTTGGGAGCTGAAAGCATCTGTGAGAGCTTTACGCCCCGTGCTCCCTCCAGCTAGCCCTGTCTCTGGATGATAATTCAGCTTTATAAACCCAGGACAAGGTACTAGTGATTTTGGGATAAATACCTAGATTGTTACTGGTCCCTTGGGTGGTATAGTGGCTTCTGGTTAGGGTTGTTGGGTTGCAAAGGCCCTTAATGGAACCATTGGGCTGAGCTGGGCCTGTGTTTGCAGGGTTTAATGTGCGTGTTAGCTCAGTGCTCTGCCAAAAAGAAATGCCGAGTTCTCTGTGGGTTTATTTTTGGCTGCGACAAGCTGCTGTAGCGCAGATGTGATGGTGCAGAGTAGAGACATGCACGCCTGTTGACGGACGCTGGTGTGAGCACTGTATGGAGCGGGATGGAGCCCATCTGCGTCTCACCTGGACTGCTGTGCGTTACTGGTGGGCTCCGGGAGGCTCGGCTGCGTCCCAGGCACTGTGCATGCTGTGGTTATTTGCCTACCGTAACACCAGGGCCACAGAGAGCGTCTGAGGTTGTGGGCTGGCTGAGCCCGGTCAACCTGGCTTGTGGCACTGACCCAGCGCTCGCATTTGGACACTTCTCATCTTGGCCTAGAAACAGTGTCTCAGAGAAAAATCAAAGCTTGTGTTTTTTTTCCCTGGGGCTGGAGCAGCCGCAGTGCTCACTGTGATGATGGGAGTGGGAGCCCTTGTGCGCTGCAGGCTGGGTGGGTGTGCTGTGGTGCGTGCTGTGCCTCCAGCAGCTCGCAGAGCTGGCATCCGTCATGTAGGAGGGATAACATATAGGGTTAGCCTCCTCCTGTGGCCACAAGCGATGGGGAAGGACAGCAGCTGCATGTTTTAGCTCTCCCCAAGCAGCGCAAGGAGGAGAAGCAGCGCACTGTGGGGCATCTTGCATGGAGAAAGGGAATGGCTCAGCATGCTCTTCCAGGCACCCCAGGGACATGCAGAGTGTCTCTCTGCCGGATAATTGTGTTAGCTGAAGAGCAGGGTAAGGGGTTGGGAGGACGGAGTGTGTCCTGTGCTACCATGTGCAGCAAAGGGCATCTTCTGCCAAGATTTTCCTCCTTTGCTCCTGCTGTCAGCTGTGAAACCTGTGCCAAGGAGCCAAATCTGTAGCGGTGCGATGGTCAGCTTAGAGGTGCGATCCAATGGGGAGATGCTGCTCTGCCAGGCCTCCTTGTTCCAGTGCTGCTGCGAAATCACCTGCAGAGGACCAGGGACCACTACTGCTGCTGGCGCTGCCTGCTCTTTCTGCCCTGGTCTGTGTGCTGGGCTGCCTGTGTGGCTGAGCTGGCTCCAGGTTCAGTGTGGCTGCTAAGGTGGGTTTTGTGGTGCATGGGAGGGTGGGAGCTCCCCTCTGCCGTGCTCTATAAAAGGACTGTGCTGCCATGACTCTTATCTATAGCACAGCGAGGGAGCTGCCTGCACAAGGCAGAGCAGGGATGATCCCTGAATCTGATGGTTTTCTCCAGTCCTGCTTGGGAGTGTGGGACTGGCAGTGGTTGCTGAGGGATTCCCAGTGCACCCTGGGCTGGGCTCACCAGCAAGATCTCCCTTGCCAGCGGATGTGTTCTGCCTTTGCCGGGATTTCCTGACTGTCTGCACCCTCCCCATGGGGGCTTGTCACCCTCATCACCCAAAGGCTGGGCTCTTCCCAAATTCACCTTCTTCCCTGCTCTTTGGGGACAGAATTTCACTGCAGCATGTGGAGGCTGACAGGGATGGTCCCAGTGGGACCCCAGGGTGTCTGGGTTTGGAGTGGGTGCTCAGCATCCGCCTGTGCCCGATTCTCTTGCAGCAGTCTCAGGGCAGTTGAGACCTTTCCTAGCGAAGCTGGTTGTGGCACCTGTGGCCCACGGTATTTGTACTGGAGAGTTCACCTGGCTGATGGGAGATTGCATTTTGCCCTATTTTGGTTGGTTGGTTGTTGGTTTGGTTTTTTTTTGGGGGGGGGGGGGGGGGGGGGGCACGGGGGGGGCACAGGGGGTAGCTGTGTGTCCTGGGCTGCCAAACCCCATGTTTGTGGGTGCCGCAGCATCAGCCTGGGGTCTCACCAGCACCAGAGTTTGGCTGGACATCTCCACGCTGTGCATGCAGAACAGTCCACAGTGGTGGGCCCTGTTCTTGGCCAGTGCCTGTCACCCTTTGGGGGTGCTGGCTGTCCCCTGAGACCCCCAGCACCACCCATGAGAACATCTCCCAGCCCTCCCCGGGGCGGCAGTACCAGGGAGTGTGTCTCTTTAATGAGGCTGGGCTTGGAACAGCTCTGCTGCTGGCACAGGGAGAGAGGGATGAAGCGAGGGCGGTGAAGGAGCCAGTGCCAGAGAGGGAGCCTGCAGCAGGGAGAGGCGGGGAAGGACCACTCATCCCCCCTGGGTACTGCAGCCATCTGAGCTGGAGGGGCAGGGAAACCCACCCCCAGGGCAGAGGGCTCTGTGGAGGGCAGGGGCCCAGTGGGTGCTGAGTTGAGCCTGCAGTCCCTTTGTCATCTTCCTCCACCTCCAGGTAAGAGCCGGGGCTGGGGGGAGTCTAGGACCACGGTGGCCCAGGACACTGCGAGTATCCTGTGATTCCTGGGTGCCCCAGGGTTGCACACCCACTTTTGGGGTAGCCCTGGATTGCAGGAAGGGCAAGAGGTGGGAGATGAGGCAGCAGGGCCACAAAAGTGCTGAAATCACTATCTGGCATGGACCTGACAGGGTTGGCTTTAAAATGGGAACATGCCCCATGGTATCAGCAACTGGTCCCTGGTGCATGCCACAAATGTCCCATGGCCAGAGGAGTAGCGGGACACTTTTGCAGGGCTGCCCTGCCAGGATATGCCTATGTTGAGGGGGATCTGGGGGGCTGGGGCATTTTTTTAGGGTGTTCCTGTGTTAGGGTACATTGAGGGCAAGTCAGTCCCGTTTCCTGGCCCGAGGCTGGGGTTTTGCAGGGGTTTTAGCAGCTCTGGGAAGGCAAGAGCAGCAGCACAGGTCCTGGATGTGGTGGTTCTGGATGCAGTGTGTGTGCCAGGGTGTGTGCATGCATGCATGCAGTCAGACCTTCACCCCATCCACTTTGCCTGTAGACACTGAGGAAATCCCTTTCCCTTCTGCTCCTCTTCTTTGGGCTCTCTGTAAAGTGGTGTGCCCTGTGGGCACTGGGCAGCAGCACCATAACCTTCTGCCTCTGTGGCCTCCTCCCTGCTCCAGGAGTAGGGATGGATCCTGCTCTCCTGCCCTTGTGCCCCATCCCAGCAGGGCAATGTGGGGGTGTCCTGCAAGGAGGGGAGGTGAGGGAAGCAGGAGGTAACGCAGGTGAGCAGGAGGGGCAGAAATGCCTTGCTCTGGGCACTGCCTCAGAGGCTTGGGCTCCTTTCCTTCCATCCTTCTCTTCTACTGGCTTCTGCCTCTGTCACCAGTGGAAATTTCTGCTGGCTCTGCCTGTGCTGGGGCTGGCCTCCCCCTTCCCTGGGACCATACCGCACCCCAGCACAGGTGGCTGCCGCTGCAGCAGCTGAAACTCTGACAACTTCGCAGGCAACTAAGGAGGGTCTGCTGGGCTCCAGTGCCTGGCTTGCGGCAGCTGCCTCGTTGGACAAACTCAACCTGCCCATGGGCAAGAAGAAAAATGTTAACTTTTTCTGACCTAGAGCAGTTAGCTCCTCCTTGCCTTAGCCGAGGGCTTTCTGCTGCCAGCACAGCAAACTGCCTCCAGCCCCGCTCCTGCTGTGGCCCCTTCCATACCAGGGATGCTGCTGGTTAAACCAGCTCCTGTGGGCAGTAGGTGGGAAGGGAGAAAGAGGAGGGGGCTGTGAAGGCACTGGTGACCATGCTGGGAATGGGGAGGGGGCTGGGGACCTGTTGGTGACACCACAGCGGTACCTGGGGACAGTTTGCTGCCCCAGGGAAAGAGGAGAAAGAGGCCAGCGGCGAGGACCATCAGTCTGGTTTTATTCATTACCACGGGGCTTAGAGCAGCCAGCACAAAGCGTGGCAGGGCCAGATGGGCCCTGTTTATTCTGCAAGGGTAAATGTAAAGAGACGTGATAAAAAGCAGCCGGGACAGCTCCTCTGGTAAGTCCCTGGTAAACAAGCCAGTGGTGCTCTGGCCAATGGGCGGCATGGCAAATAGCAGGCGCGTTGCTGAGCATCAAGCTGAGTTCCCTGGGAACAAATGGAAGGGCTTTGGGGTGAAATCCATCTTTAATTGTTTGATACGCGTGGGCTGGGGGAGTCCTGGTCCCCAGAGCTCAGCTGGGTGCTGTGGTCAGAGCAGGACCCAGCTGATGATATTCCCGGTGGTGGCACAGCTGGCATGGAGGAAAACTGGGCTGTGCATTGCCCCTGTACCACCTTGTGTGCTGGGGTAGCAATCTGGGGGGCTCAGCAGGGCATGCAGCATCCTGCACATAGGGTGAAGGGCTGGAGATGGCAGGGGGTGGCTGGGTGGCCAAGACCTGCCAACATAACCCTGTGATGCCAACTGAGCAGATAAACAGCTCCGCTCCAGTGTAATGGACTTATTTTCCTGGGATGCAGCCACATTGCTGCACTTGAATCACTCCTGCGCTTCTCAGGGTCTCCCTACCTTGTGCCAGCCATGGGCTCAGTCTTGATGCTGCCTCTGAGGAAGTAGCACTGCGCCACTTTCAAGGATGCTCTGGGAGAGGCACCCTGTGACTGTGTGCTGAGGGCACCCCGAGCCTCCTGTTACTGATGCTTATATGATCTGTTCCTGGGACGAAGGCCACTGGAGTGGGGGGACCAGATGGTTCACCTGTACCTGGCCTTGTCCTTGCCCCAGGCACGTTGCATGCTGAAGCACCAGCACATGGCCTGACATGAGGACCTTGCTGCCACTGGGTAGCAGGTGCTTGGTGCAGGCAGGGGGTACAGTGTGGAGGGGCAGGCCCATGCCTGGAGCAGGACCCATGCACACTATCCACAAAGAGGCAGGGTTAAGGCTGACCTGAATATTTTATGCAAACGTGCAATGGCATGGGGTAAGGCAATGTTAGAGAGATGCCTTGGCTCTGGGAAATTGTTTGGGATGCTGCTCCTGAGTGGTTTTCCCAAGAGGAAGAGAGGTGTGTAGTGGGTTGGTGCCCTGGCTGGAAGGCATCCCCAGCCACCTCTCTTCCCATGACCACTGCCGAAGGGTGGGATGCCGCACACATCCCTCTCTGGGCAGAGTGTCACACGCCCGGAGACAGAGAGCATTGTCCCCCAAGCCAGGCTCCTCTCTGCAGTGCCTTCCCCTCTGTGCTGCTCTTCAGTGCAGCACTGACCTTGTTGTTAATTATTAAACCCCCAGCAAACACTGCTCGCTGTTTTGTCCTAGTTATACTGTGGGCTTCTTGCCCTTCTTTCTTTCCTTTTTTTATTTTTTTCTGTAAACAAATTACCCTGGTAACCTCTGTGGGTGGATGGAGATGGGAGCAGCAGATGCTCCTCTCCCAGCCAGCGAGGGAGATGGTCTGGGGAGGCTCTGGAGCCACTGAGCTGCTGTGGAGTGGCCAAGAGATGGGCTGCGTGTGGCTGGATGTTATCCATTGTGTCTAGGAGTCACTGCTTATCTGCCAGGACTCAAGGCTTGCATGTAACTGCTGCTGCCCGCAAGAAGTCATCTTGCTGCCCAGCAGCAAGGTTTATTTACCCATGGGGTGGGCTTTTGTGACTTCAGACCTGGTTTTCAGGTGAGCTGGGGTCTGAGCAGAGACTTGGGTCCAGGTCCATGTGTTTTGTGGATGCTGCAGAGCAGCATCCCTGGGATGGGGAGGGCTGGGGGCCTAGCCCACTCCTTGCGGGCTGGGCAGATGGAAGCAGTTTGTGTGCATGAAACTCTTCCCAGCAGACCCCATCCCTGAGCACCCAGCACCTGCCTCCCCTCTGCTCACAGCTGCTGCTGAGGGACAATGCCGGGCCTGTATGCCCTCTCCTCCTGGGAGGCTCTGCCCCTGAAGAGCTCCAGGGTGATGGCTTGTGCCAACGGGTACTCCTTGAGCATCACCGCTCACCTCATGTACACCAACCCCTACAAGGAGCCCGTGGAAGGTAAGGGGCAGCTATCAGGGCTGGCAGGGACCCTGGCTGCCTGCATGGTCCCCTAAAAACACCCATGCTGGAAAGCATCCTGTCTTCAGCCCACCTGTGTCCTGGCCCCCAAACCTTGCTCAGTTTGGTAAGCAAAGGCAGAGGTCAGCAGTGGTGGGGGCACCACCTGCGGGCAAGAGAACAGTGAGGCCAGGCAAAAACATTCCCAGTGCTGAGGAAGAGGGGGATTTCATCCTCCCTGCCCTCCTCTGAGCTAGCAATGCTCTGGGTCTTCCCTGCATGTTGTCCCGCTCTCGTGCATTTAAATCACCCTGCTCTTAGTGGTGCTGCCATGGGCTGGCCAGCACTGCAGTAGTGTCCATGGCGGGATCTGCCTCGGGGCTCTCTCCTGGCCACAGGCATCTTCATCTACCCACTGGAGGAGTCAGAGGTGGTGGCTGGCTTTGAGGCAGTGGCGGGCAGCCGGCGGGTGACATTCCAGGTCCAGAACCGGCACCGGGCGCAGGACTGCTGCCTCCAGTGCAGCCCCAGCCCTGGCCGGCCGCGTCGCTGTGCCAGTGGTAAGTGCCATGGCACGGGTGATCCTGTTGGGTCCTCCTATCCGGGAGACTCAGAGCCCAGGGAGGGCTCCTCATCCTCACTGCTGCTTTTCCATGAGGACTGCTGCTGCTCCCTGTGCCAGGGCAGCCCCGTCCCCTTTCCCCTCCATCTACCTCTCCTGAGTCTTTACCCTTTGCATGGCCTCTGTTGTCCCCTTTGAGAGTAATTAGTGCAATTAACACCTCCTTTCCCCAACCTTTCTGACACCCCTGCATCCCTCCCCTTCCCAGGCCATCTTGTCCTGGATGAAGATGCAGAGCACTCCACCTTCATCATCGTTACGGGCACGCTGTGCCCAGCAGAGAGCTTGGCCATCAACCTGAGCACGGCACAGGAGCTGCCCACGGGGCCAGATGGGGCCCTGCGCCTCCTCCTCCCCCCCGTTCTCATGCCCCGCGTCCCTGCTGTCCCCGAGAGTGAGCCGGCAAGCTTGTGTGACGACAGGTTGGCCCTATGGTGATTTTCATGGCTTCCTCAGTCTCCACCATCCTGGGGGGGGATGCTGATGCTGGGTGACCAGGGAGGGGGGCAGGAGCCATCACTGCCTCTCCCCTTGCAGCCCCACCAGCTGTTTTGGGGGGCCAGGTGCCCGGAGCCAACCATCCCCGACAGCGCCTGCGGAGAGTATGGATGTCTTTCGGGGACAACCCTGCAACCCCTTCCCTTACGAGTTTGCCTTTGAGCTGCTGGTAAAGGGCCCCTGCTTGCTGGCAGGTAGGGGGCTAGCTTGGGTGGTGTTGGTTGGTTGGGTAAAACCTCCCAAAATATGGGTGACAACCCCCGGAATGGTGTACCCCTGGTCCCTCTGTGCTTTTAGGGGGACACAAGCCCCCTTCCCAGGCAGCTTCTTGCACTCCCTACCCATGAAGAAGCCTTTCCCCATTCCACCCCTGGAGCTGGGGACTGCGACCCCCAAAGTCACCCCACATATGGCTTTGGGCAGCTCTGGGTCAGCAGCTTCCTTTTCCGGGGAGATGCGATGGATGGGGGAGAGGATGGGTGAGGAAGCGATGTGGGGTAGTGGGGACGCACTCCTGGCCACCGGCCCAGTTAATCCCATTAAAGCTGGCATGGAGCAGCCACCACTGTGGCGCTGATGCTGGCACAGGCACAGAGCCCAGCAGGTGGGGGGCACAAGGGGCTACCCCACCACCTCCTCCCCCCTGCAGGGCTGGAGAGCCCGTCCCATGCCCTGCGAGCCGATGCCGACCCCTGGGCCAGCTCTGCCGCCACCACCTGCGTCACCCTGGCCGAGCCCCACCGCTACGACAGGGACCTGGAGATCATCCTCTACCCCTGTGGTGAGAGGGACAGTGTCCTTGGCGGGTTTGGGGAAGACCCAAAAAGCATCCAGAGCATTCCCAATTTCCCTGTGGCATGGGGCAGCTCTGAATACCACCTGTGTCCCCCAGAGCCCCACCACCCCCACCTGGTGATGGAGGATGGCACCATGACATACCCCGAGTACGAGGCCCATATCCGGAGCCGCCGGGATTACATGCGCATTGCCAGGAAGGATGGCAGTGGCGAGAGACAGGTGACAGGGCATGGCTGCCACCAGCCTGGCAGGGCAGAGGAAGCGGTGGGAGGGGAGCAAGGAAGACCCGGGGGGGGGGTGCGAGAAAGCCCCCGTCCCACCTGGTTCGCAGGTGGTTTTTGTGCAGAAGCGTTTCCACAAAGACATCTTCCTGAACCCTGTGCTGATGCTGAACTTCTGCCCAGCGGCAGAGGGCAACCCTGGGGACCTGCAGAGTGTCACCCGTGAGATCCTCTTCCTCGTCGACTGCAGCAGCACCATGAGCAGCCCCGACCTTGACAAGGTCAAGGTGAGACATGGCCATGGGGCGCCACAGGGCCAGGGATGCTCCGCAGGTTACTGGTCCTTAGCAGTCCTCTCCGGTCCCTGCTGTCGCCCCAGGAGGCTTTGGTGGTGGCCCTGAAGAGCCTCCCGTCAGGGACGCTGATCAACATTGCCGGCTTTGGCACCGATGTCAAACCGCTCTTCCCGTCCAGCCGCCTCTGCAGCAACGTGAGTGTTGCCGGGCAAAGCGCCCCACCAGCCCCTCTCCCTCCCCCCTACCAGCTCCCTGGTGTGGGGTCAGGGCTGGCGAGCTGGGGAACTACCACGAGGCCAGCTCTCTGTGCTGGCAGGAGACAGTGCGGCGTGCCTGCGAGCATCTCACTGGGCTGCGGGCAGATGCGGGCAGCATCAACCTGCTGGCAGCCCTGGGCTGGGCACTGGCGCAGCCCCTCCACCACGGCTACCCCCGCCAGCTCTTTCTCTTCACCAATGCGGCGGCAGGCAACGTGGGCAGGATCCTCCGGCTGGTGCGCAGGCAGGCCAGCACCATCAGGTATGGCACCAGCACCACAGCAGGTTCATGGTGTTCTCCATGTCCCCCTGGGATGTTCCCACCAATTTCTCCTCCTTCTGCAGCCCCAAACCTTGCCCCCACTAGCCCCAAGGGTGTCCTTCACCCATCACATCCCCCAACATCACTGGCTTGGCTTCCCCCAGGGTGCCCCAACCTAGCACGGAGCCAGGGCAGCATCTCTGGCTATCAAACACCCCTGCCCATCTCTGCTGCAGGGCTTGCTGTCAAGCTGCCCAGCCCCTGGCAACAGCCTGGCCATGGCTTTTCATTGCCTGCCTCTCTCCTGTAGGTGCTTCAGCTTTGGTATGGGCTCACGGGTGTGCCGGCGGCTGCTGAAGGGCATGGCCAAGGTCAGCCGGGGCTGTGCCGAGTTCCTAAGCCCAGCTGAGAGGCTGCAGCCCAAGGTAATGCCTGGGCAGGGATGGAGGGCATGGAGGCCACCATGGTGTCTGACACTGGCTCCTCTCCCCACCCCAGCTAATCAAGTCCCTGAAGAAGGCGATTGAGCCGGCCATCAGCGACATCACCATCGACTGGTACGTCCCTGACAGCATGGAGGCTTTGCTTTCACCCACCGAGCTCCCAGCCCTCTACCCCGGCGACCGCCTCGTCAGCTACTGCGTCCTCTACAGCATCGCCCGCTTCCGCGACAGGCACCCATCAGTATGACAAGCACCACCCTGGCATGGGGAGGCCAGCACATTCCCTGTGCTGCCAGCTTCTCCCTGTGCCGGGGGGCTGATGGCGGTGCTCTCTCTTCACCAGGGCAGGGAAGGGGCTCACCGGGGCTTCCGGGGCTCCACCTTCCCCTCCCAGGAGGAGGTGCCCAGTCCCAGGGAGAGCTGCCAGCCGCCCCAGAGCACCCCAGGATCCAGGGACGCCTCCCTGGAGCTCTCCACCAGGGGCACGGAGGTGTCAGAGCAGAGTGAGTGGGGTTGGGGCCAGGGTGGGGTTCAGGCACAGGAGCCATGGGCTGATGGGGTGTGCACTCATCGGGCAGGTGCGGATGCCATTTCGGGGGGAGACATCTGGAAGCGGATTTACCAGCCCTCCTACATCCAGGAGCAGTACATCCTGACACACTGCTCTGTCAGCACCGACCGCAGCCAGGGACTGCTCTCCCACAGCTCCACCAGCAGTGAGTCCACTGGCTCCCACGACGTGGCCCCTGAGGGCGGCTCCTCGGCCCCTGGCGCCGATGCAGTCTCCCAGCAGGGCCAGAAGAGCCTGTCCCTCTGTGAGTCTTCCACCAAATCTGCCCCGCTGCCCTCTGCCCCGGCTGGCACCAAGGTAAGTATGCCAACAGGGTGCAAGGGCTCACGCACATGGGGGCTGTTCCTAGCTTAGCTGAGGTCTGGCAGCCCCATTGTGCTTGGACATGTGGCTGCCAGACTGGAAACCAGAGCTTTGTAGCCTGGATTTTAAGGAAGGATCTGCTGTGGGTGCTGCAAAGAGGCTCCTCAGGTGGTTTTGTCCTACTGGAATGATCCAATTGGGGACCAAGAAGCTGGTCCCCCAGCTTAGTCAGCTGGGTGACTAACAAACCCTCTAGCCATCTCAGATGCTTGTTGATGCTACAGAAAGTAAGTGAAACTATCTGGGCCGGCATCAAGTAACCAACCTGCCAAGCTGGAGAGGAGGGGCTGGGCTGGCTGACCTGCACAGCTCCTTCAGCCCTTTGCCAACCACGCCCAACGCTTCAAGCAATGGGCCACATCCCCACTGCTTCATACCTGGGTTAAAAACCCAGCCGGGTTACTGGGATGGGGAGAAGCAGCTCCCCTGGTGATGGTGGCCCCAAGGCTGGGTGAGGCCAGCTGTCACCTACCTCTGGGACATGCTCCTTCCCCATGGCACTGGTTAGGCAATGGGCTCCTGCCGCACAACAGCACAGCTGGTGGCCTTTGCTGCTGAAATGTCAAGCGTAAGTGATTTCCCTGCAGTATAAACAATCCTCCTGGGGCTCCCTGCTGCCTGGCCAAGAGGTGGCATGGGCACCACTACTCTGCCATAGCTTTTAGGTGAAGCATCTCAGTGTGGGGACATCACTCTGCCTGAGCGACTGAGCTAAACCCCTGTGCTGCACACACAAAAAATCCCCGCCAACTCCTCCTGCCACAGCATCAGCCTGAGTCAGCCTCCAGTGATGTTTGCAAACGCCTGTCTCGGAGCCATTGGTCCTTCCCACGTGTATGAGGAGCCTGGCGAGCATCACTTGCCACCCTGGGAGGCTGCTGGGTGCCAGCCTACAGAGCAGCAGGGCTGGGCGTCAGCCAGCAGCTCCAGCCAACAGCCGGCCGGGCCCGCATGTGCCCCATCACAGCTTGGCGCAGTCTGGGCTCTGTGCCAGTGCCTTTGCCAGGCCTGCCAACAGCCTCCCCCCTCCGCAGGTGATGGTGGCCCTGAGCACAGAGGAGCTGGTGCGGCAGAAGAAAGTGCTGGCACAAGCCGCCCTGGCTGGCCGCAGCTTTTCCTCGCCTCATGGGGAGCTGGACACCCACCGCCTGTGCCAGGCCCTGGAGAAGGTGTCACAGAAGAGGAATCGGTCCCTGGAGGGCCGGCTGGATGAGCTGGGATCCCGGGCACAGCAGCTGCAGCCCAGCATGGTGGAGTCAAGTGTGTACTGGCTCCAGGGGATGGGGGCGGTGGGGATGGAGCTGGGTGCCCCGCCTTGCTGAGCCCACGTGTTGCTGTCATCCAGATAACCTCCTGTCGCCCACCCACCTGGACTGGGACATGTTGGTGGAGCCCTCCTACCTCTTCAGTGCCTCACCAACACCCGAGCTAGGGGAGCCCAGCACGGGTGATGCCAGCTTGCCCCTGCGCTGCCAGGTGGTGATCCATGCACTGCAAGCTGGCAAGCCGGTGTCCTGGGAAGTGACACTCTCACTGGAGTCACTGCTGCAGCCCCGGGAGGGGCCAGGCAGGGTGGAACCCCCGCGGCCAGTGGGCAAGGCTTGGGACAAGCCACTGCACTGTTTGGCAGCACATTCTGTCATCCGGGACAATGAGAATGCGGCACAGCGGGAAGCTGAGCTGGAGCAGGGTGGGTGACGGTGTGTGTGTCCCCGTCCATCCCCCCCCACCCCGCCCCATGCAGCCCCAGCATCCCCCCATCTCTAACTGCCTTGCTCTGGGCAGGTTTCACCCGCCGGTTTCGCTTGAAAGCTGTGCAAACCAGCAAAGCCTGCAATGTGCCTTCTCTCTACACCTGCCCGGTGCCCACGGACAGTGCTATGCAGGCAGCCCTGCCCGCAGCCCCTGAGGTGTGGGGCACAGGTACAGCGGGAGGGGGGCTGGTGTGCTGGGGAAGGGGCAGGGAGGGGGCAGAGGGCTGAGGTGGCACCATCCCTTGCAGCTGGCTCAGCCAGCCAGCCACGAGCTGCTGCAGCAGGGAGCTGGCACCACAGGAGATCCTCGGCAGGTCTGGGCCAGCAGCGGGCTGCTGAAGAGCAGGATGAGACCCCTATCACTGCAGGTACCGATCTGGGCCCTTATACTGGCTTATGCTCCCTAGGCACCTGCCTGAGACCAGGGTCCGCTCAGCTCACAGCTGCAGGGGGCTGGTCCTGGCTGGAATGCTGTGGATGCTTGGGAAGAGGAATCAGTCTCTGCCCCACACTGGGGGAGGATGCAGGGGCAGCATAGCAGCCCCTGGCAGCAGCTCTGGGCTGTGAGGGTCCTGGGAGCCCTGCGAGCCCTCAGGACTTTGCTCTTTTGCAGAACGAGATGAGACCCCCGGCTCTCCGGCCAGCATCTCCTCCCCTACCTATGGCTGGGAAAAGCAGAACTGCTTGAATGGTGCGTTCAGGGTGGAGGGGGCCAAGGGCAGGATGGTGGGGGACAGGGGGTGCCCTCAGCACCCTGTTGCTGGCAGCTGAGAGCTAGAGCATCTGCTGTGCCCACACCTGCCCTTGCTGCACAGGCAAGTGGGCTGAACTGCCCTCAGAGGTGCTGGGGCGTGGGACCCACCTCTGATTGCATCAAGGCCCCCCCACACGCAGCTCTCCCCACTCCTTGCAGGGCCTCCAACCAGCCCCTCCACCACTTCCATGGGCTCTCAGAAATCCACAGAGAACATCGCTGGCTCCAGGTGAGGAGCACAGGCCTCAAAAATGACATGTTGCAGGGAGAAGAGGACAGTGTCACTTCTTTGGTGCTGCAGGTCTAAGGTCCCCTGCAAGCTCCTGCAGCATAACAGGGACGGGAGGCTGGTGCTCTAGGCCTTTCCCTGCAGCAGGCTGGGGCCCAGCTGCCCTTCAGGAATTGCCCTCCTGTCCCCACCTCCCATTACTTTGTCTGTTTGCCCCACAGGTTTAGCCTGAGCAGGCGCCGGGGGCCCAGCCTGGCGCTGCGCCCACAGTGCCTCAGCCTGGAAGGCGAGCACTCCAGCAACCACGCCAGCCATGACTACCTCCCACTGGTAAGGACCATGTCCCCATCCCACCCAGGACAGGGGGGCAAGGAGGCACCTCTGCTGCTGGGTGGCAGCTGAGCTGCCCAGGTGATGCCCTGCAGTGGCACCCAGCTGAGTATGCAAACCCAGTGGGTGCCTGCTTAGCCCTGCTGCATCCATGAATGGACCTGGGGGCCTTTCCTGGCTTTGAGGGAAAGTGGGGCATGGGACAGTCCCTATGCCCCAGACAGCCCTGCAGCCCCCACATCTGAGTGCGGGGGGCCACAGTTGGTCTTCGCCCCTGCCTGGCTCCACCCAGTTGCCTGCCCGCTCATTGCAGGTGCAGCTGCAGCAAGCACGGGGCCCATTCCAGCTCACCGAGATCTTCTCCGAAGTGGTGCAGATCTCCCTGGACCGCCTGTGCCGGGCCTCCCCCTACGCCTCCCACCGAGCCAGCCTCAGCCCCACATCCCCGGGGGCCAGGAGCAGCCCTGAGGCCAGGCCCTGCCATGAGGAGGGCAAGGAGCCCCCCGCAGCCCCACAGCCCAGCTCACCCCTATCTCGCAGCACTTGCTCAGAGGTGCCCAGCACAGCCGTGTGGGCACAAGCAGACAGCGGGCACGGCTCAGAGTCCGACACTGGCCCCCACTCAGCCGCCCCCTCTGAGGCTGGTGTGAGCTGGCAGGATGCAGGGCCGGAGGACCTGGAGAGCGCCAGCTGGGCCACAGCAGTGGCCTTGGCCTGGCTGGAGCATCGCTGCGCTGGCTTCTTCGAGGAGTGGGAGCTGGTGGCAGCCAAGGCGGACGCATGGCTGCAGGCACAGCAGCTGCCCGAGGGGGTAGATGTGGGCCGCCTCAAAGGGGCGGCCAGGCACTTGTTCCTGCTGCTGCGTCACTGGGATGAGAACATCAAGCTGAACATGCTGTGCTACAACCCCAACAATGTCTGACGGTCACCAGAGGGGCCAATAAAGATGCCTGGCTCTGCACTGCCTGTGGAGGCGTCTGTTATGGGCATGGAGTCATCAGTCCCGTTCAGGCCAGGGTGGGGCTTACCAGAACCCTGGGGGGGTCACCCCTTTCCCAGCCCTCTCCCGTGGGAGGGAGCAGACAGGGGAGAAGGAAGAGCCATGCTAGCAGGATCCCTGGGCTGTATCAAGGCAATTCAAACCTTGAGGCAAAGCAGTTTTGTAGATCCTCTGTCTTAACCTCACCCCAGAGGCTGCTCCCCTGCCCAAGGCAGCACTCTCCCAGGGCTGGGAAAGGAGCTCCCACAGCCCCAGTGGCTGCTTTGCCTCCCTGCAGGTGGGGCAGGCAGAGTCATGGCCATCCCACCACTGTCATGGCGTGAGGATGCTGCGGCCAGTAAAGGGCATACAAAGCCCCCTTTATTGGGGAAGTCCTGCCTATCGGGGGTCCTCATGCTGCCCCCTTTGCACAGTTCCAAGGCTTGCGGCCCTGCTGGGACGGCTGGGGGCAGCCTGCGAGCTGTGTGGGAAGAGAGCAGGCAGCAGGGGCAGTCCCAGAGGCCAATTTCCATCGTCCAGCCAGCCACACCCTCACTGGGCTTTCTTGGAGATGGCTGCAGGCCTCCTGCTTGATGTCAGGGGGTGCAGCGCTGACAGGGGGGCCGTGCCGTACCAGAGCTGGAGCAGGACGAGTCCATGGCAGATATGGAGAGAAAGGGAGCTGCAGACTGTGGAGGGGTAGGTGTTCCAGCAGAGCTCAATCACGCCCAGCAGTAGCACCCTGCAGGGGAGAAAGCTGGGGGTCAGCATGGGGACACACACACTGACCCACCTTGCTCTCAGACCCCCCCCAGCAGATGGGTTGTCCTGCTCCCTGGCAGCACGCACTTGGGCATGTGGGCAAGCTTGGCGGTAGGGGTGCACCAGAGTAAATAGGGCAGCGTGTGGAAATACCAGACGTAGAACTGGTAGTGCAGGGAGCGGCTGCAGCAGATGCCCAGGAAGTTGGAGGAGAAGAGGACAAAGATGATCTGTGCACTGGTGTTAAGGGGACAAACATGGGTGGCTGCAGGTGCGATTCTGCAGCAGCTCCCCAGCCATACAGCACAGCTCCTTCCCCTGAGACACACTGGTCCTGACAGTGCAGCAGGTCTGGGAGCCTGCAAAAGCCAATCCCAAAGTCTGCCCTGCCCTGCCTTCTCACCCCAACCTTGCTGCCCACCCTGTCAAAGGATATTGTTGATGGTCAAGGGAGGGGAGGGGTGTTTCCTTTCAGCAGGATCCTTCAGCAGAGCCAGGATGCTCTCTTTGGACCTGAGGAGGAAGAACAAACATCGATCTCAGCTGCTGAAAGCCTCCCCCACCCTAACCTTCCCCTGTGAGCCACTATGCCTGGGCAGAGCACTCCCCAAAACAGTAGCTCCCCCCAACTCCTGCCTGTAAGCGCACAACTGCAGCAATGTGGGGACAGGGAGGTTGCAGACCCATATCCTGCACCACAGGGGCTGATGGGGAACTGCTGACAGGGACCAGCACCCATGGGGAATCCCAGGTCTCACCTGTGCCACCGGTGCACTGCAAAGATCCCCAGGCCAGCCAGGTGAGCCAGGAGCAGCATGGCGTGGAAAGCCCGATTCTGGAAAACTTCTTCTGGGAGGAAGCGCCAGTTCACCGTCCATTTGAACTGGAACTGGCGGCCCAGGTCAAAGGAGCGGGTCAAGTACCCCACGGGGTTCACCAGCAGGAAGGGTAGCCCCAGAATCACCTGTCAGAGACACACCAGCACCCTCGCAGCAGCTGTAAGCCAGCGCTCCACCTCCCTTGCTGCCTCCCAAGATCTCTAGTGCCACATGGGGTGACAGGGACAGCCAGCCAATGATGGGAGCTCCGTGAATGAGGTTATTTATCGGCCTCCAGCTTGTGGGGCTGTGTGGGGCTAACTCAGATGCTGGTGCCATTGTATATGCACCCACAGGTCTCCATCCCCCAGGACAGCCAGGCAGGATGCTGCAATGCAGGCAGGGCAGCCCACTACACCCTGCCGATGGGGCTGCCCAGCCTGCCCCTGTAGTGGATACGAGCAAGGACCCACCTGCAGCAGGGCGCAGATGCAGAGCTTGGGGATACAGCCCATGAGACCGAACCGTTGGAGCAGGAGGAAGAGAAGTCCAGGAGCAAAGAGGAGGATGTTCATCTTCACAGACACAGCCAGGCTGAGCGGGAAGCCACGTTACCATTGCAGACCCCCACATGGGTGCCCAGGCAGCCGCTGGGCTGAGCACAGCCTCCTCCCTGGGGCCAGGCTCACTCACACACGCCCCACGCCATGGAGGGCAACCCCTGCCCTGCCCCCAGATCCTCACCTGAAGAGGAGGCAGCCCCAGGACCAGTGCTCCTCCAGGAACAGGTTGATGGCAAGGAAGAGGATGGCCATGGCGACGGGGTCATTAAAGAGCCGCAGGACAAAGATGGAGTGGATGCGGTAGGAGGCGCAGCACATGAAGAAGAAAACATATGGGGGGACCTTGCAGGGGACAGAGAGACACAAGGGCAATCAGCAGCCCATCCTGGACCCCCACTGCTGCCAAGCCCCTACAAATCTCAGGCCCCAACCCTGGCCTCCTGCCCAGCCTGTTTCACCCTGGTGAAGACTCAGAAGAGCAGGAGAGGCCCCGAGGTGGCCAGCGAGGCTCCCTGGCTCCAGGCTACCTTATTGGTTCGGCAGTAGATGCGGAAGACGAGGAGGAGGTTGAGGAGGTAGAGGCCGGCGAAAAGGTACTGCGCCAGGCGGATGTCCGTGCCACGGCCTGTGGCGTAGTACAGGCCCAGGAAGATGTAGACAAAGCCGGCGGGGTAGCTGTGGAGAGACAGAGGTGAGAGGCCAGGCCCTGCTGCCCCTCTGGGACCCCCCCGGAGCTCGGCTATCCCTGTCACTCACACCAGCGGCCCGGTGTCGCCCTTCAGCTGGGTGTAGTCGAGGGTCCCGTTAGCAAACCCCTCCACCTCCTCCATGTAGGCCTTCCAGTCGATCTCGGTGTCTGCGGGGATGGCCGGGGGGGCGTCACTGCGGGGGGGTTCCCCCACCTCCAGAGCCCCCCCCCCCCCCGCCGTCAGCCGAGGCTCCGGCTCCCCACGGCCCCACAGCCCACCCTGCCCCCCCGCCCTGCCGGGGGATGCTGTCACCCACACGGCCCGGGGACAGCCCTGTCACCCCGCCAGCTGGATCACACACCCCCACACACACCCCCCGCTGCTGCATGGAGAGCACCTGCACCCCGGCGCTGCACACCCCGGCGGCGGGCTGTCACAGCCCGGTGGACACCCCCCCACCCCGGGCAGGGCCTTCCCACGCCGGGCCGGACCCCGGCACTCACAGGGGACCCTGCGGATAACCCAGAGGTTGACGCCGCCCTCGGCCAGGCAGAGGCAGGCGGCCACCAGCGGGGTGTAGCTCGGCTCCAGCAGCGCCGCCCGCCGCTCCCGCCAGGCCCGCCGCAGCGCCGCCGCCGCCGCCCCCCGCCCCGCCGCCATAGCCATCCCGCTCCGTTCCGCTCCCGTTCCGTGTTTCCGACCGGAACGTTTATAGAAGGTGCGACCGGCGAGACCGGAAGCCGCACGTGGGGGCGCGAGCGGCACGTGGCGCCCCGTGCTCCCCCCGCCCCGCCCGGTATGGAGCGGCGGCGCGCGCCCGCGGCCAACCGCCGCTACCGGCAGCGCCGCTTCTGGGACGCGCTGTATCGGCAGGATGGCGCCGAGCCCCGGGAGTGGCTGGGGGGGCTCTCCCGCTTCCTCCCGCAGCTGGAGGCCGAGCTGCGCCCCGGTGACCGCATCCTTGTCCTCGGTACGTGCCCGGTGCTCCTGGTGGAGGGCGGGCGGGGCTCAGGGTCCCGCCGGTGGATGCGGTGGTGCCGACCGCGAGGGGGCGGTGCTTTACCGGGCCGGTACCGGGGGGACAGCGCCCACCCGGCGGGTCGGCCCCGCTGCCGGGGATGCGGGCGGCGGGGCCGGTACAACCGCCCGGTAATCCCACCTGCGGGCTGACCCACCGCCGGCCCGGCAGGTCCGCCCCCCCGCGCTGGGCGGGCGGGATTAGGCGGGTGTAATCACCGATCCTGTTAGCGGATCAGCCGCCGCCAGCTGCGCTTAATAGTTCTCAAATCAGCCCCCCCTCACGCCGCCGGGACCCCCCGGGAACGGCCGAGCCGCTACCCCGGGGGGCGGGGGGAGGGAAGGGCCTCCCCCGCGTTCTCCGCACCGGGGGGTCGTGTCCTGCTGGGGCTGGCCGGGCAGGGTGCTGCCCCCCCCCGCCGACAGCTATCCATTTGTCTGTCCGTCCCGGACGCTCCGTGCTGCCCTGATTTGCCACTGGCCCCGCCGCAGGCTCTTGGGGGGCACGGCCGGCTCCTGCCCCACAGCCCCGCCACGGGGCGGGGGGGAGAGGGGACACTGGGGTGCCCGTCCTGCTTCTTTGCCGCCACCAGCACCCTCAGGGCCGCTCCTGCGCTCTGCCGCGGGGTGAGGGGACCCGATGTGCAGGGGCTGCTCGCCTCCGCCTGCTCCCGCGGTCCTGTAGGGCTCCCAGCACACCCACCTTACGGGAAGGGGGTAATTAAGAACTAGCCCAGCACTCCCTCATTAGTGGCAAGGCGATGACCTGCTTCCTCTCATCACACCCTTCCCTGGGCCCAAGGGAGCGGGGTTGGGGTGCAGACAGCCCCCCCGCGGGTACCCCGAGCCCCAGCTGAGCGGTGCCCCGCACAGGCTGCGGCAACAGTGCCCTGAGCCATGACCTGTATGAGCTGGGCTACACCGACGTCACCAGCATCGACTTCTCCCCCGCCTGCATCGCGGCCATGCGCACCCGCTACGCCCACTGCCCTGGCCTGCGCTGGGCCGTCATGGACATCCGCGCCCTTGCCTTCCCCGACGCCGCCTTTGACGTGGTGCTGGAGAAGGGCACCCTCGACGTCCTCATGGTGGAGGAGACTGACCCGTGGGATGTCTCGCCACAGGCGACCGCTGCAATGCACCGGGTGCTGGCGGAGGTACGGGGCACAGGGAGCTGGCTTTTGGGGGGGCAGAGGGTGGACCCCATCCCCATTTGGAGTGGGTGAGGTGCAGAGTGTCCCCTTGTCACCCTGCTTCTCTGAGGATGCCCCAACTCGTGCCTTCTCCCCCCAGGCCAGTGCCACCCTCCCTGCTACCCTGCGAAGGGGCACCCAGGGGGCTCCCGGCACCCTTGGGGGTGGGAGACCCTCCTTCTTCCACCCCATCGCCTCCCCAGGGAGGTGGATGGAGCAGGGCACATCCCTAGGTCCTGCTGGGAGACTGGCTGAGCCCCCCCTTTATTTGCACTCTAAATCGGAAGTGGTGGCAGTAAAAATAGGCCCCATCCTGGCATGAGTGGCTGTAGGGGCACCTGAGGGTGCCCAGAGCGGACCTGGAGGGGACACAGTGAGGTGGCTCTGCCTGCCTAAGGCAAGGTGACGACCACAGGGCTGTGACGGGCCCTTGCCCCGCCACCCCCAGCTTCAATCCCATTAGCTGGGGTCCCCATCGCTGGTCTGGGGTTGCCATGGCAACCCTCATCACCATTGGCAGGGCCCTGGCGTTGCCACAGGGACAGGGGATGCCTCTGGCCCGATTAATTGGCGGTGGAGGCAGGGACTGGATTGAACCTGCCCAGGCACTGAGGTGGTGCAGGTCCTGGCAGCCTCCCCTGCCCCCGGGGGAATAACTCCGAGGATAATTAATTGCTGTGCCCAGGGGAACCCTTGGGTGTGGGCACAGGGTGCTGGGAGGGTGCTTGTGGCTAATGCCCCCCCCCCAATCCTTTCTTAGCCCCCTGAGCCTGGGAGGGAGTGGGATGCCAGGCACTGTGGGCAGCAGGGCTCTCCTCACCACCCTG
Organism: Phalacrocorax carbo; assembly: GCF_963921805.1. NCBI lineage: Eukaryota > Metazoa > Chordata > Aves > Suliformes > Phalacrocoracidae > Phalacrocorax > Phalacrocorax carbo. The sequence goes on along the minus strand of NC_087519.1, from coordinate 36,333,184 downwards.
CCCTGCCAGCACTGCTGCCTGTCCTTGTCATTTGGCCAAACGGCAAGGATTTAGGTCTTTTTTTCCCCCCTTTTTTTTTTTTTTCCCTTTTTAATCCCCCGCTCAATCCCTGCCCTCCCCCAGTATCGCTGAGCACAGGCCTCTGCCCATGGCCGGTCCCCAGGGAGATTTGTGGGGTGTTCCCACCCACTTGCTGCTTTGTCAGTCCCTCTGTGTGGGTCCGGCACTGGCTGGCACCCCCCTTCTCACCCCAACCCCCTCCTCACAGGGGAGGAAACAGGGTTTTCACAGCCTCTGTCCTGCTCTCCCCTTGGGGGGACGTAAGGACCCAAAAATCCACCCTGCCTGCAGGGAAGCCTGGGGATGAGCCGGGGGTGATGAGTCAGTGCCAGAGTGGGGAGCAGCCACCCTTGCCCCCCGCCCCTCCCCGTGCTGGCCGGCAAATGGGAAGGTTTCCTGTGCCCGTCTCTAAGCAACGGCCCTTAGTGCTCTATTAAGGAGGGATGGGATGTGGGTATGCAGGATGCCTCTCTCTCAGCGCCAGCAGGAGATCCCTGCCTGCCCCCAGCCCCAGGGACCTCCCCCATGCCCATCAACTGGGAAGCTGTGGGGTCTTTCCAGGACAGATGCATCCGGCACTTCACAGGAGGGATGATGAGCTGGGTGCTTGGGGCAGGGATGCAGGGACCTGCTTTCCTTTTTTCCTGGCCAAAACACTGAGGTTTGGGTCAAAAGCCCCCACCGCAGCAGGGTGGGACACACAGGCTGCCTGATCCCCCTCTCCATCCCTGGCCTTAACCAGCACTGAGCCGTGCAGCTTCCCAGCAGGATTAAACCAGAACCCAGGAAACTCCCCCTTGGACACCAGCCCTCTCCCCTGCCGCAGTGGCTCTCTGCCCTTGCTGGGCGTGGGGGATCTGGGGGTGTCCCTGCCTGGGGCAGGGTGCTAGTGGGGCGGGGGGGCCGGCTGGGGGCTGCCCATCTGCCCCAGGCGCTGCCTTTGCATGCTGAGCACGCCAGCGCTGGCCGTAAAAGCCTTTTGACATTGGATAAAGCCAGGCAAGAAAATTGATGTTCTTTTCCATCCTGTTAGCAGGGGCTTAGTTCCAGCAGGGAGAAAATGGTGATTAAAAGGGTCGAGTCCTTTCCCATCCAATGTCCCCCGCCCCCACCTGGGATGCTGGGTGTTGGCAGGAGGGTGGCACTGGGTACCCTGGGGAGGGGTCGGTGGGATGGGGGTCCCACACTGCTCTGGGGGGGCCCTGTGCCCAGGAGGGTGAAGCTTTTCCATGTTCTAGGGTTGGGTCTCTGTGCTGTCTGCTGTGGATGGGGATGTGGGGTTTTGGGGTGCAGGGAGAGGTGGTGCATGGGGACCCCCATTCCCCATTGTCCCCAGGCTGTGGGTGGTCTGGGGACATGTCAAAACTGGGGGGGAGCAAGGTAGGACAGGTGATTTGGGGGTCCAAGGGGAGAAGCTGGGGGGGATCTTTGGCAGATGGTGATGGGGGTCCCTGGGGATGGAGCCATCCCTGCTGGAAGGGTGAACCTCACTGTGTCCCCGCCCTGTCCTGGGGCTTCTCCTGCTGCAGGTGAGCCGGGTGCTGCGCCCAGGGGGCTGCTTCATCTCCATCACCTTTGCTCAGCCCCACTTCCGCAAGCCCCACTACGCCCAGGAGGCCTTCGGCTGGTCCCTGCGCCATGCTGCCTGCGGGGACGCCGGTGCCTTCCACTATTTCCTCTACGTCATGCGCAAGGGGCAGCCCCTGGACGCCCCTGACCTGGCCCTGGGGTGCCGGCTGCACCAGTCCCCCCCACCCCCCGATCCACCGCCACCCCCTGCCTCCCCGGACAATGAGGACTATCTCCTGGCCATCCAGCTGTGACTTGGGGGGGCTTCCCCAGCCTCCCCCCCCCCCAATAAAGCCTTAAGCTGCTCCACCCTTGTGGGTGGGGGATGAGGAGCCAGTGCGTCCCCCCGCAAGCTGCCCAGTGATGTGAGTAATGGGAGAAAAGTGAGGGGGGCTTGGCTTCTTCCTGGTGGGGCAGTGGGGTGATCTGGGGAGCAGGAGATGCTGTGCACCCCGCACCAGCCCTTCCCTCGCCCAGCTGGAGAGCAGCCAGGGCTCCAGGCTTTGCAGCTGGTGATGAAACCAAATCAGGTTTAATTCCACCCATCCATCTTGTGGCGAGTGGCTCCCTGTCCCCCTCCCCGCCTTCCCTGAGGCACAGGCAGCAAGGCAGCTGGGCTGGGGGCAAGATGTGGGGTGCTAGCACTGGGTGCAGGGGGTAGAGTGGGGGGGAGCCCACTGCCCCCATCCTGCCACAGGACCCCCAGACCAGCCTCCTTGTCCATGGGGGTGCACAAGGGCACCGTGTCCTTGTCACTCCCCCAGCTCCAGCCAGGCAGCTGGGGGTCCAGGCTGGGATGTTCCAGCACGGGGCACACATGCAGGCAGGGCGGCACGTCTGCCCCGTCCCCCTCCAGCCCCACTCCTGGCTGTGGTGGCAAACCCAGTGTGACGCACACACCGGGCCTGTGGCTGCCCATGCCTGAGGCCAGCAGAATGGTGACACGCATGTGCCAGGGCTGGTGACAGGCATGCCACCATGTGCTGGCAGGGCTGGCTGCCTGTGGGTGCTGGTGTGTGGGTGCTAGCATGGCAGCTGCAGCAGGTACATGGATGCTACTGGGGGTGTCCCCAGGGGCAGTTCGGGCACCAAACCCTCCCGAGATGGGTGACACCAGGGTCACAGAGAGGACCCCTCCTTGGAGGGATGGCAGTAACATACTGAAGAGGCACAAGCTGCTGGGCTGCTATTTCTGGCAAAAGGCATAAGTGGGTCAGCTGGTGGCTCCCCCCCACACCAGGAACCAGTGAAGGACTGTAGGGTCAGCCCCCCCCCCACCCCGCCATGCCACCCCATCCCACAGGCACCCCGAAAACAAGCTGGCACCTGGAGGGACGGAAAGGAGCAGGCAGCGCCGGCCTCACCTCGGTACATGAATGTATTTTATTCATTGCATTTTGTTCACCAGTACAGTGAAAAATGGCATTTAAATTTACAATGGATCATTTGTAGAACATCATGACACAAGTATCTTTTTTTTTTCTTTTTTTTTGTGTTTTTTTTTTCTTGGTTTTGTTTTTTGTTTGGTGTTTTTTCATTGTGGTTTTTTTTTTTTGCGTTGTTGTCTCCGTAAATGCCACTCGTAGATTATTGAAAAAGATGATGAGTTTCTCATGCACATCAGACCCCCCCCGAGAAGCTTCTTAAAAAATAAAATTAAATTAAAGTACAAAATTAAAAACAACGACTCAGGCCGGCCTCTGCCCTCCCCGCTCCCCCCCCCCGGCCCTGCGACCCTCGAGCGAGGGGCAGGGCTGGGACCTCCCGGCACACACAGCCACCCCAAAGGGCTCTGGCCCCAGTGCTGCTGGGAAGGGGACTGCGGTGGCCAATGGTGCTGCCAAACTCTCCGGCTGGTCCCGCTGCCAGCGGTGAGGGTCAGGCCAGGGGTCCCCCCTCCCCTTCCCTGCATCTTTGTCTTTCCTCACGCTCCCTCCGTCTCTCTCGCCCCCCCCCCCTTTATTTTTCCCCCTCGGTTTTTTCTTCTTTTTTTGTCTTTTTTTTTCTTATGGAAAAAAATATGAACCGTTTGTTTGTTTGTTTTCCTGATGCGGTTACTTCAACATCTCAACGTCAGCAGATCGTTTTTAACAAAGATTCGGATATAAAAATACAAATATGAGGAGTTTCTGTTTAAAAAGAAGCGTGCCGGAGTGGTGGGGCTGACCCTCGGCCCCAGGACCGGGCGCCCGGGCCACCAAGCTCATGCAAAAAACGATGGAGCAAAAAATGTCTCTGGACAGCAGCTCCCCCCCGCTCGAGGGGCCGGATCTGCCCCGGAATTCGGGGACCCCCCGCCAAGGAGGATGGGGGGGACACGCCGCAGAGCGGGGGGCTGGACCCCCCCGGGGAGGGGGGTCTTTGCCCAGGGTGGGGGGGCCCGGCGGGCGTCCTCCTCCCCGGGGGAGGTGGAGGGGTAAAGTGCATGGCTCGGGGGGGGGAATGGTGGCCGCAGAGTCCCCCCCGGGCCGGGGGGAGGGCACGGGCATGGCCCCCCCTCCTCGTCGGCGGTCCAGCCAGCATGCAGGGCCGGGCGGGCTGGGAGCAGGGCACGGCCTGCGGGTCCTGGCGGCGGGTCCCGGCTTACACCCCCGGCGGCGACTTCTCCGTCATGCCCTTGAGCACCTCGTCTATCCGGTCATCCTCGATCACCACTGCGGGGACAGGCGGGGGGCGCGTGGGCGAGGGGACGCACGCCCAGCCTCTGCTCCCCCCCCCCCCGCCCCGGCTCTCACCCCGCTCACCGCCCCAGGGGGGCTCCAGCTGTGCCCCCCGGACGCTGGGGAGAAGGGGCGCAGGTGGGTGCGATGGAGACGGGGGGGGGAATCGCCCCCCACCCCTTACACCCGGCTTGGGTTGGGGCAGCATCCATCCCTCCCCCTCACCCCCGCAGCCAGCCGGCCGCGTCTGGATGGGTGGTTTGGGAAGGGGGGGGGCAGGAAAGACCAGGAAGGACCCCCCCTCCTCTCTGCGGCAGGCGCTGATGAGAGCAACAGGACTGGAATGGGTAATGACCCAGCGGGGGGGGGCCCGCCAGCTCGGCGGGGGTGGCAGCCAGACCCCCGTCAGCATCAACCGCTGTGCAGGACACACACCCCCCCGCACCCCCGCCATCGGCATCAGTGTCGGGGGGAGCCGGAAAGCTCCCCCGTCAGCATCACCCGCCGGGCTGCACGGACCCCCCCCCTCGTCAGCATCACCATGGGGGGCTGGACAGACCCCCGTCAGCATCACTCGCTGGACAGCCCCCCCATCACTATCGGGGTGCCACACAGACACCCCCCCACATCACCGGCTGGGCAGGTCCCCATCACCCTCAGGGGTGGCGGACAGACACACACACACACACCCCCCACCATCACTACTGGGGTGCTCAGCAGCCCTCCTATCACCACCCTGGGGGTAGATTGGCCAGACTTCCCCCCCACCCCGCATCATTAGCATCACTGGGGAGCAGTCAGACCCCCGCCCATCACCACTGAGGGGGAACCGGCCCCCCATCACCCCCGGGGTGGGTCTGCTAGACCCAGCCACCACCACCGCAAAGGGGGACAGGTGGAGCAGGCTTGTGCCGCCTCGGGGTTGGGGTGTATTTGTGCTGGGGGGGCTCTGTTCCCCCCGCCTTTTGCCCCTGCAGCTCAAAAAGGGGTGCTTGCCTATGGGGGTCCCCCAAGCAGGTGGGGTGGGGAGTGCAGGCGAGGCAGGGGCCATTCTCGGAGGTCCCCCAAGGCATCAGGGAGGATCAACGGTGACAGATCAGGGTGCAGGGGAGGGGGGACATTTATCTGGGTCCTGATGGAAGCAGGGGAGCTGCTGATAGGGGTCTCTGCGGCAAGCAGTAAAGGGGGGGGGGGGGGGCGGGCACACAGGTTCATGGAGTCCTGGGGGGACAGTAAATCTGGGAGAGGGGGTTTCGGTAAGGGGGGGTTGTTGATCAGCACCGCCGGCGGCTGCTGATGGGGGTTTCTGCGGCAGGCAGAAATGTGGAGGGAGAAAGGTTTATGGGGATGGGGGGGCTGTTGCTGGGGGTTGTTTATATGGATGAGGAGGGGCAGCCCAAGGGGATGTGGGGACAATCCCAGGGGTGCTGAGGAGCAGTTCCGGGGGGTCCCAGGGGCATTCGCGATGTGCCAGGGGGGCAGCCCCAGGGATGCTTGAGGATAGTCCCGGGGGCAGCCCCAGGGACGCTGCAGCGTTGTCCCGGGGGCAGCCCCGGGCTGGGGAGGGGGGGGTACGGGGGGGGGACACGGGACAGCGCTGCGGGGACAGCTGGGGACGGGGGGCCCTGCGGTTCCACAGCGGCGCCGGGTGCCAGTCGCAGAGCTGGGGCTCCCAGGGATGCCGGGGGTCAGCGCCGGGAATGATGTGGGACAGAGCTGAAGGCTCTGGGGATGCCGAGGGCAGTGCTGGGGATACTGGGGGGCAAAGCCAGGAGTGCTGTGGGACAGTGCCAGGGGTGCCGGGGGACAGTGCTGGGGATGAAAGGCAGAGCCGGAGGTCCCAGGGATGCTGTGGGGCGATGCCGATGGTGGCGGGGGGCAGTGCCGGGGATGCACTGGCCAGCGCCGGGGATGCAGGGGTGGAATCGAGGGTCCCGAGGGTGCTGTGGGGCGCCGCTGGGAATGCTGCAGGGCAGATCCGGGGGTCCCGGGGCAGAGCTGGGGATGGAAGGGCAGATCCGGGGGTCCCGGGAATGCCGTGGGGCAGAGCCGGGGGTACAAGAACAGATTCAGGGGTCCGGGGGATGCCGGGGGGCAGCGCCGGGGATGGAAGAGCCAGTGCCGGCGATGCCGGGGATGCCGCAGGGCAGATGCGGGGGTCCCGGGGATGCCGTGGGGCAGCGCCGGGGATGCCGGGGGACTGAGACGGGGTTCGGGGGGCAGAGGCGGGGGGTCGGGCGGTACCTCTCTTGGCGCGGCCGATCTGTCCCAGCTTGGGGGGCCGCTTGCCCTGGTTGCCCCCGAAGAAGGCGTTGGTGTCCTGCAGGCGGCAGCTGAAGGGCAGCTCCCCCGCCTCGGGCTCGGCGCCGTAGCGGCCCACCTTGTCCTCGCCGTAGGGCAGCACCTGCGACATGGCGGGGCCGAGCCGCGCCGCGCCGAGCCGGGAGCCGGTCTGCGGCGGCGGCGGCGGCGGCGGGGAGGAAACCCGGGCGGAAGGATGAAGTCATGCATCCGGGGGGAGCGGGGACCCCCCCGGCGGGGGGCGGCTCCGGAGCGCCGCGGCCTGGCACGGCCAGGACAGGGACGGGGGACCCCCGTGGCCAGTGCCCGGTGCCCGTCCAGTTGGGATGGGGGGACCCCCGCCCCAGCGCCTCTCTAGTACCCAGAGCAGGCTGGTTCCCCCGGCACAGCCTTGCCGGGGTTGTCGCCCCTAAACACGTGTTTAGGTTGTGCCCCTAAACACGGGGTGCCCCTGAGAAGTGGGGAGCCCTTGGCACTGGCAGGTACCCCCGTGTCAGACAGCCGAGGACCACCGGGCACAGCCGGGCCCTCCCCCGGCATACCGAGGTGATGCCAAACAGACGCCCTCAACACCCCGCTCCACTCCTCCAGACAGCCCTGAGCATCCCCAGCCCAGTTCCCAGCCTCCTGCAGCTCAGCAGGCTCAAGACCCCCAGGCCCCTCAGGCCAGCTCCCACCCCAAGTCTCCCCAGCCAGGCTGCTCCCAGCCCCCGACTTGTGCCCCTTGCTCAATGCCCATCCAGGCACCCACTCCCACAGAGCCCCCAATGTTGGGGTCCTCCCTTGGAGTCACACCGGTTCTGCCCCAGCCCCTGCCAGTCTCCTCGGCCCCCCATGTGTGGGTCCCTGCGCATGCATGTGCATGTGTATGTACATGTGTGCCCATTTGCATGTATTTGCGGGACTGCAGGGGGCATGCAAGTGTGATTCCGTAGGTGTCTGTGAGTGTGGCCACATAGGGGCCGTGCCCTGGTATGCCCCTTGCCCTGTGGTTTGGCCCTTCCCTGGGCGGGGTCTCTGCAACTAAGGGGAAGGGAAGCCATCCCCTGTGGGGACCTGCCATGGGTCCATGAGGAGAGACCTATGAGAGTGGCCCCAGTGCCCCCCCCGAACCCCGTTTGTATCTCCTCTGCACATCCCTGACCCTGACCCACTCTGGCCCTTTTCTCCTGCATTTTCCACTGCCAGGGCAGTGATGACACTAATTGGCATCAGTGACCCTGAGAAGCCTCACCTGGGGCTCCCCATCCTGGCTGGGGGAGCTATTTAAGCTCAGGCTGGGGCTGCTGCTCCTTGTCTGAGCTGTGGGTACAGCCCTGGGCCCTGGACCAGGCTGGCCTCTGGACCTGTGGGGGGCTGGTGGTGATGATTATAACAGTAACAGCTGGTTGCAGAGGACCACCCTGTCATGGGGCAGCCCTATTCCTGCTGCTCCCTCACATCCAGGCCCCACTGCTTGTGTGGGCTTGCTGGGTTGCAGCAGAGCCAGAGCCCTCTAGCAGCAGTACTTGGCAGCCCTGTTCCAGCCCCATGAGAATCTCACTCAGTGTGTCTCAAGGGAGCAAGAGTAGAGTTTTACAGACAGCTCTGTGGTCCATCTCTCCATGCCAGCACCTCCATGGCCTGAGATCCTGTTGAAAGGTACTGCAGAAGAGCATCAGCTGGGCTGGTCTATGCAAGAGGACAGGTACTTCTATTTTGGGAAGGCTTGGCCATGCCTTTCTCTTTGTGCTGGGCTCTGCAAAGCACCTGTCTCTGCTGCCCGCTCCCAGAGCAGAGAAGGGGAGGGATGGGGCAGCAGTGCCCACTCTCCACTGGCAAGGTGGTGTCATTTTTCCTGCCTTTGCTGGGGAACCAGCTTGAACTTTTTCATGTGACAGCTTCTGCTCCTGCAAAAAGCGCCTGGGAAAATAGGCAAGAGGCCCACGCTGAGATGTGGCCTGCTTTTCCCCTCACCGAGCCCACGTGCTGGTGCCCGTGGGCAGGGACAGGCAGGCCGTGGCACACGCGGGTCTGGGGGTGAGTGAGAAGAGAAGCAGATGGGCTGTGTGGGATGCGAGCGGGGCTGGTGCTGCGTTCCAGGAGGGTTTCCAGTCCAGTGGGCTCCTGGGGAGAGGCTTGAGAGGGGTCACCCTGGGAATGGCCCTGCTTACCCCATACCTGCACCTGTATCTGTACAGTGCCTTGCACCCAGGGGTGGGGGGAGCTCTGTGGGGCTGGCTGGGGTTTGGGGGTGTGGAAGGGACCCTCCACCCAGGCAGGAGGAGGGCTGGGTTCATACTGGCACAGCTGGGCTGTAGGTGCTACAGGGGAGCACTGTGGCTTTGGGCACTGCATCTTCTTGGGACGTCTCTAGTCTCTGGCTCCCTGAGGGTGCTGCTTGTTGTGCACCCCTGGGAGGGGGGAGGGAGGTACCAGGGACCTGAATGTGGGTGGGTGGGCAGAGGGGTGCAGGAAGGACTGCACCCTCATCCCCTGCCAGTGCAGGTTGCATCCCCCTTGCTCCATGGTGAGCTGGACCGTGCACCCTCCTTCCCCTGTCTCTTCATCCCACCTTCGTTATCCACCTTTTAGCAGCCACATAATGTCCTTTCTCACGTCCTTTGTAGCCTTTTGTCCGTCACAAAGCCGGCTCCAGTGGGAAGAAGGGGTGGTGGGAGGTGGAAGCAGGCAGTTCTTCCTGCCCTGGCTCCTTAAACCTGGGCTGCAGCCCCCAAGCTGCGACACTCTGCAGGCGATGCAATGGCTGGGGGCCAGCTGTGACCCCCCCTAGGTGGATATGGGGCAAGGCACACAGACAGGCTCCCAGATGCAGTGGTACTTGTGATGGAGGTCACGCTGCGCTGCCAGGCCTCGGGTGATGCTCTGGAAGCCCACCGGTGCCTGCTGTGACCCAGCCCCACAGCTGGGTGCTGTCCCTGAGTCCTGCACCCTTGGTGGGGATTCCAGTGCCAGCTCCAGGTCCTTTGATGGAGGTGAGGGGTTTCCTGGTGGTCACCGGTGCTTCAAGTGGTTTTACGGTGGAGAAAGGCCCTGTGTGTACACAAGCAGCTTATGGTGGGCCATGTCCTGCCCAGGCTCTGCAGGGACCCCCGGGCAGCAGGAGTTGGACTGGATGGGAGCCTGATGGTCCCTGAGGCCTGGCAGGTGGCAGCTGGATAACAGGGTGCTTGGAGGAGGCAGGAGGCATCAGCCACCAGACCTAGGGCTTTTGCTGGTGCAGGTCCGGGAGCCTGTTGGTGCTGTCACACGGGGCTGGGAGCACCAGGGCTGGCCCCACAGGGCTGGGGGCTGCAGAGGCATGCCTGAAGGCTGCTCTGGTGCCTCCATCTGTGCTGCTTCCAGCCCTGCCAAGAAACGTGAAATGGCACTTCTGCTCGGCAGCAGTGGCAGTCGTGGCCTGGGGGGCCTCACCAAGCACCAGCTCCCTGCTTCTGGCACTGCTGCTCTGAGCACCTGGCCCGGCATGGGGGACTGGCAAAAGTCACTGACAAGATGGGGATGTCCTCTCCCTTGGCTATTGTTGCCAGCTCTTTGTAGCCATGTGGCTCCTGGGAGGCAGAGCCCAGGTGGGGATGCCACCATGTGTGCTGCCTGTGCCGTGGCTGGGCAGTTCCTCTGCATGGGCGTTTTGGGGGAGCAGAGACATACACCTGGGCTGGGGGCAGGGGGTGGGGATGACCTTGCGTGCCAATGGTTGTGGTAGCCCCTGTCACCATAGTGAGGGGATGTTGGGGAACAGGGGATGGGCATCCTGCCTGGCAGCTGTGCTGTGGTTGAGCCCATGGCAAGCATGGGACAGCGGTGTGTTGCTTGCCCTGTGCTGTCCCTGCAGCCAGTGATGTGGGAAGACAAGGCCAAAAAGCCCTCCCTGGAAGGAAAGCAACTTGTCTGTGGAGGAAGGGCTCAAGCCTTTGCAGGAGTGCCAGGGCCAGCCAGCAGGTAGTCACTAGCAACATGAGTTTCCTTCTTCCAGCATGGCTTTGGGAAGAGGGTGCTTATGAAGGGGCTCCAATTGTACAACGGGGCAGGTGGAAGGGGGATGGCACTGTCCCCATCCCTCACACAAGCCACCCAGGGCACAGCTGTGGTCTCAGCAATGCCATGGTTGCATCTGATAGAGCACCTCCAGCATGCTGCCTGGGGTGGGGGCTTCACAGACAGTTCCCCGCCCAGATGGGGGTGGGGAAGGAGCAGAAGGGTGGGGGAGCCAACCCCGTTGGGGGTATGAACAGCCCTGCTGGGGTGTGAGGCTCCATCCTTGTCAGTCACCACATCTCTGGTCACCGTGACAACAGACGGGGAGGCAGGTGGGAGCAGGCTGGCAGCCTTGGGGGGTGCAGGTGGGGACCATGTGTGTGGCTAGCACCCGTAGGGAACCTGTAGGGCTGGTGGGGGGGTGTCAGGGCAGCTGGCAGGATACCTGGGTCCCTCTTGGGCCTTGCATGGTGGGGAGGGAGGCTGGGCAGGGCCCAGCCTGGGCCCTGTGAGCTCCCCACTGTCCTACTCCAGACCAAAAATCCTGGGGTGGGACAGCAGGTTTGGGCAGGGGTGCAGGCGCTGCGGCACGGCTGGGCAGCCCCTGTGCAGGGCGGTTTGGCACAGCAAGGCTTTGGCCAGCGCTAAGCTGAGTGGTTGAGTCACGCTGCTGCCCAAGCGATGCCAGGCAGAGCTGCTCGGCAGGGTCTGAGTGTCCAGGCCACTGTGGGGCTGGTGGCCTCCTGCGGATGGCAGAGACCCAAGAGGGGGATATAGGGTAGGTCTGTGCCCCAGCATGGGGTGGCACCCTCTCCATGTTCCTCCAGTACAGGGGATGTGTTCCCTGCCCTGAGCTCCCTTAGCACCTGAGGGGACAGAGGGGAGTGGGTGGCTGCAGGCCCCTCCCTAGCTGTCCCCATTCCCAGCTGGCTGTGGGGCCCAGGGAACGAGGTGAGCAGTCTTAGGGAGCACGGGCACCCCCTGCCCTCCCCAGCCCACGCACCCACTCGTGCCAGCAGCTCTTGGCACATAGGGAGTGTGTTCCTGGCAGCCCGGCCCTCTCCCATCTGGTATTTATCTCCTTCCCGAAATCCCTCCTGCTGTGGGAGGGATGCCCAGCTCGGAGGGGGGGCGGACCCGGGCCCCACCGCTCACTCTGCATCGTGGCAGCCACTGTGCTGCTGTGGGGAAGAGGCCAGGCTGAAAGATGGGAGGGGACAGGAGTGGAAGCCCTCCCACCCCAAAAATGCATGTGGGTCCCAGGAAGTTTTGTTGGATGCTCTGGGCAATCATGGCTGGCTGTGGGCACTGGGGGAAGCACCACAGGGGCACTTTCACCCCAAGCAAGCTCCCAGCCCCACACTGGTAGCAATGGGGGTGCCACTGCCCTCTTCCCCTCCCTCCCCCCCCCCCCCCCCCCCAGCCCCCGCCCAGAGTCCTGAGTGCCCCGAAGCTGCAGGAGCCAGGAGAGCCTGTGGGTTGCCTGGGCAACTGCAGCCAGGCAGTGATGGGGAGCAGTCCAGGGGAGCTATTGCCATGGAGACTGGAGAAGCACAATTGCCTTGGCAACAGTCCTGCCCGTCGTCCCCCCCCACCCTGCTTCAGGGCTGTATCCTGATGAGGTGCACAACGGCTAGGGGTCCCCTGCCCACCACCCACCAGTGAGTGTGCACTGGGCTGGCTCCCTGGGTGGGGAGGGAGGTGGCAGTGCCCACCTGAGCCCCCCAGGGGAGAGCCTCGGCTGCTGCTGCATACCCCCGACTTCATGGCGCGAAGGAAGAGGCGAGGCCGACATCAGCTCCTTGGCTTTATCACTCCACACATCACCACTCCTGCATCCAGTCCTGGCCAGGAAGCAGGCAGGAAAGCTGGGTGCAGTGGGGGCCAGAGGCACGGGCAGGCTCTGGGGCACCCCAGGGCTGTCCTCCTGTTCAAGGAGGAGAGCAGAGACCCTGCAGAGAGGGACAGAGGGACACTGTTCCCCTCCCTGGGTGGCAGAGCAGCTAGCAAAGGGGCATACTTCATCACTGCCAGCCCCTGGGGTGCCTCTATATGGTCTGGGCAGTGGCTGTAGTCACATTGATTGGGGGGGAGGACAATGGTAGCACCAAAGTGTGCCACTGTGGTGGCTCAGGGGTCTCTGTCACCCCACTGTGTCCTCTGTGTCCCACCAGCCCTGGTCTTGCCCTCACCATCTTCCCCATGGACAAAGCCATGTGCTGGAAAAGTCCCATGTGGCTTTGGAGGTGGGGTCAGGGCTGGGAAAGGAGCACAGGTCAAACAGCCAGCAGTCAGAGACGTGCCCTGGTGTGTGGCAGGGGGCTTGGCCCCTCAGCTCAGGCACTGAATACGTTTCCCCCAAGGCTTCACGTTGGGGTGGGGAGGGGGAGGTCCCTCTGGCAGACAAAGGGAGGATCAGGAGGCTATAATTTCCCCCCAAAACAGATGGGGAGGCACAGCAGGACCCTTCCCTCCCAACAGGAATCACTCAGCTGCACATGAGGGGGTAGGCTCTGGGCTTGGCTTGGCTCATACTGCCCCTCCCTGGCCCCCTGCCAGGTGCTTTCAGGCCTGGTAGAGGGGCACAACACGGTCAATGGGCCCCCGGCAGATGGGGCAGAGGCGGGCAGGCAAGGCCTGGAAGCAGCGGAAGCAGCAGCAGATGTGGCCACAGCCCAAGAGGACGCATTCACGGGGTTGTGTCAGGCAGATCACGCAGGAGTTCTCAGGCCCCCAGTCCCCAGCCTCCTCGCTGTCCAGCTCCTTGTCCTCACGCTGCTGCTTAAGGCGGGTGCGGCGGTAGGCACGGCACAGGGCGTGCAGGAGGACAGCCAGGCCTGCCACAGCACACAGCATGGCTGCCCCCTTCCAGAGCCCGCTGGCTGACTCCAGCTCTGCCAGCACCGTCTGCCAGTCCCCCAGGCACAGGAAATAGTCTCCCCCCCTGGCTGGCGGTTGGAGGTGCAGGGAGCCATCGGGATGCAGGGCCAGCTCCCCAATGCCTGTCAGCCCGGCCCCCACCCGCAGCATCTCCTCTGTCTCCAGGATGCCCTTGGGCTTCTCCCCGCTCAAGTACTGTCCCAGCAGGTCACGGAAGCTGTGGGCTGGCTGCTGGAACCGCTCGTACACTGTCTCCAGTGGCAGGCAGGCAGCTTGGAGTGGGCTCTCCACACTCACCTGCGTCACCACTTCGGTGTCGGGTGAGGCCAACAAGAAGGGAACTGTGTAAACCTGCTCTGAGAGCACCCGTTCGCTCTCGCTCCTGCAAGTGGAGAGTGCAGCGCTGGGATGTGGACAACATGGAGGAGGAACTCTGAGCTCCTGGGGCTGAGCCAAGGGCATGGACTAGAAACTTTAACCGAGCCACTTTTGGCCTCTCAAGTGGCTGCAGAGGATGGGGGTCTGGACCCACCAGTGCAAGCCCACCCCTGCTTTTCCCTCCCATCACTCACCAGCTCCGGGCCAAGCTGTTCCAGATCAGCCGATGCTCCTTCAGAAGCAGTTTCTGGATAACACCCTGCAGCCCCTCATGGTAATGGCTGGTCAGCGCAGCCTTGGCTGGCAGCACCATGCCTAAGGACCAAGGGATGCATCACGGCCGAAGGAGGAGAGCTTGGCCCCTGTCCCCGGGGTAGGGCCACAAGGTCTCCTCACCTTCCAGGGCAACGTAAGGCAGGCACCTCCCATCAGCCGCAGACACCAGTGCTGGTAAATCATCGTCAACCTGGAGCTTTGGAGCCTCCTGAAAGGGCAAGGACTGAGCATGAACATGGCTAGGAGCAGATGGGCTGGCAGGCAGAGGGTGGGTCACACACAGCTTTGTGGGGATCTCTGGCAGGATGTGACCTGCTTGATCCTGGGCATCGTCACATCAGTAAAGGACGGGGCAGGCTGCAGTCATCAGCGAGGTGCACCCAAATCTGGCTTGGGCAGTGTAGGGCAGCAGGGAAGGGACAGTGGGCAGGACAGAGCACCTGAGGGACAGTGCTACCTGTACGCGTGCCATGGCTCTGGCTTTCTTCCTGTACAGGTAGTAGAAGAGGCCGGAAAAGGCGAGGCTGGAGCCCAGACACAGCAGCTCCCCAGGCGTGACGGGTGGTGCGTCCATGGTGCCAGGCTAGGGCAGCATGCCTGCAAGGTGAGCGCATGGGCTGGGGCCGGGTTGGCCCAGGAGCAGGGATATCCCCACGCCCATGTCCCCACTGCTCCCGTCCCCAGGGTGCTGCTGCCCTAGGGCCGAGCCTACCCGTGGCCCCGGCTGGAGCTCCAGCACCCGCAGGTGCTTGGCAGCCCCGGCCCGACCCAGCACCCCCTGCCCAGCCCGGCTCCAGAGGCAGCCTGCGCCCGCCACCCACCCCGGGCCCTGCACCCAGGGTCCCCCCTAGGCCCGGCACCCCCAGTCCGGGCCCGGCACCCCCGATCTGGTCCGAACCCAGCCCCCCGGCTCGGACCCAGCCCCCGGGCCCGGCCCGGCCCCGCCGCCGCCGCTCACGCCGCCCCGGCCCCGCTGCCCCCCGTGCCCCCCGAGGCCGGAGGCGCCCAGGCCCGGACCCTGGCCCCGCCGCGTTGCCTGCTGGGAAGTGGAGTTCGGCCCCCGCGGCGCGGCGGCGGGGCGGTCGCAGCCCAGAACTACAACTCCCAGAGTCTCTAGCGTCCAACTACAGCTCCCGGCGGCCTTTGCGAGCCGGCCGCCGGCCCCGGCGGGGCCCCGGCGCAGAGGCGGGGGTCGGGGGGGGACCCCAATGTGGGGCTGGCGGCGCGGTGCTGTGGGGCTGTCCCAGCGCGGCTCCTGCCCTCCCGTCGGCCCAGCCTCATCCAGACCCGCCCTCCTGCACTTGGGTCACAACAACCCCATGCAACGCTACAGGCTTGGGGAGGAGTGGCTGGGAAGTGCCCGGCAGAGCAGGACGCGGGGTGCTGGCTGACAGCCGGCTGAACACGAGCCAGCAGTGCGCCCGGGTGGGCAAGGGGGCCAACAGCATCCTGGCTTGTATCAGGCATAGTGTGGCCAGTGGATGTTGGTCTCAGTCCCTTCTCCCAAGTGACAAGCGATAGGCTGAGAGGAAATGGCCTCGAGTTGCGTCAGGGGAGGTTTAGATCGGATATTAGGAAAAATTTCGTTACTGAAAGCATGGTCAGGCATTGGAACAGGCTGCCCAGAGAGGTGGTGGAGGCACCATCCCTGGAGGTGTTCAGAAAACACGTAGAGGTGGCACTTCAGGACATGGTTTAGGAGGCATGGTGATGTTGGGTGGATGGTTGGACTTTTGATGATCCTAGAGGTCTTTTCCAACCTTAATGATTCTATGAGTCTATGATTCCGTGTCCCCCAGACACCCTGCTGGGTGCCAGCGGGCAGCACAGCCCCGCTATGCCTGTGGCTGAGGGGTGACCCCATCCCCCCGCCTCTGCCTGGATGCCAGGGCTGAGGCTCAGCCCTGCAGCTGCCATTCTCCTTCCCAGCACGTCTGCTCCCCTCCCTCCGTCCCCGCAAGACACCTCATCTCCTGCTCTCCTCCCTTAGTCCCTCAGGATGTCTCATCTCCCACATGTCCCCCAGTTTTTGAGTCACCCCCACCACCGTTCCAGGTCCCACCTCTCCCCCTGCCCCGACACCGCAAAGGACCCAGAGCCGCTGGAGTAAGTGGAAATTGCTTTTAATTGTTGAATAAATTCAGTGACAGCCACCCACAGCTGAAGGCACCAGAGTCCCTGCTGCCGCCCACTGGTCCCAGCAGAGGTGGATGGGGAAATCAAGCCGGATCGGGAGAGGGAGAGGGAAGAGCGGAGCCGGGTGCCCCCCAGCCTCCATCTCTGGCAGGTCAGGGGGCAGGAGCAGGCGGGTGCTGAGCTCTAGTGGTCTCCCTGGGACCCCTCTGACCTGCATGCCTCGGGGGGGGCATGGCACTGGGGGAGGCTGAGCTGTGCCCATCTCTAGCACATCAGGGTTGGGGGGCAGAGCTGCATTTTTGGGGGTGCTACGGCTTCTCTCCCAGCCATGCCCGGTCCCAGGCTGTGGATGTGGTCTGGTGTGGGGCCGTGTGTGCTGGGGAGGGGCGTGGAGGTGGGGTGAGGTGGCGTGCAGTGTGTGCACGGGGGGGACCGCGATGGAGGGTGACCTGGGGGGTGGCCCCACTCTCTGCCTGTGAGCCAGCTCTGGCAGCCAGCGAGGGCTGGGGGCAGGGGCACAGCAGAGCAAAGTCCCCTCTGTCCCCAGCACCCTCCCCATCCCTACCACACCTCACAGTGCTTGCCGGGGTTCATGGGTGAGCCCAGGGGGCAGCCAAAATGTTCAACAAAGTCCCGGGAGTTGCTGAGGGTGCCAATGACGCGGTACTTGTCAGGACTATGGGGGTCGGTCACCAGACCTTCATGGGAGCTCTCGGGCGTCCGGACAGAACACCACACCTGCCGGAGTGGGAGCAGCCTCAGGGTTGGGGGGCAGAGCCCCCAGGGTGAGATAGGAGGCTGTGGAGTGGCTCTGAGGTGCCATGGAGGGAACCCACCATCCCCATCCACCCTACCTGTGCAAAGCCCACAAAGAAGAGCTGGTGGTTGGTGAGCTCCAGGGCTGGCAGGCGCTTCTCCTCTCCGTTCTTCTGCAGCCAGGACTTGTATGCCTGTGGGAGAGGCACCCTGAAGCCTTGGTGAGGGACAGACAGGCACGGGGGTCTGCATCCCCTCAGGACAGTGCACTCACATTGTAGGCTGCCTTGAGCCCACCATTGTCAGCAATGTTTTCGCCCAGTGTCTGCCGGCCGTTGACCTTCTCACGGTGGACGGTGTAGCGGCCATACTGCTCTGTCATGCATGCTGTCCGGTTCTTGAAGGCCTCCAGGGAGGAGTTTTGCCACCATGGCCGCAGGTTTCCCTCCTTGTCATACTCCCGTCCTGTGGGACCAAGCCGCGGGGCTGGTTGGGACCAGGGGATGCTGGACCCTTGTAAAACCCCCATTGCAGGGGGTCCCGAAGCAGAGTGGGGTGTGGTGAGGACAGCCCCAGGGGACACCGGGGGACCTGGTGCCTTGGGCCCATGCCCAGGACAAATAATGTCCCCCTGCCCCTGCTCTGGGCGTGCTCCAGCTGGGGCTCAGCCATGTGCTTGGGTCCCCAGCCATCCCCCAGTGCATCCCCAATTTCCCAAGCCGGATTTGTCACGCCAGATTCCCCCATTGACCCCATCTCAGCTCCAGGGCTGCGGTGAAGGCACAAAGCAGAGTGGATGCAAGAGGGACCCGTCCCGTGCCCCACAGGAAGGAGGATGGGGGGGGCTGGGGCTACAGACACTGTGTCCTCACCAAGCAGATGGAGCGAAAGCTGCACAGAGAAGCCGGGGGGAGGTATCGGCAGGTGCCACCTGGGGAGATAGGACCATAGAAGGGGGAGGTGGCCAGGGGGGCACAAGCACACATGATGCAATGGATGGCAAAGCGGGATCCCCGTTTGCCCACGGCACCCCCTCCCCACGCCGATGGCAGGGGGTGGGGGGGGTGGGGGGGCAGGAAGGTGACAGGGGTCAGGGCTGGCCCTGCCTGTGGGCTCTCACCTTGGTCATCGAACGCATGCGTCAACTCATGCCCCATCACCACACCGATGCCGCCAAAATTAAGGGCTCTGTGGGGCCGCAGGAGAGAGCCAGGTAAGTGCTGGGGGATGATGCTGTCACAGCCTGCCCCCCCAGGCACCCCCTCTGCAGCCGGGGCACTCCATCTGTGTCCAGGGCACCCAGCTGGCAGTGAGTCCTGCTGGGGACACTGGTGGCCCCATGGGGACTTTGCAGGCTGTCTTGGCTGCAGGATGTAAAGCCTTGAGGGACCCTCAAGTCCCCCACGGCTTTGCTTTGTGACTGTGGGGGCTCTGTGGACAGCTGGCCCTGATCCAGCCTGTGCCCCCACCCCCAGGAGATGCCCCCCATCCCCATGCCAGGCTCACTTGGGGTGGTTGTGGGCGTAGAAGGGAGCCTGCAGGATTCCAGCGGGGAAGACAATCCCGTTCTTGGTAGGCAGGTAGTAGGCATTGACGGTCTGCGGGGTCATGCTCCACCTGGGGCAGGAAGGTGGGACAGGGGACAGGCAGGGATGTGTCCCTTCTCCCCCGCCCCAGCCTGGCATCCTCCTGTGCCATCTCCCACCATGGGTCCACTGTGCTGCCCTGCCCAGGGCTGGCACCACCACCCCCCACCCCGGGACCAGGGGACCCTGTCCCACGGACAAGCCAGAGCCACCATGGGTGACCTACAATGCTGTGCCATCCCATGGGGTGAACCCCACAGTGAACCAGTGCCACATCCTCTGCCCCCCAGGGCCTTCCCCCTTACTGGTCACGGTTGGGGGGTTTCCGGAGCTGGTCAGCCATCACTTTGGCAGAGAAGTTGTAGAAGTTGAGCATATTCTGGAAGAAGGAGTCCTCTGAGACCTCGTACTGGTAAGGAAGAGGAGAGATGAGGAAGGGTCCACTGGGGGTTGTTCCTTCCCACCCTGTCTGGGATGCATTTGGTACTGGGGTGGCTCCATCTAATGCCCTGTCCCAAAAGGGTCCCCCAAATAGGGACATCGCCCTACCATGGGGCCCCCCAGGGCTTGGTGTGAGCAGGGACCAGACCCCTTCCCTGCAAACCAGGTGCCCCCATACCCCATCATAGACGTCATCCAGCTCCTTGTTGTCCAGGATGAAGTCAGGGAAGCCAATCATGTCATAGATGGCGTCCGCCTGCATGGGAGAGGCCCAGGCAGTGAGATGGGGTGGGAGTGCTTCCTGGAAGTGGGGGGACTACCACCCCCTGTCTTCCCTGGAGTCACCTTTTCCTTTGCAGCCTGCCTGGTCTTCTCATCCATCCAGTCCAGCTGGTCCAGGGACACCTCGAAGGCTGCCCGAATCTCACTGATCATCTCCTCAGCCTGGGGAGGTGAGGGGATGAAAAGCCCTGCCCCCCACAGTCCCTTGGGCAGGGACAGGGTGGGCAGGATGCAACCTCCCAGGGCTGGGGGTTGCATTTCTCTGCTCCCTGCATTCCAGCCCTGGGGCTTTGGGGGGAAGTGTGGGTGCTGTGGATGGTGATGGGGGTGGATGGGGGCAGAAGTGTCCTCACGATGGCCTTGCTGTCCCGGTCAAAGGTGGCTTTGACGAAGAGGGAGCCCAGGGCAAAGCCCAATGTGTCATCCGTATTGGAGATGCAGGTTTGCCAGCGGGGCGTGCAGGACTGTGGGAGCAAGACAGAGGACTGTGAGACCCCCAGCCCCCTCCCCTGCTTCCCTCCCTGCCCCTGGCCTGGTTCTGTCCCCTCCCCAGGGGGGAGGTGCTTAGCAGCCAAACACCCATCCCAAAAGATGGTCCCTGGGTGCTCTCTGCAGCATCCGGGGCTCAGCATTCCAAGGACATCCCAAGGGCAGAGGTGGTCCTGGCTGCTTCCAAGCTGGGGGCAGAGTGGGCTGGTCCTGGGGCCCCCCGTTACCTTCCTGGTGCCATAGAGTGTCTCCAGCAGCCTCTCCTGTGCTGTCTCAAAGCGCTGGTCCAGGCTGGAGGCTGTCTTCTGCACCAGGTTCCAGATCAGGTAGTTGTTCAGGACGCTGCAGTCAGAGAGATGCTGCAGCTCGGCATGGGCACAGTCCATGGCGGATGCCCCAGCCGCTGGCAAGCCCAAAATGTGCCCCCACCATGGGAGAAACCCCAAACGGGTCATGGTGGGGCTTCACGGGTGCCTCACCTCCTGTCGGTGCTGTTGATGAGGTCGGAGACCTGCTGGAGGTAGGTATCCCCATACACCACCACAGGCTCTGTGTCAGCCAGCTCCAGTGGGGCCAGGGCATAGGACAGGTAATCCAGCCAGTCGATGGCGGGGGCCAAGGCCTGAGGGATGCAGCACCTGGGTGCTTGGCACAGCTCTGCCCCATCCTGCCCGTCACGGGAGGATCCCCTAGGGCAGGGGCTGTGCTTCCTGGGAAGGTCCCAAGGTCCCTCAGCACCTCAAATCCCTTCTTTGCCTCAAACCCTTCCTGTGGCTCCCTGCTGCTCTCAATGCTGCAGGACAAGGAAGGGATCCCAGGACCCGCCCCCACAGGGTGGCAGCTCACCCCAAATCCTAATGACCAGGGGTATGAGCACCTCACTCCAGCACCCAGCACAAGTCCCACAATGGATGAGGCTGCCCAGGGTATCCTGGCTGGGGGGGTGGGCAGCAGCAGGCATGGACCCCTTGGTGTCCCACTAGACAACCCCACTTTGTGTTCGCAGAGGGTTTCCCCAAGCTGCTCTGGGCCATGCCCACCTGCAGCTCGGTGATGCTCATCTTATGGTAGATCTTCTCATCATCCCGCCGCTCAGCCTGGGGCACGGTGATGTTGGCCAGCTGGGTTTCGAAGTCCAGCACCTGCTGCATCTGGAGGTGGGTGGGGTCCGGGGCACCCCCCAGCAGCGTGCCTAGCTCCACCATGTAGTCCAGATATGCTGCCAGGACCTGGTGGGACCCCAGATCCCAGCTCAGCCCTGGCTGCAGATCATTCCACCTCCCCAGGGTTCAGACCCGCCTGGGCACCATGCCTGGGCACTGTGCCACCTCGATGGGCAGGGTGCAGGTGGTGGGTACATTGCTCTGGGTTTCCCAGGACTGCTGCCGGTAAGGTGCCCAGCGCCCAGCCTCACCCTCTCGTTGGCAGTCTTGTTCAGGTAGTAATCCCGGGATGGGAGGAAAAGCCCTGACTGGTCTACCTGGAAGGAGAGAAGGGTAGCATGGGCAGCCCAGTGCCTGCTGGTGCCCTGCTGGTGCCTGACACCCCTCGGTGCCAAGGTGCCAACCTGGATGATGTTGCTGTTGGAGCTTTTGGAGTCTGCACCCACATACACTGTGAAGAAGGGGGTCGCCCGGTATGTGCCTGATACCATCTTGAGGACTTCCATGAAGCTGGTCTGATTCCAGGAACCAGTGATGTTCCACCCCCCGATCTGCTGGCAGACAGACCCGGCACCTCAAGGAGGGACAGGGTCCATCCTCAAGGGCTGCCCCCTCCCCAGTTACATGAAGAGCCAAATGGGAAGTGTGCTGGGTTGAGACCCGAGAGCTCAGCTTACATATGGATGGCCACCCACCTTGTCGATAAGCTCCATGAGGGGCTGGGAGCCCAACTCCTCTATTCTCTGCTCCTTGAGGCAGGACAGGTAATACCGCTGCGTCTTCCGCTCTGCCTCGCTGCTGGAGTTGAAGGTGGCATTCTCTGCAGGAGGCTGCAGGTCAGCCCCAGGGATGCCAGGGCTGTGCCTGCCTGCGACCAGAAGTCACCCCCTGGGTGGCTGTGACACCCCCCAGTGCCCACCTAGGAGGTGCTTCATGATGGCCTGGTTCTGGTCCCAGATGCTGTTGAAGGTGCTCCACTTGGAGCGCCCATTGGGCAGCGGGTTCCTCTTGATCCAGCCCCCACACGAGTACTGGTAGAAGTCCTGGCATGGGTCTGTCTCCATATCCAGGGCCTCCAGGATCTTGCTGGCCACCCGGACGCAGGCATCCGTCAAGCACATGCTGTGAGAGGGATCTGGCAGGGAAGGCATGCCTGGGGCTGTGCGTGTGTGCGGGGGGAAACTGAGGCACGGAGTGGGACCAAGCCCTGCCTGCACCTGGGGTGGGCAGAGCACCTGGAGCAGGAGCCTGCGGCTGACCTGTCCCTCCCCGGCCTGCCATGTCCCCCATGGGTTGGGGAATGCCACTGCCACCCCGGTGGGGCCGCAGGGCCCCTCCCTACCTCTGCGGTACTGGATGGCCAGGGTAACGACGGCGGCACCAAGCAGCAGGGCCAGGGAGACGGCGACGGCGCAGAGCACCAGCTCCAGCTGGCTGCACGAGGCCAGGCGGCTCAGCAGTGGCCCTGGCCCCTTCCGAAACCCCACCTGGGCAGGAGCAGGACCTGCCATCGCACCGTGGGGGGACTGAACCTCACCAGTCCCCCTTCCCTCCCCTACTGCACCCCGGTGCCTGGCTTGGTTGCATGACGAGGTGGGGATCAGGGCATCCCTCTGGGGGTACCCAGGGCATCATCCCCAGTGAACCGGCAGTGGGTGCTGGTGGCCCCCCCAAGCAGCAAGGAAGGGTAATGGCCCAGGCACACTCTGCTGCATTTTGGCTGCCTCTCAGCACATCCCTGGGGACAGCCAGGGCTGGCTTGGCTGCTGGCCTTGCTCTTGCTGCCCACCTGGCTGCAGGCAATCTACAGCTGAGGGTGAGGAGGGGGGCGAGGGAGGATGGAGAGGGGAAGGATGGAGGGGCCAGGGCAGACCTCACCTCCACGCTGTCAGGAGAGGCGCTGCCATCCCCCACTGGCTCCGGAGCCTCGTCATCCTGCAGCGTGGCACGCTTGTAGTCGGGCATCTGCCGAGGGAGGGAGTGGGCTGGGATGGGGGGCATGGGGATGGCTGCCCCTGCTCTTACGACGAGGGCTGGTTCCCTCTCAGTGGGTGCACAGTGGGGCCAGGGCAGCCCCTGACCCTCCCCAGTGTGCCTGGACCTCCCCCAGAGGCTGTCCACAGCCCTGGGTGGCCCTGGGGAACACGGGGAGAGCTGCTGGTAGGGGGCTTGGGGGCTCGTGCCGGAGCATCCCTCTGTGTCACCATGGCAGCCGTGGCATCAGCCCTGTCGACAGGTGCCACATCGCCACTGAGACGTGGTCCCCGTTGCCTGGCAACCATTGCCTAGTGCTGCTGCCTCGCCCCTCCTCCCCCGCCTGGAACTTTCCATGCAGATGTGCACCGGTCCAAAACATCTGGAAGCGCCTCCCGCCCCATCCTGGCCCTGGGGGTGCCCGGGGTGCAGGGCTGAGTCCGTGCAAGCAGAGCATGTGGGGGAAGAGGGGGCACTACAGGGGGTGTCAGCCAGCAGGGCAGGACCCCCTCACTCCCAGCCTTGTGGGGCAGCCCAGTAGGGGCTACTTGCACTGACCCAGCCGTGAAGGCTGCCGAGGACTTGGCTAAGAGGGAGGTGGTGGAGCTGAGCCAGCAGCTTTGGAGGGGGGGATGAGCTGGAAGAAAAAGCTGAAGGCTTTGGTGGAAGAGAATCAGCAATGCTGCTGGTCGCGAGCCATCCTTAGGCTTCAGAGTTAATGCCCAGGTGGGTTGTGGCTCACCCTCCCATCTGTGCTGCAGCCCCGGGGCTGCCTGCAGGGCTGGTGTCAGGGCCAGGAAGAAGCTGGGAAGGGAAGGATAATGGGCAGGGGGTGAAGAAGAGCAAGTGTCCCGTGCTCAGCTCTGCCCACCACCACATCACTGGGACACGGAGGGGGCTTTGCCAAGGGCTGCCATGGCAGGAGGGCGCGAGGCTGGGATTGACAGTTGGCAGGAGCCCCCCGCCAGGGTGGATTCCCAGGAACTGCTGGTGTTAGGAGGGATGGCTCAGCATCCTGCGGGAGCTTGGCCAGCCAGGCACCCCCACTGCCCCAGCTCCCCTGACATACTTCTCTCCCCTCCCAGGTGGTCCTCATCCTCCTGGGCACCAGACGGCAGCAGCACCCCCTCCCTGGCACCTCCTGGCACCCTTGAGGCTGGAGCAGGACCTGGTTCTGGGGCTCTTCCTGCCTGCTCCATGGGGCTGACACCCATGGGCACAGGGCCCCCTGCTCCCTCCAGGGGTGCTGCCTCAGGGGACACCCTACAAGCAGCATCACTACCCAGGTGGGCTTCACACCACAGTGGAGCAGGGTCTGTGGGGCTGTCTCCAAACCGCCCCAACTCCCTCTGCCCAATCCCATGCAGGGGTTTGTGGGGTCCTTCCTCCCCCTTCTCCCCCCTTGCAGGGGGGACAGGGGCACTCCAGCCACACAGCACCCCCAGCTCCGGACCCACGCATCCCCCTGCATCCCCTAGACTATCGCTCCCCGGGCTCCCCCAGCCCCACATCCCTTCCTCCTGCAGAGTCCCGCAGCGCCCCAAGTCCTTCCAGCTCCTTGAGCCCTCTAGCTCCCGGGGTCTGCTCTGCCCCGGCTCCCTCCTGGCCCCCGAGCCGGTGCCCCAAGTCCCCACTCCTCCTGCCCCACTTCCCGCCCGTTGCCCCCGCCCAGCCCCGCCACCAAGCCCGGCCCGGCCAGCGCCGCTGCCCCGGGCACTCACGGCGTGTCCGAGCTCCTGGAGGGCCACGTTCATCCTGGCCATCCCGGGCCGCCTGCCGCCTAGCTCCGCTCCCCGCCCGGGCCGCGCCGGGGCCCCGCCGCCGCCGCAGCGCCGCCTGCCTCCGCCGCCGCCATGGCCCGCACTGGGCGCCGCGCCGCCGCCGGGACCGGTACCGGGACTGGGCAAGGGTGGAGCCGCGCCGGAGGGATGGAGCTGCGGGGGCCGGTACCGGCTGGGCGCGGCCCGCAGGCACAGGGCGGGGGCGGCTGGGGCCGGCGCCTCGGGGGGCGGCTGGAGCCGGGGCACCGGTGCCCAGCCCGGTCGCACCGCTCCGCTCCACCCGGCCCGGCCCCGCCGCCAAGGTGACCGCCGTGCGTGCAGGAGGAGCCCCGCACCGGCACCCCACCAGCACCCGGACGGCAGGCCGCACCCGCACCGGTGACAGAGGCGCACCGACACCAGCACCCACACCAGCACGGGGAGCAGCTCCCGGGTTCACACCCGGGAGCTTGCAAAGGGCACCGGCACACTGGCACACGGACCGGCGCCGTGCTTCAGCACCTGGGGAGGCACACTGGCACTGCACGGCACAGGGTACCGGCACTGGCGGCGGGTACCGGCACCGGCAGCGGGGTGGTAACAGTGCACGGCTGCAGTGTCACGCCCTGCTCAGGTACCTGGCATCCCAGTGCACCAGTGCACACCCAGGTGGATGCACACGACCACACTGACTGATACCCCGAGGTCACCTGCAGGCCCGAGCCACCACGCGGGGTGTGACACAGCCTCATGCACACAGGTGTGCGCAGCCACTGTCACTGCTGCGGCTGTGAGCGAGGGGAGGCCGTGGTTGTACTCACGTCCTGCCTCGACACATCCCAGCCTTGTGTGATTGCCTGCCTGGGACAGGGTGTCACCGCAGGTCACCTGTTCGGTGCCCAGTGTGCTGCCAGGGGGGCAAGCACCCAGGGAGGGTCCAACCTACCCTCTGGGGTGCAGGGCCTGCAGTGGCTGTGTGGATGCCCGGGTGTGCACAGCAGCAGTACCTCGAAAACCGTCGGCGGGGAGATGCCCGGCACTGTGCCTGCTGCCCGGGGCTTCCCCAGCGAGCACGGCCCAGGGTGCTGCCCAGGGCAGGGGGGACGGTACCCCCCGGGTGGTGGAGCAAGGCAGTGCCACCCGCCTGAACGGCGGGGACGGGAGCACAGAGCAGCACATGCGTGCAGGAGGTACGTGGGTGAGCGCGGCTGAAGGTGCACGGGGGTACCCGCTGGTGTCCGTGGCGTGTCGGGGCCCCTCCGAGCTCGTCGGCCCCCGGCAACGGGTGGCGCCGGTGCCCCGTGGCAGGGCGGCGGAGCTCCGGGTCCCCGGCAGCGCCGGAGCCCCGGGACGGGACGGGACGGGACGGGACGGGACGGGACGGGACAGACACCCCACCCCGCCCCGCCCGGGTCCCGCCGCGACACGTGGGGCCGCCCCGCCCCTCGCCCCGCCCCTCGCCCCGCCCCCTCGCCCCGCTCCCGGCGCGCGACGGTGCCGTCACGGCGGCGCCGAGTGGTGATTGGTGGCGGGCGCGTGCGGCGCGCCGGCGCAGAGCTGCGGGAGCACGGCGGAGCGGCCATGGAGGCGGGCGGCGGTGGCGGGCAGAGCCGGGTGCAGGGCGGCCCCGGGTCGGGCGGCGAGGAGAAGCCCCCAGCGCTCTGGGGCCGGGACCGCCGGGAGCCGCCCTCGGGGCCCGAGAAAGAGCAGGAGCTGGTGAGCGCTGCCGCGCCGCGGGCCGCAGCTGAGTCACGGCCCGGCCGGGCCCGCGTCACCGGCGGGGCGGGATGTCATCCTACGTCACGGGGCAGCCGGCATCCCTCTGGCGGCGGCTGTGGCGTCGCCGGGGCTCCACCCGGCGGGGGCGCGTGACGTTCCCGGCGCGAGGGTGCTCTCTCCGGAGCGGGGCTGTGACGTCACTGAGGCGAGGGGCTCCCTCCGGAGGGGGTGGTTGACGTCTTGGGGGTGTCCGCGTGACGCAGCCGAAGGCTCCCTGCCCTGGGGGGTATGTGCGCCTGGTTGGGTAGGCAGGGTTCTGGGGTCTGACGTCGCTGGAGAGGGGTGAGGCGAGCTCTGATGTAATCAAGGTGACCATGTGACAGTGGGGACCGTGGAGGGGTCCCATCGTGGCCCAGCATGGGGATGGCCTTGGCGCTGGTGGTCCCTACGGGCTGTGGGGGGCTGCCTTTGGGCAGAGGGGCTGCTGTTGCTGGGGGTGCCCCGCATGGGGCTGTGCTCGGCCGCGCCCCTCTTCGTGGAGGTGTTTCCGGGCAGCGCAGAGCAATGGGGGAGGTGCTTCTCACCCCTGGAGAAGGGGTGGTCTCTTCCGCGGTGTATCCCAGTAATGGGAGCAATGCCCCCCCCGGCAGCACTGGGGCAGGGCTGTATCTCTGTGTCTCGGTCCCCCTGTGGCTCAGGGTGACACCCCCACCCCAACACACCGGGGGTGTCTCTGCTGGGCACCCTTAACTCTGCTGTCTCCCGTGCGTTTTGGCAGTCTGAGGAGGACAAGCAGCTGCAGGAGGAGCTGGAGATGCTGGTGGAGCGCCTGGGGGTAAGTATGTGCCTTGTGGAGCCAAGAGCCCTGGCCAGGGCTTGAGTCTGTGTGTCCCTTGCTTATCGTTGTTCCTTGTGCAGTGGAGATAGGGGGGTTTCACCTTGAGTGGGGCCCTTCCTTGTCCGCTGTGGTCTGTCCCCCAGCCTTGCTACCTGTCTGACACGTGCCCAAGGGACTTCTGCCTCCGTCTGCTCAGAGCCACGGCTTTGTTTAGGGAAGGCTGGCGGGATGGTGGCACAGGAACCAGCCCCCTGCTGCCTCACAGGCAGATTCCCTCTGCAGGAGAAAGATACATCCCTCTACCGCCCAGCCCTGGAGGAGCTGCGGAGGCAGATCCGCTCTTCCACCACCTCTATGACCTCCGTTCCCAAACCCCTCAAGTTTCTACGTCCGCATTACAGCAAACTGAAGGAGATCTATGAGAACATGGCTCCGGGAGAGAACAAGGTAAAGGCTCTTGGTCCCACCATCCTACATGGCTGGAGAGATTATGCTGAGGCAGGTGATCACAGAGCCCTCTGGACCCCATGGTCTAATGTCAGCTTTTGTGACTTGTTCCAGCAGATTATAACATGCCAGGGCCATGCCTTTGCTGCCTCTGACGGCTCATGGGTGCAGGGAGGATGTTGTGTCCCTCCCTGCCCCTGCTTCCCTGTGCCTGGCATGTGTCTGAGCCCCTGGCACTCTTTCCCCAGCGCTTTGCAGCAGACATAATTTCTGTCCTGGCCATGACCATGAGTGGGGAGCGTGAGTGCCTGAAGTACCGGCTGGTGGGCTCCCAGGAGGAGCTGGCGTCTTGGGGGCATGAGTATGTCAGGTAAGCTGGGGTGGGAGTAGGACTTGGAAAAGGACAAGGGCTCAGGGATTTCCCTGACTGCTTTGACTCTAGCCTGCATGGGAGGTGTCCCAGCTTGCTGGGCTTGTGCTCAGCTGCCCCTGTCATGTCTGCACGTGTGTCACCTCATCCTCTCTCCACAGTGATTCGGTAGCTGCAGAGATCTTGCTGCTGTGGCCTCTAATATCTGCTCTTAACCTAATTCCTCCTCTGGGCTTGTCCCCCATAAGCTCTTGCAGGAATGCAGAGCTCCCATAAACAATACACAGCCCTGGCTGGCTGGTAGCAGCTGCTCCCCATCCTTGGGGCTGGGTGAAGCTGTTTCCTGTGGTGGTGATGTCCCTTTGTCCCCACAGGCACCTAGCAGGGGAGGTGGCCAAGGAGTGGCAGGAGATTGATGAAGCTGACAAAGCTCAGAGGGACACGCTCCTCACCCTGGTCAAGGAGATCGTCCCCTACAACATGGCCCACAATGCAGAGCACGAGGCCTGTGACCTGCTCATGGAGATTGAGCAGATGGACATGCTGGAGAAGTACATCGATGACAACGCCTATTCCAAAGTGTGCCTCTACCTGACCAGGTGAGGGACCTCAGCAGCCTGAGGCACCGGAGGAGGCCTGGTCCCTGGCGGGCTGCAGTTGCCTGACCTGGTCATCGCCCTCATGCCTGTCTCCTCCTCAAAGCTGCGTAAGCTACGTCCCAGAGCCCGAGAACTCTGCTCTTCTGCGCTGTGCCCTGGGCATCTTCCGCAAGTTCAGCCGCTACCCTGAAGCCCTGCGCCTGGCTCTGATGCTCAATGACGTGGAGCTGGTGGAGGACATCTTCACGTCCTGCAAAGACGTGTAAGCGGAGGCTTGTTCCTCACCCTCTGGGGCCTTGTTGCATTGTGGTGGGGTGTGGTTCCCTGTCTGGGCCAGAGGTGTCTGGGGGTTTAGACTGAGACTCTTGTCCCTGAAATCAAGATAGGCAAGAGTGGGTTATCTCTGGGCTGTTCTTGTGTGCCCCTAGAGCAGGGCAGCCTGGCTCACTGTTTGGTGAGCACATGTTTGTGCTGGGCTGGCTGGGGTCTGTGCACTTGTGAAACCTCTTCCCTCTGTGCAGGGTTGTCCAGAAGCAGATGGCCTTTATGCTGGGCCGCCATGGGGTCTTCCTGGAGCTGAACGAGGATGTGGAGGAGTACGAGGACCTGACCGAGATCATGTCCAATGTCCAGCTAAACAGCAACTTCCTGGCCTTGGCCAGAGAGGTGAGTGTCCTGGCTGGGAAAAGAGCCCTGGGATGCCTCCAGTTGTGGCTGCCCTGGCTGCTGGGCTCTCTGGCAAGATGTGGGAAGAGATCCTTCATCCCTATGAGCCTGGCCAGGTACCTCCTGGAGAGCTTGGCCTCATAGCGCAGCTGCCCTCGGGTGTAATGGGAGGTAACCCCCTTCTCCCTTGTCTCTGCAGCTGGACATCATGGAGCCCAAAGTGCCGGATGATATTTACAAAACTCACCTGGAAAATAACCGTAAGGGCTCTTGTTGTGGCCTCTGTCATTCCTCCTGTGGGGAGCTCCTGGGGCTGCATGGCATTGCTGGGCCGGTGCAGTCAGCTGTGTATCCTGAGGCAGGCAGATGGCCTGCCTGTGGTCTCTACCTGGTGTGGAGCAGGCCCAGCTGCCTGCCATGGATTTGGGCTCCTCCTTCCTGCTGGTGGTGGGACAGGTCCTCATCCCCCTGTGGCATGGGACAGCTGTGTGGTAGGGGGCTGGCAGAGCTTCTCTCACTGCCCGGCTCACCCTGATGTTGTTCCCCAGGGTTCGGGGGGAGTGGTTCCCAAGTGGACTCAGCCCGGATGAATTTGGCTTCCTCCTTTGTGAACGGCTTTGTGAATGCTGCATTTGGACAGGACAAGCTGCTGACGGATGATGGCAATAAATGGTTGTACAAGAACAAGGACCACGGTGAGGGAGCTGGCTGGGCAGGAGCTGAAGGTGCCCTTAGGCTTGGGGTTGCTACCCTGTCCCTTTTGGGGGCCCGCTGAAAAGGGGGGGCTGCAGGGCACAGCTGCTGCTGGGTGGCCCCATGCCTCTGGCCACCACCTGCCTCAGGCAGGGCACATCAATTCAGGGCTGACGTGGGCTCTTCTCCCCTGGAACCGCAGGGATGCTGAGCGCTGCAGCCTCGCTGGGCACGATACTGCTGTGGGACGTGGACGGGGGGCTCACACAGATTGACAAGTACCTGTACTCCTCAGAGGATTACATCAAGGTCGGTGGCACTGATCCCAGCACAGGCTCTGTGGCTGTGTGAGGCAGCCCTGCTGTGGGCTGGGTGTGCAGCTGGCATGGTGAATGGTTGACCTTGCCTTGGTCTGCTGTGGGGCTCAGCTCCTGCCCAGAGAGGAGTCAGATGCCCCATGTCCCAGGTTTCTGAGTGGCTCACAGCAAGGCAGGGAGCTCCTGGGTGTGCCTCAGGCACCTTTGGGGTCCCCTTGTCACAGAGCTACAAGCTTTGGACTGCTCAGCGGGGTCCAGAGTGGTGTTGCTCACTTGGTACTAACTTGCCCATCCTGGGGAGTGAGTGGGTGTAACGTATGGGGTGACATTAGTCACTGGCTGGCAGGGAGCTTTGTGTGTCAGTGGCTGGTGTGTGACGGTGCTTCTGCCCTGCAGTCGGGAGCTCTCCTGGCCTGTGGCATCGTCAACTCAGGGGTGAGGAACGAGTGTGACCCTGCTCTGGCACTCCTGTCTGACTATGTCCTCCACAACAGCAACACCATGAGGATTGGAGCCATTTTTGGGTAAGGACATGGCCCCAGTCTCTCTGTGCTGTGCAGTGTGGTGCAGCTCCCCCCTGACGCTCCCTTGGACTCTGTGCAGGCTGGGGCTGGCGTACGCAGGCTCCAACCGTGAGGATGTCCTGACTTTGCTGCTACCTGTGATGGGAGACTCCAAGTCCAGCATGGAGGTAGGGAGCAAGGCAGGGTTTGCCTGGGATTCCTGCTTCCCCACCCAGTCCCCAGCAGCTCCTGGGGGTACAGGCGTTGTCTTACAGCTGGTTTGGGTTCCAAGAGCAAGGCTACAAATCCCTGCTTGGTGCTGTGCTGTGACAGAAAAAGACAGAAAATGCTATTTTCCCTATTTGAGCAGCTCCTGTGATAGGATTGCAGCAGATGTGGGAGGGTAGGAAGCCATCAGGTCTCCCAGTAGCCCAAATTTTCACACCAAAGCAGGAACCAAGCGTACTCAGTGCTCTTTGAGGCTGGGCAGCTGTCAGACTGTGCAGGCCTGGCCGTGAGCTCTGGGCCAGGTTGCTCCGTGCTGTCCCTGTGTACAACGTGTCTCCTTTGCTCCTTCACCAGGTGGCTGGTGTGACGGCCCTGGCTTGTGGGATGATATCAGTGGGTTCCTGCAATGGTGATGTCACCTCAACCATCCTCCAGACCATCATGGAGAAATCTGAGACTGAGCTGAAGGACACGTATGCCCGGTGGTTGCCGCTTGGCCTGGGCTTGAACCACTTGGGTAAGACTGGGCAGTGCCAGTGGTTCGTGGGTTGGGAGGTGGGGTGGGAGCATCCCTCCACTGCTGTCCTCCTACCACTGTGCCTCCTTGGTAGGGAAGGGAGAGGCGATTGAGGCCATCTTGGCAGCGCTGGAGGTGGTGTCAGAACCATTCCGCAGCTTCGCTAACACGCTGGTGGACATCTGCGCCTATGCGGGTGAGTTGGGCTGCGGGAGGTGGGGGAGGCAGGAGCGGGTACCAGGCCCTCCACCTGCTGATCCTGGCCCTTCACTCTCCCCCCCAGGCTCAGGGAATGTCCTGAAGGTGCAACAGCTCCTGCACATCTGCAGTGAGCACTTTGACTCCAAGGAGAAAGAGGAGGACAAGGACAAAAAGGACAAGAAAGAGAAGGAGAAGAAAGAGAGCTCAGCTGACATGGGGGCTCACCAGGTGGGGAAATGTAGGCTGGAACCTATGTGTCTGGGCAGGAAGCGGCTTTGGGGGCGTCCCTATGGCCCTTGTGGCATCAGAGCTGGAGCAAACGGGCCCCCAGCAGCATCCCCTGCTCTCCTTCTCTCCCTGGGCTCAGCGTGGACACAAGGGGCTGTGAGAACTTGGGCTTTGGGCTGGGTGCTGCCTGCGTCGTGCTCAGTGCCCATGTCCCTGCAGGGCGTGGCAGTGTTGGGAATCGCACTCATTGCTATGGGCGAGGAGATTGGTGCCGAGATGGCCCTGCGCACGTTTGGCCACCTGGTGAGTGAGTGACCCTGGGGGGACAGCACAGAGCTGGGAAGGGACCTGGGAATAGACACTGGGTCTCGCCTCACATCTCTGAGACCTCGCTGTCCTTGGTAAGCTGGGTCTAACAGCCCCTACTCCCCCCCAACTCCATGCAGCTGCGGTACGGGGAGCCCACCCTCCGCCGTGCTGTGCCCCTGGCCCTGGCGCTTATCTCGGTCTCCAACCCCCGGCTCAACATCCTTGACACCCTCAGCAAGTTCTCCCATGATGCTGACCCTGAGGTCTCCTACAACTCCATCTTTGCCATGGGCATGGTGGGCAGTGGTAAGCCTGGGGGACAGCCCCGTTTGGGGCTCGCACCAGGGGAAGGTGGGAGACCCGAGCCACGTACCCTACTCTGCCTGCATCCTCTCTTCCCCAGGTACCAACAATGCCCGGCTGGCAGCGATGCTGCGGCAGCTTGCCCAGTACCACGCCAAGGACCCCAACAACCTCTTCATGGTGCGGTTAGCCCAGGTGCTGACCCTGCACTCGCTGCTTAATGGCAGGGAAGGGGCAGGTTGGGGTCCCTGCCCTGGGTGTGGGAGGGGAGTGGTGACCTGGGGCTGCCACCCTCCGGCTGGGCAGGGCTGGGGGTCCCAGGTGTTACCCCGCCACTCTCTCACGTGCTTTCTCTGCCACACCAGGGCCTAACCCACCTGGGGAAGGGGACACTCACCCTGTGCCCGTACCACAGCGATCGCCAGCTCATGAGCCAGGTGGCTGTGGCCGGGCTACTGACTGTCCTCGTGTCCTTTCTGGATGTGCGCAACAGTAAGTGCCGTGGGCTCAGCCCCCACCTTGGCACCCCTCTGCCCCCACGGGGTGGGCATCGTTCACCCTTGCTCCTATCTCCCCTCAGTTATCCTGGGTAAGTCCCACTACGTTCTCTACGGGCTCGTTGCCGCCATGCAGCCCCGCATGCTGGTCACCTTCGATGAGGAGCTGCGACCTTTGCCCGTGTCGGTTCGGGTGGGACAGGTATGGGGCAGCTGGAGCCGGGGATGGGGCACCAGCGTTCCTGCATGTCACCGAGATTCACCGTGCTCTTCTTTCGCAGGCTGTGGATGTGGTGGGCCAGGCGGGCAAGCCCAAAACCATCACTGGCTTCCAGACTCACACGACACCGGTGCTGCTGGCGCATGGCGAGCGGGCGGAGCTGGCCACAGAGGAGCATGTGCCCGTGACGCCCATCCTCGAGGGATTCGTTATCCTACGGAAGAACCCCAACTACGATGTTTGAGCTGGCAGGAGGCTGGGGGTGGGTTGCGGGAGGGGGGAGCGGGGAGGAAACTAGTTTGTTTTTCTTTGTTTTTGTTACTGGGAGTCAAGGAAATAAACTGTGGAGAGTAGTGCTCTGTGCCCTCCTTGTGCTGGGGTGCGGGCTGGGCTCTGACCCCCTCAAGGGCACCTGCTTGTGGCCCCCAAGAAGCAGGGGTTGAATGCAGAGCTGTGGGGTGCTGTGCATGCCCCTGCTCCTCCCCATGCTGCACCCGTCCCTGTCCCTGCGGCATGCTAACTGCAGTGTGCCGGCAGCATGGAATGCCCCTCGCTGCTGTGCCGGCACCTGTTCCGGCCCAGTGGGGGCTCCCAGGCTTTGTGCCGCTCCAGAGCCAGAACTGGGGTTAGAAGTGGTCCTGGGGTGGGGAGAGTATTTTTAGGGAAGAGGAAACGCCCTGGCAGGGTGGCTGTGAGAGGTTGTGCCATGGGCTGTGCCCACCCGTATGCTGCCGGTGGAGGGGAGTGCTGGGGAGTTGGGGGTGGGTGCAGGGTGCTGGGTCCTGGAAGGGGTGGGATGGGTGCAGGGTAGGGGTGAGGGGCCGTGTCCTGCCGGGTGCTGGGTGGGTCCTGGGCAGGTGCGGCTCTGGGGTGGGGCCGGGCGCTGGAGGGGAGTGGGTCCTGGGTGACTGCAGATGCCAGTGGGGGGGCTGTGTGAGTGGTGACGCAGGATGGATCCTGGGTGGGTGCCGATCCTGGATAGTTGCAGGTCCCGGGTGGGTGCAGGTTTCCGGTGGCTGGAGGTCCCGGTGGGTGCCGGGGCAGTGTCGCGCCGAGTGCTCCCGCACGGGGTGGAGGGGTGGGGGTCGGAGAGGTGGGCGTGGCATGCCGGGGGCGTGGGCCTGCGCGAGAGGGGGCGTTTCCCGCCCCACCCCCTCACTCTGGGGCGAAGGGGAGGGCCCCGCCCCGCCACGTGACAGCGGCGGCAGGGGCGCAGCGCCGCGGCGTCACGTGCGATAGGCGGTGCCCCAGAGCGGCTTCAGGCGCGGCGTAGCAGGCGCCCCGCCCCTCCCCCGCGCGCCCCTCCCCCGCGGTGGCGCCCGGCCCCGCCCCTGCGCGCGGCGCGGCTCCGGAAATGGTCGTGCTGCGCTGCGCTGCGGCTGCGTCGGGCCGCGCGCGCTGAAGGAGACTGAAGGTAACGGGCGGGGGCGGGGCGGGCGCGCGCCGCGGGGGGGCGGGCGGGGGATGGGGGGGGGGGGAGAAGGAGGAGGGGGGCACCGGTACCGGGCCTCGCGTCGCCGCTCCGGGCCTCGCGCCGCCGGGCCCCGCCGCACCGCCGCCGCCACCGCCACCACGTGGGCGCCGCCCCGCCGCCGCCGGTCCCCTCTTCTCCCTGCCCCGTCCTACTCCGCTCCTGGCCCCGTCCGGCCCAGCTTCGGTGATCTAGCGCGGCGCCGTTCCGCGCCCACGTGCTGGCCGGTGCGCCCCGTCGCCGCCGCGCACGTGCTCCCGTCGCCGCTGCGCCCGCCTAGGCCCGCCGCCACACGTGGTGCGTGTTGCCCCGCCGCGCCCGCCCCTGCTGCCGGTGCCGGTGGGGCCGCGGGCCATGGCGGCTGCCGGCAGTGACACGTGTCCTTGGCAGAGGCCGCCGCCGCCGCGGGGGGGAGCGGGGCCGCCGGATGCGTGCCGGGCCCCGCGCCGCGCCCCGCCGGCTCGGCAGCCCCCCTTCCCGCCGCCGCCTCCCAAGATGGTGCCGGCGCCTCGGGCCTGCCCGCCGCCCCAGGACGGGGCTGGGAGCGCCAGCCGCCTGGGCCGCCGCCTACGGCCTGGGGACGAGGCTGGGCCAGGGCCTGGCGGGGACCGCTGCTCCGGGGCTGGCGCCGCGGCCTGGCCCGGCCCCGCCGCTGGGACACCCCCTCTCTCCCCCCTGTCTCGGGATCCCACACCCGGGCGCCCGGCGAGCCACCCCCTGCCGCCCCGGAGCCCTTCTTTCTGAGCGGGGCCCGGCCGCCCCCCGCGCCCAGGGCCCGGCCTCTCCGGGTGTGGGGGAGGCCGCGGCGGTTCCCCTTCCTCGGGCCCCGGTCCGGGGCCTGCCTCGCCCCGGGCGGCGGGGGGCCCGGGCTGACCCTCTCTCTCTCCCCCTTCCTCCTCTCTCCCAGTCAGTCGGATGAACGGTCTCTGCAGGCCCGCTCAGCCGGCCCAGGTTTTTCCCGCGGGGGGGTGAGTATCCCGCTCGCTCCCGGTTGTACCGGTGGTGGGGGGCCGGGGCTGTCCCTGGGCGACCCCTCCCCGCTGTGACACCCCACCTTCCTCTTTTTCGAGGTGACTGGTACCGAGCCTGAGCTACAATGGCCTAGGCTGCTGCGTCCCAGGGCTGGGCAGGGCCGGTGTGCCTGTACCAGGCTCCCTGTTCCCCAGCAATTTTGGGGCCGGCGGCCCAGCCTCCGTCACCTCCTGAAATCCCGGCAGGACCCATGTCCGTTGGGGCTGTGTCTGGGGGGACCCTGCGATGGGCTGCTCCCTTCCACAGTGCCGGGGTTACAGCCTTGGGGGGGGTGTGTGTCAGGGCACCCGGTGGCCCGGGGGTGCCGGTGCGGCCTGGTGTTGGCGGGACGTGCCTGGCAGCGCCCGGCAGCGGGGCTGGGTGCCGGCAGGGCTGGCAGTGCTGACGCGGCCGGGCGTCAGGTTACAGGAGGCACCGCAGCTGCTCCCGTGTGCCTCAGCCGGCAGCGCGCTCGCCGGGTGCCGTGGGGTGCAGGGGGACCCCCGGCAGGGTGTGGGGTGGGGGGCACTGCCTCTCCTTCCTGCCCCAGCGGCCTTTGCACTGGGGCGGGGAGAGTGGCACCGGCTGTGCCAAGTCCCTCCCTGGACACCCGGGAGGGTGCCCTGGTGGTGGCAGGGGTCTGTGGGGTCCCCCGGGCAGGGCAGCAGGTGGGAGCATTGGTACAGGGGGATGCGGGAGCTGCTCCCTGCCCTCCCCGGTAGGCGTTTGTGGCGTACACCGGGGACCTAGCACCACTGGCAGGAACAGGTTTGGCCGGCCAGGGGAAGCGCTTAGTAGGTCAGCCAGGGTGGAGCCCGGCATGGCTGACGCTGGGGTGCCGCTGGCCCACCCAGCCCCCCGGAGTTGGTGGTGGCCTGGGTACTGGCGGCTGGTAATGAGCACTGGTGCCTGCTTGTGTGGGCTGCCTGGCCGGGCTTGGCAGGGTCACCTCGGGGTGGGGTGGGGGTCAGTCCTGCTGGTGGGCGTGGCTGAGTTTGGGGCATGATGGGGGGCTTTGCTGTGCAGGGCACAGGGATCTGCCTGGGCTGGGCAGTCTGGTGGTGCTCACTCTCCCCCCACTCCAGTGGGGTGGGAGTGGGTGGCTGGGGGTCTGCACCCTGGCATGATGCTGTCTGTGGGGCATGGCCCCTGTCAGGTTTTACTCTGAGGGGCTGGAGATGCCCCATTTTCAGGCTTGACATGGATGGGAGACAGATGCCTGGGGTGCTGCCCGCCTCTGGTTTACGCCTGCTGTCCCTGTCCCCGCAGATAGCGAGGGGATCCTTATGCACAACCCCATGAAATGAACAAAGCTCCACAGCCCACAGGAGGAGCCCCGACAGCCCCGCACCCTGCCCCTTCTCCTGGACTGCCGCAGGTAACTGGCCCCTTCGGGATGGGGGTGACCCAGCTTTGCCTCCCCAGTTTTGCCTCCCCAGTTCGTGCCGGGGGCGGCAGTGCCATCTCCTTCCCTCCCTGCCTCCCTCCAGCCAACGTTCCCACCTGGTCAGACGGCACCTGTGGTTTTTAACCCGGCACCGACCTCACAAATGAATACGCCTTCTCAGCCGCGCCAGGTAAGGGCTTTGCCCAGGGTTGGAGGGGGCGATGGAGGGGATCTGGTAGCTTTCTGCCTCCTGGCTGAGTAGCCCCCCAACGGCGGTGCCCCTCGGGGCTGGTGTGCACTTGCGAGGGGGAGTGTGCCCGCAATCCAGACCACAGCTGCTGCCTGGTGACCTCCTGGCTCTGGGGTTGGGGGACAGAAGCCTCCAGCTGGGGATGCCACGAAGTGACTCCTCTTCTTTCCTTCCTCCCCTGCCCCAAACCTCCCTCTCCTCCTCTCTCAGTTTCCAGCAGGGCCTCGGGCTATTCACCAGCAGGTACTAACCCGCTTCCCCTACCCTGCATGCTGAACACCTTCCCCCGACACTGCACAGAAACACCCACCAGGGAGCATGTGGGAACCCCAAAGCTGAGGGATGGCCTGGGGAAAGTAGGGGACACGTGCTCGACTCAAGGTGGGGTTTCCCTGCAGTGTCTCCTCAGTTTCCTCCTTGCATGAAGCCTGCAGTATGTGGCTGTGCCTGTGCTAACCCTGGCCCAGGCTGCTTATTTCTGCCGGTGCCCTTCCTCATCCTCCTCTTCTTCTTCCTCCCCACTTTGCAAGGGTCTCCCAAGGCCCTGCGGTGCTGTGCAGGGCTCTGGACCTCCATCAGCCCTCTTGTGTGGAGGAGCTGCTGGGGACAGGTCTGGTGATGTCCTTGGCTGTGCCAGCTGGGAGCCCCTCAAAACCTTCCCTGCCCCTTTGGGGGTCCCTACATGGGACCCTAGCGGATTTGGCATGTGGGCACCAGGCAAAGGGCTCCCCAGCCTCCTGTCCCCTCCTCTGCCAGCCACCCCACATCTGAGCCCTGTCCCAATTCGGGTAACTCCTGTCTCTCTTTCCCGTTTTCCCTCTGTATGCGTGCGCTTGCTAACAGGGAGGATTCAGGTCTCTTCAGGTAATGCTTTCTCCTTGTCCTGGGGTGTGTGTGGACCCTTCCTTGCCCACTTGCTGCTGGGCTTGAGCTGCTGCTCCCGGGGGTGCTCCTGCCTGGCATACAAGCCAGGTTGGGATGAATAATGTGAGCCGGAGGGGGGAGGTGGGGAATAGCCAGCTCTGTGCTCCCTGGCTGTCTGGCTCTTGCACAGCTCAGCACAGCAGGACTACAGGTCCCAGCATTCAATGCGAGTGCCGGGAACCGGTGCGAAGCACGCTGGGACCTGCCACTGCTGAGCTGCGTGCGGCTGTGGCCGGCTCCGGGTGCTGGCGCTGCCAGCCCCTGTCGGGCTGGGAGGGGGCCGTGCTGGGCATGAGCTGGGTTGGGTGGACCCAGGCGGTCCCGCAGGTGCGTGGGGGCAGGAGGGTGCTGGGGTGGGGGGCAGCTTGGGGGGGGAGGGGTCGGCTGCATCCCAGAGGGGAGGTGTCTCCCCACTGCATGCGTTGGTGCCGGGTGGGCATGCTGGTGCTCCAACTGACGCCGTACCCCCTCTCTCCCCAAGCATTTCTACCAGAACAGGGCACAGCCTCCTGCCAGCGCGTCCCGTGTGCAGAGTAACACGACGGCCCGGCCTGGCCCTCCTGCTCATGTGTATCCGGCTGCTTCCCAGGTGATGATGATACCCTCCCAGATATCCTACACACCTTCCCAAGGAGCCTATTACATTCCCGGACAGGTGAGGGCTGTGTCCTGGGCTCTGTGGGAGGGGGCTGGGGTGGGCACTGGTGGGGGAGGTTGCCTGGGGTTGGAGCCCAGGTCTATTTTGGGAGGGTGGAAGGGGTCCCCTGGGCTCTCTGAGCACCCACTGATTTGAGCAGGGTGTTGACTGGCTCTGTAGAGAGTGCTTCCTGGGCAGCCCCCCGAGGCATCTGATGCCTACTTTGCCTGCCTCCTACCTGCCCTGGCACCCAGCTGTTTCAAAGGCAGGTTTGGGGGTACTTCAATGCTTTGGGGATATGTCAGTGCTTTGGGGGAGTATGTCCATGCCCCACAGGGGAGGTCACTGACATGTCGTCTTCTCCCCCATTGCAGGGTCGCTCCACGTACGTCGTCCCAACCCAACAGTACCCAGTCCAGCCTGGTGCCCCTAGTTTTTACCCTGGAGCCAGCCCCACAGAATTCGGGACTTACGGTACAGATGGGGGGGTTGCTCTGCTCCGTGGTGCTCTTCCAACCCCAGCACCACCCCCTGTTTTTGCTTGTTGGCCCCTGGCCTCCCTGCAGCCCCCTGTGCTCAGGAGCCAAGGACAGACCCCTCTGCCTTTGCCAGCTCGCTGGGGCTGTTTCTTTGACTCCATTATAGGCTGTTTTGGGGGGCAAGTGGTGTTTCCCATCTCCCAGCAGCACTGAGGGCTGTGTATCATGTCCCACTGGTCCATCCACCCCCGCCCTTTTCCAAATCAGGGCTGTTTAATGTTTAACTCTCTCAGCGGAGGGCTGGGACAGACTTTATCCCCTGCTCCCCCTTGCTCACTGTCAAGGTGGTGAGCAATTTTGCTCTTGTTGACGCCGCCTCAGTTCCCTGCTCCCCAAGGAGCTGAGCCTGGGGTGCCAGGGCTGCTCCATGCCTGCCCCCTCCCGGCACTGGAGAGCAGTGGTGTGAGCAGCCCCCCCCTTCTTCCCCCCTGCTCGCATGTGGCCACCCGGGCTGTGACTATATTTAGGCTTGGTCGGTCCTGGGAGGCCTGGCAGACATAGAAATGTGAGCTGAGGCCTCCAGCCCGGCCCCGGCACGGCAGCAAAGCATAACCGGGGCAGAGATGGGCTTCTCCTGAGCCAGGTACGTGCCTGTCCTCCCTCCCTCTTGTCCTGGGTCCCAGCCGGCTCTTCAGAGGAGGGAGGAGGCCCCCAGCAGTGGCTGGCTTCCATGCTTGGGCCAGGGCATGGCAGCTTCTTCGTGCCCAGTAGTGGGACATCCCTGGGTGTCTCTGTGGGGTCCTGGGACAGGTTTGCCCCCCGCCTCTGCTTTGGGGCTGTGGCTGTTCCCAGGGGAGCTGGCAGCGGCATGCCCCTTGCCCACAAGACTGGGTGGGTGGCCTGGCATGACGTGCTCCTCAGCTGGGGAAATGGACCGGCCCTCCTGGTCCCCAGGGCTGGGCAGCTTGGGGTCTGTCTCCCTCCTTCTCTCCCTCCCTTCCCCTGTGCCTGGCCCATCCCCCTGTCCAATGCCCATGAGTTCCTCCTAGGCAGAGGAAGGGGTCCCTGGCTCAGGGACAGGGCAGGCACCAGAGCAGTTTGGGCAAGTTCCAGGCTCAGCATAGCTGGGAAGGTGCTGGAGCTGGAGGGGGCCAGGGCCCAGCTGTCTATGTCCCCCCACATACCCACATCCCTGTGGCACCACTCTGGGAGTGATGCTTATGGATGCCCTGGGAGGAGCGGAGTGCCTCTTGGGGTCTGTGCCAGCCCTGGATGGGGTCCAGCTCTGCGTCTGGCCCCCGGCACAGCTCCCTCCTCTGGGCTGGCCTTGCTGGGGGCTCAGGCTGTGTGGGGAGCCTGAGCCCCTTGGCCTGGGTGTGAATGGAGGGTGCGGATGGGGCTGCCTGGTGCCGCCCTTGGGCTGGTGCCGGCTCCGGGGAGATAAGGGTGCCGGCAGGAAGGCGACCATCCACAGAGCCAGGACGCCTGTAACCGGCATGGCTGAGCGTCCTGGCAGGGCTATTGGTGGCGTGGAGCCGGTGGGCAAGGTGGGCGCCCGCGGGGCCTGGCTGGGCGTGGGGGTGGCGCCGGGACGCTCTGCTTCACGGGGAAGGAATTTGGTCAGGCCTGTCAGGCGGGTTGGGATGAACCAGGCCGGATGCAATGGGGGTTTGCTGCAGAGTGGCACAGGCTCCCCAGGCTCCTGACAGACCCCTGTGTTTCAGAGATCGGGGGTTCCCCAGGACGGGCTTGGAGGATCTGGGCTGGGCAGTCTGACACTCTCTCCTCTCCTCCAGCGGGTGCTTACTACCCGGCACAGGGGGTGCAGCAGTTCCCGGCAGGGGTCCCCACCGCCCAGGTCATTGTGAGCCAGCAGCCACCGATCCCCCCAAAACGAGAGCGCAAGACGGTAAGGAGCCATCAGCCTCTAGGCATGGGGGGGGGCGTGCATGCAGGAGGTGCCAAGCCCAGCTGTCTGTGGTCTGCAGGATGGGATGTGGTGCAGCATGCTGGGGAAGGGGGGCAGTGCGGGGCCATGGCCCCCACCCCCGCAGGCTGGGGGGCTCAGCGAGGGGACCAGGGTGTGTGGCCGGTGCGGCGACCTTGGCTGTCCCGGCGGGCAGTGTTGTGCTGAGTCATGGCTCCCGGGGGGGGGGGGTGGGGGGGGGTGGGGGTGCCGCGGCTGCCAACTGCTGTCTGCTCCCGGAGATGCCGGTGCTCAGAGGCCTCACATGGGGCCTATTTATAGTGGGGAGCCGGGTGGCTGCCGGCATGGCCCTGTGCTGGGGGTCAGGGGGTGCTGTCAGCCCAGAGAGGGGGGATGTTAGCATTGGCAGAGGGGCCTCCATACTTCTCGGGCTCTGTTCTTGCTGCCCTGGGAGCAGGTCATGTTTGGGGGTGGGGAGAACAAGGCTCCTGGCTGCACTGTGCCCCCCATTGGAGTCCCAGACCCATGTGTGCCCGCAACTCTCTGCCCACCAGGGTGTCCTGCAGCTCCTGCTGCACCCATGGCTGGCACAGAGCCAGTGAGGCTGCGGGCATATGGGCTGTGCCTGGGGTGGCACGGAGCTTGCTGCGACTTTTGCGTGCCAAGGCCAGTCCCCTGTGCTGTCCCCGAGGCAGGGTGGGTCCTCATAGCCCCTGTGTCGGCTTAGTGATGCCTTGGGATCCCCTGACCCCTGGAGATGGGCACTGGACTGGGGACATGGCACTGGTTCCGTCTGCCTGGCACAATGGCTTGCAAGGCTTGCCCTGCCACACGCTGTCCCTGCCTGATGGGCATTGGGACAGGTGGGTGTCTGTGGGGTGCTGTGCCCTATGGGGAGGTGAGGTGGCACTTGCCAGTCCCCAAGCTGCACATGGCCAGGTCAGGCACAGCGCTGAATGAGCCTCCTGCTTCTCTGCTCAGAGAAGGGGGTGTCCTGGGGGTGTCAGGCCTAAGGAAAGAGGGTGCCCTGTGGGTGTCTTTCACCCTGCTGACAGCTTTCCCCTCTCTGCCCTGACTTGTGGACAGATCCGGATACGAGACCCCAACCAAGGTGGGAAAGATATCACTGAAGAAATAATGTCCGGAGCAAGGACCTCATCCACCCCCACCCCTCCGCAGGTAAGGGGACTCCCCAGCTGGGGCAGTGGGATGTGCATGGGTCCCTGCTGAACTCCCTCTTTGCCCTCCCAGGCTGGAAGCGGTTTGGAGCCCCAGGCCAATGGAGAGACCCCTCATGTAGCAGTTATTGTCCGGCCAGGTAAGTGACAGTGCTGAGGGTGGGTGTGCAAGCCAGCATGGCTGCTACCAGGCTCCCTGTTGTTGGCACTGCAGGGTGCGAGATGCCAGCCCTGCCGTTCCTTGGTTCAGCTGCAGCTTGTGGGGTCAAACACAGTCTCTACATACCTGGGGACTGGTATTCCCTTGTTGGGTCTGGGAAAGTTTATGGGGGCTGTCTGCTCACCCCAGCTGTCCCCTGGTCACTGGAAGACCCCCCCCT
The DNA here is from genome assembly GCF_963921805.1 of Phalacrocorax carbo. Classification (NCBI taxonomy): domain Eukaryota; kingdom Metazoa; phylum Chordata; class Aves; order Suliformes; family Phalacrocoracidae; genus Phalacrocorax; species Phalacrocorax carbo. Next base: position 36,290,196 of record NC_087519.1, on the reverse strand, counting down.
CCTTGTCCCTGTCACCCGTATGTGATGTGGGTTGGCACATCTGTCCCTACTGCTCTTGCAGATAGAGGGATCTGGGGGGGGAGCGTGGGGTCAGCCAGGGATCAGAGAGCCCCACATTAATGCCACCTATCTTGCAGATGACCGCCCAAAGCCTGCGCTGGTGGTGAGCAAGCCCGTCTCCCTGGAGCCCAGCAAATCAGCGTCCCCATCGCCTCCCCCTCCCCTCATCCCCGAGGTGGAGCCTGTGGTGCTCTCGGCGGTGACACTGGTGCCAATGGAGCCCCCTGTGGACGTGGACACTAAAGTGGAGCTGGGCGAGGCGCCGCCCGACCCGCACAAGACGTTTAGCGCCATCACTACAGTGCCAGGGGCTGTAGATCTGCCCCTTGTGCCCGCGCCCAACATGGACACGGTGGCCACGGAGGAGGAGGAGGAGGAGGTTGCTGTTCCCCTCCCAGAACCCGCCCCACAGGCACCTGTGCCCCCTGAGGTGCTGCCGGTGCCTGTTGTACCCTCGATACCAGCCATGCCCCCAGTGCCGGCTGCAGCATCACCGCCGCCCGTCGTACCACAGGCCCCTGAAGCACCCGCCAAACCCGCCTCCCCCAGCCCCCCGCCTCCCCAGGAAGAGCCCTGCCCTGAGCCTGCTGCTGAGCCTGCCGCTGAGGCCAACGGGGTCTTAGAGGAGGTGCCCGAGCCGGTCCCCGAGGCGCCTGTGTGCCAGCTGGTGCCAGTGCCGGTGCCTGTGCCCATGCCCACCCTGGATTCCCCCATTGCCCAGCCTGAAGAGTTGCCCCTGCCTAATGGGGTGGAGGGCACTGGTAAAGTGGAGCTGAGTGAGGAACAGCCCGAGTCAGATGTCAGCCCCATCTCAGAGCCCGAGGAGCCGGCTCAGCCTGGCACCCCTGCCTCCCCCCCGGCAGAAGAGGAAGAGGAGGAGAGCGAAGGCCCCAGTGAGGCCCAGGAACGGAGCTTGAGCCCGGCCCCTGCCCCTTCGCAGACCTCGGAGGCGACCGCGCAAGGTTGGGGATGCTGGGCTGGGGCGAGTGGAATCGCGGGGTGGGTGTTGGGTGACGTGGCAGGGGGGTCACCTGGGTGCGGTGCTAGGCATGGGGTACGGGGAGGGTATCAGGGAGGGGGACAGGGCTAGGTGACCCAGGATGCATGGGTATGGGGTGCTGGGGGGGGGGGGGGGGCCTAAGATGCCTGTGAATGGTGAGGTGGGAGGAGATGTCTGCAGAGTGCATTAGTATGCAGGAGTATGGGGTGGGTATAGAGGGATGAATGTGTGGTTGCCCTGGGTTATGGGGTGCCATGAGAGAAGTGTGTTTTATGTGGTGCTTCATGTGGGGATGTAGGGAGGGTGTATTGGGGTTGTATCTGAGGGCTGTTTGGGGCATGGGGAGGTGCAGGGGGTGGCAGGGGAGATGCGGGGCTGTAGTTATGTGCGCACCCTGTGTAGGGGTAGGCAAGTACATAGGGGTGCCTGGGGGAAGTGGGGTGTCCTGGGGATGTGCTGGGGTGAAGACATGTCTGTCTTTTTTTTTTAAGAACCCCGCACAGGAGCGTGGGGGTTCCATAGGGGTACTGGGGAAGGGTGGGGGAGATGCGTACACGGGATGTGTCATATGGAGCACCCTGTGCAGGGATACAGCAGGGCTACTGGGGGGTGGCCTGGGGGCAGATGTGCTTCTGGGGAGCACCTCTGTATGGGGTGCCAGGAAGGTGAGCATATATGGGGCAGAGGTGTGTGGGGGGGTGTCCTTGTAAGGGATGCCCTGCAGAGGGGTATCTGCAGGGATCCCCTGAGGAGGATGGGGAGCGCTCTGCTAGGGAAGAGCTACGGATGGGGTGCTCTGGAGAGGCACAGGGTAAATCAGGGTACAGCAGCTGGATGGGGAGAGGTGTGAGGTGTGTCTATACAAGGTGTATTCTGGCCTTCATGCTTAGGGAGTGGGGTGCCTTGGCTGGCTGTGTGTAGTATCTGCAGGGCTGCAGATGCCCAGGTGAGTGCATGGTGTGTTTGGGGATAGGGACTGTGCTGGGGTGGCTGGACCAGGTTGCTGTGGCTCCCTGCAGCCCCCACCTCAAGTTCACCTGGTGTTACTGGGGCCTTGCTGTTGACCCCAGAGCTGGTGTCAGGGTATGCAGGGGACTGGGAGGGTTCCTGTACCTCAGTTCCCTGCCTCTCCTCCCAGTCGCCATGTCGGTGCCAAAGAAAAAGCGAAGGATGAAGGAGCTGAACAAGAAGGAGGCAGTAGGAGATTTGCTGGATGCCTTTAAAGAGGTGAGTGTCCTGGGGTTGTCCAGGGGTCACGCTGTGTCCTATCTCCTCCTGTGATGAGCTCTGCTTTGTGCCATCGTGTCTGGGCCACTGATGCGCTGTGATGGTAATGAGGATCTGAGAGGGGGCAGATGCCTGGGTGTGGGGGTGGAGGGGGCAGGACCAGGCTCCGGAGGTGACTGCTGTCCCTGTCCCTCCCGATGCAGTCTCAGATCAGTGACAGTGCCTCGGAGGCAGAGAACAAGCCCCCTGCATCTGCCCCTCCCCGTGAAGCGGAGGATGCAGCCCCTGCCCATCCACAGGAAGAGTCGGAGGAGACGTGGGAGGAAAAAGAGGACAAGCTGGCCCCGGAGAAGGGCAAGGCTGCCGACCAGAAGTACCGCTACAAAGAAGGTGAGCTGTGCCTTGGCCCAGGCTTCTGCTGGGAGCCACCATCTCTGGACCCAGTGGTGGGGAGGGTCGGGATGGCATGGTCCAGCTGTTCTAAACCTCATACTCGCCTCCAGTCTTGTCCCCAAGTCTGGCATGGGGTGGGGGACAGAGGCCCTAGCACAAGGGTCCTGGTAGGAGGCTGGGAGATGGTGGCATCAAGCTTTCTGTCTAAGCAAGCAGCATTGTGCTCATGGCATACCAGGCTGGGGCAGCTCTGTAGTTGTCTACGTCCCAGCATGGGCCCGGACCTGCTGCAGCTCAGAGTGGAGGATACAGGACAGGTCACATCAGGATCTCCCTCTTGCCCCCCACTGCAGAGCAATGGAAGCCACTGAACCCTGAGGAGAAGAAGCGATATGACCGGGAGTTCCTGCTGGGCTTCCAGTTCATCTTTGCCAGCATGCAGAAACCTGAGGGGCTTCCCCAGATCACAGATGTGGTGCTGGACAAGGTTGGTGCGGCCCTGGAAGTTGGGGGAGTGTGGGTGGTGGCCACGTGGGGGTCTGGCTTCTCTTTGTGCCTTGTCAAGGCAGGGCAGGGATTTACCTTTTGTGCTCTGGGTTCTGTTGCAGCATCTGCAGCAAGCCTTGAGCCTGGGGTTGGCGTGGGTGGGCACCTGTGGGGCCACCTTTCCAGTTCCTTGTCCCGGCGCTGAGGCTGGGGGATGGATCCATCCCACTCCTCTGCCCCCGGGCATCCTCAGCCCTGTGTACCTTCGCAGGCCAACAAGACCCCGCTGCGGGCACTTGACCCCATCCGCCTCAGCGGCATGAACTGCAGTCCTGACTTCACCCCCTCTTTCGCCAACCTCGGCCGGCCTGTCATGGGCAACCGGGGCCTGGTGAGTATCTCCTTGCTTCACCCATGCTGTCCCTCTCTGCCTCTCCATGATGATCAAGCCTTCGAGCCGCTGTGTCTGGGCCACTGATGTCTGTGATGGAGCTGAGGATCTGAGTAGGCGATGGGGACAGCCCAGGAGCTGGCCTGGCTGGTACCAGAGCAAAGAGCTGAGTTTCTTTTCCCCATGCCAGCCCTCAGGGTTGGGTCCCCGCCGCTCCCAGCAGAGCCAGAGGAAGGAGCCCCGTAAAATCATTGCCACTGTGTCCCTCAATGAGGATGTCAAGCTGAACAAGGCTGAGAAGGCCTGGAAACCCAGCAGCAAGCGTGCTTCTGAGGAGGAGGATCCTGAGAACATCAAGACGCAGGTAGGAGCTGGGGCAGGTGGGGCAGTGGGAGGGAAGTGGGTTGCGCCCAGCTCTCGCTGACCCTGGTGTCCTTGCAGGAACTGCTCCGCCGTGTCCGCAGCATCCTCAACAAACTGACACCCCAGATGTTCCAGCAGCTGATGAAGCAGGTGATGGAGTTGTCCATCGACACGGAGGAGCGGCTCAAGGGTGTCATTGACCTCGTCTTCGAGAAGGCCATCTCGGAGCCAAACTTCTCTGTTGCCTATGCTAACATGTGCCGTTGCCTTATGGGGGTGAGCAGGAGCTGGGGGTCTCCCGCTAAGCTGGCAGGGGTTTGTTTGTGAGCCTCAGCTGAGCTCGGCAGGATGCAGGCCCTTCCATGTGGGGTGGGGAAACTGGGGAATGTGGATGGAGGACCAAGTCCAGAGTCTTAGCAGGGCATCACGAGGGTGTAGGGTGGCTTTTCCCTGGTTTGAGCAGTGCCTGGGCCTTAGCTGGCCAGCTTTTGGGGGAGACACGACTCATGCTCCTTGCTTGGGTTGCACCTCCCCCTGCAGCTCAAAGTGCCCACAACAGACAAGCCCACGGTGACTGTGAACTTCCGCAAGCTGCTGCTCAACCGCTGCCAGAAGGAGTTTGAGAAGGACAAGGATGATGATGAGATCTTCGAGAAGCGGCAGAAGGAGATGGATGATGCCAGTGCTGTGAGTTGGGGTGGGAGGCTATGGCTGAGGGCTGGTGTGGGCATCCTTGGGGCAGCTCTGGGCTCTGAGCTGCACTGCTGTGCCCTCCCTGCAGCCTGAGGAGAAGGCACGCATGAAGGATGAGCTGGAGGAGGCGCGGGACAAGGCCCGCCGACGATCCCTGGGGAACATCAAGTTTATTGGAGAGCTCTTCAAACTGAAGATGTTGACAGAGGCCATCATGCATGACTGCGTGGTGAAGCTGCTCAAAAACCATGATGAGGAGTCTCTTGAGTGTCTTTGCCGCCTGCTTACCACCATTGGCAAGGACTTGGACTTCGAGAAGGCCAAGGTACCCCTTTCCCTGCCCTGCCTTGTCTTGCCCTGCCCTTGCCTTTGTGAGAGATGGGACCGTGACTCTGTCCCTCTATAGCCTAGGATGGACCAGTACTTCAATCAGATGGAGAAGATCATCAAAGAGAAGAAGACATCATCCCGAATCCGTTTCATGCTGCAGGATGTGATTGACCTCAGACGGGTAAGGCGCGTGGCCTGCTATTGCCCAGGGACTGTCCTCTCTCCTCTGCTTGGTTCCATGGAGCTGCTGGCCTGTGTCCTCTGAGTGCAGCAGTCCATGTGTCCCTGGGAGGGGAGAGGTGGGTGTGTAAGCTGTGGCCAGCCCCAGAGACACCATGCTATCCCCCAACCCTTGGTTAGCATGGTAGTGGTAGTGGGCACACATCAACCGGCGGCTGTTTAATGCAGGGGGCTCCAGAATCTGAGCCCTTTTGTGCCGAAAGCTGCCACAGCACACAGGGAGCTGTGATGGCTGAGGCTGGAGACCAGCCTGAGGCTTTGAGGGTGGAATGGCTAGGAAGGCCAAATGTCTTTGCCTCTGTCCTCTAGCCAGCTCAGTGCCCTCTTCCCTCCTTCCCTGCCCTCTGCAGAATAGCTGGGTGCCGCGGCGAGGAGACCAGGGCCCCAAAACCATTGACCAGATCCACAAGGAAGCAGAGATGGAGGAGCATCGGGAACACATCAAAGTGCAGCAGCTTATGTCGAAGGACAAGAGGAGAGGACCCCCTGGACCACCTTCAAGCAGTGAGTGTCTGGCCTTGGGAGCACCTGAGGCTGCCAGGGGTGGGTTGCTTCTGCTGGGCACCGCTTGAGACTGGGCTATGCCTTATGTCCATCCCCCTTGTGCTCAGGTGGGCGTGGGAGCCTGGTCGCAGATGATGGCTGGAACACAGTGCCCATCAGCAAGGGCAACCGGCCCATTGACACTAGCCGGCTAACGAAGATCACCAAGGTAAGGCTGGGGATGCAGTGTGTGCAGTTGAGCCAGCTGCCCTGGCTCGGATCCTGCCTTGGTGTGCGGTTCTGAGGTGACTCCGTCTCTCCACCTGCAGCCTGGATCCATCGACTCCAACAACCAGCTGTTTGCACCAGGCGGGCGGCTGAGCTGGGGCAAAGGCAGCAGTGGAGGGTCTGGCACAAAGCCTGCAGATTCAGGTAGGCAGTGTGGGGCTGGCTGGGTGTTGCTGGAGTGTGTGTGTGGATCCTTCCCCCGGCAACTCCTGTACTGGGGAGGTGACAAACTCTGAGGCTCCCCTCTTTTCACGCCCAGCATCTGATTCAGGGCGACCAGCCACGAGCACCTTGAACCGCTTCTCAGCACTCCAGCAGTCAACCCCTGCTGAGAGCCTGGAGTCCCGCCGAGTGGTGCAGAGGTAAGGGGCCAGCCCTGCCTTGGCCTGTGGGTGTGTTGGTCTGCAGCCCAGGGAGGAACCCCCGAACTGGGCAGTGGTCAGTCAATATGTAGGTAAACGTGTGGCTTCTGGGTTGGAATAAATCTCTGTGGCAGGATGGAGCCTTGGAGGGGCTTGGAGTTGGTGGTTAGTCCTTCCAACAAAGTTGGCTGACTCTACCCTGGGCTTCCTCCCTGCTGTTCTGTGTTTGGGGACCACATGTGGGTGCTGGGTCTGGTCTATGGGTCCTGGGACCCGACGGACATTGGGCTGGACAGAGTCCTGTGGAGGAGGCTGGAGCATGAGCTCCCCAAGGAGAGTTGGAGTTGGGTTTGTTCAGAAGAGGAGAACAAAAGGGGGATCTCACCACAGTCTGCAGTAGGGGGAAGGTGTGGGCAGGATGGGGCCAGGCTCTGCTCAGCCATGCTAAGGGACAGGGTGAAAGCTAAAGGGCATGAATTGGAACAGGGGAGAAATGGAAAAGTGTTTCCCCTGAGGATGGTCAAATGCTAGAAGAGGCCCTGGATAGTGCTGGTATTGGAGTGGGACAGCCTTGCCGCGTAGAGCTCTGCAGTCTGGGGTCAGGGAGGGTGGTGATGGGCTCTTCACACTGTGTCTGTCCTCCTCCTACCCAGGAGCAGCTCCAGCCGTGACAGGTCAGAGAAGGCTGCGGACAGAGACCGGGAATCGCGTTCGGAGAAGGGCAGTGACCGCCTGGAGCGTCCTGACCGGGGGGAGAGGGCAGACAGGAACAGGTCTGCCCTCACCAAGAGGAGCTTCAGCAAAGAGACAGAAGACAGGAGCCGAGAACGGGAGAAGCAGAGTGGCCCCGAGGCCGTGCGCAAGGCTGCTAGCATGACAGAAGAACGAGATAGGAGCCGAGAGACCAGTGAGCTGGGGAGAAGTGTCCTGGAGGTCTGGCTGCAGCCTGGGGCTCTGCCTGTCCCAGGCAGTGCCTGATCCTTGCTCTCTCTTTGCAGTTAAGCAAGAGCCAGCACCTCCCGGAGCATCGCCCAAGCCTGTGCTGTCAGAAGAGGAGCTGGAGAAGAAATCCAAGGCAATCATAGAAGAATACCTGCACATCAATGACATGAAGGTGGGAGGCGGGGTCAGCCAGGCACAGCACCATACGGCCCCTGTAACACGCCATCGCTTCCCTGGGTGGTAGTGCTGTTGGGTAGGGTGCAGCTGATGCCTGGATGAGGAAGGGGGAAGCTGGGGCTGGCCATGGGGCAGTACTGACCCACCTTTTCCCTGCAGGAGGCTCTGCAGTGCGTGCAGGAGCTGGGCAGCCCCTCCTCGCTCTACATCTTTGTGCAGAATGGCATCGAGTCCACGCTGGAGAGGAGCACCATCTCCCGCGAGCACATGGGGGTCTTGCTGTGCCAGCTGGTGAAGGCGGGCACGCTCTCCAAGGAGCAGTACTACAAGGGGTGAGGGGCCAGGGCAGCTTGGCCCTGAACTGGTATTTGCCCAGCTTTGAATTCGGCCCTGCCTTGAGCAGGGCTCATCACTAAGACCTCCTGAGGTCCCTCCCAGCCAAGGACATTGGGACTGCTGGATCCCAATGGCCACCCTCTACCCTGCAGGCTGCGGGAGATCCTGGAGATTGCAGAAGACATGGAGATCGACATCCCACACATCTGGCTGTACCTGGCTGAGCTCATCACCCCCATCCTGCAAGAGGAAGGCATCTCCATGGAGGAACTATTCAGGTGAGGGGCCGTGCCCCTCCATGGGGGTACCACGGGGTCCTAGGGGAGCTCCTGGGGTCAGGGAGCTCAACCAGTCTCTTGTACCCTGCAGGGAGATAACAAAGCCCCTGGTGCCCATTGGGAAGGCCACCACGCTGTTGGTCGAGGTGTTGGGCTTGTTGTGTAAGGGCATGGTAAGTGCATAAGGCTTGCGTAGCTGCCAACTGCTGCCTCGGGGACTGGCAGCCTGCTCGGGGGATCAGGTTGGCATGGGGGATTGAACCCCTCTGGCACTAGAGAGAGTGGCAGGGGGCATCCCCTGTCATGTCTGGAACATGCGGGTGGCATGGCCCAGCTACAGTATCCACCTCCCTGGAGACAGAGGCCATGGGGTGCTGATGCTGGCTGTCTGTCCTGCAGAGCCAGAAGACTGTAGGCAAGCTGTGGCGGGATGGGGGCCTGAGCTGGAAGGAATTCCTGCCTGAGGACCAGGATGTCAACAAATTTGTGACAGAGCAGGTGCGAGCTTAGCAGTGGTGAGGGGCAGAGATGGGCCATGGGGGCCCTTGGGGGTTCCACTGCTGGGAGTGTGGTGTTCCCTTGTGCTGCCTTTAACAGCTTGTCTCTGCCCGCTCCCCCAGAAATTGGAGTATACGATGGGGGACAGCTCGGACACACTGAGCCACAAGGAGCTGACCTCAGAGGAGCTGTGCAAGCAAATGGACAAACTGCTGAAGGAGAACCCGAACAACCAAAGAATACATGACTGGATTGAGGTGAGGGTGTGGGTACAGTGCCTATGGGACGAGGGGCTCCCTCCCGGCTCCCTCCCCACCTCACAGCCCCTCTACCCTCCCTTCTCCAGGCCAACCTGAGCGAGCAGCAGGTCTCGTCCAACACGTTTATCAGGGCCCTGATGACATCTGTGTGCCACTCGGCCATCATCTGTGAGTACCACGTGTGTGGGGGGGGGTCCTCCTATCCACACCACCCCCTTCTCATGTTCCGTCTCCCGCAGTTGAGACTCCCTACCGTGTGGATTCTCTGGTCATCCACAACCAAGCCAAGCTGCTTCAGAAGTACCTGCGGGACGAGCAGAAGGAGCTCCAGGCACTCTATGCTCTGCAAGCCTTGGTGGTGAAGCTGGAGCAGCCTCCCAGTGAGTCTTGCAGGACGGTGGGCTGAGGAGGTGGGGGGGTGGGCATGTCCCCACCCCAGCAGGGTGGCTGGTGGCTGGGGAATGGCAAGGGCCCCCCTTTCTCCCCCCCAGACCTGCTGCGGATGTTCTTTGATGCCCTCTACGATGAGGATGTCATCAAGGAGGAGGCTTTCTACAAGTGGGAGTCCAGCAAGGACCTGGCCGAGCAGCAGGGCAAAGGGGTGGCTCTCAAATCAGTGACGGCCTTTTTCACCTGGCTTCGGGAAGCTGAGGATGAGTCGGACAACAACTGAGCTACCGTGAGGAGCAGGAGGGGGAAGGAGGGAGAGGGAGCGGGGCATCTCGGGGAGCAACTCCATCCCCTCCCACCCCTGGCCCCCCCTGGACTTGCTGATGCCGGGGCCAAGGGACATGCTGTGCCCCCCACAGCCCCCTTTCTCTTTTTAGTTCTCCTCTCCCTCCTCCCCCTGTCCTGGTTCTGTTTGCAAGGCCTGTACTAGTTTGTCACAACGATAATAAATGGATGCTGATGGAGGTGGCTGTCATGGTGGGTCCCCTTGGGGCCCCTCCTGTTCCCCCTCCCAGTGCAGGCACACCAGGTCTCTGGGAGTGGGGCAGCACACCCCCGGACTCATGTCATGGGGAGGGGGGATGGGATGGGGGATATATCTCTCCCCTCCTCTCCCCTCTCCTCTTTCTCCTCCCCACTTCTTGCTGAAATATAGAGAGATTATATATATATAAACTTATTAATTTGGTTTGGGGACAGGAGCGTGATTATCCCCCCCCCCCCCCCCCCTTCCTACATCACTGCCTGGACAACACCCCCCCGCCCCCATGGTTTTTTATTTTAAATATACATCATTCCCCCCACCTCCTCCTCTGACACCTGGGGAGGGTGCCGGGGAGGAGGGGGGGTAACCCCTTCTCTCTGGGCCAGGCCTAGTCCCCTCCTCCCCCTGCAGATTCCCTATCCTTCTCTCAAACGTTTAAGGCCACAATTGGGCAAGCGACGGGGCGGCCCCCCCATCCGCGTCCCCTGTATTTATAGAGCGCCGGATGTGATGAGCCGCACGTGTAATTATTAAAACAAGGATTCAATTACTGGTCACGTGAATTTGTAAATAATTTTTTTCTTTTTTTTTTTCTTTATGGAGTATTTAATTGAAGATTTAAAGGCATCTTTTCACCTTAAAACTGGAAATAAAAGAACATTGCTAAATAATGCCCCGTGTGCCGCTGTTGCCGCCCCCTGTTCCATGTCCCTTGTGCCTGGGCTGGCATGGGGGTGCCAGCCTAGAGTCCAGGCAGGGGCCAGCCTCCCCTGGCACCCCTTGGGCCTGGGTGGCAAAGGGGTCAGATGTGCCTGGAGCCAGGCCTTCTGGGACTCCCTCACCTGCTCTGCCTGGCACAGGGCCTCCTATGGAGAAGTTTACCCCTGCCAGCACCTTGGCTGCAGAGCAGCACCCCAGTCTTCCCAAGTGTTCTTTTTCCTGTGGGCACAGAAGTGGCAAGGATCTGTGTGCTTGGGCTCGGGCTCTGCCTTGGGGCAGGAGACCAGAGAGATGAGCTACTTCAGGGCCAGCCTCGTGTCTTGCAGGTGGGGTGGAGATGGGGCAAGCCTAGGCTGTCCCCAGCCCTGCCGGGGATGTCCCTGCTGGGGAGGGAAGTGAGGGTGGGCTGGTCTCCCTTGGGGCCAGGCTTGTCTCTCGTGTTTTAGGCTGCCTCTTGCTGAGTCACCCTGGCCAGGGCCCAGAGGGTACAGAATAATGAACTGGAGGCTGTTCCCCAGATTAGAGGCTGATTTGTCTGAGCTGCACTCCTGGCAGCACTAATGCTGGGAAGTGGTTGGCAGGGATAGGGCAGCTGGGCCTGCTGTGGGGCACTGCCCAGGAGCTGCCCCTGCCTGGGTGTGTGAGTGATGAGGGAGGCCCTTGGGCTGCTTCAGTACCTTGCTTGCCAAGGGGGAGGGTGGCACCCTTGCAGCATCCTGTGCCCATCTGTGCTGGGGAAAAGGTACTGCAGCATTAATTGACATCAGTAGGTTTCAGAATTAACAGGGGTCTTTGGCTGCAGGTTAACACCTGAGCCTGGCATCGATGATGGCCTGGATCTCCTGCAGGGGTTGCCCCTGTGGTGCCATCAGAAGTGATCTTCTAAAGCCTGCGCCCACCTGCCCCAAACCCATCTGCAGCGAGGTGGGACCCCAGCCCCCTGTCATGGGCTGTGTGCTCCCTTGGGACAGGGTGGGGGCCAGCAGGGCCAGAGTCCCCCTTTTGTGGGCAGGCCTGGGTCTGTGGGGGGCCGTGTTGCTGAAGGGTCCTGGTCCCTGACCTTTGATGCCCCCCAGCTCCTGCCGGCTCGGGGCTCCCCCGAGGGCCGGGGGGGGCTCTGGGGGCGGCAGCGCCCCGGGGCCGGGTGGGGCGGCGCTGTCCGCGGTGCTGGCACGGCGCTCTCCGCGGTGCCCGGCCTTCCTCTCCTCCTCAGCCCCCTCCTCTTCCTTCGTCCATCCTCCTCCTCCACCCGCCCCCCCTCCTCTTCCTCCATCCCCCTCTTCCTCTTCCTTCAGCCCCCCCTCTTCCTTCATCCTCCCCGGCTGCCTTCACCCCCCTTCTCCTCTCTGTCCACATCTCCTCTTCCTCCTAGCCTCCCTCTCCCCCATCCTCCCCTTCTCCCTCATCCTTCATCCCCCTCTGCCTCCTCTTCCCCAGCCTTCCTCCCGCCCTTCCTCCTCCTCCTCTCCCTCCTCCCTCCGTGTCCCCATCCTCCTCCTCTTCCTCCCCATCTCCCTCCCACCTACCGCCTCCCCCTCTCCCTCCTCTTCCTCCCCCAGCAGTGACGTCTCTGGACGTGCTGCTCCCCGGCCCGGCGCAGGCACCGCTCGGGGCTCCCGCACCGCGGCCCGGCGCGGCCGCAGCCTCCGGCAAGGCGCGGGCGCTGCCTGGGGCCGCCCATGCGGCCGGGGGGCGATGCGGGCGGCGCGGAGCCGGCGGTAGTGCCCGCACCGGGGCCCCCCCGGGAGCATGGGCTGCATCGGCTCCAAAACCACCATCGGTGGGTGAGCGGCACCGGGCTGGGAGCGGGGTATGGGGAGCCGTGGGGGGTATAGAGGGGCTTGGGGATGTGGGGTGCAGGGGAGCGGCTGGGGGACAGGGGTGATGAGATGAGGGTGTTGGAGGCTGGGACATATGGGAAGGTGGGGATCTAGGGGACAGGGTGGGGGTGTATAGGGCGGTTTATGGGGACTGGGAGGCTATGGGGGCTGGGAGATATAGGGAGGTATGGCAGTGTGGAGGGGGGCACAGAGAAATGGGGTGCTTAAGGGTGAGGAGGGGCATACAGGGAGCTTGAGGGCTCTGGAGTACTTGGGTACATATGGGGGGATGGGGGCCATGGAGGGACAGGAGGTTTGGGGCCTGGGGATGCTGGTCTGGGGCAGCTGGGTGGCCCAGGGGGTGCAAGGACATATTGGGGGTGAGGATCTGTAGGGATTGGGGGGATTGGAGGGACTGGAGTGCAGGTCTGGGGGAGGTGGTGGAGGGGGTGGGGGGTGGCGGGCACTGGGAAGCGGGTGTGGGATTGGGGTGCTGGTCAGAGGCCTGGGAGGGTGTGGGAGTGCTTTGGGAGGATAGAGGTGTTTGGCAGGGTATGGGGGCTGGCAGGGGTGCGTTGCAGTGTGTTGGGTGCCACAGGGTGCTGTGAGGGTGCCACAGATATCCTGGGGGTGCTGCAGAAGGGTTGGGGGTGATAGGGGCTGTAGCTGTGATCCGAGGGTTTTCTGGGGGTTGGTGCTGGTGGGACCTATGATGGTGCTGGGGATGCTGCAGACATGCTGGGGGCGCCCTCAGCGGAGCTCACCTCGGTGCAGAGGGAGTGAGGCTCCTCGGGACATCCTGCCCTGGTCCCCTGGGGGCTGGCTGGGCCACAGTGACAGGGGACCCTCCCTGGCCCTGGTGCTTGTGAGTCAGTGCCCGGGGGGCAGAGACCCATCTGTTTGGGGTGCTGGTGCTAGGAGGTCAGGCTGTTGGAGTGCAGGACAGGTGCAGGTGCTTTTATCTCCCCCACCCTGTTTTGTTCCTTTCACTCCTGCCCCAGAGATGGGGAACAGGTGAGGGGGGGGTTGAAGATGGTGGAGGAGCACCAGCCCCCCGCAGTATGGCCCAGTGCCGCCTCCATCCATGCCCCTAGTCCACCACAGCCTGGCCCAGCTGCCCCCACCCCTTCTGAAACAGCTGCCAAGCCAGGACGGGTGCCTGGTCCCCAGTGCCAGGCAGGGGCTATGCGTTACCGCTGACACAGGCAGAAGAGTTGCCTGGGCGTGAGTCACCCATGCTGCAGCACCCAGCTGCTCCGGAGCAGCCCTGCAATGAGTTGTGTCTGGTCTCAGACCAGGCAAGAAGCTGCTACCCTGGCGTGGGGGGTTGAGGGGACTGCCAGGGGGACAGAGGTGCTGATGTCTCCCCGGCTCTTCCCCCAGTGGCTGTGGACACGACGCTGTGCGTTGAGTGGAAGGAGGTGAAAGCGCTGTCGCCGCTGAGTGCCACCCGCCCACTGCCCCGCCTGGCACGCCAGGCCTCCTTCGACAGCCAGGACTTCCTCCAGGTACCACCAAGCCCTGGCCAGGGTGCCCATGTGCTGGTACCCCACAGTGGGTCACCCGGCCTGGCCGTGGCCTGCGACACGATGGGCTCTGCTGCCTGCCACCCCGCTGCCCACCTGGCCTTGCCAGCTCGCAGCCGGCTCCGGGGCTGCTCTGACGTCAGCTGCAAGCCAGGCTGTATCCTGGGAGAAATCAGTCCACGGTGCCTCGTTGCCATGGCAATGCAATTTGTTGCGCGCCTCCAAATCCCGCATCGCTTCCCCCTTGGCAATGGGCTCTGGGCCTGGCGTGGCCGGGGCGGACAACAGGGACATGTGGCTGGGTGCCCCAGCACGATGGGTGCTGCCAGGGAGCAGGGACTGGGGAGCCCAGCCACAGTGGCCTTGCACACATGTGTGTGTGCGCGTGCATGAGCTGGAGAGGACACTCAGTGGCACCAACTAGTACAAGGCATGCACACGCATGTGTGTGTACCCATGTGCAGATGCGTGTGTGTGTGTGCAGTGAGTGCACGTATGTGTGCAGTACATGTGCACATGGCATGTGCACAGTGAGCATGTCTGTGTGTGCAGTAAGTGCATGTGTGCACATGGTGAGGATGGCCCTGGCTGCAGTGAGTGGATATGTGAGTGTGCATGTGCATGCAGCAAGTGTGCATGTGTTTATGGTCAGTGCATGTGCATGAGTGCGTGTGCATGTGTGTCTATGTGGTTATGTGAGCATGCATGTGCCGGCCTGTGTCCACTGAGCATGTCTGTGTGTGCACGTACGTGTGCACCTATATAAGAGTGCAGGTGTGAGTGTGCATGCAGTAGCAGTGTAAGGGTGTACTACAACCTGGGGATGTGCACAGAGGCACAGGTGTGCCTGTATCCACTGACCTGCGTGTAGTGGCTGTGATCATCCCTCTGCACACATGTGCGTGTGTTCCTGTAACACATGCATGTGCACACATACCTCACGCCTGCCATATGGCACCTCCTGGCGTGGGCACTGAGTGGGCTGAGCCCCCTCTGAGGGCACAGGGGTCCCAGAGGGAGAGCAGTGGCAGGCAGCAGGCTGGGTGGCCATGACCCCCCTGCCCACTCTGGCAGGTCAATGTGGAGGACACTGTCGAGATGCTGCCCAAATCACGGCGTGCGCTGACCATCCAGGAGATCGCTGCCCTGGCCCGCTCCTCGCTGCACGGTAACAGCTTGTCTGACCTGGGGCATCTGGGGAAGTGGGGGTCTCCTGCGGGTGAGGGGGCTGGGCATCTTGGGAAGCACATTGGGGTCAGCCCTCTAGGGTCTGGGGGGCTCGAGGTATCCCTGGGCTCCCTGGTGACATGCAAAAGAAGGGCATGGGGGTGCCAAGTCCTAAGGGCTGGAGGTGGGGGTGCTGGGTCCCAGGGTCATGGGCTCTGTGGAGGGGACTTGGGGTGCCCGGGGGGTGCTGATGCAGGGGCACATCTTGCAGGCATCTCACAGGTGGTGAAGGAGCATGTGACAAAGCCGACAGCCATGGCGCAGGGCCGTGTCGCCCACCTCATCGAGTGGAAGGGCTGGTGCAAACCAGTGGAGCCGCGCACCGCCCTGGAGAGCGCCTTCAGCTCCTACTGCCACTTGAGCGAGGGCGAGCAGGAGGCACGCTTCGCTGCTGGTAGGCACCACATGGGGCACGGCCGGCGGGCACACTCTCCCAACCATGGCCGAGGGCAGGGGTGGTGGGGCGGGTTGTCCCCATCCATCCATTCCTCCCTCCCTCCTTTGGTGCCATGGCACCATGGGCAGAGGCACTGGGACAGGGGGATTTTGGGGGTGCTTCTCGGTGCACGCATGACCCATGCCTGTCCCATGCCAGGCGTGGCAGAGCAGTTTGCCATCGCTGAGGCCAAGCTGCGAGCCTGGTCCTCGGTGGACGGGGATGACTCCAACGATGAGTCCTACGACGAGGACTTCATGCCCTCCACAGAGAGCTCCCAGCCCACCGGTAAGCGCCATGGGGAGCAGGCATCTGCCAGATGAGCAAGGTGTCCCACTGCCGGTGTCGGTGTCCCACTGGTGGTGCCAAGGGCTGAAGGAGCAGGGTGCCTGATGCTTGGGTGCCCCAGCCTGGCCAACCCCGTATGGGGCAGTGCCCCTGAGGGGATGGGGAAGCCCTGCAACCCAGTGCCAGACCGTATTTTGCATTTCCTTTGGTGGTCACCAGTGCCAGGCATGCAGCAGTTTGTGGGCACAGTACCTGGCACAGGGCTGCTCCCATCCCACTGCTCCTGTCCTGCGGGGCAAAGGGCGGCGGGTGGCTGGCAGGTCCTGGTGCCATCCGCCCCAGACTGACCCCAGGCATCCTGGTTCCCTGCAGAGATGTCCAGCACGGTGCCTGCCAGTGTGCTGCTGCGAGACCTGCTGCAAGGTCACCTGTGCCAGCTGGGCGTGCGGCATGGCTCCTGCGAGCCCGAGAGCGACTCCTCGCACACCCTATCCCCTGAGACCCTCTGCTCCAGCCTCTGCAGCCTGGAGATGGTGTCCCCCTCTGAACTCACTGCCAAACTGCTGGGCTCCCTGGGGGGTGAGGACCTGCTGCTGCCCAAGCTGCCCGCCCCGGCCAGCCAAAGTGCCTTGAGGGGCCTGGCACGGCTCCGGTGCCAGGACTCCCTCTACTCTGTGTCCTACGCCGAAGCCTGCCTCTCACCCACGGAGGACGAGGTGGTGCTGAGCAAGGACTTCCCGCTCCGCCGGAAAGTCTCTGATGTCGCCTCCTCCGGGGTGGCATCGCTGGAGGAGGAGGAGGCTGAAGAGCCCTGATGCCCCCCTGGGGTGCCCTGCCTCTCCTGGCGGGGGTCCAGCCCCCCAGCTGCTGCCCCCCAGCCGGACCCTGTGCTGGGCGAGGGACAGGCCCTGTTGCCACTCCCCCTCGCTAGCCGGGCGCAGGGGAGGTTTGGGGGGCTGTCACAGCGCCCCCCCGGCCAGTGTGCCCCCACTGTGCCCCGGCCCCGCTTGGCCACATTGTTGCCCCCCCTGGATTTTTGCATGAGAACGGGGAAAGGCTTGGGGAGGTCCAACCCCTGCCCTGATGCCCACATGTGCCCCCCAAAACTGATGAGACTGAATCAGTGGGGCTGGTTGTTCGCATGTTCCCCCCCAAACCACCCTGGGGTCCCCTTTCAGGCGTGGCCCACCCCCGGCATGGCTAAACCTCTCTGAGTATCCTATGGTGCCCCTGCCCTGTGCCTGGCACCCTCGGCTCAGGGCCATAGTGGGGATTTGGGGAGCAGGGGGCTTTTCTCCTCTCTCCCTGGCTGGCTTTTATCAGACTGAGTTTTATACTGTGAACTGCTGCCTCGGGGTATGGGGCCAGCGGGGGGGTGCCGGGGGGTGCTGCGGATGTGCCGTGGTGCTGGGGCTTTCTATACTTTTGTATGTGTGTGGGGCCGGCATGGGGAGACTGTGGGGCCAGGTGGGCATGGGCACCAGGCTGGGGACTTTGGGCCACCAGCAACAGCACAGCCCTGCAGTAGGGGGTTCAGCCCAGCTAGGGCACCCCAAATCTGCTGTGGGGCAACATGGGGTGGAGAGAGCAGGGAGGAGGCAGGTCCCGGGACCGACATCCCCGTCCCCAAGTCATTCACCCCTAGCAGGGAACCAAGTGCCTACACAAAGGGCGACCAGCTCCCCCGTCCTGGCCGGGGGTGGCATCCCAGCTTGGGGGCCCCCCAGGGCTGTGCCGGGGGTCCAGGCACGCCGTTTGGGGGAGGAATGCCAGTTTTTGCCAATGCTTGTGCCCCCCCCTCCCCCTTCCTGCATGACAAGTGTTCTCGTGGGCCTGCCCGTCTGCTGCATGCTACTCCTTGCCCAGCCCGGCCACGGCCCCCCCCAGCCCCGCACCCCGTGGTGCCCTGAGCACCCACTACACCCCTGCTCCCGTGCACCCCCTCAGCACCCCCCCCATCAACCTCTGCCGGGCACAGCACCTGTTGCCCCTCCTTGCCGTGGGGCGTCCAGCGTGGGGCTGGCTCCCCTCTCCCAGCATGGCCAACTTGGAGGGGGTAGTGCAGGATCCAGCAGGCCTGACATCACACTGATGGGTTCCCTGCCGCCCACCACCCACCCCCTTTCCAGCAGATGCTCCCCACAGCACTGGTAGGGGCTGGGCAGTATGGGGTGCCTGCAGGTGGGTGGAGGGCTTTGCTCTGCGTGTGTGTGTCTGTGTGTATGTGCGTGCACACACCTGGGAGTGTATGTGCATGTGCACGTGTGTGCATACCCGCAGGAGCTGCCTGAGTCCCCCACCCTGCTGCGGCAGTACCCGCGGGGTGCCCACATCCCAGCACCCCCTCCTTCATCCTGCCAGGTCTCGAATAAAGTCCATCGTGCGAGCGCTACGCCAGGCGCCTCTTCTTGTGGATGGGGGGCACCTCCTCCCCGGGGCCGGGGGCGGCAGGCCAGTGGTGGCAGAGGCACGTGTGCCCCCCTTCCTCCTGCCGCATCCCTGCAGAGTGACGGTGAGGCCTCGGCCCTTATCTCGCATTCCTGGGGCCGGGGTGCCTAATTATGGGCATCTGGCAGTGTCGGTGGTGGTGGCAGGCGGGCGGCCGGCCCCCTCCCCGAGGCCGGGGACTTGAGGGGCACAGGCAGCAGGCGCCATGGCCTCGCTTGGCTCGGCCTCTGCGTACCGTGCTGAGCGCATGGGTGCCTACGGCCAGGGGCATGGCGAGCCCCGCTTCGAGGGCGACCGGCAGCATGGCCCTTTCGGGGTGCGGGCACATGAGGCCTTTGGGTACCCAGGTACTGGGGACGGGGGGGTCGGGGTCCCTGCTACCTGAGGGAGGGCCCCACAAGGGTTATCCAGCTTCCTGGTGCCTGGGCACAGTGTGGGACCCATCCAGCACAGACTGGGGGGGCTGGGGGGAGCCCTGACTGCCCCCCAGGTGCCCCATGGCTCTTTGGACTGTCCTCCAACCCTCTCTCCCCTTTCCCTTTCCGTCCCGCCCCCCCGCCCCAATTCCCTGGTATCCCCGGTGTCCCTGCTGTCCTCCAGCCCACCATGCCCCCAGGTCCCCCTTACCCAGAACCTTCTGAGCCTCCCACTGCCCTCAGACCCCTGTATGTGCCTTCCCACCCCTTCCTGGCTGTCCTTATGTCCTCAGCCCCCCCTCTACACCCAACCCCTCGGTGTCTCCTGTTACCCCCCCCCCCACCTTTTCTGTGCACCCCCAGAGTCCCCCCAACCCACTCCCCCTAGACTTTCCCGGCTGTCCCCCATGTCCTCAGGCTCCTGTGCCATTCCCCTACTGTCCCCAGGTGCCCCCAGAGCCCCCAGTTCCTCCTGCTACTCTCAGACCCCCACCCCAGACCACCCAGTACTCCCCATAGCCCTGGGGCCCCCAGTTCCCCCTGCAATCCCCCAGCAACCCCAATGTCCTCAGACTTCCAGTGTCACCTGCTACCCCCCAGTCCCCCTCCCAGGGTCCTCAGCCTCTTCTGCAGCTCCCCAGTGCCCCAGCCCCTGGACACTGTGTCCCCATGCCCAGCAGTACCCCAATGCCCGCAGGGTCCCCGGGCGCCATGTGCCCCTGCAGCCTGGGCACCTGGGTGCGTGCCCAGGGTGACATCTACCAGGTGGTGGCCGACGTCAGCCAGTTTGAGCCCCCTGACATTGTGGTGACCACCTCCAACTGCCACGTCACCATCCAGGCTGAGAAGGTAAGGCACCCCGGGGGGCACCACCCCCCTGCCATGGAGCAACAGGGATTCTGCCCCACGGCACCCTCTCCTGCAGGGGGGCAACTGTTGGCACTGGGGTGACTGGTAGCTGTCCCTTGGTGATAGGAACAACAAGTAGCTCCTATTCCACTGCATCTTTCCTGCACTGGGATAACTGGGAACAGCCCCTGCTGGCACTGGAGTAACTGGGAGTTGTCCTCACTGAGAATGGGGCAACTGGGAACTCCTGTCCCATTGCATTCTCTGATGGTGGGGGTCAATTGGGAACAGTCCCCGCTGGCACTGGGGTAGCTGGAAATTACCCCACCTCCAGGACTGAGACAACTAAGAGCTGCTGTCTGCTGGCAATGGGGTAACTGGGAATTGCCCCTGAGGTACTGGGTAAGTGGGAACTGCCTTGTTGAGCTCCCTGCTGGAGCTGGGGTGACTGGGAGCTGCCCCATCACTAGCACTGGGGTAACTTGGACTGTGCCATGCGCTGCTGTGCCATGCTGTGCCCCACCATGCCAGTGCTGCCTCCCCACAGGTGGCCGAAGATGGCACCATCTGTGACACCTTCACCCACAAGTGCCAGCTACCTGAGGACACGGACCCACTGTCGGTGAGCTGTGCCCTCACTGAGGCCGGCACGCTGGTCATCACCGCCCGCCGCCGTGCCGGCATCTGCCCCGGCGAGGCCCCGCAGCCTCTGTACCGTAGCGAGGCCGTGCTGTGACCCAGCACCGGGTAAAGACAGGCTTCTTGCCCCAAGTGATGCCAATCCTGGTGCCGTGGCAAGGCTCGGCTGGTGCCCGCTGGCAGTGCTCCCTCCCACCTCCAGTCCCTCGGCACTCTGGCTCTGTTTATAAAGTGCTTTTATTAAATTAATATAAAAATCTCTGTATTTACATGGAGTTGGGGTACACAGTGGAGAGGTGGCAGGACCCCCCCCCTTCCCAGCCATGAGGTGCTGGGGAGGGGGGCAGTGCCCACCTGTGTCCCCATGGGCACCCTGACCTGATGCCCCTCTGCCCGATGTGCCACCCTGAGCAGGGACATTGGGGTGCCTGGGGTGGGGGGTGAGGGCGGTGGCTGTGCCAGGGGCACCTAGGATGGGGGGCAGAGGTAGCAAAGTAGGAGCTGGCAGGGAGGTGGGGGGGCATGGGCAGGCTGGGGGCCACGTGGCCAGCCCCTGGCATGGTGGGAGGACAGTGGCACTGGATTGAGGGTTCCCACCCCTACGCCAAGCCCAGCACAGGCAGGCACAGGGTGGGCATCCCCCAGCACCCACTGGGAGCCCCTGCAACACCTGGGGACACGGGGTGGGACCCCATATCACTGGCCCTTGGGGGTGTTGTTGTCATTGTTGTCCCCGGGACTGGCCTCGCGGGGCATGGGGTGGTGCTGGTGGCGGTCCCAGAGCTGGCGCAGGGCGGTGGTGTCGGGCTCACCGGCACTGGTGGTGCTGTCGCGGAAGCTGGCGAGCGGTGGGCGCACCTTCACCCCCTTGGCTGTCAGTGAGCCCTCGATGGCCTTGCGCAGCTGCGGGCACCCCAAACCCATCAGCAGGCAGCTCTGGGTGCCCCCCACCCTGCGTCTCCACCCCACCACACCCCCACTCACCTCCTTGAGGGACACCATGCCCACCAGGCGCCCAATGCTGGTGACGTACGCGTGGTCCAGCCCCAACAGCGAGAAGATGGTGTGGGTCTGCAGGAAGAGAGGGCTGAGTTGGGGGTCTGAGGCGGTAAGGGGGGGGGTGTCTGAGGGGATGCGGCGTACCTTGTGCAGTGAGGTGTGCTCCACCAGCTGGAAGGGCGCAGGGTCGATCTTGGCGCTGCTGAAGTCCACCAGCTGGTCCAGCTGCTGCTCCTCCCAGTCCAGGATCTAGAGGGGCAAAAACACATTGTGGGGCAGGGTGAAGGGGCACAGCCCTCCCAGGGTGCCAGGAAATGTCCCCCCACCCTCTCTGCACCCAGCACTGTGGGAGCATTGCCCCCTCCCCCTGCCGTGCCTTGGCACCCCATTGGGATCTCCGGGGTACCCGTGGGCAGGAGGGTCCTGCCTGCCCCTGCCCACCCCCTCACCTCTGCTGGGGTCATCTTGTCACCCAGATCCATCTCCTCCTGCAAAAGAGGCGTGCATGAGCGGCCTGGCGGGGCAGAAGGCAGCAGGCAGGCAGCATGCAGGCAAGGCACAGGCAGAGAGCGAGCAGGGTATAGGCAGGGCAGCATGGCAGCAGCGAGTGGGTAGGGTGCAGGCCCACTAACGTGCTTGGGTGAGAGGACACAGGTCACACCATGGTTGGCCAAGGTGGGACAAGCCAGGTTTGTGATTGGTGGAGAGAATGCAGGCGGTGCCATGATTGGCTGAGCAAAGTGGGGCAAACCCCATGGCTGTGAGACTCTGGGTCATGCTATGATTCGCCAGGAAGGTTTGGGATTGAGAGGACGCACACCGTGATTGGCTGAGCAGAATCGGGACAATCCAAGATTGGCTGCACAGACACAGGCCAAACTTGATTGGCCAAGCAGAATCTTGTCAGGCCCTGATTGGTTCAGAGAATCCATGCTGGGCTTCGACTGGCTGAGAAGAGCTGTGCCCAGCCTGTGATTGGCTGCAGCTTACCGTGATGGAAATGCGGACGTGTTTGGCCTTGCGATAGGCCATGCCCTGTGCCTGGCACCACGTGGGGAGAGACAGTGGCGTTAGGGCATGGCGTGGTGGTGCCATGGGCAGGGATGGGCAGGGACGGGCAGGGATGGGTGGGGAAGGAAAGGGATGAGCAAGGAAGGGAAGGGATGGGCAGGGATGCGAAGGGATGGGCAGGGATGCGAAGGGATGGGCAAGGTTGAGCTGGAATGGAAAGGGATGGGACAACAAGCAGGGGTGGGCATGACAGGGCAGGGACGAGAAGGGAGGGAAGGCAATGGGCAGGAAGGGATGGGCAGGAGCAGGAAGGGATGGAAAGTGATGGGCAGGGACAGGCAGGACTGGGAAGGAGTGTGAAAGGATGGAAAGGGATGGGAGTGATGGGAAGGGATGGCAGTGGGTAAAAAGGGCCAGGCAGGGATGGGCTGGGCCAGGTGCTCACCTCAGTGGGCTCTGCAGCAGTGTTGGCACAGAAGAGGTTCTTGAGGGCAATGCCGCTGTGGTCGGCGGAGCCAGCTGCAGGTGGGGAGGAGTGTCAGTGGGGGAGTGCAGGCAGGGGCTGGGGGGGCCGGGTACAGACTCACCTGGGAGGGTCTCAGCCAAGCTGCTGGGCACCCGCTTCAGCGCTGGCTTCAGGGGCTTGCGGGAGGCAGTGCGGGTTGGGGGGCCTGAGGAGGCCTCAGTGCTGATCTGTGGGGGGGTGGGGTGGTCAGAGCACGGCTGTGGGGGGCACCCTGGCCGGGCATCCCCCAAGGTAGCTGCCCCCCTCACCTGGAAGCAGATGCTGGCTTCAGAGAGCCGGTGCCGCAGGGCCTGGAGCCGGCGCTGGGGGCTGAGCTGGTGGCAGAGCAGGGCCCCCACCTGTGCCCGCTCGATGGAGCCCAGCAGGATCATGGACTCTGCCGGTGGCAGTGAGTGGCTGTGTTGGCTCCCTTTGCCATCACCCCTCCCCATCCCAGCATGCCCCATTGCCAGGGTGGGTGCCTGTGCAGACCCCTGCCTGCATCTCACCAGCTGACTCCACCAGTGGCAGGCTCTTCATCTTGGTACTCTGCAGGACGTCCTGCAGGTCCCGGTACTTGCAGTTGAGGGTGACGTAGCGGATGTCCCGCACCATGATGTCCTCCACCCGGACATTGTATTTCCTGCCCAGATGGGCAACAGTGGCCTCAGGGTGATGCCAGTCCCTCCTCTTGTGCCCGGTGAGGGGCTTGGGGACAGGGCAGGGGACACACACTCACTCATGGTGGCCCCAGCCCAGCTCAGGGAGGTAGGGCAGCTTCTTGATGCGGATGATGCTGTCGTAGAGGGAGGGCTGCAGGCTCTGAGCCACAGCATTGGCCAGGATGACGGCAATCATGACAGGCAGGATGTGCGAGATCTGTCCCGTCAGCTCAAAGACGATGACGGCCGTGGACACCGTGTGGGTGACAGCGCCTGACAGCGCAGCCGCTCCTACACCCATCCCCAGGAGACATGGGGGCTGCTGCCAGGTACTGCCTACTGGGCTGGGTCACCAACTCAGGGCATCTGTCATACCCTGAGCCTTTGGAACCTCCTGGGGACATCCCTGGTGGTGGGATCACCCCCAGTCCTTTGGTACACCACCTCAGCCCTGGGGACCCACTGGCTCCTTTGGAGCATCTCCAAGTGATGCCCACCATAGTGTCCCCATGCCATCCCGGTGCTTACCCACCACGGCGTAGCCCCCTGGCACGATGCGGTAGGTGTTGCTGTTGGTGTGGATGCCGTCGGGGAACCAGGCTGCCATGCTCTCCCCCACCAGGCGCCCGAAGGCTGCCCCTGCCCGCAGAAAGGGGCTGGGAGTGGGTGCAGGGGCTCTCCCGGCACCTGACCCAGTCTTGCACCCTCTCCTCTGTCCCAGCACTGCTGGGGAAGGGGACATCTGGGTGCGCCAGCGTGGGCTGGCTGGTGGCTCCCTCCTCCCACCATGCCCACACAGGGTACAGGCTCTCACCGATGACGAATACAGGCATGAAGGCTCCGCAAGGCACTGGGATGGTGGTGGCCAGGGCCGACATCCAGAACTGCACAGGGGACACAGGCACCCATTAGTTGCCCCCCCCAGCCCATCCCTGCCTCCTGCCCCTGCTGTGCCCTACAGCTGGCTGCCATGCAGCAGCACGTGGGCACCGCACTGTGTCAAGGGGCAGCCCCGATCCTCCGCGGGGCACCCTGTGAGCACCTCCTGCTGGCACCTTGGTTGCTCCCAGCCAAGATCTCTGTGACAGCACATCAGCAGCACCCAGCCAACACCCTGGCGGCCTCTGAGAGCAGCCACCCAGTGCCACCTTGCTGGCAACCATCCAGCACCTCCCTGATAGCACCCAGGACTCCCTCCCTAGAGCCTCCTGGTGGGCCCTCAGCTGGCAGGGGCAGGAGGCACCCACCTTCATGAGGATGAAGATGATGAGGGTGATGAAGACGTTGGAGCGGGGGTGGTGCCAGGCCTCCAGGATGCCCAGGTACTCGAACTCATTGCTGAGCGTCTGCTTGGCCCACGTCTGGTTGTCGAACAGTGTCACCAGGGTGTCCTTCTGGGTGAGCTGGTGAGGGGCAAGGGTCAGCCGGGGCTGGCGGTAGCCCCAGGGTGGGGACTGCTGTGCCACCCCGCGGCAGGTACCTGGCCGGCCATGAACTGTCCAAAGCCGGGTGGGAATGTCAGCGTGGAGATGAGCAGCGTCACCAGGGCAGGGAAGAGCAGGCGCCTGGCAGGGTGGCATGGGGTGGGGGTGATGCTGATGCAGCCCTGGCTCCACCGCCCTAGTGCCGCAGACCACTGAGCACCTACTTCTTCATGAGGAAGCGGTTGATGGCCTTCTGGCGGCGCATGAACTGCACGATCTTGCGGTTGAGGTAGACAAAGAGCGCGCCCCCGAAGCCACTGGCGATCCTGCGCAGAAGTGGGGGGGGTGAGCACCCATGTGTCCTGCTGCCACCACTGCCACCACCGCCACTGCCACCCTGGGGCCTTGGCACAGGCGCCATGGCGGTCGTGCTCACCCAATGACGGCGAAGGCAGGCAGCTCCTGCAGGTCGAAGGGGAAGTCGAGGCGGAAGCGGGTCTTGAACAGCGCTGTGATCGTCTCTGGGGGGGGGCAGTGGGGGTCAGCAGGGACGGGTTGGGGGGGGAGCCCCATGCCCCCCACCCTGCTGGAGGTACCTTCATCCTTGTTCCAGACAGCAAGGACACGGAAGATGAAGGCACTGAAGGCGGCAGCAAAGA
Organism: Phalacrocorax carbo; assembly: GCF_963921805.1. NCBI lineage: Eukaryota > Metazoa > Chordata > Aves > Suliformes > Phalacrocoracidae > Phalacrocorax > Phalacrocorax carbo. Next base: position 36,264,826 of record NC_087519.1, on the reverse strand, counting down.
AGCCACGCCAATAGTTGCGGACGGCGAAGAAGGTGGAGGTGACTTCGATGCTGAAGAGGACGCCTGGCGCCAGGGGAAAGCGCACAAGGGAGGTGGCGAAACCCAGGCAGGCTCCTGGTGCCTGGCATGCTTCCTGCCCTGAGCCCATGCTCATGCACGGCCTGTGTGGGTATGGCCAGCCCCACAGACACACTACAGGGCAGTTTAAGGGCTTCCCTGGCAAAGCGCGCGGCTGGTGCCCTGCTAGCGGCACCGGGCACGGCAGAGCAGGAGTTGGTGTGAGCAAGAGCATAGTGCGGGGACATGAGCAGAGACATGGCAGGTGAGGGTGCACGCAGACAAACAGAAAAATGGATGGGGCAGCGCAGCAGGCAGAGGGCAAGGAAAGAGTTAGACACATCACCAACCTACGGGCAGGGCTCAGCGGGGCCGGAGTGGGGAGCTCCCTGGAGCGCAGGGCGGCAGGGGAGAGGACGAAAGCAGATGTTACACCTCCAGGAGGATGGTGCCTGCTCCTCCCTTCCTCCTCCCTGCCGATCAGCACTGCCCTCTCCCATGCCAGCCATCCTGGGAGTCCTGCTTGCCTTGCTGGGCAGACCCCCGTGCCAGTGCAGGATGTGTGTGGGAGTTCGGGGGTCCCGGGGTGACCCTACCTCCGATGGGGGCGGCGAAGCAGCAGCCAACACCTACGGCACAGGCAGCCGCCAGCATTTCGATGTTCCTCGCCTCGTTCTGCGGGCGAGCCGGGGGTGAGTGGGCACTGCCTCCCCCTGCCCCAGGCATTGCCAACCCTGCTTGGGGGCACAGGCAGAGCCCCCCTGGGGCCACTCACCTCATAGATGCCCCCGAAGAGGGAGAGAAAGCGGCTGAGCAGGGCTGCACACATGCTGGCGATGTGGACGAAGGGACCCTGTGGGGCCAGTGAGGTGGCTGATGAGAGTAGTCCCCCCCCCACCCCGCCCCCTGCCCACTCTGCCCTGGGCACTCTCCTCACCTCCTTGCCCAGGGGCATGCCACTACCCAGGGCGCACGTCAGCCCGATCACCTTGGCCACGAAGGTCTTGAGGGTGAGGTACTCCTTCAGCACGACACCCCGCAGGATGGTTTTCATCTCAGGGATCCCCGAGCCTGGCACCATAAGGACAGCCCTGACCCATGGTCGTAGGGGATGACGACACTGGGGACCCCTGCCACATAGTTCTGAGGGGATCCCTGACACTTTGTCATCCCCCACTGCCAAAGGGAGGTCCCAGAGACACCTCTTCCCACAGTACAGTCCGCAGGAACAGCCCCATGGCTATGTAGGGAGACCCCAGCCCATAGTCCTGTGGGGACCCCAGTGCTGTAGGCCCCAGGAGACCCTCTTGAAGATCATCCCATAGATCTTGGAAGACCCTTGGGGCTGCCAACCCCATAGCCCAGGAGGACACCTATGCAGCTCCCAACCCACAGCCCAAGGGAGGGGACACCCCGTTACGGTGTAGGCAGTCCCCCCCAGTGCCCTACCCACGGCTTGGGGCGCGAGGATCTGGGTGAAGCCAGCTGAGAAGGTGATGAGCACAGTGGGGTAGGTGACCCAGGCCAGGTACTGCAGCAGCACGTTGGTGTCCAGGCCCCCGTACATCCACTTCTGGGCTGCGGGCACAGTCGGTGAGGCAGTCATGGCTGGCAAGGGGCATGGCTCGGCCACCCCTTGCCCCCCTCAGGGAGCCCACAGGTGCCCGCTCACCTTGGAGGCAGGTGGCGATGGCAAAGTCCATGGCCCAGCTGACCAGTGCCATGACCAGCCCCAGGAGGATGAGGAAGACCCAGTCCTCGCCCACCTTGGAGATGAGGAACCGCTGGCACTGCAAGGCGCAGACTGCAGGGACAAGGCCAGGCTCAGGACAAAGTGCCCTGGGGATGGGCACACTGGGGCAGCGCGGCCAGGCTGGCAGGGACTCAAATGTTCACAACCGGTGGTACCATCTGGTGCAGGAGCACCACCGTGCCCAGCCATCATAGCCCCGCTGCTCTGGTGTGGAACGGGAACAGGGGGCTCTGGCTGTGCACAGTCACACATGGTGCTGCCAGGCATGCACCTCCCACCAGCACAGCCCGCCTGGCATGGCCCCAGTCAGACGGGCTGGGGGCCCCCAGTCCCTGCCATGTGCCCAGCTATTTTGGGCTATTGTGTCCCCGCTTCCTGGTGGGCAGGTGGCATTGTCCTCGGCGCCGGTGTCCCATGACAGCTGGAGAAACCCTAACTGCGGCCGGCGTGGTACGGTGGGCAGCCATGCCCAGACTGCGTACTGCCGTGGGGCCATGCACACTGGTGCCCCCCCCCGTGTCCCCACCCTGGTGGCCCTTACTGCGGCAGGGGGCACAGCGGCCCTGGGTGTACTCCAGCAGCTCAGAGGGGCGGCGTGGCCTGGGGGTGGCCTCCCCTTGCTCCTGCTGCAGCCGTAGCCGGGCCGCCTCGTCCTTGGCAAAGGTGCCCAGGTCCTGCGTGTAGCGCCCATACATCTGGGGGAGAAGGAGGGGGCGAGGGCATCAGCGGCGGCTGGCACCCTAGCTCCTGCACCTAAGTGGGGAAACTGAGGCAGGGGAGTGGTAGGCACGCTGGCATGGCCTCCCAGCACTGGGGGTTGCCAGGCGAGGGGGCAGGCAGCCGTGGCATCCGCAGGGGAAGGGGCAGCAGTGCCTCTGAGGGTGTCCGGCTGCCAGCCGGGGCGTGGGAAGGGGCTGGGCAGATAAGGCACTGGGTTCAATGGCGATTGTTTTGCTGATGTGCCCAGTGCAGGCAGCCAGCAAGAATAGTACAAGTCCCCAGCCCTCCCTAGGTGTCCCGGGCATGGTGCTGCGGTTGTGGAGGGTGGGGAAGGGCCTCTGGTGATGGGAGCACAGTAAGCCTGGCCTGGAAACTCTCCGAGGGCTAGTATGGGGGTTGTGCGGGTGCTCTGTGGGCACCTCCCCTTGTCATCACTAAAAGTAGGGCTGGGTTTCCCCCCAGGAGGCAGGCTTGGCAGGCCACACGTGACAGGAGCTGGCTGGTCTCAGCTGGCAGCAGGAAGCCAGGTGGGCAAGGAGGGGGCAGGGCAGGGCAGGGCAGGGCATACCCCATAGTCCCAGGGGAGAGGGGCTCGCAGCATTGGGCACAGGGCAGTCCCTGGGCTGTGAGGAGGAGATTTGGGGAGCAAGGGGGTGCAAGGGGGTGCAAGGGGCTCTGTGCCCTTGTAGGGGGCACCCCTTCCACCTTGGGTGCTTCCTGCCTGGCCATGGCATGTGGCCTGGCCCTGGCAGGGGGGTGGCCCTGGCAGTGCCCCCTGTGCCAGCCCAGAGCTTTTTGTGCCCATCCTCCCCACCGAGCCAGGGGCATTTGTCCCGCGCTGGCGGGCACTGCCAAGGACTCGGTTGCTTGGTTTCTGCCTTGCTCCCCCTGGCATGACCTGAATGCCAAGTGCCAGAGGTTGGCCCAACACAAAGGGAGGCTTCAGGGCCGTGGGGGCCCCTGCCAGGCTCCCACGTTGGGGCGACGTGAGCCCCATGCCGATAGCGTGCCCACCCGCCGTGCTGTGCTGGCACAGCATGTGGCCGCCCAGCCGGGGTGCAGCCACCCTTCTCCCTGGCACAGTCTGTGCTGGCTCCTGGCAGAGGGGCAAAGCCACGGGTGGGCACCGCACTTGGCACGTGGGCAGCCCGGTCCCAGCTGCCGGCAGCGGTGCCTGCCCCGGGCGCCTGGGTCCCATTCACACCCCCTGGCCTGCTGGCACGTGTCAGCTCCCCGTGGGGACGGAGTGAAGTTGCATTTCTCACAGGGCATCGCTCCTGCCCAGGTCTCTTTGGCAGGGTGGAGAAAGCAGCCAGAGTGGCGCCAGGTGTATTCTCTGCTGTCTAATACCCTGGTTGTGCTCAGCAGTGGGAGGGAGGGTGGGGAGGCAGATGGGGAGCAGGGGCACATTCATTTCCATTGCTGACCCCTTTCTGGTACAGATTTCCCCCCACACTCCTGCTCAGCACAGGCTCAGAGGCCCCCCGCCCTACAGAAATGTGCCGTGGGGAAGGCATGAGCAGGGTGGAGGTGCTGGTGTGGCCACTTTGGGGGCCAGATTCAGCATTGGCTGCCAGAGGAAGACCCTGGCCCTGCACGGGGCCCAGTGTTCAAAGGCCCCCTTCGGGTGAAGCTTGTTTCCTCTGGAAGATGAAATGAGCTGGCTCCCCAAGGAGTGCTGTCTCCCTGCCAAGCGCCTGCCTCCTCTGAACCCATTGCTGCCCCACGGCCAGCCGTGGCTGGGACCAGGGCACCCCCAGGCTGAGTGCCCCCCAAATTCCCTCCATGTCTACCTCCTGGGGCTGTGCCTGAGGCTGGCATGCTGCCCCCAGGTCCTGGGGCACCTGGAAGGATGCCCAGCCCCAGGTGTCCAGCCTGGTGGGGTGGTGGGATTTTGCTCCCCCTGTTTGCAAACAACCCCCTTGGAAAAACAGGGATGCAAGTGAAGGGGCCGTGCCACCCCACTGCCCCTGTGCCACCCTGCTGCCCCATGACACAGCCCCATAGGCAGGGCATAGGACCCCAGGGGTGCCCTGTGCGGGGCAGCCCCAGCCACCATGCCTGCAGCCCTGGCACTGTGGTGCAGGGCTGTGGTGAAGGCCAGCGGTGGGCTCTGTCCTTCCTCCTCCTCCTTCTCCCGCTTGGGTTATTTTTCCACAAAGGCCTTTTGAAACACAAACAGCCCTGGGACTCCGGCCTCCGCCGTGAAGCAGCTGAACAATCACTGTGCCGGGCGGGCAGGGAGCAGGCACGGGGGGGGCCTGATGGGGGGCACCCGGGGACACGGGCACAGGCCAAGGCTGCTATGTCAGTCCCAGGCTCCTGCGCTGCGGTCACCGGCCACGCTGCAGCCCACCACGCCATGCCAGCCCATGGTGCCCGCTGTACCCAGGCGATGCTGTGCCTGGGGTGGGTGCTGGCATCTGGTGCTGCCATGTCCCAGTGCCACCCTGTGCCATAGCACTGAGCTTGCCTGGCAGCTGTGCCCACCTCCACACAGCCAATGCCAGCCAACCCTACCCCCAAAACTGTGATCCTGGGGGGGATATTTAGGGCGGCGGGGCCAGGGATCTCCTGGGTTGGCAGCAGGCAGGCGAAGTCCATGGGGGTGTGTGTCACGCTGCCTGTCTTAGCCAGGCTCTAATCGCCCTGAGCAGCTCCGCAATGAACAAGGGCAGTTTGTCAAGCTTAATCCCCCCGTCCTGGGGACCCTTTGCTCCCCACCACGGCAGCCTGGCATGCAGGGGGCACCGGGACTGGCATGCACCCCACCACTCCAGCATGGCCAGGGGTTCTCACGGGCAACCAACCAGCACAGGGTCCCCAGGGAGGGACACCGTTGCCTGGGGAGACCTTTAGGGCTGGGGCAGTGCCAGCCCCCCGTGGCACCATGGCCATGACACCCCAGGGCTGGTGAAATCTGTGGGAGTAAGGACATGAAGTGGGATGGGGCTTTTTGGGCACAGCCCTGCAGCCTGGCTGTGGTGCCCCTGCTGTATGCATGGACAGCAAGAGCTGTCCCCAGGGTTGTCCCCAGGGTGGTCTAGCTTGGACCAGCCTGTGCCAGGTTCTGGTTGAATCATGACCCTCCTGGCAGGTGCCAGCAGGAGGTGGTGGCGGCTCAGATGCACTGGAGGCAGCTGGGCACCCCTTCAGCCCACCATGTGCCCAGGTGGCTCCTGACAGCTAGGCGTGAGTCTGTTGGACAGAAGCCCACACGCAGCCTCACCCATGAGCCCCAGGCAGCTTCATGAGCCTCACTGCAACCTGGAGGCCATGGGGATGGGCACCCTGGGGTGCCCAGGGCATGGGTGCTACTCCGCCCAGAGGAAAGGAGGGCAAAGTCTGCTGGCACTGTGCAAGGCTGCCCTGATGCTAGCCCAGCATGCCTCTCCCATCCTGTGCTGCCTGCAGGCTCCTCTGCCCCACAGTGCCCAGCTGGGCTGGCTTCTCTGCCCACCCACCACAGACACAGCACTGAGGGGACAGTCTGGTGCTGGGCGGGTGGGAAGAGGCACCCCCACGGCTCGTATTGGACAGTGCCATACACCCCTGCTAGTGCCCCCAGCTGCTCCCTGGCTCAGCCCTGCTAGGGAGGCACCATGGGGCCGATAAGATTGTGGAGATGCTGGCATGGCCTGCTGGTGCACCGCAGCCACCTGACAGCAACGGGAAAGGGGTGGTTTGGGATGGGCACTAAGGGGGACCCCCAGACAAGGGCTTTGGGTGCTTGGAAAGACTATATGGAGGGTGCCCAGTGCAGTAGTGCCCTGATGCTGCCCTGTGCCCATGTGCCAGGTGGGCAAGCCTCAGCAGGGCTGGCTCTGCTTGCAGCAACTGGCTCAGGCTCTCAGCAAATTCAGGCAGCCATGGACATGGGTACCCTCTAGCAGCTCAGCCACCCCTTCCCTGCCCACCTCCCTGGCCCTGCCTGCCTGAATGCCTTTGCCAGGACAAAGTACACATTTGCTGAGCCACCCCAGGCAGCCACCATCCCAAACAAAGGCCAGGGAGAAGCACCTTTGCCCAGGACGTCCAAGGGCTGTGGGCAATGGAGGGGCTGTGGGCACGGCAGGAGGGAGGATACCCCCAGGACAGCCAGGCATCTGTGTGCCAGCGGGGAGGCCTTGGAGGGGAAGGAGTCATAAACATGGGGCTAAGGTTGCAGGCAGGGGAGATACACTATCTTGGGGGCAGAGGGCTGGGGATGCATAGCATGGCGGGGAAGGGTGACTGGGCGGTGCCTCTGGGAGCCCACACAGGGTGGGCATCACCCCCGCAGTGATGCGGGAGTTTGGGGGCGGGAGGGATGATGTGTGTGCAAGTCCTGCCCTGGGGATGGGGGCTTAGTTGGGTTCCTCCACCGCCAGGGGGGCTGCGGGGTGGCACCCCTGGTGCCCTGCCCAGCCACAGCCCGAAGACGGCCCCACCAAAGCGGGCACCACAGAGCTCATGGGCACTGCCACTATAAGCGGGGCAGCACCCACAAGCCGCCCATCTCCCCCTGGCATGCCGCCGCGCCCCGCGCCCCCCCGGTACCCCCCGGTGCCGGCCGCACTCACCAGCGTCTGCTCATACTGCAGCGCCCGCTGCGCCTCGCTCTCCGAGGCCATGGTGCCGCCGCTGCCGCCGCTCCTGGCCGCGCCGGTGCCCCTGGTGCCGGTGCCCGCGGCGGCGGCGGCTCCTCCCGGGCCGTGCGGGGCGGGCCCGGGGCACTGCCCGGGGGAGGGACCGGCCGCGCTCCGCCTCCGCCGGCAGCGGCCGGCACCGGCAGCCAGCGCCGGGCAGGGGCTGCTCCGCGGCGGGGTCCCTTCCACCCGCGGTCTCTGCCCGCAGGCTTCCCAGCAGAGGACGGCAGCCGTGGGCAGCCGGTGGGTGCAGGTGGCGGGGGGTGACCGCGGGTACAGCTCTCGGAGGAACACGTTGCTCCCTTTCTCTTCCCACGGGCACAAGGGGCTGGCACTGCCACTGATCCCTGCTTGCCCGTGGTTTCTCCCCAGTGGGATGTGGGCAGCTGGGCAGGGCTGTGCTGGGGACACCGCGGGCGCTGGCCTTCAGGCTCATGGCCATGCCTGGCTGGGGGTCAGAATTGGGGGGGCGGAATGCCTGAGGTATTGCCATTGAAGGCACAGGGGGACCTGTGGATGCCCAGAGGTGGCATGGCCCCATGGCACAGTGAGGGCTCACCAGAAGTACCCCAAAGCTGGCAGGGAGCTCGTCCTTACCGTGGTGCCGCTCAGTGTTCCAGGACTGCCAGACCCAGGGAAGGAAGATGGTCTCTACTCTTCTCTGCCAAACCCGTTGGGAAGCAGCTCAGCTGTCTCCAGAGGGGCACACGGGCAGAGCTTGGCACCAGCAATCCTTGGGCAAGACGCTCCAGCATGGCAGGCTCACTGTCAGGACCTCCGTCTCACTGCTGCCGCCGCCGCCACGGGCTCAGGGGCAGCTGGCAGGGCCAAGCTCGCCCTCCTCCCCAGGGCACTGCATGGCACCTTTGTGGCAAGAACTGGGTGCAGGGAAGGGCAGAGCCGTGGCACTGCTGGGCTGGTGCTGCAGGACCAGGAACGGGCTAGTTCTCACTGCCTGGGTCCACCCTCTGGTTTGACGTTGGCACCCCGAAGATGATGGCCGGGCTGGGGGTTGGGATATGGCCTACGCCAGCCTGGGAGGGTTCATTGCTGGATGCAAAATGGTTTGCGGCAGGGAGGTGATAAAAAGGGCTGCCTGCTCATTGTGGCCCCGGGCACGGAGCTCCCTCCTTGCTTGTCAGCTCCTGGCACTGCCCCACGGCAGCCAGAACGCTCATCCGGAGGGGGAGCCCCGTGCTAGGACACACGCTCTGCCTGCTGCCACCAGTGTGCCCAGCTGCGGGCCACCAGCACACCACAAGGCCACCACGGGTGCTGCCGCCCTGCTGGCACAGGCACCTGCATGGCCATGGGCATGGACAGGGCAGGACATCCAGCTCAGCACCCAGGGCTCTGTGCCAGTCCAATACGCCCCACTGCCATTGTCCTATTGCCCTATCACTACCCCAGTCTAGCCCAGTGTCACCCCTGGTGCCATCCCAGTGTAGGCCCACTATGGAGCTAGTGTTGTGCCAGTATGCCTCAGTGCTGCCCCAGTAGATCCCAGTATTACTTTTCTTACAGCTCTAGCACTGTTCCAGCATAGCCCAGTATAGCTCTGGTGCTGCCCCAGTCATTGCAGTGTACCCCAGTGCAGCATAGTGATGTCCCCAGAGGTGCCCCAGTCCCTCACATTGGGGACTGAAGGGCAGGTGGCAGCTCTGGGGCTCCCCTGGCCTCCATGAGGCCTTAGTCCAGTGCAGCTGTACTGGGTTGACTGTGGGAGCACTGCCCCAGAGCATGTGCCATGGTCTGCCCTGGCACCGGTACAGGTGGCTGTGTGGCAGACCCAGCCCTCAGCACACACTGCTGTGGGTGTTGCGGGCAGGCGCCGTTGTGGGCGTCAGCTGGCTTGGGGCCCTGGGCTGGGCTCTTTGTGCCACCACAGAGGTGTGGCGTACAGGGCCTTGCTGTCCCCGTGCCAGTGGACACTGGCGCCAGGCGCTAGGTCTGCAGCCCCCACCATGGGCACAGGCAGGGCTGTCATCACAGCCCCTGCTGTGGGCAGGGGACCCTGCCCTGGTCCTGTCCAGTACCACCCCCCCAGCACCACCCCACAGCTCCCGGGTATGCCCCCAGCCGGGCACTGGCTCCCAGGCCCTGTGCCCCACAAATACCACCCCCAGCATACACACACCCAAAACCAGCAAGGCCAGGGCCTGCAAATTGCAGTAGAGCCCAGTGTGGGATGCAGGGGCATGGCCCTGCACCTGCTGCTGCTGCTAGGAAGCGGGAGGGGGGAGCTGGGTGGGCAATATCTCTGGTTTTAATAAATACATCGGGACCCCATCCACTGGCACCATAAATTACATGACGAGCCCAGCTGAGCTGGGGCAGGCACAGTGAGACGGGGACTGGAGGGATTTTACACTATGTACAAGGCGGGCATGATGCTTGCTGTGCCTGCTGGCCAGGGGGGCTCGGAAGGGGTGGGTAGTGGGTGCCTCAGCTCTGCCGGCCTGGCCGCTGCCCACTGGCACGAGCGGGCAGGGTAGCCCCAGCATCACGGCCATGCCAAGACTGGGTGCCTGGCCACGTCCACCCCGTTGTGCTCTTCTGTGTCCCCCGCCCTGTGCAGGGGTGATGGGGACACCCCACGGCCACCCAGCCTTGCTGTGCGCTTGCCCTGCTCTGGGCAGTGGTCACTGCTCAGCGGCTCCACACCTCTGCCCTGGCATCATGGACCTTCTCCCGGGCATCTAGGGGAGCATCCGAGGCTGTGGGGAGGAGAAAGCAGGGCTGAGAGACAGGAATGGTGGGTGCCAGGAGGGCGCTTGGGTTGGTCCCAACACTGGCTTGGCACCCCAGGGGGCCAGGGAGGCGCATGGGCCACAGCGGGGTGTTTGGGGGAGCAGTGCAGACGTGCAAGCATATGCACTCACCACGGCACTTGGTGCAGCAGGGGTTGTCCTTCCTGGTGGGGCTGGCGCAGGCAGCCGGTGGGCACTCCTGGCGCTGGCAGTGTGTCTCCCCTGACTGTGAGGCAGAAAGAGGGGTTGAGCGTGAGGGCCGGGAGGCTGGTGGCTTCTCAGGGCATGGTGGGTCCCCAGGGTGCCACCCCGGGCTGCTCTCCCACCTGTCCCCAAAGCACTGGGAACTGGCACAGAGGTACCTCTCCTTTTGCTGGTGCTGCCCGAGGCCTGGCACACTCACCACACACCAGCACAGGATACACTTCATTTCTCCGAAGGGGGGCACAGAGGGGTGCCAACTCTCGTTGTTGAGGTACCAGCGGCGCCCAAAACGACATGCCCGTGGCCCATCTGCCTGCATGGTGTCGGCCAGCTCAGGGACGCTCTTCTCTGGGGCTGCAGGAAAGGACACTGGGAGGGGGCAGGCGTGCATGCAGCAGGGGCACCCTGTGGCATCGCCAGCAGAGGCATGGGGAGGTGCTGAGGCCGTGACAGGGGTGCAGAGAGAGCTGAGGGCAGAGGGTGCAGGTACCTGGGCACTGCTTGCAGCAGTCGGAGGGGCTAGCACGCACAGGGTTGGCACAGGTGAGCCGCGGGCACTGCACCTTCTCGCAGTGCACTTCACCAGTGGTGCCCTGCGGGGAGCACTGGGGGCTTATGGAGTGTGCGGGGCAATTGGTACAAAGCACGCACACACGTTTGAGCCCCTGCTACAGGGCCCGGCAGTTCAGGGCAGCCACCATGGGTGCCAGGGCAATGTTCCTGCTGACCCAGAGTGGGGGTCTGGGGTGGGACTAGGACCCACACTCACCTTGCAGGTGCAAATAGCACATTTGATGAGGCCAAAGGGGGGCACAACAGGGTGCCAGCGGGTGCCAGAGCCTCGCCATGTCTTGTCCCCATCAAAGTAGCAGCCTGGGAGAGGAGGAGGAGGTGGGCACAGCCCCCACGGGGGGACTGGGGCTGCCAGGGGCAGAGCTGTCCCCTCAGCCTGTGCCCACTGAGACTCACCCTCGCTACTGTCCCGTGCCCGCTCCAGCTTCAGCTCCTCCTGCCCCGTCTTGTTATCTGCAAGGAAGAGGGAAGCCATGATGGGGTACGGAGGCTCAGAGAGGGACCCTCCATCCCACCTTGTACCCATGGGGAGCCCCTCTGCTGGCCCAGTCCCCCACCCGGGACCCCTCCAGCCCCCAGGTACCTTCGCAGATGGGGCAGCACAGCTCCTCAGGGTGCACCTGGCGTGTACAGTTGAGGGGCTGGCACAAGATGGGGTCACAGATCACTGTGCGCTTCTGGGGGCAGGAGGTACAGGGTTTGTTAGAGGGAGGCACTGCTGACAGGTGCTGCCCCCCAGCTTCCACCTCCCTGCCTGTACCTGGCAGCTGCAGATGGAGCACTTCTTGTCATAGTCGGGTGCCCAGCGGGTGCCATGTGCCCGGTGCTGCCCCTCAAAGAAGCAGGAATTGGGGTCCTTCTTCAGCTGCTCCAGGTCCCTGGACTTGGCACCCTCGGAGAGCTCGGCCTCCCCTGGGGACAGGCGGGTCCCTCCTGCATGGCACCGGTTGGGGATGTGCACCTGGATGGGGTCACAAAGCAGGAGGGTTGGCACTGCCGGGGGACCCTCCTCCATATGCCAATGCCTGACTGCCTTCCATGTCATGGAAGAAGCACCCATGACTGTACTACACACCATGTCAGGCTGCTGGGACTGTGCTATGGTGTGCCCCCATCCTGTCCCCTTCCCACCCCACTCTGGGCAGCGTCACCTGGCTGGAGACCCTGGGCAGTGGTGGGGAGGTGCAGGGGTGTCCCGACCAGGTGGGGACTTACCCGTCCCCGCATCTCCCCATGGGGGTGGGCTTTGGTGCTGACTTGCAGGAAAGCAGTGCCCTGGGCCAGGTGCTGCAGCAGGTCTGTGTCCAGGTCCTTCACCACACCCTGAGCCTATCGGGACGAGAGAGGCACCAGTAGGGGACAGATGGACATGAGGGCTGGCCCAGCCCCCACTGTGGGGTGCCCTGACGGGGTGCCCACCTCACCTCGGTGCTGTAGAAACCCTTGAGCAGGCGCTTGTGCTGGTGGGGACGGGCACCCATCTCGCCCAGCTCAGCCACCCCATGGAGGTGGGCACTTACAGTGCCATCAGCTGGACGGCCCAGCCCCGCCACCGAGATCTCGTAGTGCAGGTGGCAGTGCTCATCCAGTGAGAGCCAGGCGTGCCCCCCGGCACCGCTGCCCACCGGGGGAGACACCAGCTGCCCTGCCAGTGCCACAGGCATTTCTGCATACAGACAGGAGCCATGGGAGGTAGTGGGTGGGGGGCTGTCCCACTGCCCCTGCCACCACCCCTCGTGTCCCCCAAGTACCTGTGTAGCGGGCGAGCAGCCCGCTGTAGGGCAGGGAGATGACCTGGCCCCGCAGCTCGCCCTCCGCCCAGTCCTTGGTGGCCACATTGAGGAAGAGCTCATTCTGCAGCAGCATGTGGGCATCGCGGGCGCTGGGGCTCTGCCAGCTGCCCCGAGCCTGCCAACGCAGGAGACCATGCAGGTCGGGACAGGGACTCACCCAAAGTCTCTGTGCCATCCCTTCTCCAGTGCCACCCAGCACTCACCAGCCCATCCTTGTAGCTGGGTGTCATGTCAAACAGGATGTTCCTCTTGCTCTTCCGCCGGGGTTTGGTCTCCAGCGTGATGCCCACCACCTCGCTGGCAGTGCCCACCACCTGCACCTGCAGGAAGGTTGCCAAGGGGCAGTGCTGGGGAGGGGAAGACACCTCTGGGGCCCTCAGGAGGGAGATGGGTATCCTCCACTTACCTGGTACTCCAGAGTGCCATTCTCATGAAGCGCCAGCTTGGCCGAGCCCACAGCCCCCGTCTTGGTCGGCAGCAAGGCATCTGCTCCACACAGCACGCTTTGGATGGCTTCAGCCCAGGGAGAGAGGCACGGAGCGGGCTGTGAGGTTGCCGTGGGGGGCACAGCCACACCCCCTGCACCCCGGGGTGCCTGCCCCGTGCTCACTGTCACAGCTGCGGCGGGTGGTGATGGTGCCCGCCAGCTGGCGTGCGTGCTGGCCCTCTGTTTCGGCCACGATGCGGAGCTGCCCCTGCACCAGCCACTGCAGCTCGTGGGCAGACAGGTCACTCAACACCTCTGCGAAGTCAGGGTCCTGCTGGGGGGGGCATCACGGTGCCACAGCTCAGCTCTGGCATGGCAGGCACCGCAGTTGCCGGGGCACGTGGGGGACAGACGGCTTTACCTCCACGGTGATGTTGGCACGGACCTCCCGCAGTGTCTGACCCTGGTGCAGGATGCGGACCCGCAGCGGAACCCAGGGGGATTCTGGCCATGTCAGAGGGGGTTGGACCCACTGGACTGGGTGCCTGCAACCACTGTCCCTGTGCCCCCCAAACTCACCCCTCTGTGTCCACTGCCCCCAAACCCCTGCACCCAATCCCCCACTTTCTTGCCAGCTGCCTGTCCTGCACACCTGGACCCCTGCACACATTATGATCCTCACTGTTTGCCCCATATTTCCTAAATCCTTGCACAAACCACATCCCAAACCCATCCTTCTGCACACCAATGCCCACACTCCAGCACACCCTGGCCCCATACTCCCCCATAAGTACACCCCTCCATGCACACCCCAAATCATGCAACTTCACCCCCACCCCGCCATGCACAGCCCCTATACCCACCCTGAGCCCTACAGCCAGACCATGTGCCCACCCTGACCCCACAGATGCTGACCCATGCAGCTCAAGCCATGTACGTGCCATGCACCACCCCCAGCCCTACACAGCCCCATTGGGCAGTGCCAGGACCTGCGGGGTGCCTGTGCCTGCCCTCACCCCCAGCGCCTGGCTCCAGCAGCCCCCGGGCCATGAGGATGAAGTGCAGGTTGTTCTCAGTGTCGCTCAGTGTCAGCATGGCCATGCCCCCAGCACCCAGGTGCGTGGGGTCCAACGAGGTCAGGATGGCACCAAACGTCTCTGTGTGGAGAGAGGCATGAGGAGCATCCCAGTGGGCACCCACTGGCTGGGCATGCGGGAGCCAGACTAACCTGCAAAGAGTGCCCGGTGCTTGAGGATGTGGCCGTGGACCTCTCCAGAGGGCTGCGCACGGGTGATGAGGGACACACGAAGCTGCTCCCCACGCAACAGCTGGATGTTGGCCTTGGACACGGTCCTCCACATCCCGCAGAGCTGCAGGTGAGGGCAGGGCTGTGCAGGGGCCAGGGGGGCACCACACACCCAGGCAGGGAGAGGAAGGGGTGCTGTGCGCCCCTGCCCTCCCATCCCCTCTCACCATGCCGTCTTCGGGGGCAGCGCTCTTCTGCACGGGGTGTTCGAACAGCACGTTGCCCTCAGGGTCACTGAAACGCACCCGGCTTGGCCGTCCCAGCCTGTGGGCACACGGGGTGAGCAAAAACCCCCTGCCCAGCCCTGGCACAACCCTCACTCAGTGCTGGGAACAGGGATGCATCAGGGAGGGCACATGGGGGTCACCCAGTTATTTGAGGTGGGCAAGAGAAGGATGATGTCCCCCTGGAGTGCCAGGCACCACGCTCTGCCCTCCCATGCCCAGGCTGGCCCAATGCTACCATCCCACCAGATGCCAGCTCAGCACAGGTCCCCTGGGCTTCCCTGCCCCCGGAGTGGTGCCAAACTGGCACTGAGCAGGGGGTCATCGCCACTGGGAAAGGTGGCAGGGCAGGACCTGCTGGGAGCCAAGCGCTCAGGCCCAGCTGTAATTTAGGAGCATTTTCAGCTCAGTTTGGCTCCCCCAGTCGGAGCTGGAAATTAGTCACCACTTTACTATGCAAAGGGGCCTGGAAGCAAGGAAGAGCAGAAGAAACTGGAGCAGGAAGGAGGGAGGGAGACGAGAGACTCTGCTGCCGGCAGGCATCCAGGGAGCACACAGTGAGGATGGGGGACCCTGGTGGCATTGGCTCGGCGGTTCCCACCGGCAGAGCCTGCGGGGCAGCACGGCACCTCTGCCCAGCATCCTCAGCAGAGCCCTGGAGCCGATCCCTTTTGTTCCTGCTCCAGACCTGGAGGCGAAGGGGTGAGGCTGGGCTGGTGCCACGGGTGTGCCGAAATCCAGGCTGCTCGGCCGGGCTAGACCCCCAGCACATTGCCCCCCTCCCCAAATCCCTCGCCCTGCCAATGCAAGGCTGTGACACTGTGGGGGGATGTCAGAAGGGAAACCGAGGCACAAGCACCATTGCACCCCCTCCTTTTCCAGGGGGTGCCCACTCTGCCAGCCTGGGCAGAGGGCAGGACTCACTGCTCATAGCTGATGGAGAAAAGCAGATAGGAGCGCAGCAGGGTGAAGTGTGCCTTTGCCACTGCACTGGATGTGGGGTGCCATGGCTCTGGACTGCTTGTCAGCAATGCCACGAACTCTGAGGAGAAGATGCCGATGATGGTGGGGAGCACAGGGGGTGCCCCATACCACTGCTGCTTGCCCAGGCAGGCGGCTCACCTGTGCGGGCATCATCGCGGGCCAGCCCCTCAGAGCTGAGATAGGAGCGATCGTTGTAGGGCTTGTCCAGGTCATCCTCCTTGTCCTGGAAGTACTCAAAGGTGTCGAAGGGGGGCACGGGACTCTTCTCCAGGGGGCCTGGCAAGGCTGGTATGGGGTGGGCACAGTGGGAGACCATTGCACCAGGCTGCTTGTGCCCAAGACCTCAGGGTGGGGGGCAATAATAAATCCCCTCTCCCGAGGTAGACTGAGATGTGCCCTGCAAATCACTGCTGCTTTGCGCTGGGGTGCAGGGGGCACGCTGGGTGCAGGGTGTTTAGCCCTGCACATCCTCTCTGCATCCCTCCCAGGGTGGTTCGGGGATGGCTGTGCCCACCATGGCTTCCCCCTGCCCAGTGCCTCTGAGACACTGGCAAGCCCCAGAACAAAGCAAGCATGCTTTTTTTGGGGTGTGTACGCAGTGCTTCCTTTCCCATGCCCACGGGCAATCCTGCGGGTGCAGGGGTCTCCCTGCAGGGAGGTACCCACTGGCCTCACCTTTGGGGCAGGTGTGACAGCAGTGCCCGGGCAGCAGTGTGGCCTGGGGACAGGCGGGCACGGGACAGTCCTGCTTCATGTTCTTGCAGTTCACTTTCCCCACTGGCTTCCCCCGGCGGTTCCTCTGCTGCAGGGTGGGGGGAGAAGAGCCCGGGAGAGCAGTGCCAAGGTGTGCCAAGTCATGCCAAGGTGTGCTCCCCCCTGACACAGCCTGGATCCTCCCATCCCATAACCTCTGGAGCCCCCGCGGGCAGTCCGGACACCTTCTGCAGCCCCCAGCTGCCTGTACGGCAGCCAAGCCTGGGCCCCCTCCCCACGGCCCCCAGCCCCCTGCCCAGCTGTGCGCGGCCCCACCAGCCCGGGCCTCGGGGGGCTGCTTGGAAGGAAGGAGGGGGCCGGGAGCTATTCCCCGGGGAGGAGGAGGAGGAATGAAGCCTGATCCTTTAAACCCTCCTTCTACTCCCCACTGCCGCGGTGGGGACACACACACACATCCAGGTGTCCGGCTGGCTGGAGGGATCCCCTCTCCCCTTTTCTATAGCGGGGCGGGGGCGGGGGATGGATATGTATCGAATGAAGGGGTCGATCTACCCTCCTGCCAGCCCCCTCCCCAGCGGGGCCGGATCCTGGGGGACCTCCCGGGGGAAAGGGGGTGCCGGAGCGGGAGGGGCCCGAGGGCACTCACCGGCTCGCAGTGGCAGATAACGCAGCGCATGACCCCGAAGGGCTCCCCCAGGTCCGGGTGCCACGTCTCGTCCAGGGCATAGAAGTGCCCCCCGAAGGCGCAGCCTGCGGAGACCACCCACGCGCCAACCGCCGGCCCCGGTCACCTCCGGGCCGCGGGCACCCCCCTGCCGTAGCCCCGGACAGCGGCCGTCGCCGCCCCGCCGCCCGCTGGGCACGGCGACCAGTCCCGCTCCCGCTGCTGCTCCCGGTGCCGGTCCCAGCCAGCTGCGGGGCCCGGAGCGGCATGCGGGGGTGCAAGAGAAGGAGGAAAGGGGGTGTGTGTGTGCAAGCATGCGGTGCACGGACGGGGAGCGGGTGGCAGGGAAGGGGGTGCCCGACGCGGGATGCACGAAGTTTGGGGGGGGTGGGGGGGTGGGGTGGGGTGGGGTGTGCGGCAACGGCTTGCATAGGACGGAGGGGTGCCCGGAGCGGCGGGGTGCGGGGAAGGAAGGCGGGGGTGGGGGGGGTGTGCTCCTACCTGCCGCCCCCCCGGGGGGCAGCGGGTCCGTGTCGGGCCGGATGGGCAGGGCGAGCTTGGGGCGGGCGGCGCGGCCGGGCAGGAGCAGGAGCAGGAGCAGGGCGAGCAGCAGCAGCAGGGCGGCGCGCATGGTGCCGGCCGGCCGGGGCAGGCAGGCGGCCGGGGGCGGGGTGGGGGGGCCGGGCGCTGCCTGTCGCTGCCGCCGCCTCTGCCCGGCTGCCGGCTCCGGCTCCGCTTTATAGGCGGCGGCATGGGCAAGCGGGAGCTGCGAGCCCTGTGCAAACAAAGGCCCCGCTAATGAGGCTCAGGCAGCGGCCGGCCGGGGGGGGGGACGCGCCCCCGCCGCGCTTCGACACCCCCCCTACCCCCCGGGTCCCGGCCCCGCCGCCCCCGCCGGGCATGGGCCGTCCTGTGGCACCCCGGGGCACGCAGCTGCCCCTCCTGGCATGGGGTAGCCCTGGACTCGGGGTGTTCTGGGGACCACCCCATCCATTGCCACCCCACCCCCCTCCGGGCATGGGGCACCTCCCCGGTGTAGAGTATTCCCACTCACATGCCAGCCGCAGGGCATTGGGTACTGGAGAGATGCCTTCATCTGCATACCCTCCCTTAGGGCACGGGGCACCCCCAGGGGCTGGGAATCTTGGGGAACAACCACCCCCCCCAATCCACACAACACCCACTGGGACACAGGACGCTGTGGAGACACCGCCACCATCATCCACATCCCTTCCACAGAGCTTGGGGTGTTCCTGAGCACTGGACAACCTGGGTATGGCCCCATCCACATGCCCTCCCAGGACAGGAACCCCCCCCCGGTGAGTCCCCCATCCACATAAGCACCCTAGGGATTAAGGCATTTGAAGGGCACCCCCATTCAAATGCCCCCCTCCTCAATCCATATACTGTCCCCTGGCATGGGGCATCTCCTGGGCATGGGGCATCCTGGGGGCGCCCCACCCACACAGCCCACCTTCAGGCATGAGCCCACCAAGGCTCATTGGGCCACCCCAAGCATGGGGCATCCTGAGGACTCCTCCATCCACTTAGCCCCCTCCCAGGCCACTTGGCACCCCAAGACATAGGGCACTGCAGGGCACCATCCATCCACACAGTCCCCTGTGGCACATGGACCCCTGCGGGCCATGGACCCCCTGCAGACCTCCTGCCTGCAGCCAGCCCCTCCCCGGGACATACAGATCCTATATCCACTCAGCACCCCTGAGCATGGGCCCCCAAGGCATGCCCCCCCAATCCACATTGCACTCTGCAAAGTCCCATACACCCCACAGCTTGTGCCCTCATCCTCAGACTCCTCTGGCAGCTGCCCACCCGAGGCAAAGGAAGGCTCCAGAGTGGGACCCCAGGCTCCTGCCCACCAGTGACAGTGGCTGCAGGGGGACAGGAGCCCAGATGTCTGGGTTCCCTTGCCCCGGGAGGGGAAGGAGCAGCTGTGGAGGAGGCTGAGAGAGCAGCACCCAGCACTGGTCCCACTCTTCACCCACATGTGCCCTGGCTGGTGAGGGTGGTGGTGGTGGGAAGTGAGCAGACACCATCGAAAAGCCTGGGGAGACCATCTTCCAGCTGCGGAAACTGAGGCACGCACTGCAGGGGGCGGGGGGGGGCAGTTGGGAGGAGGGCCAGCGTGTGCCACCTGTGTCCCAGCCTCGCCACCCCTGCTGAGCGTGGCAGGGAGGGTTGGCAGGTGGTGGGTGCGTGGCAGGCAGGCGCCCGGGGAGTGGAAGGCGGGTGGGGAGGGGAGGAGGGGGAAGTGCGGGGCTGCCAAAATCAACTCCGGGCGGTACAAACACCAGGCCAGCTGTGCGGTGTAGCTAGGGAAACACGGCACAGCTGGAGCACAACAGGCCCCTGCCTCCCCAGAAGGCTCCTCCTGGGCCTCCCCGTGGCCTGGCGAGCGGCTGGGGGGGCTGCAGCCCACCACCCCGTGCCCCTGGTGCCAGCCTGTGTAGGGTTGCCTATCCCCAGCTCGCCCGTGGCGGCACCATGCCATTCCCTGCCCCGGTTTGGCACGTGTCCCCGTGCAGTGGGCACCTCTTCTGGGGAGACGAGTGGGGCGTGGGGGCTTGGCCATGCCGGGGACCTGCCCTGTGGCAGGAGCTGGTGCTGTCGCGAGGCAGCAAGGAGCAGCTGGGCTTCCCCCGGTGGGATGGCCCACTGGCTTCGCCAGGGTTGGGACACAGCCAGAGGCCTGGGCATCCCCCGGGCATGGTTGTGCCCAATGCCTTGCTGCTTGCAAACACTTTCTGGAAGTGGAGACCATGCCCGGCAGCATGGCACACCCCGGCCCTGTGCCCTCCCTGCTGCCCCTGGTGGTGCTACTGACCTGTCCCCTCTCCTCTCTCCCGGCGTCCCCGCTGGCTGGGGATCCAGCAGCACAACAGGCAGGGGAGGGCTGGGGTCTGCGTGGCCGTGCCAGCGTCACCGCACGGTGCCCGCTGTGGCACAGCAGCGGCCCTGGGGGACGGCAGGACTTGAGCAGGGCCGAGCAGGGAGGAGGCGGGCGATGGCTCCCAGCCGCCCTGCCGGTGCCAGGAATCCAGCGCTGGCTCCGCGCACCCAGAGCTCGTCACAGTCTCCTGGCTCAGCTGCAGCATGCAGGGAAGCGGCGGGGGAAGCTCTCTCCCCTTTCCTGGGGAAAGGAAGGAGAGACGGGCAGCCCTCCTGGCCACGGCCCTCTGCGTGGGGGAAACTGAGGCATGGGGGGGCAGCATGAGGGAGAGGGGGGCTGCAACGGTGTCCTGGCACTGCCAGGCTGGGACTGGGGTGGTACACTGGCATGGGACATGGCAGAGCAGGAGGGTGCTGGGCACCTCTGCCCAGGGAGGGGGCATCACCACTGCACTGCAGTGGGGCCACATGGGTAGGGAGAAAATGGATGCCCCAGCCATGCCTGGGCATCCCTCATCCACAGCCCTGGCTGCCCCTGGAAATGCCAATGGGGGCCACCAGATGAGGGGCAGAGGATGGCTTGCCAGAGCCTTGGGGGTCCCTGTGCTGTTGGGGAGGGGGTGGCATTGGCCACGGTCAGCACTGGGAAAGGGTCCTGGTCCCGCCAGCTGCTTCCCAGTGTCCGCACATGTGTGCTGGTAGCACCCTGCACAAAGGCAGCTCTGAGGAGCTCCAGAACTGGGCCTGGTGCCGGCAGAGCCCCAACGGGGCCGTCAGCTGTGGGCAGCTGGAGCCACACAGGGATGGAGCCAGCTGGCTGCAGGCAGCCCTGGCCACCCCTCCTGGCACCAGCACCCCTCTGGCACCTCTACCTGGAGCGGGTGCCCAGTTTGCTCCCAGGTGGGAAGCAGTGGCCCCATGGGCCCCATCCTGGCACAGCATGGGTGGGACACCCTGACGGCGCCCTCCATAACAGCCCACAGCGCCACCAGGTCTTCGTGGGCACGTGCCCTGCCTAGTCGTGAGGGTCCCACAGAGGGTCCCAGTGGGCTGCGGTGCCGGGACTGTGCAGTGCCTGGCATGGGGGCGTCGCGGCGGGCCCTCGCCAACACTCCTGCCCCACGCAGCTCCCTATTGTCTGGCTTCATTAGCTGCTGCCTGCTCGCGGCTTTGAACATGAGCTGGGCTCAGGGCGGCAGGAAGGAGCCTCTGCTCCCTGGGGATGGGGTCGAGGCAAAACCGCACACCCCAGCCCCGCCTTCCCACAGCCTCCCGGGCACCCCGACACCCCCTCCTCGTCCCTGTGCCAGGCATGAGCCTGGAGCCAGAAAGGCTCAGGGGGCAGCCCCCTCTCCAAAAAGAGCCCCCCTCGACCGACCCTCACCAGCGTGGGGTGCAGAGAGCTGTCGGCCTCCCCAAAGCTTTGTGCTAAGCGTGGCTTGCCCTGTGACTAATCCCCCCGGCCTTGCACACACGCGGCGGGGCGGGGGGGGAGCACTGTCGTAATGGGTGGAAATATCTCATAATTCACGTTGGACATGGGGATTACAGCCGTTCCGGCAATATTTGCACAACTGGTAGGCGGCTTGCAGGGCTGGGCCGCCCCAGACGAAGGCCAGGGGGGTCTGGGGTTGGGGGGGGGCGGTTTGGGGGCAGCAGGTATGGGGAGGGGGATGCAGCCTGGGGGGGTGATGCGGGCCGGGCGGGGGGGGGGGGGAAGTGGCTGTTTTCTGTCTGCGAACACATGGGGTTTATTACAGAGGGTGTGTTGCCGGCATGGCAGGGATGGCTGAGGCTCTCGCCTTCGTCCCAGTCTGCTGCAGAGGGCATGGCTTGGGGAGCTGGATGTAGATGCCAAAGCAGCCTCATCTGCCAGGCCAGGCAGATCCCGGCCATGCCCCAGAGAACTGTGCCTGCTCCCAGTGCTCCGTCAGCTCCATAGAGCTCCCTGCTTATAGGAGCATCCAAAGGTGCTGGTGTCCCCCTGGCCCCAAATGTCCACTCTCCAAAGGCCGTGCAGGGCAAACTTTGTGGGAGGAAACCAGGGGGCATGCAGGGCATGGGGGGCCATGTTTGGCATGGGGATTAGCAGGCTCCCTGAGTGATGGTGGTCTCCCCCCTCCCCACCGGACATGCAGGCAAATATTTGTGCCCAGACTTCGCAGGACGGCGAGAAGGAATTTCATTCTTGCGCCCACCTGCGGCTTGGCTGCCTGGCATTAACCCCTTCGCTGCCCCAAGGGATGGAGGGAGAGGGGTGAGATGCCCTCCTGGCACCCCCCATGCCCCCCATCGGGGTCGGGAGCTTGGCTGAGGAGCATATCGGGGAAAGGGGACACAGCAGGATCTCCCTGGATGCCAGCAGGGCCACTGGCCAAGGTGCTCTGCCGCAAGGCAGTGGTTGGAGGGTTTGCCCATAGGCATCCTCTGGGTAGCACCAGGGGCTTCGTGCCAGGGTGCTGGGCAGTGTGGGGCCTGCTGGGCATTGGGAAAGGTGGGGGAAACCCTGCCAGCCTTCACCCCTGAGCTGTGGCACCCCAGCCAAGGTGCCCTTTTGCCCAGCAGCGCTGTGGTGCCTTGCCACGACAGGCTGCCAGGGAACAGTACAGGGTGAGGAGGCCATGAGGAGCGGGATTTGTCCATGGATGTTTATTGGCAATTTGCAAATGTAAAAAAAGGCCTGGAGGGGGCAGGGGCACCCAGATCCCGGGGGCTGCCTGTGTCTGGGGAGGGGGCCAGCCTGGGTAAAGGGTCCCCCACTGCCTGGCACCCCCAGAGCCCTGCTGTGCTCCTTTCCCTGGCCCCAGGGCCAGCTGGGCCATGAGCAAACGGGGCTGTTTGCTCACACCAGGATTAGTCGCTCTCTTTGTTCCTTTGACTTTCTCCTCCTTTTATGCCAGACCCTTTTATGGGGGCTTCAAAGGGGGCTGGGCTCCCCCTCCCTATCCCTGGAAGCCCACGTTTGCTTCCTATGCCCCCCTGCCTTGTGCTGACATGCTGGGGGTGACCACTGGGCACATCTGGGTGGCCGGCAGGGACAGCAGCTGTGCCACCTGCCTGTGGTCAACCCCTGGCCCCCCCGATGCCTGGCACCTCCGGCTGCCCTCAGCACCTTGGCGAAGTGGGTGCGAACGGCTGCCCCCCGCAGCGGGATTCCAACACTTTGCACCCTGTAAGAAGAGGTGGGAAACTTGGCACTGGGATCCAGCCAGCTGCGCAGCTCCGTGGCCCCCACCTGGTTTCCTGCCCCCTACCAGAGCCCTGCCTGCCTCGGCCACAGTCCCCGTGCCCCTCTGGGGTCCCTAAGCCCCACTTGCTGCCCCACTCCCCCTCCTTCCAGGGCACATGGCATCCCTGGATTTGGACTGGGGGAAATGCTATGGGCCAGCAATAGGGGATACCCTCTGCACATTCCCCTCTGCCCCTCTGGCATGGGTAGCAAATGCTGACATTGCCCTTTCCAGCAGAATAATACCACGCTGCCCACGGGCACAGGCTCCTGCTGTCTGCCAGCTTCTGGCACGGCTGAAAAGGAGTATTTTGGAGTGAAGGGAATATTTCAGGCAGCTTGGGGTGCTCTGGTGCCCACTGGAGTCCAGCAGGCAGCTTCCCAAGTACCAGCCACCCTCAAGTTTCTCCTGATGGTTTCATTTGTCTACTTATGAGGGCAAGCAGGGAGCGCAGGGCACTGCAGTTCTCCAGCCCAGCATTGTGAAGTGTTTTGCACCCAGGGAGAGAGGGGGACCTGGGCACAGCAGGGGCTGGCATGGGGCCAGCGGTGGGAGCAGGTCCAGCGCTGGCAGAGGGGCCGAGGGTGCTGGCAGGGCGCATTTGCAACTTGTCACGTCCGCAGAGACGGGGCATGGCCATGCAGGGGAAGCCCAGCGGTATTTGACCCCTGTGCTCACGGCTCCTGCTGCCACCAGCTGTGCCACGGGTGAATTGGGCTGCCAGCCTTGTCCCTAGAGCCACAGCACCCGCAGGACCCTCCGTCTGGGCACCCTGCAACCCGCAAGGTGGGCTGCTGGGAGCCAAGCAGGGCGCAGGGCAGGCAGAGCAGGGCTGAGGTGTTTACTCTGCCTGTTGTCACCCAGCCAGGCGCTGCCGGGAACCGCCAGCCACAGGGACAGGGGTGGGAGCGTGTGAGAGCAGGGGTGTGAGAAGGAAACACGCAGGCTGCAGGGAGACCAGGGGCAAGAGGATGTGGGCTGGGGGGGGGGTCCCCCACCCAAAGGGAAGTGTGTGTGGGGGCTGCCTGGCCTGGGGGATTATCTGAGCGGGGATCCCAACGCATACCATGGGAAGTGTGCATGTGCACATGTAGGTCCAAGGGTGCAGGTGGGGGAGTGTGTACACACGTGCAATATGGACACACACGTGCATGTATACATGGGTATGGGTGGGTGCACAACTACCCCCCACCCCAGCAGGCCAGAGTGCCCCAGGGGGGCTGGGTCATGACCATGCCAGGGCCTGGGCAGACCCCCTAGTGCTTCTCCCATCCAGGGAAGGGGTGTCCATGGATGCTTCACCTGCCCCCCCACCAATACTGCTGGTGAAACAGCCCTGGGGACCACACACCAGCTGGGACCCCGTGCTCCATCACCCTCCCTAGCTCAGAGGGGTCTCATGCACTGCAGCCAGCCCTGCCAGGGATCTCCAGCTCCCTGAGTCACCTCTGGGTGATGGATGCAGGGGTCAGAGCCCACCTCTGGGCTATGGTTAGTGGGGTTGAGGTCCACCTCCTAGTGAAGATCACCAAGGATGGGGTCCACCTCTGGGCAAGGGTCACCAGGGTTGCAGTCCACTTCTGGGAGAGGACAACTGTGCTTGGGTTCCACCTTTGGGAGAAGATGACCAGGGTAGGAGCTCACCTCTGGGTTAGGGTTTCTGGTAGTCTTCGTGCCTGGCTGCCCCAGCTGGGAGCAGGACCCCATCAGGGCTGACGGTCCCGGGGCCACCCAGCAGCGTCACCAATGCCATCTCTTCTGCAGGTACCAGTGCCACCTTCAGCCCCTGGACAGGCACAGCCAAGGTGCTGACCACTGAGGTCCTGTCAGCCGAGTGCTCAGACCAGGGGGCAGGTGAGCAACCCCGGAGGGTGCCTGGGGACGCCCTTCCCGCTCCCTGAGCCAAGGGAGGAAGCGGCCGGAGGCAGGAAGCCGTCCCCCGGGCCCGGGGCCCCTGCTGCGATTTTGCTCGAAGGTCAGCGGCGACACAACAGGAAATCGCACTGCCTCGGCTGGGCGGCCAGGCCGGAGCCGGAGAGCCGTGCCGCTCCAGGGGCACTCCTGGCCCCCGGCCCTCCGTCCTTGCTGGGCGGCTCGTGGGGAGCCCGCGCTACTGCTGCCCTCCATGGAAGGGGGACGGGAGCCGGGGAGCAGCCACTGGCCCCAGGGTGGAAGATGCAGGGCCGAAGCCCCCAGCTGAGCATGGAGCTGAACAGTGAGTCCGTGGCTAAAAGGGGGGACGGGAGCGAGTAGGAAGAGGCATTGCATTGGCAGCAAGCACCGTGCCCACACAGCCAGTGCCCCCATACGGGCACCCTGAGAACTGAGCCCCACAGGTGGGCAGCAAACCCCAAGGGCAGCTCTGGCTTGGTTGGACCTGGCCGCTACCGGTGCTTGGCAAGGGCAGCCAAGCATCTCTTCATGCCCGTCCTGGGGAAACAGAATGCACTGAGGGCTTCTGGGGACAGGTGTAGTGCCAAGGCAGGCAGTGAGGCAGGTGGATGCACAAAGGGCCTTTGGAGAGAAGATGCATGTTGCCAGGAAGGGCAGTCACTAGGTATAGCAGCCGCACGGCTGAGAGGCGTCCAGGGCAGCAGCGTGCCAGCAGCGCTGGGGAAGGCAGTGCCAGCAGGCAAGCCCTTGGCCAGAGCAGCAGTGATGAGCAGACGTACACTGCAGGATACTGCAGGCAGGGATTCCCCGAAGCGCACGTGACACCCGGAGCTGCTCCTGGCACAGACTGGGAGGGCTGGCGCCAGTCTGCGCAGGGAGCATGGCTCTGCTCCCCACCTACAGCCCAACCTGGAGCAGAGTCAAAATACCTGGCACACACCACCAGTAAGGAAACCCCAGCTCTCCCCAGCGAGCACTGGGCACCTGCGCTGACTGACTGGAGGGCAGCACCAGGCCCCCCTCAGCACCCCTAGATCTCCCCCTACACACCCACCACAGGGCCATCAAGGCCACCACTGAACTGGGGCAAGGGACTCCAGCTGCCCAGGGCAGGTGGCATGATGCCCAAGGCAATCCTCTCTCCCCCAGGACTGCTCCTCCTCACATCCTTCCTCCTGCATGTGGAAGAAGGCCATGCCAGCCCAACACGGCTGGTCTGCGACAACAGGCTCATCCAGAAGTACATCGGGGAGGCCAAGGACATGGAGAAGAGAGCGGTGAGGATACAGTCCCCCCGCAGAACCCAAGGCCAGGGACAGGCACAGCTGCTGGTATCTGACCTCAGCATCTCCTCTCCCGCCTAGGGCCAGTGCCAGGAACTGCGCACCCTCAGCTGCCCCATGGTGCTGCCTGTGGTGGGTGTCAACCTCCAGCAGTGGAAATCCAAATCGGTGAGAGGGGCTGGGAGGATGGTGCTGGCACTGGGGTGCCCACAGGGGTGGAGAAAGAGCCCCCAGGTTGGCACAGGCACCAGAAATGCTGAACAAGGTGCCTGTGGGCATAGCTGGTGGCACAGGTGGGTGGAAGACCCCATCCAGACCTAGGGTGGGCAAAGGAATAAGTCGGGCCCAAGGGCCAGCCTGCTCACTGCCTGCTCCCCCAGAACGAGACCAAGCGGCGGGAGATCCTCTGTGACCTGGTGCTGCTGGTGCGCGCTGCGGCAGGGGCCCAGGGCCAGGTGACCCAAGAGTGTGTGGCCAGGCAGCTGAGCCAGCTTTACCAACACGCCAACTCCTTCCTCCTGCTCCTCCAGACCTTCAGCTGGGAGGTGAGACCTCCCCATGAGCCAGGCCATGCTGGTGCAGGTGCCGGCTGCGCTGGACTGGGTACAACAGCTTTGTCATCCCCCTGTCCCACTCTTGCCCCTCAGGCAGGGCCCTGGGAGCCAGGCTGCTCCCCACATTCCACGGAGCAGACCCACGTCACTGCCATCTTCCTCACCTACCGGCAGCTGGTGCAGGGCAAGCTGCGTTTCTTCTTCCACGACCTGGCCAAGGACTTATGCAAGCAGGGCCAGGGGGGTGGCAGAGACCCCCAGTGTGGGGCCCAGTAAGGCTGCGCACAGGGCTCATCCCCATTCCCAGGTCAGAGCAATCCTGCTGGACACTGAGCTGTGCTCTGGGTGCCCAGGAAGGTGCCTGCAGGGAAAGGGTTGGCTCCTGCTCCTCAGGCCTTCGGCAACCATGTGGCCCACAGAGGCAGACAGCAGCAACACCTGTGCGCCAGTCGGTGCCCTGCTCCCACCCAGGCAGACCCCTCCACTGTGAATGCTTTACAATTAAAGAGCTATTTTTCTAGAGCCTTGTGTCCTCCTTTCCCCCCTGCTATGGCCCTGGCAGGGGGACCACAGACCCCCAGGGGATCAGTAAGAGGCAGCCCCTCGGGGAGGTGCTCGGAGTCTCTCCTCAGTGCCCAGCTCCCTCCCGCGGCAGCTGCCAGCTCTGCAGGGCAAAGGGGCTCCGTAGGGCACCCGGTCCCACTTGGAGACAGGAGCTACCTCTCCTTGTCCCATGCACCCACCTGTCTCTCCCTCGCCCCAGCATACACCATGCCCAGAGGGGCTGCAGAGAAGAGCCCAAGGCAGGTTTGGACTGTCCATCCTTTGGGAAAGTGGTACAGGCCCCCTTGCATCCTGCACAGGCATACCCCCTCCCCGCCAGCTTCATCTCTCAGCCAGCAGAGCCAGATATACAAAACACATCCCAGTTTAATGATGAACAAGCCCGGCCTGCCTCAGGCCAGCTCCTTAGGAAGCAGTCCGCAGCCCTGAGGCAGACAGGTGGCTGTCCCAGTCCCGCTGCCCCCGGCCAGAGCCAGGGCTGAGCCTGCTTTTGGAGCAGAGGACTGTGGAGCACCCAGCACAGTCTCCACTCAGCTGCCAGGCACCTCTCTCCATGCAGGAGGGGGCTGTGGACCCCAGCAGGAGTCAGAATAGGCTGGGATGAGGAGGGGGGCTGCCCCCTCCTCCCCATTTCTGGACGGGCCAAGGAGCACGGAAGCTGGGGCAGGATTTGGGGTCAAAGGGCTCCTGTTTGCTCGCCAGCAGAATGTCTCTGGGGGAGCCCACAGAAGCAGGAGGTCTCCTAGAAGGCCAGCTTCTTCATCAGCAGGTAAACTCGAGAGTCCACTTCAAACCCATGCAGGTTGTTTGCGTCTCCCTGCAGCCGCATAAGCAGCCCCCCATAGGACACGTAGGCAGAGCTGGGGCATGAGGAAGGGAGTGGTGAGCACAGAGAATCACATGGGAGACCCAGGCCGGGGTCCTGGTGCCTCCCCCACCCCACCCTGGGGCACCATGTTCGTTCCCCTCCTGCTGACAGGCACTCACAGGCGCGTGGCTGCCTCTGTGGAGGTCTCATCCCCTTCGATCCTGTACACCTTGCCGTACATCACGTACTCGAACTGGTCTGCCCTGCGATGGGACGGTGGGAGCTCAGAGAAGAGTCAAACCCGGGTGTTCCCCCAGCTGAGCGTCCTTTAGGAGAAGGTACCTCACAGCTCCTCAGCACTTCACCTTTCCCTCACCCACCCCCCCCAATCAAGTGGGTCCCGGCTGGACCCCCGTACCTGGACGGTCTGTCGTCTGTGGGGTTATACTCGCCATCATCCAGGGTGCCATCTTCGTACAAGGTGCTGGCGATGACCAGGCGGAATTTGTCCCCTGAGAGCAGAGGAGTGGTGAGAAAGTGGTGGGTGTAGCTAGGGCAGCAGTGACTACAGCAGATCCTGGGGTGGTGGCCAGGAGCTGCCCCAGGAAGGTTAGCACAAAGCCCCGTCCCTACATTCAATCCTCCAACAGAACTGTGGGGAAGGAGGAAAAGATCACACTGGATCCTCCATCTCCCCATTCCTCACAGACATTGGTCACCCCCACAGAGGAGACCAGTGCCACCAGGACACTATTGCTGGTGTTTTCATGGGACACAGCAACATATTCACAGGGAGAGTCCCAGAAGGCTTGTCTGGGCCCTGGGCAGGTACGTGAGACACTACAGCACCAGCATCTGCTCCAGCCCTTCTGTGCTTTGTTGAGGGGGAGACTCTCTTTTTCACCTGTTTAGTACATTTAGCCACAAAAGCTTATTTCAGAAGGTCTCCCTCAAAGCTTGGCTACCACCAGCTGAGGCAGTTTCACTAGGCAGCAACTGTGGGGAATAGGCCAGAGATAAGCACACAAGTCACAGTGAAAAGAGCCACAATCCAGATCAGCCCCAGCACAGTTAGAGTGCCCAGCACCTCCTGCGACCTGGGTGCTGCATGGGGACCCAAGGAAATCTGACACAGCTCATTCCTTGTTCACAGGAAGCTCAGCCTCCCTGCTCCGAGCACCACCACGTGCCTCTAACCTCACCTCATCCCAGCCTGTTCTGAACTAGCAGCCTAATAAGCTTACCAAGGTCTACGGGGTAGATCTGGATGTTCACGTCCAGGATAAGGTCCATCTTGAAGGACTCACTCTCACAGTGTAGGCGGGAAACTGGGGAGAGCGGCAGAATCAGGAAGGAGAGCAGAGAAGACCCCCCCCGGGGCCGGGTGGGAGCGGGGTCCCAGTGCCGGGCCGTTCGTGTTCCCACCCTGGAACGGCACCCAAGCTGTTCTGGGGCGCCGCAGACTGGGGGACGGCGGGCCCCGCCAGCGGGAAGGGTAAGGGGACCTGGGGAGCGGGGGTGGGGGGCGGGGCAGCTGGGGGTCCGGCACCCCGCCGGAGGGCAGTGTCCGCAGCCCCGGCCCAGAGCGGGGAGCGGGCAGGAGGCGGCGCGGGGTCCCGCTCACCACGGTCGAACTTCTTGCCCTCAGGGTCGATATCCTTCACGTCGAAGATGTCCTCGAAGAGGATCCCGGCCATGGCGGCTGCCCCGCGTCCCCGCTCCCGCCCGGCGCACGCCGATGACGCGCCCTCACTTCCGCCACGCCCTGCTACGCAGGCGCCCTTTTCGCCGCAGGACGGAAGTAGCCTGGGGGAGGGGGCCCGGGGAAATTCCCCGCGCCTGCGCACTGCTGCCGGCCGCCGGCGGGTGTCCGTGCAGTCCTAGTGCCCGCCGGTGCTGTCGTGGGGCGCAGCCCGGACCGTCCTGCGGGCGGGAGACGCCGTGCGGCGCCGTGCATCGGGGCCGCCGCAGGCTCCCGGCTGGGTCAATGGGCTGGCACCCCCGGAGCCGGGGCTGGCGGGGACACTGCTACTGCGGGGGGCGGGGGCGGGGGGGCGCCGGCAATGCAATGGGGTGCGCAGCAGTTGCGGTGCGCTGCAGTGGGGTGCGCTGCAGAAGGAGGTGCGTTGAAATGGGGGGGCTGCCAGTGCCCCCGGCGTGGCCGCATCGCCGTGGGCTGGCACACGAGGGTTCCGCAGAGCCTGTGGCCGCGGGGGGGGCTCATGCGTTTGGGCCCCTCCGGGGGTGCCTGTGCGGCAGGGGGTGCCGGCCCGCCCGGCCGGGTGTCGGCAGGGGGAGCTGCGAGGCCGCGGATGGCACCGCGCGTAGCCGCGCACGCCACGGCGTCGTCCACCGTTACGGGCGGGGCCCGGCCCGGAGCGCCCCCCACCCGCAGCGAGCGCAACTCTGCGTGGGGAGGTCCCAACTGCCCCGCAAAGGGCCTCACGTCCCCTGGCCCCCGCCCCCCTCGAGGCGTGGACAGAAGGGCTTCACCCGGGCCCCCGGCTGCAGCTGGGCATCTGTGTCATGAGCTGCGTGGACTCAGCCAGGGATGGGGCTGGGGCCCTTCAGCCCCCGCCGGCTCCTTCCCCTTCCCACGCCAGCCACGTAGGGGAGGGACAGGCGATGGCCGTCACCCGTGGCCTGCCGATGAACCGTGAGGGGGGCGGGGGGGTCTGGCAGAGCTGGTGGCCGCTCACACATTGGGGCGCCATGGGGTGCTCACATGCCTGGCAGCTGGTTGGGAGCTGCCGGTGTGGGGTCGAGAGTTCAGCCCTGGCCACCTTGGTCCCCAAATGCCACTGCCAGCCTGCCTGAACTGATTTTTCCCTGGCTCTGGTGAGACATGGCAGTGGGGACCCTGCGCCCTCTTTGGGCAGGGGGTGCCCGCTGGACGTGGCACTGAGGGGGTTGGCACAGAAGTGGGTGGCTGGGACTCATCCCCTGGTGTTGCGGGGACTGGGGAAGGCAGGTGGCATGGCGTCATGTGTGTGACCCATGCCAGCAGCTCACTGGGGGTGGCAAGGCCATGAGTGGGGACATCTATGGGATGCAGGTCCCCGTGTGCGGCCCCAGTGCCTGCAGTGAGGTGGCCATGTGGGGTCAATGCCCATGCTGTCCCCAGGAGCTGGTCATCTCCAGGACATGGCTTGCAGTGGTACCCCGAGCTAAGGTGCCCCCAGCATCTGTGCTGGGATGCTTGCCACAAGATATGCGTGGTACCCAGACCCACCCAGGTGTGACCCCTCTACCCTGTGTCCCCTGCTGTGGCAAAGTGCTAGCGCATCGCTGCAGCACAGGCAGTGAGATGGGGCAGCGTGGTGACACACAGCAGGGACGCTGGTGTGGCGTGACAGGGGAGCTGGCAAGAGGGGGCTGGTGGCCCATTGGGGGCGTGGGCATGGGTGGTTCACAGCGAGGTCACCCTGTGGCGGTGGCACTCAGTGGGGACAGCCTTAATGTGGTGGGATGTAACCTCAGCTCCTTCTAATCATCGTCTGGGTAGGTGACCTCCCCCACCCAGCCCTGCACCCCCTCCCTGCTCTGCCCACCCAGAGGAGCACAACCCTCCCTGCCTAAATGTGGGGCCATACGTGGGGCCGTGCCCAGGCCCCACCACCTGGTGCAAGGTGTGGGGTGTGAACCTCCCCATGAGGTCCCTGCACCCTCCTAGCATGCTGCACCCCAGGGTGCCCCTGCCTGCTGTGGGGGGTGTGGGGCTGGCCTGTGGGGGGCCTGTGCACCCCGTGTGGGGGGCTATGGGGGGCACCCAGGACTGCACATTGCCAGGGGGTGGCAGCAACACGCCAAGCATGGCAGAGCACCTCCACAGTGTGTGCTGGAAGGGGACCCTGAAACCCCAGCCAGGCTTACCAGGCTAAGTTGCTCCCTCCAGCATTCCCAGGGTACAGCTCCGGAGGGATGTGACCCACCAGGCTGCGGCCAGCTGTGGGGCCCAGGGCTGTTTTTTGGGTGCCAGTTCCCACTCAGGGGTACACACTGGGAGCCTGGTGCGATTCAGGCTGGGGGGCCCTTGCATGGCTGTACCCTCTGCTTGGGCTCTCAGGGCCACTGCAGGATGACACAAAGGCTTCACCCTGGCCCTACCCCACCTGGCTGGCCCTGCCTGCCCCTGCTGAGACCTGGCATGCTTGGTGCAGGCCAGCAGGCAGCCAGGGCTGTGCTCACCAGCCGGCAAGGCAGCCCCCCATGGATGCTGCTGCCTGCGGCTCCTGCCAGCCAGCAGCACCGTCTGTCTCCCTGCCCTTGTGGGACCAGGGCACAGCTGAGGCCCGACCCTGGGCACAGGTGGACACAGCCCCGCGTGGGGATCAAAGGCACGCAGCCACCTGTGGGACCAGCCGGTGGAGGGCAGAAGGGGCAGGTTTCCAGGTGCCCCCCAGATGCCACGGGGCCAGGGTGGCAGCAGGAGCCTGGCACAGCCCCAAGCCCCCAGGGGCTGACTGTGGGCATGGCCACTGTGCCAAGCCCCCTCCTCGGCCCCGCGCTCAGGCAGCCCATGGTGCAGGATCAGCCAGGGGATGGCTGGCCCTGGCGTAAATCCGGCTGGGATTGGCAGAGGATGGGGCACCCTGCTTCTCCCTGCACCACCTCCCCATCTGCCCTGACTCTGCCTGTGTGCCCACTGCTTCACTGACCCCGTGCCATGCTGTGCCATGCCATGCCATGTTGTGCCGTGCAGCGCCATGCCAGACTGTGCCACAGGAGCGTGGGTGGCCATGTGCCCAGCTAATTCCAGCCCTGTGCTGCCAGGGGGTGAGCAGATGGTCCTGGCGTGGGTGCTGGCGGGTGCTCGGGCGGGTCGGCACTGCCTTTGGTGCCGTTACCTCCGGAGTGCCTGTTTGCCAGCCAGGTGCCTGGCGTCACCTTATCTGGAATTAAATAAACCCTCCCCAGATCCGGCGCCAGGTGCTGCCCCTGTGCCCATGGGACCTGTCCTCCCCTACCCCGTGGCTCCCCCATGCCCACTGCCCCCCTCCCCTGGGCTGCAGGGGGCACCCAGGCCATGAGTGCCTGGGAGTGAAGAGCCCCCCAAAAGCTAACTGCAGGATGCCCTTGCTCTGGTTGTGCCGTAACCCCTGGGGTCTCTGTGCATTGGGGTGGCCGGGGCAGGCGTACCTGTGGTGGTGGGGAGCACATAGTTGGTGCCCCCGTCTCTGCCTCT
The DNA here is from genome assembly GCF_963921805.1 of Phalacrocorax carbo. Lineage (NCBI taxonomy): Eukaryota > Metazoa > Chordata > Aves > Suliformes > Phalacrocoracidae > Phalacrocorax > Phalacrocorax carbo. The sequence continues at coordinate 36,231,602 of NC_087519.1, read as the reverse complement.
GCTTTGGGGCACCTCCAAAACATACAAGTGCAAAATGGGATCCACTGGGACATTCCCCTGTCCTGCTGTGGCTGGGGAGGTACCCATGCTCCCAGCAAGGCGAATCCTGGCAGCCCTGGTGCCCGTGGTGCCAGGTTCCCTGGAGCGGGGTGCAATTCCCCCCCCTCATTAGCTGCTCGGCTGTTATCTCCAGCCGATAAATTATACAACACAAGAGTGCCTTTGAAACACGGCCAGGCCTCCATCCGGCAGGGTGGCCTTTGGGGGCCCAACATAAGCCCTGGGCTGTCTCTGGCTGTCTTTGCCAAGGATGGGGAGGGAAGACGTGATTTCAGGCACTGCCCGGGCAAGGGGGTGCTGGGGACAGGCTCCTAGGCTGGATATGGACCTGAGGGCAGAAGAAGAGGAGCAGTGGGGCTGGGAAACCTGCCTGCACTCCATGCCCATACCCCCTGCTTGCAATGCTGCCTGTACTGCCATGCATCCCTGCCTGCTTTCCTACACATACCCCTTGCCTGCACCCATGCCTCTACCTGCCACCCTGGCTGCACCCCCTTGCTGACACCTCTGCCAGCACCCCTGCCTGCTGCTGGGTTCAGGGTGCAGGGTGGCAGCAGTGCCTGGGCTGCCAGCGGGTGTTTCAGAGGCGGCGGCAGCCCCTGTTATCTGCTGGCACAAAGGAGCCGAAATGCCGCTGCCGTTATGGGAGCAAACAAGGGCAGGGTGAGGCCGGGAGGGAAGACAGCTGCCGGCACCTGCGTGCACGTGCCCCGGTGGCATCGCTGTGGGTGGTGGGGCAAGGGGCATTGTGGCACCGTCCCCATGTCCAGGGATGGGGGTCTCCCCCATGCACCCCCAATGCTGGGGAGCTGAGGCTGCATGGGGCTGCTCAGGGCAGTGCTTCCCACCAGTGTGTGTTGCACACACATGGGCACACGTGTACTCTCCTGCCAGCTCCATGGGGTGCAGCAATGGGGCTCAGTGGCCTCATGGTGCCCATCCCTGCACCCTGCTGGGCTGGTCCCCACCTGGGCTGGGGGTCGGGCAGGAAGAGAGGAAGCCGAAATTAAGCTGTTAATAGCCCGTCTGTCACCAAGCCACCAATTACCAGGCTGGGAATGAGGAGATGATGGAGAGTGGCATGGCTGGGGGAGGGGAGCAGGATGCCAGGATCCTCAGCATGGGGGTGGCTGGGGGGTGTCACCGTGTCTCGACAGCTTCCCCATCACCACTGGCCCCCCGGGGACCACCAGCCACACCCTGCAGGGTGTGGGACAGAGGGGATGCCTGGCCACAGCCATGCCGGAAGCCCTGGAGGCCTCTGGGAAGGGATTAGCCCCTTACCCCCCCACCCCCACTGAGGCCCTGGGTGAAAAAAATGAGCTTCTGGGGAAATAAACCCCAACCTGTGGCACAGGGGGTGTCACCAGTGTCACGAGAAGGGACATGTGACTGCAGGGAGTGGAGACAATGGCTCCCAGTAGGTACCCCAGGGGTGCTCCCAGATGCTCCCAGCCCTGGGAGAGGGTACAGCAAGGAAGGGGCTTATAGCACACCCGCTCACCCTTGCCCTGCTCAAGACTGCAGTGGTGCATGGCAGAGGCCCCTGTCCCCATCCCCAGCCAGGATGGACCAGGTCAGCCAAATGCCAGCTGATGCTGACGTCAGTTTTTCTGCAACACCTCTCAGGAGCAGGGCCAGGTGCCGGGCAGAGTGACAGGCCATCTCCCCCAGCTGTCATCAGGCCCACCTGGCCCTGTGGTGGCCCTTAGTGGCACCCGGCCCTGGGAGGGACGTGGGGACTGCTGGGGCTGGGAGCCTGCAGGAGCAGGTCCTTGCTCCTCTGCAGTGGTGAGGGGCTCCGTGCTGGGCAGTGGCAGTGTCTGGCAGCCATACCCTGGCCAGACCCACTGAGCCGAACCCGGCTAAACTGGAGGGTGGGCTGGGATTAGAGCTGGGGGATTTTGCTGGTCTCCAAATTAACTTAATGGCTTTGGAAGATAAACAGATTAGGGAGCTGCAGGGATCAGGGCAAGGATCAGCTAAATTGGAAGCAGAGGCGGGCGGCAGCATCCTGCCTAAACCCTTCTTCCCCCTGCCCAAACTGCCATCCCAGCAGCACTCCAGCCTGTCTCCACCCTGCCAGCCCAGGGCCTCCATGAGGTCCTCACAGTCCCCTCCTGTGACCAAGCTGGTGGTGGGCTGTCTGGGGAAGGATCTTCCCTCCAGCCTGGGTCTTGGCTGCGTGTCAGCAGCCTCCGGGCGTTGCTGCCTTCCCCTTCCCTTTCCCTGCCCGCCCCTTTCCCGCTCTTCATGCCCCCTCTCCCTGCCTTCCCCAGTGCCCCACATCCCCACCCACATGCTGGCTGTGTCCCATTGCACCTCTCCTCAAGTGCCACAAAGCCATTGCTGAAATAAATGGTCCCAAAATAAGCTTCCTCCCAAGGCCCCATAAATCTCAGCAAAGCACTGAGCCAGGAGGACAGTTCTGCAGTCCCCTTTGCTGGCAGGGTGCTGTGCCCAGTCCACGCATCCCCCCCCCAACACCACGGCAGTGTTTGGGGTTACATTGCTACCCTGATAGCATCAGGCCCTGGGGGCAGCCCCCCTTGCTGAAGATCGGATCACCAGTAATGAACAACATCTGGGCATGGGGGCTGGGGACAGAGGGGATGGAGGGGACAGAGGGGATGGAGAGGACAGAGGGGACGGAGGGGACGGAGGGGATGGAGGGGACAGTCTGGTCCCCCTCCAGCAGCCAAGTGCATCTCTGGGGATGCCAGGCAGTGCCAGACCAGTTAAAGCATTGGGAGTTTCACTGCCCGTTTTGGGGTGACACCCCCATGGCTGGACACCCAGCACCATTCGTGATTCAAGCCTGGCAGGTCTCAGCCAGGTTTTGGTGGTACAGTGAGGAGACGGTACTGGGCTGGGGTGGTCTAGGGGTCCCCGAGGAGGAGGGGGCTGTGGTGAGGAAGGCTGGGTGTGGGGGACAGCCTCCTGCTGCCGCAGGCCCCCCACCCCCACCCCCAGCACCCCGGCCCTCTTCCACCGCTGCTTCCTGTGCAGGCGGCCCGGGGAGGCGATGAAAGCAACCCCAGCAGATGTTTCTGGCTTGTTTTCATCTCATTAACCATTTCCTCTTTTATTATGGGATAAATTATTAATTGTTCGGTGCAAGGAAGAAAGGAAAGAGAAATCCTGATGGAGATCCTGCAGGCTCCGGGGAGGGTGGCAGGCAGGGGCCGGCACAGCCTGGGGCAAGGGAAGGGCAGGGGGTACATGGGGTCCCTGGGGTGGAGGCAGACCATTGTGGTGCCACCAACACCCAGGTTCCCTCTCCCCAGAAAGGGGGGGTGATATGGGGTGCAGGAGGCTCTCAGGGATGAGGCCAGGGCTGCCCAGCACCTGGACTCCATCAGCAGCCAGTGGAAGTAATCTGGGCAGACAGGCCCAGCCGTGGGACCCAGACCGCCAGGCACCCATCTGCAAGCCCCCCACTCAGAGACCCCCCAGCCCCTTCTCCCTGCTCCCTCTGGTTCCCGTGGGCTGACAATGACTCGCTCCACATCCTGGCTGAGGGACAGGGCTCAGCCCCAGCCCTGCCACCCCCCTTGCAGCTCCCTGGTCCCTGCCCCCCTGAAATATTCATGGCCTGCAATGACGAGTTAATTTAATTGCCCTGATGAGGAGCTAAATAATTTACACTCTTTGCGAGCAGGTCGGGAGACATCATTAGCGGCTGATCTCGGAGCAGGAAGGGGAAGCGGACAAGCCCCCACCCCACTGCTTGGGGACACCAGGTGGGCAACAGGGACCTGAAAGCATTCCCATCCTCATGTCCCTGTGGCCAGGTGGCCTGTGGTGACAGCCAGGTCACCAAGCCCCCTGCTCATCCTATGACATCTAGCACTGTGGGGTGGGAAGGTGCTGTGGCTCTCCCGGTCTGGGGGTCTTGGCGGACTCTGAGGCACAGCCTCCTTCTGTCCCCATCATCACTGCTTTGGTCTGCGGCCAGCGGCAATGGCTGGGATGAAATACGGCTGGCAGGCAGGGCCAGCACACTCTGGATTCCTGAGATAATGAGGACAGGCGTGGGACAGGGACATTTATTTACATTTTTTCCTTGAAATTTTGGCCTCTCTGGTGAGACCCCATCCGGCTGCCACAAAGATAAGAGGGGCTGGCAAGGGGTCTGTTGGGGGTCAGGATGTGTTTCAGGGGGCATATTCCCCCCCAGGCTGTGATGCTCACTCTTATGCTTGCCCCAGTCCATGCATCCCATGAGAGCAGGGGCCGCGGCTGAGCAGGAAGGGGGCGCTTGGGGCTGGCTCCTTCCCCATCAAAATCCACATTTCTTCCTCTCCACTTGTGTGATGGTGACATGGGGGGCCTGATCCACCCTCTCCCTTCACCCCCATGTATCAGGGGAAGCCATCTCTCCTGACATCTTGACCTCCCCACTTGGTGGAAAAAGTAAAGCTCAGGGTAACACTGTTGTGATGGCCAGACCAGGAAATTTCAGGCCAGAGGCCGCGGCCAAGGCTGCGGCTGCAGCCAGCTGCCCGATAACGCCTGGATTTCCTCCTGGCTCTGCCTGGCATCCGGCTGGTGGGGAGGGCTGGGGTGTGGGGCCTGCCCAGGCGCGGCACCGTGTCCCCCGGCAGGAACAGCCCTGGCTGCCCCACAGCCCTGGGGGGCACAGCTGAGCCCTGTGGGGGTCTAGCGCTTGGGCAGTGCTGGGGGTCCTAGGCTGTGCCCATCTTGCAGCACCAGGAACACCACTGTCCCAGGGAGCGATGGGGGAGAGGAGCTGCTATGACCCACAGGTGCCTCCTGCACCTGAAGCCCCGGGGGTCCTGTCCCCTCTGCCACCCCCCCGTGCAGGGCTGACCCCACGGGGTCACCGGGAGGAGGCTCCCTGGGAGGTCCAGCATGGCTGGGGCAGGGGGGCAGAGCTGGGACCTGCCGCGGCCACCCCAGATGCTGGAGCCATCTGGGTGGGTGCACAGGGGCATCCATGCACCCCACACAGGTGTGCAGCCACACACGCACATTTGCACATGCAGACACTCGCATATATACACCCCTACAGGCACCCCTACTGATGTCCCACACAGACTCAGAAACACACTCCTCCGCGTGCTCAAATACCCACAGACAGGCTCACATGCAAGTACATACCTCTACGTTTGGACACGTGCACGTACGCATACGTGCATACACCTATACATGTACACAAACCTGTGCGGATGTACACATCAGCAGATGTGTAATTGTGCACACATATGCACTCATGCACTTGCATGCATACATACAGCCCCTGTGAGTGCACGCATAAATCCACAGGCATGCACATATGCGTACATGCTGCACACTCGCCTGCATGAGTGCACATCCATGCACACACACGTGGCCCCCTGTACACCCCCCCACCCCTGTAAGTGCACACACACAAATGCACACGAACTCACACACAAACATGCACACGCACGTATATAGACACTGACGCCCGCTCCTGCCTGTACACGTGTGCTCCCTGCCTGGGGTGCTGGCGGGTGCTCCCCACACAGCCGCTGCCCCCCCGGCTGCTTTCTTGAGTTTAAGAGCAAGGAGGAATTTTAAATGCATTGACCCCTGACCCAGCCCTGCCTGCGAGGGGAAGCCAGACCCTGGGCTGCCCCCAGCCGGATGGGGCCGGGGGGGCTGCAAAGGATGGTGAGCCCTTGAAGCCCACAGTGGGCAAGGGGGAGCATCCTCCCTCACTCCCCATTTTCCTGCACCCCACGTGCCTGCTGCCTCAAGGAGCACTGACAAGGATCACCCCAAAACCTTGCTGCATGCAGCACCCACAGCTTGGGGATGCTGCAGCTGGGTGCCCCACAGTGGGGGGGTGGGTCTGTGAGGGCAGGATGCCCCTGCTATGCCCTCTGCAAGGGGTCCCAGAGACCCTACCCCGCTCCTGGCATCCCCACCTCCTGCGTGGAGGGGCTGCTGTGACAGCGGTGTAATTAAAAATGCAATTAAGCCCTGCCACTTAGCAGAAAAGTCATACAGTTTGGGGATAATTATCTGACAATATAACAAGTTGCCCAACATTAATCAGGCACTGATCTGCTCCAGCAGCTGCGCTCCCCACTCTGGCCGCTCCCTTAATGTCATCCTTCAAGAGACAGCAATAAATCAGGCCCTTACGGGGACCCTGGGGGCAGCGCTCTGTCCCCTACCTGCGCCCTGCCTGCCTTTGGGGGTTTTTGGGTGCCAAAGTACCACTGTCCCTGCCCAGCACTGTGGTGTTTCTCTCCTGGCTGCATGTGCCTAGAGCTGTCTGGGGCCATGGGGCTGGTCCAAGGGGATCACCCGTCACCCCAAGTCGGGGGGCCGGTGGGGCACCCTGGAAAGGACACCTCCTAGGGGGGGACAGCTCTGCCCAGGGGAGATGATCCAGGCTGGGTGTTGCCCACTGTTCTCCACCAAGGGACACCCAGCATCCCCCTGCCTTCCCTGGTGATGAGGCTGGCAAAGGGTCCACGGGTGGCTGGGGGTGCAGTGGGGGTGCACTGGCTCCCAAGGCCATCAGTGATGCAGGGAATTAATGAGTATTTATGGCTTGTATTTGCCGGTGTTAATAAAGTCCTTGCACTGGAAAAATATTGGCTCCAGAGCAAAGGTGGGTCCTCCTACCATGTGTCCCCAGGTGATGCCAGGGACTGTCCCCAGCCGTTGCCCCATCCTAGTTGCCCTCTCAGTGCTGTGCCCCGGCTCGGATGCTGAGGGGTCCGAAGCTGGGAGAACCCCTCTGTCACATTTTCCAGGCCCGAAGATGGGCCCTTTTGCCCCCCGGCCCCAAATTTGCTGCCACAACCAACATGGCAGCAAAACCTACTTGCAGCTGGATCCTCCCATGCTCCTTTCCCACAGCCCCGGGCTCTGCCTGTCCCTGTCCCATCCCTGTCCCAGCCTGGCTGTTTCTTGGCGGGGGGAACACAGCCCTGTACAGCTCCAGCTTCTAAGGGCCAGAGATAAAAGCAGAGCTCGTTGCTTTTGTTTGTGCTCTGGCCAGTGTGGGCCAGGGAGGGGGAACCCGCCAGAAAGAAACCAGCAGCTTAACACATTCACTTCGCCCCTAATTTGCCGGTTCTGCCACAAAATCCCATTACAAAGGGCTTAGTGGCTGCGCCCGGGAAGAGGTCACTGCTGGGGGCCCCCGAGGAGATTTACTGGCCACAAAAGGCGCGAGAAAAGAGCAACCCCAGCTCCCTCGGGTGCTCCCTGGCACCGTGAGGGATAGGCACAGTGTCCCAGGGCCCCACTGTCTCCTGCCCATCTCCTGCACTCTGCACCTGGCAGCAGCGGAGAGCAGTTGCAAAGGCGCGGCTGGGTAATCCACCTTTATAACTCCAAAAGCAAATAAAATGGGGCTTGGCATTGATCTGCGGGCATTGAGCAGACCATAAACCACCAGTGCTAGCTGATGGGTGCTGCCTGAGATCTAGCTGCGCCACACCAGACTGGGTTGCTGTGATTTAATAGGGCATGTGGCTGTGGCGGCCCCCAAAAATGCATCAGAGGGGACAGGGTGACCTCACAGCTGGGTGCACAGGGAGGGTGCTGGGAGTGTGGGGACCCCAGAGCCACTCATGGCATCCCTGTGCTGTGGGATCTGGCTCTGCCAGCCTGGGTAGAGCTGCCTGCCAGCCCAGGGCACCTTGCTCAGCTGGGGTGGGGGGACTTGGGGGAGCCTGAGGGCAGGGCAGGGAGTGTGCACAGTGGGGTGTGCACAGCTGGAGTTGGTGTGGGTGAATGTGCAAGGGAAAAGGAAGCCAGGGTGGGTGTGCATGAGTGGGTGCATCCACACAGCTGTGTGTGCAGAAGGTGTGTGCTCTGTCGCACACACCTCTGAGCATGGCAGTCCATGCACAAGTGTGCACACATGCCTATACAAGCTTGCACAGACACAGGGAACCTCAGTGAGTTTTGGAGGGACCAGGACAGACCAGCTCAGCAACGACCCCGTGGGGCAGCGGCACACACAATGGCACAGTATGCCAGTGATGCAGACATGAGCCCCCAGGATGGAAATGGTGCCAGGTTGGGGCACAGCTGTGTGCCTGGTGCTGCTTCTGCCAGGCTCTGGCACGCTGGCAGAGTGGGGAGCAAGGCCTGGTGGTGCTGAAAGGAACGGGGCAAGCGCCCGGGCGGGATGGAAATGAGTCCCCAGGGGTCTGTGCAGCATAAAGACACCTGCTGGGGTGGGCCGAGACCTTCCCAGCCCCTTGCCACAGTGTTTGCAAATACTGGAGGCCACTTACGGTGGGGCTGCCGGTGGGGAGGGCAAGGGGGGCTCTCGGCATCCTGCTTCAGCCAGGGGCTCACTGAGCACCGCGCTCTGCTGGTGTGGCAAAGCTGGGCACAGAGCCCAGCCCCAGGCCTGGCACTGCCCCACAGATGCCCCATGGCACCCCAGATGGCGGGGCTGAGGTGGGCAGGGGCTGCCCATCGTCTTTGTTGGCAGCTATGGTGTGGGAGCCAGGGAAGTGGGGAGCAGCGGGGAGGAATGTCCCTGCTCAATGCCCACCATGCCGGGGCTGACAGCCCTGAAATCGGGCTGTCACATCCCGTCTGGGCAGCCCTTCACCTCCATTTGTGGGGGCCTTGTTCAGCTCCTGCTGCATTGAGCCAACACAAACACAGCACTTAACCCTCCGGCTCCCGCCATCCCTGGGGTGTGGGGCTGGCTGGCCCCAAGCAATGCATTGGGCACCCAGACGTGCCACCGCCATCCTGCTGCAGCATCCATGGGGATGAGGTGGCATGCCCCATGGTGCCAGGGTCTCTGGAAGAGATGTTTTAGAGTTCCCAGGACCCCCCACTCTCACCCCACAGCTCCCAGTTGATGTCCTGAGCCAGGACCCACTGCCTGCCCCAGGACGGGGACGCTCAGGCCAACCCCTGTGACACCCCACACCCTTCCACCGCCACCTCCCTCCAGACCTCATGACCACCCTGAGACCCCTTCCCACCCCCCCGCAGGGACACCCACCCTGCAGCAGCCCAGGCTGCTGCTGAAAGCAGGAACAGGGAGCCTTTCCTTTGACACAATTAAGCAGCCTGGGGTCCCAGCGCCTCGGCTCACCGCAGTGTGTTAAATTAATGTAGCAGAAAAAATCATTATGCAGGGACACAGATGGAAGTGACCAAGCAGAAAATGCGATGTGCAGTGGCGGAGGACCCCTCTTACCCATGTAAACACCACGGGGAAGGACAGGTTTCCCAGCTCCCAGGCGAGGAGGTGACCGCAGCCTGCTGTGGGGTTCCCCCCCACACTGCCACTGGGGCAGACCCCAGATGGAGCCGGATGCGGGGCTCCCCTGGGCAGGTGGTGGGACCCCCGGGCAGTGGCTAACCTGGGTGTGGCGAGGACTGGCCGATGAGCCGGGCAGTGCGTGTGGCCGGGCCTCAGCTCGCAATTACCATGTCATTATGTGCCAGCACAGCTGTGGCTAACGAAGCAGAAAAGTGGCCCCTGCTCAGCACCCGCAGGGAATGGTGTGAGGGGACCCTGGGGGGAGCCCACGGGAGCACCCAGCAGCACATGTACATGCACCCAACACGTCCCCCCCCAGCGGACACTCATTCTGTGAGCTCCACCAACACTGGGGACATCTCCCTGGGTGCACACCCCAGTCTCTCCTGCCTTTGTGGCCCCAAGGGACCTTCATCCACCCTGGGGACCCCTTCAGCCCTGGAGGGAGCTGCCCTGGAAAGGGTTTCTGCTCAGCAGGGAGATAAGCCCAGGGCAGACGAGGCCCTAGGGCTCAGCTCCAAACTGCTCAGCAAACACCGAGGGCTGCAGGGCTGCTCGCTGAGACCTTGCACACAGGTAGCCTCAAGTACCGGGCAAAGGCAGGCTGGAGGGTCCCCACACGAGGACCCAGTATGGGGCACATCAGGACACAGAGGAGATGGAGGGGTGCTGAACACATAGGAAACGTGGGAACTGATGCCAACAACGCAAACCCTTCTCCTCTCTGACCAGGTCCTATCTGCTGCTCAGACAGAAGCCAGACATTTTGAACCCACAGGTGCTTCAGGGGGCCAGAGCTCCCCCTGCGCTGGAGCAGTGGGGCAGACTCCCACAGCCCCTGGGGGTGGTCCTCAGGGAGCCCAGCTCCCCTCCTTGCCAGGCTGACCTTACACCCCATAGCTTCCTTCAGCACGGATTTCACCCCAGCTGGCCACCCCATGGCAAACAAGGACTAATTACACACTTGCCCTATTTGCCGGGAGCTCCCAGCTGTCAGCCTTTGGGAGCTTCCTGTGCCACCTTCCTCCGGGGCCCAGGGCGTCAGGACATGGGGACAGACAGGGGGTCAAGGGGGTGGCAGGGAGCTGCCATCCGCCCTGGTGCTGTCAGGGGCTATCACACTGGGGTGGTATGGGATGATAACCAGAGCTCCCTCCTGTTGGCACCTTGGGGTGTGAGAGCGGGATGGGGACAGGGACGGTCCCCAAGACCCTGTCCCCCACCTCAGGGACACCCTGGGATGGTGGGTATCCACTCTCTTACCCCTCCTCAGCCGGCTTTGTTTCTGCGGGGCCATGTTCCCACCCACCTAATATTCATGTGGGCCCCTTCCCTCCCTGGGGGGCTGCTAATCCCCCGCCGAAACGTACCGGGGGATTGTTGACCGATTTGCCATATCCCTTGAACAAGCAAGCCTGGGCCCCGCAGCTGCCACTGGATTAAGAAACACCCTTTCGCTGCCGTAGCCCCCGCACCAAAGCACTCAGCCCCCCGAGCATGCCTGGCCCCCACGCACGATACGCAAGGCAGGGGGTGTGTGTGTGCCACCAGCAGGAGGCCAAGGGGATGGTCACTCGGGGCACTCCTGCAGTAAAAGCTGACAGTTTTAGTGTGGCTCTCCCAGCATCCGAAATCCCTGATCTGCTGGGTCTGGCTTGTGCGGGCTGTGCTTGGGGAGGGGAGGCCGAGAGCGTGCCCACCACACAGGGCTGAGCCTGGGGAGGGCATGTCTGCAGGTTGGCACCAGCAGCAGTGGCTCCCTGGTCCATCCCCTCCCTGCTGCCACCAGCCATGGCATGGGCAGACCTGTGCACGGCAAAGGCAGAGAGCAAAGAGCAGCTCTCACGCTCCAGAATTGTGGGTCATCGGAATTAGATTAATTAGCATGTGCTAATGGAAGCTAATTAGCACCTGACCTTGCTGATGCAGAGCTTGCTAAGCCAGGCACCTGCCCCCTGTCCTGCTGCCTCAGTTTACCCACCTGCAGCATGGATAAGCCTGGCACCCGGCTCTCCATGATGCCATCAAACCAACACGAAGATATCGCAGGGAGAGGGGATGGTTGCTGACTTGTTATCAGGGCTGGCCCCGCCAAGTGCCCCTGGTCGGGGCAGCCTCCGGCTATCTCGTTATCTCAAGAGCTCGTTCTGGGTCGGGGTGGACATGTCCGCACGCAGAAGTGGGTGTTGCTGGATCCCCAAGCCGCCCTGCCCTGGGTACTGATGGATGTCTCAGGGGTGTGAATAAATAAGTGTGGGAAGGGCAGAGCACCATGGCTCTGCGCTGCGCCTGCTATAGGGAGGGATGATGGGGCAGACCTTCGAAGGGGGAGGCAGGCACCCATGGTGCTGGTTGTACCTGGAGAGATTACAAAACACCTTTTGGCTCCACCAACAAGCCCCCAGTGCCCTGCCACAGCATTCATCCTGTTTAAGTGCACAGGACAAGTAAAGGGTCCTCAAGAGTCCCAAGGAGCTGGCTGAGATGTTCCCTGCCTCCAGGGTGTGTTTTGGGGGGCTAACACCCCGTCCCTCCCTTACAGGGACCCCCTGAGCCCTACAGCAGCCTCAGCAGTGGTGCTGAGCACCTGCCAGGCTGCCTGGGGGGGGTGTGAGTGTTAAGAGGAAAAGCCCTTTCTCCCCGCTGTGCCCATCCCAGCCGCCCCTGGAGAGCCTCTGCCTCCAGGTGTCACATGGCCTTTGATGGGGACACCAGCTTGAGGGTGAGCTGTCCTCCCAAAGCAGCCAATGCAACGGGTGCTATCCTCCAGCAGGGGGGCTTGACCCCCCAGTGCTGCAGGGATATCCTGGGGGCTGTGGCCAGCAGCTCGTCCTGGCTCCATGGGACATGGAGGGTTCCCCAGCTCTGGCATTCTGAAGCATTTTGGGGCATTTTGGGGCCAACCTCATCTGGGCAAGGGGGTGGCACATAGGGAAAGGCTACTTCAGAAACTGCGAACGCCAGCACAAGCTGTCCTGCCTTCAATGCAAGCGGCGAGTGTGAAGTTAAGAGATAAAGAGGGAATTAGGAGATAAAGTCTGCGTAATCCCAGTTGCTCTATGCAATTAAAATGAGCTTCACCCCACTGTAATTGGATGGAAGCTGCCTGCCAGCGTCAGCGCGACCAGGAGCATCGGGCAAGCAGGCACGGAGGATTCGCCGCGCTGAGCATGGAGACTTATCTCCCCGCCAGAAAAACTGAAAGGGCAGCGGCACAGAGAGCAGGACTTAATGAGATGAAAGTGGAAAGCCTGGCACAAAGGATTAGCTCCCGGCCGGCTCTGCTGCTGAAATCCCAAGGTTCCCTGGGAAGGCTTTCCTTGCACCGTGGGCCCGCTTGGCAGAGGAGGGATGTGCTTGGAGCCACAAAATTCGGCTTTTAACCGGTGTGATGCCTCAATGGGGTCCATCCACCATCTCCCCCTGCTCCATCGTATTCCTGCCCCAGCACCCGGTCACCCTCTGGAGGGTCCCTGCACAAGACCATCCCTAACAGCATTTACAGCTGCTGGTGTTAAACAGAAATAAAAAAAACCCAAGTGCAGATTAAAAGGACACAGATGAAATGCCAGGAGAAGAATTACAGCCCTAATAAACCACTGCCTTCTGCTGGGGGTGGGCGATGGTGGGGTTTATGAGGCTATTTAAACTTCACTGTCAGAAAGGTGTATTAAAGCCATAAAGACCCCGTTGCCTCTCCTGTCCCCCTGGATGCCAGAGCATGGCTGCAGTCATAAATCCACCTGCTCACAGCCCGGGGTGAGGGGCCCGAAGCCCCTTGTCCCTGGGAAAAGCCAGGAGGAGAAGCAAGGCCTCCTTGGCTGGGGTCTTGGAGGGTGACGTCAGCCCTGGTGAGAGATAAATGCCGGCCATGGGCCGGCAGTGCTGGCAGGGATGGGATTATCTCGGTGCAGAGGCTGCGACATGCCTTGTCCATCACCTGCTGGAAGCGTGTGAACAGGAGCCTGTGCCCCCAGTGCTGGTGCACCCCATCCCATGCCTGATGCCTGGGCCCAAGGGGATAAAGGGACATGGGCTGGGACTGCAGCACGGCTGCCATCATGCTGTCAGGGACAGCCCCTGTTCCATACTAGCCCCCAGATGTGCTATGCCATGGGTCCATCACCTGGGGCCTCAATGTCATGAGCCTCAGAGCCAGGGCTGGCATGGGATGGGCTCTCCCCATCCCTCTGCCTGGCTCTTCGCCATCCCTGCATGGCCCCACAGGTTTGTTTGCACAGGGCTGATGACGCCAGCTCAAACACCTCAGCGATCCCGCCCCAGTGCTCCTGCCCTGGCTTGGCTCATCCTCCCACCTCCCTTCCTGCAAAGCTTGCCTGTGGACGGAAACACCCGCCACTTCCCTGGAGCTTTTCGCCTCCCTCCTCTCCATCAGTGGTTCCTGTGGGGTCCTCCTGTGCTGTGACATTGCAGGATGGGGATGGGGATAGGGATGGGGATGGGGATGGGGACAGTGCTGGAAGGTGCTTTCTGGCACAAGCTGCCTGGCACAGCCTGACTCACCGCCCCAGGGATGGGTCATGGTTTCAGCTTCATCCTCCCGGGGTGCAGTCCTGGCTACCCGCCTGGGTGACAATAGGGACAGTGGGATGGGGGAAACATGCACTGAGGGAGGTGGCAGAGGTTGAGCCACCCTGGTGGGTAGTGGCACAGGGCACCCTTCTCTTGGGGCACCAGCATGGGGCTGCTGGGGTGGTGGAATGTGCAGGGGGTCAGTGGGGCCTGCCTGGGAGCCCCAAGAGCAGGCAGGACACAATGGGGGATTAGGGTGGATGGCGGGTGCCTCTACCCCACCCCCATGCTATACTAGGAAGAGCTGCTTGCCCCCTCCGCTGTCCCAGTTTGGGGCCCTTGGTCCCTGCTGCTTCCCACGCTGGCTCATTAGCAAGTTCAGAGTGAGGAAACCCGTTAATGGCACGAAATGACTGCAGGCTGCGGGTGGTGGGGAGCCGAGCCCAAACCCTCATGCAGAGCAGGGACTGCTGCTTTTTCCATTCCTTTTGAACTTCCACAGCTGCCTGGAGCTGCTGTTCCCCCGAGCACGGACCGGGGCAGCTGGGGCGGCTGGGGCACAGTGGGGTGCAGCACCCGTACCCCCCACCCACAACCGCGCTGACCGCCTCCTCAGGCTCAGCCCATCCACCCCAGCTTCACGGCAGTGCCCGGGTTCAGGGCATCACTCTGGAGCGTCATGCACTGGGATGGGTCATCGCAGTTTTGGTTTTGCTGGGCTCCTGGTCACACCATCCCCAGGGGAAGGGGTGGGGAGGGGGTACTGCCAAGGCCCAGCAAGCCCTGGGCCAGGTGGGTGAAGCGCGTGTGCGGGGAGGTGGCCTGCATGCCTCTGTGACTCAGTGCACCCTGGTGGAGGCAGAGGTGGGGTAGCGATACCAGAGCTAAAAAAAACCTGGCCGAGCACCGGAGAGGAAATTTCTCATTAGCCAGAAATGTGTGGCTGAACCTGTCTAACACCCGGGGTGGCCTCTGGCCCCGTGGTGATACTGTCACCAGCTTTGAGGGAGATCAAAGTGGGAGCTGGGGCAATAAGGGGGGCTCAGCAGCTGGTTGGGCTATAGCGGTGGAGGGGAGCGGGGCAGGTGGTGGGAAGGGGTCTCCCCGTTTCCCCTGAGCGCTGCTCCGGGATAAGCCAGATTTGGGTGGCAGGAGGGACTGGGTGGGCAGGGCGTGGGTGGTGCTGCCATGTGGGGCATGGGCAGCGATACCCACTGCAGGGGTAGTCCCCACCAGTCAGCCACCCAGGGATGGGCAGGGGTGACAGTCAGAGAAACGTGGGCGAGGCAAGCTGGCAGGGACCGGAGCATCTCTACCTACTGCTCCTGGCTGTGCAGCAGCCCCATTGCTCCACTCGTTTCCAAAGGAGCCAGCGTTTCCAACGAGGGTGGCCGGTGGGGGGACCAATGCAGCCCCTGGCACCAGTCCCAGCCCTACCAGTGAGGCCAGCATGGCTTTGCCTCTAAATTTCCCCTCTGGACTCAGCCTTTCCCCAACATCACACCACCACATTGGGTCAAGGCATTGCCCTGTTCTTGTTTAGTAACCCAAAGCTGCTTTTTGCCTCCGGATCCAGCGCCAGGTCAGATTCTGCACCTCGAACAAGGCAGGCAGGCGCAGGGTGATTAATGCGGGTGCGTTCACTCGCTGGCTGCGTGCTGCCAAAGACGATGTCAGCTCCCAAGCATCTGGGGGAGAGATGTCTCCGGCTCCCCAAGGCAACCCCTAGCCCCTGGCCCTTGGATCCCCTTTTTGGGAGCATCCCAGGCTGGCTGGCAGCTCTGGCACAGAGATGCTGGGTGCCACTTGGGGGGTCTTGTCCCCCATGGTCCCCCTGTGGGAACCCTCAGCCCTGCTTGAGGGGGCAAGGACACAGCCCTGGCAGCAGTGGGCAGGGAGGATGGGCTGCAGCGGCAGCCGAGGACAGGCACTGCACCATGTGCAAGCCCCCCACTAGCTACCAAAGGAGACTGGAAGGAAGGAGTGGGAAGAAAATGATTAAAACAAATTTTTTTAAATATAAAAAAAAAAAGCCCTGGGAAAAAGCTGTGTAGGGTCCTGGCACGTGAACAGAGTATATAAGTGGTCTTAAAAATTACCAATAAATAATCTTAACGGGAAACAGAAGGAGCAGAGCTGGGGCGTTCGTGGGTGTCTCGTGGCTCCCTGCAAGCATGGGAAAACTGTTTGGGTCCTGTTCCTCGCACCATGGGGACAGCCCCTTCCCGGGCTGTGGCATGCCCCTGGCTCCAGCCACGAGGCAATGACCTGCCTGGCTGGAGTCTGTCCTGTCTCTGGCTGAGCATGGGTGCAGGATGTGGCCCCAGCATGCCTGCACTGGCGATCCTGTGGGCACAGGGTGGCAATGGGGATGAGGCACAGTGGGCACTGTGGGGGGATGCCCTTGCCCCTGCTACCCCCTGCCCTGGGCTGGCCTGCTGGGTCGTGGCCGTGTTGTGCTGAGCCATGCCGAGCTGTGATCCCTTCCAGCTGTGCCGGCCTCAGGGGGCTGACGGGGCTGCGGGATCCTCTCCCTGCCAAGTCACTGAGGTGTCAGCCAAGAGTTAGCAGGGAAAACGCCAAGCAGCCAGCGAGCCGGCCAACCCATCATCCCCAGCCTTCCTCCTCCTCCTCTGCTGGGGAAAGCCTGCCACCCTCCTGTTGGAGCCCTGAGCCCCCACCCCACCCCACCAGGGTCCCCCCTTAGCACCAGGAGTGCTGTCACTCCAGCCATACCCACTGGGCTCCCCAATGCTGCTCCCACGGTGTTCCCCCGTCCTGGCCCCTCCACCTGGGTTGCATCCCCCTCCTCTGGGCCTGTCTGGAAAGAGGCCCCCCCCTCCCCGAACTTTCCAGCTCTCTGCAGTGCAGGAACAATCGTAGCCTTTGTCTTCCCTTAATCTCCTGGTTAGGAATTAAAAGGGGGGGAAAAACCCAGCAGCACAAAAGGCTCTTTTGCACGGGCTTGGAGGGGGGAATTGCAGGTCTCAGGCAAAGCGCAGGCACAGTGCAGGCAGGGCTTGCCTTCCCCCCCACCCCACCCCCGCCACCCCATGCTATCCCCATCCCCACTGCCCCAGGATGTCCCCACAGCAGCCCCCGAGGGCTGGCTGTTTAGGGAATATCACCTGCTCCTGCTCTGTCCCCCAAAAGTCCTTGCCCACTGACTGCCCTGGGAGGTGGCAGGGAGCATCTTTGGGGAGGCTTGGGCTGGGCTTTCACCCGCATGGGGTCAAGTGCCTCCTGGTCACTGCCATGGACCCACTTTTACACATACAAGCGCCCAAACACACCCATGCCCACCCAGTGAGTGCTCCCCGCCACCCAGAGCCTCCCAAGAACCACGCAGGCACTGCAGACCTCCATAAAATTCCTTAAATAATTTAATTGAAAAAAGTCTTTCTGTTAAAAAATATT
Organism: Phalacrocorax carbo; assembly: GCF_963921805.1. Lineage (NCBI taxonomy): Eukaryota > Metazoa > Chordata > Aves > Suliformes > Phalacrocoracidae > Phalacrocorax > Phalacrocorax carbo. Next base: position 36,214,345 of record NC_087519.1, on the reverse strand, counting down.
TTTTACAAACGCACGCTCGCATTAATTACCCTTGCTGCTGTTTCTCGCTGTTGCGTTTACTTTTTCACCATTGAACACAGCTTTCCCCCTATACATATCTGTATAAAAAGGGAGGTGGCAGGTACAGCATGTGAAGAGCTGCTGGGTGCAGCCATGGGTGCAAACTGGGCAGTGTGGGGGGCCAAGGCTGGGGGTACATCTGGGCCTGGCTGCAGGGATACAGCATCCTGCCCCATGGGAGCAGGGTGGGCACAGAAAAGGCTGGGAGAATGGGTTTGTTGCAGGTTTGCAGTCTGAAATGAGTAGAAACCCTGCCAAAGCAAAGCCAGGCCAGAATGGAGGGTTGAGGTTGGGATGCCTGGGATGCACCAGGGCTAGTGGGACCCCGAACCTTGCAGCAGCAGGATCCTTGCAGCACCAGGACTGGGGAAGCAAGGGCAGCAGGGGCAGCCCGTGAGCCCCACAGTGCTTCCAGCTGGCGGGGGCTGAGAGGGTTAGCAAGCCCAAAATGGGCTCTGACAGCTATTTGGCCACCTGCTCTTAAAAGCCTCCCAGTGCTGGGTTGCTTTGCCTGACCTGGGAGAGGGAGATCTGTCCAGCGCTGCCGTTTGGGGTCCCACCTATGGCAGGGTCAGGGGAGCAGCCAGGGTGGGGTGCAAGCTGGGGTGGGCAGGGCTGGGAAATCCCAGTGAAACGGGCTGTGGTGTCCCTGGCAGCCAGCATTCCCAATACATCCTGTGGAGGAGGGAAGGTGGGGTACAGGGAGCCCATTCCCCACCACAGGACCTGCTGCCAGATGCCCTCCCAGCCTTGTTTACTCTTCCCTGGGGAGGATGACAGGGTTAATGAGAAACCCAAGGGCAGGCAAGTTTCAAGGAAAAGGAAAAAATAGCACCTGGTCAGCCAGCCCAGGGAGGAGAGGAGCAGAGCTGAGCACGGGGAGTGCAAGGGTGCATCTCCTCATTTTTGGGAAGCCCTTACTTGCACCTCTGCACTGCCAGCGAAGCATCCCTGTAAGTGAGCCAGCAAGGTGTACTGCAGCCGATGGGGCGTTAACACCTGAAAAACCCCATCACGGGCAACTGGGGGTCCTACTTGGCTACTAGGTAGCAATCCCCCCTGGGCCATAGGCACGGGGACACCCTAGCCCTACTCTCTCAGGGACAGCAGCCTGGGATTCTCCTTGCCGCCTACTGCTGTTCTCCCACCTGGCTCAGTAGCTACCACCTCACGGTGAGGAGCAAGAGTGGTGATTCAGGGATGCCAGCAGCTGTTGCAACACTCCTGCTCGGGGCTGGACTCTGCCTGGGGAGACCAAAGGAGGACGGGCTCTGCAGAGAAGCCCTGGGACTGCAGGGACCTGTTGGCAGTGGGATGAGCGGTGAGCTTGGTTGCTCCCTGCTTGGTTTTCACACAGTTCCTGCAGTTCCAGCTTGACTTGAGGAGGGGATTGGGGTAAAAAAAATGAGCATCTCTGAGTGCATTAGATGGAGTTTCACAGCTGGCTTTGCCCTGGGACTCGTAACCTCCACCCTACACATCCCACAGCGGAGCACGCCGGGTCCCCAGGCATTGCAGGGTGGGTATGGCATTGCTGCCTGGCCCAACCCTGCGGCAGCACCAGTGCCGAAGGGGACCCTGCGGGACCACCCAAATACACGACAAGAGAAGAGGGGAGTAGAGAGGGGCACAGAGCCAGCCTGGGGCCAGCTGGGAGGAGGATCCCAGTGGGCAGCGAAGCTGCAGGCAGCCGCGCCTGTTGCAGGGAGAGCACGATCGAGCAAAGGAAACTCTGGTAAAATTCTTATTGCCTTTATTCTGCCCATTGCCTCACACAGTCCTGCCGGCCAGCACACACCCACGCACGCATGCACACACTCACGCACACTCAGGCACGCTGGGAGTCTCTCCCTCGGCTTGGAGGAACCGGGCTGCAGTGAATCCTCAGGGAAAGGTAGGTGAGTCTTTTGGCAGCAATCACAGCGTGTGTCAGGAGTGGGGCGGCCGTGCCGGCGGCACCCACTCCTTCTGCATAAAAGAGGAGGCTGGGGGAGGCTGGGCCTCAGCCCCCGGCGCAGCCCCCGCACCAGCCATGCTCTCCGGCCCCTCGGGGGGGAGCGCAGCTGCCGTTGGTCCGGGGGCAGAGGGTCCCTGTGCAAACGTGCTGATGGCCTCGCTCTGCAGTCCAGAGCTGGCCAGGAGAACCAAGAGGGTAAGAGATGTGGAGCCGGGTGCCTGGTCTCCCTCCCTCCCCTTTCTGCTCCCTCTTATTTTTTTAATAGGTATCTTTTTTCTTTTTTTTTTTTCCTTTTTTTTTTTTTGCCTAACTCCCTGCACAGTAAATCTCATGGGGTTTGGGTTCTGGCGTGCAAAGCCAAGAAAGGGAGCGAAGCCTTCCCTCTGGACATGTTCCAGTGCAGACCCTTGGGTGGAGGGGCCGCCAGGGCTGGAGGAAAGGAGTGATTGTCTGGGGCCAATATGCCCCGGCCCCGTCACTGGCTTGGCCTCCCCCGGCTGCTTCCACGTGGGGACCAGAGTTAGGGAAGGCTTCGGACGTGTCTGACGGACTCAGCGGACGGGTCAACAGTCTGTGGCCTCAGGGAGGGGAGGGAAGTGAGGACTTGGGGGGAAAATGGGGTGAAAAGAAATCCAAGAAGCAGAACAACTCTTCAAACCGATGAGCACCGAGACAGGGCGGGAAGCAGGATGTGCCATCTCTGTCTCATAATCCATCTTCAATATGAAGATGTGTTGCTGCCTCGCCGCTCCAGGACACGGGACGAAAAGCTGGGCTCCCTCTCGGCACGAGTGCCTCTGATCCAGGGAAGGGTGGCCCATCCCGTCCCGTCCCAGGCGACCGTCCGAGGCAGAGGAGCGCCGTGTGAAGGGGGAAACGGGAAGCCGGGCTGCACCGCAAACTGAACCTAGTTGGCAGGTTCCCTCGGTCCGTTCCAATGCAGAGTCCCCTGTGGTCAAACCTGCACCGGGAGCGTCTGGTTCATCTGCAGCCTCATGTCCTGAATGCTGCTCAGGATCTTCTTCTGGTGCCCTGCTAGCGTCACCCCTATCCTCAGCAGGTCTCTGCAGGGAGAAGGTGAAGACTCAGCCCTCTGCCAGCAACAATACCAGCACGTGGCCCTGCCCCATCTAGCTGCTGCCAAGGGACCCATCCATCTTCATTACAGCCCTCTGCCAAGCTCCAGTGTCCCTTGAACACCACAGGGGACTGCATACTGAACCCCAGACCTTAACTCACTCGAGAAAACCCCATGCACAACTCAGCCCTCCACATACTTAGGCAGGAGAATCTGGCTGCCAGAGAGGCGAGGGACAAAGGACAATGTGCAGCAGCCCCAGCCCCAGCCTTCTCCCTCCTCTGCAAGCAGGGACTTACTCCGCGGTCATCTGTGCCACCAGGTCGAAGGAGGCAAATCCAGCATTAACAAAGTTCTCCTTGTACCGTCCCATTTTGATGGCATCCAGCCAGTCTCCCACAGTGGTGAAGGTGGTGTAATCCGGGACGGTGCGGTCCAGGAGTGGCTGGGAGATGCTAAAGGGGCAAGAGAGCCACAGGTCACAGGGAGTAGGGGACAGAGAGGTGCAGCTAAAAGTGGGAGAGATTTCTTAGCCCTGCCCTCCCACATCTCTAGTCCCAATCACCCCAGGGTTCCCCAGGCTTGGAGGAAGTCCTGGCTGGAGGTGGGGATGCCACTGACCCAGACTGGACGCTGGCAATGACTTTCAAGCTGGCAGCATTGCGGATGAGCTTGTCCAGCGTATTGACGATCTGTGCAAACTTGGGACGCAGGTTGCGGTCCCGCACCCAGCAGTCCAGCATCAGCTGGTGCAGCGCTGTGGGGCAGTCCATGGGGGGTGGCAGGCGGTAATCCTGCTCCACTGCGTTGATCACCTGTGGAGAGACATGCAGAGGCAGGCTGTGAGCCACCTGGGCTCCCACGGGCAGCCCATAGCTCCCCACTCCCCAGAGAGCACTTACATCTTGGTTGGACATGTCCCAGTAGGGTCGCTCCCCGTAGGACATCACTTCCCACATGACGATGCCATAGCTCCACACGTCGCTGGCTGAAGTGAATTTGCGGTAGGCAATGGCCTCAGGAGCTGTCCATCTGATCGGAATCTTGCCCCCCTGCACGGATACACAGCTCCATTATTTAGCACAAACTGAGGTGTCTTCCCCCATGCCCAGATTGGTGGATCCCCCATGAGTGTCCCATACCAGGGAGCTGGTGTAGGTGGGGTCAGCTGGGTCATCCTCCAGAAAGCGAGAGAGCCCGAAGTCAGACACTTTGCAGACCAAGTTACTGTTGACCAGGATGTTGCGGGCGGCCAGATCCCGGTGCACATAATTCATCTCTGAAAGGTACTTCATGCCAGCGGCAATGCCTCGCAGCATCCCCACCAGCTGGATGACTGTGAACTGCCCATCGTTCAGCTGCCAGAGGAGAGATCAGAGGGGTTTGCAACACCCCAAACCAATTGACTGAGAAAGGATCCCAACGTGCTACCCCACTACCTTCCTCCTCCCTAGAGCCAGCCCTCTTCCCCCACTCCACGATGTCTATGCAGAGCTTAGCCCTGGGGATGCCAGCACAACAGTGCAGAAGGATGGAGAAGGAGGGCTCAGAGCTGCTGTACCCCATGTGCTGCAGCCGCCAGCCCAGGGCAGGATGCTCACCCGGAGGAAGGAGTCGAGTGCACAGTTCTCCATGAACTCTGTGATGATCATGACAGGGCGGCTCTTGGTCACCACACCCTCCAGGTGGATGATGTTGGGGTGGTCAAACTGGCCCATGATGCTGGCCTCGCTCAGGAAGTCCCGCCGCTGCCGCTCCGTGTAGCCCACCTTCAGTGTCTTGATGGCCACGAAGATCTCGCGGCGGCCGGGCAGCTTCAGGCGCCCACGGCACACCTCGCCAAACTCTCCTGCGGGTGGGGAAGGGGAGAAGGGGGAGGCACGGTGAGCCACACAGCAGGGTGAGAAGTGGCGACTCAGAAGCTACTGTGCCCCACCCCGTGATTTACCTGCTCCAATGACCTCCTCAATTTTGACACAGGAGATGTCGATCTCTTTGGCGAATTCCCGGACGGCTTCGTTGGGGTCCTCATAGGTGAAGGGGTCAATGTAGACCTTTGTCCCAGGGGTAACTGCAAGGGCACATGTGTCATCACCAGGAGGGATGCAACACAGCTGACAGATGCAGAGCCAGCATGGCCACCTGTCAGCCCATCACTCCCCGTCCCTGGCTAGCGAAGGGTGCCCTTTTGCTTGTGCACGGGGCAGGAATTGGGAGAGGGCAGGCAGAGCCCGTTTGTTGGGCTCTCACACTCACCGTACTGCTGCAGCTTCTCTGTGTACTCGGGGTCTGTGCTGTTGCGTTGCTTCCTGCCCAAAGGAGACGAGAGGAGGTGTTCAGTAACCATCCCTTTCCTGATGGGGCAAAGACATTCACTGCCACCTTGCAAATCCCAGCACAGACAGCCTATGCCAGAGAGCTTTCCCTCTGGCAGCTTGTGAGCAAAGCCATCCCTCTGCCCGTGGTGCAATGGGAGAAGGTGGCCTAATTGTGCTGAGAGAGGATGGCAGGAGCCTGTACAGAGCCCCAGCTAGTGCTAGGGAAGCAGAGATGCACAGTCCTCCCACAGGACCCACGCTCTGGTACCCACGTGCAGCAGGCCCAGTCTTTTGCTCTCAGACTGGAGCTGCCAGAGCTGTAACCACAGGCAAGGGGAAAAGTTGTGGGGCAGACACGAGCAACCCCCAAACCCAACTCTGACCCCGCCTTCCCTGCAAAACCAGTACCTGAAGCAGACTATAGCGATGATCACCACAACGATGACGAACAGCAGCCCTGCAGTGGCTGAACCCACGATTAGCGGCAGCTCCTGGAAAGTCTTGCTGGTGGACCCTGACAGAGGAAGAGGCAGGAATCAGAGTCAAGCTGGGGAAGGAGCAGGCATAACAGGGCTGGGGGATGGAGGCAGCCCAGTCCTGGTACCTACCGTCCTCTGCAGTTGTCTGAAACTCTGTGGGGAGGCTGTAGCGGCCGTATCCAGCCACTGTGCGTGCCCGGACCTGCACCATGTACCGAGCATTGGCCTTCAGGCCGTCCAGCCGCACTGAGTTCTTCTGGCTGGTGACTGTGTTGGCGATGCCATCGCTCTGGCCTTGCTGTAGGGGAGACATGTAGGTGTCACCTCTGTGAAGCAACCCCCTCTTTGCTGGCTCCCACATCCCCTAGGCACTATCTCTGCAAGAACCCCCTTTGCCATGGTGCTGATGGCCAGCCAGAAGGGCTGGAGGAGGGAAAAGGCTGCTCTGCCTCCTGCTTTACCTTCTCGGAGTACTTGATCTCATAGTCAAGAATGATGCCGTTGGGTCTCTCCGGGGGAGTCCATGACAGCGTCATGCTGTTCCCGGTGCTGCTGTGCAGGTGCATCGTAGGCACAGCAGATGGGGCTAGGAAAGAGGGCAGGGGAGGAATAAGTCACCTGTGTCAGGCTCCCCTCCCCACCATCCCACATCGATGTAGGGGACTCTCTGCCTGGGACCTGCTCAGGTAACCTCGGTGGGCTTCCACTGGCCTCCTACAAGTCTCCGTAGGGAGGTCTGGTCTCACCATCTTGCAGCTAATGTGATAAGGGACCACAGGGAGCCTCAGAAATAGTACCGAGGTAATGCTTCACCCCACGCCTAGCTGCAAACTGATCTGGGGAAGGGCCCTGCCAGCCCAAACCGGGGCTGTTCCCCTCCTCCACTTGCCAGCAGCTCTGTGCTCCACCCCACCGATGAGACCCGTGAAATCAGATCAGAGCGCAGCGGCTGGAGATTACCAGCACGCTGGAGCCGGGCCAGAGCAGGAGAAAGGAGGGAACAGCAGAGCACTCAGCTGTCTGCGAAGGTTTGGGCTGGTGCTGAGTCTTCCCAGGCCCACAGGGGAGAAATCTCATTTCCTTCCTCTTCCCTTCGCAGCAGGCACAACATCTCTGGGGTAGGTCTAGGAGATCCAGAGCTCGCTGGAGCATCTGCCAACCCTGCCCTTCTCCACTTGCACATGTTCTGAGCTCATCTCCTCCAGGGATATGCATTAAACGGAGAGGAGAATTTACCCAGGGGATTAGATGCAGGCGCAGAGAGCCAGTAACACGGCAGCACAAAGGATTGCAGCCTCCAAGGCTGTCAGCAAGAAATCCCCACTCTGCTCTGCGGAAGAGAGCCAGCCGCTGCTCTCCGGCAGCTCCACTGACCTGCCTGGTTGGTGGTGATGTTGACAGAGGCGAAACGGGGAGGGTAAGGGCTCTTGCTGGAGATGCCATTCACGGCCTGGATCTCAAAGGTGTATTGGGTGTGGGCCATCAGGTTGCTGATGTAGATGCGACGCTCAGTGAGGCCAAGCTGGCGCGGCACGAACTCCACGTTGTCGTCGCAGCGGGTGCACAAGCGCCGCTCCACGCTGCACTTCTTGCAGATGATGTTGTAGAGCAGGTCATCCCGCCCACCTGTGTCCTGCGGCTCACTCCACTCTAGCACCAGTGATGTCTCGTTCACGTTGGAGATGACGCTGCGGGGTGCGGAGGGGACACCTACGGGGGGAATGAGGGGGTCAGGGATGGCCAGGCTCACCTCCAGCCAGGCTCACCTCCAGCGTGAGCACAGCATAATCTCCCCTACCATGGGTGCAGACCCCTGCTGCCTCCACACCTCCCTCCCCTCGCCTCCCCTCCTTGCCCAGGACAGGACTCACTGGTGCAGGCACTGTCTGTGGGGTCTGTGTCCGCACGGAAAAAACCATTTCGACATGTGCAGACCGTTGCTGCTCCGGAGGTGGTCCGGCTATTAGGAGGGCAGGGAGAGCAGGGACCTTCCCCCTGCTTAGATTTGAAGGTTCCCGGGCCACAAGCTAGAGGAAGGGAAAACAGACCTCAGTTATAAAGTGCACCCAGAAGATATCCACTGTTCCCTCCAAGGCTGGGCAGACCCTTCCTTGCTCCCTGCCAAATCTCCTATCAGTGGCTTGAGGACCACAGACCACCTACAAGCCTTCCCACCGCTGTCAGCCATGCCCAGGGACATGGTGTGCCTGGCTGGGCAGGGCGGGCAAGAGTGGGCTGCTGGTACAGGGAAGGGGCACCCACCAGCTCAGGCACAGCTCTACCCAGGAGATGCTGTGCTCTGGCAGCAGACCCAGGGCAGCCAGAGAGGGGAAGAGCCAGTCACCAGCAGCTGTATGGGGATCAGGGCAGGTCCAGCCAGGTGAGCATGTCCCCAGTTTTGTTTCTTCACTGTACTTCCCCAGTTCTGTGCACATTGGCTCCCCCTTCCCCAGCTGGTTTCCATGCCTAGCACCCTCCATAGGGTCAGTGATCCGTTCTCTGAGGAAATCAGTCTGGGAAGGAAAGGAACCCTCAGCCCTTCCTGCAGCAGCCCCTGCAGAGGCCTCTGCAGCCCCAAATGCAGCCACTCAGCCCCAAACCCTCTGCCTCAGGCTCTTCAGCCACTTCTCAGCCCCTGGGCGGTAGCACTTCCCAAGGCTGGCTCAAGTCGAGTGCCGAGTGAGATTAAAACATTCCTGCAGGTCCTCAGCTAAAGAGCTGCTTTGGCATCACTGCCACCTCCTACCCCTGCTTCTGATCAGGGTCCTTCAAGGAGCCACAAGTCCTGGGATCCTGCCCGGCTGGCACTGCAGGGCATTTAGTCATAATGAGGGGCACGTGAAAGGATTAACGGCATTTGAGCCAAAGGGCAGAGCTGACTCGGGAACCCTACCCACACCTCGAAATAGCTTGATTTATCACAGTGCTGCCCTAAGCAAGCGGGTCCCGCGCTCTGCATTCACAGCTGGCCAAAGCAGTGAGAGAGACCTGCTGGTGCGGGCTCTGGCATCACTGTTTGCCATGGTTGGGGCAGCATCAGCACCAATGGCCCCAGAGGAGGACACATCCTCCTCGCTCTGCTGGGATTAGGACAGCTCCCGAGGTTGCGTAACACTCTCAGCAGCCCTGTCCCACCTCCCATGCCTGTCACACATCACCAGGTAAACAGGAGAAGGTTTCCTGGTGCTTCACCGGGCTGTGGCAAGTGGAAGCTTCCTGCTATGAGGCATCTCCCAACACCCTCTGTGGAAGTTTTCCGGCTGGTTGCAGCCCCATGTGTGGGGCGTGGAGTGTTGCTGAGTCATGTGCTGCTGGGCTGGCCCTGTGGGGAACCACACACAGCTCCAGGGTGCCATCCTGGCCCCCTGGTTTGCCCAGGCACTGAGAGGCAGCAGCCCCAGAGGAGAAGCTCTGCTCCACTGCAGTGCTGCTGGGCAGGGGGATGCGCAAACAGTCCCATCACAGGGGCATGCACCCCGTTGGTGAGGAGGGGGCCTGCAGACCGTGCGCTCTCCAGCTCCCCTGCCTGAATGGGCAGCAGGAGCTGCTTCCCGCTCCCAGGGCACCAGCCTTCTGGCAAGGAGACTCCTCTTTGGTCACAACAGGACTGACCACATGGCTTGACTCGCTCCAGCTCTTTACCCTGAGTTCACCCAGCCTCTGGGCCTTCCCTTTGGAACTGAAAGCTTAGCCCATCCCAACTGCACAGGCTGGAGGGCAAAGGAGTGCACAGACCTGCTCCTCTGCGAGTGATGGAAGCCCTGGACCTGCTGGCCAGGGCTTCTGTCCCCCCAGTCTGGGCCACCCTCACCTGCAAAAAGACATGCACAGCAGATGCTCAGAGGTAGCAGAGCAGCCCTGGCACGGGCAGACCCACCCCAGCCAGAGTCCTGGGCGGTTCAGACTGGGTGGATGCGGATTCACACACACGGAACCAGATTGCTGAGGAATGAGATATGACTGAAACCTCTTGGACAGGAACACTCTGGGCTCAGAAAGCTGCCAGACATGCTTTGGTTATGGACAGGAGCCCAGATCCATCAGGGACAATACCCCCTGAAATAACAGGCCTGTTGGGGGGAAAGCAAAGCTGGAGCAACCAAAGCTTGTGTGAAGCCAATAGTCCAAGCGCAGCATGGCAGCCGGGGACAGCGAGGTGCTCTGCAAAGGATGCAGGAGAGCTGATGGTGCTTGGCCTCCTGCACGCTCAGTGACAGCAGGTGTCCTGTGGGTTATGGGCACAGAGGGCACAGTGACCTCCCGAGCTCCCGGGCACAGGAGAAAGGGACAGGCAGAGCTGTCCTTGGGCAGCTGCCTGCCATCCCACAGGAGTGCCCAGCGCAGGCACAAGGAATGAAGGTAACTTCTTCACACCCTCATGCCACCCCAGCAGGAGGGAAATGAGCCACATACCAGCCCTGTTAAGCAGGGGAAGAGCAGGAGAGGGACTGAGGCCCAGATGCACTCCAGTGTTTAAGTTTCCAACTCAGTTTAATAAATCAGAGCATAAAGACCTTGGTGGCAGTGTGACAGCTCTCAGCCACCACATTTGAAGGCTGTAACTGAGCTGAAAGTTGATCCCAGGTCCCTAGTGGATAAGCCGCTGTGTCATCTCTTCTCTGCAAGAAACTGCCTGTACAACAACCACTGTCTTGGCCGGCACACCGGGGAACAAGCCCAGGAGCTCTGGACCAGGAACGTGACTCCATCCAGCTGGAGCCGGGGATCCAGGCTCCCCTCTCCCCACCAAGAGGTTTGCATAAACACTTTTCCTGCTGAAGTGCCCTCAAATAAAATAACAACCCTGAACCCCTGCACACAGATCACATCTCCTGGTGCTGGGCTGCGGCCACCTCTGGGTAGAACATGACAGTCACTGACAGCCACAGGATAACAGGTCAGGGAACTGAAGCGGAGCTCCCCAGTCTGAAGAGGAGCAGCTGGTTTGATGGGAGGGAGACGCAGCCTAGCCTGACAGTGGGGGTTGACTGCAGAGGGGATTTATGTACGGTGTGGGAGGGAGAGGGGGCAGTAACACAGCCCGGGGGTTGCTGCAAAACTGCCCCTGCACCCTCTATGAAGCATCGCACACCCAGCACAGCATGACATGGCACCCACCACCAGCCATCCGTCTGCTTCGGGCAGCTCCTCCGGGTTTTTAATCAGTCACCCACCTCCAGGGCCTGATCCTGCCTTGAAGAGCTGCAGCACAGGGCTAGGGGAAGAGGACGGCACTCTTCCCAAATACAACCTCCACCCCAGTGAATAAAGTCCAAGGGAGGGAGCCAAAAAAAACCACTGAAATAAAACCCTCCTGGCAGCAGCAGAGAGCAGTGACTCATCCCGCAGGCAGCCTCCATTACTGCACGGGATGCAGGCAAGCAGCAACAAACCCCGCGTGCATCCCCAAAACTTTGGGGTCCCCTCCCTTGGGAAAGGGAGGGAGGGATTGCCCATGGCACATCGGGAAGTACCAGACCCAAACTACCCTACTTCAGGTCTTGACTGCTTTCCCATCCACACAACATTATTCCAGCCTGGGCAGAATCCTTCCAGCTATTTCTCTCCCTGTAGGACTGAAGCAGAATGCCTCGCTTGAGCCTAGATAAATTAAACCTATCACATCCCTTTGTCCAGCAACCCTGTAATTTCTTTAAAGGCAGCAATCGAGTTTGCCTGGGACGATCTGTGCTTTATGAACCTGCACGGCTCGCTCCTTTCCCACTTTCGTAAGCGGCTGCAGATGGATTAGAGCTGTGGAAGCAACAGCCTGGCTACAGCCGAGGCGGTAACTCTCTTTTTAAGTCTCTCTTAAAAGGCACTTGATTTGGAAAAAAAAAAAAAAATAAAAACCACCCTTTGGGTGGAAATATTTCATGCTAGCACAATCCAAAAGTGAATGGAGTAAATTTGAAGGGGAGAGAAGGGAAAAAGCCCTTGGGGGCTTGAACAGTGGCATCCAAAGAAGAGGCGGGAAACAATTTTTTTTTTTTTTAAGGAAATTTTTTTTTTTTTCAATAAGCAAAGCTGCTTCTCCAGCCACAGCAGGTCACAGGCAGGATGGCAGGGCAGATTTCCTCGACCGTGTTACAAGTAACCATTGTAGAGCTGCCTGGCTGTAAACCGGCTGCTCTCTCCTGCCTGCGCTGCTGAGCTGCCTTTGATCTGGAAGCCCAGGCAATTAATAGCAGGCAGTTTCACTTCCTGGGTTTCATGCAGCAAGCCCGTGTTGCAATGCAAAGCTGCAAACAGTTGGCAAGTGCAATGCTTGCTTGGCATTTTTTTTTTAATTCAGGTTGGTGTTTCCATTAGTCACTGATTGCAAGGGAAATTTATTTTCACAAAAATTCAGATTTTGGCCCCAGCCTGACCTGCTATCACCTACTGACTGCACCCAAACATAAAGCACCTAGTGCCATCACAAAAGGGACATAAAAAAGGCTGAGAAATGGGTCCAAGCAGAGTGTGGCGTCACACTGCATGCTGCCTCCCCATGTACTTTAATGGTTTGGGTGTCCATTGACTGCACCACACAGCCTTGTTTCCCCTCCCAAGTGGGGCGTAGGCTCTGGGGGCACCATGGCCCCTCCCCAGACCTGCCCCAGACTTGGAGGGCCGTGTGAGGAGAGGGCTCGCTGCTAGCCCTGGCATGGAGGCCACCCAGACCCCAGATCTTTCTGTCTTTGACTGAAGCTAGGAAGATGAGGGGTCCAAACCCCAGTGAATCCAGTGCAGGGAGCACATGCCCAGGAACATTTCTGGGGAGGTGCTGCACATTGAGCTGCTCTGTACCGGGACCCCTGCGCTGCTTGAAGGAGACTCCCACTGTCTGCCTGTGCAACATGGGGAGCACCTTGACACCAAATCCCATGAACAGTTTGGGTGCTTGCAAACCAAAAGGTGCAGGGAGGGGGGCTGCAGGGCTCAGGGTCCAAGGGGGCAAAGGCAGCGTACCCCTCCCTGCAGAGACACGTGGGAGCCTTCGTCCCTCTCCCTGGCCAACAGCTCCTTTTCCTCCAGGGAGAGCTGCCTCTGAAGCTCTGCATGGCGGGAAGCGTGTGGGAAGCGGCACAACCCCAGAAGGGCCGTGTGCTAATTAAATAAAGATAATGAGGCTGAGAATGAGATGCCAAATCAATGCTGTGGCAACTCAGGACTAGAGCGCCAGATACCAGCCTGGCGTATCACATTACAAAGCATGCCAAAGAAACTGCCTTCAGCCGGGCGGGATGAGCCCTCGGCTCCCGAGGGACCAGGATACAAGCTGCATTGTAACAGGTCTGAATGCAGGGTCTAATCCTGGCTCTGGATGGAGATAAAGCGGAGAAGGAGGAGGAGAAAGGGGAGGAGGAGGAGGAGATCTTCAAAGGCCACTGAAAGTCTGGGGAAAGGGGGAGATTTACAACAGGGCTTATCCCATCTAAGCAGTAACTGGGTATTGTTATTTATTAAAATGCCATCTGGCACTCCGGAGTGCTCCTTGACTGTGTGGTGAAGCCTCAGTGGCTCCCCGGGGCGGGAGCACCTAACCCCAGCTCTGCAGGGCCACATCTGCACTGCTCCCCATGCTGCGGGGGCAGGGACCCTTTTCTGCAGTGCCGAGCTGCCGAAACAGGGTAAGGGAACATCCAGCCGAGCGCAAAAAAGGGAATTGTGGCTCCGGCTTCTCCCAGCCCTTCTTCAGCTGTTTCCACTTAAAACACACGATCATATGGCAGAAAATCTGATCCTACAAGCGCAGCACAACTTTCCCAGAGAAACGTGAGGACACTGCCGCTTCTGCCCAGCAAGAGGGCAGGCTGCCGGATGGAGACGTGCCCACAGCTCAGTGTGGCTTCCCTGTGTGCTGGGGAAGAAGCCAGGGCGTGTTGGGAGAAATTAAAGGCACTGGGAGAGCTGCCGCATGGGTGTCTGCCTGGCTGGGGGGATGTGGAGAGCAGACCTCGTCCCAGGCTGCAGCATACCCTGAGGAGTCGTTGGTCCGGCCTCAGGATGCCCCAGCTCGGCCAGCCCAGATCCTGGCTGGGAACTGTGTCACCTTGTGCCCAAACCCTGCTGGGAAAGAGCAAGCACCCTGTATGGTCTAAGATGTCCCAGCCCAAGCAAGAAGGAAACCAGCTCCCTAGGAGCATGGATGCCAGCGTACGTTTTTAAGCGTGGGCTCCTTGCCCAGCAATGGATGCCAGCACTGGTGTCCGTCTGCCCCAGGAGGAGCCAGATCGGCTGCTCACAAGACTGATGCAGGAGGTTGAGACAACAAGCAACCTGCCCTCCCGAAGTTGGGGCTCTGCTGGCACCAAGAGTGCCGGAGGCTCTGGTCCTCCAGCAGAGCCACAGCCCCAGCTAGGCTGTGCTCTCCCTTGACCAGCTGTAGCAGCACGGCTGACAGCGGAGAGGCTGGCCTGGCCCAATCCCCACGTCACGGGCTGTCCCAGATTGCATCGCCTCTGCCAAGAGCAAAGGGCTGGCGCCAAACATCCCGTCATCGGCGAGCATGAGGCATCCAGTGCTGGGGGCCCAGCTGGCATCCCACTCCCTGCACGCCTCCAGCCAAGGGAAGGAGCAACCTTTCTGCCCTAAACCCAAACCATCCCAGGGCAGGGTTCTGCATGCTGGAGATGGCTCCCAAGGACAAAATCATGCTAAGAAAAAGCAACATCCATCCAGGTGGATTTTCCCTTTTCAACAGACCCAAACTGGGGAGAAACAGCAACATCAAAGTTGTCGTGGGAGAGTACGGCAGCTGCAGAACTCACACAGGGCTATCCTGCTACCCGGGGTGGCCCTCCACGCCCAATATCTGTGTGTGCAGGATGCTCTTCCCTCCTCTCTGAGCAGGGATGGGCAGCTCCAGCTCCCCTGCCTTTGTGCTGCTCCCCACCCTCCCTGCTGCAAGCCCTCAGCGCTGGCAGCGGGAACATGCATCCGCATGGCTTCTCCTGAGGCCAGTGCAGTGGGGCCCCGCTCACCACCGACGTTTTTGAGTGCTTCCACACAAGCAGCGTGAAATCACACTTGTCAGGAACAATCACTTGCCCCAGCCAAAAGCGCTTCAGGAGAGAGAGAGGGGAGATGCTGGACATGATAGCAGGGCCAAAAGGGAGGCTTTGGTAATGCTCAGGAGCTTAAACATGCTGGATCCCTGCTGAGGACCATGCCTTGAGCCACAGCTCCTGGCGAGGAGATGCATCCCACAGAGGGTAGCACCGGCGGATGCTAACCAGCGTGTCACAGCAGGCACCGTGCCATTCCAGACCACAAAGGCTTTAAGGCTTCCAGATGCCAAGTCAAACTGCAGACCAGTCCTCTGAGATACCACCCTGCTCCCCCACCCCGGGAGCCTGCCCTGCTCCTAAGCCTATGAAAACAGACGGAGCTCAATGCAAAAACACCTCCTCTGCATTAACATGTGTGTGGGGACAAGAGCCACAGTCACTCCACCATGCACATACCTTGGCACTGGGTATCCTTCATGGCTGGCTCATATCCAGCGGCACATGTACACGCTCCCACAGGTACCATCCACTCGCCATCGCCATTGCAGTACAGCTTCAGGGGTACAGATACCTCCACTGCATTGGGAATGCAGGTGCCTGGTGCAATGACCAGAGAGGTGGGCTCGGCTCCTGTTAAAGTCTCCGGGAAGATAGCAAAGCCAGCAATGGTGTTGGAGCATTTCTTGTAGAAAGCCCGGACGGAGATGAGGGACATGCAGGCTCCCAGGTCCTGGAAGGCCAGGTAAAAACCATTTTTTGAGAGAGGGCCAAAGCTGCGCACCTTGGTGTTCACACGGCCAGACTCCAATTTGGAGAAGCTCTCATCCGGAGCAATTGTATCCACTTTGATATAGGGGTTCTCCATCCAGAAAGGGCTGTTTGCAGAGGCAGAATCTGTATCCGATTCATAATAGAAGAGGTTGAAGGTCTCTTTGCAGGAGCCAGGGATGTTGGGGATGCTGTTGCAGTCCCGCACGGTGAACTTCAGCTCCACATAGACGCGCTGGACATCCTGGCGCTGGATGAACTTGGTGCGAAGCCAGTTGTTCTGGCTGGCCTCCCGCACATTGCACACCTGGTACGTGCGGATGGGGTTCATGGCCTCATCGTAACCGCTGACTTCTTCCCACTGTGAGTGAGAGGGGAGCAGGTTAGACCCCCAGCTGGGGAGATCAGTACCACAGACACATTGCGAATGGCACTGGGGGGACTGGGCAACAGTCAACAGGGAGGAGAAGCAGCTGCGCCTCCACCTGTCCCAACCCTCCTGGTCATCAAGGTGACTAAGAGCAACCTGGGCCAGGGACCATGGTGCTCCTGCTCTGCCAGCATGGAGTCAGGAGGAGACAGTTTCACGAGGCAAGAGGATAAGCACGGGAGGGAAGAGGCAAGATGCAGCCAGCTCCATGAAGGCTCTGGCAAGCAGCCCTGATTCCCATGGGGCCAGGGCCGGCTGTGCCCTTTGGAGGTCAGGACCAGGGCTGGCTCCAGACTTACCCCTGTCTCCGGATGAGTTGTCCATGCCAACTCAGAGGTCACCCACTTCGTGTCCATCAGGGTCTCTGGAGGGAGAGGGAGGAGAGAAAGAAGTAATTGGAGACGAAGGCCAAGATTAGAGGGAAAAAAACCAGGAGGAATGGGGGAGAGGAGAGCTGAGGCTGACATTTCTGCAGAAAACAGCAACTTGGGGGGTGAGACTTGGTGGGAGGAGGGGGGAGCGGCGCAGACAGACTCCAGATTTCTCTTCTCCTGTCAGGAGAACAGGAAGAGCGAGGTGTCCCCGGAGAGCTGTGCTGGAGTGGGGAAGCAGCAGGATGAGGAGCCGGCCAGGTGGCAAGGGGGGGACAGGCTGCCACCCCAGCCACCAGCGTGGCCAGCCATGCCTCCAAGACAGTGCAAGGGGGTACCAGAGGAGGGAGACTGGGTGCCCCCATCCACGCCCTCCCCCTCTGCTTTGGCAGGGCGCGTATTTACTGTGGCTGGGGTTGAAAGGGCCCGTTCCCATGACAGGGCGGTGCGGGCCAGGCAGGTTTATCCAGAGGAGGAGGGACTGGCAGGCTGCTCTCCCAGAGACGCCCCACATCACTCATTTTACAAGAGGGGAGAAGAATTTGACCGTCTGGCCAACATTCCTGGAGCAGACTACAAGACAAACCACCCCGGCAGCATTCCCCAAACAGCCCCAGCCCCAGCCTTGGGGGAGCAAGACGCTTGTCTGGGAAGAACTGCAATTGCAGGCAGCTGTCTCCAATCCCAGGCAGAGCCGCACAGCTCCACACAAACACCACGCGCAAAAATCAGGAGTGAAACGCAAGGACTGAGTAGATGACATGCTCTGGGGCTGGTGCCAATGGCCCCTCTGTGGGCGGCTGGCTCTGCAACCCCCACTCCAGGATGGCCCTGTAGGCTGTTTGGAGGTGAGCAAGCACCACTGGGGTCCTCTGGCCCCTCTCCTGGCCAGGGGGGTTCTGGGCCAACAGCCCCCTGCAGACCCTGGTCTGCTCAGAGGGACTCCAGTGCCTGCTCCAAGCAGACCCCAGGACCAGCTCCAAAATGCCTCCCTCCTGAGGGCATCCCCCTCCCCAGCTACAGGCATGGCCCCATCCCAGGCCCTACACAGCTCCCCAGGGGCTGTCCCTCAGCCCACCTAGCCCCAATATGCAGGACGGAGACCTATGGCTCTCCAGCCCCCAGAGCTGGTGGCAGGCTGGGAGCCACTTGCTTGACGGCTGGGTACAGGACATGCTGGGGCAGCTCAGCTGTGCCAGGCACCATGGCTCAGCCCCAGAAGCGAGAGGCAGTTTCAGCTTCTTTCCTTCCACCCCAGGAAAACCACAGGCTGACCCAGCCAGGGAGGAAGTATAGAGGAGGAAGGAAATGTTCACGTGTCACAGGGTTCTGGATGAAGCCCGGCTGGAGGTAAATACCTTCCTCCCATGTCCCACCACAGGGAGACCCGCCAGCAGCTTGAGACAGCACCCACAGACAGGCCAGGAGCACAGGCTGCGACTGCCACCATGGCACAGATAAACAAGCACATTCAGGACATGTGGGCTCTCTGACCCGCCTTGCTGTTTGCCAAGATCCCAGCCCAGCCGGCGAGCCTGCCTCTCGCCCAGGCTGCACACATAGAACAAATATAAATGCAGTCCCATTGCAGGCTGCCAGTGCCACCAGCAGATATGGCACCAGGGAGAGCGAGGAAAACCCCTCGTGGTGCCAGCTCTCCAGTCAGGAGAGGGTCAGGGGGCAGCATCTACAACAGGAAGGACAAACTGACTACCAGCTCTTGTTTGCAACCAGGAGGAGCGCAGAGGTGGTTATTAGGCAGTAGCTATTTGCTGTTTCTCAAAAAACACAAACTAGGGGCATCTGGCAAAAATAAAAGGAGAGAAGGAAGGGAGCCCTCCACCAAGCGGGTAATGCAGGGGGGACTCATGACAAGGACACCAGAAGGGCCAGGGCACAGGATGCGGCTGGGCACTGATGGGGCAGCCTTTGCCTGGTCCCGAGGCACTGCCTGCCCAGGGAATGTGCAAATTGCCATCCTCTCCACTCCCTTTCCCCACAGCATCAGCTACTGCCAGCAGGGGCCCAACACAGCTTGGCACAGCCACAAGACCTCTCCAAGATGCCGTGGTGCTTCCCAGACCCCTGCGCTGGGACTGCTCCCGGGGAAGGCAACCTATGCCGGACCATGGGGAAGCAAGTTACAGAACAGGGCTGCCAGCACCTCTCTGAGGGCTGACCCTGTACTGGCTGCCCTAATAAGGGCACAGCAGTGCCATGCAAGGGCTCAGGCATGCCGTGCTGGCGGAGGAGCAGAGCCAAGCGCACGCTCGGCACTGACAGTGTGCCGGGCTGCCAAGTGCCAGTGCAGAGACCCCGTGTCAGTCTAGCCAGCCAAGGGCCCTGCTCCTGGCACAAGCAGCTGGGTGGGTGTTTCTGCAGGAGGGCTAGACCTGGCAGGAGGAGTGGGGAAGTGGTGCCCTCTGTGCTCAGGGACAGGGCCAGTGTGGGTGCGCGGCCACAGTGGTGAGTCAGGCTGGGGAGATGGGGATCTGGGTGGCAGGGCGTGCCCGCGAGCAGGGCAGCATGAGGATCCCATGGCTAGCTGCAGCAGAGCAGGGCTGGACCTGACCATGTGGGCATCCCTGCTCCTGGGGCAGGAGGGGAGCTTTGCTCCCCAAACCTGCCTAGCATGTGTGGGACCTCCCTAGCATGCCAGCAGCCCCCATGCTGGCCTGGCTGGACAGGGTACGTGGGCAGCTGTACCCAACAGCAGCACCCTTCCCTATGAGCGCAGGGTAGAGATGTGTCTCAGACAGGAGGCTGGCTGCCTGCATCCTAATTTGACAGCATCTGCCATCTGACCGGCAGAGGATGGGGAAAAAAAAACCTGACAGAGCCAAGCTGGCCACTGGTGCAAGAGCCACATAAACTGCACAGTGAGAGTGGGGAGGTGAAATAATAAAAATGAAATCACTGAGCAACTCAGGTAAAGGAAACGGGCCAAGCACAGATGACAGCAGGGGTTTCCTGTAGCCACAGGGGCGAGCAGGGCCAGGTGGGGTCAGCAGAGCTCCCCAGCCCCTCACAGCCCGCCGCCCCTGAAGGTCATGGGCAGAAAGCCCTGCAGGCTGCTGCGCTGTGTGGTTCTGGGGCCGCCAGCAGCATGCTGAGCCAAGCTTAGCTGCAGAAACTGCTCTCTGCCCTTAAAGCTGCTGCAGAGATCTTGTGGCAGCCTGGCATCGAACCTGTGTCCTTTCTCCACCCAACACCAGGGCACACCAAGCACTGGCCCTCCATGAAAGGGACATGTGCTAGTGTCCGGGGCTGGGGAAACATGCAAGCACCGGTTTTCAGTGCTTCAGGAATAGCCAGCTGCTCTCTCCCTCCAGCATATGGTGCCAGAGATCAGTTTGGAGGCAGCACCAGCAGTTTCCTGGTTTGCAGGTGCTTCAGAGGGACATGAACAGCATCAGGGCTGGCTAAACAGTTGAGTCAAAGCCACCTCAATCCCACGCACCACAGCGAGAGCCCAGTCCCATTAGCCAATGGGACACTGGCCTCCAATTTTGCCAGCTTGTGGAAGTCACCCTAAGGCTTACTTTATCGCTGTCTGCAGCACTTGGGGGCTGTCCTTTCCTTACCTCCAGTTGGGCAAAGGCAAAGGGTGCTGCAAGAGCCTTACTATGCTTCAGCGAGTGCAGCAGGCCATGGTCGACTCCACATAAAAGCACGATTTCCATGCCATGGCAGAGTGGGATCCCAGGGCAGGGAAAGAGCCGCACTCCTCAGATGGGGTTGCAAGCAGCGCTCCAGCTACCTGCTCCCTACCCTGCAAAAACCTCCTCCCATGTGCACCCTAAGCTGCAAAATCCAGGGGTCCCCTGCCAGCAGCCCTCCCATCACCTCCACAGAGTCCTCAGCAATTTGCTGGGTGTTTGAAGCCCTGGCGAGGACCCATCTGGAGCCAGGGACCTCTTCCTCCCTGCGCAGGGGCTCAGGAATGTGGCGTGCACGGTCTGAGGCCAGCAAAAACGTTTGAACTCCCCCCTCTAAGAGGCCCAGAGAGCCCGTCTCGCGCTGCTGAGCGGCAGACGCGCAAGGCAGCGATGGCTGAGCCAGAATGGGGGGGATAAAAATTCTTTCAAGATGAAGCCGCTGGGGAAGACTCAATCGTCTCCACCAACCAGCTCTGATTTGAACGCTCTTGCCTTTGAACACAGGGACTGACAGCTTTTATCAGGATGCACTGGCAAGGTAGGATGCCAGCTCCTTGCCCCACCAAAGAGAAGGCAACTCGTGCAAATCTAGAGCATCCTGAAAGAAGGCAAGGGAGGAAAGTTAGTAAAGACGCCCACACAGCCTCGCTGCAAACAGAGGAACCTGTTCTGCAACGTGCCCATGCTCTCTGGGAGCTACGCACACCATGGCACCATGTCTGCAAGAGCCTGGTGTGGGGTGAGTGGCCCAGCCATGCTGAGCTCCTGTAGACAGCATCGATGGCTGGGCCATTTGCCCCAGGACACAGCTTGGCTTTCACCATGGTCGCTGCTCACAGTGGTGCTGGATCCCTCTCGCCCTTGCTGCCATGCTGTACTCCTCTGGAAGGAAAGGCAGCTTGTTTAGGGATGCACTTTTAATCTTGGTGATTGCCTGCTAGCCAAAAAGCCACCAAAAGGGGCATCTCCCCACATATTTTAATTTCCTCCTTGGTTTTGAAGATAATTACAGCAGGAGCAAGTGGCCTTGTGTGCTCCCCATTCAAGCACCTATCGATACAATTAATCCCGGCACCGTTCTGAGTAGCGGCACAAAGGGCCTTTGGTGTAAGGTCCTTTATCTGGGAACAAAGAGCTGCCTGTGGGAGAGAACCTGAGGTTGCACTTTTCCTGCTGACGAGCAT
The DNA here is from genome assembly GCF_963921805.1 of Phalacrocorax carbo. Classification (NCBI taxonomy): domain Eukaryota; kingdom Metazoa; phylum Chordata; class Aves; order Suliformes; family Phalacrocoracidae; genus Phalacrocorax; species Phalacrocorax carbo. Next base: position 36,193,045 of record NC_087519.1, on the reverse strand, counting down.
TTCCCATACACAAAAGCTGAGCCACACATATCGCCCTGTGTGCATGTCAGGTCTGGGAGACCCCACGACACATTTTCCTGGAGCGTGCCGCCCACCCGGATCCCTCCTCCTCCTCTGGGAGGGTCCTTCCCCCTCTGACCCCAGCTAAACTCTGTGGCCATCCTCTTCCCGGGCAGGGTATGGCCCTGCTCCAAGGCTAGGGGACTCACACATGCTGCCTGCAAGGGGATAGCACTCCCGTTTTGCTCAGCCCAAGGCAGAGCACGTGCTCCATGGACAGGGCACCCCACAGATGGCAGCTTCAGAGCAGTCGTGCTAGGAGGTTTCAGCATTTGACAGCCCCTCATGCCTAAGCTGCACTGTGGGGAAGGGGAGGCTCTTGCTAATGCAGCTGAGAGCCAGGAGAGCAGTGAGGAAGACTGCAGCCAGGGAGGGAGGGAGGGAGGCAGGTAGCTGGCAGGGCATCCATGGGGCTGGCAGAACCCAGGGCGGGCTGGGAGTACCCATGGCAGAGGTGCCAGGCACTGGGTTTGGAAGCCTGGCAAAAGTGATGGTAGATGCTGTCTGCCAGCTCCCTCTGCAGGGACGGCGCTGGGAGCACTGTCGACATTCTGCGCAGCCCATACACCTTCATCCTCCCCTGGGAATCCTGTCTCTCCCGGGGCCCCCTCCTGCATGCCCGGCCACCCAAGCGTCCAGTGCAAGGCCAGGGGGCTGTTCAGGGTCCCACCCTTGTCCTCCCCAGCTGTTGAGCTGGGCAGACCAGGGGCGGTGTGGTTGAGCCCAAGGGAAGGGCTGGAGTGCTCCCTATCGCCGCCCACGCTGGGAACCTGTCCTTACGCCAAGAAGGGCACCCGCTGCTCCCCAGTGCTGACAGGGGAGACGGAGGGCTGCCGTGGGAGCCAGCCCCCCACCCCGTCCCTCTCCAGGGGGATGCGGGGGCTCCATTTGCCTATGCCCACCAATGCACACTTGCCTCAGGTCCAGGGTGAGCCAACGACTTGCCAACGAACTGGGAACAAAGGGATGGGGGGGTAAGGGGGGGCCTGTATCACAGCTGTGGCCCTTTGTGCCAAGGGCGTTTGGCCCATCATCAAAGGGGATCGGATTTGCTGAGGCAAATGATGACACATCCACTTCAAGCGGGGCAGGTTCTGCCTGCTGCTGGAGGCGAGCCACCAGAGTGAAGAAGTACTGTGGGCACTTAATAATAGACTCATTATTTCTGCATTATGGCAGGGCCCAGAGGCCCCAACTGAGATTAAGGCCCCTTTGTACACACCATACACGCACGCACAAGGGCAAGCAGTCCCTGCCCCAGACAGCCTGGCTAAGGATGGGCACCATTGCCAGTCCCGGCACCACGATAAGCTCACAGAAGAGACCAAGACGCCAATTCCAAGGATGCTCCAAGGATGCATCCTCCATTTCCCAATCCCACACCTGCACTGGGGTATAACCACCTCACGTGGGGACACAGCTCCATGGCTCCAAGCCATCGGCCAGCTGCATCTCCCTCACAGTCCCCCCCACCTGACCCCAATACCCTGCACCTTCTGGATGCGCCAGATCCAGCTCCTGGATGACCGGGAGCTGCCAGGCACGTGGGACGGAGGGGGATGGGAATGCTCCCTCCCTTCAGCCTTGCCCCATCTCCCACCGGTCGACCGCTAACTGGCTGAAGAGGGTTTTCCGGCCGCGTGCTCCTCACCAGGAGCTGTTTCCTGACGGACGTGAGACAGACTGAAGCATGTGAGAGGGGACAGGTGCCAGCCCTGCAAAAAGCAGATCAAGTGGCAGCGCCCAGGATGTGGGGAGGGACTGGTGTTTCTTTCCTCCCGGTCACGCACCGGGTTGAGCCAGGGAGGGCAGATTTCTGCCATTTTACAAGCGGGGCCATGCCAAGCTGGGTTCCAGCGCCTGCCTTGCATGCGACCCCCCATCCAAAGCACAGTACTTGCAACCTGGGGCTTTTGCAGGACGGCAGGCTCCTGCCCTGCAATCGTACGCCAAGAACACGTGCAGCCCACTGCCTGAGCCCTGCCAGGACCTGGTCCCGCAGAAAGGCTGTACTGATGCCGGGAAAGGACGCGAGCCAGCTGCCTGAGTCCAGCCCTGCACTGCAATTACAGTTCTATTAATACCGCAGGGATTTCGGATGTCAGAGCCTGGTGTGCCACACTGGGGTCAGCTCAGCTGGGGAAGAGCTGCCATTCCTGCCCATGTGGTAGATGCGCCCTGGTGCTCGCTGCTTTGGCTTCCCCAGGGGGAAAAGCCAATTTCGCTCTGCCAGGCTGCAGGCAAGGGGAATGGACAGACCCCACATACAGCCTCTCAGCCCTGCCTGCTGCCAGACACCCTGCTGGCCTTAAAACAACTGCCGCCTGCTTGGGACAGGTATGTCCCTGCCTGACCCAGGGGAAGGGGCTGCCCGTTGCAGCTCTCCACCATGGGGACAATGTGACCAGCCGCACCGGGCAGGCAGGAGCTCTACAGCCAGCAGACAGGAGAGATTTATAGGTCACCATCCCCAGCAGGAATGGCCATGCAGCCGCCCTCCACTGCCACAGAAATAACTCATCCGACTGGGAGACACCAGACCTGATCAAGCCACGAATGCCATCAACCAGGATGTAGGCAGCAAATCAGCCTGCAAAGCCGCCTTCGTTTCCAGGCCCTGCTATGACAGGGACACTGCACCTCCCTCTGCGGCCCCATTGCCCTGTGGCCATGGCTTCACAGGGCCACCAGGATGAGGCAGGCTGGCGCAGGTGGATGGAGAGCCCTGAAGTCCCCAGGGGATGGAAGGGAATGCGGTCAGTGTTACAGGCTTGCCTCTGTGGGGCAACCATTTGTGGCCAGCTGAGATCCAAAAGGCCCCTCTCCCCCCTCCAGCTCCATTTTTTTCCAGGTTGTACTTTTGGAAAGAGCCCAGGGAAGGAGTAATAATATTTTAAAGAAAAAAAAAAAACCACCCCTCCCCAAAAAAGGTTACTTGCTACACATCCAAAGGTTCGCCCCACAGACGGGGCGGGTTGGCTGCCAAGCTCCATCCCATCCCGGCTGCGCAGAGCAGGAGTTTCTGCCAAGATCTCCCTCCTCTCTCCTGCCTGGGGCAGTTACCCAAATCTCTGCGCTGCTCTCTGTTCGCTTCCTCGGCTCTCCTCAAGCACCAAATCCATCTGGAACTGCTTAAACCCAAATATCTCCCCCCCTTCCCCACCTCCCCCACCCCCAAAGTCAGATTCTTCTGGAGTTAAAACAAGCACAGAGTCAGGAGGGGGTGCCGGGCCAGGCTGACTCGCTCCTTCATTTCAGTTTAATTTCTGGGGAACTAGAATAAATCTGTTCCTGGCGATCGTTCAAGCCCTGCACATTTTTCTCATTAATAAAAAAAGGCCTTGGATCGCACGCCGCGTGTGCATGCGCGCCTGCCGAGCACCCCCTCCCCGCTCGGTCCCTCCCGCACCCCAGCCCTCGCTGGGCGGGTGCTGAGCGCCCAAAGGACAAGCAGGACCGGCTGGGGGGGGCCGGTGTTCCCTCCTCGGGACGGGTTTCAGCAGCCATGTGCTACAGCCACACCTCAAAGAGGAACAGGGAGGCCGAAATCTCTCCCTGCTGTAGCCACCAGACAGGAAAGCCCCTGGGGAGGACTCCCCTGGGAGGGGCCAGGGACCCAGGGAGGTGGCGTCCCGGCTGTGTTCGTTTCCTCCCCCCCCACCCGGCATCCCAGCCCCTGCAGGGCCCCCAGGGCATTCCTGGGGAGGGGGCCGGGAAACAGGTGTTTGTCAACAGCTCCTGCCACATGCGTGAGAAACGCCAGGCCCCAGCAGCATGGAGCTTAGCGATGGGCAAAACTAAAATAAAAAGGACCCCCCCCAGCAATCCTTCCCACTCACCCGCCTGGGACCCCTGGCCAGCACACGCTGGCACGCGCGAACGCTCTCTGTGCGGGGCCGGCGCTCAGCACTGCTGCCGCGCTCCTGCCTCTTCCCAAGATGGCTCCCTTTCCTCCTCAGAGGGGCGGCCATGCGAAGCTGGCTCAGGGCTCACTCCCTCCTGCCTCAGGGAGCGTGGGCCAGCAGGCTCGGCTGTGCTGAGGGGAAAGCAGGCGCCAGGGGAAGGCTGCAACCCCTCTGGAAATGGTGCCCCTGCGGGAAGGGGACTCAGCCCCACTCCTGAGCTCGGCCCCACAAGGCCTTGATGGTTGCGCTGAGGGTGGGCCATGCTGAAGCTCAAGCATGGGAGGATGAGGCCTCGCCAAGCCTGGCCCTCTGCAGGCAGGCTACCCACCGGCTGTACAAAATGGCTCTCCATGTGTCCCCATGGGGTCTGCACAGGGGCTTGCTCCACGAAGGGATGGCCTGTGCCCTGCCCCAGCCCGAGTACAGGACTGATTTGTGAGGAGCAACAACAACAACAAAAAAACAACACAAAAATTCAAATGGGACCGTCCCAGCAGGTGGGAGTGCCACTGCAAAACACTGCTTGGCCTTCAAGATGGCAGCTCACCCCCAGGGGCGCAGGGGCGTGCCCAGCTCCATGTAAGGGGCTTCACAGCAACAGAGGGGCACCCCCAACCCCACCACCCCCCAAATGCTTTGCTTGGGAACGCACCCATTCCCGAAGTGCCACCAACTCATCATGGCTTCAACCCCAGGGAAGCTCAGGGCAATGGCAGCCACCAGCTGACCACAGCCCATGAAGACAGTCCCCCTTTCCAGGGGGTCTCCTTGGGGTGGGAGGCTGGCACCCACCCTGCCACCTCAGAACGGGGATCCTGACCCCAGGGCTGTGGTACCCTTCCCCCAGCGCGGCTCCCAGGCAGAGACGCTTAATCCTGACAAACCAGTTTGACTCAGCACAACAGGAACAGCTACAATTTTAAAAACATGCAAGTCTGTGATTCAGATTGCTCGGGCTGTTTTAATTAAACGCCAAGCTCCCCTGCTCCAGTGGCAGCAGCAAACGGCTCACGGAAAGAAAATGCAACAAACTGGTTTCCCCAAATATCTCTCACAATAAGTCATCACAACAAAACAAGGAGTTTCGGTTCATTCCTTAAAAACCAGAGGCCGCTATTCTCAATCGTGAACACTGGCCGGGCATGGCCTGGCAGCCGCAGCCTCACTGGCTGAGCCGTATGCCAGGGAGAAACGTGGGGCTGCAGACAGACCCCAGTGCTGCAAGTTTTCCCTCTCCCTGGCTCTCCGCATGCTCCACTTGACACAAAGGAAAGCCCTTCTCCTCCCTGCCTCGGGAGCACAGACAGAGCGGGCTTCCTCAAGCAGAGTTTTTAGCAAGGAATGGGAGGTTTAATGAATCCAGCGAATACTGTGGAGCCCCACAACCTGCCTTTGCTCACAGCCCTACCCCAAGCATCAATAAAACAGCAGGACTAACTTCCCCCCATCACCCTGCCGAGAAACATGCCATTTCAGTGAAAAGTAATTAAACGGAAAGCAAATCTCCCTGCCAAGAAAATACCTGGCAGTTCCAGTACAGGGATCAATTAAGCAGGGGTTTGTCGGTGCAGAGAGGAGCGTGGTCAGCCTGTGTAACGCCTGGCGGGGGTCTGGGAGCTGCGAACAGGCAGAACCCAGATGTGGAAACCCCCCCGCCGAAATCCTCCTGCTTTAGAGTTTGGGTTTTTCACTAGAGCCCGAGCTGGCTTGGGGCTATGCACAGCAATGCGATGCCTCCACACGGGGGTTTCGTGGGGGAGCGTGCAGGAAAACCCAACTTTAAACAGAGTCCCATGCCCAGAAAGGCGGCTCAGGGCATGAGACACCCGGCAGAGCAGCTCCTCTGGAGAGCAGGTCATGGTCCCAGCCCACCCGCAGCCCTGGGGTGATGGCAAAGAGAGCCTGCAGCCATCTACGCTCCCTTGGGCCAGGGCATTTTGAAGCCTGGGGTTTTATCCCTGGATGGTTGGCAAGGGCCTCAAATGCAGCAGTCTCCCCACACCATTTCACTGCATCCGCTCCCCGCAGGGCCTCTGCTCCCACAGCCCCGCCGGGACAAGCTTCTCAGCTTCAACCCCTGCACTGGCGAAAGGATACGCTGTTGCCCCCGGATAGAGCATTCCTTCTGCAGCCAGCCCGGGGACTGCTGAACCGGAGAAGAAAAACACATTGTGACTTCAAACAGACCCAGCGCACTTACAGGATCTGGAGAGAAACCATTTTCTCCTCGGCAGCACAAAGCCCTCACTGAGCTGCTGCTGAGCGCGGCTTTTCCCCTCCACCCCCGTGGGGCCTTGTAAAGAAACCCAATTCTCCGCCATCCCTCCGGGAATGGGCAGTGCTGTCCAGCCTCAGAGGCCCGTGCCCTCTTAGCTTGGCACTGGCTGCAAGCCTGGCCCGACGCCCCCTCAGAGGGGACAGCAAGGTAGCTGGGTCTGGGGACCGCTCGCTGCTGTTGTCATCTGCAGGAGGTGTGTGTAGATTTATGGCCATGCCAGATTTATGATCAGCACTAAAACACCGGAATGAATGTGCACACTAGATTCATGCTAACCGCCCAAACGTGCCAGTCCCCGTCAGGCAGCAGTGTCGCGAACGGCCAGAAATGCCCAGCGCAGCAGAAGCACGGGAGCTTGCTGACCCCGACATGAGCAACGGCTTCCTAACGCTGGGCAAGGCAGAAACCTCTCCCGGCACAGCTGCAACTTTCCCTCCAGCTTGGACAAAAGCAAAGGGGAAAAAAAAAAAAACAACAAGAAAATCCTAGGGGAATCAGGGCCAGCTCCAAACATGCTGGGCGGCTGCCAGCCAGCCCGCCCCAAAGCAGTCCCATGGGGCTGGCACCCAGCTGTGCCCTGACCTCCTCGGGTGGTGCGTTTGGCCCCTGACCCCTCTGCACACTCAAGAAGCTGAGAAAACCCAGCAACTCCTCAGCGGGAGCTGTTTGTTTTCTCTCCATCCGGCTCTTCACACCACTCCGTCCCGTGGCGGCAGCGGTGGGGCAGAGGCCAGGGCTCCCTGCCTCCCCGAGGATCGGCGGGACAGTCCCTTGGCGATGCACGCCGGTGCTGCCAGCCCCCACGTGGGCTTTCCTTCTCTGGTTCCCAAACTGCTGATGGGAAGTGGGTTGCGGGGAGCTGCCCGCAGGCGTGGGGCCCCGCCAGGCTCCCTGCCCACAGCTTCACCCTCCTGCACCCCTCCAGCAGTCAGGGCTCCCCGGGGCAAGCTCTGCCCGGCGGTCCCCGGCAGATGGCTAGGTGCAGACAGGCTTCTCCCTTTCCCTCCTGCCGCGGGGCTCCCGCTCAGCCCGGAGCTCACGCACCGAGCAGGCCCGCAGCTTCGTTTCCACCGGCGTACAAAGGAGGACGATTTTTTTTTTTCCCTTTAAAGGGGAAGAAAAACTCGCAGGGAGGGAGCGTTAAAAGAAACATGGGCAACAAGCACACCTCCCCCCCCCCCCAAACTTTCTACGAAGCCCAACCGTGTCGCCCGTACACACGGCCCGTGGAAGGGCTCCTGCCCACGGCCACCCCCGTTGCCGCAGCCCAAACCCCACACCGCGGGGCCGCGGCAGCGGAAGCCCGAGCACAGAACTGCCTCTGAGCACACAAAAGCCCCCGCCGCCCCCCGGCCTAGAGGCACCGACAGCTCCGCTCCGCCCGGGCTTTCTTCCTTCCCTCCCTACCCGGTCCCCGCCCGCCGCTCTGGCAGCGGGTTCGGTTACCGGACACCGGAGCGTCGCAGCCTCCGGCCGGAGCCGCGCACACTTTTGTGCCGAGACAAAAACCCGCCCGGACCCGGGCCTCGTCCTCCTCTGTGTGGGCCGCCTCGCTCGCCCCGGGACGCCCCGGGATCCCCCGGGTCCCCCGCGGGTCCAGGAGCCGTTTTTCTCACTCGGAGCCCGGGTGGCGACGGCGCTGCCCCACGGCCCGCGATTCACCCTCCGAGGGGGAAACAATTCACCCTCCTTCTGTCCCCGGCTCACCGGAGCGCGGGGGCTGCCCTCCTCCCCTCTTTCTCCCCCCCACCCGCGGGGGCGGCCGACCCGCGAAGCGCAGCCCCGCTCGGGGATGGATGCGACACGCGTGGCGACTCGCCCCGGCGGTCCTACGCCGAAGCCTCGGGGGTTAAAGCGGCAGCCGCGGCGAGCTCCGCCAGGGAAGGGATGGAGCCGGACACGGCACACGGACACTCCTCCGGCGGCCCTACCAGTTCTGGCATGCCGTGAGCTTCCACTGAAAGAAATATTAATTTTCCAGCCCTCTCCGTCGTGGCGAAAAGCCCCGGAACGTGAACCGAGTATCCAACGAGGCGCCGCTCCCTGCCAGCGGCCGCCGGCCGCGGCCGCCGCGCCTTGGCTGCGCCGGGCTCGGTTCCACGGGGCGTTGACTCTGAAGCCTACTGAGGGCGCTGGGAGCGGGGCTGGGGCGCGCTGCGGCGGCGAGCTTCCCCGCGGGGCCAACTGGGCGCCCACGGCGCGATGAGTCGAACCGATCCGAGCCGGTGGACGCCGACGGGGCCCGGTGGGCCGGGGACACCCCGGAGGGTGCGTGTGTGTGTGTGCGCGGTCGCACGGGCCCCGGTGCAGCAGGCGGGCACGCCCGCCCGGTACTCACCCTCTAGAGCGCGGCGGCCGCCGGGGAGCAGCAGGAGCAGGAGGAGGGGGAGCGGCGGCGGGGGGGCCCCCGGTCGGGCGGTGGCCATGGCGGGGCGGGGGGCGGTGCGGGCGGCCCCGCCGCGCTGTCCCGAGCTCGGCGCCACGCGCGGCTCCTCTCGCCACCGCGCCACGCTCGCGCTCTGGCGCCGCCGCCGCCGCTGCGGCCGCTCAGCCGCGCGGGGCGGGGCCGGCCCGCCAATCAGCACTGCCCCTGGCAACCCGGCGCCCCTGGCGACGGGCAGCGCGCCGTCCATTGGGCGGCGGTAGGGAGTGGGGAGGAGCCTACGCAGAAAGATGAATTGGAAGGGGCGGCCACTGCCCGGCGCTCCCCTGGTGGCCACGCCCCCCGGCGCGGGAGGCGCAGGGCGGAGAGCGCGCCCCACCCAGCGGTCGCCCGCGGAACTGAGCTCTTAAAGGGGCCGCGCTCTCGGCCCGCCCCGCAGTCTCGGGCCTGCCCTGCCCCGCCCTGCCCCCCACGGGGTGCGGGTGAGTGCGTGAGCCTGTTAGTGTGCCTGTTGACAGGCCCATGGGACCCTCTGTGCCCCACCACCAGCAGCCTGGTTTACCTGTGCCATCCAATGCCATCCTATCCTCTACAGTCCCATCCCATCATCTCACGCACCTCCATCCCTGAAGATGTTCAAAAAACATGTAGACGTTCCACTTCAGGGCAGGGTTTAGGACGCATGGTGCTGTTTGGTCGACGGTTGGACTTGATGATCCTACAGTTCTTTTCCAACCTTAATGATTCTATAATTTTATGGATCCCACCCTGTGTGATCCCATCTCACCCCATTCTGTCCCATTCCATCACATCCTACCCCATCCTATTCCTGTCCTCACTGCACCATGATTCCGACTCCAGTGACAGGGCTGAGTGCTGGGATCCTGGCCAGTGTGACACCCTGCAGTGATCCCCCCGCAGTGATCCCCCCCGAGCCCCCTTCCTTCACCTCCAGCATGCCTTCCTCACCACACTCCTGGGAGATGGTGCTGGCTACCACTCACGCAGCTACGGCCTCCAACCTCCACACACCTCTGTGGGTGCCTCAGTCCTCTCCCTGTTCTCTCACCCCATTGCCATGGGGACGTTTTGGGACCCTGTGTGGGACAGACTCTGCTCCCTCAGCATGGTCCACACACACTGTCCCTGTGGCTGGAGCGGGCATTGCCACCTCCTTCAGAGCAGACATATCCCTGCCGTGCTGGGCACGGGACACGGGCTGCAACCTGTCCTGGCCCTCCTGGCCACACCACAAATCTCCTCCTCAGATGCCTGGGGAGGGTTGGCCTTGGCTGAGGGCTAAGCAAAATCCTCCGACTCCCTGATTTTGGGGCATTTTGATGCCCCTGGTCTCCAGGGTGGCTGGGAGCTCCGGCAGGTCCAGAGTAGGGGGCTTCCATGGCTGGGTGCTTCACCCTCGGGGCAGCCTTACCCTGCAGCACAGCCATCTGGGCTGACCTCACCGCAGCAGCCTGCCATCTGCAAGCAGCACCTTGCTGCAGCTCTCCCCGCCCCAGAAACCTGCCCCAGAAACTCCCTCTCTGTGAAGCCGGGACCCCATCCCCGCACTGGTGAAGCAGGGTGGCTGCAGGCCCGTGCTCCCAGCCACCTTCCCTGTGGCACTCGGCAGGAGTGGGAATCTGGGTGGTTATCGGGGCTGGCTGTGGTCGGCCTCTGCCTTGCGGATAGATGCAGAGTGTGTGCATGTTGCCTCCTCCTTCTGCTGCACAAACCCACCAGGGTCATGGATGAGCATTTTCCTTCCTACACACAGTAGTATTTGGCTTCTCAAGCCCCGGCCAGTGAGAGTGGCACAGGCCTGGCCTCTGCTTGGGCTGCTGAAAATTTGGAGATGATCCATTCCTGTTTCCTGTTGCAGGAATGCTGGCATGCCCTGGGAGCTGCGGGGAGTCTCACCAGGATGCTGTTCCCTGAGGGCTGCCACAGTGCCCCAGCACTACCAGGTACAGTCCACGACGGGAAAAGCCATGCTCAAGAGAGCCAGTGTGCTCACTGAAGACAGGACATGGCGTAGGACTGTGATAAATCTCAGCAAGGGACAGAAGAAGCAGCAAGTGGGGTATTTCACCCTCCAGGTAAAAGGATACAGTTGGGGATCAAAGCAGCAGAAAGGGTGTTGCCCTGGTGGAAAATACCAAAGTTTCAGCAAAGAAGCAAAAAATTATTGGTTTGGACATGCTGTCACTCAAGGAGACGAGCAACGGAGAAGTGAGTGGTAAAGCCGGCACCATTAACACATATGCTGGGGTATGATGCTGTGCCAGCGGGTAACGAGAGCAGTGGGGGCTAATGGAGACGCCAAGAAACTTAACCATGGGCCAGACTCAGGGTGGGGAGATGCGCTGTCTCACTGCGAAGTCACTCCAGGGAAATCCTCCCTGCCAGAGATGCCGTACCAACCCCTGCAGCCAGAGCCTGCCGGCTTAGTGAGATGCAGGCACCTTGTTTATTCTGTGATTCCAGAGGTCTAAGTTACCCAAGCACAAAATTTCTGAACAGAGCACATGGGGAAATTGCTTATTCACACTTGAATAACTTAAAAATGGCTGAACCAATTTTACTTAAACTTTCCCCAAGAATTCCCCTTGGAGCCAAGCCATGCCTGGCAAATTTCAGCCCAAAAGGAATTTATTTCAGAAAAAGGACGAGAAACTGGAGCAGGGAGCGGGGAGGCGCGGGCGGGGGGAGGATGCTCCATATAATCCCCTCTCTCCCCACACGCTGTAATTAATGAGCCCCCTCTTGCTCCCACCGGGCCGGTGCTACCAGTCGGCCTCTCTCCAGGGGCTCATGCTCCCCCGGTGCAGGCAGGCGCTGTGCATGGTCCCAGCCGGGGGCTGAGGATTTTGGGGCCTGGCCAGCAGCGGCGCAGGTAGCTGACTGGGGAGCCCCGCGTCGCTGTCTGGGTGTTGCAGCCAGCGGGCGGCCCTGGGAGCAGTGCTGGCAGAGCTCCGGCGCCTGCACAATAGGAAATAACTGTGGTAACTGCGTGGTATTTGCTGGCAGGGTCTGGCTCTGTAACGCCAACCCGTCTGCTTGTGCAAGGACTCGGTGCTTGAGGACGGCGCTGCTGCGGCCCCGGGGGACGGGGTGATGTCACGGCAGGGGACATACATGCCCATAGAAACCCAATCATCTCCTGGACCTGCAATGGCCCTGCACACATGCACCCAGCCCCTGTCCCCTCCACACACACCTCCCCGGCACCTCGGGAGGGGTCTGGAGCTGGGCAGGCTGCAACAGGGACTGTGTCAGCATGATGTGGGCAGGGATGGGCAGAGAGGTGAAACGTGGGGCCTTGGGGCACGCAGGGGAGTGTGTCTGCAGCACTGGCCTCAGTTAGTGATGCTCTGCCTTAGAACAGCCCTCCAGCCTGCACGGCAAAGCTGCGGTGCCTGTGGTATCCCCAGGAGGCATTCCCCCACAGATGGGGAGCGGTAGGACAGCAGGTTCTGCTGAAAAGAGATGAAAGGAAAGCCTGAAAAGCAGCAATGGCCATGGATATTCAGAGGACAAACCTCCTAGCCCAGCCCTCTCTCCACAAGAAATTTCCCACCCCAAGAACCCATCCCGCTGGAGCAAGCCTGACTTTCACACCCTGTTTCCAAACACAGCTCTGATGTGCTCCGGTGACGGTTCCACATCACACCGGCACATGCATGATGTGTGTCAGACCATGGCCATGCACACGGGCACACCAATGCACCCTGCTCCCTGCGTCCACCCACCACCCCTCACCTCGTTTGCATGCAGCAACCTCAGCTGTAGCTTAATAAGGAGAAGGTGATTAGGGAACAATTATTCCTATTTTCTCAGAAGGTATAAGGGGCATCAAATGAAATTACCCAGCAGGAGTTGTAAAACAAACAGAAGGGAGTGCATTCCTCGCCAGGCAGCCAGCCCCAGGAGCGCATCATGACGAGATAGATAAGGGGACGTGTCTTTGAAGGGTGGCACGAGTGGATGGGAGAAAAAAAACCCTGCAAGAGGCCTCTGTTGCTGGCTCACCAGGAGCACAGCTGTGCCAGGGATGCGGGAAGCTGGGGTGGGGGGATCCCCCCTGTTTCTGGGCTGGGTACTGCTTTAGCGTGGCTATCATGGCATCAAGTGGCATCTCCATGTCCCCTGTCCAAAGGGCAGCACCTGGAGGGCAACACCTGAGCAGGCACCTGGGGCAGATCTGTGGCTGCTTGGGGGTCCCCCATGTCATCCCCAGTGCAAGGGGGGCTCCAGGGAGCCCTGTCACCCCATTCCCAGGGCAGGGAGCACCGCCACGTGCCAGCTTGCCCAGCCGGCACGTCTCCCACCAGGTCAGTGCCGGCTCCAGCCTGTCTCCTTCCCAGGCTCCCTGGGTGCTCGCCCCTCCAGGCACTCCTCCCCAAGCTGCCAGGTGCTTGGTGCTGCCAGCGGGATCGGAGCGGCCAGCAGCGCCTGTGCCAGCCTGGCTGGGCCCCGCCGAGGCGGCCACCTCCTGCCACTCCTGGTCCCCACTTCAAAACCCTCTCCTGTCCCACCCACATCCACCACCCCTCACCTCTGGCAGCTTCAGGATGCAGTTAAACACTTCAGCACTTAAAATTTCAGGTGCTAATTGCTTAGTAATGAAAACTTTAATCACAGGGCAATTAAAACCTTAAGTAGCTGTGGGAGATCCATTCCATGTCAACAAAAAAAGAGTGCCGTCACTGCTCTGGCACCGCCCTGGCACTGCACAGAACGGCATGGCAGGGAGAGCCTGTCCTGAAGTCCCCGCTGCCTTCTGCTCCAGGGATCTGGGGACCCCCCCTCCCCACACCAAGCGGGAGGTGGCCGACGAATGATCAGCTACTGCCGTAAAACTTAAAACCCAGCTAATTTCGGATTAAGTGCCATATGAAAGGGTTTTGTTATTTTAAATCTCCTACTTTCCAAATTCCCAGGATTAAAATTCTCTGCATTTATTTTAACCACATAACATTTGCAGACAAATCACTTCTCCCAGTGCAAAGTTTGAAACAGGCTTAGGATATAAAGCCCAGCCACAAGCTTCAGGGTGGAATCGTTGCAAGTGCCTGCCAGCAGCCGCCAGTCCCATTTGCTGGCATGCGCTTGCAGGAGAGCTCAGTCACCATTTCTGCAGAGGTAAAGGGTCCAGCCTGCCAGGTACTGGCACCCTGGGAGGCATCATGAGAAGGAAGGGTGGCTGGAAACCTGGCTCCTGGGATGATTCTTTCACTGGGGATAAGCCCTTGGGAAAAATCTGATGAGGTTTATGTGTTCGCAGAGCTGGCCCTGTCCGGCTGCTGTGGGGTGTATGTTGCAACTGTGCTGATGCTGTTCCAGGTGACAATGACCACTTCTGTATTGGCCCTGTCTCATCAGATCCTGACAAATGTTATATCAAAAAAAACCGCCAACAAAAACCTAAAAACCAGTGTTTGTGCCCTTTTTCCCCCTGCTTCACAGCCCACTGGGTCCAAAAGGGAAAAGAGGTGTCCAGACTCGTGCAGCTCCGGCTCTACCATGACAGCACCAGGGGGGCAGAAGGCAAAGGCTCCAGGGCTGGGGGCCGAGGCTTGGCCCCAGCTGCTGGGAGGTGTGGGAAACGTGGATGCCTGCGGGCAGCAAACTGCCCCCACTCTTTATCAAAAGCAGCATCGGTGTCTGGCAAATGTCACTCTCCCACATGCTTCCCGGCTGGGAGGTCCGTTTCTTCCTGCCGCCTCCCATCGCCCCCTTCCCCTCGCTGCCTCCCAGCCCCATGGCAGGATGGGGCACAGCAGGATGGGAAATACTGGGATGTGCTTGTGAGCGGGTGGCCATGGGGCTGGGGGGGCCAAGGCAGGGATGTCAATCAGTGATGCCCTGTGGTGGGGTCCTCACACAGCCCACCACCCACTTGGGAACCTTTGCTGACCAGGCAATTAACACCCTGGCCCCATTACTGACATTTAGGGGGCTGCACCTGAAATGCTGGTGTGGACACTCTTTGCAGGCTGGCCCTGAGCTGGGGGCATCCCGGTGCCTACCTTAGTCACCGGGAGCAGATGCTCACCAAACACGGAGTGATTTAGGGGCTGAATCCCACCCTGTGTCCCAGCCTGACCCCACAGAGCCATTCCCAAAGTGTGGTGTAGTGACCCCAAGCAGGGTGACAAGATATTTGGGGTTCATGCTCATATCTGAAGCATGCAGAGATGCTTGGCAGAGCCTGCTGGCTGCAAAAAGCCAAGAAGCCTTGCCTGACACTGCATGCTCTGCAGAGGTGGTTGCTCCCCTGGGCAGAGAGCATGGGCACTGGCACCGTGTCCTGTTGGGGCTGCCTGCGGGCAGCCAGAGGTCCTGGTGGCAGTGGACACAATGGGACTGTGGCAGGGCCAAGCACAGGACCTGGACTCTGCCGGCCCCCGCCTGCCTGTCCCCTCCAGGACTGGAGGCTAAGGGCAGCCCTTGGAGCAGGAGGGCTTTCCTGACCCTGAGCTGAGTCTTTGGCATCCCCAAGCCCTGGGGGTACCCTGGTCCTGCCTCCCACCCCACCTGGAGCAGGCTCCGGATGCTGCGCCTCCTGTCACCATGGCAACCCGCATCCTTGCTGGGTTTCCATGGCTTGCCGGCCCCCAGCCGCATCCTCAGCGTGGAGAGGACCCAGCGTTTTGGGTCCTCTGGGGCTGTCACCATGGGGGATGCCACGTGGGGCCTGGGAACAGAGGGCTAAGCTGGGGCCGGGAGGAGGGCTGACAGTGTGATGGCTTCTCCACATCACCCTGGTACCGTTGGGGCACAGGCTCTGGGACTGCCTCAGACCTTGGAGGGCTGGTGGGGACAGGGTCCCCAGGAGCATCACTGATTGCAGGAGTGCACTTTGTGAACTTGTCTCTTCCTGGCCAGGGTTTCTCTGCTCGGCTCAGTTGCCCCAGCCGCACAGGGCTGTGTTGGTAGGAAGGCACACAGCTGCCAAAGCACTTTGGTGTGGCTGCGTGCTGACAACGTCAGTAGCACCAAACACGTGTGACCACCTTCCTGTACCATGATGTCCCCTGCCCACTGTCCCCTCGAAACACCATCCCACCCATTGCAAACACCCCGCCAGGCACTCGGGGAAAACTCAGTGTGGGGCTCCAGTCGCTGCACTTGCCACGCCGGGGTTATGGCTCTGCTTGGCAGTGGTGCGCAAGCCCGGCGGGCTCCAGGCTAGCCGTGCTAAATAAACACAGCCACCGTGAGAAAAAGGCAGCCAGGAATAAATAGTCAAGCAAAATAATAAGCTGAAGGAATAAACAAAGCGGGATGTGCCCAGGCATGGCACAAGCCTCCCACTTTGTGTTTCCAAGCTGGGCTCTGACCCAGCCCTGGTGCCCCAAGGGTGGTGGAGCCCAGCCTGCTGGCAGCACCCCAGCTGGCTGTGCCCCCCCACCCCCCCTGGCTGCAGGGATCCCCTCTCCCCACCATGCCGCATTCCTAGGGCACCCGAGAACAACGGTGCAAGCACCCTGGGAGAGATGCCAGGCAGTGTCTGGCCCCATCACCCTGCTTGGGAGGGATAAGCCCAGGCTTAGCTATTGCTGTCCCCGGGGCCAGCTCCCAGTTCCTAACCAGTTTTGCCCTAGCCCTTTCCCACACTAACTGGGGTCAAGGAAGCCGTGTGGCCTCCGTCCCCCTTCTCCCCTCTAGCTCTTGGGAGCTTTCATTGTTCAAAAAGTTTGCTGCAAAGCAGATAGTGCAAGGGTGGGAAAGGGGCAGCCCTGCAGTCAGGGGGACTGGCAGGAGTCCCTGGGAAATGTGGTACCACAGAGGGACACACTGGCAGGCTGCAAAGCTGGGGTGCAGACCTGTAGCTGTCCCCTGGAGCCTTGGATGAGGTTTGGGTGGTGGCTCAGGGGCCAGCTGAGAACCTGCAAACTCAGTGTTTCCCTGGGAAAACCCATAGCACAGGCTGACAGCGAGGGAGAGGGCAGCTCGAAGGACTTGGGGTGTAACATGCTGTCTCCATCACTGCAAACCTCCTTTAAAACTCTCTGCAGGGCCCTGACACTTCACCTCCCTTCCTCTCCAGCTGGCATCCAGTGGTGCTCAGCCAGGGAACAAAGGGACACAGTTGAAAGTAGCCAGTTATTTTAAGAGCCCTCACTGGCAGTAACAGGCAAAAAATAGAAAGAAAACCAGAAAAAGTGACAAAGGAGCATTCCCTGATACATACTTTCACAGCAGTACTTCCATGCATTCGGTGTAAAATCTGTTGCAGGCAAAAAAATTGAAATAAAAGAAAAACCACTGTAAAACACATCTGCAAAGCAATACCCGGGCGTCCCAGTGGGGCAGGACACTGGCAACATGGCACTGCCAGAAGCGGGCACTCAGCTGACAGGATTTTGCACGTGAACTTCTCATCTTCAGGTTTCCCTTGGCTTTTCCAACCTGAAAGTATGAGTACAAAACAAATTGCTGGCATGCTGCGCTCTGCTCCGGTGGCTGGGTGGACAGGGCTGCTGGGAACACTGGCTCACCCCAGGAGCCAGCGATGGCGGAGCTGCAGGTTTGGCTTGGCCCGGATGTCTGTCGTGTCCTCTGGCACAATTTTGGTGAGATTTCCAAGCAAGCCTCGTTTGATCTTTGCCTCCACATGTCTGGAAGAGCAGCCTGGCTTCTCCCTGGCTGTGGCAGGATGCTTTCCCATGCCGCGTGGCAGCAAGGCTCTGGGGACTCGGCTTGTTGCAAAGAGACCGGCAATGTAAGATTTATTGCTTCATAAGCGGTATATTCCTAAAAAGAGCCTGTCATGGTGCAGCCTTCTCCACCATGCACCAGCTGGGATGCTATGTTGGCCATCCCGGCTCCCCCAGTGTGGGAAATGGCCCCCAGTGCCAGCAGCAGTGTGGGCTTTTGCTAAAAGCATTTGTATGCACCTTTATATCGGGGAAAACCCCATGAGGAAGCGTAGAGGTAGGCAGGACACATTGCTCCAGCAGCCTGCAGATGCCAGGGCTGGTTGGGTGGCCTGTGGCCAGGTGACCCTGGTGTGCCCCTGCCCGCCACCTCCGCAGGATCCTGGTGGGATGGGGAGGAGCAGGGCAGTGAGGGAGGGCCTGCCCACCCTGCACCAGCGCAGAGGAGAGGGCAGGGAAAGCATACGGGCAGAGGGAGGCACCTGGGACTGCACTAAGTGCCTGGGCAGCCCCGGTCCCAAAATCCCCCCAGGCCAAGAGCTGGTGACCCCAGAGCAGGTGGGGACCTGCTCTCCTTTGGCAGGCTGCCGGATCCAGTCCCCTTGGCCCCAGTACAAAGCAGGGGAAATCACTGTGGCTCGGCTGACCCAGAGGTGGGGGCGTGGTGCGGCCCCCAAATCAGCTGCACCCCATCAGAAAGCAGCAGCTCCTGACCCAGCCAGGTATGGTTTTGACCCCTACAACGGCTACGTGGGATGCTGTGGCATGTGCCTGGGGCCCACAGGCCAGCATGTTTTTTTCCTCCTGGCTGCTTACCACCCCCCAAAACACCATGGAAAACGCCCCTCCAAGCCGCTGGGATGTTGTCAGGCTGGGCTTGTAAGAACATCCCTGCTCACCCCTTGCTGGGGTCCCAAACTGCCTCCACGCTGTGCCCAGCATCATCCTCACCTGCAGTGGGGATGGCAGCGTGTGGTATGGAGCCATGGGGAATGGGAACAGGGACTGGGGAGGGGACACTGACCACAACACTCCCCCTTGGCACCTACAGAGACTCCTGAATGATGCCCTGAAGGCAAAGATCAGGCTGGAGGAGTGCTGGGTGCTGGCCCCAGGACAAGCAGCACCCACTCACAGTGTTTGGGGCAGGAACCCTTGGGATGCCAGGGCCCCCTCAGCCAAGGGCTCAGCAGGTGCAGCTGTGGGTGCCCCACGTCCCCTCTGGTTCCTGGCCTCCAGCAGAGTGTTCAGGGGGAGGTCAAGCATTTTCTTCTTTCTCCCCCCCCACTTCCAAGATGAAGAATTTAATTTTAGATTTTACAGCTCCTCCTAGGTGGATAAATCCCTTCCTGGCGAGTCCAAGCCCTGGAAAATCTTGTGAATCTAATGCTGGCCCTTCTGGCAGTCACTGCAGCAATTCCTGTTTCTCTCCAGCCGCACTCTGTAAAGTTTTATAGTTTCCTGGTTGTAGCTGCAAGGCCCCAGCCGTGCCGAGGAGGGTGGCGGGGGGAGAGCCCGGCACTCAGGAAACTCGAGGCCAGGGAGGTGAAGCGGGGAACTGTGGCCAGGTGGGATGTGCCGTGGAGTTGCCAGCTCCCTCCGCGGGCAAATCCAGGCAGGGATGTCTTGTGTGGGGGGCAGCACGGTCCTGCACATGGGGACTTAGTCCATCACAGCTGTCGTCCTGTCTTGGGGCAGATCTGGGCCAGCTCTGCCTGTGTGCCATGGGATGGTGGCAGGGAGGCGCCATCCATCACCCGGCGTGGGGCACGTGCCTGGGGAGCGAGCAGAGCCGCCGCGTCGCAGCCCTGCTGAGTGCGAGCAGGGCCCCATGGCGAGACCCGGCGTTCCTCCGAGACTGCTTCTTAATGAAAATCAGCTTTATATCTGCTTTATATCAGCTCAGTGCTGCTCTGGCCCCTGGGGGGACGGAGAACATGGATAGCAAGCAGTGCCATGGCACCGCCCACCACCTTGCTCATCCCCATCAGCCACGTGCGTGTCCCTGGAGGGGTAATGTGGCACCTTCGCAGGAGGGAAAGCAAGGCACGGAGGTGCTCCAGCTGGGACCAGTCTGGGTGGGACACAGTACTTTGCTGGCCAAGTGATAGAGGAGCCCTCTCCACTCACTCCCTGTACCTTTGGCTTTGCAGCGGCGGCTCCCCTGGGAGCTGCAGGCACCTGTGCATGGGGCGGATGAAGCACCACATCACCCAATCTCTTGATTTTCTTTCTGAGCCTTACCTTTATTTGGCAACTTCTGATGGAAAATTAAGTCCCTGGCAAGGTCAGGGAGTGGGAGAACAGGCCTGGCGGCTGTAGGAGGCAGTGAGAAGCCCCTGCTTAATGCACCACCACCACCACGGCTAAAAACCCCAGCTGATGTTAGGCCGTATTAGGGAAGCAGTGGGAGAG